>NC_089225.1:58223020-59451267 GCF_963924675.1 Phocoena phocoena | reverse complement strand
CCAACCTTTGACTTCGTTGATCCTATTATATGTATGCTTTATTTTTTATTAATTTCTGTTAATATTGCTTATCATTTCCTATCTTCCCCTTATTTTTTCTAATTTTTTGAAATGAATGCTTAGCTCATTGGTTTCTCAGCCTTTTGTTGTGTTTCTTTTCTGATATATGCATTTAGGACTATAAATTTCTCTATAAACAATTAACTTCAAGTTTCAATAACATTATTTTCATTATTATTCAGTTCCAAATAGTTTTATTTTGTATTTGAAAAGAATAATTTGTATTCTCTCTTGTTTAGGGGTGCAGTGTTCCCCAAATACAAATTTGACCTAATGACTGTATTGTTAAGCCTTTTATATCCTGATATTTTATTTAATTATTTTATCAATTATTGAAGTATGTTAAGATCTCCCACTATCATTATGGATTTATATCTTTTTCCTTGTACAGCTAATCTTTGTTTTCTGTACTTTGGAGCTATATATCAAATATGTCAAAATTATTATATTTTCCTGATTAATTGAACATCTTATAATTATCAGATATCCCTCTCTTTTTTCTAATACTGATTTTTGTCTTAAAGTTTATCTACACCAACTTGTATGTGTGTGTGCAGGGCAGTGGTGGTCTTATCCTATGACTTTTAATCTTCTTGTATTCATATATTTTAGATGTGTCTCTTGTAAACAGCATTTAGTTGTTTTCTTTTAGGAAGTATTAGCACAAAATCTTGGATCATTTAGCCTATTTAAATTTAATTCACTTACCAATATATTTGGTGTAATGACTAAGAGCACTAGCCTCATTGCCAGACAGACTTGGGTTTGAATGTTGGCTCCACCATTGATCAGATGTGTTGTCTTAAGCTTGTCACATTAATATCTTTGGGCTCAGCTCCTTGTCTGTAAAATTAGGATAGTAATAGCTAATTCCCAGGGGTATTAAAGGATTAATGAGCAAAAATATAGTAAATTCTAACTGCTCTTATGGAAGTGGGAATGAGGCTGGTATAAGGATAACAGCCCTCCTGCATAAGATAATGCATGCTAGAGGGAAAAGAAGTAAGGTTGAACAAGAAATGTGAGACCAAATCTGGGGAGCATTGAAAACTTAGCAGAAGAGTAAACACTTGATCTGGTGGAAGTTAAGTTCTTGAGCAGGGAATTATCATGACAATCCTGGAAAGACCACTACTTTGGAATTCATTCTCAAGTGGAAGTCAGCCTATCAGATATACCTGAGAAGCTGTCCACAGTTGAAAAAAGAAGCTCTACCAGCAAATGATGAAGACATAAAGAACTCCTACAGGGACTTCCCTGGTGGCACAGTGGTTAAGAATCCGCCTGCCAATGCAGGGGACAGGGTTTCGATCCCTGGTCCAGGAAGATCCCATATGCCACGGAGCAACTAAGCCCGTGCACCACAACTACTGAGCCTTTGCTCTAGGGCCCACGGGCCACAACAAGAGAAGCCACGGCAATGAGAAGCCCGTGCACCACAACAAAGAGTAGCTCCCACTCCCCACAACTAGAGAAAGCCTGCGCGCAGCAACAAAGACCCAATGCAGCCAGGAAAAAAAAAGAACTCCTACAAAAGAACTTAGCAATGTTTTTGAATGAACGGAAAGCATTGAACTGTGCTTAGCTGTCTGCTCCAGTAAAGGGCCCTGAGTTAGCTCAAGAAATGAAGATGTTTAATGTGAAAGTGGCGACAGGTTGTAACGCATTCTATTGCAATACCATTCTATTTCAGGATGTCACAATCACCCTATGTAGGGTAAGGAGGAACTGCATTAATTAGCCAAATTATTGGGCTGGAGTTGAAAATACTTTGTTTTTTTGCTGCTCTGCTACTAACTTGCTATGCGATCTAAAACTCTGTTTCTTCATTTCTTTTTACTTTAGGTAAGAATAATTTCTGGCCTGCCTACCTCTCACATTTACTGCAAAATGATAAATGTGCAAGGACTTTGGAAACCAAAGTCAAAAGTTACTTTAAAATAATTATTTTCTTTAGAACATATAAAATCAAGATTTGCTCTTTATCAATTAATACTCTAAACCAGTAAACTTTTAAACTTTTGCTTTTAGGTAAACTTAACCTCTTTCGTCTCTAGGACTTCTTTATAATCTTAAAAACTGAGAACCCCTAAAGAGCTTTCATTTATTTTTTCCCCCCATGCGTCTTTTTTTTTTTAATTGGAGTATAGTTGCTTTACAATGTTCTGTTAGTTTCTGCTATACAGTGAAGGGAATCAGCTATATGTATACATATATCCCCTCCCTCTTGGACCTCCCTTCCACCCCCACCCCCATCCCAGCCATGTAGGTCACCACAGAGCACCAAGCTGAGCTCCCTGTGCTATAACAACAGGTTCCCACTAGCTATCTGTTTCACACATGGTAGTGTATATATGTCATTCCTAATCTCCCAATTCGTCCCACCCTCCCCTTCCCCGCCACTCCCCCACCCCCGCCGTGTCCACATGTCAGTTCTCTACATCTGTGTCTCTATTCCTGCCCTGAAAATGGGTTCATCTCTACCATTTTTCTAGATTCCACATATATGCATTAATATACGATATTTTTCTCTTTCTGACTTACTTCACTCTGTGTGACAAACTCTAGGTCCAGCCACATCTCTATAAATGACCCAATTTCATTCCTTTTTATGCCTGGGTAATACTCCATTGTATATATGTACCACATCTTCTTTATCCATTCATCTGTCGTTGGACATTTAGGTTGCTTCCATGTCCTGGCTATTGTAAATAGTGCTGCAATGAACATTGGGGTACATGTGTCATTTTGAATTATGGTTTTCTCAGGGTATATGCCCAGTAGTGGGACTGCTGGGTCATATGGTAGTTCTATTTTTAGTTTTTTAAGGAACCTCCATACTGTTCTCCATAGTGGCTGTATCAATTTACATTCCCACCAACAGTGCAAGAGGGTTCCCTTTTCTCCACACCCTCTCCAGCATTCACTGTTTGTAGATTTTTTGATGGTGGCCATTCTGACCACTGTGAGGTGATACCTCATTGTAGTTTTGATTTGCATTTCTCTAATAACTAGTGATGTTGAGCATATTTTCATGTGCCTCCTGGCCATCTGTATGTCTTCATTGAAGAAATGTCTATTTAGGTCTTCTGCCCATTTTTTGATTGGGTTGTTTTTTTTGATATTGAGCTCCATGAGCTGTTTATATATATTGGAGATTAATCCTTTGTCCATTGCTCTGTTAGCAAATATTTTCTCCAATTCTGAGGGTTGTCTTTTTATCTTGTTTATGGTTTCCTTTGCTGTGCAAAAACTTTTAAGTTCATTAGGTCCCATTTGTATATTTTTGTTTTTATTTTCATTACTCCAGGAGGTGGGTCAAAAAAGATCTTGTGGGCTTTCCTGGTGGCGCAGTGGTTGGGCGTCTGCCTGCCAAGGCAGGGGACGAGGGTTTGTGCCCAGGTCCGGGAGGATCCCACGTGCCGCGGAGTGGCTGGGCCCGTGGGCCATGGCTGCTGGGCCTGCGCGTCCGGAGCTTGTGCTCCTCAACGAGAGAGGCCACAGTGGTGAGAGGCCCGTGTACCACACACACAAAAAAGATCTTGCTGTGGTTTATCAAAGAGTGTTTTTCCTATGTATTCCTCTAAGAGTTTTATAGTGTCTGGTCTTACATTTAGGTCTTTAATCCATTTTGAGTTTACTTTTGTGTATGGTGTTAGGGAGTGTTCTAATTTCATCCTCTTACATGTAGCTGTTCAGTTTTCCCAGCACCACTTTTTTTTTTAACATCTTTATTGGAGTATAATTGCTTTACAATGGTGTGTTAAGTTTCTGCTTTATAACAAAGTGAATCAGCTATACATATACATATATCCCCATATCTCCTCACTCTTATGACTCCCTCCCAACCTCCATATCCCACCCCCTAGGTGGTCACAAAGCACCGAGCTGATCTCCCTGCCAGGACCACTTTTTGAAGAGGCTGTTTCTCCTCCATTGTTTATTCTTGCCCCCTTTGTCATAGATTAGGTGACCATAGGTGCATGGGTTTATCTCTGGGGTTTCTATCCTGTACTATTGATCTATATTTCTGTTTTTGTGCCAGTACCATATTGTCTTGATTACTGTAGCTTTGAAGTATAGTCTGAAGCTGGGGAGCCTGATTCCTCCAGCTCTGTTTTTTCTTTCTCAATACTATTTTGACTATTTGGGGTCTTTTGTGCTTCCATACAAATTGTAAAATTTCTTGTTCTAATTCTGTGAAGAATGCCATTGCTAATTTGATAGGAATTGCATTGAATCTGTAGATTACTTTGGGTAGTATAGTCATTTTCATAATATTGATTCTTCCAATCCAGGAACATGGTATACTTCTCTACCTGTTTGTGTCATCTTTGATTTCTGTCATCAGTGTTTTATAGTTTTCTGAGTACAGGTCTTTTGTCTCCTTAGGTAGGTTTATTCCTAGGTATTTTATTCTTTTTGTTGTGATGGTAAATGGGATTGTTTCCTTAATTTCTCTTTCTGATCTTTTGTTGTTAGTGTGTGGGAATGCAAGAGATTTCTGTGCATTAATTTTGTATCCTGCAACTTTACCAGATTCATTGATTAGCTCTAGTAGTTTTCTGGTGGCATCTTTAGGATTTTTGATGTGTAGTGTCATGTCATCTGCAAACAGTGACAGGTTTACTTCTTCTTTTCCAGTTTGGATTCCTTTTATTTCTTTTTCTTCTCTGATTGCCATGGCTAGGACTTCCAAAACTATGTTGAATAATAGTGGCAAGAGTAGACATCTTTGTCTTACTCCTGTTCTTAGAGGAAATGCTTTCAGTTTTTCACCATTGAGAATGATGTTTGCTGTGGGTTTGTTGTATATGGCCTTTATTATATTGAGGTAGGTTCCCTCTCTGCCCACTTCCTGGAGAGTTTTTATCATAAATGGGTGTTGAATTTTGTCAGAACCGTTTTCTACATCTATTAGGATGATCGTATGGTTTTTATTTTTTAATTTGTTAAAATTGTGTATCATATTGATTGATTTGTGTATACGGAAGAATCCTTGCATTCCTGGGATAAATCCCACTTGATCATGGTATATGATCCTTTTAATGTGCTGTTGGATTCTGTTTGCTAGTATTTTGTTATCCTCATCAGTGATATTGGTCTGTGATTTTCTTTTTTTGTGATATCTTTGTCTAATTTTGGTATCAGGGTGATGGTGGCCTCGTAGAATGAGTTTGGGAGTGTTCCTCCCTCTGCAATTTTTTGGAAGGGCTTAAAAAGGATAGGTGTTAGCTCTTCTTTAAATGTTTGATAGAATTCACCTGTGAAACCATCTGGTCCTGGACTTTTGTTTTTTCAAAGATTTTAAATTACAGTTTCAATTTCATTACTTGTGATTGGTCTGTTTATATTTTCTCATTCCTCCTGGTTCAGTTGTGGAAAGTTGTACCTTTCCAAGAATTTGTCCATTTCTTCCAGGTTGTCCATTTTATTGGCATAAAGTTGCTTGTAGTAGTCTCTTATGATCCTTTGTATTTCTGCACTGTCAGTTATAATTTCCCTTTTCTCATTTCTAATTTTATTGATTTGAGTCCTCTCTTTTCCTTGGTGAGTCTGGCTAAAGGTTTATCAATTTTGTTTATCTTCTCAAAGAACCAACTTTTAGTTTTATTGATCTTTGCTATCATTTTCTTCATTTCTATTTCATTTATTTGTGCTCTGATATTTATGATTTCTTTCCTTCTAGTAACTTTGGGTTCTCTTTGTTCTTCTTTCTCTAGTTGCTTTAGCTCTAAGCTTAGATTGTTTATTTGAGATTTTTCTTGCTTCTTGAGGTGAGATTGAATTGCTGTATACTTCCATCTTAGAACTGCTTTTGCTGCATCCCATAGGTTTTGGGTTGTCGTGTTTTCATTGTCATTTGTTTCTATGTATTTTTCTAATTTCCTCTTTGATTTCTTCAGTGATCTCTTGGTTATTTAATAGTGCACTGTTTAGCCTCCATGTGTTTGTGTTTTTTACAGTTTTTTTTCCTGTAATTGATTTCTAATCTCATAGCATTGTGATAGGAAAAGATGCTTGATATGATTTCAATTTTCTTAAATTTTCCGAGGCTTGATTTGTGACTCAAGATGTTATCTATCCTGGAGAATGTTCCATGTGCACTTGAGAAGAAAGTGTATTCTGCCACTTTTGGGTGGAATGTCCTATAAATATCAATTAAGTCTATCTGGTCTATTGTGTCATTTAAAGCTTGTGTTTCCTTATTTATTTTCTGTCTGGATGATCTGTCCATTGGTGTAAGTGAGGTGTTAAAGTCCCCCACTATTATTGTGTTTTTGTTGATTTCCCTTTTTATGGCTGTTAGCATTTGCCTTATGTATTGAGGTGCTCCTATGTTGGGTGTATAAATATATATAATTGTTATACCTTCTTCTTGGATTGTTCCCTTGATTATTATGTAGGTCCTTCCTTATCTCTTATAACAGTCTTTATTTTAAAGTCTATTTTGTCTGATATGAGTGTTGCTACTCCAGCTTTCTTTTGATTTCCATTTGCGTGGAATAGCTTCTTCCATCCCCTCACTTTCATTCTGTATGTGTCCCTAGGTCTGAAGTGGGTCTCTTGTAGACAACATATATACGGGTCTTGTTTTTGTATGCATTCAGTCAGTCTGTGTGTTTTGGTTGGAGCATTTAATCCATTTACATTCAAGGTAATTATCAATATGTATGTTCCTATTACCATTTTCTTAATTGTTTTGGGTTTGTTTTTGTGGGTCTTTTTCTTCTCTTGTGTTTCTCACCTAGAGAAGTTCCTTTAGCATTTGTTGTAAAGCTCTTTTTTTGGTGCTGAATTCTCTTAGCTCTTGCCTGTCTGTAAAACTTTTGATTTCTCTTTCAAATTTGAATGAGATCCTTGCTGGGTAGAGTAATCTTGGTTGTAAGATTTTCCCTTTCATCTCTTTAAGTTTATCCTACCACTCCCTCCTGGCCTGCAGAGTTTCTGCTGAAAAATCAGCTGATAATCTTATGGGGATTCCCTTGTATGTTATTTGTTGCTTTTCCCTTGCTGCTTTTAATATTTTTTCTTTGAATTTAATTTTTGTTAGTTTGATTAATATGTGTCTTGGTGTGTTTCTCCTAGTGTTTATCCTGTATGGGACTCTCTGCACTTCCTGGACTTGGGTAGCTATTTCCTTTCCCATGTTAAGGAAGTTTTCGAGTATAATCTATTCAAATATTTTCTCAGACTCTTTCTTTTTCTCTTCTTCTTCTGGGACCCCTATAATTCGAATGTTGGTGTGTTTGATGTTGTCCCAGAGGTCTCTGAGACTGTCCTCAATTCTTTTCACTCTTTTTTTCTTTATTCTGCTCCTTGGCAGTTATTTCCACCATTTCATCTTCTGGCTCACTTATTCATTCTTCTGCCTCAGTTATTCTGCTAGAGACTCCTTCTAGTGTATTTTTCATTTCAGTTATTGTGTTGTTCACCACTGCTTGTTTGTTCTTTAGTTCTTCTACGTCTTTGTTAAACATTTCTTGTGTTTTCTCGATCCACGCCTCCATCCTATTTCTGAGATTTGGGATCATCTTTACTATCATTACTCTGAATTCTTTTTCAGGTAGATTGCCTCTTTCCTCTTCATTTATTTGGTCTTGTAGGTTTTCACCTTGCTCCTTTGTCTGTAACATATTTTTTTGTCGTCTCATTTTTGTTTGATGGGTGGGGCTGTGTTCCTGTCTTACTGGTTGTTTGGCCTGAGGCTTCCAACACTGGAGTTTGGAGGCAGTTGGGTGGAGCCAGGTCTTGGCGCTGAGATGAGGACCTCTGGGAGACCTCACTCCGATTAATATTCCCTGTGGTCTGAGGTTGCTTCCTTGGTGCTTCCACCACAGGAGCTCAGGCCTGACCCTCAGCCTGTGAACCAAGACCCCACAAGCTGCACGGCATGGCAAAAAAAAAAAAAAAAAAAGAGCAGAACAATAACAAAGAATACAAAATAAAATAAAATTAGAAAAATAAAAAATATATTAGTAAAAATATAAATGAAACAACAGCAAGGTAATACAGAACCACAATAGCAAAAATAAATAAATAAAAGGCCTTGTCTGTGGTGGCAGAGCTTAAGTGGGAGCAGGGCTTAGGCAGGGTGGGGTTTAAGCAGGGGCGGGGCCTAGGCTCAGGACCTGTGTAGCTGGAAAAGGCCCTGTGGGGTGTGGGGCTTAAGCTCAGCACAGCCAGAGGGGGCCTCAGAGTGTGGAGGTTTAGGCCTGGAACCCCAGTAGGCTTGTCGGGACCCAAATGGGCGGGGGAAATGCTGGACACATTCCCTTCTCATCCTCCTGTCCTCTGCGGGCCTCTCCCCATCCCCACTGATCCCCTCACTGTGGGTGGGCCCCTCCTAAGTGTAGGAACCCCTCCCCTCCCCCAGCCGCCCCTCAAAGACACCGGTCCTGCCCCACCTCCACTTCTCCTCCCCCCTTGCTACCTCCCTAGTCGCTTGGGGGTTCCTCCCATCCCCTTAGGTGTCCGAGGTCCCCCACCAGTGCCTGGAAGTACCCTAGTTATGAGTAGATGTGAACTCCCTGTTCTACTCTGCCATCTTGACTCCACCCTGGAGCTTTTGTTTATGTTTATATCTACCTACCTGCCTATCTATACCATATTAGAAATTAAAATTTAAAAATATTTAAGGTATTCCTTTATCAATTTATTTTAAAATAATAATGAAAAACCTATACATATTTATATAAATAAAATTTTACTAAAAATGACTGTTTTCGGGGCGGCGGAGGGGGGAAGAGAACACAAGAAAAATAGCATTCAATTACATTTTTGCAAAGTCTTTAATGTCTTAATAAAAGACAGTTGGATTCTCATATCTGCTTCTGAATTCAATCTGTTGAGATACCACATGCCATGTAACTACTGAAAAACTCTGTTATACTCATGAGAGAATCAGAATGAAAAAGACAACTAATGTCTTAGTCTTATTATGAAAATAGTCTTGACCTTGCTGACCCCCTGAAAGGGTTTGGAGGACCCAACGAAGTTTTCCATACTACAACTTGAGAACTGCTACTCTAAAGTATTTCTATAGAAGTCTACTAAAACGTTTGCTGGGTAAGCTCTAGACAACTGAATGCTAAAAATAGCTAATGCTCTTGCCACTACGTAGTATGAAATGCCACTACTGATAAAACAAAGTTGTCAAAAACATTTAAGGTATAATTTCATATTTTGATACATTCTATATGAAATACATATTTTTAAATTTCATACAATCACATTTTAAAAGTGATTCTTGCACTTTTTTTATTTAATTAATTTATTTGTTTTTGGCCTTGCTGGGTCTTTGTTGCTGCATGATGCGGGCTTTCTCTAGTTGTGGCGAGCGGGGGCTACTCTTCGTTGTAGTGCACGGGCTTCTTATTGTGGTGGCTTCTCTTATTGCAGAGCATGGGTTCTAGGTGCACAGGCTTCAGTAGTTGTGGCATGCAGGCTCAGTAGTTGTGGTTCGTGGCCTCCAGAGCACAGGCTCAGTAGTTATGGCGCACGGGCTTAGTTGCTCCGCAGCATGTGGGATCTTCCCAGACCAGGGCTCGAACCCCTGTCCCCTGCATTGGCAGGCAGATTCTTAAAAATCAACTTTTAAAATCAAATTTCCAAATCCAATTCATATATGAACAGAAACTTAATTCTTATAACTGGGGTAGCTGAATTTAGTGTGACTTTTGTGTCATAACATGATTTAAGCTATTTTGTAAAATCAGGCTCACTTCAGTGTTAGTCTTACAATGTTATTTTTATCACTGCATTTAGATTAGTGGTAAATAGTTAGAAGGATGTCCTGGACCAGTTGTTCCCAAGGTCATTTTTTTACTGCTTTGGAGATGGGAGTTTGGAAAATATTCATTCACAAATCCTAGCATTTGGACTTTTCATATGTCTAGGTTCCTTAGCCCCACTCGTCAGTCCCTTTATGTGTGGGGCCAGCAGCAGTGGAGCTCCTAGCAGCAAGTGATATTCTCAGAGGCAAGTCTCTTCTGTGCTAATGCAGGACAACTCCCAGCAGAATTGTTTTCTTCCCATTGATCAGAAGTATGCTTTGTGGGTAAGAAGAGGAAGTATCTTTGAGTGCACTAGGACTCCTCCAGAGCACCAGAGAGAGCCAGGTTTGAGGATATTGTGGCATAAGTCAGGGATCTCCAGGGGCCTATACCAAATGCTAAATCTGGCTAAATCTGCTTCAGGACGGTAGACTCTTTTAGAAATCCGTACTCTATTCAGAAGAACTTACTAAGGAAGTAATTTACCTGCTTAACCCTACCAAGTGGCCCTCAAGCATTATCTCTACTCTACATTTCCCATTATTTTCTTTGAAATAAGAACCTGACTTCTGAAAGGGGACCCCACTAATTTTGGTTAGAGGGTTATAGTGTAAGAAGCTACTGTGAGTATATTTGGGGTATATACACACCTCTAATAGTCATCCCATCCTTATGCTTTTACAGAAAGTGAAATTTTCTCTCTAGTCTAACTGAACCATGGCACTACCTCCCACTACTCCAACAATCACATCTCTTTGAAGCCTGAGGAGGTATATAAGCTACTTTGAATTAGGTGTGGGGTTTTGGTTTGTTGTTTTTTTTTTTTTTTGGCTGCACCATGCGGCATGCAGGATCTTAGTTCCCAGACCAGGGATTGAACCCGGGATCCCCTGCAGTGGAAGCACGGAGTCTTAATCACTGGACCACCAGGGAAGTCCCTGAATTAGGTGTTTAGCATGACCTATTAACCACCCATGCAGTGTTTCCACTGCAGCCCTACATCTACCGTTTAGAGTAGCAATATCTGGTTTTGCAATCTACTTTTTTATTTTTTTTGAGTTAAACAGTATTTGTATAGTTAAAACACATGACAACAACACTGCAAAAGGCAGAGGGATAAATGGAATCAAAGTATTGCAAAATACTGTTTTTACTGGAGAAATGATAAACGTGATACACTTGATTATTTTGTCTTTTGCAATCTACTTTTTTAAATGTTGACATCTTAAATGACTATTTTTCAATCAAGATATATGGTAGCTTCTTCGTGCTCTTCTTACTTTATTTTCGTTATTTTTTTAACACCCCCTCCCCTTCCTATTTTTTCTTTCTTTTAAACCTATTGCTCTTCTGTTTTTTTCCACTTGGGTCAATATAGTGCAAGACTAGAGAAAGGTGAGAAAAGTAAGTATTCAGAGTCAGTAAAATGAGCAATAATATCGATCCATGACAAAATCATAGGAAGACACCCAAGACTAATGCCAACAGGTCCCCCTAGGAGAAGACAAAGCAGGAAACATACCTCAAAGTAGAGCCCCTGCATAGAACCACTGATAGCCAGACCACAAAGCAGGAGTGTGAAGATGGTCATTAGGAAGCTGACTAATTCTGCTAAAGGGAGTCCTTTTTTAAATATGCTCTTCAAGGACATTGTCTGACCCGCTGAATATAGACCTCAGAATAGATCCTTGATCCAGCTTACTTTAAGCTTGTATGCAAAATAATGTGTTTGAAGTATTAGATAATTTTTCATTTCGGTTTTGAAGGCATTCAAATATCAGGTACTATCAGCACATTCACTGCTTATTTCTTAAAAAAAAAATGCCAAAGCTAATGGATCAAAAGTATTGATAATATTCTGATTTGCTTGTATGTGGTAGGAGGAGGACAGAGTTGAAATTCATATAACTGGAATTTTAATTATAGTCAGTTCTAACACTATTTTTGTGATGAGCCATATGATCCATAAGCAGCTTTTAAACCCATCCATTTAATCACAGTTCAGGTTAGAAGCAGAGGTTGTCTGTGTAGCGTAGGGTCATAGGATGAGCCCCCATAGAGCAGGCAGGAGGCTGGTAGAGGGTTGAATATCAAGAAGCCTCCTACAGGGAAGCAGTGCACCTGCTGGAAAAACATGACACCAGATGCAATAATAATGAAGAGATCTAGGCCCTACTGCAGCCAGGGGCTCTACAAAAGGGAGGGGAAGATATTTGAGTGAATGAGCCACTTTTCATGCTCGTTCTGGGTGTAACTTATAAAGCACTAGGGGTCAAGAAAATCAGCCTTCAGTGGCTATGCACCAACCTGCACTTTTGTGCCTTAGCTACAAGTACATTTGCAGTCATGGGAAGCACCATCCCAAGTTCTAGCTACAATTTTCTAAGAATCCATCACTGAGAGAGCTTGTTTATTATAACTAATCTACAGATGTTCCAGCTCTCCAGCAGATCTTAAAATGTCAAAGAAAAAATTACAGAAACTCAGAATTCAGTATATGAATACATAAAATCACCACAAAAATGTGTGAAAATTCAGTTTTACCTTAGAAGAAATCATGCACTAGAGGATGATGACCAGTTATGCAACTTGCCTAGAATAAAAACATATTTCTGCTAAATAACATTTTCCTTAGAACCAATCCATGAGAGCAACAGGTAAACTTCTGCTTTGCAGATTTGAAATAAGATTATTAAAATTACCTTGTCTTCTGGAGGAATATGATGTTTTGGATTTGCATCCGAATAATCCAATGCAGGTGGCAAGCAGGGGAGGCAGTAAGAGGTCTGGAGAACAGATCAAATAAAATTGGCTGTGTTAAAGGCTACACAGGGATTCATATACTCTCTGCTTTTGTATATGTTTCAAATTTTCCAAAATAAAAACTTTAAGAATTATATTGAAAATTTTTAACTTTATCTTTTTTATTACTCTTTCAAAAACAATGCCGATTGCAAAACATCTAGACGGGATAGTAAAGTGTAAAGAAGGAGAAAAAAATTTTAGCATGCATGACCTTTCCCAACATTCAAAAATCAAATATGATAATAATATCATTCCATAAATGTAAGCTGATCACTGATCCTAGTAGCCTCAACTAGTCCTTAACTTTAATGCTGTGATTTTTCCAGTATTGACTGAAATTGATATTTCCCACATTTCTGAAAGTGAGAGATGATAAAAGCAGCGTAAAATACATTGTGCTACTTAACCACACAGCAGTTGTGATAATTACAAGGTCAGGACCACTGGTGAACCAATGTGAGTGAACAAATATCTTAGAGTAACGTGTTTATCCTCCACGATTTGAAGGAACTCTGTCAGGGAACCAAGACATCATCAGGTCAATTACTGTCTGCAATAGCTTTGCAAAGTACCTTGAAAAAAGCACTGGTGAGCAGTTAACTGCCACCTGCAGAAACAGCAAGAGAGGTTATTTCTTCAACCTAACATAAAACCAGTATTTCATATTCCAATACAGTTATATACTGGTTATCTCTTGCTGGCTAACAAACCATGCCAAAATTTAGTGGCTTAAAACAATAAATGTTTATCATCTTACACCTTTTCTGAGGGTCAAGAATCCAGGAGTGGCTTACATAGGTGGCTCTAGCTTAGGATCTTGTAACAAGTTTCGATCAAGTTGTTGCCCAGAGCTGCAGTCATCGTAAGGTTTAACTAGAGCTTCGGAGCCACTTCCAAGTTTACTCACAAGATTAGCCAGCCTCAGTTCCTCACCACAAGGATCTCTCCATAGGCTGCCTGAGTCCTCATGACATGGCAGCTGGTTTCCCAGAGAGTAAGTTATCAGAGAAAGTAAGAAAGAGAAAGAGAAAGAAAAGAACACCAAGTGAGAGTGCCCAAGATAGAAGCCACAGTCTTTTATAATCTAGTCCTAGAAGTAACACACCATCATTTCTGCCTCATTCTGTTGGTCATACAGACCAACCCTAGTACATCGTGGGAGGGGAAACACAAGGATGTGAGTACCAGGAGGCAGGAGTCACTGGGGACCATTTTGGAGGTTGGCTACTACATGGAAGATAGAAGAAGAGAAATAACCCTTAAATATTAGAGATAAGATATATAAAAATGGATTTGCAGGGGTTGTCTTTAAGTGAAGTATAGTTGGGCCCCAATCCATCTGGGATGGTTATATTACTGAAGTAAAGAGGGAGCCAAACAATAACCCAGTTATTTAAAACTTTCAGAATACCTTAAGGCTGTAAATCTCCGTGTACAAAAGCAGAGTACCCTATCAAACAATCTAGAGGAGTGCTAATTTTATCTGCCTTCAGAGCTGAAGAGAATAGCAGTGGCAATTTCTGCTGAGGTCTGTTTTATCCCCACTATTCCCAAACGCGGATATGCATATGCCTCTGCCACAGTTCAGTCCCTAGTTTCTGGTTGCCTTCCTGACAGACTTCAGTCTGACTTGGCATAAGTGTTCTAGCCTGGCTGCTTGTTGATTCTTAGTCTTAACCATCCCAAAGAATCATGTTAGAAGAGAAAGAAAATGCAGCATGTGGTTTTTGCCTTTAACTTAAAATCTCAACAAAAGAAGAAAATAATCACTATACCCACAACTAGAGTCCTTGAAAAAAGCATGAGAAACTTTATAAACTGATACTCCCTAGCTATCCTTAGGTCTCAGTTTATATATACCAAATTAAAAGTTATACTTCAGTCTCTTTCTCTGTATTCCTCTCTAAATCCACACCTATGTATTGATTTCTAGCACCAGTAGTTTGTTTTTTTTTTTTTAAACATCTTTATTGGGGTATAATTGCTTTACAATGATGTGTTAGTTTCTGCTTTATAACAGAGTGAATCAGTTATACATAAACATATGTTCCCATATGTCTTCCCTCTTGCGTCTCCCTCCTCCCACTCTCCCTATCCCACCCCTCCAGGCTGTCACAAAGCACCGAGCTAATATCCCTGTGCCTTGCGGCTGCTTCCCCCTAGCTATCTACCTTACTACGTTTGTTAGTGTGTATATGTCCATGACTCTCTCTCGCCCTGTCAAAGCTCACCCTTCCCCCTCCCCATATCCTCAAGTCCGTTCTCCAGTAGGTCTGCGTCTTTATTCCTGTCTTACCCCTAAGTTCTTCATGACTTTTTTTTTCCTTAAATTCCATATATATGTGTTAGCATACGATATTTGTCTTTTTCTTTCTGACTTACTTCACTCTGTATGACAGACTCTAGGTCTATCCATCTCATTACAAATAGCTCAATTTCATTTCTTTTTAAGGCTGAGTAATATTCCATTGTATATATGTGCCACATCTTCTTTATCCATTCATCCGATGATGGGCGCTTAGGTTGTTTCCATCTCCGGGCTATTGTAAATAGAGCTGCAATGAACATTTTGGTACATGACTCTTTTTGAATTTTGGTTTTCTCAGGGTATATTCCCAGTAGTGGGATTGCTGGGTCATATGGTAATTCTATTTGTAGTTTTTTAAGGAACCTCCATACTGTTCTCCATAGTGGCTGAACCAATTCACATTCCCACCAGCAGTAGCACCAGTAGTTTTAAAAAATAGTAATTTCAGGGTTTCCTACTGTACTTTCAGAATGCAAATCATCACTGCAAATAACTTGACCCAATAACTTAATAATTGATATGGGTAAACAATTGAAGTAGTAAATTCCACAGTCCATCCAGAGAATCATATTTTTTCAACTGTGATATTGACCAGATTATAATAAGGCATGTGATCTACTGGCAAGCAGATATCTGCTCATCAAAAATAGAGACTAACAACATACTCCAAAGTAGCTCTATACTTGGCAAACTGTGAAAACTAAAGAGTGTTATACAGATATAGTAGAAGGGAAAGGGAAAGATGAGTAACATCGTTTCACTTTCATAATAGCTATCATGGAAGAAATAGGCTTTATAATCATTTTACTCTTTGGTAAAAATGAGATTTAATCATTTTTACAATTAGTTGAATAATAAATTAACTCTCTTCAATGAAAAGAGTTTGATGCAATGACCATGCATTCTGAGTCTAATAGTCACTATTAATCATTATCTCCTTCCAACCCAATATTACTCTCAATACCCTGCAATTCTGAGGTGCAGATTGCTTTTTGAGCCCTCCCTTGATGTTATCAAAACATGTCGAATTATATTGTTGTCAGGTATTTTCTCCTTGTCAAGATAATTCATTGCTACCTCTTGAAAGGAGATTTTTTTTGGTTCCACTCTAAAGCATAAAGCATCTATACTACATCCCCTCCCCCACCAAAATTTAAATAAAATATTTTATTCTTTAACAGAGAATAAAATAGTTTAGGATGAAGAGGCTCTCCTCTCTGGTTCATTCTCTATGAGTTATTATATTTATACAGCCAAATTATGTGGGTTTTCTTTTTAGGTTCGCTTTAACAGACACTTTCTCCTCAGGAAAAACAGTGTTGTTGATCACAGCAGTAGGTCTAATTCCTTTCTCATATGTTTATTTTTGAAGAACTCCCACAGACTGGCTTGGCCTCAGACACAGATAGACGTTTCTTCTGTAGGCTTTGCCTGTGTGTGTGAAGTAAGGGGCAACAAGGGTAGTGTAGGAAATAAATCTTGTTTTATGCAAACATGTAATAGAACCCTCAAATACTCTAGATAATTTCTCACCAAAGAATAAATGATTAATGTCAGATTCTTTCCTAAGAGCAAGTTTTGATAGTCCAGGAATAGAGATACCACAAGAAAACAGGCACCTGAAACAGGGTTAGGAGAGGTCAGGCAGAACAGAGCTACAGCCAAGATTAGTCATCTGTCCTTCTCTCCAAGTTCTGCCTCTGGCCAGACCTCCCCAATGACTTCCAAATATTTGGAATTTTAAAAATTTTCCTTCGAAATTAAAATGAATATATGCAAATATTCCTTCACCCTATGACTTCAAAACTATTGTCTACTCAGTAAAACTCTTTTCCTTATTTTTTCATTAAAAAAAACAAATTTCACAATTACTCTCATGTTTCAGGGAATTGTCCCTGATATCCAGACAAGACTCCTTGAGGCTAAATTGCATAAGAGTAACATGAAGGATGGTCTTCATTTTATAGGGAAAGATGAGAGAGAGAAAAATAAGAAATGAGATGCAATCTAAAATGGATATAAAGTTTAACAGAAAAGCATTCTTCAGTTATACATATTAAAGAAAGAGGAAAATCTTACACATACTCCCAAATAGGAAAGGAAAGTGCTTACAATTGACTATGTAAAGATAATTGTTTTCCTTTTTCTTTAATGGTTTCTGGGTTGTGGTTGTTTTATCCCCATATTTTATAAGATAATTTATTTGGTAAAATAGTTGGTCTTGGTGAAGTAAAGTAGAAAGCCAAACATTGGGTCAGGGATGGAAATGGCTGGTAAATATTTTTAGTTATTGAATATATTTAGTATGAGGACCTGAATGGGATATACCTCACTGTACTAGGGAGAGAGAAAAACTTCCTGCTCTTATAGAAATAACTGAAAATCATGAGTCAGAAGACCTGGATTGAAGTTCTGGTTGTGCCGCTTAAAAAGTATATGACCGTAGGCAAACTTTTGTTCTATTTCTTCATTTCCTTAACTTTGTTCACCTAGTTTACCTTTTGGGTAGAGGTCTTAATTCCTATTAACCTTTGGAGAGGTCTCATTCCTGGTTCACCTATTGACATATTGTTAGGGTCAAATGAAATAATGCATATAAACGTACTTTTCAAAGTTGAGTCCTGTAAAAATATCAGTATTCCTAAATACATGTTGTCATTTGTCATTCAATTTTTTTTTTTGGCCGTACTGTGTGGCTTGTGGGGATCTTAGTTCCCTGACCAGGGATTGAACCCAGGCCCTAGCAGTGGAAGCACTGAGTCCTAACCACTGGACTGCCAGGGAATTCCCTGTCATTCTATTTTACAGCTTGGAAGAGAAATAAAACCTCTTAAAAGATAGCAAAAGACTAAATAGAATACCTAATGCTAAAAAGAAGGGAGAGGACAACTCCAATTTACTTTAGTTTTCATATACATAAAAATACTAAAACAAATCAATAAAGTAATATTATTAATTCTTTAGGAAAGTACCAATCCCCAGCTCAGATAGCAATTAATATGGTTTCTTAAAGAATAATGATGCTAAATAAGTTTATTTTATAAAATAATAACAGACCATCCACATAAGGAAAAAATAACAGGTAAGTCTGCTTCAAGCCACAGTTCAAATGCTCACAAATAGTTAATATGATTGGAGAAAAACTAATAAAGCTTTCACTCTGTTTCACATTCTATTTCTTACTCTATGACTAATAATTGCTTATCAGTGTAGGCAAAACTTTTGGCTTTAGCCTTGAGCTGGAGTGTTGGGGTATCTAGGGTGATAAATGTGAAATTAAATATAAAATATTTTTTAAAATTGAAGTTTCAGTACAATTGTAAAGTATGTACACAAACACATACAAACACACACACACCGAAAAAACAAATGTAATGTAATAGGAAGAACTGTTTACATTAAGGATCAGGATTCTTACGTTCTACCCTAGGACTCATTAAGTGACCACACGTTAGTCTGGTAGCTGTACATCTGGTTCTGATGTTCTACCAGGAGTTGCTCTAACCCCAAAATTCAATTGGGCACTTTCCAGAGACCTATGGAATATTCTACAATTTTCCCTTGGGGAGAAGAGAAAAGAAGAATATGGATTGCAGAAATCTGCCACTTTGGAAATTTAGCTAGTTCGAGGGTCCCCAGTGTAAATTCTGTAAGATGCTAGTTCTTCTGGGGGCAGGGCATGTTTCTGCGGTTCTGCTGTCATAAATTTGGAAAACACTTCCCACTGTAACTATGCCCCCTTGAAGTCACATTACCTATTAGCTTATTAAAGGTTCTGAAAATTCTTTGTAACAGTGCGCTTTACAGAGAAAGCCACAGAATGCTTTTCCCCTAACACCTATTTATATCCCTTTGGGATGCGTTGGCTTAAATTACAAGGTCCTACAGAGCAAGTGCTCAAGATATGAATAACCAAAGCCAGCACCCAAAGCACTATGATCATTGATGAATCATTTTGTGAATGGTGGGCCAAAGTTGTCGGTCCAAAATTTAAATTATTAACATCCTGGATGACGGTCATGGGAGCATATTTTTAACATTTGAAGATGATACTAAGACTAAATCTATGTAATGAAAACTTTTTTTCATAGCTATAAGGTTAAGTTCAGCCAGTTGTACAGAATTGAGCCTTTTAGACAAACCTAGAAAGCTTATTGCACACACAAACACATGTACACATATAAATTCAATGTTATACATTAAAGCCATAATCAAGATGGGTGACCAAGGTCTGTGAGTTTGCTAATTTCCTGGGTGAAAGAAAAAGAATTCAAGCGATATTGAAACATTCAACAAATGGTGGTGTAGAAGAAACAAAGAGTCTAGTATTTCTTAGTTACAATGAAGGAAGAGGTGCAGATTTAGAAAAATGTTGTAAAAAGAAAAGGAAGGGATTAAACAATATCTAAGCACACAGAAAGTATCGTGATACTTCCAAATGTATTCCTGTATTCTTATTTGAGAGGATAATCTTTGCTGTGATAGGACAGTTGTATATGGTGGGGGATGAGATTAGCAGCTCTGTCTTTGATATTCCACTTGAATTAGCAACAGTATTATAGACAGAATGGGGTTCAGATAAAGTGTCATGTTTGTATAAAATGGAGAGATTATCTCCTACCCTAAATTCCATGAATAATCCTCATTATCCTCTTTCAGCTTTTTTTGTCCAGAAAAAGAAGAGAATCATCTTTGTGCATTTGTCCATTTGTTTAGAAAGTGACCTTCTAGGACTGCATCTTTGGCATGTTCTGGGTGGGTGTAAGCATCCTGGGGGTGTTCAGCAAATAATGATAAAGAAGCTTAGATGAAGAGCACAAAGTCAGAAAGTTAATAAGGTCCAATTCAGGATTCCTAATGCCTGAGATTCCTGCAAAACCAGCTCTCACATCACTTTTAAACTGGGTTTTAAAGCATATTGATTTTGTTTCCTTAGGGTAATTTACTCAAGTAGCTCTGTTAAGTGTTGACTTGCAGTGCCAGCAAGTTTCATTGTGCTGAATTATTGTGGAAGGACCAAATATTTTGAAGGCATGTACAGTCAAAGACAAGTTTTGCTCTATTACCTTTCTCTTGGCTGGGGAGAAAGAGGACTTGCTACAGCATAGCAGGATTAGTGGATCACAAAATGAATTACTACTCACTCATGCGAAATCACAAACTTCTCGTTACTGTTTTCATGGTCTGTCAGGCATAACATTTTTACCAAGCCTGGCCTGAAATTTATGCAAGTTATTTAGTCATTATTATCTACAAGGCTCCTCAAGTCAATGATGTCAGCTCACTTGTTAGATACATTCTTTAAATTTCCAATCAAAGTGTCTGTATAGTCTATAACTTACATAATAATTAGTTTTACAGTCTTCCCAATATATTCTAGAGTTGTAACTTCCAAGAGCTTGTATTGGTGGCACCTCTAGTAACAAATTTCTTCAAATTTGCTGGTGTTGCCACTGTTCTCCCAGTCTCTAAAGAAACCCGAAAGCTCTCCCTGACTTGTCTCCTGACCTTCCACTTCTATTTCAACCATCACCAAGTTACACCCGAAAAGGAATCACCTTTTCCTCACTATTCCCACTACCATAGCCTATGCCAGGCCAAATCTCCTCACTGCTGGCCAATCCAGGTTCCCACTTTTGAATTACTCTTATATACATTCCTGCCAGAATAATCTTAGTAAAGTACCATTTATAAAACCCTGTAGTAAATCTGACTACTCCAGACCTTGGTAACCTCAGACTACCCATAGTACTTACAGTCAGGCCCATACATCTTAATGCTTAAGTATTCCCAGGTGGTTTCATTTGAAGTCGTTTTGTCTTCCTTGAGGAGAGTGTCTTGTGTTTCTTTTCAGCTACTATAGCCCTAACATAAGACTTATTCAAGATCAATCCTCAGGGTCAAATCCTACCCAATTATTAATACTTTATTTTTTTAATTAATTTATTTTATTTATTTATTTTTGGCTGCGTTGGGTCTTGGTTGCTGTGTGCAGGCTTTCTCTAGTTGCAGCCAGCAGGGACTACTCTTCCTTGCAGTGCACGGGCTTCTCATTGCAGTGGCTTCTCTTGTTGTGGAGCACGGGCTCTAGGCATAAGGGCTTCAGTAGTTGTGGCACATGGTCTCAGTAGTTGTGACTCACGGGCTCTAGAGCGCAGGCTCAGTAGTTGTGGTGCATGGGCTTAGTTGCTCCGTGGCATGTGGGATCTTCCCAGACCAGGGCTCGAACCCATGTCCCCTGCATTGGCAGGCGGATTCTTAACCACTGCATCACCAGGGAAGTCCCCAATTATTAATACTTTAAATGTGCCATAGAATATTCTGTGCTGTGCTTGGAAGAGGTAGGTTACCATACCTTACTGTATTAATTCACTCATCAGACATTTTCAAGCAAACTCTGTATGCCAATCACAGTGCAATAGATCCAAGAGATGTAAGACTTGTCTTGAAGGAGCTTGTGGGAGAATCAGACAAGTACAGTGTGGTGAGGATTAGAATCAAAGTATGTGTGGGTGCTTATGGGCACCCAGAGGAAACACAACTAAATCAGACTGGGAGTAGTAAGGAAGGGAACGTTATTGTCCAAAGTGTGTTTCTCAGAGCACTAGTCCTGAAAAATTCTCCATGGAAAAAAAATACAAGTCTATGGTCAAGTAAATGTGGGCAACCCTGGACACTGTCACTTCCTTTCCCAAAGAGTCAATCACAAAGCCCATTAGCACACTAACTCTGTAAAGAAACTTGTGGGAAACCCCAGTTGTGGGATAGAGATTTCCCAGTTATCAAGAGAAAAGTGGTGGTTGAAACCTTCTGAATAAGGTCACTGAAGGACTGACAGAGAAGAACAGTGGGCTGGGGCCAAGGTCAAGGAGAATACCAACATTTAAGCATGGAGTAGCCCACAGGGAGATTAAGATGAACTGGCCAGGGATGTGGAAACATCCCAAAACAAAGTGGAATACCAGGAGCAGAGGGAGAGGAGAGAATTTCAAGGAAGGGTTGGCCAGAAACGTCAAAGCCCCACATGAAGATGTTAGAGTGTCCCCTAGACTTAGCAATCAAGTGGTTATTAGGGACATTGGCAAGAGTGTTATCAAGGGAACATTGGAAGGAAGGAGGATTGCAGTGGACTGAGGCTGTGAGGAAGTAGAGACAGTAAGTATAGACTAGCCTTTTGAGAAATTTGGCTGTGAAGGGTTGGGATTAATATAAGAAGAGAGTAAGAGTGTTAAAGGAGTGTTATTTTACACTGAGAAGATATGAACCTCTTTGTATGCTAAGGGAAAAGAGCCAAGTAGGAAAGGTTAAGATATGGGGAATTGGGGTGAGAGGTGCTTGATAGAGGCTAGATAAGGCTAGATAGCCTAAGGCTAGATAGCTGAGAAACAGGGAGGAGGGGACGAATCACAGGTGAGGTGAAATTAGCCACTGACAGGAAAAGGGTGACCTTTTCTGCTGGGCAAAAAAAGAAAAGACAAAACAGGCTGAGAGAGAGAGAAAGTTGTAAGCGGTGAGAGAGAAAGTTATTAATAACATTGATATTCATTGAGGACCTACTCTGTGCCAGGCATAAGTGGCTAACATATAAGTTGTCTCATTTAATCCTTACAGTAACCCTTTAGCATCACACTAATATTATCCTAATTTTGCAGAGGAAGAAATTGCAGTATGGAGTGAGTAAGTACCTTGTCACATGGTGGATTCAGGATGCAGAGTCAGGGAAAAAAATAAAAAGATCTCTTGCCTAATGAATACTTTCTAGGGAGGAAGTTCTTCTTTAAGTGTCCTCAACTGTTCAGGATGAAGTGGACGGTATGGCTGTTTCCTGAGAGTGAGCCAGGGTGGTGGCAAGGTAAGGGAGCTGAGGAACGGGGCACTCTCGACTGGAATAGCTGCGGAGAAGAATGGGAGAGAGCCAACCAGGGGCACGTGAGTGAGCGTAGCTGAAGCTGAGGAGCGTGCTCTATTAGAGACTTCAGTTCCTATGGTTTGTGACCTCCACCCCACCTCCACCTGCTATGCCGGAGCCTGGATAAGAAGACAGGGAAAAGATAGGCTGAGACTTGGAGGCTCTTTGAGAAGAGACGCACACATCCTCAGAAGTGACCACCCATAGACTGAAGGTGCTTTCCCTCCTATAGATATAAGCAAAGGGCTGCCAGGGTACAGAGGGATTCGCTCCGATTGAGGGAACTGGAGAAATCTGAGGGTGTGGGGAAAATTTAAACTAGGTCTTGCCATATAAAACTGAGCAAATTTCAAGCCTGATTTCCTGAGAAATGAACTGACGTAGCACAAAAAGAAGAGCAAGCTTGGGGGAAAACTGTAAGTTCAGTTTTCAGATGTGTTGATTTTGAAATGCCTACAGTTTCACCACATGGAAATGTTTGGACTTGGAAGTTATCACCTAAAGATAATAGTTCAAGATTTCACACACCAAGTTGCTGGCTCACAGAGAGAGTGAAAAAGTATCACAAAGGGCAGAAAGATAATATGGCCACCTGACTATGATCAGAGTAATATAACGGTACTGCCAAGCACCAGAGCAGAGTTCTCCGGCAATGAGACCAAGATGGAAGAGGAGAAAAAAATCTTGGTAACTTGTGGGGCGTGGAGTGGGTAGAGTCACTGATATGGCCCTTTAAAGTGAATGAGAGATTGCATAAGGGGTATATGAAAGATTTAATATTATGCAGAGGGAAGTGGCACCTGGAGCAATTGCAAAAGCTTCTTTCACAAGCTTGCCTGAATCCAGCCGTACAGGAAATTATAGCAAAAATATTCTGGGTTCGATAGCTAGGTCAGGATGATTGGGTAAGGCCCCAAGGCACCAGTACTGTCTTCTAACTTTTTTCATGATGTCCTCTGCTATCGTCATTGAACTTCACGTACAATGCTCTCCCAGTCTCACTCATGTCGTCTCACATATCCCTCTTGACCCTAAAATCTATTTTAAATGTAAAGAAACCCAAAAGTAACAAATTTGTAAAAGAAAATTATTTTACTGTTTTGTAATAAGTTCCAAACCCTGTGTATGTTTCTGTCTGGTTAAATCCTGTGCTGGAATCTTAAAATTCAAAAGCACAGCAGCAACAAAAGAACTCTTTAGGAATAGCCCCTGGAAGTCAGATTAGGCGAAAGCCCCCTTAATCACATCTGCCAGTACGTAACAAATTGCTGGTTAGACACCATTTACTTTATCTACATTTGCACTTATCCCTGAGCACAAACTTTTTTTATTGGACACTACTTGCTGTAACTTAAAATTAACTACCATAATCCACTTCCAACTCCATCTAAGAGAACACAGCCACCAGAACTCTTAAATTCTAGTCTCAAACTCATTGTTAGCTACCTATGCTATCATAAACAGGTCAATCTCTCGGAGCCTTATTTCTTCATCTAAAAAATAGAAGTAATATACCTGCTCCCCTTCTTCACATGGTGGCACTGAATCAAACCAGATTGATACTAGATGGGAACATTATTTTATAAGGTGACTATCATGATACAAAAATAAGGTATCATTATAATAATTTTATTAGTCATAGTAATAATTGTTATTATTAATAACAGTAGGAAATATGAGGAATTTATTTTCACACAGTCTCATGGCATAATTCCCAAGGGTTATGTACTAGGATCTTAGCGAGCATTAAAAGGCCCATCCATGTGGTACATCATTAAGTTCAGTAAAGGGCAGGGAGAGAGACAAGGAGAAAAAAAATGTAGTAAAAAGAAAAAGGGAGGGGGGTAGGGAAAGGATGAGGAGGAAGAAGAGAGAGAAGGAAGAAGGGTGACAGAGCAGATGGAGAGAAAGGGGCAAAGGGAATCCAGAGAAATAGGGAGGATGAGAGGGAAGGCCTTCCTTTGGCCTCCTGAAACCCCCTTTATCAGAGTTACTAAGAGGTGGTTTTCAGAAGGGATTTTTCCATAAGAGGTCATCGAAATCGTGACCTACTAATCCATTGTGTTTTGGATAGGTTCTGGTCTTCTACCTGGCCCCTGGAGAAAGAGATACCAAAGAGGGCAGTTTTGATGGCAAAAAATAAAAAAATATTTAAAAGAGCAAGGAAATAATCGGGCTCAGGGTGAGCCACTATTTTCAATGAGACCCAACTTGGGAGAAAATATTTATGGTTGCATTTTTTCAAACTAAATGAAATATCTTTCTTTTATTAAGCCTAAGTCGCTTAGGGAAAATGTGTATTTTACAATATATATTCCCTATCTATTAAATTTTAAAATGTCAGTTAGCAAATTGGCACAGCTTCTTGGGACTTTAACTGCTAATGAAAAGTAGCAAAGCAGATCCCATTGTCGGATTTCTTCTTTTGCTTAGCAGCATGGGAGAACTGGTATGGTGAGGCTGGCTGGGGTTCAGAAAAGGAAAAGGGGGGAAGGAGACAATGCATCAAATAGGTATTGAAAGATTTAATTTTTCCATATTTCCTCTGGAAGAAACTCAGAGTTTAACTTTTGTGAGATTTCATCAACTTTTTTTTTTTTTGGTTGGTGGTTGGTGGTTGGTGGATCCTGAAAAACACACCTTAAAACATATATACCCAGACTGACTCGTAGAGGAGTAAGACCCATTCCTTTTCTCTCTCTCTCTCTCTCTCTCTCTCTCTCTCTTTCTCTCTCTCTCTCTCTCTCACTCTCACACACACACACATACACTCACATCATTAATATTCAATAGTTTCTGAACATTGTTTTTAATTTATTTTTCTCATGTACAGAAACCTAGGATTATACTCCTCCTCTTTATGTGTTATGAAAGAAGGTTTAGGTGCAATATTAAGGAATTTAAATTAATAACCTTTTACCTGCCAAGTGAAGTAAAAAGTCTACCCCTAGGATGAATAGTTTACGCTTTCTTGTTGGCTTGAATTATGTGGGTAAGTGAGGGAGTTTTTCTCCTTAAAAAAAAAAAAAACTATCCATATATTATATATATATATGAAAATCAATAGATTGGTGAGAATGAAGCAAGGCTACCCTTTACAGAGAACTAAGACACCTGCCAAAAATTAAAAAGGGGACTGAGCTGTTTCAGCTGAAAGACCAGCAGTCATTTCAGATAACAGTCTTTCCTTTCAGCTGAAAATGTGGAAAATGGAGTGGCACAAGTGAGTGTCCTCCTTGATTGCCTCAAGTATCTGCAGGATAATTAATGTGCCCCTCACCTTGATTCACAGGAGCCCACTGCTCCATTCTATTTAAATGAAGGCAGGATCCTTTCAACCATTAGAAACAGGGGGAGAAGAACATTATATATATATATATATATGTAATGTTCTTTTTTAAATTTTTATTGGAGAATAGTTTCAGGTGTACAGCAAAGTGAATCAGTTATATATATACGTATATACATATACTCTTTTTTTAGGTTCTTTTCCCATACAGACCATTACAGAGTACTGAGTAGAGTTCCCTATGCTATACAGCAGGTTCTTGTTAGTTATCTATTTTATATATAGTAGTATATATATGTCAAACCCAATCTCCCAATTTATCCCTCCCCCCTCTTATGCCCTGGCAACCGTAAGTTTGTTTTCTACATCTGTGACTCTACTTCTCTTTTGTAAATAAGTTCATTTTTTAAAAGGGTATAAAATGTTCTTTCCTGATTATAAAGTAATTCATGAGAAAAAATTTAATTAAAAAAATTAAGTTAATGTTCATCGTAGAAAAATTGGAATGTACCAAAAAAGATAAGGAAAAGAATTTAAAATAGTTTCTAATTCCACACCAAGAAAGATGTGCTGAGAGTATTTTCTTGTATTTCTCCCTAGTATTTTTTTTCTTTAATGCTAGACTGTCTTTTCTTAATACAAGAAAAATACTGTCATTTGATGCTTTCAGCACAGGTGGACAAGAAATGAATAAAAGACACAAAAATAAAAGAGAAACAATAATTGCATGCAGTTGAACTGTGGGAAGCTGTACCAGCCTCCAGAGCTAAGTATTCCAAGAAAGAAGGCAGTTGTGAGAAATCAGCAGAGTTCAGTGGAAAGAATGCACAGAAGATTCTGTCCTAGTACTGTCTGAATGTTACCTCACCCCATGACCTTGGGAAAATCATTTTCCTTCTCTAGCCTTCATTTTCTTCATCTTTAAAATAGGCCTGCAGCTCAGCAGTTCTGCAAACTTTATAAGGTATTTTGCCCTGTGCTGCAAGCCAGAGATGGCAGGCAAGAAGCTTCTAATGTAATCTAGTGGGTTTTGCAACTTCGAAATGAAATTCAGGTAAAATTTTGTTATGTCCCTGAGATGCCCTCTGAAATTTAAAGGAAAATAATTTTCTAATTCTTTGTTTAGTGGAATGGACCAGATGCTACTCAAAGTTCCTCAGGCTCCAAAATCCTGTAATATAGTGTCACCAAAAGTCAAGTGCATCTTTAAGATACCACCCTGAACCAATACTGACCATTCTCACACCAAGAACAATCAGTAAATTTATTGAGAGTCTAGAAGAACCCTACTTTGAAAGCAAACAGAAACCAGAGGTGAATATTCTGTCAATTCAATTGTCATTATATATTCCCTAAATATTACCAAAGGCCAGGCTTTCACAAAATAGGGTAGTAAAAATCTACCCTTACTCCAAACCTCTGATCCTTCTCTCCTCAACCAGTTCCACCTTAATCTAGGAATTCGGCAACTTTGAATTTTCTCTTCCATTTCCTATGAAAACTTATTGGAAAGTGGTAAATATGAGTCATTTACAGCTTAGTGTGTTTCTCCCAAGGATATTTGTACTAAATTTTTGTATGTAATTGCTTAATAAAAGGTTTTTTTCCCTGTTGAAGGAATTTCATATATCAGTGAGTAGGTGGAGAAGGTATATGTAGAGGTAAGACAAAAGGACTTTCTTCAGTTCCCTAAATTCATACCAGATATGGGGAGCCTTTGTCCAAGAGTCTTTCAAATTCAGGAACAATATGTCTTTAATATGGTCAGTCCCCAAAACTCACTAATAAGGACTTTTTCTTCCCCCACCCCCAACTTGGAGCTACATTTAAACATAGTTTCAACTTTTTAACAACTTACAGAAAGACAACCCCAATTACGACAAGCCTTAAAAGAAATGTAATATCAAAGAATCATTTCAAGAAATAGAAAGAAGATTGCTTGGTTTTTTTCTGCTTTTTGTAGTGAGGCTGAAAGAATTTAGGGAGGTGTCTCAATTTAAATGAATTAGAAATTGAATTAGTAATTGATATATTTATAAATAAATGACTCTTCTAAATCAGTGCTTTCCAACGGAACTTCTATGATGATGGAAATGCTCTATAATCGCACTGTCCAATAGGTAGCCACTAGCTCCATGTGGTTATTGAGTGCTTGAAATATGGCACTTGAGATTAAGAAACTGAATTTTTAATTTTTATTAATTTAAATTTAAATAGCCTCATGTGGCTAATGGATATCATTTTAGGCAGAACAGCTCTAGATGATTCTTTATGGAAGCTGATTGGGTGCCAGATACCCCATTCTGAACCTGACAAGGGAACTTCATCCAAGTAAGGTGAATATGTCTTTAGAATTTCAGGTCTACTGTAATTATATTAGTTGCCCAGGCAAAGACAGTTGTTATTGAAAAACCAGAAAATCTACAGAACTGCCATGGAAACCCTACTGGAGAAACATAGGACAAGCTAGCATATTGCAGTTTAACTGAGCCTGTCCCTCAGAGTGATCCAAATAATGCCAACTCAATGCTTTTTTTTTCCTTAAATTTGTGTCTACTGGAAGTTTTTCATGTTTCTATGTTAAGCCTTGTTACAGGATACCTTGAAAAGATCTCCTATGACCAAAGATTCCTTCAAATCACAATTATTTTAACTAATGGAATTAGGAGACTATGACTATTGTCTGTTGTTCATAAGCAAGACTTTTGAGGCCCTTTGAAGAAGTAGCTTGAATATCTGTTATAAGGAAGGAGACTTATACAGTGTCTAAAGGCCCTTTGTTGAAATTTTGTCTATTGATAATTATGTTTTTATCTAAAGGTTATTTGTCAAAAATTCCTCTTTGAGAATATGCTTGCTCCATCCTCTGATATGAGTTTCTATTTAAAAAAGAAAAGATAAAGGAAAAGCTTGCACATCAGTGTTTAAAATAATTTAAGATTATGATAAGATGTTACCACTGGTCTTTAATTTCTATCCTGATTAAAACATTAAGGGATTCCAACCATTGCCCCTACCCCTTTTGGAACGGTTAAGCTTGCCAGGGTCTCAGTTACCTGTGACTTGTAGCCCAAAGCCCAGTGAGCTCCACAAGCTTCAGAGATCACTGTTTGCAAGAGCAGATACGCATGGAGATCCCAGCTAGCCTCGCCATACCTACCCTCATTGCCACATGCAGAGAATAGAATTCATTAGAAGTTATAAAATTTTATTTAATTCTAGGGTTTAAAAAATAACTTTTTGGGCTTCCCTGGTGGCGCAGTGGTTGAGGGTCCGCCTGCCGATGCAGGGGACGCGGGTTCGTGCCCCGGTCCGGGAAGATCCCGCATGCCGCGGAGCGGCTGGGCCCGTGAGCCATGGCTGCTGAGCCTGCGCATCCGGAGCCTGTGCTCTGCAACGGGAGAGGCCACAACAGTGAGAGGCCCCGCGTATCACAAAAAAAAAAAAAAATAAAAAAATAACTTTTTCCTTAGCTATGAAAAATTAAGGGGCCTGTAAAGGAGGCCTGAGGCTTAGCCACCCTGGGTAAGGACCCTAGGAGGCTGGGGTTGAAGATTCTTAAATGAAACCAAGTCCTTGGCAAGGCTGCTGGGCTTCCTATGTTGTGAAGAAAGTTGCTGGGAAACTGAGGACTTTAGTGAATGGAGAATACTTGTTTCAGACAATAATAGCTGCTGGTATGAATAAAAACATGACAGGAATCACTTCCTAGTCAGGAACCCAGAGAGAAGAATACACATTTCGATCCTGTCTCAGTTTAAGATTGAAACAGAGTAGAGAAGCCTCCCTAACTGCCTTCAGTAATTGACTTGCTTTCTTTTCTTTCTCCACCTGAATCTAAATAAGATTTTGGGCTTTACTTTCCATAGACTTTACTTTCCTTAGACCAAAAATTACACTTGGAGCCCATGTTAAATAATCCCCCTACTTTAAAACAGGAGACAGAGACTTGTCAAGGGTCAACTAGTTATTACTAGAACTCTTGGCCCAGAACTAACTTCGTATGCCACAAAGTTCCTGTTCCTGTTTCTACAGCAGTAACCAAGCCCCTATCCGTTCCCTATTTCCTTCTCCTTTCCAACGACACGATAGAAGTTGGAGACTCTAAATTGTGCTGAGAATATAGAGCCCTCCAGATCTTGGAACAGCCTGTCTTACCCTTTGTTATGATTCAGTTCAACAAATATTTACTGAGTGATTGCAAGGCCCAAACCCTAGTACTAGGTGTTGTTCCAGCAGATAAGAGCCTCAAACGAAAGAGTGACTTTATCTCCACCCAAAACAGGAAGGCCTGGGGGACTTGTTTCAAAGCATATTTCTGACTCAGTACAATTAACACATATTTACTCATCTTCCTTTTCTTTCTAGCTGATTACAGGTTTCCTCTTTCCCCTTACAGTTTCCTAGCATCCTTGACTGTTATCCCTGTTTGAGGTTAAGCACAAGGTTCTAGGAAGGGAGTGAGAAAGCCGAGGATGTGACCCCACAAGCCAAATCGTGTAGTTTCTGTAAATCAGGATAAGGAAAAGAATGATTCTTGAAGTTCTGGTCTGACTTTGGGCCTGGCTTGGGAGTGTGGGGATTATGGTGAGAAGGAAAAGAGAGTATAACTAAAAACGGTGCAGAATTGTTAAGATAACGTCTAGTTCCTGCTTACAGAAATAATTTGATCCCTCTCACTCCTATGGAACACACACACATGCGCGTGCAGGCACACATTTGATCTTGTCAACCCATGCTCTCTCTTCAGATTGTGCGCTCCTTCTCCCAACCTTTCTTCTGGACTCTCTCCAGCCCCACTGTCTCTACCCTAGTGCAAGTCACCCTCATTTCTTTGCCCAACCTCTAGGCAGGCCTATAACCTGCTGACTGGCCTTTCCACACCTATATTTGCCTCACTTTGATCCTTTCTCCATTCCACCCTCAGAATGACCCTTCAAAAATATGTTGCTTCCCACCCACACACCTATGGTCAACTAATCTATGACAAAGGAGACAAGGATATACAATGGAGAAAAGACAGTCTCTTCAATAAGCGGTGCTGGGAAAACTGGACAGCTACATGTAAAAGAATGAAATTAGAACACTCCCTAACACCATACACAAAAATAAACTCAAAATGGATTAGAGACCTAAATGTAAGACTGGACATTATAAAACTCTTAGAGGAAAACATAGGAAGAGCACCCTCTGACGTAAATCACAGAAAGATCTTTTTTGATACACCTCCTAGAGTAATGGAATTAAAAATAAACACATGGGACCTAATGAAACTTAAAAGTTTTTGCAAAGCAAAGGAAAGTACAAACAAGATGAAAAGACAACCCTCAGAATAGGGAAAAATATTTGCAAACGAATCAATGGACAAAGGATTAATCTCTAAAATATATGAATAGCTTATGCAGTTCAATTAAAAAAACAAACAACCCAATCAAAAAATGGGCAGAGGGCTTCCCTGGTGGCGCACTGGTTGAGAGTCCGCCTGCCAATGCAGGGCACACGGGTTCATGCCCCAGTCTGGGAAGATCCCACATGCTGCGGAGCAGCTGGGCCCGTGAGCCATGGCCGCTGAGCCTGCGCGTCCGGAACCTGAGCTCCGCAACGGAAGAGGCCACAACAGTGAGAGGCCCATGTACCGAAAAAAAAAAAAAAAAAATGGGCAGAAGGCCTAAACAGACATTTCTCCAAAGAAGACATACAAATGGCCAAGAGGTACATGAAAAACTGCTTAATATCACTAATCATTAGAGAAATGCAAACCAAAACTACAATGAGTTATCACCTCACACCAGTTAGAATGGACATCATCAGAAAATCTACAAACAACAAATGCTGGAGAGGGTGTGGAGAAAAGGGAACCCTCCTGCACTGTTGGTGGGAATGTAAATTGATACAGCCACTATGGAGAACAATATGGAGGTTCCTTAGAAAACTAAAAATAGAATAACCATACGACCCAGCAATCCCACTACTGGGCATATACCCAGAGAAAACCATAATTCAAAAAGACACATGCACCCGAATGTTCATTGCAGCACTATTTACAATAGCCAGGTCATGGAAGCAACCTAAACGCCCATCGACAGATGAATGGATAAAGAAGATGTGGTACATATATATAATGCAATATTACTCAGCCATAAAAAGGAATGAAATTGGGTTATTTGCAGCGATGTGGATGGACCTATAGACTGTCATACAGAGTGATGTAAGTCAGAAAGAGAAAAACAAATACCATATGCTAACACATATATATGGAACCTAAAAACAAATGGTTCTGATGAACCTAAGGGCAGGGCAGGAATAAAGACACAGACGTAGAGAATGGACTTGAGGACATGGGGAGTGGGAAGGGTAAGCTGGGACGAAGTGAGAGAATAGCATTGACATATCTACACTACCAAATGTAAAATAGATAACTAGTGGGAAGCAGCTACGTAGCACAGGGGGATCAGCTCGGTGCTTTGTGACCATCTAGAGGGGTGGGATAGGGAGGGTGGGAGGGAGATGCAAGAGGGAGGGGATATGGGGATATATGTATACATATAGCCGATTCACTTTGTTACACAGCAGAAACTAACACAACATTGTAAAGCAATTATACTCCAATAAAGCTGTTAAAACAACAACAACAAAATATGTTGCTTCCCTGTGTGCAAGGGTACAGACTCAAATCACCAATGAGGCCTACAAGGCCGTGCACAAATAGGCTTTCACTCATCCATCCTTAGCCTTCTCACTCTTTGTGGGGCACCCACACTGGTGCTACCACCAGCCTTGTTTCCTCTGCCTTCAACCCTAACCCCAGCCCCTGCACCCCTACTTTTCCTTCAGAACTCAGCTCAAATATCACTTCTTTATGGCCAACTTACCTAATACGCCAGACTAAGCCAGGGCCCCCATCAGAAGTTCCCCTAGCATCTCACACTTCTCTTTCACAATGCTTATTTTAGTTGCAATTATATAATTAGTTGTTGTTGAAAGACTCTCTCCCAAGTCAGACTATAAACTTAGTGAAGTCAGAGACCGTGGCTGTCTTGTTCACTGTTTTATCCCCAGCATCTATCACCGTGTCCAGCACAAGTGGAGGGGGCCAGGGGCTGGGGGGGGGGTGTTAAATATTTGTTAAGTGGCAACATTTGCGTTCTAGAGATGCACACAGCCCCTTCCCCTGACACACTGGTTCTGCAGTATAGAGAAACCGTCCTGTTCTTACTGTATCCTCTGTTCTATTATTCTTTTAACTTTGATTTGGCTTGATTATTTTTGTCCTCTGTGCTTTTACGTTTTATTTCCAAAAGGTGAAAAGGAACTCTCAGGTAGAATTGCAGCTAGCAGTTGCAGCCACACCAATGTTTTCAGAACACATGCTATCCTTTCCTATTTCCTTTATATACTGAAACCACCAACAGTTTTGGGTGACAAGTCTACTGATTCTCAGTCAGTTGAAGTAAGATCCCTTAAGGGCCCAATCACATGCCACTTTCCCTCTGACAGCCTGCCTGTTCTTGTCAGAGTTTCTCTCCTCTTGCCAAAGCATTTTGCTTTTACCCATTTGGCAGTTATGTTCTGGCTTTTTATCATAGTTGTTTGATACCCATCTACCTAACCTACTGAACTCCCTGAGGACAGGGACTGAACTGATATATTATCTGGATCATCTTTATATCTCAGCATCTAACACAGTGTTAAGCATTCATTAAACTAAATTGATTTTTTCCATAGGTATAGTACAAGAGTGACTAGGGAAAAGTCGTTTAGTCTTATCAGTTCCATTTATCAATTTCATCATGAATTGTCTCCTACTTCCATGATGAAGTACGGATAATAGAAACATCCTGTTCTCTTTTTCATTCCTATGAAAGTTTTCCAAAATTCCTGAAGAAGAAGAAAGGAGAAGCTTATAAAAATATATAAAAACCAAATAATGCCAGTAAATACACATAAAGATACTAGTGCATGTTTAAAGCTGCACAACTCTTTCTCAATCAGATGATAACAATTTAAAAATGCCAGGGGCATGAAACTGATATCAAAAAAATATATATAGTGTGCTGATAAATCAAACATGCTGTACTGTTCATTCTGTTGGGGGAGGAAAATATTTCCCTCTACCATTTCTAGGTTCTTCTGGCTGGTCTAAGAAGTAAATTGAAATGAGACAGATTAACAGGGGAAAATCAAATGTAATTACATATGTACGGGGGGGGCCCCTGTGAGAAAAATGAGACTCCAGGGCAAGATAGACAATTGAGGCTTATATGCCATCTGAGAGAAAGAGGAGAGGATAGGTAGGGGTTTGGGACTTCAAAGAAGAGGAAGACAATTCACAGGGAGATAGAAAAACAAATGTTTGGTAAACAGTTGTTTGTTATACGATGCAGAGACAATGGGACACAGAGACTGATTTCTAAGCCCTGCCAAGGATTTTTCCCTACCACACCTAGTCCATATTCTTTGTAAACGTCTCTGGTGATAGTGCTTTTCCTGACCAAGGCTTTATCTAAATTCTTTTAGGCAGTTAAGGGAGAGGTAAAAAGAAAGACATCCTGAGTCTTCTGTTTCTTAAAAATAATCAGCCCCAAATAATCCTCAAGTTAAAGAGACACATTTTGGGGTGGCAGTGTTTATTCCCCTACAGTCCTGCCTTTGAAACTTCCCCAAGAAGTTCCATAGTCTAGAAGCTGAGTTGGTAGACTGTTCCATCGCACTGAACCAGTGTCTTAGTCTTAACAATAAGGCAGTTCAGTTAAACTCATATCAGAAGGCAGTGGTGCAGGTGGGCTTCTCAAAGTTAAGCCTATGGTGTAAATAATCAGGTGTTTAATAAGAGGCATTTCTATGGAGACAAAATAAAAACAATGGTTAATGATTGGAGCAGACCATAATCCCAGTTTCTGAGTTCTAAAGGCAACCAGTCAAGAAGATTTTTAGATGTCCAGCTCAAAGTAATTTTAGAAGGAATGAGGGCAGGCAATGACAATCTGGTAGATTTTTCTAGTTCTCAGTTTGAATATCTCTGGTGATCTTTTTGAGTGGGCCATACAGTAACAGGCATGAAGATTGTCTATACTTGAGCTGTTGTGATTTCTCTGAAGTTTATATCAAGTTGTCCAACTTTAGCTTGCATGACTACAGAAAAAGGGCAAATTTAGTCCTTTATGATTCCAAGTCAGAGTGTGAGAGAAAATTTAAGAAATGTTAGTTCCGAGAGTTGTAGCTAGATAGTGGAGGAAGCTAGAAGAATTCAGGATCCAGTCCAGTTTAGAGGGAGGAGAAAAGAAAAAGTCTTAAAAGACAATAAACAGCACTAGACTAGATAGCCTCATCCACCAGAGGGCAGACAGCAAAAGCAAGAAGAACTACAATCCTGCAGCCTGTGGAACAAAAACAACATTCACAGAAAGATAGACAAGATGAAAAGGCAAAGAGCTATGTACCAGATGAAGGAACAAGATAAAACCCCAGAAAAACAAATAAATGAAGTGGAGATAAGCAACCTTCCAGAAAAAGAATTCAGAAAAATGATAGTGAAGATGATCAAGGACCTCGGAAAAAGAATGGAGGCAAAGATCGAGAAGATGCAAGATATGTTTAACAAAGAACTAGAAGAATTAAAGAACAAGCAAACAGAGATGAACAATACAATAACTGAAATGATAACTACATTAGAAGGAATCAATAGCAGAATAACTGAGGCAGAAGAACGGATAAGTGACCTGGAAGACAGAATGCTGGAATTCACTGCTATGGAACAGAATAAAGAAAAGAGAATGAAAAGAAATGAAGACAGCCTAAGGGACCTCTGGGACAACACTAAACGCAACAACATTCGCATTATAGGGGTCCCAGAAGTAGAAGAGCGCAAGAAAGGGTGAGATAAAATATTTGAAGAGATTATAATCGAAAACTTCCGTAACATGGGAAAGGAAATAGCCATCCAAGTCCAGGAAGCGCAGCGAGTCCCATACAGGATAAAACCAAGGAGAAACACTCTGAGACACATAATAATCAAATTGGCAGAAATTAAAGACAAACAAAAATTATTGAAAGCAGCAAGGGAAAAATGACAAATAACATACAAGGGAACTCCCATAAGGCTAACAGCTGATTTCTCAGCAGAAACTCTACAAGCCAGAAGGGAGTCACATGATACACTTAAGGTGATGAAAGGGAAGAACCTACAACCAAGATTACTCTACCCTGCAAGGATCTCATTTGGATTTGATGGAGAAATCAAAAGCTTTACAGACAAGCAAAAGCTAAGAGAATTCAGCACCACCAAACCAGTTCTACAACAAATGCTAAAGGAACTCCTCTAAGTGGGAAACACAAGAGAAGAAAAGGACCTACAAAAACAAACCCAAAACAATTAAGAAAATGGTCAAAGGAACATACATATCGATAATTACCTTAAACGTGAATGGATTAAATGCTCGAACCAAAAGACACAGGCTTGCTGAATGGATACAAAAACAAGACCCATCTATATGCTGTCTACAAGAGACCCACTTCAGACCTAGGGACACATACAGACTGAAAGTGAGGGGATGGAAAAAGATATTCCATGCAAATGGAAATCAAAAGAAAGCTGGAGTAGCAATACTCGTACCAGATAAAATAGACTTTAAAATAAAGAATGTTACAAGAGACAAGGAAGGACACTACATAATGATCAAGGGATCAATCCAAGAAGAAGATATAACAATTATAAATATATATGCACCCAACATAGGAGCACATCAATACATAAGGCAATTGCTAACAGCTAGAAAAGAGGAAATCGACAGTAACACAATAACAGTGAGGCACTTTAACACCTCACTTACACCAATGGACAGACCATCCAAAATGAAAATAAATAAGGAAACAGAAGCGTTAATAGACACAATAGACCAGATAGATATAATTGATATTTATAGGACATTCCATCCAAAAACAGCAGATTACACTTTCTTATCAAGTGCGCATGGAACATTCTCCAGGATAGGTCACATCTTGGGTCACACATCAAGCCTCAGTAAATTTAAGAAAATTGAAAACATATCAAGCATCTTTTCTGACCACAACACTATGAGATTAGAAATGAACTGCAGGGAAAAAACGTTAAAAACACAAACACCTGAAGACTAAACAATACGTTACTAAATAACCAAGAGATCACTGAAGAAATCAAAGAGGAAATCAAAAAATACCTATAGACAAATAACAATAAAAACACGATGATCCAAAACCTATGGGATGCAGCAAAAGCAGTTCTAAGAGGGAAGTTTATACCCATACCAGCCTACCTAAAGAAACAAGAAAAATCTCAAATAAACAATCTAACCTCACACCTAAATGAATGAGAGAAAGAAGAACAAACAAAACCCAAAGTTAGCAGAAGGAAAGATATCATAAAGATCAGAGCAGAAATAAATGAAATAGAAACAAACAATAGCAAAGATCAATAAAACTAAAAGCTGGTTCTTTGAGAAGATAAACAAAACTGCAAAACCATTAGCCAGACTCATCAAGAAAAAGAGGGAGAGGACTCAAATCAATAAAATTAGAAATGAAAAAGGAGAAGTTACAACAGACACCGCAGAAATTCAAAGCATCGTAAGAGACTACTACAAGCAACTCTATGCCAACAAAATGGACAACCTGGAAGAAATGGACAAATTCTTAGAAAGGTTTAACCTTCCAAGACTAAACCAGAAAGAAATAGAAAATATGAACAGACCAATCACAAGCACTGAAATTGAAACTGTGATTAAAAATCTTCCAACAAACAATAGTCCAGAACCAGATGGCTTCACAGGTAAATTCTATCAAACATTTAGAGAAGAGCTAACACCCATCCTTCTCAAACTCTTCCAAAAAATTGCAGAGGAAGGAACACTCCCCAACTCATTCTATGAGGCCACCGTCACCCATGATACCAAAACCAGACAAAGATACTACAAAAAAAGAAAATTACAGACCAATATCACTGATGAATATAGATGCAAAAGTCCTCAACAAAATACTAGCAAACAGAATCCAACAACATATTGAAAGGATCATACACCACGATCAAGTGGGATTTATCCCAGGGTTGCAAGGATTCTTCAATATATGCAAATCAATCAATGTGATACACCATATTAACAAATTGAAGAATAGAAACCATATGATCATCTCAATAGATGCAGAAAGAGCTTTTGACGAAATTCAACACCCATTTATGATAAAAACTCTCCAGAAAGTGGGCATAGAGGGGACCTACCTCAACATAATAGAGGCCATATACGACAAACCCACAGCAAACATCATTCTCAATGGTGAAAAACTGAAAGCATTTCCACTAAGATCAGGAACAAGACAAGGATGTCCACTCTTACCACTATTATTCAACATAGTTTTGGGAGTCCTAGCCACAGCAATCAGAGAAGAAAGAGAAATAAAAGGAATACAAATTGGAAAAGAAGAAGTAAAACTGTCACTGTTTGCAGATGACATGATACTATACATAGAGAATCCTAAAAATGCCACCAGAGAATTACTAGAGCTAATCAATGAATTTGGTGAAGTTGCAAGATAGAAAATTAATGCACAGAAATCTCTTGCATTCCTATACAGTAATGATGAAAAACCTGAAAGAGAAATTAAGGAAGGAAACACTCCCATTTACCATTGCAACAAAAAGAATAAAATACCTGGAAATAAACCTACCTAGGGAGACAAAAGACCTGTATGCAGAAAACTATAAGACACTGATGAAAGAAATTAAAGATGATACCAACAGATGGAGAGATATAACATGTTCTTGGATTGGAAGAATCAATATTGTGAAAATGACTATACTACCCAAAGCAATCTACATATTCAGTGCAATCCCTATCAAATTACCAATGGCATTTTTTATGGAACCAGAACAAAAATTCTTAAAATTTGTATGGAGACACAAAAGACCCTGAATAGCCAAAGCAGTCTTGAGGTAAAAAAAAATGGAGCAGGAGGAATCAGACTTCCTGACTTCAGACTATACTACAAATCTACAGTAATCAAGACAGTATGGTACTGGCACAAAAACAGAAACATAGATCAATGGAACAAGGTAGAAAGCCCAGAGATAAACCCATGCACCTATGGTCAACTAATCTATGATAAAGGAGGCAAGGATATACAAAGGAGAAAGGACAGTCTCTTCAATAAGTGGTGCTGGGAAAACTGGACAGCTACATGTAAAAGAATGAAATTAGAGCACTCCCTAACACCATACACAAAAATAAACTCAAAATGGATTCAAGAACTAAATGTAAGACCGGACACTATAAAACTCTTAGAGGAAAACATAGGAAGAACACTCTTTGACATAAATCACAGCAAGATCTTTTTTGATCTACCTCCTAATGAATAATGGAAGAGTAATAGAAATAAAAAGAAAAATAAACAAATGGGGGCTTCCCTGGTGGTGCAGTGGTTGGGGGTCCGCCTGCTGATGCAGGGGACGCGGGTTCGTGCCCCGGTCTGGGATGGTCCCACGTGCCGTGGAGCGGCTTGGCCTGTGGGCCATGGCCGCTGGGCCTGCACTTCCGGAACCTGTGCTCTGCAATGGGAGAGGCCATGGTGGTGAGAGGCCTGCGTACCGCAAAAAAAAAAAAAAAATTAAATAAATAAACAAACGGGACCTAGTGAAATGTAAAATCTTTTGCACAGCAAAGGAAACCATAAAGAAGATGAAAAGACAGCTGTCAGAATGGGAGAAAATATTTGCACACGAATCAACGGACAAAGGATTAATCTCCAAAATAGATAAACAGCTCATGCAGCTCAATGTTAAAGAAACAAACAATCCAATCCAAAAATGGGCAGAAGACCTAAATAGACATTTCTCCAAAGGAGACATACAGATGGCCAAGAGACACATGAAAAGCTGCTCAACATCTCTAATTATTATAGAAATGCAAATCAAAACTACAATGAGGTATCACCTCACACCAGTTAGAATGGGCATCATCAGAAAATCTACAAACAACAAATGCTGGAGAGGGTTTGGAGAAAAGGGAACCGTCTTGCACTGTTGCTGGGAATGTAAATTGATAGAGCCACTATGGAGAACAGTATGGAGGTTTCTCAAGAAACTAAAAAGAGAATTACCATATGATCCAGCAATCCCACTACTGGGCATCTACCCAGAGAAAACCGTAATTCGAAAAGACTCATGCAACCCAATGTTCATTGCAGCACTATTTACAATAGCCAGGTCATGGACGCAGCCTAAATGCCCATCGACAGACGAATGGATAAAGAGGATATGGTACATATATGCAATGGAATATTACTCAGCCATAAAAAGTAATGAAATTGAGTCACTTGTTGAGACATAGATGGATGTAGAGACTGTCATATAGAGTGAAGTAAGTCAGAAAGAGAAAAACAAGTATTGTATATTAACGCATGTATGTGGAACCAAGAAAAATGGTACAGATGAACCGGTTTGCAGGGCAGAAATTGAGACACAGATTAGAGAACAAACGTATGGACACCAAGTGGGAAAAGCCGTGGCGGGGTGGGGATGGTGGTGTGCTGAATTGGGCGATTGGGATTGACATGTATACGCTGATGTGTATAAAATTGATGACTAATAAGAATCTGCTGTATAAAAAAATAAATAAAATTTAATTAAAAGAAAAAAAAAGAAACAACACTAGAATCTAATATCCTCAAAGGTGTATTATTGAAACATAGTGAAACATAGTTTTTCTCTTTAAGATTACCCCCATTGTTACAAAGAAAGTCAAATGAAGACTAATTTGTTTGCAAAGTAAGTCTAGATTCAATAAACTTGGCCTGATAATCACATAAGTATAGCAAGAATAGCAATTGCTCTTATAGGCTCTTTTCAGTCTCAGTCTGCTTTGTTGGAACTTTTTGTAAGGAATCTTAGACTGAATGCTTAAAGTCCTCTTAAGCCTAGAAAGCCAAACCAAGAACATATCCTCAGACTTGCCTGCAATACCTACAGATTTGGGTGAAATTCTTTCTTCTTGAAGTCCACCAAATATCCTGAGGTTCCTGTACCTGCCCGGAAGTGACCTTCATTACCTCATTAAGGCTGTTGAGAACCCTGTAAGCAACATAGCAGATAGTTTTTTTAAGGCACTTTATTGACTCCATAAAGTCAATTCTCATTTCCTTAAAGCCATCTGATCAAATCTGAGTCTGTGCATGACTCTCTCAAATATGCATTACAGTCAAAGCCTTGGTAATATAACCAGTTTCCAATTGTATTCTGTTACAAGGAGAAGAGATTCCTATTGAACTTGTACAAATAGCTAAATTGCCATGAAAATAAGAATACTTAATGTGAGTTTCTGAATTCTGGAGGAATCAGGTTGGGAGAAAAAGTAAAAGTTTCATCTTTATTCACAAAGGCATATCTTACCAAATTGTTGATAGCTTAAGAGAAAAGAGACAAAGATTTCCTTAAATGTGAAAAGTCAAACATTTTTTAAAAAATTAGTAATCTTTTGAACAAAAAAGTCATAAAGAATTATAATCATCTTCATCAGTTCATTCATTCCCATGTAATTAATTCTTGTGGCTCTTCATCTTTTGTTAGAAGTTTATGAAGCCATAAGTTTCTCCATCAGGGTTCTGTAAATTCTTGTATTCTAGAGTACTTGTTAGATTCCTTTCCATAATTTTTTCTGAAGATGAAACACATTTGCAGGCAGATTTTGTAAAAACATCTGAGTAAGACAATAACTGTCTATAAATAATAAAAGACTTAAAATGCCCATTATTAGAGTTCATTTGATAAGGAAGTATAGTTATTTTTGTGATGTATGACATTTTCAGATAACAAATGATGTTATGATGACATTATACAAAACATATCAGATTTTTAGGTATTTCACATAATTTCTGGAACATTTATAGTATATGCCTATTCACACACAACATAAAGAAGGCCTAGTATTACTTCTTATTTGACAATGCTCCTCATGTAATTTAATATATCAAATAAGCCAAATTAGTTTAATATCTCTCTTTTATAAAGAGAGAGAGCAAATCCAGCAAATCCCAGGGACCCTCTGGGAAATTTTAAAGTTAGTTCAAGGTAAAAAGAGAGAGAGCTCATCTAGTATTTGGTTGAAGTTTGTCAAAAATATTAAAAGGCTTTAAAACACTTGATCAAATAGGAAAATAGATCACTATGAAACAATACTTAGATATCCATTTAACCATGGCAACAATTAAAGACACTGTAAGTAAATATAAAGAGTTAAATAATTGTAAATAAAATTCAACTCTTGTAATATTAATATTAGGAAGATTCAATTTTAAGCAAACAAAGACCTGATGGACACAGTGTGAAGCACAGTTGGTAAGACCTAAAATCTTTGCTTTCTAGGCAAAAAATTTTCATAACATCTTATCAGGAGCAGACCAATAGTTCAAAAAATTTTTGGTTTTTTGGCAGAAAAAACTAGGTTTTAGTTTTACATAAATACACTATTGATGTTAAAGCTTATTTCTAAAATCCTTATAATAAATCAATTCAATCTTATTCAGCTTGATCATACACAAAATTTCTTTTCCAATATTTCTTTTTTCATAAACCTTTTACAACTTTCCATGTCCAGAGTTTGTCCTTTATTTTCCTCTTTCTCATTCTGGAATACCAGCCATATTTTAGGACAAAATCACTTTGTTTTCCCTCAGTAAAAATGCATCTCCATACCTCATAATTTTCTTACCCAAAAATTCATTTTATTTTCCTTGCATACATAATTGTTTCCCTTATTATTTTTAGTAATATTAATTACATATATTAATTTGAATTCTTAACCCTTAGAAACCTTAATTTTTAATGAAAACTAAGTAAGCAATTATGAACTGTATTTTACATTAGCATTTTTGTGAATTGGCAGACTAATATTTTAAAATAATTTCCATAATATGTTTCTTGTACCATTTTTCAAAGCACAGGACATGTGTACTAACAAACACAAATTTATCTTTTAATTCCTTTGTAATAGGAAGACAAAAGTAGATAAACCTATGTTCAATAATTAATGTACCATGCTTTGTCTTATTTGGAAATGATCTAGCTATTTAATAAATGTACATCATATAATTTAACTTAGCAGAACTATAAAGTTTCAAGTTACCAAAAGATTTTGGAAGGTGTTTTTGTTTTTTTTTTAATTAATTTATTTATTTTTGGCTGGGTTGGGTCTTCGTTGCTGCATGTAGGCTTTCTCTAGTTGCAGTGAGTGGGGGCTACTCTTGGTTGCAGTGCATGGGCTTCTCATTGCTGGGGCTTCTCTTGTTGCAGAGCATGGGCTCTAGGCGCACAGGCTTCAGTAGTTGTGATGTGCAGGCTTCAGTAGTTGTGGCTCTCAGGCTCTAGAGGGCAGGCTCAGTAGTTGTGGCACACAGGCTTAGTTGCTCTGCAGCATGTGGGATCTTCTCAGAACAAGGCTTGAATCTATGTCCCCTTCGTTGGCAGGCAGATTCTTAACAACTGCGTCACCAGGGAAGCCCTGAAAGCTATTTTTAAGTACACCTATAATAAAACAGAATTATTATACCTAAAAACTCTTATCTTATATCTATGTAATGTATTAGTTTTCAACAATTGTGATATGAAAATTTTGTCATACCACTTTTTTTTTTTTTTGCTAGCGAATTTTGTAACAAAGGTAAATTTGATGCCAAAAACTTAACCTCTGTGCACTAGGGCCAAATCGAATCTCACAGACAGAGTTTTGGGTGAAGTAGAAAAGAATAACGTTATTTCTTTGCCAGGCAAAGAGGGACACAGCAGACTCCTGCCCTGAAACACTGTGTGTCCCAACCCAGGCGGAATTGGTGAGTTTTCATAGGAATGGTTCAAGGGTGGGTTTGCTGATAAGATTGGGGTATGTGCAGGGCCTGCACTCCTTTAATCTCATCTCAGGTGGTCTCCTAATCTTGATGAGCTTCTCTGGTTCCTTTAATCTTGCCTCAGGTCTTGCCTTGTCTGCTCCTCCCTTGTCTCTCCATCCCCTCCCAACTAGCAACCAGCTGGAATCTGCCCTTTGGAATTCAGGGAAGGTCATGGAGGCTGGAGTCTGTTCCCTACAAACAAGAAACAGTACAGAAAGGTTTCTGTGCCCAGGAGCCCCACAGGGTCCTGCTGAGTTTCAAAATGAGCTTATTTGATTAGTAAACCCAGGTAGAATAAAAGTTTTGTTATTTAATGCTGATAACTCTAAGGCATGTCTATTTTTATTAAACCAACAAGTTTAAATTAACTTTAATACTCAGTATTTTCCCAGATCATGGAAACTTGAAGAACATTTGGGTTAGTTTTCACCATATTTCTGAGAACTTTAGGAATACTTAATTTATAAGTATTTAATTCTAAACCAGTTAAATAGAGATGTTTTAAAATTAATTTTGGCAATACAGTTACCTGAAAACTGGGTTTGCCTCTTGGTGGGTGTCAAGTCAAAAAACACAACCAAGTCAAAGATCAGGAGAAGGAAAATTTATTACTTGCAACAAGTAAAGAGAACACTGGGGATCTTTCCCAAAGCAGTATCTCCCCAAACAGCAAAACTGGGGAAGTTTTAAGTGAAGGGTATATGCATATTCTTGAAGGGGCTAGAACAGAGGATGATTCAGCATAGAATTGGGGCAGAGGTTGACAGAGTCCCAGTTTTAGTTGATTGAAGTCATGAGGGCCAAAAAAGTTCAACATCATCATTTCATCCTCCACCAGGGTTGGGGCCTTAGTTCTTGCAGAACTCAAAGATATATATCAGATTGTTACATATATCCCTTGAGAAGGAACTAGGCCTCTGTTTTATCACTATACTATTGTTTCTTGACTGCTTTTCCTTTGTTCCTGCATTCCCTCACTTCCTTTAAGATCATTAATTACTGAGACCTATTCAAGGGCAAGCATTGTGGCCAGGCTTAGATCACAAAATGGCTTAGGTCAAAATGGCTTCCTTTTTTTTTTTCTTTTAATTGAAGTATAGTTGATGCTGTACAGCAAAGTGATTCAGTTATACACATATATTCATTCTTTTTTTATATTCTTTTTCATTATGGTTTATCACAGGATATTGAACCTAGATCCCTGTGCTATACAGTAGGACCTTGTTGTTTATCCATTCTATATATAATGGTTTGCATCTACTAACCCCATACTCCCACTCCCTCCATCCCCCACCTCCCCTTCCCCTTGGCAACCACAAGTCTGTTCCCTATGTCTGTGAGTCTGTCTTTGTTTCGTAGATAAGTTCATTTGTGTCATATTTTAGATTCCACATGTAAGTGATATCATGTTGTATTTGTCCTTTTCTTTCTGACTTACTTCACTTAGTATGATAATCTCTAGTTCCATCCATTTTGTTGTAAATGGCATTATTTCATTCTTTTTTATGGCTGAGTAGTATTCCATTGTATATATGTACCACATCTTCTTTATCCATTCATCTGTTGATGGACATTTAGGTTGTTTTCATGTCTTGGCTATTGTGAATAGTGCTGCTGTGGACATAGGGGTGCAGGTATCTTTTTAAATTATAGTTTTGTCTGGATATATGTCCAGGAGTGGGATTGCTAGATCGTATGTCAACTCTATTTTTAGTTTTTGAGGAACCTGCATACTGTGTTCCATGTTGACTGCACCAACTTACATTCCCACTAACAGTGTAGGAGGGTTGCCTTTTCTCCGCACCCTCTCTAGCATTTGTTATTTTGTAGACTTTATTGATGGACATTCTGATTGGCGTGAGGTGGTACCTCATTTCAGTTTTGATTTACATTTATCTAATAATTAGTGATGTTGAGCATCTTTTCATGTGCCTGTTTGCCATCTGTATGTCTTCTTTGGAGAAATGTCTACTTAGTTCTGCCCATTTTTCAACTGGGTTGTTTGGTTTTTTGTTGTTGAGTTGTATGAGCTCTTTGTATATTTTGGAAATTAAGCCCTTGTAGGTCGCATCATTTGCAAATTTCTCCCATTCCATAGGTTGTCTTTTCATTTGTTTATGGCTTCCTTTGCTGTGCAAAAGCTTGTAAGCTTGATTAGGTCCCATTTGTTTATTTTTGCTTTTATTTCTATTGCCTTGCGAGACTGACCTAAGAAAGCATTGGTACAAAACATTGGAGAACATTTTTCCTATGTTCTCTTCTAGGAGTTTTATAATGTCATGTCTTATGTTTAAGTCTTTAAGCCACAAAATGGCTTCTCTTATGTCAAGAAAGCCATGCCTGGTTCTCTTTCTCCACGGATCCCATACCCTGTCTGCTTACAATACCATCTGAAGGTAGAAAAATATCACACATCTACAACATATGTATACAGATACACACAAACATATGGGCAGATGCAGAGAACTTATAGGTCTCATTTTTAAAAAACATTTTAAAAAACTCACTAGTTTATAAAAGAATAGTCGGATTCAAATTTTGTTTTGGCAGTTGGAAAAAGTTGTGTTCATCTGTTCAGATGACTAAAGCCTTTTTACTAATATTTATAGATAAGATTTTTAAGATTTCTCATTTGCTCCATTTCCAAATATTTCCACCCTTCTTTTTGTTTTGTTTTGTTGGATGAGAAACATCTCCTTAAAATTTGCATTTCAAAGAATGGCTCTTAGGTCCTAGAGAAGATAGGGGTAGAAAATCTACATCACAAAGGCACAGTTCAATGTCCCAGTAACTACAAGCATTTTGAGATGAATAGGCGAGGTTTTGGGGATTGGCAAAAGGACAGGTGAACTTTGAACCACTTTCTAGAGCCACACCTCTGGTCCTGTAGAGATTTCCAAGGCAAAGACAGTTGTTTCCGGTTTTCCAAAGAACTGGGTTGCAGCCTGAATGATAAAGAGACTGACCCACCCTTCCGACTACATTTTTTCCAATTTGCTTCTTTTCTCTGGGTACATAGTTTCATTTTGGCTTAGGGGAGAAAGCCTAAAAAAAATTCCTGTCAGGCTCTGAGTGTCAGCTATTGTCATTCACCCTAAAGAGTTTCCCCACATCTAGACTTGATTGCATTCCTGTGGCATCAATTAACATGTTTCTCTGTTCCCTTTAATCATCTACAAACTTCCAGTTAGATCTAGAGGTTTGATCTTATTAAGCTTTAACTTTTTTTAAAAAACAAAAACATTTCATAAGTGGTAATAAGCTCTTCCATCAGGAGATAGTGATATCTAGTGTTTTTCCATTTGTGTTAACAGCCCTCAGTGATAATTGCCTAGTTCCTTTATTTCCATTAAGGGTTTGCAAAATGGTAATATTCTACTTATATCTTTTCTTCTTCATTTATTAGCTATACTATTTCTATAATATCTATTTGTATAATTTCCCTGACCTCAACTATTTAACTACCAAGAGGTATAGCTCATAAGAGAAAGGCAGGCTAAATGCTTGATTCTTTCCCTTTACTTACCAGTTTTCAGAGTAATGAGTTGGTTTACTAGCAACCTCCAAAGGTGACCAATGAAATTCTATTAAAAATACCATTATGATCTCATGGATTTTAACATACTTGATATGTTTAATCAATTGCAGTTATTTTTATTGATGCTCAAATTTTGGGAACCTTCTCAAGTTAGCTCCTGAGTCCTTTTACAAGTAGTAGTCGTATCAAAGAAGAAGCTATCAAGCTTCTTCACTGTTTGTATGACAATATTTCCAGGCTCATCTTATACATTTCTTGCTCCAGATCTCAAAGTAGCCGTTTCTCTAAGCCCTAGAGGCCACAGTCTAGGCCGTGGTAGTATTTATTTCTCTGAGGTTGTTCACTGTTTCTGAGCCTTTTCAGTGAACAGAACTAGGAAAATAGAAGTTTAAGGATAAAAATGGATTATGAGTTCATACTCATATTTTCAGTACAAACTTGAGTACAAAGTTTTGCTTCTTTGGTTTTGTAGTTGTATTTCTTTTTGCTAAAAATCTTGGTCCCTTCTTTTAGACTACTTTAATACTTTCAGAATTTTTACTGACAATTTGGTGATCAAAGATGACATAAGATTTTTTTGTAAGTTTTTTTTTTGTCCTGAGGGTGTATCCCACTAGGAATCAAATTACATAAATTACTGTGTTTTAATATCACTGATGCTCAAAATATTAAACAACTAGTTGGAACTAATCAACCCCTACTATGCCAAGATCTAACCTTTTAGTTGTTGAACTGTGGAGAGCTGGAGGAAGGGTAGTATCTCAGGTCAGCCCCAGCTTACCAACCCATTTAGTATTGTTCCAATATTTTAAAAACTGGGAATGCCATACTCTGCATCCCAACTTGTTATAAGTCTTGCTGTCATTGAGTTCCCTTCTAGCTCCAACAAGAACCTATACAGTCACTCAGATGAGGTACCCTTTTCCTGCTTCCGTACCCTACTAGCCTTTATTTATACATTTATCTAAAAATTTTACAATGATACAAATGATTATTTTACATGATTCTTGAAGTTCTGGCCAATAAAATAAGCAAATACAGAAATATGAGTTTTGACTATTAGGAACTTAAATTAACAGTATTTGGAACCAATATCATTAGAAACCTAAAACAAAACAAACAAGAAAATCTTAAGTAGAAAAAGCAAATTATGAGCACAAATTTGTAGGCCAAGCAGGCCTAAAAATCTCTTATAGTGGTGCGAGCTATAGTGTTAGCAGGCCTGGATCAATTAGTAATTAAAATTGAAGTTAAATATACTTAAAAATTACACAATTTGCAGCTGTTTTTATCTAATATCACTAAAATTATTTAAGAATTACTTGAGTGGGGGCTTCGCTGATGGCACAGTGGTTGAGAGTCCGCCTGCCGATGCAGGGGACACGGGTTCGTGCCCCGGTCTGGGGGGATCCCACATGCCGCAGAGCGGCTGGGCCCGTGAGCCATGGCAGCTGGGCCTGCCTGTCCGGGGCCTGTGCTCCACAGCGGGAAGGGCCCCGGCAGTGGGAGGCCCGTGTGCCACTAAAAAAAAAAAAAAAAAAATTACTTGAGTGATTGTCTGTGATACTGCCTTCCCTAAAAGCTCTCTTTCCTAAGAAGTGGTATCCCTCTCCCTCTCTACCATCCACATGGTTGTAGGCAGAACTTTTGTTGCTTACATGACCCCACTCCCCTGGTAACACTTATTGGGTCCAGGGATAGGCAGCTGGCCTAAGACAATACAGTCAGAGGCTTTCCTCTGAATTTTCCAAGTTGGAATCAAGAAAAAGAGGCAGCCACGTGGTTATTAAAGAACACTGACCCAAAGAACTGTTGTTATCCTTGTTTTCCACTTTGTGGGGACATCCTGTCTACAGTGAGAGCAGATGTAGGCGACATGCAGAGAGGAGCTGAGCCAACTGTCAAAAGGAATTTTGATGGCAGTGGAGTTCCTGCAGTCATTCCTGAGGCCCAACTGCAGCCCTGCCCATCTCTTAGGTCGGTTTTTCTTAATGCTTCCTTGGAATCCATAAGCCAATAATTTCTAATTTTGCCAAAGCTAATTCAAATTTGATTTCTGTCTCTTGCTATCAAAAGAATTCACACTTCATTGACAAAGGGAAATACACAGAATAAATTTTCTATAAGTAATAGATTTAGATTTGAGTACTGTTTTATTATATAATACATAAATCCCCTCAGTTCCCCCAATATTAACAATAAAAAATCCAGAATGTTAAAGGATTTTTGATTATGTGATTTTTTTTTTTAAACATAGCTTTCATAGTCTAGGATGTAGTGGGAGAGGCAGGATGTAAGTCTAGAAAAGTAAATTGAGATTAGAACATATAGAGCCTTAAGGTTATGTTAAGGAGTTTGGACTTTATCCTGTAGGTGGTAAGGATCCAGCTGGAAATATCTTTAGGATATTTGGATAGGTCATTGTGGTGGCAATGTGGACCTTCAGTTAAAGTGGGAAAAAGTTGCAGACAGGTCCTCATTTTGGAAACTTAATCATTTGAAGGCTATTCCAGGTATCAGAGGCCAAGTTGATGAGAGGCTCACCTAGGAAAGTTATCCTGAAAATGGTTGAGAGAGGGAAGAATTCAAGAGACATTTCAAAGGTAGACTTGACACTATTTAATGACCACTTGGACACATGGAATGAAAGTGAGGAAATATAGAAGGACTGTGAATAGATGGTGATACCATCAACACAGGAGAAGGAGGAGGAACAGATTTGAGAAGAAGACACTAATCTAACTGAGCATCACCACTGACATTTATGGTCCATTTTAGCAGGTATGGTGCTGTGCCCCCATGTAGTACTCACAGTCTCTGTCATTTCAAAGACAGCCATAATATGATTCTATCTTGGAAGGTTGTTTGAACTTTATTGGAACGCCTCCGCAATGTAGGAGACCAAGGAAATCATTAAGTTCTGGAAAGTTAGCATTCCTACTTGGAAGACACTAGTTGTGGTTTTGTCATGCTGGTGTGTATTAGTCTAATATAATATGTTTTATATATTAGATATGTAATATATATAATGATACATTTTATTTATTTATGGGTTTGATTTAATGAATATTGTAAAAGCATGATTAATCCCAACATAAAATTTTATATATCAAAAAGAATATCATCTCATTATAGAGGAATTAAAATTTTATAGTGAAATAAAATTAGAAATAATATGATAAAGTGATATAAGCCTCAGATTTTCTTTTTATTTATTTATTTATGTTTTCATTCTTTAAGGGAAGTAACTTCATTTTAGCAACCTTTAAGTGTAGCAGCTTTTCAAAAGTAGCAACCTCCCCTTATAAGCCTCAGATTTTCAAAGTAAATATTCCTATGTTCAAAGCAACTAACCAGTAAGCCCTTTTTCACTATACTTTCCCTGGGGAGCTAAATTGCTTTTGTCTGCCTGATTTCTAAAGCAAAATTATCAAATACCATCAATGTAAATTGTTCTGTGTTAAAAGCAGAATTAGACACAGTCCCGACTTACTGCCATTCCAATATTTTCTGAAAAATGAAAAATTCCAATTTGAGGATGGTGATTTTGTCAAAAGTAAAAACTCAGCAGCTCATAGACTGGTGAAATAAGTGACATCTTTAATATTTTGACAGCTCTAATGAACTACAGGAAACTTTGTCCAAATTCCATTCAATTTGATTTGGTTTTCTCTCATCAACACTGATTAAGGGAAATAGAAAGCAAAGTACAAATGTCATTTTACACTTTCTAATAGCCACGCTGAGGTAAAACAACATGTAAAATTAATTTTAATAATATGTTTTATTTAACCAAAAATTTCCAGAATGTTACCACTTTAACATACAGTCAGTATTTTAAAATTTCTAATGAAATATGTTTCATTATTGTTTTGTACTAAGTCTTCAAAGTCTGGTGTATATTTTATACAGTTCATCTCAATTCAGATTAGCCAAATTTCAAGTGCTCAAAAGCCTCATGTGGACAGTGCAACCTTAAATAAAAGTCACAGCTGGAGACAGCAACATCTTTCAGAGATTTATGCTGCCTTCCCCTTAAATTACACGATGAGTACAACACTCTGAGCACAATGTTTACCACTTGTAGCTCGAAGGCCTTTCCAAGTCTGAGGGGAAAATGTATGATACAGATTATAAGTATACATTCAAATATTTAATGTTTTTTATTCTAGTGTCTATACCTGCAACTCTCTTTTCCACGTTTCGAAGAATAGAAAATGGTGCTACTTTTCTGTCATCATGAGTTATGGATTAGATAGCAAGGAAGGGTGGAGTTACCATTAAATAGCATTTATTCCCAGTTACAGAAGTAATATGCTATTCTGGTGAGGGCACTAGCTTACGAGGCAGACTTGAGTTTTCATTCTGGCTATGCCACTAACAGTACGACTTGCAACAGGTCAAGTCAATTCTTTGAACATTTTCTCATCTCTAAAATGAGGATTGTCTATATAATAGCTTTACTCATACTCTGAGTAGCCTATGGGTTTATAAGGGAAGAGTGAGAAGGAAATAAGTAGAATTTTTGTCACACACACACACACTCCACCAGAATCAACCACTGCAGGATCAAGTTTATTTGTTTTATAAATTAATCTTCAGTGTAAACCCCAAAACTAATTAAAATTTTAAATACTGTTACCAGGAAATGTAATCATCTCCACTTTTCAACAATATACAATATGATATTCTCATCTTCTGGCCCATACCTAAAGGTCCTCTCACATACCTTTTTCTCAAACTTCCTTGTCACTAATCTTACCTCTTCCAACTTGTTCATCAAGTTACCAAATCATTAGCCACTATTGACTCCAGGAAGATTGAACAATAGGATATATTTGTTCAAAATCTGCCCATTGTAAGGACTGTCTTTTTCCCTTATCCATCTGGTCTCTAAGTGAACTATAAATCCTAAAGCAATCCACTCCAAGCCAGTAAGACACATCTGTAACCGAGGTTTTAATTTTTTCCTCCTAAGTTAATTGGTCATAGTGAAAGCCCCCATGAGGCAATATATGTAAGTTGGAGAGGAACAGCAAGGCTCACAGGAATAGGCAACAGGAGAATATGAGCACCTTGTTCATTAAACTTACTTGCTTTCAGGACCTGTCCAGGCCTGGTTCTATATTTACCTTTTTAACTTGAGGTAGGAGTCTCAGATAACACCTGGATCATGATGAGCAAGTGCGATTGCAGTTGTTTGGTGTTCCAGGGTTAGATGCTCCGCTTGGACCCAGTAGTAAACCGCTAAAATTCAAAGAGGTCCACCAAAATAGTGTCTCTTCTTCATGGGAAAGGGCTCAAGTACAATGTTTAACCCTTACTTTAGAATCATGACCAAACATATTCTCTACATCACTGAACCCTTGAACGTTTTTCAAAGTTTCAAAGGTATATATACTTTCTACTCTTTTGTCCCGATCTATGTAGTGTTAACAGTCTAATGAGCCAATGTGATGTCCTATAATGAGGAAAATAGCAAGTTTTCTGCTTGATTGTGGCCCAGAGCCTGAAAGGTGATATACTCCTGTGGCAAGAAGGTGAAACTGTGTGTGCTATTGTTCATACCAGATGAAAGCAAACTATTTCTGCTTCGTCATTAACAATTATCCTAATAAATGGCCACATGTCCCTTTGCATGATGAAAGGAAGATTCAAGTAGGCACTGCCTCGAGAGTACTCAGATTTCCTTAAACTGTGTCTAAGAACTGATTTGTATCTGGAGACTAGATAATGTTTCTCTTTTCTAGCCCTGAAGGTTTTTTGTTTGTTTGATTCTTTGATAAATAAAGCAAGTAGGACCTTAGTGGGCTGCACTGCTATTTCAGTCCTAGGGACTCTATGACCAGCTAGTCACCTCGAAGAACCTACAGGTCAGACCATTTGGGTTTTCAGACTGAGCCTACTACCTTTCAAGTTAGCCACATATGAATGTTACATGCTGCTACTCGGATCATGCCTCTCTGGGATCCTCTTGTAACTCTGTAAGCCAAATTCAACTCCAACTTCTCTCACCATCATCCCTGGTCTAAAGAGAACATTCTCCAAAGCACTTTAAAATGTGCTACACTTCTCTTTGTAGATTTGTTTCTCAAAGCCTTTGTGAAGAGTATCTTCTGGACTCCTTGGAAAGATAGAGTTGAGGTGAATGGTTGGGTCAGAAATGATAAATCCACTCCTGCATTCCTATCTCCTAAATTTTTTTAATTTGTTCTTTTACATTTTACCAAAGAGATTTGCATCTCAACTTCATTTTGCATGAGTCACCATTGTGTCCAGATTTAAATCAACTGTGAGCAGAACAAACAGAATTATGCCCAGTTTCTCAAGCTAACAGTTAATCCAGAATCTCTTGTGAAATCTGTAAAATCAGCCCACTCTAAAATTGTGTCCTTCTCTTTTTCATTCAACATTCTTAAAGTCTATTCTAACCCACATTCCACGATTAATCAGCAAAGTTCCTCAATTCCTTTGGTGCTTAAGCCATCTATTCCTGAATTTCACTTTGTAAGTGGTCCCTTGAAGCATACTACAATTTGACTCTGATTAAAGATCTGAAGATAGTGCAGGGTGAGAAAAGGGCATAAGAGAACTGGCCTCCTCTTATAAGGTAACTCCCTTCAGTATCTTCAGACAAAGGAGAAACACTCTTGTAAGCAAAAGGAGATACTTCTTCAGCTGGCAAAAGAGGCTTAGTGGAGTTTGGGGGTGGGAGTCCTCTAAGTTCTCCAAATTCTCTCCTATATAGCATTTCAGTTTTAAAGCTGTAACTCTTTTTTTTTTTTAATTGATGTGATAGGATTTGCATTTTATTTATTTTTTATTGAAGTACTGTTGACTTACAATATTATATTAATTTTAGATGTACAACATAGTGATTCAAAATTTTTATAGATTATGCTCCATTTAAAGTTATTATAAAATATTGGTGAGATTTCCAGTGCTGCACAATATATTCTTGTAGCTTATTTATTTCATACATAGTACCCCTTAATCCCCTTCCTCTACCTTGCCCCTCCTCCCTTACCTTCGCCACTAGTTTATTCTCTATGGGAGTCTGTTTCTGCTTTGTTGTATTCATTCATTTATTTTTTAGATTCCACATATAAGTGATAATATACAGTATTTGTCTTTCTCTGTCTGACTTATTTCACTAAGCATAATACCTTCCAGGTCCATCTATGTGGTTGCAAATTTCATTCTTTTTTATCACTGAGTAATATTCTATTGTGTGTGTGTGTTTGTATATATATATATAAATATATATACCATATTTTCTTTACCCATTCATCTATTGATGGACACTTAGGTTGCTTCCATATCTTGGCTGTAGTAAATAATGCTGCTATGAACACTGGGTGCATGTCTTTTTGAATTAGTGTTTTCACTTTCTTCAGATATATACCAGGAGAAGAATTGCTAGGGCATATGGTAGTTCCGCTTTCAGTTTTTGAGAAATCTCCATATTGTTTTCTATAGTGGCTGAACCAACTTACTTTCCTACCAACAATGTACTAGGCTTCCCTTTTCTCTACATCCTCGCCAACATTTCTGACAGGTGTGAGGTGATATCTCATGGTTTTGATTTACATTTCTCTGATGATTAGCAATGTTGAGCAGCCTTTCATGTGCCTGTTGGCCATGTGTATGTTTTCTTTGGACAAATGTCTATTCAGTTCTTCTGCCCATTTTTTGATCAAGTTGTTAGTTTTTTTGATATTGAGTTGCATGAACGCTTTATATATTTTGAATATTAACCCCTTATTTGTCTTATCATTTGCAAATATTTTCTTTCATTCAGTATGTTGTTTTTTCATTTTGTCAGTGGTTTCCTTTGCTGTGCAAAAGCCTTTAAGTTTAGCTAAGTCCCATTTGTTTATTTTTTCTTTTGTTTCCTTTGCCTTTGGAGACTGATCCAAAAAAATATTGCTATGATTTGTGTCAGAGAATGTTTTGCCTACATATTCTTCTGGGAGTTTGTTTGTTTTTTGCGGTACGCGGGCCTCTCACTCTTGTGGCCTCTCCCGTTGCGGAGCACAGGCCCCGGATGTGCAGGCTCAGCGGCCATGGCTCACGGGCCCAGCTGCTCCACAGCATGTGGGATCTTCCCGGACCGGGACACGAACCCGCATCCCCTGCATCGGCAGGCGGACTCTCAACCACTGTGCCACCAGGAAAGCCCCTTCTGGGAGTTTTATACTTTCTACTCTTATATTTAGGTCTTTAATCTGTTTTGAGTTTATTTTTATATATGATGTGAGAAAGTCTTCTAATTTTATCATTTTACATGTTGCTGCCCAGTTTTTCCCAGCACCACTTATTGAAGAGACTATCTTTTCCCATTATAGATTCTTTCCTTTGTCACAGATTATTGACCATAAGGGCATGCGTTTATTTCTGGTCTCTGTTCCATTGATCTATGTGTCTGTTTTTGTGCCAGTGCCATACTGTTTTGATTACTGTAGCTTTGTAGCATAGTCTAAAGTCAGGGAGCATGATACCTCCAGATTTATTCTTTTTCCTCAAGATTGTTTTGGCTATTAAGGTCTTTTGTGGTTCCATATAAATTTTAGGACTATTTCTTCTAGTTCTGTGAAAAATGTCATGAGTATTTTAATAGGGATTGTATTAAATCTGTAGATTGCTTTGGGTAGTATGAACATTTTAACAATATTAATTCTTCCAATTCACAAACATGGGATATCGTTCCATTTCTTGGTATCATCTTCAGTTTCCTTCATCAGTGTTTAATAGTTTTCAGCTTATAGGTCTTTCATTTCCTTGGTTAAGTTTATTCCTAGGTATTTTATTCTTTCTGGTGTGATTTTGAATGGGATTGCTTTTTCTTTCTGATAGTTCATTATCAGTGTATAGAAGAGCCATAGATTTCTGTATATTAATCTTGTATCCTGCAAATTTACTGAATTCATTTATTAGTTCCAATAGTTTTTTGGTGGAGATGTTAAGGTTTTCTATATATAGTATCATGTCATCTGCAAATAGTGAGTTTTACTTCTCTCCTTCCAATTTGGATACCTTTTATTTCTTTTTCTTGTCTGATTCCTGTGGTTAGTTCTTCTAATATTATGTTAAATGGAGGTGGTGAGAGTAGGCATTCTTGTCTTGTTCCTGATTTTAGAGGAAAAGCTTTCAGCTTTTCACCATTGAGTATGATATTTACTATAGGTTTGTCTTATACGGTCTTAATTATGTTGAGATACGTTCCCTCTGTACCAACTTTGATGAGAGTTTTTATAATAAATCGATGCTGAATTTTGTCAAATGCTTTTTCTGTGTATATTGAAATGATCATGTAATTTGTATCCTTCCTTTTGTTAATGTGGTGTATCACATTGATTGATTTGCAGATACTGAAGCATCCTTGCATCCCTGGAATAAATCCTGCTTGATCATAGTATATGGTCCTTTTTATATATTGTTGAATTTTGGGGGTTTTTTTGAATTTTTAAATTTAATTTTACTTATATTTTATATAGCTGGTTCTTATTAGTCATCAATTTTATACACATCAGTGTATACATGTCAATCCCAATCACCAATTCATCACACCACCATCCCCACCCCCCACCCCTGTGGCTTTCCCCCCTTGGTGTCCATACGTTTGTTCTCTACAACTGTCCCTCAACTTCTGCCCTGCAAACCAGTTCATCTGTACCATTTTTCTAGGTTCCACATATATGCGTTAATATACGACATTTGTTTTTCTCTTTCTGACTTACTTCACTCTGTATGACAGTCTCTAGATCCATCCGCATCTCAACAAATGACCCAATTTCGTTCCTTTTTATGGCTGAGTAATATTCCGTTGTATATATGTACCACTTCTTCTTTATCCATTCGTCTGTCAATGGGCATTTAGGTTGCTTCCATGACCTGGACACTTCCATGACACCATTTACAATAGTGCTGCAATGAACATTGGGTTGCATGAGTCTTTTTGAATTACGGTTTTCTCTGGGTAGATGCCCAGTAGTGGAATTGCTGGATCATATGGTAATTCTCTTTTTAGTTTTTTAAGGAACCTCCATACTGTTCTCCATAGTGGCTGTATCAATTTACATTCCAACCAACAGTGCAAGAGGGTTCCCTTTTCTCCACACCCTCTCCAGCATTTGTTTGTAGATTTTCTGATGATGCCCATTCTAACTGGTGTGAGGTGATACCTCATTGTAGTTTTGATTTGCATTTCTCTAATAATTAGTGATGTTGAGCAGCTTTTCATGTGCTTCCTGGCCATCTGTATGTCTTCTTTGGAGAAATGTCTATTTAGGTCTTCTGCCCATTTTTTGATTGGGTTTTTGTTTTTTTAATATTGAGCTGCATGAGCTGTTTATATATTTTTTTCTTTTTATATATTGTTGAATTTGGTTTGCTAAGATTTGTTGAGGATTTTGCATCTATATTCATCGAAGATATTGGCCTGTAATTTTCTTTTTTTGCTGTGTTTTTGTTTGGTTTTGGTATGAGGGTAATGGTGGCCTTGTAGAATGAATTTAGGAGTGTTCCCTCCTCTTTGATTTTTTTGGAACAGTTTGAGAAGGATAGGTATTGGGTCTTCTTTATATATTTGGTAGAATTCTTCTGTGAAGCCATCCATTCTTGGACTTTTGTTTGACGTAATTTTTTGGTTACTGATTCAATTTCACTACTAGTGATTGGCCTGTTCAGATTATCTATTTCTTCCTGATTCTGTCTTTGAAGGTTATATTTTTCTAGAAATCTATCCATTTCTTCTAGGTTGTCCAATCTGTTGGCATATAGCAATTCATAATATTCTCTTATGATTTTTTGTGTCTCTGTGATATCAGTTGTAATTTTTCATTTCTTATTTAGTTTGTGTCCTGTCTCTTTCTTCCATGGTGATCCTAGTAAAGGCTTATCAACTTTGTTTATCTTTTCAAAAAAAAAAAGCTCTTGGTTTCTTTGATTTTTTAAAAAAATAAATTTATTTATTTATTTATTTATTTATGGCTGTGTTGGGTCTTCGTTGCTGTGCATGGGCTTTCTCTAGTTGCGGCAAGCAGGGGCTACTCTTCGTTGTGGTGTGCAGGCTTCTCATTGCAGTGGCCCCTCTTGTTGTGGAACATGGGCTCTAGGCATGCGAGCTTCAGTAGTTGTGGCACATGGGCTCAGTAGTTGTGGCTCATGGGCTCTAGGGCGCAGGCTCAGTAGTTGTGGCACACAGGCTTAGTAGCTCTGCGGCATGTGGGATCTTCCCCGGACCAGGGATCGAACCTGTATCCCCTGATTGGCAGGCAGATTCTTAACCACTGCGCCACCAGGGAAGTCCTCTTTGATCTTTTATATATTTTTTTGTTTCAATTTTATCTATTTCCTCTCTGATCTTTATTATTTCTGTCCTGCTGACTGTGGGCTTTGTTTGTTCTTCTTTTTCTAATTCCTTTAGATGTTAGTTTAGATTGTTTATTTGAGAATTTTCCTGTTTCTTGAGGTAGACTTGTATCGCAATAAATTTCCCAGTTGGAACTACTTTTGCTTCATCTCATAGATTTTTGGAAAGTTGTGTTTTTATTTTCATATGTCTCGAGGTATTTTCTGATTTCCTCTTTGAGTTTTTCATTGACCCATTGGCTTTTTAGTGGCATGTTATTTATTCTCCAAGTGTTTGTGTTTTTCCCATTTTCCTTCCTATAAATGATTTCTAGTTTCATACCATTGTGGTTGGGAAAAATGCTTGATATAATTTCTATTCTTTTAAATGTGTTGAGACTTGTTTTATAGGCTATTCTGTAGCTCTGTCTTGTTTTGTAGATCTATCCTAGAGAACATTCCATGTGTACTTGAAAAGAATGTGTATTCTGCTGTTTTTGGATGGAATGTCTTCAATTTATCTATTAAGTTCAACTGGTCTAATGTGTCATGTAAGACCACTATTTCCTTGTTGAATTTCTGTCTGGATGATTTGTAATTGATGTAAAGGGGGTGTCAGTTTCTCCCTTTATGTCTATTTATATTTACTTTATATATTTAGGTGCTTCTATAATAGGTACGTATATGTTAACAAATGTTATATCTTCTTCTGTTGATCCTTTTATCATTATCTAATGCCTTACTTTGTCTTTTGTTATTGTCTTTTGTTGTAAAGTCTATTTTGTCTTATATGAGTATTGCTACCCCAGCTTTCTTGTCATTTCCATTTGCATGAAATATCTTTTTCCAGCCCCTCACTTTCTGTCTGTGTGTCTTTAGCTCTAAAGTGAGTCTCTTTTAAGCAGCATATATATAGGTCTTCTTTTTTTTTTTAATCCAGTCTGCCATCCTATGGCTTTTGATTGAAGCATTTAATCCATTGGCATACATTTAAAGTGATTATTGTTGTATATGTACTTATTGCCATTTTGTCATTTGTTTCCTGGTTGGTTTTGTAGTTCTTCTCTGTTCTCCTCTTCTCCTTTTAGTTTCTTCCCTTTTGGTTTGATAATTTTCTTTAGTGGTATGCTTACGTTTCTTTCTCTCTAGTTTTTGTGAATCTATTGTAGGTTTTTGATTTGTAGTTACCATGGGGTTCATATATGTTGACCTAAAACTACATCTGCTTGTTATAAACGGATAGTCATTTATGTTCAAACACATTCAAAAGATCTATATCTTTTACTCCTCTCCCCAACATTTTGTGTTTTTGATGTCATATTTTACATCTTCATTCTTATCCCTTAACTGTTTAGTGTAGTTTTAGTTGATTTTACAATTTTTGTCTTTTAATCATTTAACTAGCTTATTTAAGTGGTTGATCAACAGACCTTACTATATATTTGCTTTTACTAGTGGGATTTTTCCTTTCCTAAAAATTCCTACTTTGTGTAGCCTTTTCTTTTCCACCTAGAAAAAAACCTTTAACATTTCTTTTAGGGTTGGTTTAGTACTGATTAACTCTTTACTTTTTTGCTTGTCTGAGAAGTTCTTTATATCTTCTTTTTTTTTTTTTTTTGTGGTACGCAGGCCTCTCACTGCCGTGGCCTCTCCCGTTGTAGAGCACAGGCTCCGGACACGCAGGCTCAGAGGCCACGGCCCAGGAGCCCAGCCACTCCGCGGCATGTGGGATCCTTCCAGACCGGGGCACGAACCCGTGTCCCCTGCATCGGCAGGCGGACTCTCAACCACTGCGCCACCAGGGAAGCCCTCTTTATATCTTCTTTAATTCTGAAAGATAACCTTGCAGGATAGAGTATCCTAGGTTGCAGGATATTTTTCCTTTCAACACTTTACATATATCATACCATTCCCTTCTGGCCTGCAAAGTTTCTGCAGAAAAATCAGCTGACAGACTTATGGGGGTTCCCCTGTATGTGACTCTTTGTTTTTTTTCTTGCTGCTTTTAAAATTCTCTCTTTAACTTTTGCCATTTTAATTATGTCTTGGTGTGGGTCTCTTTGGGTTCATCTGTTTTGGACTCTCCGTGCTTCCTGTACGTGGATATCTGTTTCTGTCTTCAAGTTCAGGAAGTTTTCAGCCATAACTTCTACAAATACATTTTTAATCCTTTTTCTTTCTGTCTTCTCTTTCTGGGACCTCTATAATCCGAATATTAGTACAGTTGCTGTTGTCCTAGAGGTCCCTTAAACTATTCTCATTCTTAAATTTATTTTTCTTTTTGCTGTTGTGATTGAGTGATTTCCATTATTCTATCTTCCAGACCACTTATGTGTTCTTCTGTATCACCTAGTCTGTTGTTAATTCCTCCCAGTGTGTTTTTCGTTTCAGTTATTGTATTCTTTAGCTCTGACTGGCTCTTTCTATTATTTTCTAGTTCCTTGTTAAAATGCTCACTGTGTTCATCTATTCTTTTCCCTAATTCAGTTAGCATTCTTATTACTAATGCTCTGAACTCTTTATCTGATAATTATTTATCTCAGGTTCATTTTTGTTTTTTCAGGGTTCTTTTCCTTGTTCTTTCACTTGAAACAAATTCCTCTCTCTTCTCATTTTGCTTAACTTTCTCTGTCTCTACGAAAGTAGGTGAAACAGTTACCTATTGTGGTCTTGAAGGGGTGTCCTTGTGTGAGAGCTTTCCTATGCAGTCTATGTGTGCCCAGTGGCTATGGTGGGAGAGCTGAATCTGATGTGAGCGTAGGCCACATCTTCCCCCAGGGTGTGCTGGCAGTTATCACCTTGGTGGCAGGTGGGGCTGGAGATGGAAGGGCTAGAGTCAGTGCCAGGTGTGAGCTTCTCCTATGCTCAGTGACCATAACTGCCCAATGGGGGCAGGGACAGGTCCCAAGGTGCTGGAGCAGAAGCCCTGAGATTGAGGTCTGAGCTGGTTCTGTTCCCTCTAAATGTGAGTTCTCACCTCTCCCAACGTGGTCACCTTTGCCCCAGTGGGGAGCAGTGCTGAAGCAAGAGGGGCTGGAACTGGTGCCCTGTGTGGGCTGGGGTGCTCACTGGTGTGAGCCCAGTACACCAGTCAGAGTTCCAGACTGCTCCCAAAATGCTGCCTCTGTGAGTGCCAGCAATGGCTTTCCCCACCCTGTTCAGATGCAGTACCAGGTCCAAGTTGACTATGTCCCCAGGAAGTGCACACTCTCCTTGGCAATGGCAAACTTCACCCTAGTGTGGAGCTGCCCCAGAACAAGAGAGGACAGTGTGGGTGTTCAATGTGGGCCAGAATGTGAACTGGGGTGGTCTTGACACACCAATCAAGAGTTTCAGACAGCTCCCAATCTGCTGCCTTTTTGAATGCCAGTAATGGCAGCCACCATCTTATTCAGATGCAGTGTCAGGTCTGAGCTGGCTCCGTACCCCCCAACTGCACACTCTCCTTGGCAGCTACAACCTTTGTCCTAGTGGGGAGCTGCACCGGAGCTAGAGGATCCAGAGCAGGTGCTTTGCATGGGCTGGGGCACATTCTGGGGCAGTCACAGGAAACCAGCCAGAATTCCGGGAAGTTTCAATCTGTTTCCTCCACCTTGTTTCTGGGAGTAAGCAAGTTTGTGCAGCTCTTTACTAGTGGAGTCTAGGTTTCTTACAGCCCTCCTGTTAGTCCCCTTGGTTTCCAAACCAGTGAAGAGGATTCATCTTCCCAGTGTCAGACCCCAGAGCTAGGGTACTCAATATGTAGTTCAAACTACTCACTCTTCTAGGAGGATCTCTGAGCCCATGATATCCCTCTCTTCTTCTGTGTCCCCTCCTAGGGATGCAGATCCCGAGCCGATCTCTTCTCTTCCCTTCTTACCTGACTCCGTGTGGATCTTTCTTTACAACCTTGGTGATATAAGAGTCTTTCTGCTAGTCTCCAGTTTGTTGTCAGTGAGAATTACTCCACATGTAGATGTATTTTTGATGTGTTCGTAGCAAGGAGGTGAGCTCCACATCCCCCTACTCCACCACCTTGATCTCCTCCAAAGCTGTAACTCTGTCTGGATTAGCACCTTCACATATGTTCATATAAGACCCCAGTTAAGGAGGTGAATTCAACTGATTTGCAAGTCAGCGATCAACAAGAACAAATGCTGGTTTTATAGCTATCTCAATCCTAGGGCTATAAGAATTTCTTTTAATAATTCACAGTTTGGGTTTCAGTTCATATTTTAAAATGAGAATCTAGAGATTTCCACTTGTTGATCGTATCAACTGAAGCAGCTAACTTCAGCACACAGCTCTTGAATTCCTCATACCCCTCATATTGTTCTATGGCAACAACAGTTAGGACAAGACCTAACCTAACATGGACAAGACCTCCATGGTCTTGTCTTCAATGCCCACCTTAGTCCTAATATTCACAGGCATTCATTTCTTTTTTTAAAATATTTATTTATTTGGCTATGCCGGATCTTAGTTATGGCATGCGGGATCCTCGTTGCGGCATGCAAGGTCTTCATTGTGGCATGCGGGATCTTTTTATTTGTGGCATGTGGGATCTTTAGTTGCGGCATGCAGGATCTTTTAGTTGCAGCATGCGGGCTCTTAGTTGCAGCATGCGAGATCTAGTTCCCTGACCAGGGATCGAACCTGGGCCCCCTGAATTGGGAGCATGGAATCTTAACCACTAGACCACCAGGGAAGTCCCCACAGACACTAATTTCTTTAGCTGTTTCACTGTAACAGGCCATGGGCTTCCAGCATCCCATCTATCTTCAAACATAATGAGTCTGGATAACTAGAGTCTCCTCATTTCCCTAAGAGTCTGTTGTCTGTAATCAGCTCCTCATACAAGTTTCTGTACATGTCAGGAGTCATAACTGCAAGCTACCAACTCTAGGTAGCTTAAACAGAATGGAATTTGTTGGAAGGATGCCAAATAGCTCACAAAATCTATGGGACTCAAGAAACAGAAGCCAGAAGAGGCTGGCAACAGATAACTCAGCCAAGGACCTCTGTTGGAACAGTCTGGTTAGAATGCTGGCAGAACTTGGCCAAGACCTGTTAAAGGAAGAGTCTAGGCATAATGCTTCCAGTGACACTGCTACCACCAGGCATTCTCCTCCTGGGTTATTGACATCACCACTCTCTCTGTAAATAACTTGCCGGTCCCTGTACCTTTGCATCACTCCTGGATTCAATGTCAGAATCTCACTGGGTAAACCTTAGTTATATGCTGATGCCCTTCCTATTTAGAAGAAGGAAGATTTTCCCTTCTTCAGTTTCCATACTGGGAAAAGCATTCATATGCTAGGTAACCCAAACACACACACACACACACACACACACACACACACACATCCAGGCCATCATACTTGGATTTATTTCTGGACTTCCTATTCTATTTTATTGGTTGTTTATTTTGTTGCCACTATGATATTGTTTCAATTTCAGCCATTTTATAATTTCTTTTAAAATCTGATCATTCAAATCCCCTTCCCTCTCGAAAGTTAAAAAATTTTTTTTCTTTGCTCTTCTTAGCTTCATTTTTCTTAATGAATTTCAGAACTCTTTTATCAAGATTCCAAGAATAGCTAATTAGAATTTTGATTGGAATTTTATTATATTTATGAATACTTTGAGGGAATAATTTATAATTTTTACAATGTTGAACCTTCTTATCCAAGAACATTGTATAGCTCTCTATTTAAGCCTTCTTTTAAACTCTTGGTTAGTTATATAGTTGTCTTCATGTAGATTTGGCACATTTCTTAAATTTATGTTTTTGTTGTTAGGGTAAATGGAATTTGCTCCATTTTGTTTTCCGTTAAAAGAGTGTCAAGGCCCTCTTTTTGGCCCAAGCAAAATCTTAACATCTCATAACCTTACTAAGCAAATAGTTCTAAGATTACTCTACTAAGCTATATTAATCATCATCGAGCTAAATTCTTCCTAGGTTTATCCAGTTTCCATTATAGAATTAAATCTTATACTTTGTAGTATAAATTTGAGTTTGAAAGTTAAAAGTAAGGAATGTCCATTTATTCACATAATTTTGGTGTTCTATTGTCAAAATATTCAGAAGATTGTCAGAGGAAATGGAAAAACCAATTGCTCTCTTTGGTAAACATGGTGTGAATCACTCATAAAAGAGGGACATCCTAACATGTTCTTTCCACTATGGATGCCAAATCTGAAAAAAGAGAATGAACGACCAGATTGGACAGATAGCAAAATTCTGAGTAAAAGAAATTACATTAACTGTGTGCCTGGTGCAGGATTTCTTATCCAGTCCCTGCTCAATCTAATACAACCCAGGCCTTAGCCATGACTTAAGGAGTCACTGGAGAGAGTTAAGAAAACATTTGGAAGACCTTTGAAGCCTTCTGAGGACTGGTCAGAGATGACCTTCAGCATCACCCAGTCACTGAGGAACTCCTGCTGCCAATTCATTCTTGGTAACTGAGACATTAGGAACTCTACTCAGTACTCTGTAATGACGGATATAGGAAAAGAATCTAAAAAAGTGTGGATATAGGTATATGTATAACTGAATCACTTTGCTGTACTGCAGAAATTAACACAACATTGTAAATCAACTATACTCCAATAAAATTTTTTAAAAAAAACATATACTTCAAAAAAAAAAAAGAAAAAGGAATGTCTTTCAGGGGAGTAAATTCAGAAAAAAAATCAGAATTGGATAAATTGGAAGACAGTGGCCACTGTACTAGTACTACAGTACCCCCTAGTGGACACAAAGAAACATGGTCTTGTTTATGCCAAGAATGACGCCAGTCTCTTCCACAGGCATTTAAAATCTGGAGGGGCCTTAGTGATCAAGTAGGTCAACATCCCTAGCTCCAGAAAAGGAAACTGAGGAACAAAAAAGAAATGATTGGCCCCAGTTTACATAGCCAACCCAAGGCTAAAGTCCAAGATTCTTAACTCTCACTTTTCTTCCTTTCCCCTCCCCTTTCTTTCTTCCTTCTTTTTACAACATGTACCATGCACCTATTATGAAGCAGAGTACTAAGAATACAAATATAAAAAATGTTTAGTCTTTGCCTTCAAGTCTAGTTTTCTTTCAAGCCTACTTCTTTTAACACATTTCAGGGAATGAATTTGCAGAGAATGACCAAACAACCATGTAGGCGAAGGTTCTCAATCATCCACAAATTGACTCACAATGTGATTAACTATTGAGACTGGACTGAAAAACACATTTGCAAATGTGGAATGTGCCCTTGACCAGGTTCAGACCATTTCATGAAGAGAGAAGACTTTACAGATTTATAACTGAATTCTATTGCAAAAAATGGCAATAGAATATTGAAGGTTTTATGTGTGCCCAGCACCTAATGCCAAACATTATCATTTGAGTGCACTCCACTGAGCAAATCCTTATTGAGGACCTACATGCAAGGCATGTACTAAACACCAGGTTTAGTATGGTAAAGAAAACAGATATGGTCCTATGGTTTCTGCTCTCATAAAGCTTACAGTCTCCTATGTGTGTGTGTGTGTGTGTGTGTGTGTAATTCTCTAAATCCCAGGAAAACTGTTTTCCCCATTTCACTTTGGGAAGTCTTATTTTGATATTATGGAAATCAGGTAGTATGCAAACATTTTCTAAAATTACTCTGCCCCCACCATAAGGGAAATAAATAATAAAGATTTAGGAACAGATAGGACTGGAATTGAATCCCAGTCCCACCATTTACAAGCTATTAGACAAACCGATTCACTTCTCTAAGCCCCAGTTGCTTCTATAAAATGAAAATAATATTTATCCTTTGGGAGAGATGATGTTTTATCATTATCCTTATTAATTCCTAAACAGAGACATTACTTCTTGAGTCAAAAGCATGAATTATATATTCTTTTTCCTAAAGTTCAGATAAATTATCAAAAGAGAAGCATTAATATTGTTCACTCAGTTTCACAAAGAATGTCATTTTCCAGGATTAATACAGGAAAATATTCATGGCCATTGACATTTTAATTTTTTAAAAAAAGGTAAAATCCTCTAACAATGGCTGCTATTACAAAAGCATTTCTTAATTTTAAAAAATTTATTTATTTTGTTTTATTTATTTTTGGCTGCATTGGGTCTTTATTGCTGTGCACAGGTTTTCCCTAGCTGCGGCAGGCATGCGGGCCTGTCATTGCAGTGGCTTCTCTTGTTGCAGAACACGGGCCCTAGGCGCACAGGCTTCAGTCGTTGTGGCTCTCGAGCTCTAGAGCGTAGGCTCAGTAGTTGTGGCGCACTGGCTTAGTTGCTCCGTGGCATGTGGGATCCTCTGGGACCTGGGCTCAAACCCATGTTCCCTGCCTTGGCAGGCAGATTCTTAACCACTGTGCCACCAGGAAAGCCCCTGCAAAAGCATTTCTAAAGGCTATTTTCTTCCATGGGTGAACATGACCTTGCTCCACAGAAACAAAGCCTGTTATTTCAGTTATGATGAATAAACCTGGTATGACCATTGTTTAAAGGATTTTTTAGTATATTGTATCTTAACTTACCACTCCACCTATTTAATGGTTTGTCAAAGACAAGAATCATGTTTTACTTTCACTATCCTCCCTGCCCAATGGTACCTTGCATAGATTTAGAGCATGCTAAATGTGTGCTAAGTAAAAAGACTATATCTTATTATTTGATAAGTAAGCTGAGAGAGAAAATCTGGCCTATGTTATAGGTACACTTACTTTGTCATACCTGCAAGTAGCAATTATCAAACAAATTCCATTCCTATAACATTCCTTCTAGAGGAATGGAGGACTGGTATGTTCGTACATGGCATGCATGCAGCAGGCCAACTTCCTTTCCCTGTTGTAATATTTCCTAAAGCTTGCTCCACACAGCACCGGTCCTATGAAAAGCCCAGGGTTTCAAGATCCAATAAGTTTGGGAAACTTTGCCCAGCACTTTCCTCTCTTGCAAGTTCACAGTGCACATTGGTAAACTAAAGACTAGTTTAAAATGGTTTTACCTAGCATTCCCTAAATTTATTTGACCAGTGTTTCACCTATAAACATTCTGCAGAACTAAGAGCTTCTGTGGAACACACTGACTTCAGGAAACTGCCCCTGAGTCTTCAAAGGACCTCTTTATCTTGTTAACACACACACACACACACACACACACACACGCACGCGCCTGCCATTTCATCTCCAAATCTTGCAGGACTGAGAATATGAGCATTTCCAGCAACATCTTAACTATGGAAAAGTTACTCCACTTTGGAGGTCCCAGAAAGTTAACACAATTTAACTTTATTTATGTAAGAAGAGTTCAATTTGAATACAGGAAATGGCTCCGCAGGAATGCCTGTCATAAACACCGGTAACAGATATTCAAATTCTGTTTTGTATCTGGGAGGGACAGAGAGAGAGGGGGGAAAAACACAAAATTATCACCACCAAATCTCCCTGATGTTTCTTACAGTTTTCTACAAATCAGTATACAGTGTCCATTTTCCCATAACTCCGTCCTGGGACTTCCAGTTTATTTTTCCAGTTTATGAGTGTTTCTCATTCTCTTCTCTAGATGGCAGCACAGATGAAAAAATGCCAGAAAACCTCAGAGCAGACTGGCCTCAACCACAGCAAACAGCTCTCAACAGCCTGCCCCCAGCTCACCCTTCCTTTTCATAAAAAAATAAACACAGAACCTGAGGTATGATGGTTGACATTTAATTTTTTCAAATAGATTTAATCAGGTACATAAGGATGGAAAGAATTAATGACAAAGTGATATCAGTGAGTGAGGAAACTGACTACTTAGCAGCATCTCTCCCATGCTAGTTGTGTTTTCTGTATCTTAAAGTTAATGTCATCAATGTGCAGGTCATGCATCCTGCCATATAAGCATATAAGCATCATTACACTGGGCATGTGAAACAGCCAAACTCCAAGTCACTTAGTTTGCTATAAGTATTGTATTCATTTAAGATACATAATGCTATTTTACTGATTCTTTTGTCAATCAATGCTTTGAATGTGCTGTAAAGTGATTGCCATGTCACCAGATGCTGCACAAGCTTAGAGCTTAGGAAGTTAGCATGAAGGGAACAGTGCATTAAAAGCTGAAAGTTACAGTTACTTCAATAAGGCAAGAAAAAAAGGAGTGGAATGGACTTAGAAGATCTTTATATCAAAGCCCCACTGGGATTTTCTTAAAACCTCCCTTTTCCTGGGGTCATTGAATCTCTTTATTAAACAATAAAATGGGGTCTACCAGCAAGATGTTCACTAAAAAATCTGCTGACAGAGAGAATGTAAGGAAGATGAAGCCCTCAACTTGTGGCATTTCAAGGGTTCAGGAGTACTCCAAAGAACACTAAATTGTTCATGTGTAGTGAACTGGACAGACACTAAAATGCGACCTGTGCCTTTTAAACAAACAAAAAAACTCACCATGGAGAGTGAAAATAAATATAGTGTGTAAATAAACCAGCCTGAGGCCAAGAGTGCATTGTGGTTCATATTTAAGAAAAAATCGATTTGCAGTGATCAGAGTCCTTTATAAATTTTTTCTTTCTCCTTTTCTTTTTTCCAAATATTGACATATTTTATTATTCAATATCAACAATTACATTGTTTTTTGGAATTATTGATATTTATTTAATTTATTTTTTTATACAGCAGGTTCTTATTAGTTATCTATTATATATATATTACTGTATTTATGTCTTTTCTAGGTTCCACATATATGCGTTAATATACAATATTTGTTTTTCTCTTTCTGACTTACTTCAATCTGTATGATAGTCTCTAGATCCATCCACATCTCTACAAATGACCCAGTACTGTTCCTTTTTATGGCTGAGTAATATTCCATTGTATATATGTACTGCTTCTTCTTTATCCATTCATCTGTCAATGGGCATTTAGGTTGCTTCCATGACCTGGCTATTGTAAATAGTGCTGCAATGAATATTGGGGTGAATGTGTCTTTTTGAATTATGGTTTTCTCAGGCTATATGCCCAGTAGTGGGATTGCTGGGTCATATGGTAATTCTATTTTTAGTTTTTTAAGGAACCTCCATACTGTTCTCCATAGTGGCTGTATCAATTTCCATTCCCACCAACAGTGCAAGAGGGTTCCCTTTTCTCCACACCCTCTCCAGCATTTGTTGTTTGCAGATTTTCTGATGATGCCTATTCTAACTGGTGTGAGGTAATACCTCATTGTACTTTTTTTTTTTTTTTTGTGGTACGTGGGCCTCTCACTGTTGTGGCCTCTCCCGTTGCAGAGCACAGGCTCCAGACGCCCAGGCTCAGCAGCCATGGCTCACGGGCCCAGCCACTCCATGGCATGTGGGATCTTCCAGGACTGGGGCATGAACCCATGTCCCCTGCATCAGCAGGCAGACTCTCAACCACTGCGCCACCAGGGAAGCCCCCTCATTTACTTTTGATTTGCATTTCTCTAATAATTAGTGATGTTGAGCAGCTTTTCATGTGCTTCCTGGCCATCTGTATGTCTTCTTTGGAGAAATGTCTATTTAGGTCTTCTGCCCATTTTTTGATTGGGTTGTTTATTTTTTTATTATTGAGCCGCATGAGCTGTTTATATATTTTGGAGACTAATCCTTTGTTGATTCATTTGCAAATATTTTCTCCCATTCTACGGGTTGTCTTTTCATCTTGTTTGTACTTTTCTTTGCTTTGCAAAAACTTTTAAGTTTCATTAGGTCCCATTTGTTTATTTTTGTTTCCATTACTCTAGGAGGTGGATCAAAAAAGATCTTGCTGTGATTTATGTCAAAGATTGTTCTTCCTATGTTTTCCTCTAAGAGTTTTATAGTGTCCTGTCTTTAATCCATTTTGAGTTTATTTTTGTGTACGGTGTTAGGGAGTGTTCTAATTTCATTCTTTTACATGTAGCTGTCCAGTTTTCCCTGCACCATTTATTGAAAACGCTGTCTTTCCTCTACTGTATATTCTTGCCGCCTTTGTCATAGATTAGGTGACCATAGGTGCATGGGTATATCTCTGGGCTTTCTGTTCTGTACTATTGATCTATATTTCTGTTTTTGTGCCAGTACCATACTATCTTGATTACTGTAGTTTTGTAATATAGTCTGGAGTCTGGGAGCCTGATTCCTCCAGCTCCGTTTTTCTTTCTCAAGGTTGCTTTGGCCATTCGGGGTCTTTTGTGTTTCCATAAAATTGTAAAATTTTTTGTTCTAATTCTGTGAAGAATGCCATTGGTAATTTGATAGGGATTGCATTGAATCTGTAGAATGCTTTGGGTAGTATAGTCATTTTCACAAAATTGATTCTTCCAATCCAGGAACATGGTATATTTCTCCATCTGTTTGTGTCCTCTTTGATTTCTTTCATCAGTGTTTTATAGTTTATTGAGTACAGGTCTTTTGCTTTCTTAAGTAGGTTTATTCCTAGATATTTTATTCTTTTTGTTGTGATGGTAAATGGGATTGTTTCCTTAATTTCTCTTTCTGATCTTTTGTTTTTAGTGTATAGGAATGCAAGAGATTTCTGTGCATTAATTTTGTATCCTGCAACTTTACCAGATTCATTGATTAGCTCTAATAGTTTTCTGGTGGCATCTTTAGGATTTTTGATGTATAGTGTCATGTCATCTGCAAACAGTGACAGTTTTACTTCTTTTCCAATTTGTATTCCTTTTATTTCTTTTTCTTCTCTGATTGCCGTGACTAGGACTTCAAAAACTATGTTGAATAATAGTGGTGAGAGTGGACATCCTTGTATTATTCCTGATCTTAGAGGAAATGCTTTCAGTTTTTCGCCATTGAAAATGATGTTTGCTGTGGGTTTGTCGTATATGGTCTTTATTATGTTGAGGTAGGTTCCCTCTATGCCCACTTTCTGGAGTTTTTATCATTTTGAATTGAATTTTGAATTTGAATTTTGTCAAAAGCTCTTTCTGCATCTATTGAGATGATCATATGGTTTCTATTCTTCAATTTGTTAATATGGTGTATCACATTGATTGATTTGCGTATATTGAAGAATCCTTGCATCCCTGGGATAAATCCCACTTGATCATTGTGTATGATCCTTTCAATGTGCTGTTGGATTCTGTTTGCTAGTATTTTGTTGAAGATTTTTGCATCTATATTCATCAGTGATATTCGTCTGTAATTTTCTGTTTTTTGTAGTATCAAGTATTAGGGTGGTTTTGGTATCAGGGTGATGGTGGCCTCATAGAATGAGTTTGGGAGTGTTCCTTCCTCTGCAATTTTTTGGAAGAGTTTGAGAAGGATGGGTGTTAGCTCTTCTCTAAATGTTTGATAGAATTCACCTGTGTAGCCATATCTGGTCCTGGACTATTGTTTGTTGGAAGATTTTTAATCACAGTTTCAATTTCATTACTTGTGATTGGTGTGCTCATATTTTCTATTTCTTCCTGGTTCAGTCTTGGAAGGTTACACCTTTCTAAGAATTTGTCCATTTCTTCCAGGTTGTCCATTTTGTTGGCATAGAGTTGCTTGTAGTAGTCTCTTAGGATGCTTTGTATTTCTGCAGTGTCTGTGGTAACTTCTCCTTTTTCATTTCTAATTTTATTGATTTGAGTCCTCTCCCTCTTTTTCTTGATGAGTCTGGCTAATTGTTGATCAATTTTGTTTATCTTCTCAAAGAACCAGCTTTTAGTTTAATTGATCTTTGCTATTGTCTTCTTTGTTTCTATTTCATTTATTTCTTCTCTGATCTTTATGATTTCTTTCCTTCTACTAACGTTGGGTTTTGTTTGTTCTTCTTTCTCTAGTTCCTTTAGGTGTAAAGGAATTTGTTGTTTATTTGTTGCTATTTGTTGCTTATTTGAGATTTTTCTTGTTTCTTGAAGTAGGCTTGTATTGCTATGAACTTCCCTCTTAGAACTGCTTTTGCTGCATCCCACAGGTTTTGCATCGTCGTGTTTTCATTGTAATTTGTCTCTAGGTATTTTTTGTTTTCCTCTTTGATTTCTTCAGTGATCTCTTGGCTATTTAGTAACATCTTGTTTAGCCTCCATGTGTTTGTGTTTTTTACATTTTTTTCCTTGTAATTGATTTCTAATCTCATAGCATTGTGGTCAGAAAAGATGCTTGATACGATTTCAATTTTCTTAAATTTACTGAGGCTTGATCTGTGACCCAAGATGTGATCTATCCTGGAGAATGTTCCATGTGCACTTGAGAAGAAAGTGTAATCTGCTGTTTTTGGATGGAATGTCCTATAACTATCAATTAAATCCATCTGGTCTATTGTGTCATTTAAAGCTTGTGTTTCCTTATTAATTTTCTTTTGGATGATCTGTCCATTGGTGTAAGTGAGGTGTTAAAGTCCCCCACTATTATTGTGTTACTTTCGATTTCCTCTTTTATAGCTATTAGCAGTTGCCTTATGTATTGAGGTGCTCCTATGTTGGGTGCATATATATTTATAATTGTTATATCTTCTTCTTGGATTGATCCCTTGATCATTATGTAATGTCCTTCTTTGTCCCTTGTAGCATTCTTTATTTTAAAGTCTATTTTATCCGATATGAATATTGCTACTCCAGCTTTCTTTTGAATTCCATTTGCATGGAATATCTTTTTCCATCCCCTCACTTTCAGTCTGTATGTGTCCCTAGGTCTGAAGTGGGTCTCTTGTAGACAGCATATAGATGGGTCTTGTTTTTGTATCCATTCAGCAAGCCTGTGTCTTTTGGTTGGAGCATTTAATCCATTCACATTTAAGGTAATTATCGATATGTATGTTCTTATTACCATTTTCTTAATTGTTATGGGTTTGTTTTTGTAGGTCCTTTTCTTCTCTTGTGTTTCCCACTTAGAGAAATTCCTTTAGCATTTGTTGTAGAACTGGTTTGGTGGTGCTGAATTCTCTTAATTTTTGCTTGTCTGTAAAGGTTTTAATTTCTCCATCAAATCTGAATGAGATCCTTGCTGGGTAGAGTAATCTTTGTTATAGGTTTTTCCCTTTCATCACTTTACATATATCATGCCACTCCCTTCTTTAACCTTATGGGAGTTCCTTTGTATGTTATTTGTTGTTTTTCCCTTGTTGCTTTCAATAATTTTTCTTTGTCTTTAATTTTTGTCTGTTTGATTACTATGTGTCTTGCCGTGTTTCTCCTTGGGTTTATGCTGCCTGGGACTCTCTGCACTTCCTGGACTTGGGTGGCTATTTCCTTTCCCATGTTAGGGAAGTTTTTGACTATAATGTCTTCAAATATTTTCTCAGGTCCTTTCTCTCTCTCTCTTCTCCTTCTGGGACCCCTATAATGCGAATGTTGTCCCAGAGGTCTCTTAGGCTGTCTTCATTGCTTTACATTCTTTTTTCTCTATTCTGTTCCATGGCTGTGAATTCCACCATTCTGTCTTCCAGGTCACTTATCCGTTCTTCTGCCTCTGTTATTCTGCTATTGATTCCTTCTAGTGTAGTTTTCATTTCAGTTATTGTATTGTTCATCTCTGTTTGTTTGTTCTTTAATTCTTCTAGGTGTTTGTTCTTTAATTCTTCTAGGTCTTTGTTAAACATTTCTTGCAGCTTCTCAATCTTTGCCTCCATTCTTTTTCCGAAGTCCTTGATCATCTTCACTATCATTATTCTGAATTCTCTTTCTGGAAGGTTTCTTTTTTTTTCTTTTTTTTTTTTTGCGGTACGCAGGCCTCTCACTGCTGCAGCCCCTCCCGTTGCAGAGCACAGGCTCCGGACGCGCAGGCTCAGCGGCCATGGCTCACTGGCCCAGACGCTCTGCGGCACGTGGGATCTTCCCGGACCAGGGCACAAACCCGTGTCCCCTGCATTGGCAGGCGGACTCTCAACCACTGCACCACCAGGGAAGCCCTCTGGAAGGTTTCTTATCTCCACTTCATTTAGTTGTTTTTCTGGGCTTTTATCTTGTTCCTTCATCTGGTACATAGCACTCTGCCTTTTCATCTTGTCTATCTTTCTGTGAATGTGGTTTTTTTTCCACAGACTGCAGGACTGTAGTTCTTCCTGCTTCTGCTCTCTGCCCTCTGGTGGGTGAGGCTATCTAAGAGGCTTGTGCAAGTTTCCTGATGGGAGGGACTGGTGGTGGGTAGAGCTGGCTGTTGCTCTGGTGTGCAGAGCTCAGTAAAACTTTAATCCGCTTGTCTGCTGATGGGTGGGGCTGGGTTCCCTTCCTGTTGGTTGTTTGGCCTGAGGCAACCCAACACTGGAGGCTGCAGGCTCTTTGGTGGGGCTAATGGCAGACTCTGGGAGGGCTCACGCCAAGGAGTACTTCCCAGAATTTCTGCTGCCAGTGTCCTTGTCCTCACGGTGAGCCACAGCCACCCACCTCCTCTGCAGAAGACCCTCCAACACTAGCAGGTAGGTCTGGTTCAGTCTCCTTTGGGGTCACTGCTCCTTCCCCTGGGTCCCGATGCACACACTACTTTGTGTGTGCCCTCCAAGAGTGAAGTCTCTGTTTCCCCCAGTCCTGTCGAAGTCCTGCAATCAAATCCCGTTAGGTTTCATAGTCTGATTCTCTAGGAATTCCTCCTCCCATTGCTGGACCCTCAGGTTGGGAAGCTTGTCGTGGGGCTCAGAACCTTCATTCCAGTGGGTGGACTTCTCTGGTATAAGTGTTCTCCAGTTTGTGAGTCACCCACCCAGCAATTATGAGATTTGATTTTATTGTGATTGCGCCCCTCCTACCTTCTCATTGTGGCTTCTCCTTTGTGTTTGGATGTGGGGTATCTTTTTTGGTGAGTTCCAGTGTCTTCCTGTCGATTATTGTTCAGCAGTTGTGATTCTGGTGTTCTCGCAAGAGGGAGTGAGTGCACATCCTTCTACTCCACCAACTTGAACAAATCTTTTTTTTTTTTTTTTTTTTTTAATGAAAGCAACCATTCTAGGAAATTACTCTAACACTGCATCTTTCCTTGAAGGAGTACTCTTTGATACTCCTTGGGTTGAAATTAGTTAATGCTATGATGAGTCAGGCTATCTGCTTTTCCCAAAACATCTCCAGGTGCTCTAAGGTTACTGAATGCTTTTCCTTGGGCTCTAAGTTTAGAAACAAAACCAAGCCCTAAAATGAACAGGCATAGAGGCACTGAGATAGTGCAGAATATGAGGGAGTGAAGAAAGCTGGGATGTTGAGTATCACCCAGCCACCGGCTTACATAGGTCACAAGGGTCATACCATCCCAAACCATCCAGAACTGCCAACAAGCAGCCCTCAACTCTAGCCTTTTCCTGGAGTCAAGACCCAACTCATTCCTTCCAGACACCCATGAATCTTGGAGGTGTGACACACCCAGGACAAAGCTGAATCCTGAGAGGTCTGACCTATTAATTCTCCTGCATCAATGTAGCTGCCAAACCACCATCCCTCAGACCCCTGATATCCCTGATGTGTGCCCAAGAGAGAGCCCCTTTCAATGAGTTATCCTCTTAGGAACGCTCATCCTTATACCTGACTCTGTTCCACTCCTCCCTTTTCCCCTTCATTTTTCCTCTGTGACCCCTGGAATCCGATTGCATCATCAACAAAGCCCCAGATACCCCCATCCTCTTCCCTTAGAAAGCTGGCTTTACCCCAGGCACAGTGCTTCCTCTGCAGCTCTCACAAGTGGAGGCTGCCGGGTCAGGTCCTTTCTGTCATACACACCCATTTCCATGGGTCTCAGTTCTCTGTCCTCTGAGACCCAGGCAACATAGCCATTATGCCACACTCTCTACTCCAGCTGTCATCTTCTGACTGGCTGGTCATACCCTTTATTTATTGAAGTCATTGGCAATTGGCCCACAGTATTCCTTTGCATTCCAAATTCTGCCAATAATCTGGCGCATTTGGTGTGTCCATGAGGCTTTTTTTTTTTTTTTTTTTTTGCGGTACACGGGCCTCTCACTGCCACAGCCTCTCCCGCTGCAGAGCACAGGCTCCGGACACGTAGGCCCACTGGCCACGGCTCACGGGCCCAGCCTTTCTGTGGCATGCGGGATCCTCCCGGATCGGGGCACAAACCTGCGTCCCCCACATCGGCAGGCGGGCTCCCAACCACTGCGCCACCAGGGAAGCCCCATGAGGCATTCTTGACCTCTCAGTTCCTTGATTCCATCTCCAATTACGTTTTCCATTCTGTTTCACTCAATCCCATGGTCACTCCCAGACTTTGTCATCGAGAAACCACAGCACCGGGAATTCCCTGGTGGTCCAGTGGTTACGACTTGGCGCTTTCACTGCCATGGCCGGGGTTCGATCCCTGGTCAGGGAACTAAGATCCCTGCAAGCCGCCCAGCGCAGCGAAAGAAAAAGAAAGAAACCACAGCACCTCTGAACCTATGACTTTCTATTCCTCCAATTCTTCTCACTTGGTTACTGTCACTCTATCAGTTTTCCAAAAGTAGAATCCTTCCGGTTTTTTCTGTCTCCTTATTTATCATCCACTAGCTGTCTACTTTTCCTTCTCTACCCAGGAAGGACCATGCTTCATACCGTTAGCCTTTGACCAGTGTCCTCAACTCTATTGCTCCATTACTCTGCTGTTTCATCTGCCTGACAAGACTTGGAACATATACCTTGAATCCAGTTGTCTGCTTTGACCATGCCTTTGGGCTGCCGGAAACTGCTGGAGAAAGCCACATACTCACATAGACGCCCTAAATTCAGATTCGGCAACATCAGGTGGGACTTTGGTGTGGCCTGTGATCCTATCACATTCCCCTGACCTGCTTGCTCTTTCTTTCTGAGTCCCCAGAGGGGCTATGTCAAGAATTCTCCTCTCTCCAAACCTCCATGCCTGCCCTCTCTACATTCTCCGTTTGTGATTTTATTTCCCACTTATCAAGGTGAGGGGAAGTAAAAGTTATCGGATGTGAGCAGCCTCAGTTTTCCATGGCAACCTATAAACTTACTTGCATCTTTACCCATCCTGCTTCTTATTATAAAAAAGGTTCTCCTCCCCATCTAAGGCCGATCTCTTGACCTGTGCCCTGGATCCCATCTTCTCCTGACTTCTCACTGACCTCACTCTCAGTTATTCCTTCTCACTCTTATCTTTATAGTCAACCTCTTCCTCCATATTGGCTCCTTCCTTCTCAGGTTAAAAAAAGCCGCATTCCCCTCCATCCACAGCCCTCTCTTCCCCTTGCCAGCTAAACTTCTTGTAGAAGTTGTCTCTACTCACTTTATAAAAATCACTTTCTCCAAGATAAGCAGTGATCTCCATGCATCTAAATTCAAGGGACACTTTTCAGTTCTCTCTTTATTTGACCTTAAGCGGCCTCTGGCATGTCCTCCTTCTGGATACTTTCTCTTTCCTGGGCATCTATGGCACTATCTACATGCTCCTAGATATGCCTATCTACACCAGACCTTTCTCTTGAGCTTCAGACCCAGATAGCTACCTTTTAGTCAGCCCCACCTATAAGTTCCATGGGCATCTTAAACTTAACTAATTTCCTCTTCAAACCCGTATCTCCTCCTGAATTTCCCCTGAGTGGAAAGCACTACCTTGGACTCATTTATGCAGCCAGAAATTTGTGTATCAGCCTGACTACTTTCTTTCCATCATCTCTCATGTCCAACTGTGTCACCATGAACTCTTGATTCTATTTCCCTTATGCTTTTGCTTATCTCCTTCCTCTCTGCCACCATCACGCCTCACCTAACCCTGGTGTCTCTGTTTTCATTCTTCCTCTCAAACCATTCCCCACACAGTAGCCATGTGATTGTAACAAGCAAGGAATTTCACAGATACAAGAATCTCCAAACACTCAGGTATGCAAAAACGAAACATTTTTTCCTAGAGTCAATTTAATGTCTGAATCTGAACCTCCAGCCTTCTTCCTGGTAACTTAATCTAGATTCTCTCAAGTAAATTCAGTGATTTGGCAGAAACTGAGATTATATAAGTATTTCAGTTTAGAATTCAATTTCAGACCTTCTTTCCCCTCTTCCTGCCTCTTACTCTTGGGTCTCCTTGGGTTGACTACCCAAGGGAAGTGGAGAAGGGGATGGTGGTTCATGTCTGATTGGTTGCATATGGCGATGGAGTGGGAACTACCCATTTAGTCTCATCTGGGGTGGTCCGCATGCTGGCGCCAGCTGCTAACGCTGCTGTTTTCTAGCCTCTCCACATGAGCAGGGCCCCCTGTGCCCTCTAGGTTTTGGACCCTGCTGGCTCTGATGGGTGGTGATGGGTTGGCTGGGTACACATGCAGGTCCCATGTAGCTTCACCTCTCAAAGGGTCAGCCACTTTCCTGCAACCCCAGCAGGCAATCCAGGAACGTTTCTTCCTTTTGTCCAACACATCCCCTTTCCAAGCCAGGTCATTTCTTCTCCCCTCCCAGCCCGGAGGGAAAAAAATAAATTCACATTTATGCATTTGTGTGAATTGTTTAATCTTATTAGTTTAATCTCTGAATTAAAGTGCAGAACCTTTTTTTTTTTTTTTTTTTTTTTTGCGGTACACGGGCCTCTCACTGTTGTGGCCTCTCCCGTTGTGGAGCACAGGCAGAACCTTTTGTATTTGAATTTTGTAGTGTGGAGTCTGGTCTCTCTCAGTAGCAGACTGCCTCCTCAAATGTGCTTTTCACTCTACTAACAAAAGAGTCTGGTGAGTGTGTGTTGGTGAGGTGACAGGTGCAGGCTGGTAACTCAGAGCCCAAGGAGAGAGATGAGCAGAGAGAGTACATTCCATTAATACTTCACATATCATCCTGTCACATATTCTTTCAAAATCATAAATCTTATCAGGTCATTCACCTGCTAAAAGACCGTCTGTAGTTTCCCACTGCTTTTAGAATAAAGTGTAAACTTTTAAACTTGACTTAAAGTTAAGCTCTGTCCCCAGTTTACCTCTCCCACCTTATTTCCCACAATTTCCCCTCTTCTTTCAGTTCCTTGGGCTCACCATCCCCTCTTTTGCCTCTGGACTTTCTCACATTCCTAGAAGATTTTCTCCATCTTTTCCCTACACCTGGCTAATTCCTCCACATTCCTGTGGTCTCCAGTTAAATGCCACCTCCCTAGGGAAATCCTCTTTGACCTACCTCCTACCCCTGACTTTGATGTGTCCCTTCCAGGCACTCCCATAACCTTCTCATGTCATAGCACTTATCGCATTTTAGTTTGTTTTATTTGTCTGCTCTCCCACTAGACTATAAATGCTTTCAAGGCAAGACTGTGTCTGTCTGGATCACTGTTCACCCTCCAGCACCTAGCATATGCTAGGAGCTCAGTAAATAACTGTTAAATAAGAAATAAGTGAATGAATGAAGAATAATTGAACACAAGCCAGATAAAGGCAAGTCAGCTCCACAAAGAAGAGGTAAGCAATGTAGATTTGACTGAAATTTTTATGAAGAGACAGAGGAGAGGGTTTGAATGGAAGCATTTCTATTCTCCCCTCAGTGTCCTTCTTTGGCTTCCAAATTTTGGGTCTCGCTCTGCTTTGACTCTTCCTTCCTCCCCAGCCACAACTCACCCTTCCCTTCCCTAAGAAACTATCCCTCTGAGAAGACTATTCGGTATGAATTGGAGAGAGATGAGGCTAGTATCAAGTGAATGCCATTTAGGAGACAATTGAAAAAGACCAGGCAGAGATGGTGAAGGCCTGAACTAAGAAAATGACAAAATAAAGAGGAGAGGGTGAGTTTAGGAAATGTTTTGGAGGGAAGATAAACAGGATGTGGTTACTGATTAGGTTGGGGTAGAAGAGAAAAGAAAGAAGAATATAAGGTACATCCCAGGTATTGGTGTATGTGAAAGAAAGAGGAAGTGAGAGGAAGGAAGGGAAGAAGGGAGGTAGGGAAGGGAAGGAAAGAAATGATTGGAAGACAGTCAGTGAAAGTGTAGAATTGAGAATGCCATAGGATTAGATTTATTACCAAGAGAAGTAAGAGAGGGAATTAAGCAAGGAAGGACAACTATAAGAATTATTACCTCTTGAGAGTATAACTGAAGTAACAGACCAAAATTGCTTTTGGCACTAGTCCACATAATTGTATGATTTTCTTTAATAACTTGGATTATTAATGGTAAGAGCTGAGAAAATTGGTGGTAGATTGATCCAAGACTTGGAATTTGCTGGGAAGATCTGATGGGGCAGAAGGACCAAGGGGCAAGGGGATTGATGATGCCATGAAAAAACATTCAAAGTGACGGGCAATGGCACCTAGGCTCAATAGTGATAGAAGTGAGCCAGGAAGGCGCTGATAGACTGCGGGGGGTGGGGAGGAGTAGAAGAGGGCCCAAGGAATTGGATGTTTTGATGTAAAGAAGAGTAAGTAAGAAAACCAGCATGCTAAGAAACAAAGGATATAGAACAGAGAAGGGACCATGTATGTTTGCAGGGAGTAGGAATCCACAGACTACAGGACCCAAGAAGAAAACAAACATAGAAAGGAAAGGGTTCCCTTCTTCCTCTGAAATGAGAGGGAAGGAGAAAAGGAAATATCTTGTTTAAATATTTCTTAGCAGAGAAAAATCAGAAAGAGGAAGCTGACATTGTAGAATCTTGATCTCTTCTGTCAAGCAAGATGGGAGTGATATTGCAGGAGGTGGGACTGCAGGAAAGATCAAGAAAATGTGGTGGGGAAACACCTGTCCTGATTGAAAAAATCAGACAATTGCCTGTTGGTAGTGAGGGCTCAGCTGGAACAGTCAGCTGACACTGGCTTGGATCAGATTTCTGAATTGTCCGCAGCAACACCTTCTGCTTTACAGCAGAAACAGAAAGCACGTGGTAGATTTCATTTGGCATGGAGAGTACAAAGATAGGAGTGGATGAAGGACCAAGGGGATAAGGGCACTTATCAGGATTATTGCTGAAATCATCAGCACTGGTAACAAGCTGAGAGGAAGACAAGCAGGGCTGACGGGTCCTTGGTGCTATGAGAACAGCGGTGGTGAGGTAGCAGGGCTCTCACTACAAGGACAAACAGAGAGTTCAGTGGCCCTGATAAAAATAACACCAGAATCTCCCAGACATTTTCCCCATAAAATAAAAAGGTGAATGCCCCTTTAAATCATTAACTAAACCAGCATTCAAATCTGGGCAGACTCTCCCAGGTTGGGCTGTTCTGCTTTGCCAGGAATCAATAAGCTTCTGTGAACCCTCCAGGGCAAGTGAGGCATGATCCATCTTCCCTGTCTGAACAAGCTTGATCTGGCCTCCCTCCTCCTGCTAAAGCAGGCCTGAGGTATGTGCCAGGATTCTGTGTTTTAGGCTAATTATTACATTCCAGAATGGTCTGGACTCCTGCTGATATAGCTTTTCAGCTTTTAGAGGGCCCTGCTCTAACCCTCCCTGGCTGTACCCCTCTCAGAACCCACATTGATTCCCTCTAGACCACACTCTGGGTACCTTGGACCATTTCAGAATTCCTTGCCCAAATGCCCCAAGCTCACTTTCAAGGCCTGCCTACACTTCCTTCCCGGTCCCATCCTCTCAAGGACAGACCATGCCACTAGTACACTCCTCAGCCTGAAGGTCACCAGGGGATGTGCACAGTGTGGATGTTTGGGCCGGGGCATATACACTTCTGCAGGAGGGGCCCTTCTCCATCAGAGCCAGGGGTGGGAAGAGAAGAGGGGCAGCTTCAGCCTGGGGCCCAGCTCACCCCGTGCCTCCATGTCCTATTGCAGGACTCCAAGGAGTTCAAGAATTATACATTCAGACTTGGTCTTCAGATCATTAGGAAGATAGAGTTATCAAATTAGGAAAATAGTACATATTTTATTTATAATTTTACATAGTTAGACATGGGATGCAGACCTCCATTTGTACTTTCCCTTGGTTTCACAAATGTCAGAGGTAGTCCTGGCTCCGACAATGTATTATTTGCCCATTGTGAAGAACAGCTCTTCAAAATTACTATTCTAAGTTTATTTGACATCTAGTTAGGTCCAAATCATATCCCAGGATGGTGAAAAATAAAAATCCATTTAAAATCCTGTCAGGATTTCTAAAAAGTTTTGGTAGCCTCAGCCCTTTCTCTAATTTTTCTTTTTTTTTAATTAATTAACATTTATTTATTTTTGGCTGCATTGGGTCTTCATTGCTGCACCTGGGCTTTCTCTAGTTGAGGTGAGCAGGGGCTACTGTTCGTTGCAGTGCGTGGGCTTCTCATTGCGGTGGCTTCTCTTGTTGCAGAGCACAGGCTCTAGGCATGCAGGCTTCAGTATTTGTGGTACACGGGCTCAGTAGTTGTGGCTCGTGGGCTGTAGAGCGCAGGCTCAGTAGTTGTGGTGCATGGGCTTAGTTGCTCTGTGCCATGTGGGATCTTCCCGGACCAGGGCTTGAACCCATGTCCCCTGCATTGGCAGGAGGATTCTTAACCACTGCGCCACCAGGGAAGTCCCTTAGCTTAATGTTTTCAAGGTTCATTCATATTTCAGTATGTATCAGCACTTCCTTTTTATTGCTGAATAATATTCCATTGTATGAATATAACATACTTTATTTATCCATTTATCTGTTGATGGAACTTGAGCTGTTTCTACTTTTTAGATGTTATGAATAGTGCTATTATGAACATTTGTGTACAAGTTTTTGTGTGGACATTTGATTTCATTTACCTTGGGTTATATACCTAAAAAGGGAATTGTTGGATCACAGGGTAACTCTATGTTTAGCCTTTTGAGAAAGCCAGACTGTTTTCCTAATTGGCTAACATTTTACATTTCCACTAGCAATGCATGAAGGTTCGAATTTCTCCAGTCCCTCACCAACACTTGTTATTATCTGTCTTTTTTATTATAGCCATCCTAGAGGGTGTGAGGGAAATCACTGTGATTATGATTGCCATTTTCCTGAAGGCTAATGATATTGTGCATCTTTTCATGTGCTTATTTGCCATTTGTATATCTTCTTTGGAGAAATGTATATTCAGATCTTTTGCCTGTTCTTAAATTGGGTTGTCTTTTTATTGTTGCGTTTAAATTTTTTTATGTATTCTAGATACAAATCTCATATCAGATATATGATTTGCAAATCTTTTCTTGCCTTCTATAGGTTTCTTGCTGGTGTCCTTTGAAACACAAAAGTTTTCAATTTTGATGAAGTCAAATTTATCTGTTTTCTTTTTTTGCTTGTACTTTTGGTGTTATATCTAATGAGCCGTTGACTAAAGTTACAGATTTATGCCTGGGTTTCCTTCTAAACTTTTATAGGTTTAGCTTTTGCATTTCAGTCTTTGCTTTTGGGGGGTTAATTTTTGTATTTGGTGCGAGGTAAAGGTCTAATTATATCCTTTTGCATGTGATATCCAGTTGTCCCAAACCTTTTGTTGAAAAGACTATTCTTTCCTCATTGGATTATCTTGGAACCCTTGTCAAAAAACCAACTAACCATAAAAAATAAAAATTAAAATACCCAACTGATCATAAGTGTGTGTAAGAGTTTTTATAATACGTTTTTTCCTAATATCTATAATTTCTTTTCTAAAAGGATAAGTAATAGGTCACATCTCTGGTTACTATGACACTTTTAAATCAAAAAGTTCAGAATAGAAGCATTTTAACAATTGTTTTGTTCCCCTAGAGCCATTTAGAAAATTCTACTTGCAGCTAAAACGTTCTTTCCCATTAGAGGTATTTCACCCAGATAGAAAACAGAAAACTAGATAAACTGGGAAACTGAGGTCACACAAAGGATTTCCTTAATCTCTTGGGTACGTGTTCTAATTTCTCCCTTTTTGCCCTCTTTTTTTTCTTTTATCCAGAAGAGTAATATTAACTTTTTAATAAAATTCATAGCGATCAATCAGTTATCTAGTGTTCAGGCCCAGAATATATTTCTTGGCTAAAAGATCTCTACCCCACTTCCACATGTGGAAAGAAATAAAACATGGGACTCTAATCTCATAAATGAGTAACAAGGGTTGTTTCCTCAAATGAGACAAGGATTTAGGATGAGAACATGTTTTGAATTGAGATGGTTTTCATAAATCTGATTAGCTCTGATTGTAGGCTTATTTTATTGTTCACTGTATTTTGTTCCCATTTATAGTAATCAATAATAGATTTAATTGTGCTCTATCATTTATATCATTAATATTTCCCCTAGGTTTGAGTGCTGTGAAGTTCTCCTTTAAACTTGTATGGGGATTAAACTTGGCAGTGATTTAAAGTAATTAATTCATATGTCAGTTGTTAGCAAGGTCCAGTAATTAAAGTCTACTTTAGAGTAAGTTATTAACTCTCCAATAAAAAAAAAGCACTTTATCAACTTATCAGTTTTAGCTATTTATTCTGGTTGACAGACGAGATAGGGAAGTTATTGACTGCACATAATCACCTCTGTACTTTCACCAGTAAGCACTGGGGTCAAATGGAAGTCTAGGTTGTTCAAGGTCATAATTTAAATACAGAATAAACCAGTTCAGATTGCTGGGGTGGGGGAAGATGCCCTTGGATCTTGTCACCTTTGCAATACTGTCTCCTGAAATTTTGCAAAGTCCGTTTTTACTCTGTTCACAATTTTCAAATTTCTAAAGTAAAAACCTAGACCGAGTATTTCATATTGAGGTCAGATATTAAATTGCTTTACTTTTATGTTTTATTTGCAATATTATTAACTATAGTCACCATGCTGTACATTACATACCCATGACTAATTTATTTTATAAGTGGAGGCTTGTACCTTTTGACTCCCGTTGTATAATACTTTTAAAAACTAATATAATATAAAAAAACTAATATATGTCAGTTATATCTCAACTTTTTAAAAAGGTAAAATTAAAAAAAATTTTTAAACCTTTAGATGCTCTCCTTGTGAACAGGCTAGGGGGAAGAATTCTAGTTAAGTGTAATACCTGGGACACAACAGGTGCAGGCCTTTTATTTGCAGGCCTAAACTAGCCACATTTTTCCATCTCATGATAGCAAGGTTCCTTCTTTTTTTTTTTAACATCTTTATTGGAGTATAATTGCTTTACAATGGTGTGTTAGTTTCTGCTTTATAACAAAGTGAATCATCTATACATATACATATGTTCCCATATCTCTTCCCTCTTGTGTCTCCCTCCCTCCCACCCTCCCTATCCCACCCCTCCAGGCGGTCACAAAGCACCTCCCTGTGCTATGCGGCTGCTTCCCACTAGCTATCTACCTTATGTTTGGTAGTGTATATATGTCCATGCCTCTCTCTCACTTTGTCACAGCTTACCCTTCCCCCTCCCCATATCCTCAAGTCCATTCTCTAGTAGGTCTGTGTCTTTATTCCTGTCTTACCGCTAGGTTCTTCATGACATTTTTTTTTCTTAAATTCCATATATATGTGTTAGCATATGGTATTTGTCTTTCTCTTTCTGACTTACTTCACCCTGTATGACAGACTCTAGGTCTATCCACCTCATTACAAATAGCTCAATTTCGTTTCTTTTTATGGATGAGTAATATTCCATTGTATATATGTGCCACATCTTCTTTAGAGGGTGTGGAGAAAAGGGAACACTCTTGCACTGCTGGTGGGAATGTGAATTGGTACAGCCACTATGGAGAACAGTATGGAGGTTCCTTAAAAAACTACAAATAGAGCTACCATATGACCAGCAATCCCACTACTGGGCATATACCCTGAGAAAACCATAATTCAAAAAGTCATGTACCAAAATGTTCATTGCAGCACTATTTACAATAGCCCAGAGATGGAAGCAAGGTTCCTTTTATTCTGCTTTGCTTCTTGGCCTGACATTTGGTTACATTTATTCAGCTTGAGGGCAACCATAATGGGCCCTTTGCTTTCCCTTGGTTGGCTTGTGATGAACTACTACCAAGGTCAGTTCAGGTCTAACTCTGTATGTGGTCAGCCATGACTACAATAGTGGTTCCCAAGCCCAGCTGATCATCAGACTATCTGGGGTGGTATTTAAAGAGCTTTTTAGGCCTCATCCCAAACGTACTGAATCTGGATCTCTAGGGTAGGACTGATGAATCTGTATGTTTCAAATCTTCCCAAGGTGATTCTGATATTCAGCCAAGTTTGGGACGTGGTCCAGGACCCTCTCCAGGTAATTAAAGATCCCATGAGTGTGGCCTCAGGGCATTGCCTCTGAGAAACTGCCATCTACTTACCAGAAGATTCTAAAAAGACCAGAGGTTCCTGTTTGCAGTCTGCCCTTAATGACTATCCACTACCTTGGTGAAGAATTCAGTGTTCTTTCTCTGTCACTCTCACTCCCTCAGGCTGTCCTTGTGACTTATTTACTCTTTCAAGCTGCCCAGCAATGGTGCTGGTGAGAATAAGATAGGTTTTGGTCTTAGAGACTTGACATGGCCTCTTGGCTCAGCCTCCTCTATGGGTGCCATTTGCCTCATCTGTACAGTGGAGATAATATTGTCCTCTCAAGGATGTTATGAAGACCAGAAGAATGTATTAATATTACACCCTGCACTAGGCATTATAGCTTGTTTGGTTTTACTTATCCACCTCTATGAATATGTTGGGTAAATGAAGCTTGGTCATCAGTTTTCCCTGATTGTAGCCCCTGGATTGCTCTATGCAGTGTTTCTCAAAGTAAGGAACATAGATCACCTGCATCTGAATAGGAGGGAGAGAGGAGAGAAATCTGCTCGTATGTAACTGTAACTTTCTGCATTTTTGAATTTTTTATTGCAGTATAACATACACATAGAAAAGTGTATTTATTATAAGTGAACAGCTCAGTGAATTTTCATAAACTGAAGACACTCATGAAACCAACACCCAGATCAAGAAATAAAACATGACCAGAACCCCAGAAGCCCTCTGCACTCGAACTTTGAGAACCAGTGTCATAGGAAGAGCCGAGCTGGGGAACTCCCCTTTGCCACAGTCCTGCTCCTTTCTCACGAGCCAAATCTGCGTGCCGTGTGAGCCCTCCCCAATCTGAGAGCCTGTGGCCTCACATGCACCCTTAATAGTGATGAGACTTCCTTTGTCAGAAGGGTCACAAAGGATGTTTCCATCATTTATATTCTTGCATACACCCTAAACTGCTTGCAGTAAATGAATTCAGGTCCTAGCCAACAAGGAGTGGAGATCACTCATTGTCTGAAAGCATCAACTTATTACAACACTCCAGCATTTTCTCACGGAAGGGTGAATGAGGTAGATTCTAGTGTAATTACCTTTGTGTAATTGAAAACTAAATCACTGTTGACTGCATAGTTTAAATATCCATTTAAATACTTTCATTTCATTGCACTTATTTTTGCAGGACATGCTACTACCAAATAGGCTATTAATTTTTCTAGTGGATTAAAATCTGCATGGGAACATTAAAAACTAACCCAGCTCAAATAGATGCCCTCTTCTTCCAGAAATCATTAGAGAGAGCTTGTCTTTTTCTTTAATCCAGCTATTCAAAATAATCTATTAGACTAAGACCTGTAATAATACAGGTCTTGCCCAAAAGAGATCAGGTTTTTCTATGCAATATAATTTAGGCAAGATTTTAAATAATAGAACAAGAGCCCATGGTGCTTTTGCCTGTATCTCCTCAAATTTTAACGTGCACACCAATTACCTGGGGGTCTTGTTAAAATGCAGATTCTGATTTCGTGTGTCTTGAGGCCTGAGATTCTGCGTTTCTAACAGTTTCCCAGCTGGGGCTGATGCTGCTGGTCTGAGGGCCACACCTTGAGCAGCAAGAGTATTCAGAATAAGCCCTGACTAGAAGCCTGGGTACATATCTGAGCTTCAGTTTCCTCGTATATATAGACAATTTCTAAGTCCCTTCTAACTGTACAATTCCACAATTCAATAATCTCTCTTCACTTATTAGCTCATTTTTCTTTAGGCTGCTGATTCTCATTGTTTATGCTGTTTAAGCTGTTGTATTAGGTATTGTGTATTGGAGGGCCAGGTAAAAACTCTTACTTATGGCTGAAAAGTTTTATTTTTCAATCTTCTACAAGTCTACCTCAATCCATGGAAAATTTTGGCTAATAATAACATGATACTGGCCTTGGACCATAAGCTAAACTTGAGTCAGCAGTGCAGGGCTTTGGATAGATAAGCCAGTGTGAACCTGGGAGTATAATCAAAAGAAAGGGACAGCTAGGGCTTCCCTGGTGGCACAGTGGTTAAAAGTCCACCTGCCAATGCAGGGCACACAGGTTTGAGCCCTGGTCCAGGAGGACCCCACATGCCACGGAGCAACTAAGTCCATGTGCCACAACTACTGAGCTACTGAGCCTGTGCTTTAGAGCCCACAAGCCACAACTACTGAGCCCCTGTGCCACAACTACTGAAGCCCACGTGCCTAGAGCCCTTGCTCCTCAACAAGAGAAGCCACCGCAATGAGAAGCCTGTGCACCGCAACAAAGATTATCCCCAGCTCACCGCAACCAGAGAAAAGCCCGCACACCGCAACGAAGACCCAACGTAGCCAAAGATAAAATAAAATAAGTCAAATTAAAAAAAAAAAAAAGAAAGCTATGGAGACCACTGCCAATACCACAGCCAGTTCTTACCAATGGAGGTGGTGACAACGTGGAGGCAGAGAAAGTCTAGCCACTGAAAATTATTTCTAATACAGCATACACATCAGCAACTAACAGGGAAAACTAACAGGCAGGGAAAATAGCACCCATCTTCCTTTTACATTCTACATCTCACTTCATTATATCTGACTGGCAAAATCTAGTTTATATAGTCATAGTTTTTTAGCTATAAGTCAATATTTATTGACGTATAGCATACACACAGAAAAATGCACAAATCACAATTAGTCAGCTTGATGAACTTTCCTAAAGTGAACATACCCATGTAACCAGCACCCAGATGAGGAGATGGAAATTCCTAGCACCCAGAAGCACCCCTTATGCTCTTTTCTAAGCATTATCCTCCCTGAAGTTAACTGCAATCTTGGCTTCTAACATCATAGAGCAATTTTGCCTATTTTTGAACCTTATACAAAGTGGAATAATATGATATGTACTCTTTTATAACTGACTTTTTTCACTCAGCATTATTTTTGTGAGATTTATCCATGTTGCGTGTAGCAATTGTACCTTCATTTTCATTGCTGTATTGTGTTCCATTGGCTGAATATAACAACATTTATGTATTCTACTGCAGATGGACATTTGGATTGTTTCCAGTTTGGTTATTACAAATAGTGCTGCTATGAAAATAACATATGTATACATTTCAGTTAGATATATAAGGATGGAATTTCTGGGTTATAGGAGATACATACACTTAGCTCAAGTATATATTGCCAAACCGTTTTCCAAAGTAATGGATGTGCCACATCCTTACCAAAATTTATATTTTCCATCTTTTACATTTTAGCCATTCTGTTGAAAGGCTAATGCGATGTATGGAAATCATATTGTGGTTTTAGTTTTTATTTACCTGCTGTCTAACAAGTGAAGCACCTTTTCTTATATTTATTGGCCATTTGGATATCCTCTTCCATGAAGCGCCTGTCCAAGTCTTTCATCCAATTTTCTGTTGGCTTGTCTGACTTTTTCTTGTTCTTTGTGGTTCTTTATTCTGAATATGAGTCTTTTGTTGGGTATATGCATCGGAAACACCTTTTGCCTCTCTGCAGCTTGTTTTTTCACTCCTTTAGTAGTGTCTTTTGATGAAGATGTTCATAATTTTGATGTAGTTCAGTTCATCAGAGGTTTTCCTTTATGGTCTAGTTTGTGAGTATCCAGTTTAAGACTGCTGACTCCAAGGTCGTAAAGGTATTCTCCTATGTTTCCTTGTGAAAGCTTGTTTTACTGTTGACATTTAGATTTATAATTCATCCGATACTGATTTCTGTATATGATGAAAAGTAGGAAATATAGTTTTGAGACTTCCAACTCCTATAACGCTGTGCAATGGGGTAGCTGTAGAAGTTGGTGAAAAAGAAGCTGAGTGCCAAGAGGCTATATCTAACACAGTTAACCTAGGCCAGTTTTTATACCGTAAAACATAGAGCTACAAACCATGAATTTTACTGAACCTCTTTTCAATATGACTTTCTGTGATAGCGATTTTCCAGATTCCACACCTCCCTAATGGCAACAGTCCACTTCAAGCACTTGCTTCGCCTCTTCTTCCTTACCCTACCTCTTGGAATGTCATCATTTTTGCAAGAGCACTGTGTTCTTTTTCAAAACTTATAGCAAGAATTGATCTGCTTTCAAATAAATGAAAAGAAGCCCAAGGTTAGACTTGGTGAGTAAATGTGAATGTTAGAATACTTTTAAAGATTTGTAGTTTTATTATCCAATCTAAGAAAGTGTGGTCACATGTGGAATATTGTTCTAAAAGGCTTGAGGACGTGGAAACAACCTCAGTGTCCATCAGTGGATGAATGGATAAAGAAGTTGTGAGATATATTATATATATGTGTGTGTTTGTGTGTGCGTGTGTGTATATATATATGTATATATACAGCAGAATATTATTCAGCCATAAGAAAGAGGAAATCCTGCCATGTACAATAATATGGACCTTGAAGGCTTTGTGGTAAGTAAAATATGTCAGAGAGAGACAAAACTGTATGATCTCACTTGTATGTGGAATCTTAAAAAAAAAAAAAAAAACCTCTTAGAAATAGAGATCAGACTTGTGGTTACCAGAACAGGTTGAGCGGGGGGAGGAGAAATTTAAGGAAGGTGGTCAAAAGGTACAAATTTTCAGTTATAAGATAAATAAATATGAGGGATGTAATGTACAATATGATGACTATAGTTAACCCTGCTGTATAATATATAGGAAAATAGTTAAGAGAGTAAATTCTAAGAGTTTTTGTCACAAGGAAAATAAGTTTGTTTCTGCTTTTTCCCTTGATTGTATCTACATGAGATGATGCATACTGACTAAACGTATTGTGGTAATCATTGCGCAATATATGTAAGTCAAACCATCATGCATTACACCTTAAACTTGTACAGATATATGTCATTATATCTCAATAAAACTGGAAAAAGTAAATAAAAGGCTTGAGGGAAAAGCGAGTTCTCCTAGGTGGGTTAAACAAGCTCCATCACCCTACCTCTCCCCACTTAGAGGCACAACCACTTCAGGCAATTTTTTTCATGTGGAACAACTGATGCCTCAATCTGATGTAAGGTATTATACAAAGGAGGTTTTGAAACAAACTCCCTACAACCAGATTTCTCTGTATAGGATCCTCCTTTAGAAATTACGGGGTGGTCCCTGGAACAAAAAAATGCATCCAGAGCAAAATTCTTCTCAACTGCCTTGCGCCTGAATCCCTGCTCTTTCCTTTTACATTTCGATATATCCTTTGGTTCCCTAATAATAATAGCTGAAGTGGGTTGTGAAATATGACTTTTTTATTATTCAGCTCAATTTTTATTTCATGTCCCTATATCTCTGGGTCCTTAGGAAAATAACACTGGTCATTTCAGGTCATACTGAAATGGTCATTTCCAAGCCATGCTATACAATTTCAGGATCTTACATAGTGCCAAGGCTTCTGGAACAGGGTGAGTGTCTTAGCTGGTCCTTAATTAGTTCACAGTGATAAGGCCAAGACTGATATACATTGTAGGGGTCCCCTGGCCCCTTTATGTCTGTTATTTCTGGGTTCCTTAGAGATCTGACCATCTGCACAGATGCACCTGGCAGCAATTGCCCCTCGGTTCTCCCAATTCTTATTTGCCAGGCACTCTTCTAATTATTCTATATGTATTGTCCTACTTAATTTCCATAATAACCCTATATGGTAATTGCTATTATTATCTACATTTTATAAATGAGGACATTGAGGTGACATAACATGCCTAAAGCCCTCGCTTCTCGTTAGTGGTGAAGCTTTTGCTGTGGATCGATTCCCTTTACTCTTTCGTGTGAATGCTCATTAATAATCCATTTGCCCACCCTTGCTTTGCCTCTCAGATCTTAGACAAACCTCTTATTATCATCTCCACTTGCCTCCAGAATTTTTCTTTGCAAAGATCCATCACACCAAGGTTTGCCAGTCATCTTAGTTAATCTTCTTATTCAATTTATGAAGCGAGTATTTGTAGGCACCAGCTATGTGTCCAACACAAGTTCTGATGACTGAATGGGATAGGGAGGAAAGAAATACAAGAGTCCCTTTCATAGGAAACACAAACGGAATTTAACTTAATTAGAAAGAAACCTAAGTGCTTCAATCACTAACCATTGATTTGACACTTGGAACTCAGATATATGAACAGCCATTGTTGTTGTTATTGTTGTTGTTTTTTTGCGGTACGCGGGCCTCTCGCTGTTGTGGCCTCTCCCGTTGCGGAGTACAGGCTCCGGACGCGCAGGCCCAGCGGCCATGGCTCACAGGCCCAGCCGCTCCGCGGCATGTGGGATCTTCCCAGACCCGGGCACGATCCCATGTCCCCTGCATCGGCAGGCGGACTCACAACCACTGCGCCACCAGGGAAGCCCCGCTATTGTTGTTTTTGATGGCCCTTTCATCTGGGTCATTTCTCAGAAGTAGCCTATGTTTCCTCTTATGCTCATCTGAGAACTACTGATCCTTCCGAGGGGCCCACCTCCACCCACAGTCCCCCTCAGGGTTCAGTGGGTCTCAAGTGTCAATTTCCCAGCGTTCACTCACGCTTCCACAGGGATTAGGATAAGGATGGAATCTTTGGGAAACTGAAAGTGCCATTTTAGACTCAACATAGTTTATTTTTTAAAAGATTTTTTTGATGTGGACCACTTTTTTTTTTTTTTTGCAGTACGCGGGCCTCTCACTGTTGTGGCCTCTCCCGTTGCGGAGCACAGGCTCCTGACGCGCAGGCTCAGCGGCCATGGCTCACGGGCCTAGCCGCTCCGCGGCATGTGGGATCTTTCTGGACCGGGGCACGAACCCGTGTCCCCTGCATCGGCAGGCGGACTCTCAACCACTGCGCATGTGGACCATTTTTAAAGTCTTTATTGAGTTTTTTACAACATTGCTTCTGTTTCATGTTTTGGCCTTTTGGACATGAGGCATGTGGGATCCTACCTCCCTGGAAGGTGAAGTCCCAACCACTGGACCGCCAGGGAAGTCCCGTAGACTCAATATAGTCTTGACAGATTTTATGGATGAACCTGGTACCTAGTCACTAAATATAAGGTTTTTATGGAAAAATATCTACATGTTCCCCAAAAGTCTACAGTCCTTGATTATGAACCATGTTACATTCTTTGCATTTCTTGGGTACCTTAACTGGTAAACCTGACCGTTTTAAGTGGAATGTCTGGTGTTTTCTCTATTCTTTACTCTTTCAGAATGAGGTAGATGTCTCTGTCCTGATACCAGTTCTCAACTTGAGCAAATTAGTGCCTCTAGCCACTTCAGAGAAAACAGATCTCTGGTAGGGATCATTTAAGACATTACAGCAGTGTTTTACAAAGTTCTAATTACCCTGTTTATCTGGAATCTCCTGAAAATTAATCCCTAATTAGCTGAATGTAAGATGACCTACTGTGGGAACTAGTTTTACTGGAACATTTCATCCTAGATTTCTGTGACCACGAGTTTAGTCGTAGAGAAAAGTAAATTGGCATCACTTTCTCCATTTCCTCATGTAGTAATTAACAAATGTAGGAGCCTGATCAAACAGTCCATGGTCCTGATGGAGGCAGAATGTCACGGCTTTGTAAGAAGAAACATAAAATCCCTAACCCTAGAGAGTGATCAGTTTATCTTGTTTTTTCCTCCTTAGATTAAGAGCAATTTCGGTAGGATGAGATCCCTGGGCACAGCACCTGCAGGAAGGAGAGAGGACTGAAATGGAAGATAACTCCAAGCTTTGTCTTGAGGAATTTTTAAACCTCCATCCATCTCAATTTTGTTATTTGTGAAATGGGGTCTTAATAACTATTTAATAGGAGAATTATAAGATTGCATCGGATGTGTGAAAGTGCTTTATGTTTAAAGCAGTATATGCCGCTACAGATTTTGAAAATTCATTTTTATATTTCCTTTGCTTTTTTTTTTTCTTTGCTTTTTAACCTAGTAAGTGCCGTGACCAGCCATAATGACCACATTACACATTTTAAAACCATTGCTAGACTTTGGTGCTGGTGGTGTGATAATAGCAATAGCAAGACAAACAGAAAGAGGAGTGTGGGTAGGTGGTGGGTGTGTGTGTGCATGCCCATGTGCTGAGTTTTCTTTATGTTCTGAAAAGTTCTGTGAAAGCCATCCAGTGTGCAAATGGGAAGGAACACAAATCAGGTAGGGAATCTACCCAGGTGTCAGAGAGTCCACATTGATCTAACTGACAAAATAACTGTCTATCCCAAGTTCATGTCATTACTTTTAAAAAAATAATAACCATTTTTACTGCTAATAGTTTCAAAGACTTGTGTAGATGTTTTTTACTTTGTTATATTGGTTAAGATTTTTAAAGTTAGCTCTTAAGGTAATAGCTTATCTTAAGATGCCTTTGTTTAAGAGATGAGGTAAATTCCATCCTGGAAGCAAGAATGACCTAGAACAGATGCTTTTTTCCAATTCCACTCCAATGGATCCCTTAGGCTGAATTCCACCTCTTAAAAAAAAAAAAAAAAAAAGAGCACGGATATGTATGGACTCAGTAAGGGTGGAGGAAGGAAAGCTGATAGTGACTCACTCCAGTTTATAGGAGGAGAGGATTATGTTTCCACCTCCATACGCCTGATGGTAGGAACTCCCACGTAGAAAGATGAGGCAGATCTTGACATGAAAGCAGTTTGAAGTAGTGGCCCACCCTACAAAACAAGCTAAATTCATTGTTAACTTCTAGACTACACAGTTGAAATGTAAGAACAGCAGGTGCCCCCATACGCTCAAAGGCCTGAAAAAATGTAAGTATCTTCTGGTGAGGAATTTCAATTTTAGAATTCTATCCTTAGGGAGTAATCAAGCATAAATGCAAAGACTGAGCTACTGGGTAGATCATCCAAGCTATGTTCATCATACAGAAATAGTAAAAGCAACCTAAGCAGCCAACAATAAAAGTTTAGTTAAATAAATACATCCATATAATGTGTATTTATATTTAAAGTATTGTAATAGATAAATATGTATTCATATGATAAGATTTTAAAATTTATCAAGGACGAACACAGGTGACCAATCAACCAATTGATTCCAATTTTGTAAAATAAATAAATGTGTGAATGTAAGTGTGGTTTTAAAAGCCCTTAAAGGGCTCCTAACTCAAAATGGTAGAATGAGCACATGCATTTAATCTCCTCTTGCTCTCCAAATCCCACTAAAATGATTTTAGGTCAGACCCACTCACAAACGACACAGTTTATAAAAGTGCAAAAAGGAACACCCCCTGATTTCACCCCCAACCCAACTCTGGGTCTTGCCTACATCTCTTCAAGTGGAAAGAAAGCTAAGGAATGAGACACGAGAATAGAAAGAGAAGATTTTTACTTTTTATTTTATACTTTCTGTACTAGTTGAACTTTTTAATTAGTATGTACGTATTTTTGTAACTTTAAAAGTTATTGAAGGGTGGATACAAATGTATTAATACAGCAGCACCACACCATTTTGCATTCAGCTTCATGAGGATTCACCTAAATTTGGTAAAGGTAGAAGGCAAAAGAGAAAGAATAAAGGAAAGAGGGAAAGGGAAGAAAGAGAGGAGGAGGAGGAGAACAAGAGAGAATGTTTTAAATGGTGTGATGATTTCTGCCTGACCTGCCTTTCAGTTAGCTTGAACTTAACCCGAAGTTAATCCGAAAAAGGTGATGTAAATTTGATCCATTTCTGGTCCCGTGCACTGTTCATATTTGTAGTATCTGGTCATGATGAACGTGCTTCTAGTATTAACAGATTCTTTTATTTTTATTTGTTTATTTAGACTTAAATAACATGGCTTATTAACACAACTACTTCATAAGGGCTCAACTGAGGAAGCAACATTCTCTGACACTGAGCGATGTAAGGTATTTTCAAGGGTAATTCTCATTCCTCCCTTGATTTAGAAGTTAATTCCCAAAACTATGGAAAGCCAGTGCAGAAATTAGTAATCAGTGGTGGTATTAAGATGTTTTTTATTCTCTTCCCCTCTCTCCTTAGTCATGTCTTTTATTTGAAGTACGAGGAAGTGTTCCTTTTGTAATAAGACAACTATATTTTAAAAAAATGTTTTTAACAGAATGTGTAGCTCTCATTCCACCTTCACCTGGCTGGTGAGCACCCAGTAGCTCTTAGTCTTTTACAGAGGCAAGCAGATTTCATGACTCTATTCTTAGGACCATCTCATTCCCTCCTGCTGCCCCACATGGAGCACTTTTTAGTGATAAGATACCATAGTGTCATAATTTTTTACCTTACAAAACGCTCAGTCCCAGTCTGTGTCAGATGCTGTTCATAACTAGCCCTTCAACTTTTTTTCTTTTTCTTTGTGTAAAGTGCTTCATTAAATTTTAAGAAACTCAAATTTATATTCATCAGTAAAAAAAAAAATTTTTTTTTAGAATTTGAAATACACTTAGAAAATGCCATTTGCAGAAGAAACATTATAGTCTACCCCTTTATTATGTAAGTTGAAAATCCATCCAAGAAACTTCAGATAGCGTAAAAAGGAACTCACATAGTGATGATTAATCTGTGTTTCTGCCTGCAAAATTGAGCAATCAGGGTTAGGCTGTCCCCGAAGAACAATTTTGAAATCCTGAAAGGATAATCAAGCATTTATCTCAGAGGCCTATGGAATAACCAAATCCTTTGGATACTTAAAAGGTAGAGAATAAGAAGCAGCTGAGGGCTGCCTGCTCTCGAGGCAGGGCTAGCCCTGTGGAAATGTGTCCAAAACTGGTAGCCTGACCAGGTTGCAGTTAATGGTTCTGATCTGTAGAAAGTGAGACTTCAAGACCACGGGTTCTCTGTGGAGGATAGGTACTTAAATAGATACCTAATTACAAGTTAGGAATACAGTTTTAGTAACTTATTATATGATGCAGAACAATTTATTTAATCTCCTGGACTCCTTTATTTTTATAGATTTAAAATGGGAATCATGCTATTTGTTTAATCCACAAATTAAATGAAAGGCGCCTTTGGGGTATACAGTGCTGGCTCCTAACGTATAAGAATAAATTTTCAGGGCTTCCCTGGTGGCGCAGTGGTTGAGAATCTGCCTGCCAATGCAGGGGACACGGGTTCGAGCCCTGGTCCGGGAAGGTCCCACATGCCGCGGAGCAACTAGGCCTGTGAGCCACAACTATTGAGCCTGCACGTCTGGAGCCTGTGCTCTGCAACAAGAGAGGCCACGACAGTGAGAGGCCTGCACACCACGATGAAGAGTGGCCCCCTCTTGCCACAACTAGAGAAAGCCCTCGCACAGAAACGAAGACCCAACACAAACAAAAATAAATAAATAAATAAATAAAATTTTAAAAAGAATAAATTTTCAAACATTTATTAAGAAAAAAAGATAAAACACACCCTATCTACAGCAGAATTGTTGGGAAGTGGCAGACAAGCAGTTCCTGATGAGGCCAGTGGGAAGCCTGGAGACATCTTTATGTTCCCCTTTAGCATTTTGCAACTTGTTTACTTGTTAAATACCTTGGCAACAAGAATTGCATTTTTCTCTAGAAACAATAAATGCTGGAGAGGGTGTGGAGAAAAGGGAACACTCTTGCACTGCTGGTGGGAACTTGAATTGGTACAGCCACTATGGAGAACAGTATGGAAGTTCCTTAAAAAACTACAAATAGAACTACCGTATGACCCAGCAATCCCACTACTGGGCATATACCCTGAAAAAACCATAATTCAAAAAGAGTCATGTACCAAAATGTTCATTGCAGCTCTATTTACAATAGCCTGGAGATGGAAACAACCTAAGTGTCCATCATCGGATGAATGGATAAAGAAGATGTGGCACATATATACAATGGAATATTACTCAGCCATAAAAAGAAATGAAATTGAGCTATTTGTAATGAGGTGGATGGACCTAGAGTCTGTCATACAGAGTGAAGTAAGTCAGAAAGAGAAAGACAAATACCGTATGCTAACACATATATAGGGAATTTAAGAAAAAAAAATGTCATGAAGAACCTAGGGGTAAGACAGGCATAAAGACACAGACCTACTAGAGAATGGACTTGAGGATATGGGGAGGGGGAAGGGTAAGCTGTGACAAAGCGAGAGAGTGGCATGGACATATATACACTACCAAACGTAAAATAGCTAGTGGGAAGCAGCCGCATAGCACAGGGAGATCAGCTCGGTGGTTTGTGACCGCCTGGAGGGGTGGGATCGGGAGGGTGGGAGGGAGGGAGACGCAAGAGGGAAGAGATATGGGAACATATGTATATGTATAACTGATTCACTTTGTTATAAAGCAGAAACTAACACACAATTGTAAAGCAATTATACTCCAATAAAGATGTTAAAAAAAAAAAAGAATTGCATTTTTCTTGCATGAAATCCATGTCTAAGAAAACACACACCTGGAAGCTGTCAACAACAATATGCTTGCCAAGTTAGATGAGCCCACTGACGGGGTTGGCATGGATCAGCCTTAATCCTTTCTCAGGGCACTGAAGCAAGAGACACTGGAGAGTATCTGTCAGGAGTTTTCAGGTGAATCCCATTCCGCCTCCGTGCACCAGAGGCCTGCACCATAGCCTCCTCCTCTGTCATCTGACCAGCAGGATTGCTGCTGTGTTTTACGGATGGTGAAGACATATTTTCGGCTCTTCCTTCTTTTTAATTCCTCCTTCTTTCCTTACTTCTGAGATGGGGACTGAATGGAGAGTACCAAATTGACCTGAAGAGCATGAACTAGATGGGCTTAGATTATGGAGCCTGGCCTCAGTGGGGAAGAAACGTACCCTAACCTACCACTCCAACCATGATACCCAATAAGCATCTAAAACAAGAACAGTTATGAAAATACCAACCTTCTTGTGAGAGCAAGATCAAACAACGTAATGAATATAAAAGCACTTTGCCAACTGTAAACTATTAAAAAAAATAAATCACATTAACAATTATCGTAGCAATTCTTTTCAAAGGGAAACAGCCAAGACCTCAAGTGAATGGAAAAGTCACTGCATCTTCCCACCTGGTCCAACACTCACTGCCTTCTGTAAGACCCAACTCTCCCTCTCCCTCTTCCTCACCCCAGATTTCCTTACACCCTTCAGCACCAGTGGAAACTTCTCAACTAGCTGTTGATCTCAATATCGGATTATAGAAATTCACAGTAAGGCATAAATGAGGATTAATTCTTCTGGAATACATTTACATGTTAAAAGATTTGTTAATCAAAAGAATCTTATCTAGATGGAATGACCTGTAGAGAAAAAAGGGAAACTGATTTTTTTTTGTAGTTTAGGTTTATTTTTTCAGCTTTTAAATTAATACATGTGATAGTTGGCAGAAATGTATTCATATTTTCACCAAAAAATATGTACACAAATATTCATGGCAACACTATTTGTAATAGCCCCAAACCAGAAACAATCTGAATGCCCATAGATAAATTGTAATCTGTTCACATAATGGAGCACTACACAGCAGAGAGAATAAAGGAACTAAAACTTTATGCAACAACATGGATGAATCTCATGAACATAGTGGTGAGTAAAGGAAGCCAGGCACAAATGAGTATACACCATGTGATTCCATTTATATAAAGTTAAACGGGGAATTCCCTGGCGGCTCAGTGGTTAGGACTCTGCATTCTCACTGCCGAGGCCCCAGGTTCAATTCCTGTTTGGGGAAATGAATCTCTGATGTTAGAAGTCAGGTCTATTTTGGTGGGGAAGTAGTAGTGACTAGGAGGGAGGCACAAGGGCAACTTCTGGAGTGGTAATAATGTTCTGTTCCTTGATCTGAAGACTGGTTACATACGTATATTAATTTTGTGAAAATTTGTTGAGCTATAAACTTATGTATGCATGCATACATACTTCATTAAAACATGCATGTTTTAATTTGATATGCATGTATAATGTACTTAAATTAAAAGTTGGCAACACAGGGACTTCCCTGGTGGTCCAGTGGTTAAGAATCCGCCTTCCAATGCAGGGGACAGGGGTTCAATCTCTGGTCGGGGAACTAAGCTCCCACATGCCGCGGGGGAACTAAGCTCCCACATGCCGCGGGGTAACTAAGCCTGCTTGCTGCAACTACAGAGCCCATGTGCTTTGTAGCCCGCCCGCCACAACTAGAGAGAAGTCTGCATGCCGCAACGAAGACCGACACAGCCAAAAATAATTAATAAATAAATAAATATTTTTAAAAAATTGGCAACACATGTTTATTGTAGAAAATCTAGGAAATATATAGTGTTAAAGGATAGCTTTTGAAAAGCTAGGTAAAAGGTAAAATCATGACTCATGTAAATATCAAATTAACACACATTAAAGATTTTATTTAACTCAATTACTGAGGAAACCAGTAAGATGTTATAGGCAGTTCAAATGATTTGATATACAGAGATTTATATTATCTACCAGGCAAAATTCATTTGCATTACATTAATAGAAATCATTTACATAGCTATGGACAGAAAACATTTGCACTACTATCAATTTTCTAAATGTTAACCCTCTTTCTCTACTGAGTTGTAAAGTAGTCTAGTCAAAGACAGTGAAAGCAGAAATAACCAGAATGGATGAGCTAAATTTCATCCACTAAATTTCAAAGACTTTCTTAACACTAGAGTAAAATCAAAACAACCTGTAATCCTTGCATTCAGGGATAACCTACATGCGCCATATTTTTTAATATTGTGCGAGAACTGTCTTAAATCTGTAGCAAAACTTAACTGCTTCCATATTGACTATAGATTTTTCCCTTTGTTCCAGAAAGCATTTGTTCACATTCCTGATTATATCCTTAGCATACTTTCTTAGAAGGAGAAATACTAGATCAAAAGGTTCGACCATTTTAAGACTCTTGATATATATTACCAAATATTATAGGAATACTTTGAAGCACATAGCTGGGCTGGAGGAAGAGAGAAAGAAAAAACCTTTCTAGGCCACATGCCCGTAAGACTTCAGGAGTAAAATGTATGTTTACAGCCTTGCAACTACCCACTATCAGCCTTTTTCTTTTCCTTTACCTTTGGACTTCACCAGGATTGAGCAAAAACTCAGTCATCGACTGAGGAAAAAGCGTGGGTTGACACAGCAAACCACAAAAAATCTCCAATTCAAACACAAATCCAAGATTACAAGAGATCTCCCTACACTGATGGCTTCATCTGTATTAGGTTATAAATCCCTTGAGGGATTTTCCAGAACTCAAACCCCACTTCCTCCATATGACTTCCTGTGTTCACATGTATTTTCTGATCTATTTTGCCAGTCAGGATTTAAAATATTCTCTAAACTACGTGTATTTAACCATGAGACCTAAATTATTCAATTATTCAATAGTGTTTATCAATTGTCTTCTAAGTGATGTGCTAGTCCTGGGGTAAGTGGTAAGCAAAACAGACTTATTTCTTCCCTGTGAGTCTCAAAAGTACGTTTAGCATATAATAAATAAAATATAACCATATACATGGAATGAACATCATGCATTTTAATGTCAGGTTATTTTTTATTTTTATTTATTTATTTTTTTTTGCGGTACGCGGGCCTCTCACTGTTGTGGCCTCTCCCGTTGCAGAGCACAGGCTCCGGACGCGCAGGCTCAGCGGCCATGGCTCTCGGGCCCAGCCCCTCCGCGGCATGTGGGATCTTCCCGGACCGGGGCACAAACCCGTGTCCCCTGCATCGGCAGGTGGACTCTCAACCACTGCGCCACCAGGGAAGCCCCAGGTTATTTATTGTTTTTTTTTATTTGCTGACTATTCTCAGGAGATAGGTCTTTTCTTTCCAACTAGATAAGATGCTCCTTGAAGTCAGGTGCTATGTCTTCACTTCTCTAGAATCTTCCTAAGTATTGTGCACTTAATAGGCACCCAGTAGAGAGCAACCAAATTGAAAACATTAGTGCTTCATGTCTGTATGGACCAAGCAATTTATTCCTTCCAGCTCCTCAATTATTCTTATAATCTCTATGGGAGTAAGTAACAAATGATCAGGAAACATAAAGTAACTTACTATGTTAGTGATCGTTTTACATTTTATCTTCACCAATAGATGGCATCATCCATTTTGAAATTATATTTTATAATGTTATAGCCCAAAATTTTAAAGTATGGAGTTCATTCAATAAATGTTTATTGGGCATCTTCTATGTGGAAGCTGCCCAGCTGGCCACCACTAACACAGTGAAAAATAAAACTACTACAGATATGCTTTAATCTACTTCCTTTTCTAGTATACCCTAAAGGACATTCCACTTTCAGATTTCATCCTTGTTCTATAAAATAACATCTAAATCTGGATAACGACTACTCAAGAACGACAGTTTTACGTGTGTGTGTGTGTGTGTGTGTGTGTGTGTGTGTGTGTTTTCAACTCAACCTAGTATCATATTTTAAAAAGATGAGAGGGATGCTAAGTTAAATAAAATGTAAACTAGAAAAATATGGATTGAGTAGGGTGGGGTCAATCTGCAGAATTTTATCCAAGTTGGCTTTTAATTAACACTATTTACCATTTCTCAGTGAAAGGAACTTTCTTTCCTTTTGGAAGATAAGAAAAGTACGATCCAGGCATAGCAGAACTACTTCTACAGCTTCCAAGGCTGCACAGTCCCATCTGGAGATAATAAAAGGTCCCATTCCTCTGTGTTTATTTCAAAAGGTTCATTCTCTGGAATGACCTGAGGCTGCAAACTGTAGAGCATTTGCCAGCTAAAAAGTCTGCTGCCTGAATATTACTCAGGAAGTGTCTAGTCCCTAGGAGAGCTCCTCCAAGCTCTCCTTAGAGTAGAAAGAAGCCCCTTCTGCTCTTCCCAACAATATTACCTTCTCCACAGGCTAGGGGAAGAGAAGGAGAAAAAAACAGAGAAAGGGGGAGGTGGAGCGGTGGGGAAATGAAACTGCAGTATTTGCATTAAACACCATGTAACAGCCACTAATTTATCCACCTACTGATGAGAGAAAAGGGACATTTGACCAAATATGTGCTTCTTTTTACTGAGCAACTTTAAAGGGCAATGAGTGGCATTAGGTACTTTGGGAGATGCAAAGATGGAGCATACAAGGATTTTTGCCATCCAGGAGCTCCCAATCTAGTAACCACAGTAGTGTCTTGTGTAGTAGTGGTTAGAAGTATGGGCTCTAGGCTCTATTCATTTGAACCTGGACTCCACCACTTACACATTACTGGATAAGTTATTTAACCTTTTCATGCTTCAGTTTCCTAACTTGCAAAATGGGGATAGAGTCATTAGGAAGATAAAATGAAATAATGCATTACATTTTTAATAAAGAATGTTTATTATTATTAATACCAATAACTTTAATACACAAAGTAAATGTTCAGTGTCATAAGAGAGGTATATATAAAGACCTATGAAAATTCAGGAGCTACAGCAGGAACTTCTTAGGAGGGCAGGGCAGAGCAAAGCATTCATTGTTAGTGTTTAAAAAAAAGAGACAACAGACCCCAAATGGAGTCACTTGTGTTAAGCCATGTGACCGATCAAGACTTAATACCTAACTTAATTGAGGTTTCAACCTCCCCCAGGAATATAATCTTAACTGGTCAGTCTGGAATTTCCTGGTCAGCACTAATGAGGTAATCCACTTGTTAGACCCCTTCCATCCTCCAGAGAAAGATGAGGTAATCTGCTCTTTCCTTGTCCTGACCCCTTCTGCTTATAAAAGCCTTCCATTTTGTACATCTCCTTTCTGTCCGCTACATGGGATGCTACCCAATTCATGAATCACTGAACAAAGCCAATAAAATCTATAAAATTTACTCAGTTGAATATTTTTTTAACAGATTTGGTGGCAGCAGTGGGATCTGAAGTGAACTTCTGATGGCTTCAAGACAACAAGAAACACAGGCATGGTATTCCACAAACCCACTGAGTTCTCTGTCCTCCTGCCATTTCCGAAGGCCATGGGTAAGTTCCTCTTGGTTCTGAGTTTCACTCTCTTTGGATTGAGCTCCTGATTTAATTGGCTTTCCAGCCCAGGGCAGGTCAGTTTAAGCTAGCAGACAGTTCCACCCAGAACTAACCCCTAGCCCTTGGTTCAGTTTTCAATTCCCCATTTGATTGGAAATCTTAGCCCTTGGTTCTGTGACCAGATTCCACACTGGTAACTGTTGGCAATTTAGTCTGCAGTTTCCCATTTGTTTGGAATCAGCTTGCAGTCCCCATTCTTTGGGGTCTCTTGTTTCAATTCTCTCCCCAACCCCCGTTCCACATTGGGAATGGCTGGCAGTGTGCACAGTGCCTTCTGTTGGCCAGTCTGCAGTAACATTTCTTTGGTTACTGTGTGGTATACTAAGGTTCACATGTTTGCTTTGTTTTGTATGAAAGGCTATTGTTGACAAGGATCTTGGAAGCCTGAAAGCCACAAAAATTGGTGGGCATGGATTGAACACTTAAAAGCTATTAGAGTACTTGCCACCAAACTCTAACACTCCTGTGTTAGGATATGTTGGCCATAGAATGGGTAGGTGGACACTAGGTCACCAGCCAACCTCAAGAAAATTTGCAGGCAATGAAGTACACTGTAAAACACCACACAATTCCCAACCAAGCAGCACATTCCCTTTTTAGTATTAGTTTGACTCCAAAAGCTTAGCTAAATAAATATATAAATAAATAATTAAAAAATAATAAAATTTAAAATTAATTAATAACTCTTAAGTTCTAAAATTCTAAAGAGTTAAGCACACCACCTCCCAGCACACCTGCTTATTTTATGTCTAAGTAAATTGACCTGGAAGCTGTAGATTTTTACAAAAATGGCAAAATCTTACTAAAAACAAGCTAGGATTTCAGTGGCCATTATGGAGAATGTTCCAATTAGACAAGATCTAATGAAGTGAACTTGAAAGCAAGCATTCTCAAATTAAACAGAATGAGATACATATCTTAATGGGTATGCAGAAGGCTCCAAAAGGCTTCATGATTCCAAAATAACTTCATTGAAAGATTCATTGCAAAGGCTAATAAAAAATTCAAGACACAAGAGGTACCTAAAATAAAAGACTGTAAGACTGGCATGGCTCCTACTGTTCCTCTCTATCCTCATTTACCTGAGTATTCACGTTCCACTAATTCTCTGTCTGAACTGCTTTTCCATTCTGAAGAGGCTATTAAGCAGTTTAAAATAAAACCACCCAAGGTTGCAGGCAATTCTCCTCAGGTATCTTTCACTCCTTGGTCAAAGACTGAACTAAAGGCCACACTTAAAGAATTTGCTAAACCCAGAGAGGATTAAAAAACAAGCACTTCAAAAGTTTTTTGAAGAATTTAGAGTCATTATCGGGCCTATGACCCTGGTCTGTCAGATCTTTATCAGCTCGTGCACATGCTGGTAGAATCTGGTGAAGCACAAAAATGAAGGAAGCAAAATGCAAAACGCTGAGGATGATAATTTGAGATCCTCAATCTTCAGCATGGTCCCCTATGGACCATAAAATGCTCTCAAATTAGAAACTGATCTTTTAAGAGTCGTTCCTACAGTCTTCCTTGGTCTGTTATTCAGACATGCAAACAAAAGAAAGATGAATCTGTGACAGACTTTAAAGCTCATCTGGAAGCGCTCTTCCTACAGCTTTCTGGGTTTCATACAATAGGTGAGGGTCACCCAACCTGCTCTAGCTACCCTATTTGTAGATGGATTATGTCCTGAGGTTAGTGGATTAATAAAAAGACAAAAAAATGGGATGGGAGGCTGGCTACCTGTTTGACTGAACTTGTGACCGTAGCTGAACACTTTGAAAGGACTTTGGAACAAGATTGTAAACAAAAATCCACCAACTTTAAAGCTATTGACTTTAAAGTTATAACGGCTCCAAGGCCAGCTTGGATGCTTGGGTCCACTACATCACAGTCTCCTGGGCGGGGGGGGGGGGGGGGTCTATCGTTAAAATGCTGACTCAGGGGTTGATGTCTCAGTTGTATAGTCACTTGGGACTCTGGAAAAGATAATGTCCTCAAACAGCCTATGAATAATTTTCAACAGGTTTGTAGGTATGAGAGCCCTCATATCGACCCTCAAAGGAGGGCCCCTGTATGGGCCCCTCCCAGAGTTGATGAGACTCTGAGGGATTTTCTGGTAAACTGTTACGTTATTCCCTTAAATAGCCAAGGGAAACTAGAATTAAAATCAGTGGAAAACCTTGCCAAATTCTGGTAAATACTGGAGCTACACTCTCTACTTTAAACCCCACTCAGAGCCTGCAGATGTGGTCCTGGAAAAACTGGCAGAAGCCAAGCCTGCTAAAGGTGAGAATACTTACCAGAGTGTGCTCTCCCAGATCTTTGTTTACAGCACCCAATAGAGAGAGAAAAATAAAGTATCTTTTGCACCTTCTTTGGGGACAACAAAGGAGTTGTTTAAGCACTTCCAGAAATATCTACTGTTTGTCCTGGCTGAAAATGGACAAGATATTTAGAAGGATTTTTAAGCAGCTCTGTGGTCAGAAATTGGCCAGTCTAAAAGCTGATATTCAGACCCTGATAGGAATTTTTTTAGGCCTCCTCCACTAAGCTAAAATAAAACTATGTACACAAAGAAAAAGAAAAACCTTCTAAAGATGGGTGGAACAACCTATGATGTCATTTAACTTGCAACCCAATTCCTTGAAGAATTAAAAACAACTGTTCTTTTCTTATGAACCTTTACAAAACCAGAAATGCTCCAAGAACTCTTATCTAAGTCATCTCTTTAAAATATAAACTTCAGGGAGGTAATTCTCATTAGAACAAAAAAAGTGGAAGGGGAGGTCATTTTAAACTTAAGCAAATGAAAAATCTCTTATATTCTTCTCCACAAATATTAGTAAAAAGCTCTAGCCATCTGAGCAGGTAACCTTAACTTATTTCATCTACCAGAAAACATTGATCCAACTTCTTTTATAACTAGTAAGTTTTGTATTATTATACCTGATCCATGGCAGTAATTTTAAAAGAGAAGCTATACTATCTCTGTTTTCATCTGTCTATATGTTTGCGTGTGTGTGTGTGTGTGTGTGTGTGTGTGTGTGTGTGTGTAATAGATGGGTAGTATTTTCTACCTTTGGATGGTAGTACCAAAATTAATTTGTAAAAGAACTCTACTTGTTTTTTCAAGTTCACATGATTTGAAATAATCTTTGGTAAATAAAAGCTAGTTTAAGGTTGTTGGATTAATTAAAAGAGGTATGTCTTCAGAATTATCAGCATTAAAATAATGGAGGCATACTTATTCTACTTAGGTTTCTTGGTCAAACAAGTTCATGTAATCTTTGTTACCCAATTTGTCAGCAAGAAAAATAGCTTGGGATGACAGCTGACTTTGTCTAATGTCTCGTGAAATTTCTGCAGGTAGTCTAAACATAATTATCCCGAGTAAGTGAATTTAATAGATATAAACAGGATAGAAGTTTTTAGGTGAACTTTTAAAATAGTTTCCCCAAATCTTTTTGGTAAACTGAAACCTTAAAATTTTGCTAAGTTAAATTAAATGATGGATAGTTATTATATATCTAGATCATTTCCAAGTGAGATAAAATGCTAAAACATTAGTTGCTGAGCACAGGCTTTTCTACATTTGCTTCCTTTCCCAGAGGACTAAAGATACTTGGATTTATTAGTAAACATGTTTCATGCCACACTGAAAACTTTACTATGAGAAAACATATGTTTCTAGAAATTATAAAAAGTATTTATAAATTTGTCATTAGAATGCTAATATAACAGTTCACAATTGTTTACACATATATATATACATATATTTATATATGTTTACATATATATATAATTAAAGCTACTAGAAATAATAAGGGAAACATCTCCATCTGCAAGGAAAGTAGGATGTATGTTTTCAGTAAAAGAAGGTATAAGGAATAGAGATGCATTTTTGTTGAGGAAAAAGAAAGTAATTTTGTCCTAAAGTGAGACTGGTTATTTCAGAACGAGAAAGAGGAAAAACAAGTACAAAATTGTAAAGGTTTGTGCAAAAGGAATCTTGGGGATAGAATTTTACATGTAGTCAAGCTGGCTAAGATTAAAATGAATTTATGTAAGTGAATGAGTTTTAATATCAAAAGTAAGCTGGTACAATATTAAATTTTGGTTTTCTCACTGTTGAAAGGACAGGATTTTTTTGGATTGTTGGTCTGCTCTTAATATGACGTTGTAAACAAAGGTTTTTCTTTACCTTTTAAGTGATCTGTCTAGATAGCAAAGATTCTGTGTCTTATCAAAATAATTTCCTGTGTTTGTTGTTTTTATCAGGTCTTTGATTACTTGAGTAAACCTAGTCTTCTTGCTATTAAAAGAGCTAAGTTTTGCTCAGAACTATGTAACCTTCTGTATTTGCATTCAAAGTCTTTGTCACTATGGTTAAATGGCTAAGTATTGTTTCACAGTGACCTATGATCCTATATAACCAATTGTTTTAAAATCTTTTGATATTTGTTTACAAACTTCCCAAAATCAAATTCTAAATAAATTCTTTTCGATTTATAACTAACTTTAGGATTTCCCAGAGGGTCCGTGGAAAATCACAAAAGACTTGTTCTTTCTCCTTATAAAAAGGGAGAGGTTAAACTAATTAGGCTTATTTGATATGTTAAATTACATGAGAAGCGTTGTCAAATAAGTAATATTAAGCCTTCTTTATGCTGTATTTGTATAGGTATATGTTATAAGTGTTCCAGAAATTGAGAGAAATTCTTGGAAATCTGATATGTTCTGGTCTAATGTAACCAGTCACAATTATTATCTTAAAATGTGTATGTCACAGAAATAACCGAATTTCCTTGTCAATTAAATTGTAAAAAACTCTCATCAGATCTTTTTTTTTCTTTTCTTCTTTTTTCTTTTTTAGATCTTTAACCATGTCCATTTTTTATGTCTTTTATCATTTACACAGTAATTGTTTTACTCTGATGCTTTTGCAGAAGTGTTCTTGCAAAGGTGCTTCATCTTTAAGGAGATTCATGGAAAGGACTTTGAAGTACAGGTTTCTAGTAACTTTAAGATCATAAAACTGAACTGGGTAAGAACTTCCAGAACTAATGGAAAAACTGGATTCAAGCAAAATAAGTGTTAATTACATGGGACTGAACGAACTGAGGAGGATGACTATAATTTTTTATGACTTTTTGTTTGAAACATTGCTGGTTCCTTAATGGGTTTTTTTCCCAGATTTAAGGAAACCTCTTCTCTTAATTTATACATGACATGTAGCAATTTGGTAAAATATACCTTTGTAAACACAGATGAAACATTTACTTTTTCTCCCTACCTCATCCCTCTATAATTAGAAAATTCTTGAGTATTCTTCCACAGCAATAGAGTTAGCTATTTGCATAAGTTCAGTATGAATCAGTTCTCCTTGTAACAGGACACAATTGGAAACATGGACTATATTACCAAGGCTTTGACTGGAATGTCATATTTGAGAGAGATATACATGGACTCAGATATGACCAAAGTTTATGGTCAGTCACTGTAAGTTTAATGCAGACAAATTGGTTTAACTTTATCTTTTTTTTAATGGGGGAAACTGTAGAGAGAAAAATTATGTTTGCACCTTTGTAGCTATTATATTCTAGTTCTGTTAATTGTCTTTAAGGTTTTGCTATATACCTATAAACTGGTCTGGATTCTAAAGTCTTATAGTTTCCTCAAATATCTTGCTACATTTCCAATTTTCTCCCCCTTTTCTGATTTGGAATCACTAAGAACATAGAATGCCCTTGAACTGTATCAGATCCTCCTAACTACCTAGATGGCAGCCAAACTTCAGGGATTTGAACCTTAGGTATACATCTCACAGCTGTATTCAAGTCAAATGGACTAGGAAGAGAGGTAGCCGACTTAGAGGTAGACTGCTTCCTCTCAAGGCGCTGGATCAAGACTTCGTGAAACCCTTTCTTCTCCTTCTTCTCTTTACTCTGGCATTGACCTGGAAAGATAACACTATTGTCCACATCTCCCAAGCCATTGCTAAGGAGGGTATCTAGAATCTGGAAAAACTTTTTATTTCAGGCTAGGAGATTTACTTCCTGAAAGCACTGAAAGCCTAACTGACCCCTGGCTTGAATGGGCAAATTCAACAATTTCTGCAAATGAAGCCATTAGCAGTGCCACTTCAGTGGAAGCAGTTTGTGCCCCAACAAGATTTATCTTTGTATGTGGTGGTTATCATTCCCCTTTGGCCTATGGATGCCTAAATGGCTAGTGTATAACTGGGAACACACCTCTTAGGTTATCTAACCATGTCCCTAAACAGTCCACAATCAAACTGAGAAACCTCACTGGCCAACACCCCTGAATTTTGCATCATCGGGTTAGAAAGGACCTACCAGGCATTTTTCATGATTCAGGATTCTCTTCCTTTGGTAGGTCCCTACTTCCCTGGTTAGGAGTAAATGTGAATGAGGCTATGATCAGGAACGTCTCCTTAACTCTTGAAAGTATTGTGGAATCTACTGCTAAGAAAATAGCTGCCCAACAAAAGTCCTTGGACTTTCTGGTCAAAGTTGGTTCTTGATAATAAGATAGCCCTTGATTATCTTTTAGCTGAACAAGGAGACACCTGTTCTGTAGCTAATACCACCTGCTGCACCTGAATTAACACTTCTGGAGAACTTGAAACTCAGTTACATACGATCACTAATCAAGCCACTGGCTTAAAAGGGTGACTCCTTCATCTAGTTCTTTCTTTGACTTATTTGATTTTCATTGGTTCAAGTCTTGGGGACCGTGGCTCTGAGGTACACTCCAGACATTGGGAATTATACTACTAGTAATAGTCATGGTAGTCTCCCTGGCATGTTGTATTCTCTCAAAAGCCTTAAATGCATGTTTGCAGCCATTAACCATTAAGCAAATAACCTCCCTAAGACTGGAATGCCAGAAAATGAATGAACACAATGACCAACTAAAAAATTGTGAGCCTGAAGTCATGACCTGTGAATACCACACAAAGGATCAATAAAAGCTGTGAGAACTACAGAGCAGTAGCTGAGAATGGCACTAACACCTTAAATTTTTCTTGTCATACCTCTCAGTTAAGCTGCCCAAAGGATGGGAATTGTTAAAAAAAGAGACAACAGGCCCCAAATGGAGTCACCTGTGCTAAGCCCATGTCAAAAAACCAAGACTTAGTACCTAACCTAATTGCAGTTACAACCTCCCCCAGGAATGTGATCTTAACCAGTCAGTCTGGAATTTCCTGGTCAGCACTAGTGAGGTAATCCACCTGATAGACCCCTTCCATCCACCAAAGAAATGTGAGGTAGTTTGCTCTTTCCTTGTCCTGCCCACTTCTGCCTATAAAAGTCTTCCATTTTGTACAGCTCCTTGGAGCTCCTTTCTATCTGCTAGATGGGACACTGCCCAACTCATGAATCATTGAATAAAGACAATAAGATCTTTGGAATTTACTCAGTTGAATTTTGTTTTTTAATAATGGCTTTATGAAGGTGGTATTGTAACTGAGCTTTGAAGAATAAGTAGGATTTGGAAATGCAGAGATGGGGGAATGGAGAGTGCCCCAGGAAGATGAACTATGAACAAAGGTGATGGGAAAGGAGGTCAGAAGGTGTGGAGTGTTTGTTTGTAGCAGAAATAGTTAGTAGTTCAGTTTAGCTGGTATGAAGGACATGTGAAGAGAAAATGATGGTGAAAACTTAGCTGTAACAATAGGTTGGACTTATGTACAGGGCATACACAGGCATACTTGAAGATATTGCATACTTGGTTTCAGAACACCACAGTAAAGCGAATATCGAAATAAAGCATATCACACGAATATTTGGTTTCCCAGTGCATATAAAAGTTATATATATGCTATACTGTAGTCTGTTAAGTGTGCAATAGCATTATTTCTAAAAAAGGGAGACAAACAACAATGTACATACCTTAATTAAAAAGTAATGCTGTTGGAAAAATGGCTCTGATAGACTTCCTTGATGCAGGATTGCCACAAACCTTCAATTTGTAAAAAAAAAAAAAGGCAATATCTGCAAAGCGTGGTAAAGCAAAGAGCAATAAAACAAGGTATAACTGTATCAGGCAATGGAGTTCAGCCTTTATAATTTGGGCAATAGGAAGCCATTGAAGGTTTTTGAGCAGGAAAGTGGTGAGCTCATGACCATGCTTTCAGAACTCAGCAACCAGGTGTGACATGTATTAGAAGAGAGAGGAATGTGATTGTAACAGCTGCCGTTTCCTGAGTGCTAATGTATTAGTCCACTTGTATGGTGAGAGTAACAAGGTAAAGGTGGTGGTGAGAACTGAGAGTAACAAGGTAAAGGTGGTGGTGAGAACTGAGAAAGAACAGATATGAGATATTGGGGTAGTTAGAGTTTACTGAATTTGATGGGTGTTGCATATGGAAGGCAAGGAGGGGCTCTCTGGCTTGGGTGAGTAGGCAGATAAAAGTAAGGGCCTAGCAAGTTTGGGGGGAGAAACTCTGTGTTTATTTGTTGACGCAGGGAATTTAATGTAGTGAGACAATTGGGCAGTGATGTCCAGGAGGCAGCTAGGAATGTGGGCCTTGGGAGAAAAGCTCAGGACTGGAAAGATTTTCAGATGACCTGCAAAGTTATACCAGTAGATGGAGAAACAGAAGACTGGATTAAATTACCAAGGGAGAGTAGAAAGAGTGGCAAAAGATGACCAAGGGTGAGTCCTTGGGGTACACTCATATTGGGGAAAGGGTGACAATGACTCTGCATCATAACCAATTCATCAGATTTCACTATCACCTGATAGCCTGTGGACAGGAGCAGAGAAATTAGACAGTGTGTCCTATCCAGAGTAGGGATCAGCAGTATTGGCTGCCTAGGGAGGGCAGTGGTGATGGAACCAGGGGTGCTGGTCAAAGCCTTGCTAGAATGTCTCCCTATGGATCTCAGGCTTAGAAAGGTTGTCCAGTCTTGGTTTTATAGGGGTTCCATAACAAAGTACCACAAACTGGGTGGTTTAAAACAAAAGAAATTTATACTCCTCCAGTTCTGGAGGTTAGAAGTCCAAAATCAGGGTGTTTGCAAGGTTGGTTCCTTCTGAGGACTGTGTAGAAGAATCTGTTTCATGCCACTTTCCAAGCTTCTGGCGTTCCAAGCTTCTGGCATTCCTAGGTGTTCCTTGGCTTGTAGATGCATCTCTCCAGTCTCTGTCTCCATTGTCACATAGCATTCTCCATGTATCTCTGTGCCTTCACATGGCCTTCTTCTTATAAGGATAAGGACACCAGTCATGTTGGATTAATGACCTTATCTTAACTGATTATATCTGCAATGACCCTATTTATGGATAAGGACACATTCTGAGGTACTAAGGGTTAAGACTTCCACATTCCTTTTGGGGAGGATACAATTCAACCAATAAAAGTCCTGATAGCAAGAAAGAAAGTAGTGTAGGTAGGGGGAGGAGGAGAGAAATGGGGGCTGGTCAGTGTGGTAGAGATGCAGGTGGAATTTTTGAACACTAGAGAACAGTGGAAGTGCTTTTCGCCACAAATGAGTCTGAGTTTGAGATGACTGTATTGGTTTATACACATTTAATTACACCTCTAGCTTTAGAATATTTTTTTTCCATCAGGAATTGACTTGGATCTGTAAGTTGGGTGCTTTCCTAAAGCTCCAGCATAGATGGACCCAGCCCTCTGCAGAGACTTGGAATGATAATCTGGTTGCAAGTGGGAGGCTAGGGGATTTGCCCTAAGCCATGTTTTATGGCAAGCCCATCATATTTATATGGTTTGTTGTTATTTGGGGTGACCTGGGGTTAGGGGAGCTGTTGGAAGTAAGGGGAGCCAGACTCCCAACCAACCTTTGGACGTTCACTGATCTCTAGTTTATTCTTTCATCCTGCTGACCTTTCCAGATGTATTGTAACTGTAGTAACCCTAATGTGTTAGTTGAAAATGGAACCAAGACGACATGATTTCCATGCTCTCAGACTCACTTTCTGGCTCCTGCTCATCAGCAGGGAGGGCAGTGTGTGAGTTAACTTTTCTAGTATGGTAGTTCAAGCATTTGGGGGCAGCCTTTAGCAGCAGCGGTCTTACATAATGATGACACAGGCTTTTGCTGCCCTTGGAACAGTGAATAAGAAACTGCACACAACATAACACGACCTGTGTTACAACACAGATTTTGCAACTCACACAAACAGCAAGGTACACATTAAGTACAGTAGAATGGTTGCTTGTAGGCCAAAGGAGGAGGGTGGGGGGAGACCCAAATAAAGTGAGATGACTGATTGATAAAACAAGAGGGGGGCATTGCAGAGACTGATAAGGAGAGGGTACTATAGACTAAGGAGTGTGATTAATACAACCTCCTGCGTCAGAAGTTTTAAAAAACAAAAAACAGCCAGAATATCTGGGTCGGAACTGCAAATCCACTGTCCACTAGCTTTTGGAAGTTAGCTAACCTTTCTATCCCTCAGCTCATCATCTGTAAAATGAGATAGTATTAGTACCTACCTCATGAGATCGTTGTGACAATGAAATGAATCTGAACGTATAAAGTGCTTAGAAGAGCACCTGGCACCTAGTGAACACTCAACCAGAGGATTGAGTGAATTAAGTAAAATAATCCATATAAAATGCGTAGCACAGCACCTGGCCCATAGTGTTCAATCCACGTTAGTTAACTGCTGTTGTCATAGGCATCATCGTCATCACCACCATCATTTCTTTACATGGCCAACACCATGCCTGAAATGAGAGAGAGAGAGAGAGCTGGAGACTGTTTTGCACCATTGAAAGACAATGCTTTCTACTATGCTAATTCCACCTTCATCATTCCTTTTGTGAAATCTTGGGCAAGTCGCTTCACTTCTTGCAGTATTGGTTTCCCCAAGTGAGCCTCGTACACCTGTCGTCAGCATTAAATCTCACTCTTGGCACATCACTCCCTTGGAAGCTCTAGTGCTGGAACCCCGCACTTAGTTGTATTAGTTGCTGTGACAGGACCCAAAGCAAAGGCAGGGGCCTGATCCTCAGGGAAGTCACATTGGTCCTTGTGAAATTGCCTGACCCCTTAGGCATGTCACACCCTCTAACACAAGCCCTATCAGTGTAGCCTTACTTGAACCCCAAATATGGGGTCATTGGGAACTATTGGTGCCTCATGGAAGCAGAGGCCCACCCAAGATGGGATAATCTGGGTTACCCATCGTTGTCTCAGGGATTCTACTCGTCTTGTTCTGACCTTTTATTTTCTGTTTTGTGTCAGAGTTACCAAGGACTTGCTTTGTCAGTTGTTGTACTGATTCACAGCTCTTCTCTCATTTAGTCCTCATAACAGCCCTGTGAGGAAAGAACTGTTACTCTCATCACTTTGTGAATGAGGAAACTGAGGCACAGGGAGGCAGAGTCATTTGCCCCAGGTTATACAACTAGTAAGTGGCTGAACCAGTGGCTGAACGCTTGCAGCTTGGCAGCAGAACCTTTGCTACTACACCACCCCTTGGAAGTTCCCAGGGAGTTTGGCAGTTTGGATCCAAAGGGAAATTGGACGAAATCTTGATGCGACAATTTCACCTTAATGAATTTATCTGATAGGTCTGTTTGACTGGCTGTTTGAATGCTTATAATGGCAAAAACAAACAAACAGGAAAACAGCTAAACATCCATTTATAGAAGACTGTTTAAGTAATTTACGCTACATAGTTGCAGTGGGATGATGCAGACTCATGAAAAAGAATAATGTAGATTTATATGCATTAATATGAAACTATCCCCAAGATGTAGTCCTAAGTGAAAAAAAAAGCTTGCACAAGTATGTATATTAAAAAAAGATTGCAGGGACTTCCCTGGTGGTCCAGTGGTTAAGAATCTGCCTTCCAATGCAGGGGATGCGGGTTCAATCCCTGGTCGGAACTAAGATCCCACATGCTGTGGGGCAATTAAGCCCGTGCACTCTAGAGCCCTGCGCCACAACTAGAGAGCCAGCGTGCTGCAACCAAGATCCCACATGGTGCAACGAAGACCCAATGCAGCCAAATAAATATTTTTAAAAATTGCAGGGCTTCCCTGGTGGCTCAGTGGTTGAGAGTCCGCCTGCCGATGCAGGGGACACGGGTTCGTGCCCCGGTCCGGGAGGATCCCACATACCGCGGAGCGGCTGGGTCCGTGAGCCATGGCCGCTGAGCCTGCGCGTCCGGAGCCTGTGCTCCACAACGGGAGAGGCCACAACCGTGAGAGGCCCGCGTACCACACAACACACACAAATTGCAAAAGGAATGTATATAACACGCTATCATTAATACTTTATTTATTTATTTATTTATTTTTGTCTGCGTTGGGTCTTCGTTGCGGCACGTGGGCTTTCTGTAGTTGTGGCGAGTGGGAGCTACTCTCGTTGCAGTGCACGGGCTTCTCATTGCAGTGGCTTCTCTTGTTGCTAAGCATGGGCTCTAGGCGCATGGGCTTAAGTAGTTGTAGCACGTGGGCTTCAGTAGTTGTGGCTCACTGGCTCTAGAGCGCAGGTGCAGTAGTTGTGGCGCACGGACTTAGTTGCTCCGTGGCACGTGGGATCTTCCCAGCCCAGGGCTCGAAACTGTGTACCCTGCATTGGCAGGCAGATTCTTAACCATTGTGCCACCAGGGAAGCCCTCTATCATTAATACTTTTAAAAAAGAGGTGGACACACACACATACTTACTTGTAGTTTTAGCTAAAAAAAAAATGCCCCTAGGGCTTCCCTGGTGGCGCAGTGGTTGAGAGTCCACCTGCCGATGCGGGAAACACGGGTTCGTGCCCCGGTCTGGGAGGATCCCACATGCCACGGAGCGGCTGGGCCCGTGAGCCATGGCCGCTGAGCCTGCGGGTCCGGAGCCTGTGCTCCGCGGCGGGAGAGGCCACAGCAGTGAGAGGCCCGCGTATCGCAAAAAAAAAAAACAAAACATGCCCCTAGAGGCATATGTAAGAAACTGGAACTAGTGCTTATCTCTGTGGGCAGAATTGGAGGATTAGAGATCTTCTGGGGGAGGCAAAATTACTTCTCATCCTTTTGTACGATTATGTATTTTAAATCATAAATGTTTATTTCCTTTTCAAAAATTATTTTAAAAGAGAACGGGCAAGAAAAGAAGAAAGACTCGTGGGAGGTATGGAGGTTTCAGCCCCTTCTCCGATGTTCCTGTTCACTCCTGGGTTTCTGGGGGAAAATGGTTTAGCATTGCATGCTAGCATTGTTTGAGTGCTTACTTTGTGGCCACTTTTGCACTAAGGGCTTGATATGCTTTGTCTCACTTAAACCTCACAACTACCTACAAGGCCATTTTATTTCACCTCTTTCTTATAGAGATTGCTCACAAGCAGACCTTAGTTGGGAGTGCAACCCGAGCGGATTCTCCAGAGGTAATAAACATCTAGAATAGGCCTCCCTGCCACTAGCCCATGCCCATTCCATTCAGTTGTTAAGGATGTTGAAGGTCTCTTAGAACAGTGGTTCTCAAAATGTGGTCTCCAAATGGCAGCATAATTATCACTGGGAACTTGTTAGAAATGCAAATTCTCAGACTACACCCCAGGCCTACTGAATCGCAAATTCTGCGGGCGTGACCCAGTGGATATGTTTTAACAAGCCCTCCAGCTGATTCTGATATATGTTTAATATTTAGAACCACAGTCCTAGCCCAATGGACTCACCTGGGAAACATTAAAAATACCAGTGCCTGAGCCTTACCTCACCCCAGAGATTCTGATCTAATTGGTTTGGGATGTGGCCTGGGCATGAGTTTTTCAATGCTCCCCAGGTGATTGAAACCACTGTGACCTAGACCTTTGGAAGCAGTCCCCTGCATCTGGGAATGGCTAATGGCACAGTTAGAGCGTAAAATCAAGCTGCAGAGACTAATAAATATGTAGGAGCATCACAACTTTCCAATTTTAAGTCCTGTCCCCTTCCCCAAACCCTGCACCTAACCCAGGAGGCAGAGCCATGGGCGGGCAATGCTCTTTGGCTAAACAGGTATGAACTTATTAGTTTGAGCCCTTTAGTAGTGTTACTTACTTTTTTTTTTTTTTTCGATACGCGGGCCTCTCACTGTTGTGGCCTCTTCCGCTGCGGAGCACAGGCTCTGTACGCACAGGCTCAGCGGCCATGGCTTACAGGCCCAGCTGCTCCGTGGCATGTGGGATCTTCCCGGACCGGGGCACGAACCCGTGTCCCCTGCATTGGCAGGCGGGCTCTCAACCACTGCGCCACCAGGGAAGCCCGAGTGTTACTTACTTTAAGCCTACAAATTCAGTCTTTAGTGAACACTGAGAAGAGGCAGGAGAGAAAATATCAAATTATCCACAAAATAATTTAATAGGGGAAATGAGATCTGTAAATGGCACAGTAAAAACCTAATTTTACCAGCTCACCATTTCTTGTACTTAAATATTTTGTACTGAAGATCACATCATATCACATCTCCAACAAAAGAGGGGTTCAATCAGCATTTTGTCTAGTCAGTGAATCCACTAATCAATAAATGAATGAATGGATGTCACTGAAGGAGAAGCTGATTCTGTCTTTGGCATCCACAGCCCAACTTACTACCAATGCCGTTCTTGGAGTGGAGCGTGGGGAATAAAAATCCATTGACAATAAATGTGCTAAAATCAGGTGCTAGAGCTGAATGTCACCCTAAGGGGACTGTAAACCCCAATGGGAGTGGGAAGGGTGAAGCAGGTGGCAGTCAAATATTCCCAGGTTTCCTCCCTGGAATATAGTAGGATGGCACTTCCCCAACCCCTTGGAGTTCTCTGTGGCCGTGTGACTTGCTTGGGTCACTGAAATAAGCAGAAGTGTTGTGTTTTGCTTCTACACAAAAGCTTTAAGAGCCAGTGTGTGATTTGTCCTACCTCTCCGTAGGCTGACCAACCTTCCTGGTTGCCTGAGATTAAGGAATTTTCCAACATGTGGGATTTAAAGCGCTAAAATTGGGCCACCTCTAGGGATTAATGTTTCAAGTAGTGATCATTCCATAAGCTTGGGTCCAGGAATGAGGGCAATTCATTAGACAAGACTCAGAGCATTGAAATAACTTGCCGGGGGACGCACTGCTAGTAAGATTGGAGATGGGTTCCAGGCCATGTCTGTCTGACTTCAGAGACCACAGTCATGCAACACTCCACCTGGGTGTAGGTAGTCTTTATTACAGGTATCTTTTTAAATTTTGTTTTCAACTGTTGAGACTCTGGTCGACAAAGGTAGGTGAGAACACCAACTTTCTCAAATTCATTGAATGACACTCAATCCACAAACAGGTGTCCTGGGCTACACAAAGATGAAGAAATGCTACTATGATTTCTTCCCTCAAGAACTATATAATGTAGAAGGGAGATAGACATGTACATAGCTCCCTGTATCACAAGACAAGCTGATAGATATTATTAAAACATTTTGTATACCTTTCTGTATTTAGAAAATTTACCACAACAAGCACATATTAGTTTTTTTAAAAGCATTTATTTTAGAAAGCAACAATGAAAAACAGCTAAAGTATCTTTACCCTTCAGGTTACCAATTCTCAGCACATCAGTAATAATAACAATAATAATAATACCTAGAGAAAGTATATTAATGCTTTCTTTTTCTGAAGGTCAGTACCATTTATTCAAAGATGATGGTACAGTTGCACTTACCTGGCTTCAGTAGGATAGCAGCATTGAGATTTCATTCTATTATGCTGACAAATTTCCCATTGTATTCATGGTTCCTCTTTCACCCTGTGTGACCAATGGCCCAAGTATGCATGCCCACTGGGCAGGATTCTCTGCTATGGATCAAAGACAGCTAACTGGTCCAAAGGAGGGTAGTCTTTGTTAAGGAATGAAGGAACCAACCCTCCCTAAAGATCCTTCCCACTGGTCAAAGGCATTAGAATAAAACCTTATCCAGAGAGGGCGTGGTGGTGAGCGGACCTGAGGCAGAGGAAATTTGAAGCCCAGGACCTTCCAAGATAACTGGGCTCTCTTGCCAGTCCTGGACAAAGAGAGTACGGTTTCTGGAGAAAGCATGACTGTCCTGCTGTCTGCGGTTGGACAGCCTCCCGGGCTGCAGGGAAATTTTGGTCTCCGAGTACAGTCAATAGTACCACCTGCTTTGGTGACTTGAGCAGGAGTTAAGCAGCAAATGTGTGTATGTTGGAACTGTTTGGGGAATGGCGGTGACAATAAGCAAACAAACAAAACCTACTGCTTTGAGATGTTTTGTAACAGCTGTGCTCCCTACAGAATGGGTTTCCTCATTGCCTGGATCCAAGAGCATCTTCTGGGTCCTCCCTGTTCGAATGCTGAGTGTCCATGGAGAAGATGAGCCGAGGAGGGAGGGGGTGCTGTCTCCCAGCTAAGACCGGGCAACAGTCATGCAGGTAAAATCTCAGCAGCTATGGTGAGGTGGTGCAGAGGGCCTGGGGTCTGTCAACTCCAGGTGAGAGATTTCCCCCAGGTCTATTGGTGAATGTGCTTCCTCTGAGCAAGCCATAGACAGGAATGTCATTGTAACTTGTGCTTGTGACATCTTTGCCCAAGAACAGCACAGATTGAATCTTATGTTCTTTTTTTTTTTTTCGGTACGCGGGCCTCTCACTGTTGTGGCCTCTCCCGTTGCGGAGCACAGGCTCCGGACGCACAGGCTCAGCGGCCATGACTCTCGGGCCCAGCCCCTCCGCGGCATGTGGGATCTTCCCGGACCGGGGCACTAACCCGTGTCCCCTGCATCGGCAGGTGGACTCTCAACCACTGCGCCCCCAGGGAAGCCCTGAATTTTATGTTCTTTATAATATGGAAGGAAATATATAGACTTGCCACTTCTTCATGCCTTGAGACATCTCATAATATATGTTATACGTGATATGTGTATATATATAATAATCATTATATTATTATCCTATTATTCTAGTACTATGCCAGTCAGGAGAGGCTAGATAGGCTGCATTAACACATAACCCCCAAATATTATTGACTTAACATGATAAAAGTTTACATCTTACACCACAATTCAGTGTAGGTAGGGGGCTCTCCTGGGTGACTCCTTTAAGTGGTGACTTTGGGATTCAGGCTCCTTTCATCTTAAAATGCCATCAGCTTGGGAATTCCCTGGTGGTCCCGTGGTTGAGACTCCGTGCTCCCAATGCAGAGAGCATGGGTTTGATCCCTTGTCGGAGAACTAAGATCCCGCATGCCGCATGGTGCGGCCTAAAAAACAAACAAAACGAACAAACAAAAAATGCTTCAACATTTGGCCTCAACAGTTGCCACCAAGGGAGAAAGGAGTACGTTAAAGTCTGTGGCTACGTCCACTACTTCTGCCACATCCCACTGGCAGAACCCAATCACAGGGTCCCATCCTAACTGCAAGGGAGCCAGGAAATGTTGTCTTTTGTGTGCCAGGAAGAGAAAACGAAATTGATGGGTGTCTCGCCAATCTTTCCTGCAAGTTTCTCCAAGGTGAGTTATTATGTAGTATTTTTCTTCTAATTATGCTTTGCATTTGATACCATTTAGGCTGCCTCCTTGCTTTGCACTGTATTCTGTGACATCCACGTGCAACATCCCATTCCTCACAACAGCGCTGTGAGTTGTCAGGACGGATTTAATAGGGGAAATGATTGAGGACCTCGAGACCCAGAGTAGTCACATGACTTGTCCGAAGTCACACACTACGGTGACAGAGCTCTCTCTTAGGTTGGCAGAGTCTCTCCACTGCACCACCCTGTCTACCCCAGAAGCTCAGATCCAAGTGTGCAAGAAATATATTTTTATTCTACTATAAATCAACCTAATTTATCTTTTAAGCCCCTGCTCTCTCTTGGAAGGTGTCAGCAATGAGTCCCATCATTTTAATATCTCTCTGCCTTCGAGGGCATGTCTGGGTTTGGGGTGGGACATGGCAGGGTTGCAGGGGTTAGTGCCAAGGTACTGGGGGATCCATGTGCTCCTTAAGTCAACTCTTTGAGAAGGCACCAACCCAGATGACTACAGTTTCTTCTAGTCTCCCCACTGATAGTGATGCATCTGTGCCTCCTTCCTGCCCACACGGCCCATGTGTGTCCAGCAGCTCCCTGCTACTTTGGGGCCACTCCAGGGTCCGGGAAGCTTCGTAGGCCCACACCCCACAGCCATTCTTCTCTCCAGGCTTGTGCCTTTCCGAGGAAGGAGGGGAGGGGAGGAGGGAAGGACGCACTCAGGCCTTTGCTCTCCCATTTTTCATCCATCTCTCCTCCCACCCCAGTGAGAGGAAGTGTTTCCTCATCTTCCAGGGAAAACCCACTCTCCCCAAACCTTTTTCCTCCGAATAACTTTGGCTATACACCAAATCCTCTCCAGTCCTCTGAGGGCATTTATAACACAAAACGCAACTCAGAGAAGTTTCTTGTCCTTGTTTTGCTTTTTATCCTGTCCCATCATTCCCCTACCTTGAGGCAATGAAACAAGGGCCTGCTGTCCAAGGCATGGAGTTGGGGACGGGGAATACCAAGAAACAAACCATTTCTCAATCACATGTGTATCACATGTAACTTCAGCAGGTCCTGGTGGAGTGAAGTCTCTGTGTCATTTTCCTGCAACTAACAGTGAGGGGAAGAGGCATTGATGGAAGTTATTATATTTGGGAACTAGCACGTTAGACCCCTTCCTGCCTGATTGGTCTTTAAATGTACACTTCCCCCTCCTCCACCTTGTCCCCTATGGCTCCACCTGCAAAGGATTGATCTGGCAATCTTGGTGATCACGTTTTCACTTAAGAACTGAGGACCTGGTCTTCTCAGAGGAAAACCCACAGCTGGGAAAGCCTGTCTATAGATGATTCCTAGTCTTCTAAATGTGGAAAAGGGGATTTGTTTCTCTGTGTGTTTAAATGTTTATCACTTCCCCTACCTCAGCTATGAGCATGCACCATAGAGGTAATCTGTTCCCAGGAGGACATGTCACTGTACATGTCATCCATAGTGATGATGGGAAAAGGAAGCATTAGGACAACTTAAGTGGAAAGATCACTTGTAAGAGCTGCAGAAGTCAGACCAACTGACAGGCAAAGAAATGCTGCCTTAAAGCAAAGCATCATGTAAAAACAAAAATCTGACTTGTACCAAATCCTATTTGCAAAGTGGATTTTAGAATAATTTCAAAACACACTAGGCTTTCAAAAGATGTTTGTTTTAGAGTGCAACTGGCCTCTGGTCAAAAACTGAAGTTTCGGTAATGCACAGTAACAATTGTTGTATAATTACTGGCCACAAAATACCAGGTGCCCAACCAAGCCTTTTCTACCCATTTAAGAGAGCCACGCCAAGCAAAAATGCCCTGCCTAGCCATACCCAGAAGTTCCAAAGCTCAACCTTTGTCACCAGGAAGGACAAAGGAATTAACTCACAGAGCAAAGCCATTATAAGGCACAACCAGGTGTTCTGTTGTAAACACCTTTTGTTAATACATGTTGAGAGTTGAACTTCCTCACATTTAAAGGAGGCCTGCTTGAGAGAGAATTTAAACCAAACCAGGCCCAAAGTTGTTTTCTTTTTTAGATGTGTGACATCATAACTATGGGGTCTACAGAGTAGGGAAGCGCTGGCTTTGGAATCCAAAGTCTCCCCCAGCTATCCTTTGACCTAAGGATTGTAGTGTTCCCTGTTCTTGTGTGAACAGATTGCTTTAGCATCAAGGGAATGAACTCGAAGAGAACAGACAAAACGCAGGAGTGTTACAGGGAAGAAACATACTAAGAGACCTAAAGATGCACTTCTTCATTATATGTAAGGAAGCTATTTCCTAGATTCCTGGAGCTATAAAAAGCCAAGTGAATTTGCTTAAGTTAATAAATTTTATTGAATTATGATGATAATACCACAGCAAAATGTTTTGTTTCCTCTCTTTATTGCTTCCTGTTAGTTACTAAGAAATCCAGTGTAACTTTTTTGTACTCTCTCTCATTTGTTTTGCATGGGCTTCCCAATGTGTGTGTTTGTGTGCCTATATAATTGATAAGATGGATGCGTGTGTGTGGTTGCTACAAACACAGATGTAAGGCTAAAGGTGGGGCCCAGTTTTGTTACAGCAAAACCCCATCATAAAAGCCCTTTGCCAGGTATTGGAACTGATTGTTCTGGACTGAGAGGAAAAGGCAAAATCTTCAGTTCTCAGAATGACCTGAAAAGTCTGTGGTATGAACCTTATTCTTCTTTCCTAACCCTGGGATTAGAATGAAGGTCCACATTCAGCTAAGATGACAAATCTGCTTTGGTTTGTCAGTGTCACATGTCCCAGAAACAGTCTGGGTCCCCCTGGGTTCAGCTGATGGACCCCGAGTTCTTCTTCACCAATAGCGGCAGAGGCTGAGGCGGTGGCAGCGGTAGAGTGGACATCACTGAGCAGGGGGTGTGAGCCAGGGGCTATCTGAGCACCTCCCTGTCTTCTCTCTGCATCCCCTCCAGGTTGGTGCTGATCTGCATTTCACACATGAGGAAACCAAGGAAAAGAGATAAGTTATTAACCTGAGCCATGTGGAATTCCTGTTTTTGCAGGTCAGAAAAGTCTAATATCAGCAAGTTCGTATGATTCAACCTAATATTTGCCCAGTTAGTAGGTTGTGATTCCAGAGTTTGAACTCTTACCTACCCCCAAAATGGTAGCTGCATATCTGTATTTCAGATGGCAGGCTAGGGCTCTGAGCAAATGCATTCAAAAATAAATAAACAGGGCTTCCCTGGTGGCGCAGTGGTTGAGAGTCCGCCTTCCAATGCAGGGGACACAGGTTCGTGCCCCGGTCCGGGAAGATCCCACATGCCGCGGAGCGGCTGGGCCCGTGAGCCATGGCCGCTGAGCCTGCACGTCCGGAGCCTGTGCTCCGCAACGAGAGAGGCCACAACAGTGAGAGGCCCGCGTACCACAAAAAATAAATAAATAAATAAACAGTGCTATCAGTAGATGACTTCCTTTCTTCTCCAGTCTGAGGTTTCAACTACTGACTTTATTCACGTCATAGTGTGAAAGTTGGCTGGAGCCAGACAAGACTGCCCTGCCTGTGGCTATTGTTTTTGCTGTGAAGCTGAAACCAGCCCATCAAACCAGCTCTGTCAGGCTGGCTGCCTCCCAGCCTGCCTGCCTAAATGTATCTTCCTCTCAGGATGGCACAGAGACATACACCCCATCTCCCCAGCTGAACTACCACCGCTGGAACCACTCACCTGTGACCACATGCCTTCCTCCTAGAACCATTGTTAAACTCCTCTCAACCTCCCCTGTTAACACACTGATGATTAGTTTATCATCAGATTACGTGAGCTCGGGGCTTGGATCAAGTGAATTTGGTTTGGAGCTGACGGGTAAGGTCAGGAGCGTGAGGGTGAATCATAGACTATTAGATGCAGCAGGAACGTTAGAAGCTGTGTTGGCCGATCCCAGCATTTTACAGCCGTAGAAACTGATGTACAGGTGCCAAAGCTTTGGTGTCTTGATTGTGGAATGACCACATTTTGCCTGGGACCGAAGGGTTTCCTGGAGTGTGAGACTTGCAGTGCTCAAACTGGGAAAGTCCTGGACAAACCAGGACGAGTTGACCACTCTCCTTGCTTGGGAGCCCCAAACTCTTCTGATTCTCTGGGCAAGTCAGATTTGCGCAAGCCCTGACAGCAAAGGCCCCACGGCTGCTTGGTACAGCTCAAAAACCCCAGGTGGAGAAATGACAGCAACACAAACTTACACGGCACAGTTTAACCCCGGCTCGCTCCCCTGAATGGCCAGTATCGAGGCGTGAACTTGGATGCCACATGGAAGCAGCCATGTGAGGTAAGGTTGTGTCTGCCTCATGGCTGACTGAACTCTTAGCCTCTTGGGCCAACTGCATTTGGGAAAGCTGGGTGGATTGAGTCAGTCTCAGAAGATAAGACTGTGGTCTGCTTTATTGACTTCATAGAGAGGGCCACTGGGTCTGCCTCAGCCATGCAGTTCACAGAGCCTGCTAGGAGAGGGCCGCTCTGTCTTGTCTGTGCTCCATGTGGCTGCGTGGAGGGTGGAATGGAGAAGTGGTCAGGCAGGGAGAAGGGTCAGCAGGGTGCCCCGTGCTACCATCGCTTCCTCTTTCAGAAGTTTTGTCATTCAGAGGTTTTGAATCCTGCAGTAGGCAGTTATTCTTGGCTAACTTTGGACTTTTTCCTTAAATGTCAGGCATCTAATTTTTAAATATTTCTTGGTTTTACTTCTCCTCCTGGCCTATTTTGCCCCCAGCCCTTGGTTGCTTGGTAGCTGTTTCCTTCACCAGGCCTCCTGCTTTCTGTTCTGCTGGGATGCAGCCCCTAGCTCATGCCCTGCACCTGGGGATGAGTGTGTGGGGATGAGACGAGAAGGAGAGGGGGAAGCAAGAAAGGAATAATGCAAGGATCCCAGTCAGGCAAATTGTCAGATGGTACACGTTCACTTCACCATTCTCTTTCCTGTGGGCATTCCCTTAAGCTATGCCTGGACACCCCTGCCCCCATCCCTATTCCCACACACACCTGCTGAGATCTACTTTTTTCATGCCCCACACTTGTTCTCGACCACCACTGAAATGTCTTAGTGCCGAAATAACATTTACAAATTTACTGATCAGAAAAACTCGTCACTGTTAATGGGAGTTAACGTCAGAGGCCAAGGCCTCAAAAGTGAATCCTAACTATGACCTGTGTAATTAATACCCCTCTCAGGTTGTCTTAACACTTTAGTGAACCTGATGCCAGTGGAGGGATTTTGAAATTGGGGGAGGGGATGGGAAGCATAGTGAAGGATTATTTGTGACAAGGGTTGCCAGATTTAGCGGAGAAAAATTGGACACCCAGTTGAGTCTGAATTTCACATAAAAAATATGTTTTTTATAATTTAGTATAAGGATGTCCCTTGCAATATTCGTGATATACTAAAAATTATTCATTGTTTATCTGAAATTCAAATTTAACTGGGCATCTTGTATTTTATCTGGCAACCCTCTGACCCACAATGTCTCCCGAATATGCAGCCTTTGCAGCAGGAGGTCGGGATTGCTGCAGAATTTGGAACAGTTTCCAGATGTCTGGCAGAAGGGAAGCAAGTCCATCAGAGAGGGCATCATGTGGTACAGTCAGGTGAAATCTCTGCCCCCAGTGCCAGGCCTGTTGATGTGCAGGGGCATGTGAGGTAGGCCTGAACGGAATACCCCTGGAGCCTGGCCAAGGTGCTGGTAGAAAGGGCATGTTCTGCTGGGTCCTTCCCAGAAGATACAGTGTCTGGTTCTGGTGCTGACAACTGACCCATCTAATATCCATCACACTAGAACATTATTTTTAGATCTGGGGAAGGAGTGGCAAGGTTTTAAAAATAAGGTACTGGATATAGAGGGAAACTACATTCAAGAAGCTCAATCCTGACTGGGAAATGCAATCCCTGGGCCTGCTAACATTAGAGCTAGAAAAGGTTAGTACCAGCAGCTTTCTGTGTTAAAATGCCTAAGACTGAGACCCAACACTTTTCTTTTACTTTTTTAATAAACAAAGGTAATGCTACTAGCTTCAAGAGAATTGCTTTAGCCACCTATAATAATCTTTTTGTTTTCAATTAATGAAGAGAGTGAAATTAATCTTTTGTTTTCTTTTTGTTTTGTTATCTGTTTTTGGCTTCTGTATGGGATATACCCTGTCTGCTCTTCCAGATCTACCCTCTATCCTTCTTCTCTACCCTGCTCTGTGCTCTGGGAAGCTGACACTTAGGACTCCCTTCGTTTCTGTCTTCTATTAGGACCAGCCAATGGGAGACATCAGCAAGAGATTGGAGGTTGGAAGACAGTTAGGTCAGAAGGATAACTTTACTGTAGCTGGCATTTATTAAAATGCTAATGGTTTCAACAACTTGATAAAAAGCACTCAAAATAGGAACAGATGAATACTTCTTTAATGTGATAAAATACATCTGTATCATCCCCCCAAACCAGCATGCTGCTTGACAGGGAAATGCTAGAGGCAGGAATAAAACAGTAGTGCTTTGCTATCACCATTATTAATTAAAATTTTACTGAAGATACTAGCAATCATAATCAGACATGATAAAGACTTCAAGTATAAAAATGGGAAAGGAAGAAAAAATAGTCACTATGTACAGATGATAAGATTTTATCTCTATAAGCCCAAGAAAAATCACTATAAACAATAAGAAAGGGTTTGCAGGGCAGAAATAGATACACGCATGTAGAGAACAAACGTATGGACACCAAGGGAGGAAAGCAGCGGGGGGTGGGTGGTGGTGGGATGAATTGGGAGATTGGGATTGACATGTATACACTAATATGTATAAAGTAGATAACTAATAAGAACCTGCTGTATAAAAAAATAAATAAAATTCAAAAAACCACAAAAAAACAAAACAAAACCAAAAAAACAATAAGAGGGGGACTTCCCTGTCAGTCCTATGGTTAAGACTTCACCTTCCAATGCAAGGGTTGTGGGTTTGATCTCTGGTCAGGGAGCTAAGATCCCACATGCCTCACAGCCCAAAACACTAGAACATAAAACAACAAATTCAATAAACACTTAAAAAAAAAAAAAGAGAATTCAGTAAATTAGAAGGATGCAAAATTAGTTGATCTCTTATATGCACAAACAATAACCTATTAGAAGATAGAAGGATGAAGGATCTTATTTAAAGTAGCAACGAGAAAGAGAAAATACCTAGGAATAACTTTAACAACTATGCACAAGCCCTATATGTAGAAAACTTAAAAGGAAAAAAAGAAGACCCAAAATAGATTTTAACAGGTAGAAGACATAACTGGATAGGAAGATTAAAAATTGTTAAAATGTCACTTATCTCAAAGTTAATTTAAAATTTTAACACAATTCCAATAAAAATACTGAATTTTTTCCTTTTGAAGTTGACAAGCTAATCCTCAAATTTATATTGGAGACAGGGGTAGAATAGCCAGGAAAATTCTGAAAAGAAGAGAAATACGTACATCTGTGTGTGAGAAAAGGTAGTATGGTTAGCCTTGCCAGATATTAAAACACACTACAGAGCCTCAGTAATTAAAACAATGTGGGACTAGTCCATAAATAAACATACAGATGAATGGAACCAATGAGAATGTTCTGATACAGACCCAAGTAGATAAAGGAATTAATATATGATAAAGGTGACATTGCGGGGCTTCCCTGGTGGCACAGTTGTTAAGAATCCACCTGCCATTTCAGGGGACATGGGTTCAAGCCCTGGTCCGGGAAGATCCCACATACCACGGAGAAACTAAGCCCTTGCACCACTACTGAGCCTGCACTCTAGAGCCCGCGAGCCACAACTACTGAGCCCATGTGCCTAGAGCCTGTACTCTTCAACAAGAAAAGCCACCACTATGAGAAACCTGCACACCGCAACGAAGAGTAGCCCCTGCTCACCACAGCTAGAGAAAGCCAGTGCGCAGCAATGAAACCCAATGCAGCCAAAAATAAAATTAAAAAAAAAAAAGGTGACATTGCAAATCATCAGAGAAAAGAGTAACTATTCAATAAATGGTGTTGGTATAACTGGATAGCCATCTGGAATAAAACTGGATCCATACTTCACACTGTATAATAAATTACAAAGAAATCATATTGCAATGTAAAAAAATACTAAAATTACCAAAAGAAAATTATGGAAGAATTTCTTTATAACCTTGGAAGGTCTTTATAAATGTGACTCAAAATCCAGAAGCCATTTGAAAATTGATAAATTCAGTTATGTAAAAATGAAAAAATATCTGTGTGGTGATATATATATATATATATATGGTGATATATATATCTATATAGATCTGTATAGGTCTATATAGATCTATAGATATAATTAAACTTAAAAGATAAATGACAAACCAGGAAAAAGTATTTTCAACTTATATTACAAAGTACAAATATCCCTTATATATCGATACAAAGCACTACTATAAATAAATAAGACCAAAAAAAAATTTTTTTTGACAACTCAATAGAAAAATGAGCAATGGAAATGAATAAACAACTAAAGAGTTCTGGTGTGGGGTGGGGGGAGTTTTGCCATGCCAACAAGCTGGCTATCCTACAATTCAACTCAGTTCTGACACTATCTACCCAGAGATACCATTAGATCCCACAGGTTAAGGGTTCAGTCCAAGACTGCCCACCCTCCACTTCAAAGATCAGTAGCAAGTCCAGGTTGTCACTTGTACTTCTAAAGAAGGGCTATAGATTGGAGTTTCCAATGACACCCCTCTTTGGTTTTGATTCATTTGCTAGAGCGGCTTACAGAATTCAGAGAAATGTTTTACTTACTGGATTACCGGTTTATTATAAAAGTATATAACTCAGGAACGACCAGATGGAAGAGATGCATAGGGCAAGGTATGCGGAAAGGTTAAGGAGCTTCCAAACCCTCTCTGGGCTCACTACTCTCCCTAAATCTCCATGTGTCACCACCCCAAAAAGATCTCTGAACCTCCACCTTTGGGTTTGTAAGGAGGCTTCGTTACACAGGCATAATTGATTAAATTATTGGCCTTTGGTGATTGAACTCAATCTCCAGCCCATCTCCCCTCTCTGGAGGTGGAGAGGTGGTGGTGGGACTGAAAGTTCCAACCCTCTAATCACATCGTTGGCTCCCCTGTCAACCAGCCCTCAACCTGAGGTGCTTTCCAAAAGTTAACATAACATGAGACACATTTACTGCTCTCATCACTTAGGAAATTCCAAGGATTTTAGGAGCTCTGTGCCAGAAAACCAAATATATATTTCTTATTATAAATCTCAATATCATAACAACTCATGGAAAATTCCATAAATGTGTGAAAAGATATTCACATAAGAAATGCAAATTAAAGCTATGCTGATATATCATTTTTCACATATCAGATTTTCAAAAATCTAAAAGTTTGATTATCTTTGTATGATTGTAAATTGGAATAAGTCCATGGAGGTTAATTTGGCAAGATCAATCAATCTTATGAATGCACATATCCTTTGACCCAACAATCCCTTCTAATTGAATATATCCTATGAATAGATTTGACATATAAAATGACCTAGGTACAGGTTATTCCTTAAAGCATTACTTGTAATAGCAAGGTTGGAAATAATCCAATGACCATCAATACAAAACCTGTGAAATAAATCATGATGCACTTATATATACTAATGGAATATTATGCAGCCATGAAAAAGATAGAAATAAAAAAGGAAGATAGTGAGGATGTGCTATATATTGTACCAACATGGGAAAATCTCTAAGCTAGATTTAATGAAAACTGCAAGATGCATAGCAGTATGCACTATCTATCTGCTACATTTTGTGTGATAAAAAGAAAAATATATATGTATAAGTATTTGCTTGCCTATACATAAACTATTCTGAAATAATATCCAAGAAACCAGTAACAGTGGATTGGGAAGAGAAAAAAGGGGGAGGTCTAATGAATGTGAGATAGGGAAGGAAGAGAGACTTTTACCTTTTATAGTTTTTAAATATTTGAGTTATGAGCATATGTTACTTATTCAAATATTAATATATAAATAGTGCTTGTTAAAAAAATCAAACAATTAGAAATACATAAGGTAGGAAGTAAACATTCCCCTACTCCTAAATTTACCACTCAGAGAAAACCAGTGCCAACAATTTAGTCACTGAGAAGCAAGTAGGAAACTTTTTAAAAAGTATGTAGTAGGCAGTGAAAGCATTATTTTCTGAGTCCCTGAAATCATGCAGTTGTGACAGTGCCAAATCCACTTAGACCAAAGAAAAGCAGCTGAGATCAATATTGATCTCCTTCTGCAGGCTCACAGTGAGCCACTAGGCTTAAATAGCACATTCAATCCCATATGTAGAATTGGGACTGTAAAATATTTCTGAGTTAGGTAGCAATGTAAAAGTGAATGGTAGGGGTCATTAGCTCTAATGGACTAAGTATTATGTGGTTTTGAAATTAAGGCATTAACATTTCAGCAAATGAAAATGTTTATGCAGTCTTCAAATTCTTGGCAGTAGTACCAGAGAATTCAGCCAGCAGTGGCTCCTAAATTACAAACATAAAGAGTTGCAGAGAACATTAAGAATTATTCCTTATTTTCCACTGCCATTATTAAAAATTATTTAAAATATTTTCTATTCGGAATCTGACATTCCCTCATCACAATAAAGCAAACCTCATGTTACAGTCTCCCTCAAGATCATGTTCCTTTGACTCCGAAAATTCCTTGATGAGTAGAAAATGAATAAGTATCTATTAGCAAAAAATGTACAAAATGACATACACAGCCTCCCTATTACAATATAAATACCAAGGTCTTAGCCAAACCAGCAGTTGATATTTTTAATGCATGTGCCCTAATACAACACGACAAAAGTGTTTATACAATGCAGTCTCTTTCCTGTCATCTTCTTATAAAAGCAGGGTGTTGATGTTGGAAGAAAATTTAGAAATCAACAAGTCTATTCATGCAATCATTTATTCATTTAACAAATATTTATCAAGAGTCTCCCATATCAAGTTAAATAAAAAGCAATAGGGATAAAACAAAATAACAAAGTCTCTGGCCCTGAGGAGCTTATGTCTAAGCCAACCCCTTTATTTTCATTTTGAAGAATCTCTAGGTCTTCCAAGTTCAGACCAGTTGTTCTTTTCATTATGCCAAATATCAAGCATTTATGAGAAGAAGTAAACAATTTATATTTATGAATTGGCAGTAGTCTATTATTACTTTAGTGCTTTTCACATCCTAATTTTTTGGTTTGGGGTTATCATTTCAGAGGATCTAACTGCTTCATCTTCACAAGTAACTTTATACACGTTATGCCAGTTAACCTCACAACAACCTTCATTTCACAAATGAGGAAATGGATTCAGTGAATAAATCAACTTTCCCAGGATCACACAGCTAGGAAGTAAGCAAACTCAGATCTATCTGTCTCTAGTGCTTATACTCTCTGTGTCATAGTACCCAGCAGGATTTGTCAAAATATAGGCTAGAGAAAGTGTAATTTGTACTAATGTTTTCAGAACATATGATTGTTAAAGAAGATGTGGCATATATATATATATATATATATATATATATATATATACACACACACACACACACACACAATGGAATACTACTCAGCCGCAAAAAAGAATGAAATTTTGCCATTTGCAGCAACGTGGATGGACTTGGAGGGTATTATGCTAAGTGAAATAAGTCAGAGCAAGACAAATACTGTATGATATCACTTATATGTAGAATCTGAAAACTACAACAAACTAGTGAATATAGCAAAATAAAAGGAAGCAGACTCACAGGTATAGAAAACAAACTAGTGGTTGCCAGTGGGGAGAGGGAAGAGGGAGGGGCTAGATAGGGATAAGGGATTAGGTACGAACTATTATGTATAAAATAAGCTACAAGGTATATTGTACAGCATGAGGAACATAGCCAATATTTTATAACTATAATAACTATATTTATGGAGTATAACCTTTAAAAATTGTGAATCACTATATTGTACACCTGTAACTTATATAATATTGTACATCAACTATCTTCAATTAAAAAAAAAAAAGTAGGGCTTCCCTGGTGGCGCAGTGGTTAAGAATCCGCCTGCCAGTGCAGGGGACATGGGTTCAAGCCCTGGTCCAGGAAGATCCCACATGCTGCGGAGCAACTAAGGCCATGCACCACAACTACTGAGCCTGCCCTCTAGAGCCCAAGAGCCACAACTACTGAGCCCACATGCTACAACTACTGAAGCCTGTATGCCTAGAGCCCATGCTCCGCAAAAAAGAAGCCACCGCGATCAGCCCGCGCACCGCAACGAAGACTAGCCCCCACTCGCTGCAACTAGAGAAAGCCTGCGGACAGCAACAAAGACCCAATACAGCCAAAAATAAATAAATAAATAAATAAAATAAATTTATTTTTTAAAAAAAGAGTACATGATTGTTATTTGATTGTTAAATCCTCTGCTGCTTCACAGAGAATTTCTTAGAGAAAAGCACTCTATAATGGTAAACACAATGTACTTCTGGGTACCTTAACGCCAGTTCATGAAGACCATGAAATTACACTGGGTCATTGTTAGTTTCGATCATTACAGTACTCTGCATTAAAATGATCAATGTTTAAATAAAGTTACTTTTTTCCCCATTATATTCCTTTACCTTTTTATCCTTGAACTTTCCTATAGCCTTATCTTTCATTTTTTTGAACTTTTTGCTCTACATCTTTTGAATACCCATATCAAATCTATATTTTTAATGATCCTACAATATTTTTATTTTATATTATTATTATGTTTATTAAGAGGTATCTGATTTTTCTTCTGTTAGCCACGTTGATGTCAATCTCTTCCTCATAACTACACTTCTCAACTTAAGCCTTCCGAGAAGTAAGACATTCACTCTATAGTGAGTGACTAATGCAGCAGTCCCCAACCTTTTTGGCACCAAGGACTGGTTTCGTGGAAGACAATTTCTCCACGGACCAGGGTGGGGGGATGGTTTCGGGATGATTCAAGCTCATTACATTTATTGTGCACTTCATTTCTATTATTATTACATTGTAATATATAATGAAATAATGACACAACTCACCATAATGCTGACAGGAGGAGGAGCTCAGGCAGTAATGCGAGCGATGGGGAGCAGCTGTAAATACAGATGAAACTTTGCTCGCTTGCCTGGTGCTCACCTCCTGCTGCGCAGCCCGGTTCCTAACAGGCCATGGACCGGTATCAGCCCACGACCTGGGGGTTGGGGACCCCTGGACTAATGCATAACTCACTCAAAACAAAATAGAGACTATTGCAATCATGAAGGTGATCTGTAGTAAAAAAGAGAATTTTGATACAGTCCCATGATCGAATCTGACACTGATTGGCAGTTGGCTTTGAAGACCTTGGGCCATGGTATCAAACCATAAAATCTGAATCATATTCCTTAGAGCGATGTTCTTCATATCCACCTATGAGCCACTAGCAATCAAATACAGGTTTCTAGGGGCCCTTATAGTTTCTTTTTTAGGTATTTACAGATTTAGATCAATAATAGAGGGTTGGTAAGCAGCAATCAAGAAAGGAAAACAAATACGTGGAAATCTTAAATTGAATTTCAACGTGAAAATTATGGCTTTATTATATCCCAGTAGCATAAAATTATGGTTCACCCTTCAAAGTATGTCATACACTTAAATGAGGTCCATGGCAAAAATTATAGTATAGCTCACAGTCCCTACACTGTTTAATTATTGACAAAGAATTGGGTGGTATCCTGGGACTAGCTTGGCTCAGTGAAAAGAACAAAGGTTTTGGAATGAGTTCAACCTAGGATTTCAAGGAATTCTCTGGCAGTCCAGTGGTCAGAACTCCATGCTTCCTATGCTGGGGACATGGGTTCGAACTCTGGTAGGGGAGCTAAGTTCCCACATGCCGCGAGGAGCGGTCAAAAAATAAATAAGTAAAAATAACCTAGGATTTCACCTGAACTCTGCTGTGGAAACTTAGCCAAGTTACTGAATCATGGAACTGTGTGGCTCGGCCAAGTTTCTGTACCAGATTGAGTTCTGTAAAGTGGTTGTTGTAAAGATTAGTAATAACATATAAGGTGTCTGGAAGTAGAGCCTCATACATAGTATGTTCTCAGTCAGTGCCAATCTCACATGGGGCACTTCACAGTACACACAATGATTTTTTTATTGAATTGATTATAAGGAGATTAAATGTTGGTATTATATGTCCTTATTCCTTGAGTGGACAATTGAAATTGAAAGGACATATTTCTTGCTGCTGACTATACAGTCTTACTTCCCCAAGAGACTAGAATAGGCAAACTTTAGTAAAAAATGTCTTTGTAAAGTTCCTTTAAGGAGAAGTCTATAGTGTGCAGAAAAAACTTCCTCTATTTTATAAATCAGTATTGTCACAAAATATCTATTTATTTGGTGTTTAGGACCCCTAAATAATGAAACTGCAGTGCCTTTTCAGGATGGTTAATAGATGGTTTTAACCAATTTGGTTAAAATTGTTCATGGTAACAAGTAGGGTTTCAAAAGGAGAGGAGTCAAGGAGGAAAAAGAAACTGATAATACTTGTTGCTTCTCAGTACAGTTCAGGAACCACGAGTGGGTCCATCAATGCATGGTGAGTGGAAGAAATTCTCAGGCACCAGGTGAAAGTAAAATCTTAGTATTCTGTAGCTTATTTTTTAATAACTCAAATTTGCATTAAGATGCATATTCCATATTTTCTGGATTTTTAATGTCATTTAAATCAATAGTTAATGATATTTTCTTACCATAACTCTTTGATTTATCTGACAGCAAAGTTACTAACAATGAAGCATACTGTAGGGATGTATCCCTTCCTCTCAGTCAACATATAAAAAACATTATAGTACACATTAAAATTGCTGTGCCATGTAAAGATAGTCAGCATCTTTAGTCATTAGGAGATGTGAATTAAATGAAAAATAAAACCACAGTGATATATATATATATATATATATATATATATATATATATATATATTAGAATGACTGTACCAAGTAGTCTTGGAAAGGATGTGGAAGAACTGAAACTCTAATAGTTTGCTGGTGGGACTGTAAAATGATATAAAATGCTGGTGGGACTGAAAAAGGCCTGGCAGATTCTTATAAAGTTAATCATACTCCTACCATATGACCCAGCTATTCTACTCCTAGATATTTACCCAAAAGAAATGAAATGTATATCCATACAAAGACTTATACATGAAGGCTTAGTAACTTAAAAAATGGAAACAACCCAATATCTATCAACATGTGAATGGATAAACAAATTGTGGTATATTCTCACGATAAGTACTACTCTACAATAAAAAGGAATTAGCTATTGTTACATGCAACAACATATATAAATCTCAGTTATGCAGAGCGAAAGAAGCCAGATTAAAAAAAGAGTACATATCGTCTCAGTCCATTTATAATATTCTAGAACATGCAAACTAATTAATAGTTACAGAAAGTAGATCAGAGGTTGCCTGGGGATGGGTTGGCGGACAGGGAGAAACAGGAGTTAAATGAGGCACGAGCAAATTTGGGGGGATGATAGATGGGTTCATTATCTTGATTGTGTTGATGACTTCACACATATATATCAAAACTTATCAAATTGTATACTTAAATATATGCCATTTTTTACATGTCAATTATACCTCAATAAAGCTGTTTTACAGAAATCATTGTGTCAATTTTCTTTAAAACTGAAGAGACAACTGTGACCGTCTGCCGTTAAGTTCGGTAGATTGTCGGCCCTGTGGCATTCACCACTTCTTGGCTATGGTCAATTGTAATGTTTTATTACAGGACTATAAGGACTTTAAGAGCAGGATCCAAGTTTAACTCATCTTGGTCTTCCCTCTAACGCCCAGCATGGTACACTTCATCAACAGTTATTTTTTATTTATTTATTTATTTTGTGGTACGCGGGCCTCTCACTGTTGTGGCCTCTCCCGTTGCACAGCGCAGGCTCTGGACGCGCAGGCTCAGCGGCCATGGCTCACGGGCCCAGCCGCTCGACAGCATGTGGGATCTTCCCGGACCAGGGCACGAACCCGTGTCCCCTGCATCGGCAGGCGGACTCTCAACCACTGTGCCACCAGGGAAGGCCCAACTGTTATTTTTTAAATGAGTGAATTACTTGGATAATTTTTGGCAAAATATTTCTTCCCAAATTCCCTAATTAACCCTTGCCATTTTTTTTAAACATCCATGGGAGACAGCAAATCTTCATGCTTAAGAACTTTAAATCCAGAGTGACCTGCTCAGCTACTTACTAACTGCTTGAGCATAGATAAAATTAGCTAGCCTCTCTAAGCCTCATTTTCCTCATTTCTAAAGGGGGTAATAATATACCTATGTCACTGGTCTCCTGAGAGAATGAAATGGATAATCCATATAAAGTGCATGGCCCATAGTCAAAACTCAAAAAGGCAAGTGAATTTGTACATTTACCATCACAGACTTTTGAAAGTTTATGAACTCCAAAGACTGAAATAATCTATTTTTCACCAGGAGAAAGAAAATGTGATGAACTGGTACCTGAATCTTATGAGGAGAGATGGCTCTAAACTGACATTAAAGTTACCTGCATGTTAAGCTTTTTAGAAGCATACAACCAGAGAAATTTAATGTATTGGAAGAAGTACAAGGGTTACAATAGCTTATAGTCTTGTTCTTAGACCTTTTCATTAAAACAGAAATATTAGAACCTTGTCATTAGGTGGAGAGGCTGAAGTTGCAAATAGCCCATTTAGTTTCTCCTTACACTTCACTTTGAGGTTCTTAAATGTAGAAATCCTGCTCTCATATTTGTTTGCAAGCTTTCTCTCTAGTGAAAAAGACTTTATGATCCCGTCTATGGGGAATTAATTGAACGAAATGTGGAAAAATGTAATCTTCAGGGAGCTCTGCAGTGAGTAATCTCAGTAAATGCAGCACAGCCAAGGGACTCTGCAGAGACCTGACCTAGAGTAGACAGAGCCTGGGCTTTAGATCCAGCCAGTTTCAGATAAAATAATTTTCTTGAGCTATGAGCAACTCATTTCATTGTTTTACAGTCTTTTTGTTTGTTTGTTTGTTTGCTTTTTGTGGTATGCGGACCTCTCACTGTTGTGGCCTCTCCCACTGCGGAGCACAGGCTCCGGACGCGCAGGCTCAGCGGCCATGGCTCCCGGGCCCAGCCGCTCCGCGGCATGTGGAATCTTCCCAGACTGGGGCACGAACCCGTGTCCCCTGCATCGGCAGGCGGACTCTCAACCACTACCCCACCAGGGAAGCCCTGTTTTGCAGTCTTTTGATTTATAATATTGGACCTGGTCACATTGCCATGATTTGTAGGGAATGTTTATAAAATATATGAAATAATTATTATCATTAATAAACTGGGTTATTAAATCTCTTCCAAAAATAAGGTGCTGACATGTAAATAAAATTTATACCTGATGCTTTAGGTCTGGCCCAGTGCTAGACATGCCTTCAAAAGTCCAAATCAATTTGTTGTGCTGGAAGAACATAATACCAGGGGTCAGGAAATGTTATTCTACACCTGGCTCTGCCAAAAGCTCATTCTGTGATCATTTTTAACCACTTCACCCCTCAATTTCCTCAAATGTAAAAGTAGAGAGTTGGACTAGATCAGGAAGGGAAAACACCTGATACTATAATCACTCCTATCTGTCTGTGCCCATGGCAGACACTGTTAATCAATCACTGATACTCTTCTACCAAACTAGGAAGCTGCTTCTGAATTCTCAGCAAATCATTGTAGGCAGTTACTACCAATCAACCGGTGTTAGCAACCAAAGTAAAACTTACTTGCTATCTTTGGGCCAGAAGATCTCTAAAGGTTCTTTTAATTCCAGTATTACTCAAAGGTCAAAATGAGAGTCTGTGCCAGAAAGAAATATGTTGGCAAATCTTACTTCCCTTTTTCACATTCTAGCCTCTGAATGTTAAAGACTTTGCAAGCCCTGTCCATGAGGATGCTCTGCTATCCCGTCATTGCATTTTGCTTTTGTTTGTCCAAAATGAAAACAGTTTAGTGGATTTCCCCCCTAATTCTGAAAATACATACTGTAAAAATTTGAACAATGCAGAAAAGTACAAAGATGAAAGTGAAAAGTGTCTGATATTCAACATCCATTATTAATATTTGGTAACCGGTCTTAGAGACACAGCTCTAGGTGTAAGTGTTTTTCTGTACTCTGTTTAATGTCCCCATACAGCAACATTCTGTATGAGCAACTTTGCATATCACTAGGAAGCTGTGGTTCTTAGTCTCTATGTACTCATAAAATTCCATCTTTATCTGGGGATTCCTATTCTGCTGAGTGAAACTTTGCAAATATAGCAGCAGATTGAAAGAGCAAAGGGTCTTTAGACCCTTACCATCAACTACTCTTAAAGATGTGGTCAAGTTCTCCAGGTTCCACTATAGTAAATGCAGAATGGAAAGATTGGTAAAGCTTGTGGTTAAAATTCAATATGAAAATGAGATGGACCCAGTGTCTTGGGAGAAAAGCAGGTGTTCCTCCCTTACCCCTACACCCGACTGCCACTTTTTTTTTTTTTGCTTATTACTATAAAAGTAATATATGTTTATTTAGGAAAATATAGGCAGGCAAAAATGAGAAAAATAAAAATCATCAGTAATCTAACTAATCGGAATAATTGTGGTTAACGTTTTGGAGCTTATACGTTCAGGCTTTTTTTTTCCTATGCATATATTTTTATGTAGGTATCAACATACATAATTAAAAAGCACTCTTTTAAACTTCTGGGTTTTTCTCTTTACTCACTTCATTGCAGTTCCTGTAGAGCACTGTTTCTACTATGAGCAGGAAACTATACGAGTTAAAACTGGCTTTGGTGATATACAACTGTTTCATTTCATTTCAGAGCAACATGCATTGAAATGTTAATTTCTGTGAATTTGAGGTGATTTGGGTAAGGTACCTTCAACGTTATTTTCATTAAGACCTAAGATTCTATTTAATTGCAATTAAGATGACTACCCTGATTTAGAATTAAATTTGGATGGAAGTAGGCAATTCAAATATGCCAAAAACCTTAAGATGTTATTTAAAAATCAACATAATTTTATATTTCCTTGCCTGATTTTTTTGAACACATGAATTAAAATATATTCCAATTGGAAAAGGAATAAAAGTGAATAATAGTCTAACAGAAATTAAATTTAATCTTTCTTTTTGAAGACACATATGACAAATTTTGAGAAAATATCAAAAGAATATTTCATGTTTCTTTAAATTAGTGGGCTAGATGAATACTTCTTTCTCCAGTCATATTTCAAAGTCAACAAACCTAAGCTAGAGGTATTTAATATATATTTTAAATGTTTCAGTGATTCCTTTCTAAACCAGCATCTTTGAGGTCTTTGGAACAGATGACAGTAAAATGAAATTCCTGATACTTCTATTTTTAAATACATCTCTTCAGTGTAGTTGTTCTCAGTTGCTAACAATAATTTCCTGTCAAATGTAAAATGCTGCATGTAAAGTATTTTTCAAATTTAACATGGTTATGGATAAGCAATCAATGTGCATTTTCATTTGTAAAAAGGAAGAGGAAGTAATTACCAAGCAAAGCAATCTTAGAGCAAGATGAGCCTTAGAAGTTTACTTAGTGCATCCCGTTCCTTTTAGAGCTAAGAACACTGATGTCAGAGGGGTGATTCTTTTCAAAGTAACACAGAGGAACTGGAGTTGGATGTTGACCCCCGAGTCCATGCAACCTCTTTCACTGCTTATGCCACTACTCCCAGAAAGTGAAAATCATATTCATCCCCATTCAACATCTAGAATGCCAAGTATAGCATAAAGTATTTACCAACCTAGCTGTTGTGGCCAACAGATGCCAAAGAACTTAACATCTAATTGGAAAAGTAACAAATAGAATAGAAAGGCAATGGTAAGTGATACAGGGCACCAAAAATAGTAGAAGATCATTTCCAGTTGGGAAGGATAGGGACATCTTTATATAGAGAATGGTTTATTTGAATCAGGTCTTTAAGTGGGCATGAGATTGCAAGAGAAAGAGTGAAAGGAGGACTTTTGGGTGGGAAACCTATGTGAACAAACATATAGAGGTAGGAAATCATAGATATAGTTGGAAAAAAAATGAAAAGACTAATTTGACCAGGGCATATGATTTGCATAGAGGATGTGGTGATAAAATTAAGAAAGGTAGTTGGAGCTCAGTGGTTCTTGTGCATTACAACTTTTTAAGGATTGTAGACAGGTAATTTTTATAATATGAAGGAAAATTTTGTTTGTGTATTTCTACGGTGTTTTTTTTTTATATATTATGGCACCCAGGTAGCAAGATGTAACTTTATGAACCTACTAAAATTGGTCCACATGAACTTTTGAACTGAAGATTTTTAAAGTTTCTGATGATTCTTGATGTCAAATTTGTGGTATTCCTGACATTTATAAATAACTTTCTAAAACCTACAGAAGTAGTGAATTATGGTCCTAGTTTCACTTGAAGCTGTTAAACATTTGGAGTTCAACAGTAAAGTTTTTGTGGAAGAAAAGTGATAATTAAATGGCCAAGAAAATAAGTATTAAAATATAATTTTAATTTAAAAAAAAGCTTAGGTGGAGACTTGGCATAGTGTCACTTCCAGTCTCCTTCTATAAGTTAAAGCAAGTCTCAGGGCCAGCCTTGATGCAATGTGGGGGGGACTACACAAGCACGTCAATATCAGGAGGGGGGTTCACTGGGCGCCATCTGTGGAAACTAGCTACCCGATACGCTTAAATTGTAAGCTGGACAAATTTAGAATTTCAATGATAATTCCAAGGGAGTTTGGATATTTTCTGGCTCAAACATAGAGTACAACTAAAAGGAAGTGAAAAGAAGAGGGAAGAAGCCTCAAGGTGATGAAGGATTTTGAAATAGTAGGTAGTTTCTTGGGCCTTGCAAATTTGGCAGATTAGATCACGGAGAAGAAGCTGAAATAAATGGGTCACTGCATCACTATCCAAACTTTGTATACTTGGAAGGATTACCTGATGATGCTTGTTTTTCATGAGAACTCTGGGGCAAAGTACTACAATTCTGCCCTATCTCAAGCATACATGGAAGGTTCTCTTTCTAAAGATGGCAAAGAACTCAGACAGCAATGGAAATGTACAAGGGTTAGTAGAATGTAAAACTAGTTGAGAGAAAAAATAAAATAGCAAGGAGAGCCTGGCAGTAAAAGAACTCCCATGGCACCAGGATAAGAGAGAAAAGCCAGCATTCTCCTGGAACTTCTCAATCCATAGCATCTGTGCCCTCATAGCACAATATATAAGTTTAGAGGGCAAGGCCTAGGTTCTCACATGAATATGATCTTACTTCAGAATTCTGCAAAGACCAGGAATCTCCTTGACGTGGGTGGTCTGAGACTGGGGTTCACTGTTCTTATCCTGAACCACCATACAATGCCAAACAGCTTTTCCTTAGCTGTTTCCTTTATTTTTCTTAAACATGTTCAGACTCTTATCATATTGTCCTCCTCCCTTTGAAAATACATACTCTGCAGGTGCCTGAAATAATATACTCCCAGTAATTGCAGTTTTGCAAAAGTAGAGTTTATTTCATTCAGTCTAAACTCCATGGAAATTTGTTGCCTAACAAGGAAATACCAAACACTTTATAAACTCCTGGAGGGCAGCAACCATGTCGTATATGACTTTGTTATCTCCTGCCTCCTGGGCTCACAGTCTACCTTCTCGGATGTACTAATTTTAATAAGTAACTTGAATTGTTAACAATATACTCTTGTGCCCTTCTTTGACGCACAAATGTCATTTCATTTTGTCTTCGCATGTTTCATGTCAAGTTCATTGTAAATCATTTCTCCTGAGCTTGTTGTTAGCCTGCAGATCATTTTGTAGGCTTTTCACATAACAGCTGAAAGAGTTTAATTCAAGTTGAAGAAACTTACTTCATTTACAAGTGATTAATTTGGGCTTCACTTACCTTAAGGAATATTCGAACATGTAAATTTACAGATAAATCCTGGGAGTGTCAAATTATGCAACCAAGAGAAAGTAAGTTCTGTGCAGCTTTGGGGGCATTGGTCGGCTGTAGTCAGGCTTGCTTTTTTTTTTTTTTGGGGCGTCAGGTTTTTGAATGAAATAGTAAAACCGGTTCCAGGAACTGTCTACTTCACCTGGTTTTGCATAATTCCAAGAAGTTAGAAACTGAAAACCAGGCTTGTTAAAGAGTTAGAAAGATTGCTATTGCATAAGAGAAAAAAGCAAAACCAAACCATCTATCTATTCTCTTTTAAATCATAAGATTTCACAATATTCTGTTTTCAAGTACTTGAAGTTTTCTCTGGGCAATGATTAATTTTTAAATAATTGTTTTTAATGTGGAACGTAATACATACTCATCGTAGAATTAAAACATACTTAAAGTAACAAAGAGAAAAATAAAAACCATTCATGATCCTACAACCATTAATATTTTGAGGAACGACTTTTAATTTTTTTTCTAGGTACATGTTTTCACAGGACAGGTCCACACTGCAGTTTTATAACTTGGTCTTTTGGATTTTTATTTAAAAAATTATATTGTGAGTACGTGAAAAGAAAACTTCTGAGGATTATGACATGTAGTAGCATCGCACGGTGTTAGAGGACGCCATCTGTGGTGTGGCGTGTACGGTCTGGCGGGAAAAGAACGCTCCGGGTGGGCAACATCAACCACTCTCCGAGCAAAAGAGACTTCATTTGCCCTCGGCGACTAGAGCCTGACGAGAGTGCAAGGCGTGGGAGTAAGTGGAGGGCGTTCAGGGTGACTGCGAGCACGAACTCCCCGCGCGGTCCTCATTTCCCCCGGGCAAGTCCAACGGGCCCAAGCCACGGAGGGGAGCCGGGGAGACAGTGCGGCGCGCGGTGCGCTCGGCCTGGGTCCCAGCCTCCGGCCCCCGCCCCCGGGGCTGGCGCCACTCTCGGGCGGTGGGGTGAGATAAAGCGGGGCAAGGTTCTGCAAGTCCAAATCAGGGAAGCGCAGCTCCGATACCAGCGCCTTTACGGGGTCTCCAGGCGTGTTTGTTCCAACTGTTTAAACTTTCAAAGCACCCGCACCCCAGCGACCTTCGGCAAACAGCTCTTAATCCCGCGGGCGGAGAGCGTTGGCTGTATTTGCGGGGAGGGTAAATTGAGAGCGGGGGACCGGGGGCCTAAGGCGGCCCTCCTCCCGGCACCCCGCCCGCGGCCGCCCACTGCTACCCCCTCCCGCGGCCTTTTCCCGCCCCAGGACCGCCAGCTTCTTGCGTCAGCCGGAGCGGGGGTGGGGGTTTTCGGAAGCTAAGACCGCGCGGCCGGCGGGGGAAGGAAGAGCTTGGGCTCTTGCCCCGCCCTCGGGGGTCGGGAGGCGGAGCCGGGCAAGAGCCCGGCCGGCGAGTCGGGCCGAGTCGCGGAGAAGCTAGTTCCTAGGATCCTAGAGGAGCAGCCGCCGTCGCCGCCGCCAGTACCGCCCTGTCCGCACCGCGCCTCGGCAGCCGGGACAGGGCCGCCGTCGGGGAGCCTCAGAGCACCGTCCCTAGCTCAGCATGATGGACTTGGAGCTGCCGCCGCCGGGACTGCCGTCCCAGCAGGTGGTGCCAGGACGGGGGCGGGGGCGCGAGGGAGCCGCGGCCCGGGAGGGACAGCTGGTCTCTCTTCCCGTCTATGGCCTGAGCCGGGACTGCTGCGGCCGCGCGCACACCAGAGCCGCTGCGCTTGCGCTGGGGCCGGGGGAGGGGAGCTAGGACCAGAGGGATTGCGAGGGGTGTGGGGACGCGGCCGGGTGGTGGGACTGACAGCGCGCCCGCAGCCCCCGAGGGAGACTGTGTTGGGGTTGGGGGGGCTACGCCCTCGCGCGTGGGGCGAAGGGCGTCTCTAACCACGCCCCGGGCCGCTAGAGCCCCGGCCGGGCCCCCTCCCGAATTTGAGCGGCCCGGAGGCAGCGGGGCAGGAGGGGGCGGACGCTGGCGGTCTGAGCCGGCGCGGCCCGGCCCTTCCGGGGCTGTGCGGCTCCCCAGCCTCGGAACCGGCAAAAATGTGCCTAGTCACGGGGCCGCTCTCGGGGGAACTGAGGTCTCCTTTGGGCTGGGAGCCGGAGTCCCTTCTCTGCCGCTGCCCCTCGGCCCGTGACCTCCGAGGGCGCGGGCTGCGGCGCCCTCACTCCGCTGGGCCGGCTGAGGGTGCTTCTGTGCAAAGTAATCGATCGGTCCATCCATGGGATCTCCCTTAGGCAGCTTGGCGAGAATGCCCAGTCCCCAGGGTGGGGGCGGGAGGAGGTCATAAAGCACCCAGCGCGCTAGGCTGCCCCGACGTACAGCGACCGAACCTCGCCCCCTCGCGCCCCCTGGAGCCGAGGGAAAGGTTCGGGCTCGGAGACCGGGAGTTGTCCCCGTGCAACACGCCGGGAACTGGCGGCGGGGCAGTGGACTCGGGGGTCAGAGGCGGCTGCGCCCCCGGCCTCTCGATCCCGGCGTGGTGCCTCCCGGGGGGCGAGCGTGGCCTCGGTCGCCGTGACAGTGGTCGGTTGGCTGTCACGGCGGCCCTCAGTTGGCCCTTTCGTGCTTTATAGCGTGCAAACCTTGCCGCGCCCGGGCCAAGGGAAAAGTTGGAGCTGTTGATCTGTTGCGCAATTGTTATTTTCCCCCGGGCGGCTTTGTTTTTTGATTTAGCGTTTCGGAATTGTAATTCCAAAATGTGTAAGGCAGGATATTCTGTTCTGTGCTGTCAAGGGTAAGAGTTTCGAGTGTAGATTAGAATTTCCTTTGTTTTTAGACTGTTACTAAATTTTGTTCTTTCATAGATTGATTCTCCTTTTGGTGCTTTATTTTGTTTTCCTTTTCTGTTTGAGAATTTGCCTCGATTTCTTATTTTGTTGCTTCATTTGCGAGGGCAGAGGGCGGGACAGCTATGTTTCATAAGGCTTTGCTAACAAGTTCTGTAAATTATCACAAATGTGAAAACAAGTTTCTGTATATACTTTGTAGGGACTTTTAAAGGAGTAGATATTTTTATTTCCAATTTTTGTGTGTGTGTGAATGGGTTCTTTGGAAAAATACTTGGTTCAAGGAAATGTGTAACTTAATAGGAACGGTAAATACATTTATGCTCTGAAACGTCACGTTTTAGACTAATATTGAAGATCTAAAGTAAGGTTTTGAGTTATTGACAATGTACTAATTGTGCTTTTTTTTTTTTCTTTAAAGCTGTTTGTCTTGAACTTTCCCCTGGTAATGATTAGGACTGGATTCCCCCTCCCCACTAGTATGAAGAAGTAAATTGTGCTTTCCGATTTAGCTGCTGTTCAAGACTAATCCCTATAGCCATTTCTTTAATACTTTGTATGACCCAAAGTCGTATAATGCTAATAGACTTTAGTTTTTCTAAATTCAGGAATGTAGCCTAGAGTGTTATTAAAATTTTTTTTTCTTTCTTTACTATGTGATTTAAGATTCCATCTATACTGCTTTCTCTTTTAAATGTGAATTTTCCAATTATGTTTGTTAAGGTAACTGCTTTTCCACCTTTTGTAATCAGACATCAGTTTGCATATTTGAAGACTATAAAAAATGGAATAAAATTTGGAATCAATTTCATGCCTATCACTATGATTCATATTAAATCTTTGTAGTCCAGAAAGATTTGAAGAGTTAAAAGTGGATTCTAACCTTTTGTCAAAGAAAAACCAGGTGTGAAGTGGTACTGGGATACAGTTTTTCACCTTCTGTGCGGAGGAGGTGTTGATGAACAGCAGTAAAGAGAGTTTTATATTCTTTATTTCCAGTAGCTGGAAGGAACCATCCATTACTCTTTTCAAGGGTGTCTTGGAGAAAGTATTTTTGTATCTGAGGGATGAAGTTGATCTTGGACTAGACCAATGAGATAACTTTTAAAGAAAAATAGGACAGGTTTCTCATCTCCTGAATAAATGTTGAGCAAAGAACAACTTGACTTTTTAGATATTTGAATAAAATCTCTTGAGAGATTGTGAAAGATTGTAGGAGGGTAAATACATAACTCATATAAGTCTTTCTGCATTAAAAATAACTTGGGCCATTTGGGACTCTTTCTTTCTTGTTAACTTGGGTTTTTATAAACAATGCTGGGGGGAAAAACTCAAAACCCGACTTTCTTTAGGATAACCAGGAAGAATTGAAAGCCAGATACATTCGTTTTCTTTCTTTATTTTTATTCAGGATGAATTATACTTTCAGAGCTGCATGAAGAAAAGAACCCTCTGGACTATAAGCACATTTTTTTTCTGGGAATTTTCTCTCTATTGGCTGAACACATTTAAAGGGGGTTTTGCATAAATAATGTTTCCTCTTTGATTTTTCCTTGATCTGCGGTTAACTCGTCAGTGTAAACTCTTGGACTCAGGAAGAGTTCGGCACTAACGTGGTCATGGATGAGTTATTGAGTATTTCCTTGTGTGCGAGGCAGCATGATAATTGCTTCAAGTGTATAATTTCACAGTAACCCCATGGGAAATACTATTATCTCCAGTTTCTAGGTGAGGAAAGAGGCATATAGCTGCCCAGAGTTCTGGTTAAAGTGACCCAACTACTGAGTGGCAAAGGTGGGATTCAAACCTAGGTAGTCTGACTCCAAACCTATGTAGAATGACTCCACTTCCAAACTGGACCAAGACTAGTTAAACTTTAAACAGGAGGAAACTCTTACACTTTAAAAAGTGGATAAATTGAGAAAAACTCAGAGAAGGACAGGCAGGGATTTAAAAGGTTAATCTCTGCACCTTTTCTAGTTACCAAGAAATATTATAACTTTATATTTTGTGTTTGTGAGACGGGAGGTGGACCTTGAATACAGTGAAGGTAAATACAACCTATCAATTGGACTTACCACATGGAGTTATTTTAAGCAAGTTGCAGAGGCCTAGTGGGGTTTAATTTAGAGAGGCAGGACTATTTCTTAATATAATAATAGTTTTTAAATTCTTGGTATTTCATCAGTGTCCAAGATTCTGCCTCATATTTTTCAGGGGCTCTTTTCCTTTTTCTTAATTAAAACTCTTAGTTCCTGGAGTCTTTGTTTAACTTTATTTGCCTTGTTAGTTGGTACATTCTCCTGGTCCCTTGGTTCTTTTTTTTTTTTTTTTTAACATCTTTATTGGAGTATAATTGCTTTACAATGTTGTGTTAGTTTCTGCTGTATAACAAAGTGAATCAACCTCCCTCTTGCATCTCCCTTCCACCCTCCCTGTCCCATCTCTCTAGGTGGACATAAAGCACTGAGCTGATCTCCCTGTGTTATGCAGCTGCTTCCCACTAGCTATTTTACATTTGGTAGTGTAGATATATCAGTGCTACTCTCTCCCTTCATCCCAGCTTACCATTCCCTCTCCCCGTGTCCTCAAGTCTGTTCTCTACATCTCCATCTTTCTTCCTGTCCTGCCCCTAGGTTCATCAGAACCATTTTAAAAAAAAATTTTTAGAGTCCATATATATGTGTTAGCATACAGTATTTGTTTTTCTCTCTCTGACTTACTTCACTCTGTAACACAGACTCTAGGTCCATACACCTCACTACAAATAACTCAATTTCGTTTCTCTTCATGGCTAAGTAGTATTCCATTGTATATATGTGCCACATCTTCTTTATCCATTCATCTGTCAGTGGACACTTAGATTGCTTCCATGTCCTGGCTATTGTAAATAGTGCTGTAATGAACATTGTGGTACATGACTCTTTTTGAATTACGTTTTTTTCAGGGTATATATACCCAGTAGTGGGATTGCTGGGTTATATAGTAGTTCTGTTTTTAGCTTTTTAAGGAACCTCCATCCTGTTCTCCATAGTGGCTGTATCAATTTACATTCCCGCCAACAGTGCAAGAGGGTTCCCTTTCCACACCCTCTCCAGCATTTATTGTTTGTATATTTTTTGATGATGGCCATTCTGACTGGTGTGAGGTGATACCTCATTGTAGTTTTGATTCGTATTTCTCTAATGATTAGTGGTGCTGAGCATCTTTTCATGTGTTTGTTGGCAATCTGTATATCTTCTTTGGAGAAATGTCTATTTACGTCTTCTGCCCATTTTTGGATTAGGTTGTTGTTTTTTAGATATTGAACTGCATGAGCTGCTTGTATATTTTGGAGATTAATCCTTTGTCAGTTGCTTCGTTTGCAAATATTTTCTCCTATTCTGAGCATTGTCTTTTTTATGGTTTCCATTGCTGTGCAAAAGCTTTTAAGTTTCATTAGGTCCCATTTGTTTGTTTTCGTTTTTATTTCCATTTCTCTAGGAGATGGGTCACAAAGGATCTTGTGATTTATGTCATAGTGTGTTCTCCCTATGTTTTCCTCTGAGAGTTTTATAGTGTCTGGCCTTACATTTAGGTCTTTAATCCATTGTGAGTTTATTTTTGTGTATGGTGTTAGGGAGTGTTCTAATTTCATTCTTCTACATGTAGCTGTCCAGTTTTCCCAGCACCACTTATTGAAAAGACTGTCTTTTCTCCATTGTATATTCTTGCCTCCTTTATCAAAGATAAGGTGACCATATGTGCGTGGGTTTATCTCTAGGCTCTCTATCCTGTACCATTGATCTATATTTCGGTTTTTCTGCCAGTACAATACTTTCTTGATTACTGTAGCTTTGTAGTATAGGCTGAAGTCAGGGAGCCTGATTCCTCCAGCTCCATTTTTCTCAAGATTGCTTTGGTTATTCGGGGTCTTTTGTGTTTCCATACAAATTGTGCAATTTTTTGTTGTAGTTCTGTGAAAAATGCCATCGGTAATTTGATAGGGATTGCATTGAATCTGTAGATTGCTTTGGGTAGTATAGTCATTTTCACAGTGTTGATTCTTCCAATCCAAGAACATGGGATATGTCTCCATCTCTTTGTATCATCTCTAATTTCTTTCATCAGTGTCTTATAGTTTTCTGCATATAGGTCTTTTGTCTCCTTAGGTAGGTTTATTCCTAGGTATTTTATTCTTTTGCAATGGTAAATGAGAGTGTTTCCTTAATTTCTCTTTCAGATTTTTCATCATTAGTGTATAGGAATGCAAGAGATTTCTGTGCATTTATTTTGTATCCTGCTCCTCTACCAAATTCATTCATTAGCTCCAGTAGTTTTCTGGTAGCATCTTTAGGATTCTTTATGTATAGTATCATGTCATCTGCAAACAGTGACATTGGCTCTTTTTATTTTGAAATAGTGTTCAAAAATAAGTTTGGTAGTGAAGATGTTTATGTATATGGTAAAGAGTGGGACAGACAGGGTTAAACCTGGTTGAAGGAAAGTGGGAAAAATGGGGAGAATTTGAGTTGAAAACAGCTAGTAGAAACCTGTTGGCTCGAATTAAACACTAATCTCCTGTTTTGGCATTTCTGATTTGAAGCAAGCACGAGGGCTCAGGTCTGTCTAATTGAAGTTTTCTTGGGGTTTTGAGTGTGGTATGTTTCAAAATTAAATACTTTATTTCTTAGTCCTTATTATTAAACATTGTTTTCAGAATTATTGTCTTATTTGTCTGAGTTAAGGATGCTGCAGGATTTTTTAGGTTTCAGTGGATGATTTGCCTAAAAGTTGGTCTGACTAAACCCAGGATATTTAACAGTGGTCAAGTCACTTCTGAAAGTTTCCTGGAATCTCTTGTTGCACACCAGGGTATAGCAGGACAGATTTACTAAATGCAGTATTCAACCTGCTTCCTTCACCAATGGCTGTATGTTTATTTTAAGTTTACTGTAAAATGGAGAACAGGGCTTCCCTGGCGGCGCAGTGGTTGAGAGTCCGCCTGCCGATGCAGGGGACACGGGTTTGTGCCCCGGTCCGGGAAGATCCCACATGCCGCGGAGCGGCTGGGTCCGTGAGCCATGGCCGCTGAGCCTGCGCGTCCGGAGCCTGTGCTCCGCAACGGGAGAGGCCACAACAGTGAGAGGCCCGCGTATCGCAAAAAAAAAAAAAAAAAATGGAGAACAGAGTTTATATTTTGATAATAAGATTTCTAGGAGTTTTAAAAATGTAATTACCACCTGCTTTTAAATATGCTCCAACAGACATTTATTAAAGAGGCTCTAAGATACAGGCCAAGCCTTCTTTCATTGATAATGGTATGTTTTCTGGAAATGAAAGCAAAACATATATTCAAATGTATAACGTTCCCAAAAAGTGTTAGAAAAAATACAAATGGTGTTCTTACAGTAACTTTCCCCGCCAAGACAAAACAAGATTGCTGGGGGCTTCCCTGGTGGCGCAGCGGTTGAGAGTCCGCCTGCCGATGCGGGGGACACGGGTTCGTGCCCCGGTCCGGGAGGATCCCATGGGCCGCGGAGCGGCTGGGCCAGTGAGCCATGGCCGCTGAGCCTGCGCGTCCGGAGCCTGTGCTCCGCAACGGGAGAGGCCACAACAGTGAGAGGCCCGCGTACCGCAAAAAAAAAAAAAAAAAACAAGATTGCTAAACAAAATCCTATCTTGCCTAAAGTAGGAATTTTCTCTGGGTCAGCCCCTCCCACAGTAAACACTTTTTAACTATTAGTACGAAGAATTTTAGGAACACCGAGGATAGGAAGCACTTTAACGTATCGTTTTTATGGCGTATGTCCTGTAGCACCTGTGTATCACAGGGCCTTATATATGAAAATCTTCCTCTGTGTGTGAGCATGTAAGTTTATTTGGCCCAAACTCTGGTAGAGGTGAAGCCAAACCCGGGACGTAAGAAGTATTTAGAGCACCAAATTCATCTTTCAAAAACCCTGTTGATAATTGAGAGTCACTGTAATCCATCAACAGCCTGTATTCTGGTTTTTTAGTTGTTTATTTTTTTGGCCATGCCGCAAGCCTTGCTGGGATCTTCCCTGACCAGGGATTGAACCCAGGCCACGGCAGTGAAAGCCCAGAATCCTAACCACTAGACCATCAGGGAACTCCCAACAGCCTGTATCCTGCAGGATTAAAAAAATTCCCTGGCAATGCTAAATTAGTCATTCCGTTTCTCACAAACTTGGAAATTGAAACTTTGGGGCCTTTGATATCGGCAGCGTACTGATGAGATCCAAACTCTCCATTGCTTTTCTTCAAATCAGAGAAGAATGGTTGGGTAAGAAAAGAAAACTATCAGATCATTTGGCTTTGAAGCCTTCTTCTGAACTTAGAGTTTTTATTTTGTGCATTAGGCAATTCTCTAATTGCTTTTTAAAATCTCTGATACTTGTCTTATGTATGTATCTATGTTTTTTTCCTCTACAGCTAGATTGTAAGTTCCTTGAGAGCTGGGCATAGAATTTATATTTCTCTCCTCTTTTAAACAGCTTTATGAGATGTAATCTGCATACTATACAGTCCACTCATTTAAAATGGACAGTTCAGTGACTGAGTGTATTCAGAGTAGTACAGCCATTATCACAATCAATTTTAGAACATTTTCATCACCCCAAAAAGAAACCCCATATCCATTAGCAGTCATCACACCCCATTTCCCCCAAACTCCCTTAGTTCCTGGTAAGCACTCATTATTCTCTCTTTCTATGGATTTGTCTCCTGGGTATTTCATATAAATGGAATCATAGCATGTGTGGTTCTCTGTGACTGGCTTCTTTCACTTAACATGTTTACACAGGTTGACCATATTGTAGCATATATCAGGACTTTGTACTTCTTATTGCCAAATACTATTCCATTATATGGATACACCACATTTTATTTACCCACTTATCAGTTCATGGACGTCTGGGTTGTTTCTACTTTATGTATATATTTTTGTTCCCTGTGGTAATGGTTCTTAAAATTCACTGTATATTAGAGTCACCATCAGTATTTAAAATACTGATACCCAGGCCTTACCACCTCATTACATTAAAATCTCTGGGGGTGGGACCCAGGCATCAATATCTTTTCAAGCTTTGGAAGGAATTCCTTTGTGCAATTAGGTTTGAGAACCAGTATACTAGAGAAGCTGGCACAGTGCTTGGTACCCATGAAAGGTATTTATATTTATAGAGTGATTTAGAAAATCTGCTTAATTCATGAAAGGAAATGTTCTTATATTTGATCACTGACCTTCACAACCTTAAGATTAATACCTAAATCTGGGAGATGTGTTTAAGATGCCTGGTGAATGTTTGAACTTCAGTAAATATAATTTGAGCTCTTTAATCCCTCATGGAGATTTGGGTGATAATTTTGTCATCAGAAGGTTTTCCCCAAGTGGGTTAGTAGAAGTGTGTTTGGTCAGGAGTGTGGCGAGTGATAACCTGCAGCGTAGATTATTTGGCAATCACGTAGAAAAGGCAGTGAGGACCAATGCAGGGCACTGGGGAGGCTGGAGAGCTTGGAGGCCAGGACCCAACACTGCCTCCTCGAGGAAGCTCTGAGCTCTGCATTCCTGGGCCTCTATCTTCCTCCATTAAAAAACAAAAAACTTAACACCTACAAGGCCACTTTTAGCAACTCAGCTTTTTGATTCTCTGTATATGCTTGGCAAAGTCAACTTTATATTCTGACCACAGTGGTTATCGTTTGTACTTAACCTGGATGGTTTCTGGTTTGCACTTTGGAAACTGGGGCTAACTTCTGAATTGTGTGTGTGTGTGGGGGGGGGTGCACTACACTCGAGGGTGTGGTTCAGTGCCTTCTGAAGCTGCCTCAGCCCTGCCTTGCAGACAGGGTGGGAACAGGGCCAGCAGGGCGTGGGCACCCCGAGGCAGCTGTGACCTCTCTCCAGTGTTGCCAGGCCCATCTTTGTGTGGCCCAGGTCCAGTCTTCCCCCGGCCATCACGTGATAGGGGGGTACATCTAGTCTGCCCTCGGGAAGCTGCCTGCTTTTCTAATTCTAGTCATCAGTAGTTTGAAATTTTTTAACCTGTCCCTCCTATTATTGTTTTAAGATTAAAAAAACAGTCCTGTTCTTTCGCTTGTTTTGTGCTGAATGATGTACCTATGTGTTTAAAGTACCTTAAAACGGAAGGATTTTGGTGTTAACGCTATTTGCAGTGCATGCTTGTATTTCAGTGAATCATTCTTCGCATTAAATGCCCTTTCCCTTTTCTGGATGTAGCCGATGTTAGGGGGGGTTAGTGCCCACCCCCAATTCTGTTTGGGAGGCAGGGACAGTATTAACTCTGTATGTAAGGGGCCTGCTGATAAACGGTATAGAAATTGGCTTTACTCCAGACTTGACGTTCTTGTGTGTGCTCTGCTTCAGCACAGAATTGTATGGATTACATGGATGCAGAACCCAGCCTGTCCCCCAGCAATTCTAAGGGATTAGAATACAGGGAGCAATGATTGATCAGGTTCTGAGGCCTTCTGTGAACAGAATCGGAACAGGGGTGTGACCCAAGGTGGACGTGCACTGCTTCTCCAGGTGCCTGAGGGTTGGCATATTAAGAACCTGTGCTTTTTGCTGGTGGGTTTTACAGTCCTGGAGCCAGGGAGTCTTGCTGCTGTGGCTAGAGCGTGTTGAAGAATGATGAATTTTTTTGACCTAGCCAAAAAAATAAAATCAAATTCTTTTAATCATTACAATCCTGGTAATGAAAACCACCAAAAATAAAAACTATCATTTTTTTTCTTGTAATAGAAAAAATTGCCAGTTTTTGAAGAAGTTATTTTGTTCTTGGTACTTCTCAATGAAACATGTTTAAAATGTACATTGAGAAACCAACCCCAGAGGACAGGGGTGGGGCCGGTGTGCTTAGTGCTACCCCCAGCTTGTATGTTCTTTCTCTGCTGGTTCCCAAGCTGGGACGAGGCCAAGAATGAGAACCAGACTGTGGGTTCAGGTTCTTTCTTCTCCAGAGACAGAGGTTCACCCTCTGCTAGAAACTTCTCGTTAGCGGAGTGCACATATGAGACCACAGAGTGATTCAATAATAATGAAATGTTAGGAATTCCTCTCAAGAGTGCGGATGGAGTTCCCAGATTCGATAAGCATTCCCACTATTGGTAGGTTCTGTGCCCCCTTCCCCCATGAGGTGCCCCTGGGATGCCAGGGCAGGATTGATTATATACGGAAGTTTTTGGTGTTGCTGAAGGACTTGGGCCTCTGGGTCTTGAACTTGGGGGGAGGTTCAGAAAGGAGGAAAAGCATCTTAAGAAGAGCTGGGGGAACATCTATTGATCCTGAAAAATAAAGCCTTTTCTCCCCGGAGAGATGTGGGTAAAAATGACCCCCCTTTCCTCTGTCCCTGTGGGACTCTTGGAAACCTGCGGCTCCGGAGCGCATGGCATTGCCCTGTGCTACAGGTTTCCAAAGTTCACTTGATAACAGCACCGTTGTGCCATCAAGTTTCAGTGACCGGTGTGTGTGCTGGCGAAGATAATAATGGAGGCGGAGGGAACAATTACTCTTTCATTTTTGTTCACATTACCGACTCTCTTGCATTACCAACTCGCTTGCAACCTTGTACAGAGAACCAACCTTTGGATGTTACAAGACATCAGGATACAGGCAACTGGCAATTTCAGGGGGAAAAAAAGGGAAAAAACTAACATTTACTGAACAGCTGCTAGTACTGTACTAGGTCCTGGACATGTTCCCTCTTACTTGATCTTGACAATAAAGCTATGGTGATGGCGGCTGTTACCCCCTTTTTACAGACTAGCAAATCTCTTCAAAGAGGTAAAGTAACTTGTCCATGGCCATGGCACTCTCGATGGCAGAACAGGGATTTAGAAAGTCCGTAATCACTGCTCTCCCTTCCTTTCTTTCTTTCCTTCCTTGTCTGATGACTATGGGTGTTTGGTTAGATGCTAAAGAATGAGGGGCTCCTTTACAGAGATTCATTAAGACGGTGTCTCTACCTCAAGGAGCTCCCTCAGTGTTCCTCAAAGAGGGTACCGCTGGCAAAGGGGCTGGACTTCTCTTTGGAATGGGGGATTGTCCCACATTACATGGTATTTAGCTTCACTGTGACAACCAGAAAGGGCCGCCCTCCCCTGTCCCGACACCGTTCCAATTGCTTCTAGGTGGTGGTCCCAGCCCCAGTGGAACCACTGTGATGCAGTGACTTCCAGAGACAGTTTGAAGCCGGGATATTACTGTTTGTTCTCAGGAAACCTCAGGATATTCCTTGTTCTTTGCAGGGTAGCCCACCATCTCCTCCTATGGCAGCGTGTTCATACCTCTTATTCTAAACCAGAAGGGGGTAGTGGGAGAGAGAACACAGAATGTGATGAAAACTCTAGAAACCAGAGGGACCAGGTACACTTCATTTACTCAGGTAGAGTGTCTCCTTCAGATCCTTTAACACAGAGCAGTTTTATTTGACCTGGTGATTGTTACCGCTGCTATTTACCATTTTTCCAGCCTATAGCTGCAGGGAACTAGTCCTAAAAAGATAAGCTAAACATTTTTTTAAATTTCAGGGTGAAGTTAAAAGTTATATGCCACACCTCTCTGGGTCTTGACTGCCTTTTCTACCGGGTACTTTTTGAAGAAGTTTGGGTAACTGAGTACAGATAGCAAGGGAAGCTATAGAGTAGCTGAAGAGGTTGAGCTATTCTGGTGATAGATTGATGCTTTAGAAACAAAGTCTAGAATAGGGAGGAAAGTGAGGTTGCCCACTTTCTTGTTCTTTTCCTGACAATCAGCCTGAGGGAAATAGCTCGTGTCCTCTATGAAAATACAGTTAATCCGCATTTATATTGACGAATTGTTATATTATCCAGATTACAAAATTCCTTAATGGGTATTTGAAAATACTATCACATTTGTTGTCTCAAAAGATCAGTTTTATTGTTAACCTGAAGTAGTGTGCATTTATGATTCTTAAGGTATAATATTTTGTTTTTAGTAGAGTACCCAAAGAAAAATTGGAATGAAGTTAAATAATTTTTCTATGACTAGTAATTGGGCTATAACTGATACTAAACATGATACCTTTATTAAGTAATTAGAATTCTTTAACCCCCCAGACACCTTAGGTACACAGTGAAAATGCTGAGTTCTAAGCCTAGATGTAACTTATTCATTCCACAAGTATTATTAGGTATTAACACGCCCTAGGGAACTTTCATGGCATGAAGTTGTTTTAATCTTCTAAGATAGATAGTGTAGCAAATATATTATCCTCCTTGAAGGACATTTGCTTCCCAAATTACCCCTTCTCCTAATTAATCAGTCCCTTTGTTCTTTGTACACCTGGATTATAGGGCATGTTTCATATCATAATGAGTATAAATTACATCTCCATCTCCCCTGCTTAAGGTGTGACTTCCTCTAGGATAGGGACTATGTTTTTGTCATTTTTGTAATTCTGGTGGCTCGCACCATGCCTGGTGCTTATTTAATAGTACTTGCTCAGCAGATGTGAGAGCGAATCCATTACTGCCCTCTAGGAGCTTGGTATATATACAAGTTATATTCATTGGTGATATATGACAGCTCAGAGGAGAAAATGTCACTTCCAACTGGGGTGCTCAGAGAGGACGTCCTGGAGGAGGTAGCAGGCTATCTAGATTTTTTAAGCTGGTAGGATTCCTCTTGGCTCAGCTTCACTTGGAAGCTGGAGGAAGGGTGCAGGCGTGATCTGGCCTGTGGCGGCATATAGGGTCACTCGGGGTGAAAAGGTTAATGTGGGGCTGGCTGAACAGGGCCTTCGGTGCCCATGCGTGGCGTTTCACGTTTATCTAAGGCATTTGGAAATCATGGGAGGTTTTGGAAAGGGCAAGACACATGAGCTGGATGTGGACAGGAAGTTATTATGGCCCATGCATCAGAAGATGGGCAGGTGTCGGCAGAGATGCTGAGGGGCTCTGGCTGTGGTGCAGGTGTGGCTTAGTCGCCTTGGCATCACCAGTGCAGTATTGAAGATCTGTAACTGTCACTCTGATCTGTACCACTTTTGTTAGCCATTTAAGAAGAAGTTTTTTAAGCTCCCTTTTTCAAGGAGGGAGTAGATTTTTCTCTTATTGGCCCCATTGTGAAACCATCTGTGCTCAAGCTTGCAGGTCCTGCTGTTCCTGGGTTTTAACAGAAACTCATCGCCAGGGTATTCACTCCATTGGTGAAAGGAGAGGAAGAACGAGCCAGAAGTTGCCGGTTTGCTTTTAGGATGAATTGTTTTCTTCTCTGTGGTGGCACAGGGAGAGTTTCTCTCTTCCTGACCTCCCCTAAGATCCTTTTGCTCTCACCGTCTTCATTCAGCTGGGACCATCTCATCCTTGGCTTCCAGCCTCAGTGATGAGCAAAATTCACCCAAGAGAGAAAAAACAGACAATATCCTCTTTTCTGTCCCAGAAAAGAGGCTTTGCTTGTGCGCCCTGAGCTAACAGATGTGAGCATCTAGCAGTGTTGGGGAAGGCAGCCACAGTCTCTCAGGCTCTTCCACATGCCGGCCAGGTGCCAGGTGCTTTCACACACTGATTTTTGTCATGTGTACTCTTTACTCCGCCCTGTGAGGTCAGGAGCCTTATCCCTGATTTTTAGGGAGAGAATCGAGGCCCAGAGAGCTTGAATGAGTGATAATACAGTGGGATGTGCCTTGGCTTTATCATCATTAGATGTGGGTGATAGGTGTGTCACAGCATTCTTAGGATTAAGTAAGAACTGGGCACAAGATCTAGCATACAACAACTGGTGGCTGTGATGATTATTATAATTATACATTTTCTTTGTCAGGAATGTTTGAATATGTGGCATCTGAGATTTCCTGGCCCACTTGGAAAAAAAAATATCTCCTTGAATTCTGGTAATCCATGCCCCTTTTCACTCTTCGCTATAAGCTTCATATTCTCCTGTGGCTTGTCCTGGTCTCATGTCAGGACCTGATTGTTGTGGAGACAGAAAACCAATCAATGGCAAGGCCTTATGTGTGCTCTGTCTCCTCTGTGGGATCCTCCAGCTTGTCTGCTGGATCCCCTACTTATGTGGATTGATGAGCCATCTCTTTGAACCCCATGCCAGACACACTCCTTCACTGGTAGCAGAATTTCTTACTCTGGGGTTCTGGGCCCAGAGATGGGGCAGTGTCCACAGGCAAGTTGTATGAACAGAAAGAGCTGGTGGCGGTGGGGGGAATGTGTTAGTGGAAGGCTAAACCCAGCCTTCCTGAGCTGACCCCTGTGGCCTTGCCCTCTTCCCAGCCCCAGCCCATCTTTTAGTCTTTTAAAGACTAAAATATTTCTTCTGTAATAACTACCTCTAACTAACTCTTAGAAAGGCAGAGTGGTGAAGGGAAAGACCTTCTATAAGACCCATGGGGGAGATGACACAGCTGAAAACTTTTTACACCCACTGCCCTTTGGTGTTGCCATGTGATGTCTGATATGTAAATACATCAGGAGTTCACCTTCTATTTTTTGTATAGTGGTTAGACCCAGAAGCCTCAGAATTAGATGCTTCTCATGTTCCTTTGACATCTGCAACAGGTGTTGAACTTATTAATAGCGTTAATACCTCACCCCTGGCTTGTCTTCTGTATTTTTAAGTGGCATTCACATACCTTTTTCCCACATGGAAAACAGTTCTGTGAGGACAGGTATGATGTCTCGGTTTTTCCTTACAGCCCAGAGCTCTCTGTACAACTAGTCAGCTGCAGAGCCCTGGCAGGACTGCACTGTGCAGCCTCCTTAAAGAGGCCTCGGGTATTCTGAGTAAGAGCCTCTGTTATGTGAGTTCTTCTGTAATATAAACGGTGTGGATCTTAATACCACCTTCCTTGCCAATTGGTGTGAGTACAAGTGAGCTATGGGTACAAGTGCTTGGAAGAGTCTTGAGCACATAGAAAGTGCACAGTAAATGCACTTACTCTTATTACTGTTAGATTGTGTCATACTTACCTTTACCTGGATTTAGAATGTTGGCACTGTGATCTTTTGTTTTCAAATCTTAATGTAAAGGCTCACCAGGTAGCCATTGTCCTTACATATTTATTTAGTGGGTTAATTGAAAAGATTTACCTTAAGGAAAGTAATAGATTCCTGTACTGATTTTTAAAAAAATAAGTTTATTTATTTATTTTTGGCTGCGTTGGGTCCTTGCTGCCACGTGCGAGCCCTCTCCAGTTGCATAGAGCAGGGGCCCCTCCTGGCCGTGGTGCCCGGGCCTCTCATTGCGGTGGCTTCCCCTGTTGCGGAGCACGGGCTCCAGGTGTGCGGGCTTCAGTAGTTGTGGCGCATGGGCTTAGTTGCTCCGCCACATGCAGGGTCTTCCAGGACCAGGGCTCAAACGCATGTCCCCTGCGTTGGCAGGCGGATTCTTAACCACTGCGCCACCAGGGAAGCCCCTTCTATACTGATTTTAAGAGAATGAAATGTGGTATATATACTTATCAATTACTTTTTAAGAGGTCCAAATTGTTGTCTGGCAGTTGGTGACAACAATGGATACTGTGCAGGTTCAAATGTATACATTTGAAGCAGTTGAAATGTAATTTCCAAACTCAGGGTTAATTCATATCCTTAGTTGGAACAGACAGTATTTTCCTAGCACCTAAGCCCCTTATTTCTACCCATTCTTCATATGCCCTTTGCAATAATCTGGTAATTGTGTGGCCTCTGGACCAGACATTGCTCATTAATGTCAGGGTGATCCCTGTGGTCCTTATGAGCCCTCTTAGTAACTTAAGACTCACACTGTCACTTTCAGGTCATTGAAGTAGCTTTTTGCAAATAATTGCTAACAGTATAAATACTGCCTAGTGTCCTTTGGAAGGGTTAATGTTACGGTGTTGCGAAACAGAGGAGTTGGTTCATTAGAATTCCCCCCTAAGGAGTGTGGAGGACTCACTCTGTAGGTCCCCAGAGCTGCACTGTCACTTGCCATTGGTCACTTTTGACCACTTGAAATGGGGCTGGTGTAACTGAGGATCCGCATTTTTAATCTTAATGAATTATTTAAAATTTAAGACAGAAGCAGGGTAAGATATTTTTCTGTTGAATATAACTTTATTCTGGGGGGACAGCATTTCATGTGATGCCGTCAGGTGAGATTTGTTATGTATGTTGAGTGTTTTGTCACTTCTAATAGCTCGTTAATAATTGAAACATTTGGGTTACATGGTAGAATAATTTTTTGACATGGGTGAAATAAATATATTGTTTAAATTAAATTCACCTTTTTTTAGTAAGGCTACTAAAATTGTTTAAATTACACATGTGGCTTGCATTAGATTTCTACTGGAAAGTACTGCTTTAGAGCATCTGTTATAGGTAGATGAAATTAGCTTGTTTTAAAGTTCAAAATTAGTTTTCAGACTTGTATTTTTGACTTTGTATAATCAGAGGTGTTTAGAGGAAGGAATCTTAGGAGTCACTTAACCCAACCCTGTCCTTCAGCAGATGGAGAAACTGAGGTTAAAAGTTACTGTAACATGGCATGCCCTAATTCTAGACGGGTACTGAACTTAATGTTCTTTATAGCCTATTGCTTTGGGTCCTGGGTTTACTTGGCATTGGAAACATGGTGGGCGTCAGGGCTGCAAAGAGCTTCCACGAGATCCAGACCAAAGAAAAGGCCTTTAAAAAGAAATTATTTTAGGCACTGAGAGAAAGGAATTTTTGTGCTGTGCCTACCAGTAGACAGGGTGATTGATTCCATGTTTGACATGTATTTTTGTTGGGCAGTATAATGATACTTTCATGGGGAATAGTAATAAGGTACAAATAATACCCACACTTTGTGTGATCATTTACTTTAGAAAACTCCATACATCTGGCTTTCATATTTTAATTTAGAGAGTTCTTTTCCCAAAGCCAGAGATTTTAAACCAGACCCACAGCTTTTGTCCTTGAGAAAAAGACTGAGAGCTTGACTTCATGTGTTTATTGTTTAGGTAGGTTGCCTGAGATCATTTGGTAAAAGTTTAGGCCTGTTTTATGGTATTGTTTTCTTATTAACAAAACTGACTTAAAGGAAGAAGCCACCAACAACTGCAATGGGCACCCTTAGAGCAAACCAGAATTTTATTTCTATTTTGAGGCATAGAGGAGGAAAGGGAGGCATTGCGAGTTATTAAATGGTGACTTGATTTATGGGTCTGTCCGTCAGGTTTAGAGAGGGCTGCTTCTGCTACAGATGCAGCTGACAAGCTGGGCAACCTTTGATATTTAACCTTTCTGAACCTGTTTCTTCACCCCACTAATCTTCACACAGAGTAGCATGAGGATTAAATGATACAGTCATGCAAGTGAAAGTATTTTGTGCTCCGAAAGCACTGCAAATGGAAGGACTGGTGTCTTGAGGGCTTCCTTTCTCCAAGGAGTTGTAGAACTATTTCTGAGGTCACACTTGGTCTTGGTGAGGCCTTGGATGAGTCAGTCACGTTTGGAATGTGCATTCAGTGGGTCCAAGGCCTTGACCCCATGATTTGGGAGTTCTCAGGGGTCCACTTTAATTTAGAGCCACTTTTGCTCTTGGTAGTGGAGACGATCTGCCTGAAGTAAGGGTTAGAACTGGGAGGCTCTTAGCCCTATTGGACACAGACCACCCAGGATTTAGAGATTAGGAGTAGGGAAAGGAAAGTTCTCTGCAGAAACTTCAGTCAGGTAACAGAGTTTTATAGGCCATTAATTTGGCTGCAGGGTCAAATGCCATACAACAGTTTTGTAAACGTCTGTTTTCAAAATAATTCCTAGTATTTCATGAATTTAAGCAATAGAAATTGCAATAGGGGGACTTCCCTGGTGGTCCAGTAGTTAAGACTCTGCACTCCCAATGTAGGGGGCCTGGGTTCGACCCCTGGTCGGGGAACTAGATCCTGCATGCATGCTGCAACTAAGAGTCCACATGCCATAACTAGGGGTTCACATACTGCAACGAAGATCCCGTGTGTCACAGTGAAGATCCTGAGTGCCGCAACTAAGACCCGGCGCAGCCAAATAAATGAATGAATGCATGCATGCGTGCATGCAATAGGAAAGTCTAGTTTGAAATCTAATTTGTGTTAGTTGACCAGATGCCCCCTCCTGGGTTCTGCTCAGTCAAATGAGACCTAGGGCCATTTACCCATTTAGCATCTCTGGGCCCTGGGATTCTCATTTGTAAACCTGGGGTTTGGTCTGTGGTCTGCAAGATCACTGTCAGCTCCCCTTAGTCAATTGTGTGTTCAATGTAATTTAATGGCCAACAGACATATGTTTCTGAGAGACACATCCCTAGACAAGGATGCCTTTTCCTGGTCTTTAGAGAGCTGGTGGATGGGTCAGCCTGGCTGAACCTGCTTTTTCTTTTATAGATTATACTCCATTTAAAGTTATAAAATATTGGTTATATTCCTTGTGCTGTACATTGCATCATTGTATCTTATTTATTTTATACCTAGTAGTTTGTTACTTCTTAATTCTCTTCTCCCCCAGGCCTCTCTTCACTGGTAACCACTAGTTTGTTCTCTGTATCTGTGAGTCTGTTTCTGTTTTGCTATAGTCATTTGTTTTATTTTTTAGATTCCATATATAAAATGAAAACATAACAGTATTTGTCTTTCTCTATTGGACTTATTTCAGCAAGCATTAATACCTCCAGGTCCATCCATGCTGTTGCAAATGGCAAAATTGCATTCTTTGTGGCTAATATTCCATTGTATATATACACCACATCTTCTTTAAACATTCATCTCTTGATGGACACTTTGGTTGCTTCCATATCTTGGCTGTTGTAAACAACGCTGCAGTGAACATCAGGGTGCATATATCTTTTCAAATTATTTCAGTTATTTCAAATTCAAATTATTTTGTTTTCTTCAGACATATGCCCAGGTGTGGATTTGCTAGATCATATGGTAGTTCCATTTTTAATTGGACTTGGTTTTTCTTTGGAGTTTACCTTGCCTGTTAGAAGGGCTGAGGTTGCTGATTTTGCCTGTTTCACCTGTTGAGACTTTGCCTAGCCTCTGTCTATCTGTGTGCCCCGTGGCCTTTACATTTCTTGCCCCTGCAGATGTTTTACCAGCTCCAAAGGCACCAACCAAGGTTACCTTGGCTGGACATAGACTGGTGATTAAACAAATGCTGTTTGCCGGACAACTGATTGTATGTATGTACAGTATATTCTCTTCTTTAGTCTTAATTTTGTTATCTTTAAAAATAGTGGGAGGGCTGATTTTGAAATGATTCTGGAATTAATATAGGAGACCTTGTATCAACAATTACAATGTGTTTATTGAGTGGGTACCACGTGCCAATATGCCGCAAGGTGTGAAGGACTCATGAGTGGGGAACAGAGTGGGGAAATGAGCATTTCTCATTGCTGGTGGGGTGTAAAAGGTACAGCCTCTGTGGAGAGCTGTTTGACAATATGTATCATAAATAAAAATGCATATACTCTTTGACCAGCAATTCCACTTCTAAGTATCTATCCCACAGATAATCCTCACACATTCGTGAAATGATTTATGTACAAAGGTAGCCATTATAGCATCATTTGTAATAGCAAAAGATTAGGAATAACTTAAAAGCCCAATGAGGGGCTGATTAAGTAATTATTAAATAATATAGTACATCCTCATAATGAAATACTACTCAGCCATTAAAAATAATGGAACAACTCTAGGCCCTGATATAGAACCATCTCTAAAATAAATAGGGAGAAATAAGTGTGGAACATTATGATTATATGCTACTTGTGTGTGTGCCTACGGGTGTGTATTTAATAGAATATCTTACTAAGAACACAGAAAACCAGTGGTTGCCTTGGGGAAGGATAACTGGGAGATTACTTTTGCAACTTTTAAATTTTATACTATGTACATCTACCATCTATTAAGAAAAGATATTGTTGGGCTTCCCTGGTGGTGCAGTGGCTGAGAATCTGCCTGCCAGTGCAGGGGGACATGGGTTCGAGCCCTGGTTCGGGAAGATCCCACATGCTGCAGAGCAGCTAAGCCTGTGCGCCACAACTACTGAGCCTGTGCTCTAGAGCCCATGAGCCACAGCTACTGAAGCCCACGCACCTAGAGCCCGTGCTCTGCAACAAGAGAAGCCACCGCAAGGAGAAGCCCGCGCACCGCAACCAAGAGTAGCCCCTGCTCACCGCAACTAGAGAAAGCCCGCACACAGCAACAAAGACCCAATGCAGCCAGAAACAATAAATAAATAAAATTAAAAAAAAAAAAAAAAAAAAGACATTGTCATGCCTTGAAGGAGTTTGCAGTTTAGTCAGACCAGATAACATAAGATATACAAAGTATGGGGTAAATATTGGCTTTATGGGAAGATTTAAATGCTAAGCTCTGTGTGTGCCGTTGACTGGATTTGCCCTGAGTCATCAGGACGGGTGGGTCTGAGCTTCAGCAGAGCCAGCTTCCAAGCCTTAGCGTCCCACCTGGGGCTAAAGCAGTTTGCAGCCTTTGTCCTGCAGTGGTGGGAAGAGCCCACAGGCTCAGAATCAGTTCTTGGTTGGGGTCCTGGCTCTGCCACTTGCCAAGCATGCAATTTGGGGCAGGGATGCTTGAGGCCCAAAGCCTAATTGTGCTCATTCGTAGATGAAGATAAGCCACCTCCCCCTTGCTCTGCAGTGAACACCCCTGCAAACCATGAAGTGCTCGGCAAATGCCAGCTCAAATAGAAGCTGCGAGGCACCTGCAGACTGGCAAGCTGGGGCCAGAGGTGCAAATTGAAACAGTGAAGCAAAAATGTGTCTTTTTCCCCCTCTGCCAAATAACTTGGCAGGATTTGTAAAATTAGAAAAGTAGACCATAGTAGTTTTGGAATCCTTGACCTCTGACCTTGGGGCAAGTCATTTCATCCTCTAGACCTGTTTCCCTATTTGAAAAATGGAAGGGGCTGTGTGTCCTCTGGGCCCCTCCAGTCGCAGCGTTCTGTGACAGTGTGGCATTAGCAGTAATTCCCATCTCAGCTGAGATGAGTCATACTGACCGAAAAGTCCACATGTGAGGAGGAAGTCTCTGAGAATTTTCCTCGTGCTGGAGGATCTGAGCCTCTGGGGGGAAACGGGGAGGCGTGGGGGGATTGCTGCCACCAGAGGGGAGACCAAGAAAGCAGAGTGAGTGGAGATGGGTTGTTTGTGTTCTCCACTCCAAAACCTCCTTTGCTTTCAGGTAGTCATGTGGACTAGATGTTTGGAAAAACCTGGCTTACCCCTTGTTAAAGCGGGTGGCATGTTCATGCAGTTGTGACTGGCGTACTTAAGGCAGTTGTCACTCCTGTGAGGTCTTTCTGTGCAGTTCAGTGACACTTCCTCTTTGCTGCCTTGGCTCCTACATGTTTCTCCTTGAGTCTCTAGACTGAGATCAGAGACTGTCCTCTGTTTATCTCTGTGTCCCCAGCACCTAGCGCAGTTCCTGGCACCTGAATGGCAAGCTATATGCATGTAGTAGATGGGTTGCTGGATTAATGATCCATTTAGGGTAGTATGGACACTAAATCTTGTTAATCTTGACCAGCACCTTTATTATAACTATCACCATTCTGAAGTGATCTTTTAGCTATTAGTATGAAATGTTTCATACTCAAAAATTTCACACTAAAAAAGAAATTAAAGACCCCCCCTGCTTTGGAAAGTATTTTAACAGGATGCACAAAAAAGAAAAAAGTCTAAACGTTTTAGAGTCTTTCTATATTACAGTATATAATACATACGTATCTAAAATTCATCACTGCCACCACCAGCACAGGCACACAGGTCTTTGGCTACCGGCAAGAAACAGCAGGCCTGGGTGACTGTCCCAATTCTTAGCTTTTAAAGCTTAACTGTAGGCAGTTAAATCTGAAAAGGAGCTTTAAGATAGAAATAAATAATTTCTGCTTACAAATGCAGGATCCACAGAGGGTGAAGGATCACTGAGGAAGTTCAGAAGTGGCAGTAAAGAGCCCCAGTAGTTCCAGTGTGCTAGGGTACTGCCCTCCCTCATGGGGGCTGCCCTTTAGGAGGAGGGGCAGGAGGGTGAGCAAACAGGGCTGTTTGAGCTCAAGGTAGACATCTGACGACCTGGTTAGTCCACGCTAGGTTAGTTTCAGTGTATGTTAGGTAAAGTGAGTTAGGGAGTTAGAGCCAGTGCACCTGAAGGTTATATTGGTAAGATGGGTGTGTGTGTTTTCCTGTAGACTCATTCTAATAGTGATGGAAGACCGAGTCACAAAGTTCCTTTCATGTGCAGAGGACAGCATCCAGGACTGAATACATTCATGGCTTCTTCAAAATGGGGAAGAGATGAGAAAAAACATGTCCTGAAGTTTGCTTATCTAACCGAGCCATTCTCTTGACATAGTGACTGACCCTTGCATGAGCCCTTTGATCGAGGCCCAGCAGCAGCATCCTGCTTAAATACAGACAACCAGAAATTAACTCTGCTGGCATCCAGGTATGAAACTTCCCATGGGAAAGTTGGATCCATCCACTTTTCGTAGCAGTGGCCTCACCTGCTATTTTGGAAATTAGCTGTCCTTTATGATTTATTTTTGGCCAAACACATGTGCCTCTTGAGAAAATAGTCCAAGTTCCTAGTCTATTCACTTTCCAGTTTTGCTGTTATCTTTGCATCATGCTTTACAGTGTACAGACAAGCGTAATGGGTGAGAGTTCCAGTAAACTGGCTGGATCACATTTCTTAGATTGAGTCATTGCTGAGAAACTTGTTTGTGAACAGGAAGCAGCCCATGAAAATGTCTGTACACAGTAACAAGCTGGACTGTGAGGAAACTGGACCATTTTTTAGCTGAAAGACAAAAGGGTAGAAGGATGCATCTGTGATCCAGGGAATAGCAAATTTGTGATTTAGAGTTTGTTTTTTTTTAATTTATTTTTTTGGCTGCGTTGGGTCTTCGTTACTGTGCTCGGGCTTTCGAGCGGGGGCGAGTGGGGGCTACTCTTTGTTGTGGTGCGCGGGCTTCTCATTGCTGTGGCTTCTCTTGTTGCAGAGCACAGGCTCTAGGTGTGTGGGCTCAGTAGTTGTGGCTCGCGGGCTCTAGAGCACAGGCTCAGTAGTTGTGGCGCATGGGCTTAGTTGCTACACAGCATGTGGGATCTTCCCGGACCAGGGCTCAAACCCGTGTCCCCTGCATTGGCAGGCAGATTCTTGACCACTGCGCCACTAGGGAAGTCCCTAGAGTTTTTTTTTTTTTTTTTTTTTAATTTAATTTATTTATTTGGCTGCGCCAGGTCTTTAGTTGCAGCACGCGGGATCTTCATTGCCACGCAGTCTTCTCTATGGTGTGGCGCGCAGGCTCTAGAGCATGCAGGCTTAGTTGCCCCGCGGCATGTGGGATCTTAGTTCCCTGGCCAGGGCTCAAACCTGCGCAGCCTGCATTGGAAGGCGAATTCTTAACCACTGGACCACCAGGGAAGTCCCCCTAGAGTTTTAACTTGTTGAATAATTCATGTCTTGATGTGTGTTTGAGATTTTTTATGCTGTTAAAAATTGCTATTTTCATGAGAACCTACTGTATAGCACAGGGAACTCTACTCAGTGCTCTGTGGTGACCTAAATGGGAAGGAAATCCAAAAAGGAGGGGATATATGTATACTTATAGCTGATTGACTTTGCTGTACAGCAGAAACTAACACAACATTGTAAAGCAACTATACTCCAATAAAAATAAATTAAAAAACAAAGCAAAACAAAAATAATTGCTAGTTATTGAAGATTGAGGAAATAATCCCTGGTAAGTTTTCTCTAGAAGGAAAACTTGGATTAGTGGTAACTATTACCTGTTAGGAGTCTCTGCTGACATAGAAACTGGTTGCTAGGCCAGTTATTTTTAAAAATGGAGCTGTAGTTAACACAGATTAACCCAGTGACATTTACACTTGGCCTAGGTGGCTGTAAGTCCCCTTCCATCTCTAACATTCTGTGATTCTATATAAATATGTTTTTTTGTGATCTTTGTTTTTTATCACCTGCTCCATAATTATTACAGCAATATATTCAGAAGTTAGCAAATCAGTCCAGTAGACTCAAAAAAAGTACCTGAATGTGGGCAGACTATAGAGAATAACCTGTCATCTCATCTGCCTTCTCTAGAAGTCTGAGAAAACAGTTGGCCTTGTCTTGTGTATCTTCTTGTAATGAAGCAGGAGAGAAGTAAACAGGCAGATAAATATTTATGAAATAGAATAGTCATCAGTGAGATGTATTTTAAAAACACACCTGCTTGGTGTCATTTTACTTTAGGAGTAAGGATTGTGACTGCAGAGTAGAGCCTTGTGAATCAAGGAGATCTTTGTTGTTGTTCAATCAATTCTTCAGAATTCAAGCATGCCTTCAGTTGTTTTTGCACTTTCCTATAGCTCTTAATTTGGTTTATACTTCAAAGGACAGTAGGATGAGATTCATGTTCCATCCGGTTTTGCCCAAAAACATTTGAGCAGCTTCTATGGAAAAAAATATTAAACCAGATTTAGCTTTTAGGTGAATAATATAACCACCTGGGCATAATATAAAGACTGAAATGTATGAAAGAAAAGCAATTTAGACTCTGAATGCCAGTAGTTAATATTTGGATGGAGAGATCGATCTCAGGAGAATAAACTTTAAAAGAAGATTTATTATTTTCTTAATGGAAATACATGATTTTAAGAAGGAATCTGTATAAAGCAATTATACCCCAATAAAGATGTAAAAAAAATAAAAATAAAAAATTTAAAAAAAGGAATCACTTGAGACATTGTCTTAACACTTATACTGTAAAATTGGAAGTGAGGATCAGTTTTCATTGTCTGTTTACAAAGTTAGTTATCTGTGCAATTTTTTAAAAAAGTTTGTTGGTGAAATTTGTTTTTAGAAGAAACCTCCCACCACCTTCCCGTCATCCTCTGGACAAAACAGAGGATGGGAGAGGGCAGGTAGGGAAAGGGGTTGGGAGGTGCAAGCTTCATTTATACATTTGAATGTATATAATAAAAACCATTTTATTTTTCATTTCAAATACTTTTCTAAAGCCTTAGTTTACTGAATTGCTTTAATTTAGGAAGAGATGATATCTTTGCTTTATCTTTTCTGATTTGGGGGGATCATCTGAGCATGATAAATGCTTGTTTGTTGAAAGCACTAAAATTGGCTTGCAAAAGACATATTATTATGGGATTCTGTGTTCAAGGGCTTTCTTCTGTTTATCCTGGAACAAAGACATTTGTTTTAAAGTGGTACGAGTTAATAGTCCAACTTCAGATTTCCCATAAAATGCGTAACAGATTACCCAGATGGCAAATGATGATACATATATAGAGAGAGACATTTTCAATATGACTGTTTCCATTGGGCCAGATGGTGATTTAACGTGAATTGTCAAACATTTACGTTCTTATTAAATTGTCTTATTTTGTCGAAGCCAAGCTAGCAACATAACGTGGAATACACTCAGGAATTGCAAAAGGACAACAACAAAAATTCAGACACCAAGTATGGCAGACGGCATTTGCTCCATATGGCATGTGAAGGCTCACAGCCAGTGCCTGAGTTGCCCTTGGGAAGCTTAAGGAAATACCTGTTGAAATGCCATACATTTCCTCTCCCTCCCCAGACCCTTTTTATCTCCCCTCTTGCAGGGCAGCCATGCTTCCTAAGTGCCTCAGGTTGAAGTGTGGGAGAGCAGTTTAATTCTTCCACTGGCATTGTCCTTCCACACTGTCCGTTTTGTTATGGGCACCACCCCAGCTATTTCCTTAGATGGTTCGGGAATTTTGCAGAGATGGGTCATTTGTGGAGTAAGTCATGTGCCCAGTCACAGGGCTCCTTCAAGACAGCTCACTGCCTGAGGTCAGCACAGAACACAGTCCTGGGCCTGCAGGGCTCCCCACCAGTGAGTCGTGGGTCAACAAACTTCTGCTGTTCTCATTTTCAACATAAAGCTTTGAATATTTCATGCAATATCAAATCGCTGCAGGTTTTTTCTTCCAAAACTTATGTGAAAATCTGAGTAACACAGTATATGATATATCAAGGCCATGACAAGCAACCCCTTGTTACTGAATTCTGAATTTGATCAGAACATCTGTTTTAAAGGAATTCAAAGTGGTTAAAACTCAGCTTTTTTTTTTTTTTAAGCAGATGTGTTCTTTCAGAGACCTCGCATGGCAAGATTAAACATTATATAAAAATAAACTTAAAAATGAAAACCTCTGAGAACACTTTGAAACCTGTTTTTGTCTATTATCTCATTGAAGGCTGCCCAGCCTTCATTAAGAACAATTAGATGTTGTCACTTGAAATATCTTTTGGTGGCATTCCTGGTGGAGACGGTCAGCTCTGGCTGTAGGAGCCCCTCCACCTCCCAGGGTCCAGCATTGTTTCAGATCAGATAACAAGAACAGGTGCTCAGGAGCTGATCCAAATGACATTTTGTGTTTTATTTTTCCTGTTTGTTGATGAGGATCCATCAATGTGTCCTTGTCTAATTATGTTATGGGAAATTTTAAAACACTGAATTGGTTTGGAGCTGTGCATTGAACGGTAGTCATGTCAGGAATCGAGAGTGTGTTGTGTGTGTACATAAAAGTTTACATGAAAGTGTATGTTATTTACTTTTATTTACAACACACGATTCACATGCCTAGTGGTCAATTTCAGACCTTCCCTGAGGAGGAACCAAGTAGCTTTATGACTGAGTGTTGTTTCAAGGCTCCCACTACAGTTCTGTCTGTAACTTCATTATTATCCTTTGGCCTGGAGCTTGGTCTCACTTACAGCAAGTAGTAGGGCCCATCCTACTTCTTGTTGGGATCATAACAACACTTACATATACTTTACATTTATAGAGAAATTTCTTCTACATTTCATTTGATCCACCAACATCCGTATGGTAGGGGTAGGATGGAACAATTATATTAAATTTATAGCTAAAACACCTAAACCCACTCAAGACATCTGATGGGGAGGAAAGGGGGGAAAAGGAAAGAACAGAGTTGTATCAACTCTTGGTGTGATTGCCACTGACAATTTTAGAGTAAATTACATTAGAAATTTCCCTCCCATCCATAGTTCTGGGTTCTAGGAATACTTTGGACTAGTCATATTTGTGAGGTGTTTCCAACATAAATTCTTCAGTGCTCTTTCAGTTCTTCCATGAAAAAGTCAAAACTGAGTACTGGTTCTTATCCTGGGATCTCTGAACAAGGAGAAGCCCCAGGCCTAGGGCAGTCTGGGGAAGTGAGGGCAGATGTGGCAGAGTGACCCCCAGGTGCAGGGACAAGTATTTGGGTTTCTCTATTGTTGACCTTCTGAAGAGCTCAATGCACTTTCCGTGTCAGTTTTTGAGAGAGGTGGCAACAGGTACTGCTTATTTTATAGAGAAACTAGAGTTCAATTGAGACAGCATGAGTATGCATTTCCTTAATTTTTAGTGCTAGCATTTAGTAGTGAACACCCTGAACGTCTCCTTAGCACCTTGGTCGTTAGCTCCAGTTTGGAGAATGGCCCAGACAGGATAACTCAGCTGTAGCTAGATTCCCTCAGAAGATATGGCCCAACCTAATTAGAATTTTAAGGTAGGTTTCTCTATATCTTGGGCCTTTCTCTTTTCACATGACCCTTGTGTAAACATGTCTATTAAAGTGGAAACAAATTATTTCTAAAATGGAAATTCTCATGTTTTATTTTAGTGGGGAGCCCCCTGAGAAGATAGCCACGTATGACTGAATGCTCTACGACTCCTATTTTGTTGCTTGTGGCCAGGAAAATAATCCAGGTGACATTTGCTCAATCCAGTCTTCCGAAGTGGTGATGGCCACTTCTTCCCACCACCAATACGTCAAGGCAAAGTCTACATATACAACAATGGATTTTATTTCCTGCCCCACTTAGGAACCACTGTCCAGTGATCAGACTTCGTATTTTTAGTGTGGGCTAGCGGTTAAAAATCAGGAGTCCAGGACTGGCTCATATTGTCCTCATGCCTGGGTATATATCCCTGTCCTGGCATTTTCTCGTAGTACGTCTTCTTTCTAAGCTTCAATATACTTATCTGTAAAATAGGGATACATGTCCTCTTTATGTGGTTTTGAGAGTTGGTTTGTGTATATCTGAAGTACTTAGAACAATGCTTGGCATATATAGAAAGCCCTTAATAGATGTTGGCTTACAAACAGGTATACCCTAGCCAGTTCTGAAGAGCTACAGATACTGCTTTAATTATACCTACTGTGTGTGCTTTGTTATACTGTTCAAAGTTATACTGTTATACTGTTCAAAGCTAGAGTAATGAACCTCATGAGCAGGGTTTCATAGCATTTAAGATTCTAACACCAACTTTCAATCAAGGCTAGAGGTGGCCTCTACTATCCAGTTAGCTGGGCTGCCTCTAGGCTGGGTGGTCTGTGATTGTACTTTGTTGGGTGAAATAGCCTGACTGCTCAGTGAAGCAACAGCCATGTTGTTTTTTGTCCTTTGGAGGCTGAAAGTAGTAGAGCCGTAAATGCACTGGGCAGCCCAGTGCTGCCAACTGCTGTCTGAACCGCAGTACAAAGTTTGATGTCTGTACACACTGTGTCTGCTGGCCTTCATATCCCAATTCCCTTTCTCTGTCAGTTTTTCCAGTCTCCATCTCATTATTTTCAACACAGATGATTTGTTAAATGGAAACTGATTTACATTTCCTACCTGTTCAGACTTTTACAAAAACTAAAGTTGTAAATCAGAAAAATTGCTTTTGACACATGTGTGGTTAGGAAAATATGGACATGGTAACCTAAGCCTAGCCTTGTAATATAAATCAAAATAACCATTCCCTCATTGTACAATTCTCCCCATATCTTAGAACATATTACCTTCCATCCTCCCCTAGAGCCACATTTTTTGGTTTGTGTTATTAAGAGGGTTATTTACGATTTCTCAGGAGTGAGACTAGTGGGCACTACCCCTTTCCCAGTTCTTTTGGCAATCTCTTGCTTCACCCACACAAGATTACCATTTGCTAGGACTTGAATTTACTAATTTGTTCATACCTCAGGAGCTAAAACTCAAGTCAAGAGGAAACTGTTTTGGGGCTTCCCTGGTGGCACAGTGGTTAAGAATCCGCCTGCCAATGCAGGGGACACGGGTTTGATCCCTGGTCCGGGAAGATCCCACATGCTGCAGAGCAACTAAGCCCATGAGCCACAACTACTGAGCCTGTGTGCCGCATCTACTGAAGCCCACGCGCCTAGAGCCCGTGCTCGGCAATGAGAAGCCACCGCAACAAGAAGCCTGCGCACTGCAACGAAGAGTAGCCCCCGCTCACTGCAACTAGAGAAAGCCTGCACGCAGCAACGAAGACCCAACTCAGCCAAAAATAAATAAATAAAATAATTTAAAAAAAAAAAGAGGAAACTGTTTTAATAAGTAACCACAGACACAGAAGTAGCGAGAAATGATGGGGAAAAGATAATCCACTATAGCGAAGACCAAATGAAAGGTGATATTTCACAACTGCTAGGTTGACAGTTTAACTTGGGTTTTTTTTTCCCCTGTAAACTGGTATTTGCTAAGCAAGTTTAGGGAAAAATTCCACATGCTCAATCATGTTTTCCAAACTCCACTTCTCATAATAAACCATTGGCTTGGAGTGCTTGCTCTAATTTCTCTATTCCATTAAATAAGTGGGATTTCTTTTAATTCAAGAATGTTAATGGGCAACATTTGTTACTTTGTTGTTAGTGACCTCTACCATCACCAAATTGTTAATAATCCAAGTAATAAGTGATTACATTGGATAGCTGTTTGTAGGTGATTTAAAAAAAAAAAAAAAAAAGATACATATGTTGAATAGAATTAACTGCCCTTCCAGAACTTTGGATCTGTGTTCCCATTCAGATTTTATTTGTAATCTCCCTACCCCCCACCATTAGCAATGGCATAATGTAAATTATGTGATATCTGCCATTTTAAAACTATTTTAACCATGGTCTCTCCTTCCTTTTTTGTTTTAAACATAGGACATGGATTTGATTGACATACTTTGGAGGCAAGATATAGATCTCGGGGTAAGTCGAGAAGTATTTGACTTCAGTCAGCGACGGAAGGAGCATGAGCTGGAAAAACAGAAAAAACTTGAAAAGGAAAGACAAGAACAACTGCAAAAGGAGCAAGAGAAAGCCTTTTTCGCTCAGTTACAACTAGATGAAGAGACAGGTGAATTCCTCCCAGTTCAGCCAGCACAACACATCCCATCGGAAACCAGTGGATGTGCCAACTACTCCCAGGTACAGGGTACTCAGTTCTTGGGAAGGTAAAACATCTGGATTTGAGTTCCAGCTTTGCCTTTTACTTCATGAACTTATTAAGTCAATTTCCCAACCTCAGCCTACTGATGAGTTCAGTGCCTGACTGACTGACCTCAGTGTAAGGATTAGGAAGACATAAATTACATGGAAGAGCTTTGTAAGCTATAAAAACATTATGTAATTGTAAGGATCAGATAGCTGCAACAGTAGTGACAGTAGTAGGACTGTTGTAGTAGGGATTATTCATGTACTGTGACAGGTACTGTTCTACTAAAGTACTTGAAATATTGATTGATTTAATCAACAATTATGAGTTAATTACCATTATCCTACTTTATCTACAGATGAGCAATTGAAGCCCAAAGAGGTTAAATAACTTGCCCAAAAACTGGGCAATAAATTGGGGGGTAGGGGCCAAGATTTGAAACTAGATAGTCTGGTTTGATTCTGTGCTCTTTACTATACTAAACTGACTTCTGAAACAAGAGGAATGTTTGACTAAAACTAGACTGTAAACATTTTATGAACACGGAACAATTTTTTTCTTCCTGTCTTTCCCTTTTATGCAGGTAGCCCACATTCCCAAACCAGATGATTTGTACTTCGATGACTGCATGCAGCTTTTGACAGAGACATTCCCATTTGTAGATGACAATGAGGTATTAACATTTAGTTAACAGCAAATCTCCACAACTATACATAACATATCGTATATTGGTCCCTTTGATGTAGCTCCATTTAAAAAAAAAAAGGAAAACTATTTCAGGAGCAAATTTTATCAAGGAAACCTTAGCCTATAGGTAACTTTATGATTTGAAAAAAAAAAAAAAAAATGACACACCTCCTTCCCCCACATAATACAAAACCAAAAACGTTTACTCCTGCATAGCCAGAGGGATGGGTGAGCATAACCGTGGAAACAAGTTAACTCTCTTGTTATAGGTACTTAGAAATTTTGGTGAGTAAAAATCAAGCTGGGTAGTAAACCAAGACTTTTTCGGTTAACAATTTTAATGTTTATTGTCTGAAGCACTATACTAGGTATTACATACATATATACAAATTAAATTCTAAAGATTGTTCTTACCCATTTTGACGTTTACCTTCAAATGCATAGGATAAAGCAATTAAGCTAGTAAATGTGGAGTCAGCTGGGCAGGACAAAAACATTTGTTTCATTATATAGAAATAGGAGTCGTAAGTCCCCATTATAAGTAGAGAAATACAGAACTGCAGCCAATTCCAGTCTAAGATGTTGTGATGGCCTTGGAGCATACCCATCCACTGCTGGTGGCAGATTCATGTAGATAAATGCCTTCTCAATTTTAGGTTTCTTCAGCTACGTTTCAGTCACTTGTTCCTGATATTCCCAGCCACATCGACAGCCCAGTCTTTATTGCTCCTAATCAGGCTCAGTCACCTGCAGCTGCTGTCCTTCACTTAGCCACTGCTGATTTAGACGATATGCAGCAGGATATTGAGCAAGTTTGGGAGGAGCTATTATCCATTCCAGAATTACAGGTAACTAAGATCTAATATAATAAATACCAAAGATGCTATTTTATATTCAGTCCCTTTAAATTAGTCATTCCAGTTATTTATTATTTATATGCCACCTACTTATAGGAAGGATTGGAGGGTGCTTTTAAATTAGTCATGAGAGCTGCCCATGCTCACTTCAGTGAACTTTTGTTAGTTAAGTGGACTGGATGTCTTGAGGGACAGATCAGGTTATAAACCTGAAGTCTGATCTGGGAACTCTGAAAGTAATACATATGCTTAGGCATAAGTATCTGTTGGAAATGGGAATTACCTCTGAATTCTAGAAGAGCCGGGTGTGAATGGGGGTGGGGAGAGATTACCATCAGATATGGATTATCAGCTATTAAAAATAGCTTAACCTTGACTTAACATAGTATAAACTTCTTTTCCATGCAGTGTCTTAATATTCAAAGTGACAAACTGGCTGAGACTAGCATGGTTCCAAGTCCAGAAACCAAACTGGTGGAAATTAACAACAATTATCATTTCTATTCATCAATCCCCTCACTGGAAAAAGAAGTAGGTAACTGCAGTCCACATTTTCTCAGTGCTTTTCAGGATTCCTTCAGCAGCATCCTCTCCACAGAAGAATCCAGCCAGTTGACAGTGAACTCATTAAATTCAAATGCCACAGTAAATACAGATTTTGGTGATGAATTTTATTCTGCTTTCATAGCAGAGCCCAGTACCAGCAACAGCATGCCCTCCTCTGCTACTTTAAGCCAGTCACTCTCTGAACTTCTAAACGGGCCCATTGATATCTCTGATCTATCACTTTGTAAAGCCTTCAACCAAAACCACCCTGAAAGTGCAACAGCAGAATTCAATGATTCTGACTCTGGCATATCACTGAACACAAGTCCTAGCATGGCATCACCTGAACACTCAGTGGAATCTACCATCTGTGGAGACACACTGCTTGGCTTCAGTGATTCTGAAATGGAAGAAATAGATAGTTCTCCTGGAAGTGTCAAACAGAAGGGTCCTAAAACACAGCCAGTAAGGCCTTCTGGGGATACAGTCCAACCCTTGTCATCATCTCGGAGGAACAGTGCTCCAGTGTGTGATGCCCAGTGTGAAAATACACCAAAGAAAGAAGTGCCTGTAAGTCCTGGTCATCGAAAAACCCCATTCACAAAAGACAAACATTCAAGCCGCTTGGAGGCTCATCTCACAAGAGATGAGCTACGGGCAAAAGCTCTCCATATCCCATTCCCTGTAGAAAAAATCATTAACCTCCCAGTTGATGACTTCAATGAAATGATGTCCAAGGAGCAATTCAACGAGGCTCAACTTGCATTAATTAGAGACATACGTAGGAGGGGTAAGAATAAAGTGGCTGCTCAGAATTGCAGAAAAAGAAAACTGGAAAATATAGTGGAACTGGAGCAAGATTTAGATCATTTAAAAGATGAAAAAGAAAAATTGCTCAAAGAAAAAGGAGAAAACGACAAAAGCCTTCATCTACTGAAAAAACAACTCAGCACCTTGTATCTTGAAGTCTTCAGCATGCTACGTGATGAAGATGGAAAGCCGTACTCCCCAAGTGAATACTCCTTGCAGCAAACGAGAGATGGCAATGTATTCCTTGTTCCCAAAAGTAAGAAGCCAGATACTAAGAAAAACTAGATTTGAGCAGATCTGACCTTTTCTGAGCTAGTGGGGTTTTTTTGTTGTTGTTGTACTGTTATACTAAAAGCTCCTACTGTGATGTGAAATGCAGAAATACACTTTATAAGTAATTCTATGCAAAATTATAGTCAAAACTAGTGTAGAAAATATAAAACTTTAAGAAGCATTAAAATAAGTTATCAGTATGCTGAATCAGTAGTTTCACTTTAACTGCAAACTTAATTTCTTAAAACACCATTGGGGCTAGTTTCTATATACATGTAAATACTACAAAAACTCCTTATTTATACTGTTTTTATCTCATTTGTTACTTTCGTAGATTTATATGATACATCTGGCTAAAAGCAAATTGTTGCAAAACTAACCACTACGTACTTTTTTAAATAAATACTGTATGAACAAAAAAATGGCATTTTTTATATTAAATTGTTTAGCTCTAGCAAAAGACAATTTAGTTGAAAAGCTGGTACTAATAAAGGAATATTATGACCATTAAATTATGTCTTTGAAGTTCATTCACAATCTTTTATGACAATAATATGGAAAGCACTACACTAAGTTGGTACAGGAGATACAGGGAAATGGAGTGTATCAAAAAGATTTTCTCGGGCTTCCCTGGTGGCACAGTGGTTGAGAGTCCGCCTGCCGATGCAGGGGACACGGGTTCACACCCTGGGTCTGGGAAGATCCCGCATGCCGCAGAGCGGCTGGGCCCGTGGGCCACAGCCGCTGAGCCTGCACGTCCGAAGCCTGTTCTCTGCAACGGGAGAGGCCGCAATGGGAGAGACCACAGCTGTGAGAGGCCCGCGTACCGCAAAAAAAACCCTTTCTCTTCAGCAGCAAATATATCTCAACTAAAAAAAATGCTCTATATACTTTGACATGAAAACACCGGTTCTTTTACTCCTATCAAGGTATATGCCATACATTTGAAGGTGTGGGAGAACCATCCTACTAACAGAGCATTACAGACACAGGAAGTTGGAAGGCTCTGAGGCCTGTTTGAGAAAATATATGGCTTAACATGCAGGGGGAGAAAAAGGGTGCCTGAGTAGAAAAGCACACGGCACAGATCCTTAAGCCTTCATAACCTTTGCTTTTACCTTGTGGAGAACTACGGGCAGTGTTAAGTAGGGGTAACATCTAAGTTAAAAGTTTCCTCTGCCTTGTGTGTCGGCAGTAGTCTAAAGGGTAAAGGTAGGAGACCAATGGGGAGGCTCTGAAATATTCACATGGAGTATGGTGTCTTGGTTTAGAGTGATAGCAGAAGTGAGAAGGCACTGGATTCTGCATGTTTCAAAGGAGGAACTAAAAGGATTTTCCAATAGAATGGATGCAGAATGAAGGTAGACTCAAGGACTTGAACATCTGAAAGAACTGAGTTGCCCAGAGATGGTTAAGACTGTGGCTAGAAGATTTAGGTGGGAAAACCAGTTCACTTTGGGACATATCCAGTGCTTAAACATGTAAACAGCAGGTACAGTAGCAAGGCCCCTCAAAATTTTGAGACTCTGCAGGCCACCCAAGAAACCATTCACAACACTGATCATTTTCTTCGTTTGGTCAGATATTCACGTCTTGCTTGGTTTCATTTTGAAGTGGGTAAATGGAAGTCATCTGAGGGCTCAGCATGTTTAAAATAAGCACTACGTGCAGGTTATTCACCAAAAGTCCTATCAATCCATCAGGAGCAATATAGTGTACAGGTCCACAGGCCCTAGAGCCAGACTGCCTGGGCTGCTACCATTTTCCAAGAATGACCTCCAGTGAGGCAAAGCACCGAGGCTGCTTCATCTGTAAAGCAGGAATAAGTATGCAGTGAATTACTCCACAAGAAGCACTGACCCTAGCTAATAGTAAGCACGCTATAAATGAGACCTTTTTCTTCAGCCTTTTATTAGCATGCTTTTTAGTTGCAAGTGAAAGAAACTAAAGTCAAACCAGCTTAATAAGAATTTGACTCAGCCGACTGTAAAGTTCAGGGTTGAAAACGACTTCAAGGACTATCTAGGCATTCAAATGTGGAGATTCTGTGATCTGTCCTGTGTGGTCAAGAATTCCTTCCCATAGTGGTGTTTTAGAGATCCCTGGAAGACATCACTTTTTCAACCTCAGAAGACAAAAATCTCATCTCGAATAAAGTGCCCTTAAAATTATGGGTGGGAGTGATGGCAATCTGTTAACAGCAGCCCCCATCTGGAGCACATGGAGTTAACTTGCACCTACTACTATCTACTCCCCCCCACACACAAGGAGGAAGAACACCTAGGCAGACCAGATTTCTACCATCATGAAACCAGATGCCTTCACTCACACATTCGTTAGTCAAACTTCAGAACTTTGCAAGTTGAAGATAACTGACCACAACCTTTCAGTGCCTAAAAATTACTCTTAAGTACTATACATGCTGCATTACATTGAACTAAAATTTTAAAATCTAACAAATCCTGACCCATGACTAGAAGATTTCACCTCTTGATCATGAAATGTTTATCTGACTCCTCAGATTAAACTTGGCTCTCCAACTGTTAAACTTTACTTGAACAGTTCCTAATTTTAAAATGTGTACCTATGCCTTTTACATTGAGGTACACCCTATTAGAAATCTTAACTGCATGACACTGCATTTGTTATATAAAATTCTTGCCGAGATTTTCTTGAAATCTGTGGAGTAGCTGCTCAAATGTACCTTATAATACTTCCATACCCATTCTTCTAAGTCTCAGAACATATACAAAATATTCTCATTTTTACTTTAAAGATATTTATCAGGCCAATTCCAGCTTTTTAACACTTTGAGAACTGGAAAAAAATTAAAGACAAGAACTTTAATCCTACGTGGAGGAAAAAACCTCCCATTGGTATTAACTTTGTCACCCTTCAAAATTTAGGCATCGCTTCAGCACATTTTTAGAACAGTACTCATGATTATTACCAAGAATACTATCTTTAGGGACCATGGACCTAAGAGCCAGCTTAAGCTCTTTAAACGCATTATCCCATTTAACAACCTTCACACTTACGAGAGCAGGTAATATCAGATTGCTGTTGCCAAGCATCTCAAAATACCACTTAACCATCACAACTTCTAAGTTAGAAGTCAGACACACCACTAGCCTTACCTGATACTTAAGAGTACATATTACCGAATCAAACCTGATTTTTGGTTAACTACCTTAAAAGTAACATTTAACGCATATAAAAAAAAACATTCTAAGAGGTGTGCTACCATCACCAAACTGCCAAGGGGAGCATGGCATAAAAAAGGAAACCCCAGACAACCTGATCAAGGTCACGAACCACCGTGTTAGTTCTGAACTTAAACTTTTTCCCGATAGGCAAAATCTGGCATCTCAAACAAAATCCTGATTGCATTTTTCTGATACCTACTAAATAAGGATATTGAGTAGAAAACTGAGATTAAATCCAAATAACCTATCAGTTCTTTTGATGCAGTTTACTCAACATTTGTTGGTGGAATAGACTAAATAGACAATGTATTTTTAAAAATGAAAATTCCGTGTATTCTAATTTTCAGATATAGTTGATATGATACAATTTTTCATCTTTGTGATAAACCCTTATTAATTGTAATGGCTATACACATGGATGTAGTGAAACTTAACCATTTCTCATTAAGCTGTCCACTTCCTTATACATAACACTATCCACATTTATTACCAGTAAATTTCAGAAGTAAAATAGTACATACAGGTAAATCCGTTATTTCCTAGCTTTCAGTACCATGCCCACTTAACATCTACCAGGTGAATGCAGTTTAATGCACCCTTGCCATTATCTGATTGAAAATATATTAAGCAAAAAATGGCATGTATTACCTATTACCTTGCTCTTTCCCCAACCCTTGGTACTTTTTATTCAGTTCCAAGTTTAATTAACCTAGTGTATTTACAGGACCCCGCTTTTGCAAAACACTAATCCTCCAAAAAAATTTTAATTGCAGTTTGTAATGACTACATGGGAGATTCCAAATTTATCTTGTTGCCTGAACATTTTGCGGTTTCATTTAATGTATTTTCACTCTGAGAAAATAAAGATAAACGTTATTTTACAACTCAAGCATTAAATTGGAATTATAAGGCACTTACAGCTACACAGAATACAAGCAAAATGTGTCAAAATCCTAAAATCCTCACATGGCTTCAATTCACAAAGCATTTCACATGTTAACAGCTATCAATGCTATGAACCCAAATAAGTGTGGTATGAAAATTAAAAAAAAAAAAAAAAAATCACATCAAAACCATACCTCACAAATTTGTCAAAATTTTTGGGGGGGTGTGCTGCCCAAAATACCTTAGTTCCCCAACTAGGGATTGAACCGGGGCTCCCTGAAGTGGAAGCACAGAATCCTAACCATTGGACTGCCAGGGAATTCCCTCAATTTGTCAAACTGACACATTATCACTTGGGTTAAACTGCATAACGATAGTTTACTACTTAATTTTATTAAAGTTTTCCCCGACCCACCTTCACACCACAAAATGCTCAATTGCCTTTCTCAAGATTAAGAAACCAAGTACCTCCAAAAACAAAAAACAGAGTACCTTCCAACATTTTGAACCCTCATTTCACCATTCTCCCAAATTACCATTCACATAATTGTCCTTACCCACAATTTTTCTCCAAAGTTAGTTCACTGACTCACCGATCACCCAAGTATCTCATGTATTCTGTCCTTTAAGAATTAAATCCTTAAGTGGCAATAAGCTTTTTCCCCACACCTACTTCTCATGTGATCTGTTTTCCACTGAATAAAATCTACATCCTTTTAAATCAACTGATAATGCGAAGGCTCATGCCAAGTTTCCTGTTTTTTACTTACTGGTAAAGTATGCAATGTCCACCTATACAGCATTTAAGTCACATGAACACTGTGAAGTGACAAAACAACACACACATTTCTAAAAATATTTTAATGAAAAAGTTCTTTCTGTAAACATTTCATTATACTACAAATGAAACATTTGAATCCATTACAGACCACCTCTTAAGTCTTATAAATCAGAGTAAAACATTGAGATTTAAAAGTAATCTTGAATATTTATAGGCTAACAATCCTTACATTACCCCTGCACATTAGCATGCTTACTCACTACTTTGTGACATCAATTACTGGAATTCCAAGAGATACTGGCATTTAATTAGAAATGTTTCAAATGGTGACTTATATATTAGAACTCTTAAAACCAAGTGTATTTCAACTGTTCAGTTCCTTAACAAACGGTCTTTGTTACCAGATAGTTTTTGTTCTTTAGGACATGAGTGTAAAATGAGCTTTTTCAGAAGAAATGTAGTGTGGGAAGCTGTAACCTGTGAGTTGCTTTGACAAAATGAGTTAAGGTTTGCCTTGACCATTTTTCCCTTGTACTTCCTTCGTTTACTGGTGTTATGACTTAAGAGCATCGTATTTTTCAGAAATGACAGTGGAACTACATTTAAGTAAAATCACTTTATTTCATAAAAGAGATGGACTGCAAAAGAACAATGCCTTTAAAAAGAAAATATTTCCTATCTTAGGAAGTCTGCTTCATTAAAAACCATGTTGTAAACAAAAATTATCATTAAAAGGCTATTTACCTTATTCAACACTTCATTCTATGGTGGTGTGTAGAAATTCAGTCCTGATTTAGATAGATACAGAAAGAGACCCAACCAGTTATTTTCTGAAAATAAAATCTGTGGCAACCTAACTGCTCCTGTATATAAATAATTTGACTTACTATAATTTAGAAACTAGTTTTATTTTAACCATCTGTCCCCCCCAAAGTGTTATTTTTTTAAAAAGTGAATTAACATCAAACCTCAAATTTTAACAAGCCCTTTGGGGGCAGCAATAATAGCCCTTATGAACAACCAGCATCTGATTTGTGTAGTAATTGGGTAATATTTTAACTATTCTTTGGGAAAGCTTGTCTTAAAAAGGAGCTTTAGTGGAATTAGGCCCCCACTGCCTCTGATTAACAGATTAAACACAAAGAAACCTAAAAAAGAACCAAAAGTTTATCCTATTAGTCCAAATAATTCCCTGAAGTCGTATGTGAGAGAACTTATTTATGTATGAGGCCACTTGAACGAAGACCATTTTTATATCTGTATGATCTGACAGTTTTGAAATTTCATTCCAAGATTTTCTTTTCTCTAGAATGAGTACCGAAGCGTAATGCTTCTGTTACATGTCATGCTTATTACAAAAATTCTTTAAAAAAACCTGGTCACTCTTTTGTCAAAAATTGACTTTATCCTAAAGACACCAACAATGAATTATATATATCTGACTCAAGATGAACACTCACGGTTACTGCAGGGAAAATTTTAAAACTGTTTAAAATGTGTTCGATGTGGTTCCAAGATAAACTTTTCAGCTGAACAATTTTGCCAATGTATCTAATAGTTTTAAAATATGTAATATAAATTTATAGGGAAACAAATGGTGTCATCAGGCTTTAGTGTAAGCTACAAACCTTACCCAGCCAGAAACCTTCGTATTTAAGATGGTAGGAAAGACATTCCTCATTTAGGCAAGTAGGGTTCTCATTCAACCTGCAAATCAAAAAAATTACTCTTACCTTGCTTTACAAAAAATTACTCTTTAATTAGTGAAAAAATTCAAATTCAAGCCTTACCTAATGCTTATTGCCCTTCCTTGCAGGTCTAAATGCTAGACCTAGTGACTGTGGCCAACTATCTCTCATTGGTGTTCCAAAAGGCGAAGAGCTCCTTCCTGCTAGACTTTCTTCGATATTTCAGTTGTAATAAGCAGATTTAACTAGCTTTTGGAAAGTTGCTCACTATCACCATAGTATCTTATGCCTTCACTTCTCTGTAGTTGAAGCTCTTGCTGCTGCCTTGTCATTCTTTATTTATGCTGACTTGTCCATACTCAAAAGGCTGCTGAAGTCCTGTCTTAGTGAGTCTCCTTTGATCCACACTGTGCTTAAAAAGCACATCTTAGGTCCTTTAAAGCTGGTTAAATCGCTCTCCTCATGGCTTAACTTTTCCACACTGTTCACAAGAACTAAGCTAATACAACTTATAAACAGGTCACATACACAGATTTCACCTGCTTATAGGTTGCAAACATCAACTTACTGACAATATTTTCACTATTAAACTAGTTCCAGAACACAGAAAGTTTGTTAACAGTACAAATTAACCTCATATGCCATTAAAGGATACTGTCAAGGTTGTGTCAAACAATTTCACAAACATAGAAACAGGAAATGTTAATCTCCCCCATTCCTTCAACCTTTATTATATGAATAAAAGAACTTGAGACAATTTAGCTTAATTTTAATAAAATGTTTCCCAAGCATTATTTTGACCAGGTACCCAGGTTTAAGTTATGAACATTGACAGTGTCCATTTATATAACCAACACTTGAAGTTGTTAAAGACTTAACCATTTTCTAATAATTAGCCTATTTTCTACACTGCTTATTCACATATGTCCATTAACAAATGGAATGTCTGTTACATTTATTGGTTTGTGAGTGTTTTCTGGAAAACTGCAGTGTCTGTGAAGACCGATTTCCATGCTGGCATTGCATGCATCCAAATATTAATGCACAGAGGCACAGAATTAGAGCAACGAGAGCATATTCAAACACTAGCACGCCCCATCCCCCCTTTTATTGCTTGTTTTGCTTAGTACTTCTTAAAACAAAAATAAGAATCTCAAATTTAACGTTCAACTACCGAAGAAATAATAACAGCAGGGCACATACTTAGGGCTCGAATGAAATTTTAAGCACTAGCTGGCGCAAAACAGTAGACATTGGTTTATATATATATATATATATATATATATATGACCTTGTTGTCGAAGACTCTTCTCAACCAGGGTCTTCCAAACAAATTGTAAACTCATACCAACATGACTTAGGTTCAAGCATACACATGGAAATAACAGTGTGTTCTTTGGGATTTTTAGTGAGTATAAACTCTGACTATCCAAATTTGAATTCAGGTCTTGAGGAAGTGAAAAGCTTGTTTGTACTAAGCAACTGTGCTACACTTCTACTGCAGTAATCACTTGGGATGATTATATCTAGACTATTCTTGGTTTCATCCAGTATAATGCAGAGGGTACAAACAGGAAAGCATGCCAGCCAGTTAAGGGTTCAACAATGCATGATTTTTATTCTCTTGCTCTGAGAGCTTGTATCAAAAAAATATATATTAAACCAAGGAAAATAACTGAAGATTTATGGGCCTCTTGTGCTTTAAAAAGGAAAAAAAGAAGGTAGCCACTAATTCGCTCAGATAGAGCAGGCTTAGTGGTCCTGTATTTTGAAGATTTTAAGAATGTTTCTTAAGGTAGGAGGAAACGGAAAACATTCACTATCCCTTTCCAGAATTTAAACAGAGGGCAGGAGACATTCTTTACACCCAAATAGAACTATGGCAGCAGTTCACATGTGACCAAGGTGAATGTAGAATGGAGATGTTCTAAACACAGCTAGGACTCTCAGCAAAGCTAATACACTAAAATCATATGATTACATTTTGAAAGAAAATGCACAAAAACCAAATAGGAATTTTGAGATTTTTCATTTGAAGTAAATCTTAATGCTATTAAATTCACAAATATGCTAATTTAAATACCCAATTCTATTATCTAAAACACACATTGCAAACATACAAATATCTATTCTCTCCACATGTCAGAGCCCATTCATTTCATGGTTTGGAAATGGGGAGAATAGATCCCCTTAAACTGCAAGTCAGCAGGTGTTTCTTTACAGTTAACTTTAGCAAAATTCATACAAAATAGTAATTAACAATGATCTTCTTTACTTGTTAACTCACAAGGAAACACCTTCAAAACTGCATTTTGTTAAAGTTTCTGTACTAAAATGTAGAAAAACTGAACTACACAAATATTGAAAAGTTAAAAATTCCTTAATTTTTTATTCCTGGTACCACTACCACAATTTACAGGGCAATATACCTGATGTAATGAAAAGAAAAAGAAAAAGACAAAGCTACAACAGATAAAAGACCTCAGGAATGTACATCTAATTGACACTACATTGCATTAATCAATAGCTGCACTTTTTGCAAACTGTGGCTATGACAGTCCTGAACAAGAAGGGTTTCCTGTTTAAGCTGCAGTAACTTTTCTGACTATGGATCATCGTTCCTTCTGTGGCAGATTTTTACAGTTCCTCTAATGCATTTGGGACGACTGTCTCAAAGTAACCTGCAGCTTTCCTGACAACTCCTCGCTCTCTCTCCTGCTAAGAACTGTAGCCTGTTGAATAATACAGGATAAAAAAATTATTACACTCAGTGAACAGTTCCACATATTCTTTATCATCATGACAAAAATTTAAAGATACCTACCCTTTCCTTCTGAGTTTTTAGAACCTTCTGCTACCATATCCACCACTTCCACCACCAGATCCATAACCACCTGGTAACATACAAAGATTTTAAAGAAACATATGAGTTTTTAATTTAAAAGGCTATGAAAAATTTTTATAGGAAAAAAAAATTATTTACCACCATAGGGACTTCCCGAGCTTCTTCCACCAAAACTGCCCCCCTTCATGGGTCCATAATTTGATTGCTGTTGTCCACTATAATTTCCAAAATCATTATAGCTCCCACCACCACCATAGTTACCTGAAATTACAAAGGTTTTATTTGTGGCTGACCTACACAATTATTTTCCTATTTTAATATATGTACTCGTTATCTTTTGACAATCGTGGCAGCATGTGCTCTGACACTTACACACAACGCTTTGAAAAGAGATTTTACAGAGCTACCAAACTCTTTTCACTACAGAGGCCCACTAGCAGGCCTCAAACATAGGCAGGAGAGGAAAAACAAAGAGTGAAAGCTGGCTCAAAAGACTATGTATTTAGACAGCTACCGTATTTTGTTTATATTAGATGTTACACCCTAGCACATTCTCTCCTTCATACCACTAAATAGCATCAAAATTGTGTTTGATTCACCGTAATTCTGATACCATTTAACTTTTAAATCAATGACAAAAAAGCATTTCAAGTTCACTGTTAAGAAAAACCTGTTGTTGATACATCAATACAGTTCAACAAAACTCAGTGCATTCATAACAAAGTTCTTTATAGCATTGTGGAATGATGCAGAGCTGCTTAAGAGTCTGCAACACACCTGACATATTAAGACTCAAAGTATTTTTGTCACCTAGACTCCAGATGACACCCAATTCAACATGTCTGCACATTCAATTTACAGTTCCCATCTATGCAGCTTAAAAGTACCTAGAGTTAACTAAAATTCAGGCAACAAACATTACCGATAAATGTCCATTTCAATACAAAAATAAGAGTTGAATACACTTTGCCAATTTACTAAATTGCCAGCAAAATAAGAACCGTTTAATTTCCCACCATTTGAGTATTTTCTATTATAAAACATTAAATTTGACCAAATGCTGTTTTAACATGTTTTTAAACACCTGTAAGAAACTATAAAAACTACTGAATATTCAAAACAAGTGAAAGTCTACCACCTCCAAAATTTCCTCCTTCATTGTAACCATCATATCCTCCACCACCGCCACCATATCCACCACCTTGGTTTCCATATCCTGGTCCACCACCACCATAGCCTCCTCTACTACTGTAACCAGGACCACCGCCATAGTTACCACCTAGAACAACAAATTGGGTTGTCAGACAAAAATATAAATGTACAGAGGGTCAAGTTATTGAATGCTAGTTTACCGTACTTTTAAGCCCCCAGAAAACAGGTCAATAAAATTGATTTAACACTCTAAAGCCTGGTAATACCTGGCTAATAGAACAGCAAGAATCTGGGCTAGGAACAATTAAGATGAATGCTTAAATTTTTGATATTAAAAAATTGCCTCAATTTTTAAAAATCTCACTAAGGAAAATAGTGAACAGTCTCCTCTGAGACCTATAATTCCACCTCAACTGCTAGTACAATAAACCTTATCAGCCAAAAAGAACTAGGTAATGTTAAATCTTTAGGGCTTTAAGGTCTACTTTTCCATGATATTAGTTTAAAAGCACACTTTAATGGTCAAGCCACACAAGTTTTAAATTAGGAAAATGTAAACAAACACTTTCATTCTTAATAAAGTATAGAAACAAAATCAAAATATCAAACATTAAAAAACATACCGTCGCCTCCAAATCCATTATATCCACCATCACCTCCTCCATAACTACCTCTGCTGCCACCACCTCCACCACCATACCCTCCTGAAAAAAAGCAAAGTGTGAATTAAACGAATATATTCAATTTACCAATAACACTTAGGTAGACACGTTCTTAGAAATAAGGTAACTGTCCTACCTCTTCCACCAAAGTTTCCACCACGGCCAAAGTTACCTCCACCACCTCCAAAGTTTCCTCCACGACCCATAAAGTTGCCAGATCCACCTCCACGACCTTCAAAACAGGCAGGAAAGTTCTTTAAGAACCTTACAAACATTACTCATCTCTATTTTGTATGTATATATGGTACTACTCACCTCTTTGTGATCCAGCAGATTGCATTTCTTGTTTAGAAAGGGCCTTTTTCACTTCACAATTATGCCCATTAATAGTGTGGTATTTCTGAACTAAATTTTGTTTAATCAAACAAACAAACAAAAGTTATTTGATGTTTGGAAAAGCACACATAAATGATATCCTTTATCACTATATAACTTATTAAAACATCAAAAAGGTAGTGACTTTGAGTAGTGATAAGGGAGTGTTCTGGGACGTTAGTAACATTTATTTCTTGATCCAGATGCTGGTTACACACGTATAGTCACTTCATGAAAACTAAACCATACACTTTATATGCTATTATTATGCACAATACAAAAGTTATAAGCAATTTAGCAAGTTTAGTAGAGAGCTAAGAAGCCATTTCTGCTTTCTCATTCAAGTTCTGAGAAACTGCTACTTACCAACAATTTTATCAACTGTATCATGATCATCAAAAGTTACAAAAGCAAATCCTCTCTTTTTTCCACTCTGCCTGTCTTCCATAACTTCTATGGTTTCAATCTTGCCATACTTTTCAAAGTAGTCTCTCAAATTATATTCTTCTGTATCTTCTTTAATACCACCAACAAAAATTTTCTTCACTGTTAGATGGGCACCAGGCTTTACAGAATCCTACAAATAAAAAATATGTAAGTTAAAAAAAAAACCCTCAAAAATTCTGCAACAATTTCACATGTCACAAAACATGGTATTATTAAAATACCTCTCTAGAAACAGCTCTCTTTGGTTCCACTACACGCCCATCAACCTTGTGTGGTCGAGCACACATTGCTGCATCCACCTCTTCAACACAAGAGTAAGTAACAAAACCAAAGCCCCTGGAACGTTTTGTTTGGGGGTCTCTCATCACCTACAAAACAAAAATTTTAAAGCACTGAAACACACCTAAACAGGTCCTCTGCCCTCTTTCAAGAACCTTTTGTTCCCTTAATAACTTACCACACAATCTGTAAGTGTGCCCCATTTCTCAAAATGTTCTCTTAAGCTATCATCTGTAGTTTCAAAGCTCAGACCACCAATAAACAGTTTTCTCAACTGTTCTGGTTCCTTTGGATCATGACCCTGAGAAAACAAACCAATATACTTTAATTATTTCGTTTAGTAGGTAATTGCAAAGATGCACAAGCCTTTTAATCTCCTACAAATAAACTTTTAACATCAAATTCCTGTACCATTAACACTTTCTCCAGTTAAAAACTGGAGTAGGATCACACACATCAGCTGATTAAAGGGACCAAGAAAACCTATAACCAGACTTTGAAATACCAACATCACTTAAAAATTAAATTGAAGACCAAGATAATTCCAGAATCAAAAGTCCCGAAATTTTGAGCTACAACTACAAGCGTCTGGGGACAGATTATTTTAGAAGTGGCTACTGAGAAACCAGTTTCTAAGAAACCAGAAGTGTTGTAAATGCAGTGTTTCATCTATGCCATTTCTTCTCTCGTCTTCCCTCCTGAGTCTACACCCCCAAAAGCATATAATTATAAACCACAAGACTGTGAACTACAACTTAAGAATGGAGAAATTCACCACTTTCAAGCAAATAAAAAGGTGAAAATAAGTGTTTCTCAATGAAAGGCTAAACCAGCATTTCCCCCCCCCCAAAAAAACTATGGAAAAAACCAGCCACGTAAAAATTTTCTATTTGCATTTGTACCACGTGCCAAAAATGTTTTCAAAACCAACATTTTACTGGGTCACAAAAAGGGCAGTTTGGACTTACGTTAGGTATACTGTCTGACAAGGAACACAGTAAAAAAGAAATTGAGATTTAAAAAAAATTAAGATATGGCCTGAACTGTTTTACAATTTAACTAGTTCTTTAACAAATCACTTAACTACCACTTAATACATATATGCATTAAGACAACTTTCATCCGAAGTCCTTAAATAGAGGCACTCACATTTACATTCTAAGATCTTCCTGTGTCTTCTAAAAGTAGAGACATTAAGGCATTTAATATGAAAAGACTGTCACATGCCACGAAAAAATGTTAAATGATTACTAGCCTAAAGCGTTTATTCACTTAGTCTCATCTTTTCAAGTCCCGATTAAATACATCTAATTAACAATACACAAAATTGAGAGAAAGAAACAATAACCCACATGAAATTATCCCAAACAAATGAAAAATTCGACTCTGGTTGCAGTCCTCTGAAACAAAATTACAAGAAAGTACAACCTGAGCCGACCCATCAAAATAGGAAAAACGAAGGTGAAAAAATTTCAACTTTCTATTTTACATCCACACTCTATGAGATGGGGCACTTCACCCACATGGAACGAAGCTACGTAAGGACTTTAGCAAAAACGGCAGATCAAGAAGTACTTTATAACAGCAAAATTAAAAAAAAATTATTTTCAACCGAGTGCTCCGAGGAACAGAACGGGACGTAAAATTCTCCTTAGCGATCTTTAAGGCCTGGAAACGCGTTGGGAGAACATCACTGAAAGCACTAGGCCCCAAGCTTCGAGGCCGTTTGCGGCATTCTCTGCTGGGCCGCCTCCTCCCTCTTCCTTCCAATCCCACGCTCTCTCTCCCGGCGGCGGAGCCAGGCGGCGGCCATTGCGTGCCAATGCGCCATTTCGTAACGCGGCAGGGGATCAATGTCAATGTGGCCGCCGCCCGCCTGCTCGCTCGCCCGGATGTGCCTGCTCGTCCCCTCCCCTCCCCCACCGCCTCCTCCCAACTGCTCCCGCCGAGGCCCGCCATGCCGCCCTCGGCCTCGAATGGGAGGCCGCGCGGCCGGCGGGCCAGCTCCCCTCCCGAGGTTTCCCCAGCCACACCGCGCCTCCGAGGAACCACTTGTGCAGCCCAAGGAGACAGCAAGGCTGGCGAGAAGCCCCAAGGAAGCCTCCGAGGCCCGCTCCCCTCCCCCTCCCGCCGCCCGTCTCAACGCAGAGCGCGGGAGGGCCGACCCAGTCCACCCGGCCTCCCCACTCCCACCGAGCCCGGCCCCCCTTGCCGGCCACTACCCAGCAACCCCCCGCTCTCCCCCTAATACCTCCTCCCCCCGGCGGCGACGGCGACGGCCGGAGTCGGGCTGGGGGCGGCCGGGCGGCGGTTTTACCTCCATTTTGAGACCGGACTCGCCTCTTCCAACTCGAGTTCAATATGGGACCGAGAGGAAGAGGCGGGGCTAGCCGTCACGTGACGCGCTTTTCGCGCGCCGCCGGCCTAATGGGGGAGGGGCGAGTTGGGAAGGGGCGTGGCCAGCTGGGCGCGAAGAGGGACTGGACGAGCGGGTTGGTTGGCAGAGGACGGGGGCGTGGCAGGCCCCGGGAGCGCGCGCGCCTCGCTAACTTCCAGTGCGGCACCGCCCTTGCCGCCGTTCGCGCCCGGGCGGCTGCAAGGACGTCAGCTAGGTTTTCGCCAATGGTCGGTGCCCACGTCGGGAGAATGCCTCGTGACCGCGCGTCACCGGAGAAAAAGGCCTGTTTCCCTTTTTTCTCGCGCTTCTTTCCCCTCCCCCATGTGGGCCTTTCGGTCTCCATTATCGAATTCATTTCATTCAAGCGCCTGAGTAAAACCACATTCCCTTCTTGTACTTTAGGGTTGTAAGAAAGCCCTCTCGGCCCCTCGGCGTCTCCTCGCACGTTTCCAAATGGCAGGGCCTGGTGTCCGTGACTGGGATGCCCACTGTGAGGGCCCGCACTGAAAATCCCTGACACTGACATATGTGAATCATGGGCATCTTGGAAAGGCCTCAAAACGTGGTTGAAACACTGAAATTTCACCCTTAATGAGCTGAGGCAAGACTGGTCGAGGTCAGTTAATTAGGTACTCACTGATATCTCAAGAAATCTGTCGGCACTATTTTCTTACACTTATAGTTACTGTGGAAGGAGCCGAAGGAACTGTTCTCGTGGACTGGATTTAAGGAATGATTTACAAGATTGCTAGAAGGAAGACCACCAGATATACTTCCTATTCGCGAGTGATTTTTACCTAATTATTTTCACTTGTGAAGTAAAACAAGATCAAAGAGTTGATCTAATTCTTTCTTGGCCTCCCAAGTGACTTTAAGTCATTTGACCTTACTGAGCTTTAGTTTTAGAATTTTTTTTTAATGAAAATGGGGATAAGATTTGGTGATCTTCAACACCTATGACAGCTGTAAGGTAATAATCTGTGGATCCGTATAGAAGCAAAGGTGCTGGTAAAAGTGACCACAGTTGACAGGTCTCCCTACCATGCTAAGAAATGCCCTATATTTTAATGTAGCATTCCATACAAGCATCTCGTTTAGAATTGATCAGGCCCTCCCTTGGAAAGATTAGAAATCTAATCAGTTATATTCTAAGTTGTTTGAAAAGCAGGTTGTTAACCAGTGGGGAATGGTCAGCTCAGAGTTTGGGGAAGAAAATGAGCACAAAGAATAACAGTTTGTTGATGTTTATCTAGCATTGCCCAAGTGGAACAGTGTTTGATTTGGGAGACAGGAACAAAAGGTACTCTGTTCTAGGGCAGAAACCAGTCACCAGGCCTTACTGTATCTTGGATGAAAACAACCCTCCAAGCAAAGTAACCCTCCTCTGGTTGCTCTGATTCTATTATCAGAAGCAAATTATTACATATTCTGCTTATCAGGTACTCCTGATAGCCAACAATAGTACTTGAGATATTGGGAAAATTTCTACTCTTAGTGTCTCGTTAGTATGTAAAAGCTTTGTGAGTTTGATTACTATGAAATAGTCTTGAATAACTTGGTCACTTCTGAGTATGTAGAAAAACGTGACGTTAAAGACCTTAGGGAGATGGTATTCAAACCAAGGTACCTATGAGAAACTGCAAGAAAACTGATCACTTGACTTCACTTTAGTGCATGTTTGTCTAGGTGTTTTCTAACCAAGTTATTTCTAATCAATAACTTCTGTTATTCTTTCTTTGAATTGTATGAAGTTTTCATATTAATTTGAGAAATGGTGGGGGATGGGATACTAAGTACTTCCATCCAGGAACACATTATGTCAGTCCATTTGTTCAAGTCTTTTGTCCTACAGTAAAATGTGGATTCCTCCCAGATATGTTGTTCACACAGATTCTGTAGTTTTTAGACGTTAGCTATTTTTTATGCTTTTGTCTAAGCCTTTCTCCAGCTCCGGGGCCACATGGTATCTCGTACAAATATCCCTGTTGGAGTTCTTGACCCTGTTGGACACAGACTTGAACCTTGGCTGTTTTCTATCCTTGTAACCCTGGCTGTTTTTGAAATGTGAGGGACAGAGAGTATATGGGGTAGGGAGCAGAGGACAAGGGTCCTAGGGTGGGATGGGGTGGCAGACTGATTTTATGAATAATCTATATCAGGGCCTCTCAACTTCTTTCCCATCACAACACATAGAGAAAATGCTAATTTAAAAAAAATAAATTTATTTTATGTATTTAGTTTTGGCTGCGTTGGGTCTATGTTGCTGTGCACGGGCTTTCTCTAGTTGCAGCGAGCAGGGGCTACTCTTCGTTGCGGTGTGCGTGCTTCTCATTGCAGTGGCTTCTCTTGTTGCCAAGCACGGGCTCTAGGTACGCGGGCTTCAGTAGTTGCGGCGCATGAGCTCAGTAGTTGTGGCTCGCAGGCTCTAGAGCACAGGCTCAGTAGCTGTGACGCACAGGCTTAGCTGCTCCGCGGCATGTCGGATCTTCGCGGACCAGGGATTGAACCCGTGTCCCCTGCATTAGCAGGTGGATTCTTAACCACTTTACCACCAGGGGAGTCCTAGAAAATGCTAATTTTTGTACAGCACACTAGGTTACATAAAAGAAGAGATTTAGAGGCATCTAAATGATGGTAAAAAAAAATTATCACATTTTCTTTAAATTAAATTATGATAAAGTAAAATACAGTGTATTAGGGAAGATATTAAAAATTGAATTTGGATAAAACTTTCAAATAAAAATTTTCCACATTTTTTAATAATCGAATTGAATTTGTTCCTGTGAATATACTTTGATATTAGATTTTATATTTTATTCAGTTTCTGATCTAGACTTTTTTTTTTGTTTTGCGGTACGGGGGCCTCTCACTGTTGTGGCCTCTCCCGTTGCGGAGCACAGGCTCCGGATGCGCAGGCTCAGTGGCCATGGCTCATGGGCCCAGCCGCTCCGCGGCATGTGGGATCTTCCCGGACTGGGGCATGAACCCGTGTCACCTGCATCGGCAGGCGGACTCTTAACCACTGTGCCACCAGGGAAGCCCATGATCTAGACTTTTTAATGATAAACTCATATTCTGAATAGTAATTATCAGTGAGGGACTCTGATCACCTAAGAGTCAGAGTGGGTGATAAAATATTTAAAACCATTTTATACAACCGTTCAAAATGTACAATTGGGGGCTTCCCTGGTGGCGCAGTGGTTGAGAGTCCCCCTGCCGATGCAGGGGACACAGGTTCGTGCCCCGGTCCGGGAAGATTCCACATGCCGCGGAGCGGCTGGGCCCGGGAGCCATGGCTGCTGAGCCTGTGCGTCTGGAGCCTGTGCTCCGCAACAGGAGAGGCCACAACAATGAGAGGCCCGCGAACCGCAAAAAAAAAAAAAAACAAGTACAATTGTAATTATATTTAAAGAATAACAATTCTTACAACTCTTCCTTTTAGTTTATTGACAAATATGTTGCAATTTCATAAGATAATGCAAATGAATTTCAATCCCAATAGTACATTTTTAGATCAAGATTTCCACATTGAAACTCTAGCTTTCAGAACACGCATGCATTGTCAATAGCTAACCTGGGCCCTATTCAAAGAGTGTACTGCTGCAAAGGGATAGAGATGGCCAGTATATGTTTAGACAGATATTAAAGGCATTGCCTGGAGCTGAGCCCACCAGAAAACTACACTCTGCTAAGGCTCCTCTCTAATCCCCTGACAGATTACCCCTGAGGCTGTGTGCTGTGCCCCATGGGTCTCCTGCATTGGCTCCAGGATCTTCGGTCCATGACAGGCAGTGGGATGCTTTGCAGATAGATGCCAGATGTGGCATCTTCTTGGCCGCATGCAGACAGCAGAACTGTAAGTGCTGGTTGCTTCTTTGGCATACACCTCAGACTGCTCTGCACAGGTGCCTGAGGAGACCTAAACAAGGCTGCTCATGGCCAGAGGTAGTAGCCCAAAGGGCTCTGGCTGCCCCCGACAGCTCTCAACTGCCCTGTGCAGGAGGGGTCAATTTCTCACTTACATTCAGGAAACCAGCACACCAAAGTCCACCAGTTAGGAAGCTCTGTCTGTATTATGTGCCTCATTTTATGAATGAGGAAGTTGTTTTACAGGTCAAGGCGGTGATTTTTTTTTTCCAAAATTAAGAGCAAATATGACAGAGTCAGAACTGAAAGAAAGAAAAGAGAAATTGAATGAAAATATTTTGGACAGGAGGAGGGTAATCTTAGAAGGGAGGAATTGTAATATACTATAAGCTTTGTTATCTGCCACTATATTCAGAACATGCTAATAGCTTTATTTTTCTAAATTCTTGGTTTTTAAATGAGTATATGAAGTAAAACACAAAACAAAACAAACATCTCTCCCCCCAAATCCTATTACACAGATTTGACTGCAGTCAATGTAACTTGGTACATACGCTTTTATGTTCTCTTCTAGGCCTAATCAAAGCCTTAAGTATATATAAATGTGTATACATAGCCATATCTGTTTCATTACAGAACATATAAAACTATCTAGATCTGAAATTTCCTTTTTACCACCCACTTACCAAATCAGTCATTTATTGAACTCTTACTATGTGCCAGGAGATTCTGGCTGCTGGAAATTCACCATGGTCACTCACATTATTGAACACTTACCCTGTACCTTGCACTGCTGTAAGCACCTTATGTTCTTGATCTCACTTAATTCCCATAGCAACCTTAGGAGTAGGCCTTATTATTATTGTCATTTTTTTTTTAGGTGAGTAAACTAGGGCTTAGGAAGTTGAATAAATTGACCGGGGCCATATAGCCTCAACAACTAAGGAGATGAGGTAGAATGTCATGTCATAGCTGTATTTACATTTTAATATTCTTGGAAGTAACAACATTTTCTTAAAAGATTTTCCGTCATGCATCTGTCATGTTCGCTACCTTTTTTCATCATGTCTCCAGAGACTGGATGGCTCATAGTAAGCAATTCATTTATTTGTTGTTGAATAAATAAGTGAATGAACAATGAATGAAATTTTTGGGTCCCTTCAGTGCTCTGCAGGACCTACTGTATAATTTGTGGGCCTAGTGCAAAATGAAAATGCAGGGCCCCTTCCTCAAAAATTATTAAAAATTTCAAGACAGTGACACCTGAGCATTAAGCCAAGCCAGGACCCTTATGAATACAGGGCCCTGTACAACCTTGATGCTGGCCCTGGTGCCTAGTGTAGTGCCCTGTCTAGAGCAGGCTCTCAGTCTCTTTTGGATGATTTATTCATTTTTCATTTTGTGATCTACCTCCACTTCCTCATCAGCCACTCATTTCTTATGTGTTCAGAATCTAGTTTCTGCCCCAGGTTATGGAAATTCTCCAAAGTCACAAAAGACTATCTAGCTGTCAAATTAATTTCCCTATTCTCAATGTTAATCCTCCTGTTTTAGTCATTTCAGGCTGCTTTAACAAAATATCATTGACTGGGTGAACTAAAAAACACATTTATTTGTCACAGTTCGAGAGGCTGGGAAGCCTATCAGGATGCTAGCATGATCAGATTCTGGTGAGAGCCCTCTTGCTGGTTTGCAGATGGCTGTCTTCTCACTGTGTCTTCATATGGCAGAGAGGGGAGAGAGAGAACCAGTGAGAGCATGAGCACTAGCTCTTGTGTTTCTTCTTTATAAGGACACTAATCCCATTATGGGGACTTTACCTTCGTGACCTAATTACCTGCTAAAGGCCCACCACATTGGGATTAGGATCTCAGCAAATGAATTTTGGGGAGACACAAGCATGCAGTCCATTAACACCTCCCTAACCCAGGGATTGACATTACTGCCTATCCCTCCTTTTGGTGTTCTCCTCTCTTGTCTTTATTAAGAACATTGATTCTCTTTTTCAGTACTGTCCCTGCTTCCTTTTGGAGCCTTCCCTCTTTCATTTCCTCCTCTCCCTCCCATAAGGTTTTGTTAACACTGAGGTATGGAACCTCTGGAGGGACTTTGTGAAGTGTATCCATTGCTCACCCTGGAGTGGCCACTTCCCCTGGGAAAAATGTGAACGGTATACATGCCTGAGAACCCTCAAGCATGGGATATTGATGTCTGGTTAATGAAATTCATATCCCATCCTACATGAATGGTAGGTAGAACTGCAATACTAGGGCAAGAGGGGCTCAGAACTGGAGAAGCTGAGAGTGAATTGTCAGCTCCAGTCCTGGGAGCAAGTCACAGAGTTTTGAATGGATCTGGGAGGAATCTCAACATGAAATGGGAGTCAAATGTTAGGAAGGAACTAGGCAGATGGAGTGAGAGGAAGGAGAGATGGGAGCCCTAGAAAGAAGATGAACTTAATTTTGGTGGACAGGTTCCCCAGCACAGGATTACTTTCATGCAACTGGGAGTGCCCCAAGTAACAACTTGGATCTGGCATTTCTTACTGTGATATCTTGGTAGCTATCACTGGCCAGCCCTCAGTTTTATCTTTATTTCTCAAGCTTGCCAATACCACCACTACCCGTACCACCCTAATTTTGATTTATTTTAATTTTAACAACACGCAGCAACCTGGCTTCTATGTGGCTGAGAAAGGTCAGTGCACACACAAAATGAAAATAGTATGAAGTGTAAGACTGTAAGAAAAAGAATTTTTTTTGGGGGGGTGTTGCCATCAGTACAGTTGGTCTCAGCTTTCATCTGATTGAAAGAAATGAGATTAACACCCGAATTGACTGACAGACCTTTAATTTTTCTCAGGGCTACTTTCCCCCAATCTTTTCATTATAGAAAAAAAAAATACCGAAAAGTTGAAAGAATTGTACAAAAATCACCTTTATACCCACCAACTAGGTTCAACAATTGATAACCATCTGTCATTTATTCTTCATCTATCTGTATAGAAATGCATTGCAAATATCATGACACTTTTCCCCTAATATAACATGCATAACCTAAAAACAGGGACATCCTCTTATATAATCACATTACCATGGGTTTTTTATTTATTAAATGTTTTATAGTTAATTGCAGTCATTATTCCTTTTGATATTTGAATTGCCTCCAATTTGGCGTCTGTGTACTTTTCGTCATGCTCCCATTAGTCTTAAAGAGCTTACTTGAACTCTCTCTCAGGTACACTTGAATTTTATTAATCAAAGCAAACTCTGTAGTGGATTTTAGGCAATATGTGGAAAAGACTTGGGGATGAGGAGAGGGAGAAAGTGGCCTCTATATAGGTAGGCCAGTGGGATTGTCCTTGGACTCAGCCAGCCTAGGCTCATCTTGACTGGAGCAGCCTTCTCTTGCTTTCATCAGAGCCCCAGATTCACCAATAGCTCCACTGTTTTTCAGAATTTATTGGCAGCGGGAGGCCGAAATTACTATATTTGTAAATTAAGAACTGCTTGTTTGTAAATTAAGAACTGCCTGCTTATTTTTGTAGGAAGAATGAGGATGAATATGATTAAAATTGAAGGGAGATACTCATCAGTAGAAATATGGGCTATTAAATTAGAAAAGCATGTTAATGTGTATGGTGATGAGAGACCTCTGACTGAGACCGGGAGAGAGCAGACCATGGGTCCCTCTGCACACAGAAACTTAGCTGTCCTGTGCCTTATTCCTCATGGCCTTTTGAGCTCACATTGACAAATGAGTCCCATGGCTTTGGGTTATGAGAGAGTTATATTTTAAGAAAATTTCTTGTGACAATAATACCTTGAGTCAAAGCAAACATTTTCAAAGGGTGGGAATTTGGGCCACTGAGGCAGGTCAGTAGAGGAATTTGATTTTTGACAGCGGCTCTTTCAACAAGTCACACCATAATAGCGATTCCTATTCTACCTATCTCTGGCCCTGGCTACAGTCTTATCACATTGAACATGTAAAAGGTAGAGAAGATTCAATTACCCTGAGTGGCAGTTATGAAATATCCTTCCTTGTAGAAGCAAGGACAAATACTTTCATGTTGCTGTGAATATAGTAATACTCAAGACATTGTTGATGGAGGATATTTAAATAACTCTCTGTGAAGGCTTAAAGAATGGAAAAGTCATTCAGGATTGCCTGTTTTTTCAATAATCCCCAACCTCTTTACATTCTATTTGCTTAGATCCCCACTTAGATTTTATTTTATTTTTTTTAATTATTAATTAATTAATTTATTTTTGCTGTGTTGGGTCTTCGTTTCTGTGTGAGGGCTTTATCTAGTTGTGGCAAGCGGGGGCTACTCTTCATCGCGGTGCGTGGGCCTCTCACTATCGCGGCCTCTCTTGTTGCAGAGCACAGGCTTCAGACTCACAGGCTCAGTAGTTGTGGCTCACGGGCCTAGTTGCTCCGCGGCATGTGGGATCTTCCCAGACCAGGGCTTGAACCCGTGTCCCCTGCATTAGCAGGCAGATTCTCAACCACTGTGCCACCAGGGAAGCCCCCCACTTAGATTTTAGATATGTTTACTTTATTTGTTGCTTTTAATTTCCTCATATTTCCCTTTCTTCTGGTTCATCTGGTCCTTCTACCATCATTGCCTTAGTTAATGTAGTGTCATTTGCTTCCAGCCATGAACTTTTTAAAAATATGCTTTAGTTCTCCTAAATAAGGAGCTTTGGGTTTCTTGATTTAGATAAATCTCTCCAGGATACAAAAATATGAAGGAGATTCTGCTAATCCTACAACTATATAAAATTATATACAATCCTGGGACTTCCCTGGTGGCACAGTGGTTAAGAATCCACCTGCCAATGCAGGGGACATGGGTTTGAGCCCTGGTCCGGGAAGATCCCACATGCCGAGGAGCAACTAAGCCCGTGCACCACAACTACTGAGCCCACGCTCTAGAGCCCACGAGCCACAACTACTGAGCCCACGTGCCACAATTACTGAAGCCCACACACCTAGAGCCCGTGCTCTGCAGCAAGAGAAGCCACCGCAATGAGAAGCCCCCTCACTGCAACAAAGAGTAGCCCCTTCTCGCCCCAACTAGAGAAAGCCTGCGTCTAGCAATGAAGACCCAACGCAGCCAAAAATAAATTAAAAAAAAATTATATACAATCCTAGAAGGAAAATACTTTGTAAATTAATCAGGGAGGTGGGTTTGACAGGCTCAAATGTAATTCAGGTGTTCCCTCTCTCTCCTTTGCTGTATGGAATAGCTGAAGTGGTGCCTTCCCCAGCTCTGGTTCCCTTTCATCTCAGAGCTCTGCTCAAATAAAGTCTCTCTCTGGAAAAGGAATCTTGGTGTGAGTGGCTAAGTTACTTCTCCTACCCCCACGTTATTAAATATACATGGGAGAAACCATGTACTAAGAAAAGTGCTTTTATGTACAGCTATTCAGCTGAGCAAACAAAACAAGCTGGTTACCACTGCAGCATGTCTCAGGCACATTCTTTAACCTCCAAAAGTATACATAAACATTAGAAAGCAAAATAAAAAGGAGTAGTGTAGGAAGAGACATATGAAGCTTTAGGGGTGGGCATGATGCTCTACTCCCTTAATGGACATTTTTTCTGGCATTTTATTTATTTGTTGGTTTATTTATTTTTATTGTGGTAAAATATATATAACATAAAACATACCATTTTAACTGTTTTTAAGGTACAACTCACTGACATTAATTATATTCACAATGTTGTGTAACTATCACTGCTACCTATTACCAAAAAGTTTCTATCACTGCAAGCAGAACTCTGTACCTACTAAGCAATGACTCCCCCTTCCTTCTCCTCCCAGCCCTGGTAACCTCTAATCTATTTCCTGTCTCTACGACTTTATCTGTCATTTTAAAAAGATGAATTTTGGTGGCTATGTAGATGGGAAATGGCTTAAGGAATGCACGAGAACAAGACTTAACTCTTTTCCTTCAGGTAATTTAATGGGATAATATTTTGAAAACCATTATTGTGACTTTCTCTTTTGCTTTTCTCAGAACATAATTTCTGCTCTGCTTGGCAGAGGTGCTGATCTAGCTGGCAGAACTGGGAGATTAGGGTTTGAAATGGAAAGGGCACAAAAAGAAAAAGCTACATGATATTCACCTCTGAAAGCCTGTGAAAGCAAAAATAGTGTTATACATGTTGGTGGCCTTGCAAGCTGTGTTTTTATCTTAAGAGAGGATTTTTCCAAATTTCTTTAATATTCACTGAATCAGGAGGGACCAGCTCACAAAGTTCTGCGGTATAGAGAGGATACTCTTCTGTTCGTATTAACAAATCCACGAGTCTTTCTGCTCAATAGCAAGAAGAGGGGGAATAGTTAGGTTAAGGTTGCCTGCAAGTAACAAAAATACTCCAGATAATAGTAGACGAGGGAGAAGTTTATTTCTTTATCATGTTCCTGAAGTCTTTTTAGTTCACAAGGTTGTCAGTCCAATACTGGCATGGCATTTCATGAGACATGAGACTTAGGCTCCTCTGTCTTGCTATCTGCTGTGCTTCATGCCAGAAAGTAAATCTACATTGCAGCCAGCAGACAGGAGGAAAGGGGGAAAGAAGGATACATCACCTTCCTTTAAGGATACTTCCTATAAATTGCACACACAATGTGTGTTCATATCATATGGGCAAGACTTAGTCACATGGCCATAACTAACTGCAAGGGGGCCAGAAAATGGGAGCTCTGTCATTATGGAAGAAGGGACATTCAAATATTTGGGATAATTCACACTTTCTGCCACAGAAAGAGAGGTTGTTTGAAGAATGAAACTTTAAGATGGAGGGGAGTACTGAGTGGAAGGTCATAGTGGGGGGCTCTGGGCAGCCCAAGGGCAACTCCAGGGGAGGTTATTGAGTGTCAGAAGTGGGTTAGTTCTGAGAACATCAAGAGGCTCGGAAATGGGTCTTGCTAGCTGAGAATGTAACAAAGAAGTGTTCTTGATGGGAATTCCCTGGTGGACCAGGACCAGTGGTTAAGACTCTACGCTCTTGCTGCCGAGGGTCCGGGTTCAATCCCTGGTCAGGGAGCTAAGATCCCATAAGCCAAGAAGCACAGCCAAAAAAAGAAAAAAAAGGAGTATTCTCAATCTTATAATCTTGGGAAGAAGACTGGTTCTATCCTGTCTTCACCACAAACTACTTGTGAAATGGCTTCTTCCTTCAGAAAATGAGTCCCAAGGAGGGAGTGTGATGGATATCTCTCTTCATCATGCTGCCTGAAGAGCCTGGAGACAGGGATAAGGGGAGTAGGAAAGGCCTTGACCAGAATCTGATACAGGATGTGGACCTGTAGCCTGCTGAGGGATCTGCCTCTTGGGAGTAGCGGCAGGTGAGGGTGTATACTTTGAGATGTGTGCACCTCTGATGCGTTCAGTTTCAGAGGGGATTCTGCTTTGCTCTGGCCTTCAATTTATGACACATGGGTACAGAGGCCACATCATGTAGTGATTTGCAGCAAGGATTTGGGAGCCAGACTGTCCAGATTTGAACCCCAGCACTACCCTTTACTATCCCTTAAGTAACCTGAGAAAAGTTACTTAATCACTCTTAATATGAAAGGAGACAATAATACTAGTACCTGCCTCATACTACATGACTACAGGATGTAAATAAGACCAGAGATATATTATCAATATAAAGTTCAATATGGTTGGTCATACCAAATGGAGATTGTTTGCCTGCATCTTACCAAAAAAAAAAAAAAAAAGACTTTGGCATTCTATCTACTTTGTCCCTACAGCTTTGTGTAATGTCTCTCCTTTATGTCAGATTTCTTACTAGTAGTCCTGTTTTGTGTTTTTTTTACAAGGTTTTAAAATAAGGATTAAATTAATTAAAACATGATATAGAAAAAACTAAAAAAAGTTAGCTATTATATATTATTATTATGAGTCATAGAACAAAATGGAGAAAATGGCTGAAAAATGGAACCCTAAAGAGTCTACTTGGGCATAGAAAATAGGTGTTTATTGATTCTTCATAGATGTCGATGTAGCATGATATAGATGGTGGTAACCTATTTTTAAATGTTAGTAGATGAGGGCTTCCCTGGTGGCGCAGTGGTTGAGAGTCCGCCTGTCAATGCAGGGGACAGGGGACACAGGTTCGTTCCCCGATCCGGGAGGATCCCACATGCCGCGGAGCGGCTCAGCCCTTGAGCCATGGCCACTGAGCCTGCGCGTCCGGAGCCTGTGCTCCGCAACGGGAGAGGCCACTACAGTGAGAGGCCCGCGTACCGCAAACAAAACAAAACAAACAAACAAAAAAACCCCAAAAGTTAGTAGATGAATAAATACGCTTTCAGTGTGTTATCAGTTCATACAACGGAAACAACCTTAAAGCCATAGGAAATGACAGACACAAATGGGTGAAAGCTGAGTCAATGAATTTTTTTTACGGTTGAGCAAAATATTAAATTCAAACAATGTTACTCTGCTGTATATATGACAAATCTGTGCTTTTGGTTAGTCCCTTGCAGCAATTATGACAATCACAAAATTTCAAGTAGAAAACAAAGTGCAATTCTGATTGTTCTTGGGAGTAAATGTAACAAACCAAAGCAAGACTACTAGGAAGAAATCTGACATAATAGGAGAGACAATGTAAAGGGTTGTTGCAACAAAGTAGAAGGAACCCTGAATGATCTCTCTCTCTCTCCCTTTCACTCTCTCTCTCTCACTTTCTCTCTCTCTCTCTCTTTTCCTTTTTGTAATATACAAGCGGTCTGCATTTGGTAGGGCTAACCTTGTTGAATCTACGATGATACCACATCTTTGGTCTTGTTTACATCCTGTAGCTTATTCATAGAGCATGCTAACTAGCATATGCTGTGTGTTTACTTCAGGCTTACAATACCAACTGTGAATTATGTTCAGTCTAAGTATTACCGTGGTCTTTTAAAATTGTAGTTAGAATATTTTAAACACTATCTATTAGATATACTAGTAAAGCCAGATTAAATTTTTTCAGTTTATAATTCAGATTTCTTCAATTATTATTATTTTAATTATCTACATACTATAATTATATTCCTACTGTACTTTTTTCAGCAGGTTAATTATGTCTTGGTGTAATGTCCCTTAAATCAGATAATATCATATGAACCATATGAAAAGAGTAATTATAAATATTCTAATATGTGGTGATTTAGATTTAAAGCAGTTTTAATGAGTTCTGGAAATAAAATTTATATATTACTTCATTGATATTATTTTAAATTTGGATTTATCTTAAGCATTAACTAGCACTATTAGGGATAAGACAATTTTTTTTTTTAAAAAAAAAATTATTTTTGGCTGTGTTGGGTCTTTATTGCTGCGTACGGGCTTTTCTCTAGTTGCAGTGAGCGGGGGCTACTCTTCATTGTGGTGCGTGGGCTTCTCATTGCGGTGGCTTCTCTTGTTGCGGAGCACGGGCTCTAGGCATGCGGGCTTCAGTAGTTGTGGCTCGTGGGCTCTAGAGCACAGGCTCAGTAGTTGTGGCACACAGGCTTAGTTGCTCTGCAGCATGTGGGATCTTCCTGGACCAGGGCTCGCACCCGTGTCCCCTGTATTGGCAGGCGGATTCTTAACCACTGCACCACCAGGGAAGTCCCGGGATAAGACAATTTAAAAAGTAGAAAGTACTGTTATTAAATAATAGAGCAATAAAAATGTTTTGGGGGTGTGGGGAAGAGAAGGTTCAAATACACCTAAGCAGTGACTCAAACAGCCTAATAAAAAATCAATTAGCATTAAGAACCTCAAAATGTACTAACATGTTCAGAACACTTGATTCCATGTATGAGGAAGAATTGTCACAAATTTTGATCCCCCAATTTGAAATAATTTTGAGTTCTTCTCCTTTTGGCTAAAAAATGACCTTGATTTCTCAATTCTGAAATTACACATTCCTTAGTCTAGACCTTATAGTAAGTAACAAAGACAAACTGGGCACATACTGGTGTAACTACTAAAGTTAGAATTGTATTAGATAATTAACCCGAGTTAAGTTTCTAAAATGTAAAAAAACTGACTCTCCTTCAATGAGTTTTGCTATTTACTGACAGGTAAAACAGTGTTACAAGGTGTAGATGATGGGGTAGGTAATCACATCTTCAGCTGGTGGGTGCTCAGTGCTCCACTGAATCAGACCCCCAGCCTTCCTGGGTCTCCAGTCTGCTCTCAGGAACACTTTGGGTCAATTAATACCAGGCTAGGTACTCAAATCATTGTTCCCAGTAAACTAGCAACATAGAGCCTTGTAAACCAATACCTTGGGTGGCCCATGAAGTCCATTCCAGTGCTGCTTTCTCCTAACTGCCTGTCATAGATAAAGCCAGCACTACAGGCAGTCACTGTGGTTTTAGCTATCTTCAGTGGTTTTAGCCTCAGTCCTACCCTTCTTGTGTTCTTTTGGCTGGTCTAATAATTAAATTGACACAAGACATTAACAGGAGGAAAAAATGTTAATTTGTACTGTATGGAGGTCTCATAGAAATAGGATCCTCAAAAAGTTTAAAAGCAAGAAGGTTTTATACTTTTTAGACAAAGAAACAAATTTGTGAGGAGTTGACAAGACAAAGAAACTTAGGCTTGGGTGTTTAATTAGTGAAGAATCTGAGTTTGGGCTTGGGGTAGTAAATTAGTAAAGAAGTAACAAGGTTTGTTTATATAGGCTTCTTAGCCCTGAATTCCGTATCTCTGGTGATAAGGATGTCTCTCTACCTCCAGATGCAGGGAGTATACCTTTCACATGGGAGATTTATTTTCTGTTTTCAGAGGGTCAAGGTGTCCTTCTTGTATTGGCTGTCTCTTAATTAACTTTAATTCAAAATAACCAGTATGCCACCTTGGCATATTTTGGGGCCACCTGCCCCAAGCTCCAACACCACCAGTCTCTGGTATTTGTTATAGCAGCCTGAACTAAGACAGACAAACATAATCTAACAATGTTATTTAAAGATTTCTCTCCCTTGATATTTGATGATTTTAACAAATTTGCATTGAATTGATGTGTAACCATGAGTGTATTACTTACTCTCTAGGGGCCTCAGTTCTTTTGAGTTACTATAATTTACTTTGTAATAATGAAGTTCCATATATATTCAAACCCATCCAAAAACAATTGCCTGATTGGATTACAGAAAGGATTCTACACCTCAGGTGTTTCAGTTAATTCACTGTTGCTATGATGATATTTTTCTCTTCTAATTCCCTTTATATTATTTATGAAATTTTATTATAATAGAATTTAGAATATTAGATCTGGAAGAAATATTAGAAATTATGTGGTCCAAATCCCTTATTAATTTATACCATATTTTGTTCTTTCGATTATTGATATACTACTGAGGTGGCAAGAAGAAATAGGAAAAATCTAGGACTACGTAAAATGAAGCACTTTTCGGAGAAGGAATGAAACTCAAGTGAGGCCTCATCTTTATTGATGAAACTTTAGTCATTTACACCGTAATTATTAACTGACTATTTATACAGGATAGATTTTTGTTTTAATTTGTATTATTTAAATCATACTATTCACAGATATGAAATAAGAAGATGATCATGCTTATAGTTTCTATTACAGCAAATAAAAGCAACTTTTAGGTGATTCTACTACCTTCATAATGAGCCTCGAATATTCATAGATATTAAATATATCATTGATGTTGAATATTTTTTGTATATAAATCTGGAAATCTTGCTTAAGTCTTACTATAATTTTTTTTTAAAGCTTGACTTTGATTTTTGTTTTAATTTTTATTGGAGTATAGTTGCTTTACAATGGTGTGTTAGTTTCTACTGTACAGCAAAATGAATCAGCTATACATATACATATATCCCCTCTTTTTTGGATTTCCTTCCCATTTAGGTCACCACAGAACATTGAGTAGAGTTCCCTGTGCTATACAGTAGGTTCTCATTAGTTATCTATTTTATACATAGTATCAATAGTGTTCATATGTCAATCCCAATCTCCCAATTCATCCCACCCAAGTCTTACTATAATTTTTGAACATTCTTTATGCTACTTAATAACAAAAGGCGTATTTCTATAATATGTTCCTTAATATTGCAGCGCTCTGATGGACAAGACACCATCTCAGCTAAAAACAATGTGTGTTCTGAAGTCCTCAAGCTAGAGTTCCATGTCAAACGCTTCAGTTTTGTTCATGTTTTAGTGATGGCACATCTTTGAGAACTGAAAAGAGTCTTTTAGCATAGTGGTGGAAAGGATAGACACCAGGCTATTTTTAGTTGCCAAGAACATCATATTCTAGCCAACACATTTTTTTACATGGTAGTATTAGCCAAGTCTGAGGGTGTCATTAAAGTATCCCTTAATGTGTGGAGCAAAGATTGTTTTTAAATAGTGTTCATAAAGTCAAATTCCTAAATAGTAAAAAAATTTAAAAATAGATATCTAAAATTTCAAAAAAGTTTTTGCTCGTTCCTTTGAGAACCTGTTTCACTAGAGTTAAGTAATTCTCAGGTAAGAAAGTTACAGCCATTTCCCCCATTACTGGCTCTCTGTCAGTTTCAACCTTAGATTCTGTACTATTTCCTGTACTGTGAGCTTGAATTTCTAGGCAATAAAGATAAGGGAGGAACAGGGTGGCTTCTCATTTCCACCCATATTTAAAAACTCAGAGGTGGGTGGAAACTTATGTAGATTAAAAGCTTACTAGTTGACAACAGTCCTTGCATACCTTATTTCAATTAATCCTTTTATTGGCCATAAGTAGGTTTATTATCTCCATTTTAGAGACTAGGATGCCATGGGTCAGAGAAGCTAAGTAATTTGCCTAAGATCATATAGCTAATAAGAGTAAGACAAGAGCAGAAAGATCTGACTGGGGACACAGAGAGTGTGTGGTGAAATGTCTCACTCCATAAGCAGCTCACCCCAGTCTTTCTCCTTGGTCCTGCCACATGGACAGTAGCAGTAGTAATAGCTTAGGCAGCCCTGGACCTCTGTGCAGGATGAAGACAACTGCCCAGTTTTTTGAAATAAAGGCCACTATGGCTTGCCCAGTATACTTGGAGCAAAATGCCATAAAAAATTTAAGGTATAATATTGAATTCCTTCTTTCATTAGCACTTTTATAGTGAAAATTCTCCATATTAGCTCATTCTGCAGGGCCATGTGGGGCACCTGTACCGCAGCTGCTTTCTTTTCTGGTGACCTTACAGGCTTATTTTTGTGCTTTCAAACCTTTCTCCATTTGGTTCTCTCAATTAACAGGAAACTTGTTTCTTAAGACTCAGAATTGGCTTTCAGTAAAGATTGTTTTTCTTCCAAAGTGGTGTGGAATTTAGATGCTAATTGTGTTTTGCTCATCTAATTAGATGTGTGAGTTAAAGGGTATAAAATAAGCCACTAGCTACTTTCTCACAAGATACAATAAATCTCTCAAATTGAAAAGAAAAATGGCGTAAATTGTAATCAAAATAGTGTACGATATCATTTCATGCCAGAAGAATGAATTACTTCCAAGGGCTCTCCCTGAGAAATTAGGTTGGGAAATTGGCTAAATCCTCAAATTGTCTCTACTTCCTCATCCACAAGAGAAACAAAACAGGTATTTTGCAGTACACAGTTTAAAGTGAAGCTATAATTATCACCTAGTACCTCTCACCATGTAATTTCTAACCATTCCTTACCATATAATTCTTCACACCATTCTGCTTTGATACTTCTCTGCTCAAAAAATTCTCTGCAGTAAAAGCCAATGAATGTCAATAATCAATTCCTTGGCTAGATAACATGATAGGATAACAAAACAAAGCCTTTGTTGCTGCACAACAAAGCCTTTGATCCATCATCAGAAGTATATGCAGCCACTCACCCCAAATGCCAGTATGTCATCTGCAGTCAATAAGCAGTACTGACACCACCCCTAGAAACTTGTTGGAAGGCCTTCAGGCCTAAACAGAGAAGGTCCTGTCCACTGTCTTCAACTACCTACAGCAAGATTTGCAATTCTGGATTTTCTGGGGACAACCCCCTTTCTAGACCACGCTCTGGCTTCCTGGGACCTTTTATTATATATACATTATATATAATGTAATACAATATATATATAATGTATTACTTTTTAATTATATATACATTATTATATATACATTATATATAATAATTATAGATACACATTATATATATATACATTATATATAATAATGTATATATATATATACATTATATATAATGTATTACATATATATACACATTACATTTATTATATATACATTATATATTATATATAATATATATATAATGTATATTATATATACATTATATATAATAATTACATATATATATATAATGTAATACAATATATATATAACGTATTACATGGAAAATAGAGAAGCCAGTTCCCACTGCTCACTCATCCCTATATGGTATAGCTGGCCAGAAGGGGTGCCTCTTTATCTTAGACTATAATGTAATTCTATTTAAGTGAGCAAAGATCCTTGTTCTACGCAAGTAGAATGAAAGCTGGGGCATTCCATTTGATTACTGTAATTAACATATCATGGTGCTTTTGAGAATTCAGTGAAAGACTTCTCAGAGAAAATGGGAGATGGTCTTCTTGTCCTCTGAACCTTATGATAGATTATGTCAGAGACATGTAACTCCTCAGATTCCCCCTGCCCCTGCAGAGCTGGTTGCTTTATCTTAGCCACAAACACAAGTGACTGACTGCTCTGGGGCCTGCATGAGTCTGCTGCCTGGGGCTGGCCAGTCGCTTGTCTGGGATATTGGCTCTTCCGGGCTGCTGCTGTGCCAATCATTTGGAGTTTCTGGCTCCTCCTACCACTTTGAGACTTGGATGAAAACCCACACTAAAGAGCATGGTATCTGGCTTCCCAAATGGCTGCCAAAGAATCTGGATGATGCAATGCAATGGGCTGGATGTTAACTCGCATGGGATGAACTTTGATCGATACAAATAGAGGAGAGTGTGGCAGATCAGTCAACACCCTCCTTCCTCCCTTTCATTAACTGACTATCCCATGGCATAGTTTTTCCATACTGCCTTCCTATGCATAGCTTTCCATTCTTTCCTTCCTCTTCTCCCTTTTCTCTCACTCTCACTGCCCTGGGTTTACACCTACCAAATAAAGCAAGAGCACTCAATTTCCCTCAGACTCTGTTTTCTAGTAAACTGGGCTAAAACATAGGCCTGCTATATGAATCAGAAAAAATAAAATTCTGAGAATGTGTAAGGTACAAATGCAGGTAGTCTTAGGAATAACTGATATAGACCTATTTTTATACCAACATCTTCAAATTGCATGTATGATAGCTAATTATTTCAATGTGATTTTAGGGACACTATGGCACTTAGATGTAAATTTCATCTCTTTTTTTTTTTTTTTTCCCCTCAGACACCCAAGACCCTTCCTTTTTATCCTAATTAACCAAGAATTTATTGAGAATCTAGTGTATGTGAAACACTATGCAAAGCTTTGGAAACATTTAAAGGTCTTCAGAAGACTTATCTGTCCTCTATCCTCATAATATAGTTAGGACAGGGAGATAATATACAAGTACTGACTTGTGTGGTCTAGATTAAAGTGCTGTGCCTCAGAGAAATGGGGAAATAATTGAAGGTTTCAAGTGTCTAGGAAGGTTTCATGATGGAGATGAAACTTGAATGACATTTTAAAGAATTGATAATATCTGAATTGTTAGAGGAGAGACAGAGACCAGGAGGTGAGCATTTCAAATCTGAGTTAAGGCATGCAGACTGTGTCTGGCATTTGTGATGCACTCACTACTTCTGCATTCTTCATAACAGAATCCCTGGAGGGTTATGGACCCTCTAAAACTCACCTCTAGAACCCAGGTTAGTCTATGATATCCAAAGATTCATAACTTGACAGTTTTCTTAAAACAGTAACAACAAGAAAATACAAAATGAAGCAGAATTTAAACTCCAAATCTGGATCTTCAAACAGGCATAAGTTCTGAAAAGGGCCCTCTAAATTTTATTAATAAAAATAAACATTTCTGATGGAAAGGTACCTTCTTGATAACCTGGATGCTTAAGGGTGAATAAAGTAATACATATTAAGTAGCACAGTCAGACTTACAGGATAATTTACACACAAGTGAAAACTGAGATAATAATTCACATTAGAGTAATATTGAATTATGGGATATTCTGAGAATAAGCGAATTGAACTTTTGACAAAAGATAGTCTAGGCCGTTATTTAACATTCAAGTATGTGACCTAATAAATTTTTGTTGATCTGGGAGCAAAATTCAAGAATTTAATTTTACTTGACAGTTTATTAGGTGAGAACTCACAATTCAGCATAAAAAACCCTATTTGAATTTAAATCATTGAATTCAATATAATTATGAAACTTAAAGAACATTTTTTTAAAATTTAATTTTATTTATTTTTGGCTGAGTTGGGGCTTCGTAGCTGCGCACAGGCTTTCTTTAGTTGCGGCGAGCGGGGGCCACTCTTTGTTGCAGTGCGCAGGCTTCTCATTGCGGTGGCTTCTCTTGTTGCGGAGCACGGGCTCTAGGCATGCGGGCTTCAGTAGTTGTGGCTCGTGGGCTCAGTAGTTGTGGCTCACGGGCTTCAGTAGTTGTGGCGCACGGGCTCTAAAGCACAGGCTCAGTAGTTGTGGCACATGGGCTTAGTTGCTCCATGGCATGTGGGATCTTCCTGGACCAGGGCTCGAACCCATGTCCCCAGCATTGGCAGGCAGATTCTTAACCACTGCGCCACCAGGGAAACCCTAAAGAACATTTTATGAAGGGAGGGAAAATAGAAAAATTCCTAAAGACTCTATGAAAACCTCTCATCATTAAGGGGATAGATTGTGTTCCCAGACCATCAGCTATCTCCTTCCTCTCTTTTCTTGAGTGTAATTAAAATTTCAAAAATTCAGTATATGAAGTATACGCTGGTAAACTGATATGATGAAAGAATTTGCTTCAAAATACTCCAGGGAAAAAAAAGTTGGGAGAGGAGTGGAGATGAGGATCATGTGATAGGTGGTAGGTCATGAAGGTCCATTATTCCTTCTCTTTCTTTTGTACATATTTGAAATTTTTATAATGTAAAGTTCTTATAAAATCTGATATATCTTCAGTAGATTACAACTGATGAATCAGATCTAAATTTTCTTTGTTTTCTTCAAGGGGTTTATAAATATACATTAATTATTTTGTTTCAGCTAAATATATCCTGTTATTAGGGGTGAGTAGGGCAGAGGAAGGGATAGGTTTGGCAGGAGAGGTGATGGGCTGGAGTTGTTAGATATAAGGAAAACAAGAAGCAGCTTTGAAGACAGTTTACAGGAGTTGATAACTGATTTGAATAGAGGTGGGGGTTGAAGTTTCTGCAATTGAGTAGATGATGGCACCACTAACTCCTGAGAATGTAGAGATAAGATAGGGTTTAGGAGAGATGAAGAAAGATGTAAGAGCATGGTTTGGCTGGGCTGATTTTGAAACAGCTAAAGGGTATTCTGCCCAAGGAGCATGTTTCAGTTTTTTACGTTGAAATAAAATATCACAATCCTTTTGATAGGAACTACACCTTGATATTTTCAGAGGTATCCTTCCTTTTAATGGGTTTGTCTGCACAGTCGCCTGTGGGCATCCTCGGGAAGACTCAGGCACCTTTGGCTAGCATCATGTTGCTGAGAAAATGTTATGTTTTCAGGATTAAAAAATTAAACATTTAATTTACATTTAATCACAAAAACAAAAATAAAAACTACCAAACCTTGATCCTGTTGGTATTTAGTAATAGCTTTACAACCATTTATTATCATTTCCTCCCAACTCAGTCAAATTGCTGTCTCCTTATTGTAGGTTGAGTAATTTGACCAAAGTCTAAGTGCTAACCACAGGCAAAGTCCAAGTTAAAACTGCACCTTTTTACTCCTTATTCCTTTTGCTTGATCTTAAAAAAAAATCTCCACAGTAGTTATAAAATAATAAAAACATATTCATGAAAGAACCAGTAGTGTGTTCCTGTAAGTAGTGTTTCTCGGCTGAGCTCCATTAACTGAGACTAGAACCATAGCTCCTTCCCTTTCCTATTGCACCTTCACCAAGTTCTTCCAGTAACAGAATATCCTCTCTGCTCATTTCCCTTCAGTCTATTAATCCATATCTTCTAGGCTAAAAAACCAAACTTCAGTAGATTATTTTAACATATGTATATACGTATGGTAGCTTCTTCACTCCATCCCAGGACAAATTTCTAGAACTAACCAGGCATCTTTTCAGCCTTCCTTGCAGAGAAAGATTTTTGTGAATATTGGACTTATTATTATTAGGTAATAACCTTGATGTCTTGGGCTCAGACCAATCATTAATAGCATTTCCCCTTCAGAACTGGTTTGGGCAAAAAACAGAAAGGAAATTAGGAGAAAGGAGAAAGGACCTCAACTTTCCTACATGTAAGAAAACAGATTACAATAAGGTTTTGGTGAGGATGGAAGCTTATAGGTGAGAGTATCAGGAGTAAAGGTGGAATGATAAGCCTGGGTAGATCACTGTGGTGGGATTCCTGCACATCCAGGAGGAGCCCAAAGAACAGGATCTCTGGTAGAAAGGGGTGCTGAAACTGAGAAAACGGGGCACCAAAAACAAATTTTACCTAGAACTTTATCTGGGGTAGGTTCTAAAACATTCATTATCTTTGGCTTAAATAATACATACTAATTTAAGATCTGCTTTATTCCACTGACATTTTGAATCACTATAAAATCCAACTGTAAAATATTTAGGAAGCAAAATGCAGAATAAATACTTTTTTTTTTTTTTAAACTTGATGCCTTAACTTTTTTTAAGAGCCAAGATACTGGGATGTTTGAAGACAAACTTTTAAAGGAGAAATGTAAATGATCTGGGGGATAATAGAGCATTTTTGTATATGATCTACTCTAAGGTATTGATCAATCAAACAAGTATTTATTGAGTTAACAAGGTTGATGTATGGAACACACTCCACAGTAATTCTTGACTCAATAATGTCTGTGCTAAAAATCAATATTTTTTTTGCATATGCTCACAAAGCATCTATTTAACTAATTGTGCTGTTGACCTTTGCCCAGGATTGGTATTAAAATCATACATCTTTAGTATTGATCACCCTTTAATTTTGTTCTCTTTACACTATTCTGCTCTGTCTACTTTTTAAAATTATTTATTTATTTATGGCTGTGTTGGGTCTTCGTTTCTGTGCGAGGGCTTTCTCTAGTTGCGGCAAGTGCGGGCCACTCTTCATTGCGGTGCGCGGGCCTTTCTTGTTGCGGAGCACAGGCTCCAGACCCGCAGGCTCAGTAGTTGTGGCTCACGGGCCTAGTTGCTCTGCGGCATGTGGGATCTTCCCAGACCAGGGCTCGAACCCGTGTCCCCTGCATTGGCAGGCAGATTCTCAACCACTGCGCCACCAGGGAAGCCCTTTGTCTGCTTTTAATCTGTCTTTTTATTTAAAGGTATGATTTTAAAGCAATTGACATAATTTCTTGTTTTCAAATCTCACTTAGAAATTATCTGATGGGTATATTTTTAAAATTCAAATTTGGGAAAATTATTGGAATTTGGGATATTTATTGAAAAGCTGTTATCATTTTAAAAGTGGAATGATATCTCTTGGAAAGTTAAAACTTTAATTTTGAGCTTGCTGACATATGAACCAGTAAAAATGTTCCTGGAAGTATCTGTGGTGCTAAATTATAATTTTTAAAAAGTTAAAAAACATAATTTTCGTGCAAATATAAAATGAAAATGTGTCCAAGATTTCGTTACCTTGTTAATGAGGGAACCAGTAAGATGTTAAGACCAGTTCAAAGCAGAACTGGAAAACATGTTTTTATCAATAAATATCAGTATTGTGTTGATAAATATATCTACAGATACACAGGAATGCTGAAATGAATTTGTGAATAGATACAAAACTGGTTAATATCCTATAGGGCAATAAAATACAATGTTTGCTCTTTCCCTGGTCTTTCACATGGAACTTACTCTAAGCTCAATATCTGGGAAATAGATGTCTACTAGCACTCTTCCTTCAGTAACATCTCGCTGATGTGTTCCCCCACACACCATGTAGGATGTGTCAGAATGAGGAGGGACAAATATACATCGTTTGAAGAAAGTCTCTCCCTTACGCTTCCACTGTGTAGGCCCCCAGACTCTAAAATAACTCTATTAGGAGAATGTCTTTCTTTATTCTTGAAAATAATTCAACTCCCTCCTTTCCCCCCCTCAGTAAAACTTATTTTTTCCTTGTCCCTTTCCTACTGCATTTTACAAGAATGTAGGCTTGCTTTTTTGGATCAACTAAGGTGTTAAGTGTATTACATTTCTTGGAATACATATTTTTGGTTTATCAGGAGTCTTCATTGTCTTAATGCAAAGAATTTACAAGTACAGGGATTTTAGACATGATGGCAAGTGGTAAAGGAACTAAGTTTTGACATTTGTGCAACAAATATTTCTTGAATCTCTGGTAAGGGCAAGTTACTGTGTATTAGGTGTTGTGAAAGAAATCAAGTTGCATAAAACTTGGTCCTTTCACAATTTGGAAGTGAAATATCAATAAAATATTTACACAGGTACCTATAATGCAAGACCTGTCCTTTCTTTTAAATATTATAAATTTTTTAAATAATAGAAATGTTGGGTGATCCGTGAAGAAAATTTTGAACAAGAGAAAACTAGAAAAAACATTATCCAGAATTCTTCCACCTGAAAATAACCACTATTAATATTTTAGAGGAATTTCTCCAGTTTTTTTTTGTTGTTGTTTTGTTTTTTTTAGCAGTACATGGGCCTCTCACTGTTGTGGCCTCTCCCGTTGCGGAGCACAGGCTCCGGACGCGCAGGTTCAGCGGCCATGGCTCACGGGCCCAGCCGCTACGCAGCATGTGGGATCTTCCCAGACTGGGGCACGAACCCGTGTCCCCTGCATCGACAGGCGGACTCTCAACCACTGCGCCACCAGGGAAGCCCCTAGGTTTTTTTTTTTCATGGTCCCCTTTTCCTTTTTCTTTTTACATACTTGTCACCTTAACAAACATACGATTTTGCATCTTTTTAAAAAATTTAGTTTTATTTGAGTCCTTTGCATGGCTTCATAGATTGGTTAGTTTTTTTTGTTTGTTCCATAGCCTTTCTCCTGCTCTGAGTGATTATAGTTGGCCAACCGCAATACCCTACTCCTCTGGCAATAAAGATTGGTCTAAGAATGGGCTTGTGACCTGTCTGAGCAGGGGCAACTGTTTTGGGAGATTGACATGAATTCTCAAAGAGGGAGAGTTTTGTGAACTGCCAGGGGCCATATTCCCCACCTGAGAATAAAGCTGATAAGGAAAGGGAGAGGGAGGGAGAAAGGGAGTGGGGGAGAAAGAGAGATTGATTCCAGAAAACACTGTTCGAGCATCTGGATATAGACATGCTGAAGCCAGCTCAGAGCTGGAACTTTATAATAGTTTTGTGAGCAAAAATATTTTCTTTATTTGCTTAAAATAGTGGAGTGGGGTTTCTGTCACCTGCAACTAAAAAGTTCTGACCATATGCCTGTGATTGCTTAGTCTTAATAATCATCATTTTAAAATATTTGATTTTCTATGCAGAGACCTTATTTACAGCAAAGGTAATAAATGTGATCAGGACTTCCCTGGTGGTGCAGTGGCTAAGAAGCCACCTGCCAATGCAGGGGACACGGGTTCTAGCTCTGGTCCAGGAAGATCCCATATGCCACAGAGCAACTAAGCCCGTGCGCCACAACTACTGAGTCTGAGCTCTAGAGCCCACGTGCCTAGAGCCCGTGCTCCACGACAAGAGAATCCACCATAATGAGAAGCCAGCGCAACGATGAAGAGTAGCCCCCAGTAGCCACAGCTAGAGAAAGCCCACGCACAGCAACGAAGACCCGACACAGCCAAAAATAAATAAATAAATAAAAGATGTGGTCAAAGCAAAAAGCGTTCCATACCAGAATTTGTGAAATATTCTCCCATTTACTTTCCATGATATATTCTCACTTCCTTCCTCCTTCCTTTCCTTTTATTCTCCTTGCATGTTTAGTCTCTTTAAACATTTATTGATTGATTATTTACCATGTGCTCTTCACAGTGCTAAGTGCTGAAGACTCAACAGTGAGTAGTGCAGACTTGGTCCCTGCCTTCTTAGAAATTATGAGCTCACAAAAATGGATAACTAATAAGAACCTGCTATATAAAAAAATAAATAAAATAAAATTCAAAAAAAAAGAAATTATGAGCTCACAGACTTCTTTTTTCCTGCATTGTATTGGTATAATATTGTACAGTACAGCATTGGTGGTGTAGCATTTTTTTATGTTTTACTTTGAGTCAAATGGAAATGCTTTTTTAAATAGCAACTAATATTAATATGCTAATATTTTAAAAAAATCTCATGATTTTGAGATAATACAATAATGACTATATAGGTTTTAAACAGTGTAAATCAAATAATAACTAGAAGCTTTTGAAATTGATGAACACTATAAATATTTATGACACTATATAACCTTTTGACTTGATTGCTTTTGAAATACACGTGCTTTAAATGCCCTTCATTTTTTGACTGCACATCAAATCATTTTCCTTACATTAATAAGTACAATAGTAATAAAAACTGCACAGAGAGATGCCACAGGTACAGTATGTCTGAGGAGTGGAAATAAGTAAAGTGAATGTTATTTATAGAAGATTTTCCCAAGTTTTTTGCATTTGCCCCTAGAACAACGTTTAGCCCTCTCAAAATGTTTTGACTAAAATAGAATGAAAGGTGTGAACCTCCTCTGATAAAAATGTATGGAATATTTTTAGAATGAAATACAAAAGCAAATGGGTAAGATGATGATAAATGTATTTGAAAGGGGCAAACTTTCAAACCGAAATCGTTACAGAAAAGTTGTTTTCTCAGAAGTAAAGGTAGACCACTTTTCCTTTCGTACAAGAGTGTAGGAGCATTTCGAGCAAGTTTCCTCTTCTTGTCGGGAGTCTGGCCCTCTAAAGGAGTTAAGGGTCACTGCTACTCAGCCTTCCAGAGTCTACATTCAAAGCAAAGATAGTGGGGTTGAGGGTGGCTCTCACCTCCTGGAAGCTGTGACTCCCTTCAGTCACGTCAGGAAAGGAACAGAGAGTCTGATACTTGAGCTAGGCAGGACAATGAAAGAACACAGATCAGGTGTGTGTCCTGTTGCTTCAGGCCGTCCAGAAAAGATGGCCATCAAAGTCACCTTTTAATGGGGCCAGTGGGGTCTAGTCCAGACTCTTAAACATGGGTGGCCAGGGATTCTGGGTCTGTCCTGTCTGGACACAAATAATTCACCAATTATTTTTAAGTAGTTAGATGAAAACCCATCACATATTTCAAACCTAACATTAATGCTGATTTTCAACCTTGACTGCACATTGGAATCAGCTGGGGGAGCTTTTAAAAGTCCTGATGTCCAAGTTGTACCCCAGACCAATTCAATCAGAATCCTTGGGAGTGGAATCCAGGCTCCCCATGTGATTCCAATATGTAGCCAAGTTTGTGAGCTACTGCCTTAGAACCTAACTGCGGACAGCTGTATTAGAATCCAGTGGTAACACCTATCTTTTATCTTTTAAGGATAGGCTTTGATTACTTCAGTGGATGCTCCTGTGACTAAGGAAATAAAGACTTGCTACAAAGTGGCACTTGCTTGGAGGATCCCAGAGAGATTATCATGGGGGCACCTTATGAAGGTCTTGTACCATTTTTCGTCCTCTTTTCTTGTTACGTTGGTTCTGTATTTATTCTCACTTTTCACTCTTCTTGGTAGATGCTTACACATAGCCACTGGACCATGGGTGTGTGTGTGTGTGTGTTAACAGAGCAAACCTATTTTGAGGGTAGAGCTATTTTTACTTGCCTTGGGTTGCTTTGTATCTCCACTAAAACAGGGCAAAATGGGGGATCCTCGACTTGAACTGGGATCTCCAGAGTTTCAATTACAGCTGTTCTCAACATCCCAGGCTTTTCCCCCACCTGTAAGGGAAGAGTGTGTTGAGATCAGTTTGCCAGCTAGGAGCTTTCTAACAAAAATGCAGAGTAGGTTAAGTTACTAAGGGGACCTTATTCTACCCCAGCACTAGGTGAGAAGTTAGATAAAGGTGCCCCCATACTTTAAGGCTGTCCTGAGAATGCCATTACCTTTCAACACCCTCAGAAAAAGAGGTAAAGGCAAAATGTTTTTCATCGTAAACTAAAGATATTTTCTTTCAAGACTTTACTTGAGAACTAACAGGCCTTTAATCTAACATCCCCTTGCTCCCAAATCTACTCCCTGCCCAATACGCACATGGATTTTACTGTAAAAATTCACGTATTCAAACTGTAAGAAAATTGTGATTATTATTTAGAAAGTCCATGGGGGGTTAGTTAACTATCATTGACTTTCATTCTTTTCATGGAACTTCTATATTTCAGTGTAGAATAGAGGAAACAGACTTTTAAAGCAGAGGGATCTGGATTTGAGTCTCTGCCACTTGCTCGCTGTGACTACTGCCAATTTAACTTTTCACTGCCTTAGTTTCTTTGTAAAATAGTTACAGTTACTTTAGGGACTGTGTAATTACATGTGAAGTTTTTGGTATAAGATAGGGAATCAGTAATTGGTAGTGTTTAATATTAAACTTTTGATATGTTTTTAAAAGTCTGAGGGTTTTTCTCTCTTACGTTCTCCAGTAATAATCTATGACCACTGAGTTCCCACACTTGACTGTAAACTCCAGAAAAGCAGGAATTGCCATCATTTACCCCAGTGCCTGGAATAGAGGAGGTGATAAATATTTGCCAAGTGAATGTATGTGTCTGTTGTTGTACATTGTGCTCAAAATCTGCCACGTGAGCAAATATCTTTACTATGATATGAATTTGGAGACACATTCTACTAATGAATTAGGTTGTGAAAACACAGTCTTATGTTCCTCATTTGAAAACATTAGCTTGTTCTTCCCAGTTTTGTTATTCTTCTTTGGGTTAGGACTATAGCACAGTGATTAAGGGGCAGGCTCTACAACTGAAGAGCTATACTACCTGGTTGTGAATCCAGACTACATTACCTACTAGCTGTGCAGAAATAAATTAACTGTTCTGTTTCTCAATTTTCTCATTTGTAAAATGGGCATGATAATAACCACTGCACAGAGTTCTTGTCGATGGTTAAATGAGCTAATGCATGAAAGTGCTTAGAATAGTGCCTGCCACACAGTATGAGTGTTAGCTCTTTTGCTAGCTCCTTTCCTGGCTCAGCCTATACTGGTTATTGCATCATCCTTCTATTTCCGGGTTTAGGATGAATGGTCTCTGGTTCCTGGAGGAGGCTTTTTCCTGACTTTGCTCTAGTTCACCAGATTTGCCTTCCAGTATTAACACTGTTCTCTCCCCAGCCACCTAACTGGCTTGTCAGCTGCATATCCTGGACTGTATTTCTTGGTTATGAAAGTTCACCCTCTGATCAGTTTCCCTGCGGTGAGCTTCCTATCAGCAAGCATTCTCTTTCTGTCCTCTCCTGCCTTTGCTCCTTGCTGGAGCTCTTCTCTTCTACATTAGTACATTCTGGAGCCTCTCTTATGGTTTCTCTTGAAAGTCTTCTGCTCTTCACAAGCCCCTCTCCCCAAGCGTAATATGCCTGCCTTGATCCAGAGGACACATCTGCCTCCTTCCCCACCTTCCTTCCCTCACTCCCTCTGGGGCAGAGGGCACAGTCATTCCAGCAGGCTTTTGCTCAAAGTCTTAGATAAGTCCCTGCGGGTTGTATGCAAGGTATTTAAATATTGCCAGGAATGAGAGCAGACTACCTAGCTGCCTGCCCCCACAAAAAATAAACAACTAAAACAATAAAATTAGGGCAAACAGGGGCTCTTGGATAGTAAAACTGATTTGCAGAGCCTCTTCACCTAGCAAGTGCCTAGTGCACAGTAGGGGCTCCTTAAACATGTGTGGAATACTGAGCTGGCTCAGCCTGTCAGCCAGGCTGCAGTCTGGGAAGGACAGCCTTCCAGGGCTCCTGTCTGTACTTTACTTGGGACTCTGTCCACCCCCTTCTTTTGTTGGTTTTCTTGATCTGCCTGCGGAGAGAGCTCTAAGTATTTCACTGTGGATTCCCAGCAAGTGTGAGGAAATGTTTATTTCTTGTCCCCGATAGCATCATCTAGCAATATTAAAAAAAAAAAAAAAAAGTGGCTAGAGAGAGCCATGAAAAGAAGAAGAAAATGGAATGGTTGTCTGCCAACAAGAAAGCAAACACATGAAAGGAGGGGAGAAAACATGGGTATTGCTAAGAAATGGCAAAAGTGGGATTCCTGATCAGTTCCTCCTTGATCCTTTTATCCATAGCTGACTGTCATGCTCCCTGGCAGCATTCTCTAACTGGGCATTTGTCTGTCAAGTGACTATATCTGACTGTTCTGACTTCCTGGGCTGTCTGAGACAGAAACACTAGACGGAGGGTAATTTGCTTCTGGCCTTCTCCCTGTACTCCCCTAAATCAAAAGGCCCATGTCCTTCAATCTAAGGCTGGGGAGGGTGAAGGATTGAACGTGCTCTGGATTCTGTACAAATTCCTCGTTCAACTAGGCTGACTGGCTCCAAATTTATTGTAACTTTCCAAGAGAAGATAGTGAAGGAGAGAGGGAGGAGTGGGCGGGAGATGAGAGAGAATTTCAGAGAAAGAGATAAGGAAAAGGAGAGGGAGGGAAAGTGGGTCTTAGATGTCTGTGTGCTCTGATTTTTATAATTTTAAGAGCAAATTTTTAAGAATTAACTTGTGTGCCCTCTTTAGAATTCCATATAATGCCAAATCTGAGACAAAATATAAGTAAAATATATACTGGGAATGTCATAGGATAAAGGTCAAAAGGTTATTTAAATGGAGAGGGGGTGTTGTCTATTGGTGGTTACTAAATTCCTACTGTGTTTTTTCAGAGCTCCATCACTGAATCATAAGACTAGGAAAATAAGATTTCTAAGTATTGATAAGCAGCAATTTAGCAATCTTGGAGATAATCATCAAAAAGTTTCCCTGTTACAAAGTTATCTTACTTTTAGTTTTCAAACTGGTTCCCCTGGGGTACTGATGTGGAGGAGAATGAGTGCTGGGGGTGGTGCAGAGGTCTCCAAGGCGGGGCTGCTCATTGGAGCAGATAGGGAGTGTTTCTTTCCAAGTCTTCCTTCAGTGATGGCCATGGTGGGAGCATTTACCCCATAGAAAGCAGCAAGCCTCCAAATCAGTTTCTCCTGGAATGCTCCTTGTTAAATATTTACTAGCACACCCCTGTAGCAGATCTGCTTTTACTTGTTGTAAAAGAGTAGATTATAGGAAATGCCTGTGTAAAATAGAGCTTTTGAGAAAGGTCTCATGGCCACAAAGAAGTTTGAAAACCATGCCTCAGTTGGAAATTTTCCTTTTTTCTGAGCAACACACATAGTGAAAATTATAATTGGAAGAATTATATGGATTATTCTACTAGTTACATCGGTATTTGTTTTAAGTGACTGCATTGATTTTATTATTTACTAAAACTATAGCAGTTGCATTACATGCCATTAGCTTTCTAATAAATCTACGACGACAGTTTAAAGTACTTTAAGATGTTTTAAGATACATCAAAAGAAAGAAAAACCCTTGGTTGTGAACTTGGAGTTTAGTAAATTTAGCCTTTATTGGATTAGTCAGTTAAGTAATTACAGAAATGGATGTGTTCCAGAAAAATGCCACTCTTCTAGGTATTATGTGCCAGGGAGCAGTGTTAATATTTAAATTCTTTTTAACATTTTTGTTCCTTTTGGATTATGGTATTGAAATACCATATTGATTTATTCCACATTACTTTTGGCTCCCTAATTTGTTTTCCCTCTCCTGCTTGCTGAAGTGGCTCCCTAAAATTGCAGTTTGAGAACTAATAAGGTCGACAACGTTATCATCAAGTGTTGGCGATTTAAGCATTAGATCACTTTCCCTATGTCTCCACCCCCACTCCTCTTGTTGCTCCTTTCTCAGGCTTTGTTAGGTCAAATGTCAGGTCATTATTTGGACTATTTTTACTTTGGCCTCTTATCCCATGAGACTAGCTGGCTTAAGGGATGAAAGATGCCAAGATACAAGCTGGGCGTAAGGGGAGGGAGAGAACTCATTTTGAGTTTAAGCCTAAACCATGTTCTTGGCCTGTTAACTAGAGAGCTCTGCATGGGGATTTTGGGCACATGGGCCTTTGCGTTCTCATTTCTCATTGCTTCTAAATACCTTTCCCAGGACCTGTGGGGAGGAGAAGTGGCTGGACTGATGCAGGAGTTGGGTACTTTTGGGTCCCTCAGTTAATAGCATGAATATCATTCCAGTGAGGGCCTCCATGAGTGGCTGTCTGGTTTTGAACTGCAGTTACCTGCCCCAGCCTGTCCCTCAGCCAGGTTTGATGCAGGGCATCTAAGCTGGAGAAGCCGTGGTTGTTTCAGGCTTGTTTTTTGTCCTGGTACCAAAACCTGCTTAAGCCTCTAACAGTGATGATTCCATTAGGTACACAGATTGTGTCCCACTATCCCAGGACTGAAAAACAAGCATAAGGATTATTTTGAGTGCTTGCTTCGGCAGCACATATACTAAAATTTGACCCATACAGAAAAGATTAGCATAATTGATAGTTGCCAGTGGTGAGGGTGGGGTGGACTGAGCAAAATAAGTGAAGGGTGTCAAAAGGTACAAACTTCTAGTTATAAAGTAAATGTCATGGGGTTGTAATGTACAGCATGGTGACTATAGTTAATAATACTGAACTGTATATTTGAAAGTTGCTAAGAGAGTAGATCTTAAAAGTTCTCATTACAAAATAGAATTCTGAAACTATGTACAGTGATGGATGTTAACTAGACATTGTGGTGATCATTTCCAATATATACATAAATCAAATCATTATGTTATATACCTGAAACTAATATAATGTTGTATGTCAATTATACCTCAATTAAAAAAAAATATTTTGAGAGGGGAAAATAAATCAGTCCTTGTGTCATGCAAATAAGGCTCTCTCTCTTCACTGAGAATGAGTTCTTTTGTTGGGAGATTTTTCTGAATGTCACACATACCCCTTCTCCTCCCACTACTAATTTGCCAGACTCTTCCGGATGTGTTTGAATTTAAGTAGCAGACCCAGTCTGAGTCCACGGCCTGCAAGGTTAGTTTGACAAACATGCTCAGGCATGCTTGAAACCCAGCAATGGACAATAGCTTTCTCACTATGTAAATAAAGAAAGGAAGCAGGAAAAGAAGCAGAGGTCAAAGAAAGGAGAATGAAAGGATAGCGTGACACTGCATCACTGTCTGCCTCAGGTCCCCTTTTGATTTGCATTTTGATGTTTCTTTTGGAACAAAAATTGTGGTATACCCACTGGTCTGCCTTTCTTCTCTCTACATCTTGGACCATAAATACTTTGTGGGTCAGGCTTCTTCCTGGCCTAGGTGTAGTGCTCACCAAAAGTGCTTAAGAAACATTTTTGAAAATTAAAAAAAAATTTTTTTCTACACAAGGAGCGGTGACCAAAAGTGAACTTAGATGTGAGACTAAAACAATGAAAAAACTTGTTATTTTGCATTGAACTGAGTACATTGTGAAAAGAACAAGGCTCTTTCTTCAGTGTGATATAGTTTTGCCGTGACCACTTTCACCATGTCTGTTTAGCGAGCATCTTGGGAGCTGGATCAGTTGTGGTGTGCACCTTTAAAGATGGCAGCACTAACTCCTGTGGCCAGCTTCAGCTCAGACACAGTGGGAAAACAACTCCCCCAAGTCAGAACTAATCACCTTGATTGATTTTTCTTTAGTTCTGGTCTTTGCAAGAAACAATGAATGTATAGCCAAACTCACTATCCCTATATTTTGTATTTCTGGGACTGTTAGTAAGATATCATAGCAGATAATATAAATTTGATTTTTGTGTTTTTTTTTTTTTTCTTTAAAAAGTAGCCAGATGAGCAAGTACATGGAATTAATACAAACTGTCATTTCAAATCTTGTTGAAGGTTATAATGAGGACTGTTATCTCAAACCCTCTTACTAACAGAGGGGAAAGAAAAAGAGCCCCTCCCTAACAGCAAACTAAATTCAGGTGGCCTCAGTTTCTCATCATCCACATTGATCTGTAGTCTAGTGATTTCTGCATTTGTATGAAAATGGCGGTGGTTGGGGCAGAGCAGTCCCATCACCAGCCTCCATTTGCAAAAGGAGTTTTTGCGAGTTGGAAGCACAGCAGCAGTACCTGTCTCCCCTTTTGTAGTGAAACAGTCCATTTTGGGGCTGAACCTCATCCAGCCTTTGTCCATTCCTCTTCTCTTGCAGCTCTAGGGGTAGCCATGTGACCAAGTTCTGGCCAGGGTGATCTAAGTGGAAGGGAGTCTGCGTCTGGGAGCTTCTGCTTCCTGTTGCTTGGAATCCTAGAACCTAAGCACAGGGCCACACCTACCTGAATAGCAAGACAGAAGAGCTTGGGTCCCTAAAACTGTGGATCACTGTGTCAGTTCTGGCCCTCCCACCCAGACTTCTATGTGAGAAAGAAATTTAATCTGTGGCTTAACACCACACAAGTTTATTTCTTGATCACATCACCTCGTCCAATGATGGTCAGCAGGGAGACCCTGCTCATTGTGGGTACTCAGAGGCCCAGGCTGAAGTGTTCCACCTCAACCAACGCTTCCACCATGGCTGAGACAGGCAAAGAGAGTGTGGTGAATTGTATACTCTTTAAAACTTTCACCTGAATATGACACACATTTCATTTTTGGGGCTAATCCAAGTCACATTACCATGCCTAATCTCAGAGGGTATGGAAGTACAGTCCTACCATGTGCCCCAAAGGGAGGAGAACCAGACTATGTGAACTGTCCTAATGACTACTGCAATTTCTGTTTTGTTTAAGCCACTATTATTTTGGGTTTTCAGTCACTTTCAACTTTACTGAATCCCAACCAATACAGGAATGATCACATCAATGCTGTGATCAGTAGGTTTAAACCAAGTCCCATAAGAGAGGTTGTTGCTGAGTGTCCCCCTTATTCTCTGCAGGATTTGCAGGGGTCATTTTCTCCCCAGGGTTTTCTGGGAGAAACACCTCCTCCTCCCATCTCATTTATAGTCATCCATGAATCATTAAGATCTAGTACACTGGAGACAAATCTCTAAGAATTCCTACTCCTACAGTTTACATTGTCATCCCTAGCTCCTTCTGTTTAGAAAATGTTCCCAATTTTTGTAAAACAGAGCTCTATTCTTGCTCAATTCTGCCTTGTTCCTGTATTCAAACCTTACTCCTGGAGTTCTGTCATCCCTTCCCAGTGGCTCTAAATATGTTCTGGGACTTCTCTGGTGGTCCAGTGGTTAGCCTCCTCTTTTCCAATGCAGGGGGTGTGGGTATGATCCCTGGTCGGGGAACTAAGATCCCACATGCCATGTGATGTGGCCAAAAAAAAAAAAATGTTCTTACCTCCCTCAATTTGGTATTCATCTTCACTTGACCCTACTACACCTTCCAAATACATGGACAAATGGGTTGTTTATAACTATTGCCTTTATTCTCTCCCTGTTCACCTTTTCTGAATCCCCCATGATGAGGCTTCTGTTTGCTCCACTCCACTGAAACTGTTCTAAAAAGCCATTGACGACCTTTATCAAGAAGTGTTTGTCTAAAACTCTGGAATTCCCTGGAAACATGCTTTCATATATTGAGATAATAGTAGTAGATAAAAACAATCATAAGTGCAGTAAAACACAGTAGAACCGCATTAGCATTGAGTAGTTTAGGAATGCATTTTGATCTGCTGTAGGTAAAATCGTATATCTGACTTTCCCTGCCCCCAAACACAGGAACTGGCTGTGGCAGAAGGCTGACATAAGATATTTATTCTTTAAACCAGCCCTATTCTGTAACACATGCATTAGATCTGTAATCCAGTGCCTATTGGCTATGTGTAGCTGTCACCTAGAAGCAGGCCTACTTCATTAAAAAAAAAAAAAAAAAAAATCAGGTTAGTTGCAGGGATAAAAATTCTATAGACTATTGACAGAGGAAGTCTTTTTGTTTTGGTTACTGGAGAACTAGCCCATACACAGAATGGACCATGCTTGCTCTTTTGCAGTCTCATTCTTTAGCAGGAAAGCAGAGCCATATCAGATATGAATATGAAGGACAAAAGCAGCCCTGGAAATACAAAGCAATAGTCTATGTTACAGGTTTAACACACTCATTTAATTTCATTGGAAAAAATAATGAAACTGGTAAAAAGTATTTATGGAACCAGAGGAGAGCATATTTTGCTGGTTTTACTTTATGTTTGAAGTTTTGGGTATAGCTCTGCCTATAAATACTGAAATGCCTAACATAAAGAACGCAGCCTGGGGCATACCCCATAAAACTTAAAGTGCAATTAAATGAGCAATTTCCACTGGAAATAAAACGGGCATGTTGAGTGGAATATGAATTAAATTGTGCATAGAACTCAGGCCTGCACTAGGCTTTGGAGAGGACCTGCTGGTTTCAGTAGCAACCTGTGCTACACTGACCTACATCTATAGGTCAAGGCCAGTAAGTAACAAAAGATAACCGCAGTTAGCCTGAAGATCAGAGCATTTCAAATGGTGGTTAATAAAGTTCCCCTGTCATTATGTCTCCTGGAAAGCCCCAGCAAAATGATGACTGATAACAAAGGATTAAATCCGACCCTCCATTACACTGTAGATACACTGAGTTCCTCCACTGTGTTTGCTATACGGAATTTTTGACATGTCCCTCAAACTTTATTTTCACTTTCTGAGTGTTCCCTCCTGCATCAAAGTCAGCTAGGTGTCCTTAGATAAGCGTTCATGAAGATTTCAGTTAGAAAACCTAAATGTCATCAACACAAATATCCGTTGATATTATAAACCACAGTCTGTCCTGGTTCATTTCTGGGACCTTATTTGGAGACTAAAGGTCAATGATTCATTGCTATCCTAAGGGAAAACTCAGCTCAGGAAGGGATTTAGCCCTGTAGCCCTGTGAGGTGCCACACGTATACGTTTGACTCAGGGAGGGACTGGCTGGTAAGTACAGAAAACATGTTTATCTCATTCACAGTGTAGTTGGTAAAGCAAGCCCGCCCAAGATATAAAGCTTAGCATTTTTTTCTTTGAGAAATCAGGGTGAGGAAAGGAAAGCTTGACATTTTCCTGCCAATGAAAGCCAGAGGATAGCTCAGGGAGATGAGCCCCTCCCTCCCAGTTTTCTCCCAAGCCTCCCACCTCTACTGTGGCTGGAGGAAAAGAGGGGTAGGGGTGGGTAACAGGCCGGTGACTTGAATGAGTATCACCTGCTATTTAAAACGTTGGCAAGTCAAACAAATTATTTCTTTTTGAAATTATGACATTTCACTGTAGTTTTGTCTGTATTCACCTCTTGCCAAAATAAACGGTGTCTGTCATTTTTCTAATTGTAAAAATGTACTACATATGTATATGAAACTTTCCCAAATGAAAAATATTTTCCATGTCAGCATATACTTTGAACTTTCCGCGTACGACTTTGTCCCATCCAGACCCACATCTCAGCATATCTTACTTGCATAACGATAATTTCTGTCGTGAACCATGTACTGTTTCCTGCTCTTTTGTCCAGGGGCTGGCTTTCCCTAAAATGAGCAGTTGTGTGCATTTAGATTGCTGACCCGTTCCTCCCCGTGGACCTGCAGCCATGGAAGTGTCTGGAAGGGCAGGATGAAAGAACCGAAATCTGGTCTCTTGGAGCCAGGAAGTGTAAAGCTGAAGCTAGTTACAAGAGAGGAAGATGTAGGAGTTAATTAGGAGCTAAACCAGTAAAGTCGCTCTCTGTGTGTGACCTTGTTGTATGGGACATTTGTCTTAGACTAAAGGCATAATAAAAAAGGCACTTTATTTAGGTTAACAGAGCATTATATAACTGGAAAAATTTAATTTTATATGTATAGTGAATACTTTGTGGAGGAAAAAAGACTTCCCCTCGGTTTATAATTTGAATAAGAAAAAAAACACCCCACGAATTCTTTAATGATGCATTTCTTTATTTTTTGACGACAAAAGCTTGGAGGCACAAAATTGGGTTATTTTAATCGTTTTTACTGTTTGTTCACAGTTAATTTCCTGTTTTCCTAGGAAAACTATGGTCAGTTTAAAAACATCTTTGTTAATTAGCAAGCTGTGACGCAATGTATCACTGCATCTTTAGAGCTCTGGCGCCAGCTAGTGGCCGAAGAGGGGAGCGGCGTTGTCACTCTCAAATCGGAGAAAGCGGCAGTCATCTTGTTGCCGCCCCTTACCCATCGTTCTTCCCCATTTTTTCCGGTCAGTATAATGGGGGATCATTGCAGTGTGGCCAGAGAGGGGCAGACGTGATTACAGATGAAAGTAGAGGAAAGTGGTGAGCAGGGGCGGAGAGAGGAAAAGCCAGACATATGCAATCGTTCTTCCAAAGGATTTTAGAAGAGATCATTTATTTGAAGTACTCCTGACATGTTGATGGAGCAGCTCAATCTTTTGCCAGTGAACGTTTAGCCTTTTGTTTTTCATTTATAGATATATTTGAATATATACTTAGGACATGTAATAACTATGGAACTTCACCACAAACACAGCACTGAGGACAGACACGTTGTAAGTCTAAATTTGTGTTCATTTTTAAGTAGCAAATATTTCTGCTGTGAACAGGCTCTGCTACCTTCTCACTGGTACAACTCTTAAGATGAATGACTCTCAAATGGTTAATAAAGCAGAAACCTCTTAAGATGATATTTGTAGCTGGTACACTATGAAAAAAAATATAAAAATTCCAGGCAAAGGACACTTTATTTGGGACGTATGAAGTATGTTTAGGCTTGAGCCCAGTCTGTCTTCCAGTTGAAATAGGTTCTGATGATTTACAGGAAAACTGAAAACATACAGTATTTATTTTAAGAACAAAGAATCTTTGGCAGGCCATCTTTCTCATTTAATTAAGCCATAACTGATCTTACTAGGGTTATGGAGGGACTTCAAATGCTAATAAATAAAACCTGAAGCTGAGACATTTCTTTCATTAAATAGCGGGAGCTGTTTATAACTCTATTACTTATTGCTAAAATCAATTACTAGTACTAATATTCGGTGTGGAATTTATTATGAAAACAAGCTGAAGCTTGTGAAGAACTTTCCTTTTTAGATGTCATTTGTATGTCTATATCTGTATCAGTTATAGAGAATAAGAATAATCTGAACTGGAATTTCTTATAATAATATTTTTGGAAGGCAGATCTAATTTAAGAGGAGGTTTCAGGCAGGAAGAATTGTCAGTCTTACCTGGCAGTCTAATTTATGTTACTCTGCTGTTGGGGAAATGCATTTAAGATCTTCTCTATGTGAGATAGATGGTAGAATAGCTGGTCATGGTTCTGCTCTGTGAGATTTACATAAACCACTACTTTAAGCTTATTTTACACTTTTTCTAAAAGCTGCATATTTCATATTAAAAATTCGCTTAACCTTGTTAGCCAAGTTAAAATGTAGATATTTTCTCTTTGGTTTTAAGCATCTTGTAACTTTTGGTGAATAATAAGGCCTTGGTTAACAATCTTAAAATTTTCATTCTATCTGGTCTCCTCTGTGTCTCTTTTATCTTTTTCTTGAGAAAATCTTTATCTTATTCATATAATTGAATGAGTTTCAAATCAGTATCTGAAAAGGAGCATTATTATTTTTTTGAAAAAGAAAATTAATATATACAAGGCTCTTTCAATGGCAGTAGATTAATTGAAACTGAAAAGAATGATAGAATTTAACTGCCATAAAATTTTGAGAGTTACAGCAAGATAAAATAATTTATGCTCTTTTAAAACAGCTTTGTAGTATGCAAGTATGTATGTACTTATTTTAAATGCTGAGTTTGTGATTAGGTCTATCTTTAGAACTGTTAATGGTTGCATTAAAATATTTTGATGCCTGCTACAATCCTTATGTAACTTCCCATATGCTGCCAAATAAATGCTTTGAAATGTCATTCCATCATAATTCAAAATTTACTCATATTTTGATTTATCATTTGAATTTAATTTCTCATTACTTTTTGATATTATAAAATTAGAAATTATATTGCAAAATGAACATATTTGAAGGAAGGAAGGAAAATATACCTGAATATATATATATTTTTTTCATCTTTGGAGATTTCTCTGATGACTTTTTAACAGTGCTATTAGCAAATAACCAGTTCACTCAATTTGGATCCTCCTTTCATTTGAAATAGTCTAAAATTTTTACAAAAGGAATAAAGGTAGGATATCATTTTTAATCGTGGGTGTCCCTGAATGTGACATGAAAACAAATTTGCAAATAAATACACTCATACCTCATTCTGATATTCATATTTGAAGAGACAAGGCGTACTAAAATGCATATTTACGAATAGTTAAATGTTGGTTTGGCCTCTAGATAACGCCGTTGCTAAATAGCACCATCTTCCCTCACAGAGTGATACTGGAGCCCTCTACAGACCTCCCCATTAGGAGACGTTGGCACAGTATGAGGGGGGACACATTATGAGGGGGGACACATCTGCCAGCAAAGTACTACAGATGGTTCCCCTCATTAGCCTTCAGAACTCCAAGCAACCATCACGGAGGAGGCTGGGACCTCACTTGGACAAGATGTTAAGCTAGCCTCCTGTTCAATGTCATTATGGTTTTCCAAAATAGTCTCTGTAGTGTGCCCTCTTGGGCTTGAGCTGGTCTACATGTCTCACTTGCAGAGATTTGAGATTGCAGCCCTGTGTCCAGTTTGCCAAAGGGCATTATATGATCTTCAGATTTGATAAAGTTCCACAGCAAGTCGGACTTGGAAAATTTCTTAATCTAAATGCGGTGGCAGGACAGCCTTGCCACTCCCCAGAAGCTCATTAGCGTAGCTTTTGGAATTCCAGGCAATGCTCATCTTCATGTACGTGCTTGCTTATTACACTCAATGCATCGACAGTCTCATTTCTCCTCTTCCCCTCGACCCACTGATTTATTGGCATAATGGCATTTTAATTTTTTTTTGTTTACTCTTTGTTTATGAATCAGCCTTAAAGTCAGGGCACCAAGCCCTGGCAACTGGAAGTGTTAGTTAAGTTTAGAAGTAGAAACAGCAGGGGAAGACCATGCTGTTTTATACTCTGCAGTTTCTCTGGCTGGATTATTATTATAATAATTATTATAGTTGTTGTTTTACATTTATAACAAAGATGTTTACAAGCTATGTACATTTATAACATAGATGGTTAGAATACAGATAATCTCCATGTGCTAGACTATTACAGAGAGTCCAATTTTATTCTTTAATCATATGAAATTATTAGGATACTGCTAAGAATAATTGATAGGCAAGAATTTGGCAGTAAGTATTCTTTTCTGTCTTTAATCCGGGGAAAGATTCTGTCTACAATTTTTTTTGTTTCTTGAAAAATGAAATCAGCTAAAATTTTTATGTAATCTCTGTGTTCTTCTCTGGCCTTTACAGCTCTCCCCCCAACTTTTTTTCCCCCTGAAATAAAGCATAGAAGTTAAAATATACCATCTGACACACACACACACACACACACACATATATATATATATATTTTTTTTTTTTTTTTTTTTTTTTGGGGTACGCGGGCCGCTCACTGTTGTGGCCTCTCCCGTTGCAGAGCACGGGCTCCGGACACGCAGGCTCAGCGGCCATGGCTCACGGGCCTAGCTGCTGGCCCTTGGCATGTGGGATCTTCCTGGACCGGGGCACGAACCCATGTACCCTGCATCGGCAGGCGGACTCTCAACCACTGCGCCACCAGGGAAGCCCCATCTGACATATTTTTGAGATTGTGATGATGAGGGGAGGTCCCACCACAATCACTGGGTGTTCTAATATGACCCAGACTTAATTTTCACTTTGTAAGTTAATAAAATACAAAAGCCCAGTGTTCTTTTTTTTTTTTCAAAGGAACATTTATTTATTTATTTATTTTGGCTGTGTTGGGTCTTCGTTGCAGTGCACGGGCTTCTCATTGCGGTGGCTTCTCGTTGCAGAGCGCGGGCTCTAGGCACGCGGGTTTCAGTAGTTGTGGCACATAGGTTCAGTAGTTGTGGCTCGCAGGCTCTAGAGCACAGGTGCAGTAGTTGTGGCACATGGACTTAGTTGCTCCGCGGCATGTGAGATCTTCCCGGGCCAGGGATCGAACCCTTGTACCCTGCGTTGGCAGGTAGATTCTTAACCACTGTGCCACCAGGGAGGTCCCAGCCCAGTGGTCTTTAATATTGTTTTCTTATGCTTGATGAGGTCCTTGGGTTAGTAGGTTTTCACTACCGTAAAATAATTCACAATATCTGAATGACTTTTTACTTTCTAAATCAGCCACTGTAATATCTCTGGACATACATTTTATATATTGTAGCCCTTCCTAGATTATTCTGCTCTGTTGGAGGGGAAGGAACTCAAGAGTGATACTCCCATACCTGAATTGGTGATTTTGCCCATACTGTCAGGAAAATTATCTCTTAATGTGTGGCTTAAACCCATGTCCCCTGCATTCGTAGGCAGATTCTTAACCACTGCGCCACCAAGAAAGCCCCAAGTTTTAAAAAATTAAGAAAGAATTAGGTTTTTTTTGTAAAACAGTATAAGACTTTAAATTCTATGATGGGGAGTTCCCTGGTGGTCCAGTGGTTAGGACTTGGCTCTTTCACTGCCGGGGCCTGGGTTCAATCCCTGGTCAGGGAACTAAGATCCAGCAAGCTGCCCCGTGTGGCCAAAAAAAAAAAAAAAAACTATGATGGGATGACAATTCTGTGGATCCACATTTCTGGTTCTCCCCCATGTTGAAATTAAAATCTGCAATCTCAGAGTGATCAGAAAACTTTAGGGAGGAGTAGTATTTGAGCAGAGCTTTGAAGTTGGAAAGAACTTTATGGGGTTGGTGGTGGGACTATAGTAGTGATGAGAGAGAAAGATACTTTAGGCAGAAAGAAGATCATAAAGGGGCCCCTGTTAGACTGGCACATAGGAACTTTGGGTAACTACAGGGGAGTGGGAGGCTATCTGTGAAGTTTCAGTGTGCAGCTAATTAGTTAGGGCTTTATTCTGGAGGCAGTGGGAGCCAGGGAGGGTTTTAGAGGGAGACATAATAGGAATAAGATTCCAGGGAGATTGATTTGGTGACAGGGTACAGGACCCTTAAAGATTTAATCAAATTGATTTAGCATCAGCATTAGAAAGCAACATAAAGGAGTTATAATTTAAAAGTCACTGTTCACGTAATTTTAGAACATGATTTAAAGTGTTTTTATATCATCTTCCTTGATTAATACAGTCAATGCTAAAGTCTGGGAGAACAAATCTGAGTAGAGCTATGTATGGGTATTTTTGTTCCATGAATATTAATAGCAACATTGTGCATTTGAGGAGTGTATTTTATTCCAAATGGTTGTTTTGTTCTTCCATCGATCTGGTAATGTTAGCAGATGTTTATAAAAATAACATGTTTATAAGCCTCTCCCTTTACCTCCATGATCTCCTTTTGATTGCATATGTAAATGCAGAGTTCTAGATTAGACTGAAGCTTATAGCTATTTCAGTTTTTTCTATCAGGAGTTGAGAATATTGTTCTATTTGTTTTAAGTAAGGTTTGGATTTTATTTTGTAGGTGTATTACATTGTGATACCATAGTTGATTCAATTATATGCACTCATAGGAAACACTTTTTGGAGGGGAATAGATTAGAGTGTCATCCAGTTACATGTAAGTATTCAGTACTGTCTTTCTTTTTCTAAAAAAAATGTATAGGGGCTTCCCTGGTGGCGCAGTGGTTGAGAGTCCATCTGCCGATATAGGGGACGCGGGTTCGTGCCCCGGTCCGGGAAGATCCCACATGCCGCGGAGCGGCTGGGCCCGTGAGCCATGGCCTCTGAGCCTGCGCATCCGGAGCCTGTGCTCCACAACGGGAGAGGCCACGGCAGTGAGAGGCCCACGTACCGCAAAAAAAAAAATATATATATAGTTTATAGACATACGACGTTAATATTAATATTAGCAGTGTATTTTATTTTGTCCAGAAAGAAGAAAGTACAATAACATGAAAAAAGCTAAAGGGAGTCCTAATTACAGACAGAGAAGAGACTTAAAAAATTTTAGTAAAATATAATATTTAAAAACTGATATAAAATACAATTTATATCAATAAATTAAAAGGCCATATACTATACTTTAAAAAGTATCAGAATATGTTTAGGGGTGGGGAGGAAAGCCCAATAAGACAATCATTTTCTTCTAAACCATTTCACAAAGAATGAGAACTTAGAATAATTAGCTGTGCTTAGTGTTCATACTCTTTTAATGCAGTACATGTGTTTATCTGTTGAACCAATAGTACCACGATTCAAGTGACTTATCATTTCTGGCTTATGCAGCCGTAATTGTCATCTTTGACTTCCATGTTAATGAGTACTTCCATCTAACTTTATGTAAATATATAGGGCTCTTTAGACCCTGTGTTTTGTGTTATCACAATTTTTGATTGGCTCAGACAGGGCAGGTTGATTATCATTAAAGTGTTATTTATTTCTATTTTATTAAGCCCCTTTTATATTCATGTTACAGGTTAATTTATACTTTTATTTCATGCACTACTTGGCTTTACTGATTAATATGCCCCATGGCATTCAATAAAATCAGGCAGTGGAGGAAATAAGAGTGGTATTAATTTCTAACATTGCTATAAATTTGCCTTAATAAAACTAGCTCAATAGCATTACTGAAGTAACATAATGGATGCTTTCAGGTTGCTAACAAAGATGCAACCAAACAATTTTCTTTTCTGAATTTAACATAATCCTACTGCCTTGACTTTCTAGTGTTGAAATGAAACCTGCCATATATTTTTTCCCTCTTTCAAAGGTAATTTAATAGTTGGCATAATACTACAGTACACAGCTCTCCATTTGACTTATTCTAATGCCTTATTCAGACTTTAGATTATAAACTGTGCAAATTAACACAGGCCCACAGGCCCCTGGGGGAAGAAAAAACCTTTATTCTTGTAATAATTTTCATAAAGATTAAACTATATCTCCGGCATCAGTTACTTGTCCTTCTTTAGTGTATTAATGCTCAATGCCAATAATAAATATTCTTACTGTGAAATCTGATAATATGGAGTGGTAGTGAAAATCTGTGTGCTGGATTAATTTTTTTGTCAGTTTCCCCACCACTCCCACCCCAACCGCTTAATTAAATAAGGTTGGAGTTAGGATTTATAGGAACTTATAAAGACAAGGACACACTACCACCCACTGATTTTTGGATCGCAAAATTTTGATGGTGAAGAATGTTATCCATTATTATGTAATCAAATTCATAAGAGAACACTTATTCTCTCCCTGTCGTTTATTAGATTGTAGCCAGACTGGCCAAAAAATTGTTACAAATCAGAAATTTGCCCTCATCTCCATTTTTCTGAAATAATAAGTATACTTTGTTTAACCTGAAGTCCCCCCTTTCTTAGCTTTTCAATAATTTCTCTAAGTTCTAGCATAAATCTAATTGGAAAGAGAATTGATGTAAAACTCATACACACATCTCACAGGGAGATGTGTGTATGAGTTTTAAGTTAGTAAAAATGACTCGAGAGGCAGAGGTTCAAAAACCAACTAAAATCAACATCCCTGGGGGAAATGGTCACCAGTAGCTTAAGGTCTAGATCAAGCATCCAAAAACTACAGCCCATAGGCCAAATGTGGCCTCCCCTTGTCCTATACAGCTTGCAAATTCAGCCATACTCATATATGAGTATGACAAATAACATTTAAAATAACAAATGTTATACAAATAACAAATAACAATGTTAAACAAATAACATTTAAAAACTCTCCTTTGCATAAAAATATCAGGAACTATGTTCATTCAACAGATATTTATCAGCCTCTGTGCCAGGCACTGATCTCATCCTGGGGGTATAACTGTGAGACAGTTAGGGCTTCTGTCTCCTTACAATATAGACTTGCTCTTTTATTTACTTTAATATACTGGTGAAATTTCACACATTAGTAGGGAAGATATTTGGGGACAGGAAAAAATTCTTTTTTGGGGAGTCTATTTGTATTTTAAATGAAAAAGGAACTCCTGGATCCCTTAAATCCCCATCACAACAAACATCTTTGCCCACGAAACAGTTCAAGAAGCAGTGGAAGACTGAGTCATCCTTACACCCATGCTCTGCTCAAGGGCTTATTTCTTGGCTTTTATTAAATCAACTTAATGGAGGGATTTTTTCCCCCCACTCAACTCAAATGAATCCAGGTCTAGTAGATAGGTGGATTTGGTGTTACCATGCGTTCTTTTGCTCAGTGTTTGGTTAAAATCACATTTTTAGGTAATTCACATTAAAAAAGATGTGCCTTTCATGTTGGTGTATTTTGCAGCCTTCAACTTTATGGAAAAGTAAAAAGTCCATCTTTGTGCTTTCTGTTACTTGGTCAACAAAGATCCTCTTTGCTCATAAAAAGGAGACTTAAGAAGAAGCATTTCTAAATCACTACTCAAAACAGTTTTTAGTAAAAAGTTATTTTCAAGGGAATAATCTGCATCCTGGATCCTGAGAGTGCTGATTCAAAAGCAAAACAACAATTTTGGAGACTTGGGAATGTCTCATCTTAGAAAGTTAGTATTAGCAAGCAGAGAACCATTTGTTTCCAGAGACCAACTTATAACCTCAGCCTGGGAAATAAGGGGCTTCCACTGGGTTCACAGTCTTCAAGTAACCATTTACTCGCAAACATGCTGACTCAGTGAATTGACTCAATCTATGGAGAGAGTGGCCATACTAGCCTCCGTTAGCTCCAGGAAATCTGTTTGTCTGCTACTTTGGAAAAAAGAGTTTGGAATGTTTGACCCAAACTCCTTAATTTCTATGTGTCTAGATGGATTTTTTGAAGTGGACAGACAGAATCTAGTTTATTATATTTCAGGATGTATTTGACAATGCCTTTGATTGAACAGTAGCTGGTCAACACACAAAGGACTACACACACACACACACACACACACACACACATGCGCGTGCACACACGCACACCCTCAGTCAATAGGCTAAACTAAAACTAAAGTTTTGCTTTATAATCAAATGGGGAAATTTTATCTAGGTAAGAGTGGGGAAGTCAGGCCTGTTAGTGAAATGAGTTAGGCAGTGAATTGAAATAGAATATAAGATTATGTACTTTTAGCTAATAGGTAATTAAACTGTATTGTTTGTGACACCTCATAACTTTGAATCCAGGTACAATTACATGGCTTGGAATCCTCCCACCCCATACTATCTAATCCAAAGTCATTGCAAATAAAATACAAATTAAATAATGCCCCAAATGCTTCCAACTTAAAATCTTGTTCTATAAGTAAGTCTAAAACCTTTAGGAGTCTGTAAAAATGTATCTTAATAAGTCATTCTTTGCAGAGCTTTCTGGGGTATGATGCTTAATAGAATGGATCACCTGCAAAAATATGGTGGTTTGGGACATGTTGGTATAAAGCAAGTAGAACTTGTTTGATTGGTGAGAACTAGAGAATATTGATGCAACTTTAAATTTCAGATAGTCTCAACTTAAATCTTTAGTTAAATCAAATGATCAGAACTCAGCAAAATATATGCAAATGTGAGATGAAAGGTGCCAAGATTTTTTCCCCTGTATTTATTTTTTAAACAACTCCTTAAAGAGTTACTACTCTTTGAGGATAAGGATATCATATTCTTTTTGAAGGGAAACATTGTACTCAATAGTGAGACTTGTACTGTCTTTTGTGCCATTATTAATACATTTCCTGTTTAAGGAAATGACTTTGTTTTAACATGATAGTTTAAACTTCAAAATAAGTGCTATTGACTTTTAAAATGTCTTATCTTACCAATGTCATTCTGGGCATGAAGAATAAAGTGTGGTAAATGGTTGTCACATTAATCCTATTGTCATGAGAGTCTCCGTTTTGAATGAAGTGGTTTATGTTTGGTGTCTTTTTTTTTGTGGGGGGCAATTAAGAGAGGGAAAGTAAGTTTTGTAGCTAAAACAAACAGACCCTTTACTTTTAGATTAATGACATTTAAAAATACAAATATATTTATAATATAAATTAAGATCAAGAACATCTTCCAAAGATCTTGTCCTCATATTTATAAAGATCATACAAGTGTCCTCATAGAATTCTATCTAATCAATTCTATTTTCTTTCACTTCCTTTTTTCTGTTCTTACTGCATTCTTCAAAACCATAATTTTATTTTATTTTTAAGAACTATTTTAATTTTATTTTTTTTGGTTGTGTTGGGTCTTCGTTACTGTGCCTGGGCTTTTCTCTGGTTGTGCCGAGCAGGGACTACTCTTCGTTGTGGTGCACAGGCTTCTCATTGCAATGGCTTCTCTTTTCGCGGAGCACAGGCTCTAGGTGCACGGGCTTCAGTAGCTGTGGCACGTGGGCTCGGTAGTTGTGGCTGGTGGGCTCCAGAGCGCAGGCTCAGTAGTTGTGGCGCACAGGCTTAGTTGCTCTGGGGCATGTGGGATCTTCCCGGACCAGGGCTCGAACCTGTGTCCCCTGCATTGGCAGGCGGATTCTTAACCACTGCACCACCAGGGAAGCCCAAAACCATAATTTTAAATTTAACAAAATTTGAATTGCAATATTAAGCACAGAAAATAGGAATAGCAAAGGTTTTGTGGTGTCAGATTTTTCATGTTATCTACTGAAAGCACATTTTACCAGTGAATGACATATATGATTAATGAGTATTTAATATTATTATTTAATAATAAAAGATATGGATTCCACTGTGAAAACACTAACATTTGCTGATTGGAATCTACTTATATTTTCACTTAATTTATTCTAGTTCAGATATTTTTCAGTTATAAAATAAGCAAGGTAGTTATACTGTTAAAGTATACAAGTGTATTCTTTAGCTTTTTTCCCCTGTATATTTATATATTTAAAAAATCTCTCTCTTCCTCTCATTATTGAGGTCTTAATCTTAAAGGTTAGGTGACCCTTAGTTCTGAAAAGTACAGAGCATTATAATGAATAATAAATTATAGCCTGTGGAGTAACTGTCTTAATTGTGCATTAATAGTAATAGCTAATATTTATTGCATACTTATTTGTGCTAGGCAATGTGCTAAGTGCTTTAGGTACATTAGTTCATTTAGTTGCACAAGAAAGCCATGGGTTACTTTTACCCTCATTTAATAGGTGAGAAAACAAACTTGCGGTTGAGTGACTTACTGAGTCTCCCACAGCTGTTAGTGGTAGAGCAAACCAAGAGAAGAATTTCAAGGAGTAAGGAACAGTCAACAGTGTCAAATGATGTAGAGAAAAAGTTGTTCACTGGATTTAGTAACTAGAAGGTAGGTCCCTGGTGACTTGCTAGAGCAGTTTTGGGTGAATGGTTCAGGAAGAAGCCAGTGGGATTGAGGAGTGACCAGGGATGAGTGGGAAGGAAATACTGTGAGTGCAGTCTCTGCGTTTTCACCTTTTCTACTCCCTGTGGTAATTTCTTCCTCTGCTTCCAATCTCAGGGAAAGAAAAAAACACTTCTTGGGCAATTACTGGAAAGCAGTACATTGTGTAAGCTTCATAGTGACCCTGTGATATAACTATGGTCTTCATTTTGTAGGTGGAGAATGGAGGATTTGAGTGGTTTATACACCAACCCAAGGCCCACAGTTGGCAAGTAGCAGGGCTCTAGGCCAAATTCACGTCTAGTTCCAGAGCTCACATTCCAACCACTGCATTTGTCTAGAATTTAGTTGTCTTCATGCTTGCTCTTTTCTCCTTTCTTCCCAAATCTGCCTGCAGTCATAGAACTAATAAACTTATTCTCACAGAAGTACAAATAATAAATAAAGCTTAATGTGTTCTCTTTCCTGATGCATTTTTGGAATGATCATTGGATGTGCTCATTTTACACTTTTATAGTGTAATTTTAATTTTACATTTAATATGTTACATTGTAGGAAATATACAAACGGAAAAGTGAACACAGCATGAGTGTACAATTTGAAGTATTGCCAGACCTCCAGAAATTTCCTGGTCTCCTTCCTTATCCCATTCCCCCTCCTCTCAGAGGCAACCACTAGCCCAACTTTTGTGGCATTATTTCCTTGTGTTTCTCATCTTAGTTATGCATCCCTAAGCAACATAGTTTAGCTTGGACTGTTTTGGCACTTTAGGTAAATGGAGTTACGTGTATTCTTCTGTCTTGCTTCAGTTGCTCAAAATTATACTTTGAGATTCATCCATGTTGTGTGTGGTATTACTGCATTAATTTTCAATGCTGAATAATATTTCATTGTATGAATTTACCATGTTATTTATCCATTTTATTGTTTAGGGACATGTGAGTTCTTTCTAGTTTTGAGCGATTAAGACGAATGCTGTCCTTTTCTTGATTAAATTGAAGGCAAGAAGCTCTAAGAATGCAATTTTTAAACATTTTAAAATATTTTAGGAGGTTGGGAGCCCTTTCCAATTCCCTTGAAATGAAACCCCACAGGTGGTTCCTGTGGGGTTCCTGATTTCTTACTCATGTGGCCAAGCTTGAGGACTGAGGGGCATTTCTAAATTAAAATCTTTAAAGAGGTCAGGTGAACTGAAAAAACAAAGAAACAGTTATTACCAGATCTCCCATTTCCCCTAGCTCTTCCACTTCATTGTTGCAATCTTAGCTAAATGCAGTCAGCTTGCATATTTTCCTACATCAGTCCTTTGATCAGCAAAGTAATTTCTTTTCCTTCCTCTGTACAGATCTTTTAATTATAGTAAGCTCATTCTTTGAAGAACAAACATGGTAAAAAATACGAACAACTTGAATAATTTTCAGTATCTATCTAAAATAACTGATTTTGCATGGGATCAAATAACTACTTAATTTTTGCAAATTGAATCAGCCAAATATAATACAACCAGTAATAAGATCACAGTGTATCATATACTTAATAACATAGACAAATAACAAAATAGGCAAAGTATAGTGGAGTGGTTCAGCATATAGGCGCTGGAGACAGACTGAGATCAGATTCTAGGTCTACCTTTTTTACTACCTATAGCAACTGGGTGAATTTCTCAACCTTTCAGACTCAGCTTTCCTGAGCTATAAAATAAGGACAGTAGCAGTACTTATTTCATAGGGCTGTTGTGAGCATCCAATAAGAAAATGTATTAATTGCTTACCATAGTGTCTACTTTAGCAAAGTTCAATAAATGTTAGATACTGTTGATACATTTAGCCTACCAGAAGGGCAGAATAACCAGAGGATTTATTAAAAGATCTTTACAGATAGTCATCTACTTATGTCATAGCTATTATTCAACATTTAATAGGCTCCTGTACTGTGCTAGAGGTTGTGGGTCACACAAAAGAACGATTTGTAGAGATAAGCATTAGGAAATCAGAGACAAGTGGCAACGCTAAATAAAATACATTTGGAAACATAAAGTAGGAAGTGATGGTGGATCAGTCAGGAGTACAGCTTTCCAGGAGTTGTATTTTGAATCTGATATTAAACTGAGTAGTAGACATAACTTTGCCAAGGAGAAAGTTGAAGTTCTGTCATCCAGAAAGTATTTGTGTGCAAAGAGCAGAGAGGAGAAACAGTAAGACCTCTTTTCTGAGGTTTTACGAATAGGTGATATTGGGCTGAAGAAGGGAGAAATACTTGGTGGAGTATTTTATGAGCAGCATCTTTAGGACTCATGTTATATATTAGGTAGTAGGAAAAATAAGTTTCAATTCCATTTGGATTGGCTTAAACTATAAACCCTTAAGGTAAAATGTAACTGTACAGTATCCAATTTGGCAGATTATAGGAAAATGGTAATATTTTGGCAAAATAAACTTTTCATATTTTCCTTTTCATAATAAGTGTATAAATAATGAAGTACTTGACATTTCAAAGACTTAAGATTCATATTGAAAAACCAGTTGTGAAATTCCTATAAGTCATTTGAGTTTATATTCTTCTTTTCCTTTATATTTAGAAATGCCTCCTTTCCTACTGCTTCGATTGTAGTTTGAAGAAAAATTTATTTTATAGTTTGGCTGTAGTAACTGTTGTCCAAATTTTATATAACCTCCATATTCTCTTGACGACTCCCCAGATCAATAGAATCCACTAGATGGCGCCCAGATCTGCCGCTGTGTCTTGCCTCCGCCGGCGGCAGATCTGGGAACAGCTGTGGATTGTCAAAGAGTGGCTGGAGAGGTCAATAGGATCCATGTGTAGCAGCTTCCTTAAGGTCTGCTCCAAAATGCTGTTAAGCCTGGTGCTCCTTCAAATTGTTACTGTAATGGAATCACCAAATATGGTCAACGATGGTGTGGTTTTGAGTATGAGAAAGCCTGCAATTTTGCCCTCTGAGACTTAGCCACAAGCAGGCAGACAGGCATGAGCTGTAGTCCACAGCCTGCTCACGGGCAAATAGCATGCTGGCGATTTAGAAGCTACTCCTTGATGCCAAAGTATTGATTTAGGCAACGACACTTCTATTTATGGGAAAGGGAAAAAGAGACAAGAAGAAGGTATCTAAATGGGAGAGATTATTTTAATATTAGCTTTCATGCAGGCAGTAATCCTCTCATTTCTGTCAGGCAGTTGAACACTCTGCTTGATATGCAAAATTGAGGATATATTCTGATGTAGATTTCAGAGAGTAGGAAATGAGGTTATTTTGTTTTTCTTTTGAAATAGCACTGGGCAGTTTCATTTATTTCACATACGAAATGCTGAAGGCTTTGTAAAATTATTTTATACTTTATTAATATTCTAAAAGGGACAGATCTCTTCTCTCCAATTCAAAGTGGTGGATAATGACTTCGGCAGCATTCCCCTGCCTTTTACAAGTTTATGGAAGCCCATTTCTCATCATTAAGCTGAAGATGCAGAATAGAAAGGATGAGCCTTATTCTGGAGCTTGTCACATCAGTGTTGCTACTTAGGTGATTAAAAAGAAGCAGCGGGATCTTGGAGAAAACGTCTGACAAAAGGTAATGGAAACCCAGTAACAGATGAAAATCCTTGATAGATTAAGCATAACTGGCCCGGAAAACGCTCTCTACGAAGTACAGGTGTGCCTTTTAGCTCAAGAGCAAACATGAGACTCTATTCTGAGGCTCTTAAAAAACTTGACCTGCTCTGGCCCCACAAACTAAGGTTTATTTGAAGCTCCCTGAAGTTGATTAGACGCAGGAGGAGGTGTTTTTCTGCAGTTTAGTTTAGGAATTCAGTGGCAGCCAAGTGCTTAATGCAGCTGCTAGTTGGCAGGTTCAATGGTATGGAACTTCTTTCATTAAAAATCGGCAGGCTCCTTTTAATTTTGGTCAAAATAGATTTTGTTATTTTTAAACTTCCTGTGGAATAAAACAGAATTATTTCCCTTTCTTGTACTTGCCCAGCACTCTTATACCCATTCCCATCCTCTTCTGTCATAACAATGGAAGTGTTCAATACAGAATTCTTAAAACTCTCCCTAGGATTATAATTTTGCCTTAGGGGTATACAATAGTTCAGCATAATTTTTAGAAAAAACATAATTTTGGGTGTATGGAAATTGTGTAGTAGTCACAGGACCTTCTCTTAAAAATGTATTAGTTAATTTTTGTAGGCTAGAAATAGACAAGGGGCATTATATTCAATTCTAGAAAGTATTTTGCCTGGTTGTTCAGTTTGTTTATTGTTTTGAAGGGGGAAAATTGATATACAGTTTAACCCAGAAGTAAAGTACTTTTTCTAAAATAAAACATTTATTTTTATTCATTAAAATATGGTATTTCAATATGCAACTAGGAAAATAATGATTTCTGGTACATTACTCGTGAAAAACCTGAAAGTGACAAAAATGATGGCTGAAAAGCAGATTATGGTTAACCATATAAATCTCTAGAAGTAATATACTTTTCACCTCTGGGTGACACTGTTCAACTGCTTCTTGTTTTTTATGATTGTTTGAAAACCTGATGCTTCCTGTAGATGTATTCTTAAAAGAATCTGTTAAAGAGACATTTCCTCTATCTCTAGTTATCTGCTAAATAACTTTTTGGCACATGGATGTAAATTCAGTATGGTTGTGATTTGCCATTTTAATTACCAAATGATGACCAAATAACATTTAAGATTGTTTATATGGGCAGTTGGCCAGGTTAAAAGCCTGACTTCATCTCCCGGGGAAATGAATCTTGTACTTACCTTTTTGGTAGTTGTGTAACTAGAAAAAGCCATTGAAACACAAGGGAGTTTTGGTTTAAATTTGTTGACATTTGTAGACATGATTTAAATTCTACACATATGTTTCCATAGAAATCAATTTTATAAAAGGGGAATAATAGGTAGACTTTGGAGGGATTAATCTATTAAAATAAAAATTTAAGACTCTAGCATTGTTAGTTGAGATATTTTTCACTTAATTTTTAAAGCTTAACTGCTTCAGTAGTTCCATTAAAAAAACCCTATAGGGCTTCCCTGGTGGCGCAGTGGTTGAGAGTCTGCCTGCCGATGTAGGGGACAGGGTTCGTGCCCCGGTCCGGGAAGATCCCACATGCCGTGGAGCGGCTGGACCCGTGAGCCATGGCCGCTGACCCTGCACGTCGGGAGCCTGTGCTCCGCAATGGGAGAGGCCACAACAGTGAGAGGCCCGCGTACCGCAAAACAACAACAACAAAAACCCTATAGAAATCTTTCTATATTTTTTCAGGAATCTTAATTCTTAAGTGATTATTTTAATAATTAAATATAATAACCATATTTGTAATTTTACTAAATGTATGAGTAAGCTTTTCTTTTTACAAACTAGGCAGTGAGTTAGTATTCTGTACCAAGAAACAAATGCACATGTTTGGTTGGTTTTTAAATCTCCAATTATTTATTTTAAACTTGGGGTTCATCTGAAATGCCAGAAGAAGGGGTTATAATGCCAAAGTTAATTTTGTTTTGTCATATACAAAGTAGTTAATCTAAAAATTATTGATTGATATTCTCCCTCTTTTAACTCTTTTAGGACTCAATATTTAAAGCAAAACTAATTTATCTAGGTGTTCTACTGCACAAAATTAATTCTACTGGGACTGGTCCAGACCAAGCCTCATTATGGAACAGTTCTTCTTGCTGAACTAGCCTAAGCCTGATTCTTACTGGGATACTTTTTCAAAATTATTTACAACACAGAACTTAACCCTTGAGATGCTGTAGAACTGACTTCAGTATTACACTTATTAGGCCACTTGATGGTATCAGGGGTACATTAAAATGAAAGTATGTCTTACCCTTGTTGGCGCTGAGACTCTTACATTAGGCAACTGTATTTATGTATATTGGAGGAATTTTTTAGTTTTGTGATTCATATACCAGGGCTGAGGTAGTCATTAAAAAACTTTTTTTCCCTTGTCTAGTATGTTTCACCATAAACATATTGCTGACCCTTTTTTCCTTTATACATAAGTGATGAATTTACCTCTTTGCCTGGGTGGGTGTATAGTTGTTTAGATCACCCAGCATGTTTGATGGACTTTCTTTGCTCAAATGTCTGGCTGAATCAGTTGGTTATTTTGGTGTTTTGTACATACATAGAGCCCAGGAGTATTGCTGTTAAACATCAGTTTTTGCTACAGCTACAAAAGTAGTTCAGCATCATGTACGCTTTCCTTGTGTGTGTGTGTGTGTGTGTGTGTGTGTGTGTGTGTAGTTTTCTTTTAATATCTGTGCAAAATATTGGGGAATGGATTTTTTATTTATTTTTATACATTTTATTTGGAGTATAATTGCTTCACAATACTGTGCTCATTTCTGTTGTACAACAAAGTGAATCAGCCATATGCGTATATATATCCCCATATCCCCTCCCTCTTGAGCCTCCCTCCCTCCCTCCCTATCCCACCCCTCTAAGTTGGGAATGGACTTTTTAATGTCAATTTTTATGTTCACTTTTTGCCTGTTTTGTAGTGGCTCGTGAGGATTTTCCACTGGAGAATCTCTTGCACTTTAAGGTTCTTTGCTCATTATGGGCGTCTCACCAAATTTTTTCATTAGTTTTCCTTATTCAAAGGGCCTCATTTTCTGTTAGAATGTTACTAATATGGCACTATGTGTGTGTGTGTGTGTGTGTGTGTGTGTGTGTGTGTGTGTGTATATATTTGTGGCTGGTAAAAATATTTATTTGGTGGTAGTGAGGAGGCACTGAGCCCCAATCTACCTGTGAGGTCTTCCACAGAGAATCATATGGTGCAAATTTGAGTATTGGTAGGTGTCTTTATGATGGAAAAGCAATAATTTAGTCTCTAGTTGGTTGCTTGATCTATATGCTAGTAAACCAACACCTTTCCCCCCACACCCAAGAACAGACAGATTTCCATTAAATTAGTAAATTGACTTGTTGCCTCAGTCTCACATAGATGTATACCAAGAACAGGTGTTGCAGTTACGTTGTGAGATCTAATTCATCAATTTAAACTCATTTTATCTGAAATACAATAAAAATTGCTAAGTTTTCCTAATGTAAAAATAGCCTAAATCAATTATTCTAGGCTATCATTAAACCACACTAAAAAACAAGATTAATAAGTAAACCTTTAGGTAATTCAGTGGTGCTTAATAAGGATATCCCATTGGTTTACGTAAAATTAAATTGTAAAAATCACCAATAGAGATCCTATTGTTTAAAATAAAGTAAGCTTCTTAAAAAAGCTTTGTAAAAACATAGATTGGCCAGTGAATTCTCCGTAATATAAGAGACTTAATAGAAACCGCTGCCTTGTGAAACTGAATTCTCCATCTGTAATGTGCTTCTGTTATAAATCCATTATAAAAGGTATTTACTTAGGTAAACTGCTTAGATTACCATCCCCATGTTCTTATTAGCCTACTACATTCACTAAGAAAGAATAAAGCTCTATACTTTGTGGACATTTAATAAATGTTAATTTTTTAATTAACAGTTTAAGTATAATCTCCAAATAGATGCAGATCTATTTTCTTTCAAACCCTTTCTCAGTAAGTAACAGATTTATGGTTCTCCGAAGAAAATGTGCTTAGAGCTTGGAAGGGAACATTTTACAATTTTTTTCCCCTGCATCTTCCCTTTGCAGATATCACTAATCCCAATCAACAGTGAAGAGAAAACTGAAAAAAAAAGAACACCCCCCTGCCCAGTTTTCAATTTATTTTTTAATTCAGTTGGAAAATCCCCACTGAATGAGTTAAAAAAAATTTAAATGTATCCTGGGAACATGCCGTTCAGGATTTTGGAATGGGAACTTCAAACGAAGTTGGTAAAGGAGTCAAATGCGTAAGTGGAAACTCTGAGGAAACTGGCAGTGAGAGACTGGAAATCAGGCAGTCATTTACGTTTTACTCCACCACCCTCGGCAAGAGCGAGTACAAAGCGGGGAGCTGGCACGGCCTTGAGTCAGAATTCTCAGGAACTGAGCAGAGAGAGATTCCCAGCATCTGTTTCCTCAACTATCACCCAGAGGATACTGGTGGTAAATCACAGGGAATAAAAATAGCCTTAGAAGTCTAGTTCCAAACAAATGAGGCATGGTAGATATTTGATAGTGGTGTGGAGTCTCTTCTCTCAAAATTCTTCATTATCTAATTAACAAATATATTTTTATTTTTACATTAATGAGTTATATTGCTTAAGTCATTCATCAAAATGTTGAGCAAAATCTTGATATTTTTATTGATCTGAATCGAACTATTACCGAAATGACATGGTACTTGATATTAAAATCTGAACCTTGTAGTTGTGTAAAGGTTGGTCTACAACCAATAATCACAGATGTTAAAGCTTTGCCTCAGACACAAAAAACATGTATTTCTGAAATTTTAAAAAACCCTGCAAGCTTCTTACCATAATGTCAATTGCCAGTAGACTGATAAGATCTCTCTGCATTTTGGCTGCAGGAAATTTTATGGCTAGACTCTTACAATTTAACACAACTTAAGATCCTTTAAGGCTATATTTCACATATAAGGAAGTATTTCTTAGGTCTGGCTAGACTTGTAGTTTGATATTAAGTTATAGCTTCAGATTTTCAACAAAACAGCAGCTTTAATAGATGAGATTAGCAAATGGTGAAAAGTTCAAAGCATTTAATGGAATTGATCTACTAAATTAGCATTGAAAATTTTTAGTGGCTATCTTAAATATACATTATTATCATGAAAGAATTAGTCCAATTAAGCCTTTACATTTGGAAGATGCCCAGTCTGACCTTGTTCTATTCAATGTGAAAAGTGAGAGGGTCTCTGGGCTTATTTAAATTTGGTGCTAAATCAATAGGTTTGGGGACCCTTTCATTGCTTTTTGGAAAGGAAAAGAAACCCAAAGGCTCTTTATGTTGACAAATGGGTTATTAGAATTGTTATATATTGCAAATAAAAACAATGGCCAAAAAATAGAAAAATATAACCTTCAATAAATAGGTCAGAAGAATCAACAAGGGTTGGGTTGTTTTCTCACTATTTCTCACTACAACCGTATATTACTGTGTATACTGAACACATTAGTTTCATTTTGAAACTGAAATAATTATATCATGTTTAATATCAGGTTTTATTTAGAACATTCTGAATTAATAAATAACCAGCTAATTAAAAAAGAATCAAAATCTATGCAAATATACATAAAGAAATAATTATGGCATTTTCCAGAAATCTGCTTTCTATACATCCACAGTGTATTTTATATTCTATTGATATAGACCTCTATGACACCTTGAACATAAATATCATGAAAATAAAATTGAGTTTTGCATTTTCAGTTTAATTGTGCAAAGCTTCTGATGATGGCTGATTACTCATACTTATCATGAAATTGTGGGGTCCTGGCTCTGGAAGGGGCTTGCTTTCGAGAGGCCAGCTCCTTAATTCACAGGGGCTCATGTGTAGCCTTCATCACCGGAACCAGGGAGCTAGCTCTTTTGTGAAAGCATTTAGCAAAATATATTTTAGTTTTGTTGTTGTTGCTGTTATTTTTATTATCCATTACAATATTTAATGGTTCATTTCCCTAATCGAGGTCTCAGACCCAGCCATTTGGGGACATTTCTAGTGGAAAAAGATATATCCTTTGTGTAAGATGTCTTTAGAATTTGAGAATTGTAACTAATATACCTCCGGCTTTCTCTTCCAGAAATTGAATAATTCAGTTCTATAAACTGAACAATCCCATTTCATTTATCAACCCCCCAGCATTTCTAACTTCTCCCCTGAATGGTCAGCGAATTATTCATATCCATCTAAAATTACAGAACTCTAGGGGGGAGATTAGTGCTTTAGAGGGGTATACTGAGGAAGATGGGAAGATGATTTCATTTGTTCTTAAGGATTTATTGAAAGACTCCTCTTGCCAGAATCTGCTAGGTGCTGGGAATACAGCAAGGAAAAAACAAACTTGAGGGAGAGAACGACTTGCCAACAAATAATGGCAATACAATGTGCTACTGCTAATGTGAGTGTGTACAATGTGCACTTGTATGTCATAGTCTTAATTCCATATCCATTGTCAGAACAGTATTTTAAGCTGCTATTTCAGTGTCTATTGGTAGTCTGATTTCTATCCAAATACTTTATTTCCCACAATCCAGGTATACTTGCAGCACATTTTTCATACTAAGTTGAGGTCTGAATTTTGCTTCTGGATGTTTGTACAGTTTTATCTTCAATTGTTATTTTACCTTCTGAACACCCTTTTTCGCGTGCCCGTTGTTCAGTTTGTTGTTACAAAACATCATCTGTGATCTTCTACATTTAAATGTGTTGCTTATTGCTTGATAGCCAAAGCTGTAGTTAGCTAATGGACAGTTGTCTGCTCCTGGTCATATTTTCCCAGCCTGTCTTATAGGACAGGATCAAAAGCCTTCCTAAAGTCAAGCTAGGTTTCATTAATTTATTTCCTGTGACCTGCCAGGCCTGCCACTTTGCCATGTAAGAAGATGGCTGTCTATTACCAAGACAGGACAAGTTCTTTGTGAAGTCATATTGGTTATTCATGATCAGATAATTGCACAAACCCTCAAGAGTTCTGGTTATTTTGGTCCTTTATTCAGTCTTTAGGCATCTACTCAGTTCTCTGATTGTTACAACCAAAGTAGAGACAATAATTTTGTCATTCAGTGTTGTCAGATGGAAAAAATCAGAGCAAGGGCTATCTGAGAAGTGGACAAGCTTTATTCATCCTGGTCACAATCTGTGACGTGTCCACATTAGCCCCTCATAGTCCAGCACTAATCATGGCATGATGCAAGCTTTTATTTTGTCACCATGGGCAGGTTTTCTACATTTATTGGTATGTAATACATAATTCAGGTTTATTGTAGTAAAATAGGACACAACAGATAACAAATTGATAAACAAAACAAAACAACAAACAAACCACCTGTAACACCCCTATCTAAAGATTAGGATTGTTAACATTTTGGTATACATATTTCTCAGGTGTATGTGTGGGCCTTTGTGTGTAAAATGTGTATATTAAACATGCATACTATTTTGGAGCTTCCTTTTTTTCACTTAGAACTATATAGAGTTCATTATTATAAGGTAATTATATCAAATAACCATAGAAATTCAGCTTTTTAGTACCAAATCTCAATTGTGTGTTTTTTTCATTGTTTAATAATACTTCCCTAATTCCCTGAGTAAAAAGAAACCTCTCCTTCATACATACATTTCTTGTGGCATTATCTCTTTTTAAATTTAAGTAGATCCCTCTTAGTAACTGTGGTCTCTTAGAGGAGGATCTGTACATGATTTATTCTTATGTTCCTTAAATTTTAGCTGCATAATAAATATTTATTTAATAAATGAATAACTGAAATCTAGCAATGGGAATTGAAATCCTGAAACTTTGTGTTTTGATTCTTAGACTTCTGCCTCTGCTTTTAGTTGGTAATTCAGTTTACTCAGGGACAGAAGGAAAATAAAGCAATTTCTCACTTAGCTGGTATGAAGTATACTGCAGAAGGCAAGACCACATGGCTGAAAACAGTTTCTTAATATTAACCTTTTTGGATGAAGCTCTTTCTGATATACTACAAAGCTTTATTACTTTTTTTAACAAGTGAAACCTTAGAATAAATGTTTAGAAAATACAAAAAAAGAAAAAAAAACCAACCTATAATTCTACTACCCAGAAATAAACCTTATTATTATTTCAAGGTGTGCCCTTCTAACTTTCTTTTCTGTGTATTCTTATGCATGTAAAATATCATTTTCACTTATATTTTTATTAAAATAGAGTCATAATGGTTTACTATTTATAACTTCTTTTCTTCACTAATGTAAACATCTTTACATGACAAATGTATGCCTAATAACCAATGTTGATGGTTGTATAGTATACTAGTATGGTGATATACCATAATTTATTTACTCTATCCTCCCCTAATTGGGTATTTAAGTTGTTATCTACTTTATACATTATACATTACAAACAACATTGTAACAAATAACCTGGTTCCTACATCTTTGGGCACTTGTCAAGGAAAGGTTTTAAATATCCTCTTTTAAACTACCAAAGGTTAGGTAAGCTTATTGTCCTTTTTCCTTTCATCTCAAAATAAAAATAAAATATAGCTTATTTGAATTTCGTTAGTGTATAAGACAGCCTGAGATTTAAAAAATTATTATTGAACCAGAGCATGCTACCCTAATTTATGGTAATAGAATTACTTTCTGTCTCAAATTGATTCTAGAAGACTTGTTTGGCTACATTTGGTCTTTTGTGGCATGCAAAGTGGCCTTCTTTCTCAGTCATATAAGAATCTAAATGTTCACATTTCCTGGAAGAAGCTGATACCTAGCTAAATCTTTGTGTAATTTTATAAAAGTATAGGTTTGTGGAGAGATTGGTTTCTGTGATCAACTCAGTTCCCCAGTTTTCATTTGTGAGTGGGGACAGCAGGAATCACTCTTCTCATAGGGTGGTGAGAGTAACACTAATGGGAACAGCAAAATCACCATAGCTGGCTATGAAAATGTGGGCAGTATTACAGCACTGCCTTCAGTTAGAAAATGTGATGCAAGTTGCATCCATACTTGTGGGAGTCTTCTGTTATTCTTTTTTCTTTTAAATTTAATTTAATTATTTTTTTATACAGCAGCTTCTTATTAGTTATCTATTTTATACATATTAGTGTATATATGTCAATCCCAATCTCCCAATTCATCACACCACCACCCCACCCACTTTCCTCCCTTGGTGTCCATACATTTGTTCTCTACATCTGTGTCTCTATTTCTGCCTTGCAAACCAGTTCATCTGTACCACTTTTTCTAGATTCCACATATGTGCATTAATATACGATATTTGTTTCTCTCTTTCTGACTTACTTCACTCTGTATGACAGCCTCTAGGTCCATCCACGTCTCTACAAATGACCCCATTTCATTCCATTTTATGGCTGAGTAATATTCCATTGTATATATGTACCACATCTTCTTTATCCATTCGCCTATTGAAGGGCATTTAGGTTGCTTCCATGTCCTGGCTATTGTAAATAGTGGTGCAATGAACATTGTGGTACATGTCTCTTTTTGAATTATGGTTTTCTCTGGGTATATGCCCAGTAGTGGGATTGCTGGGTCATATGGTAATTCTATTTTTAGTTTTTTAAGGAACCTCCATACTGTTCTCCATAGTGGCTGTATCGATTTACATTCCCACCAACAGTGCAAGAGGGTTCCCTTTTCTCCACACCCTCTCCAGCATTTGTTGTTTGTAGATTTTCTGATGATGTCCATTCTAAGTGGTGTGAGGTGATACCTCATTGTAGTTTTGATTTGCATTTCTCTGATAATTAGTGATGTTGAGCAACTTTTCATGTGTCTCTTGGCCATCTGTATGTCTTCTTTGGAGAAATGTCTATTTAGGTCTTCTGCCTATTTTTTGATTGGGTTGTTTGTTTTTTAATATTGAGTTGCATGAGCTGTTTATATATTTTGGAGATTAATCCTTTGTCCGTTGATTCATTTGCAAATATTTTCTCCCATTCTGAGGGCTGTCTTTTCATCTTGTTTATGGTTTCCTTTGCTGTGCAAAAGCTTTTAAATTTCATTAGGTCCCATTGTTTAGTTTTGTTTCTATTTCCATTCCTCTAGGAGGTGGGTCAAAAAGGATCTTGCTGTGATTTATTTCATAGAGTGTTCTGCTTATGTTTTCCTCTAAGAGTTTTATAGTGTCTGGCCTTACATTTAGGTCTCTAATCCATTTTGAGTTTATTTTTGTGTATGGTGTTAGGGAGTGTTCTAATTTCATTCTTTTACATGTAGCTGTCCAGTTTTCCCAGCACCACTTATTGAAGAGGCTGTCTTTTCTCCATTGTATATCCTTGACTCCTTTGTCATAGATTAGTTGACCATAGGTGCATGGATTTATCTCTGGGCTTTCTATCTTGTTCCATTGATTTATATTTCTGTTTTTGTGCCAGTACCATATTGTCTTGATTACTGTAACTTTGTAGTAGAGTCTGAAGTCAGGGAGTCTGATTCTTCCACCTCCATTTTTTCCCCTCAAGATTGCTTTGGCTATTCAGAGTCTTTTGTGTCTCCATATGAGTTTTAAGATTTTTTGTTCTAGTTCTGTAAAAAATGCCATTGGTAATTTGATAGGGATTGCACTGAATCTGTAGATTGCTTTGGGTAGTATAGTCATTTTCACAGTATTGATTCTTCCAATCCATGAACATTGTATATCTCTCCATCTGTTTGTATCACCTTTGATTTCTTTCATCAGCGTCTTATAGATTTCTGAGTACAGGTCTTTTATCTCCTTAGGTAGGTTTATTCCTAGGTATTTTATTCTTTTTGTTGCAATGGTAAGTGGGATTGTTTCCTCAATTTCTCTTTCTGATCTTTTGCTGTTAGTGTAGAGGAATGCAAGAGATTTCTGTGCATTAATTTTGTATCCTGCAACTTTACCAAATTTATTGATTAGCTCTAGTAGTTTTCTGGTGGCATCTTTAGGATTATCTATATATAGTATCATGTCATTTGCAAACAGTGACAGTTTTAATTCTTCTTTTCCAATTTGTATTCCTTTTATTTCTTTTTCTTCTTTGATTGCCATGGCTAGGACTTACAAAACTATGTTGAATAATAGTGGTGAGAGTGGACATGCTTGTCTTGTTGGTGATCTTAGAGGAAATGCTTTCAGTTTTTCACCATTGAGAATGATGTTTGCTGTGGGTTTGTCATATATGGCCTTTATTATGTTGAGGTAGGTTCCCTCTATGCCCACTTTCTAGAGAGTTTTTATCATAAATGGGTGTTGAATTTTGTCAAAGGCTTTTTCTGCATCTAATGAGATGATCATTAAGGTGTATCACATTGGTTGTTATTCTTGATAAAAGCACTTGCTTTTGCCTCAGCTGTTGCTTTAATGCTAAGGAATGTTTATAGGTATGCTCATGTTTATACCAGATCAAAACATTTACTAAATCAAAACACTTGCAAGAAGGAGGATGGCATAGTAGGGTCTCTGGGTGTGGAGTAGGAAGATTAGGAATTCCGGCATATTTTGTGTTGTCATACTGGCTAAGTCACATAGCCTTCCTGGCCTTAAAGTCTTAATCAATACTACAAAAAACTAATACTTATCAAGTGTTTACTAAATGATAGGTTCTTTCTTAGTTCCCCCCAAATCCCTAATGAGTATTTATATTATTTAATCCTCAGGAAATGAATGAGGTAAATGTCATTGTTACCCTATTTTACAGATGAGAATATTGAGCTTTAGGAGATAGTCTACTTGATCAACTTAACATAAAAGAAGGTGATGGAGTCAGGATTTGAACCCTGACCATCAGGTTCCAGAGTGTGAGTTCTTAACCACAACACTGGGTTTCCTGTCTCTTTTTTAAATAGAGGGGTAGAACTTCTCAGTCCCTTCTGTCTGTAACTCATATGAAGCTCTAACTTCAAGTATTTCTGTTAAAAGTGAAAAATGAACTGACTTTTGGATGGATTATATACACCCCCAAGCATCCACATAATCTGCCTTTTTAAACTTTTAATCCAGATGCTTTACCTTCTGTGTCTCCAGCCTCTGTGTTCTGACACTAGTCAGGTCTAGTGGGCTCTTTGGGGCTCCACAAAGCAGACAAAGCCTCTGCTTTATAGGTCTCATTGGGAAGACGTTCGTGCAGTAAGTGGTATTGGATTCAAATATATCTACCTTAGAAGGAGGCTACATGAACCTTGCTTGAGACTGTGATCTGATGGCTCCAGGGAGCCAGTGCATAAGAGGATGAATTGTGTCGAAGAAGAATCACGGGATGGGGGGTGGTTGGCTGGGCTGTAATGCCAATGCTATGGCTCACTAGCTCTGTTGCCTGGGCAGATCTTACCCAGTCTGTGCTCAGTTTCCTCTTAAATAAAACAAGGAGTTTGATATTGGTTGCTGGAACAATGATCTCTGTGGTCATTCCCAAATTTGGGGTGTCTTGGTCTCAGGTAGCCTGGGTCCCTAGGACTGGGAGTTTTGTTTGCTCTGAGTGACTACAGCCATAGTGGCTAAAGGAAAATCTTTGTCCTGAGGCTATGCTTTATATCATTGTGATGCTCAAGGGCAGGGCTAGGGGGTGGGTGGGTATTGACATTAATGCTGAGATTTTTTTTTTTAAAGCTTATTTTGATGTATTGGTACATTTTATTCTTTCTTAAATTCTTAAACTGGTCTTGTATTTGTACAAGCAACACACATTCCTGTGAACCTATTTATGTTTTGGAATTTCAGTAGAAAGAAATGCTGTCAGTTAATATTTGAGGTCGATAAGGCATTCTGATAAAAAGGAGTTACTTTTGTTCTTGATACGATTCTAGAGTAATTAAGAAACAAATACAGTTATGCTAATATAGTCATCAGGAAACTACCTATAAAGAAAATTCTTTTTTTTTTCTTTTGGCTGTGCCACACATCTTGTGGTATCTTAGTTCCCAGACCAGGGCTTGAACCCGGGTCCCAGCAGTGAAGGCGCTGAGTCCTGACCACTGGACCACCAGGGAATTCCCCAAAATTCTTGATATTTGGTTTCATAAAATATGATTCTTAGCTATTTACCATATTCTTTACATTTTCACTATTGGAATTAAGATATTTACAAGCCTCAGAAAACAGTAACCTTTCTATAACAAAATGATAAATTGTTTAAAATATTTAAATTTTATTTAAATTTATTTAAATTATTAAAAACCAAACCACACTAGTGTAATATCTAACAATTCTGTTGACATACTCTCTTCTATGAGAAATTTGGTAAACAAATTTCCAAATAAGCAAGTGTTTGGAAAGCAAGTATTTCCTTACTTGCCTGTGTACAAATGGCTAATTAATCATTTGTTTTTGAACTGGTGTGGATCCAGAAATGCTTCTTAAGAGAAAATTCTGGCTCAGCCTATAGGTTCTCCTTGATCCAACTCTGCATGTAGTGGACTGACCAGAATCTTGTTCAGACTCCTCAATGTTTCCCAAAGATATCAATTTTACCATCAGCTCATTTGGTTGCTGATGCCTACAGATTCACTTCAACCACCAGTCAGGAATATTTGTGTTGCAGGTCACTGCCTAGGAGTACCTCTTGTTTAACTCTTATCAATTCTTATCAGTTTAAAGGGTGGGTTGGAAAACCTTTTCTATAAAGGGCCAGATAGAAAATATTTTGGCTTTGCCAGTCATATGCTCTCTGTTCCAGCTGTTTAACTCTGCTGTTGTGTAGTGCAGAAACAGCCATGGATAATATATAAGCAAATGAGTGTGCCTGTGTTCCAATAAAACTTCATCTATGGAGACTGAAATCTGAATTTCATATCATTTTCATGTGTTGCAAAACATTATTCCTCTTTTAAGTTTTTTTTCAACCATTAAAAAATCGAGAAATCTTTCTTACCTCATGGGCCATATGAAAACAGGTGGTGAAGTAGACTTCACCTGAAGGCTGTAGCTTGCTGAACTTTGATTTAGAAAATTGAAATTATGAAGAAATGTTTGAAAGACACAAGTGATCATTTGTGGATGAAAGTGTTCTAGGTTCTAGCCAGTGGCATGTGAGCAGAAGTGATGTATTGTTACTTCCGGGCTTGGCCCATAAAAACCTCTCATACATGATTCTCTGTGCTTTTTCTCTATGTGTTGAATATGGCAGGGCCTCAAGATGGAAGGAGCCTGGTTCTCATTTTGGATTTACATGAGTAACAAATAAACTTCTATTCCCAAATTTCCCAAATCTCAGTGTTCTGAGATTTTAAGGGTTTCTGTTTCAGCAATTTGTGTTATCTTAACTAATATGTCATTAATTCTAACAGATATTTTTCGTTTGATTCTTATACTAATTTGGACTCTCAAAGACTACGTGCTTGGATGGAATTTTTTGGGGGTCTCCTCCTCTCCTCTTCATTTTCTCCTCACATTTAACTGGGTAATGATAGACTGGGTTACTTTCCATGTTCTAGGTGATGATAGTTTGGGGCCCATTAGCTTTCACTGAGAGCTGTTACAAGAAACAAGACACATGGCTTTACCACAGAGATGTTGGTGAGGGAACTGTCCCTAATTTGAAGACCACCTGAGAAATTCCTTTGGCACTCAGGGCCAGGAAAAGCTTATCTTTCCCTGAGAAACTTGTATGTTTTCTTATCAACAAAGAGAATATCATTGAATGTGCCTGATTGTATTCCCTTTTCCCTTTTCCCTCTGGTTGCCAAGAAGCTCAGAGCCAAATTTTTGGCTCAACATTAATAACTTTGTGGAACCCTGTGGCCTACATATCTGCATTCTCAGTTTCCTTCTGGTCTTGACCTTCTATTCTGCTCTGTGTTTTCCTTGTTCCTGATTTTTTGGTTATTTATATTTTTCAATTTTATTGCTTGTTTTCTTGTAAGCTTCCTCAGATCCTTTGTGGAACAAGGTGGGGTAAATAAAAAATGGCTTCAACTTAATAATAGAATACAGCAAAAGCATTCCTTAATCACCAGTTTAGTCATCTGGGAACTAGAACTTCAAATTTACTTTTCAGGCTCCCTGCTGAGCCATTGTGTCTCATAGTTTGGTGAAGGGATGCTTTTGCAATTATGAAAGCTGTAGGCCTTCACATTTTTCCATTCTGCCATAAAGGAAAGAGAATGTCATTTTACCAAAAGTTCTTATTATTTACCATTGAAAATGTAGAAAGATGACAGATAACTTGACTGACAGATGATAGACTGGGAAAGGATATTTGCAGTGTTTAAAGGAAACAAATAATTAATATAAAGAATTATAATTTGCAGGCCTACTACAAATTAACATGAAAAAGATAAGAAACCCAACAGAGAAATTGTGAAAATATATGAATAGGTTATTTTTGCAAGGGTATACTGGAAAATATAACAAGTATAATGTGAACACATGCTGAAACTTAACAGTGATCAGAGAACAGCAAATTTAAACAGGTTATCATTTTGCAAAATTAAAAGGTGGACAGTAACAAGCATGGGCAATGGAAACCCCCATGTACTGTTGATGGTAGTCTGGACTGTATAGCCATTCCTGGAGAGCAATCTGTCAGTATTTAGTTAAAGTTTGTAAATGTCTTATGACCTCTCCTAGGTATATATTCCAGATAAATTATGCCATAAGTCCAGTAGGGGATACACACAAAAAAGTTCATCACAGTCTTGTTTGTGATAGCGGGATGTTTGAGGCATCCTATGTGTCCATCACAAAGGGAGTGAATGAATAAAATGTGGTAGTTGCAGATTTTGCAGTAGTTAGAAGATGTCTATATAGATTTACAGTAACATCCTATGATTTAAAAAAATGGTGTTCAGTGAAAACTGTATAAGAGAGTGATATCTTTAGCATAGTACTATTTATACGCATTTAAAATAGCCACAAAGAAAATAACATGACATAATTTAAAGGGATTCAGACAAATCAAGTTAATGTATCAAACCCATTGGAGTGTGTATGTAGTAGAAAGGAGTAGGAGGGACAGATGATCATCTACCATGAACTCAAGTAACTGTACTGCAGTTAAAAAAAGAAGTATGTGTCTTCCTGGTAGGAAGTGGGCACTGCAGTGCTGCCTTTCTGTATCCTAAGATATCCAAGTCTTATATGAGAATTCACTGATGACAGCAGCACAGATTTTAAGAGTGCATTCAGATTCACCCTGATGCCCCATCCTGCTATTGAAGGGCATCCCCCAAATCTTCTATTTTGGGAGGAAGGGTTTGTATTCTTTTTTTTTCAGAACCATGACCCTGAGAGAGTCTCTCCTAGATCTGGTCAGGATCAAGGACCAGCCCTGGTTCCAAAACATCAGATGTGGGTGAACAAGCAGAGAGGAACTGAGCAGTTGGAGCTGAGTCACCAGACAGTGCCTGAACCAAGGGTAGCTTCAGCTGGGGATGAGATGGAGCAGACAGAGGGGGGAGGGGGGTGAAGGTACAGGCTAGAGTCCAAGCAGCTTGGTCATGATTTGAGGAGAGGGGTGTGAAGGGCTGGAGTAGGCGGAGGGGAGAACAGAGGAAGACTGAAAAACCTGACCGGGCTTCCTGCAATCCTTCCCTCAAGTCACAGATGGGCTTTTTTACTGACCCAGTTTCTCTTCCTGATGAGGCCAGTCACCACAAAGACCTTGTCAGAATTTAATGGTCTCTTTAAGCTGGTGGGCCTCAATCTCATTAGAATCATCTGGGAAGCTTTAAAAAAAATAGAATGCCTGGTTCCACCCACCTAAGACCAATGCAATGAGTCTCTAGGGGGTTGAGGTGGTTTAGGGTAGGTGGGCTTGGGCCCAGACATATGTGATTTCTTTAAAAGTTCACCGTGTGATTCTGATGCACAGTGAGGATTAGAACCACTGCTTTAAGCACTCTTACTCCAAGAAAACAGGATCATTCACACCTTTTGAAATTATTTTAAATTAGAGAATTTTGCAACCAGACAATACTCTGGAGTAGTGCATGTGAATTGCCTGGGGACCTTGTTACAAGGCAGATCTTGGTTGAGGTGGCTAGAATTGGGGCCTAAGCTGTGGTATTTCTCACAAGCACCCATGTGATTTGGGGGCTGCTGGCCCGAGGGGCACCTTGAGCACAGCAAAGCTTTAGATCTAACAGTGGTGGGATGGAGGGAGGGCTGACTCTGTCAGGCCCCAGGCTTAGTGCTTCACAGGCATTGAATGCTCATAAGCCTGTGAGAGAAGTACTGTCTATATTTCCATTTCACAGATGAGAAAACTGAGGCCTAGGGCAGTTCAGCAACTTGCCCAGTATCTGTAATGCTGGTAAGTAGCAGAGCCAGAATTTGAATGTAGGCTGACCGTTTTCAGAGGTCGTGAGCTTAACTACAGTGTAATACAACTGCAATGGCAGGATGGGGCATCAGGGACTTGCCTTGAAGCTGTGTTTGTATAACAAGTACATTGTATTTACAAGCTTGCATATTTGAGATGGTGCTGGAAGAGGGGTATAAAAATGGAGATTACAGACGGGCTAGAGAAGGTATGAACAAACCTGTAAATACATCTGTCTATTCACTCGGTTAGTAGTTGTCTACTACTTAGATAATGTGCTACACATGGGGAAAAAGGATAAGTCACATGAGTCCTTCCTCCCAGGATTTCACTTTCATATATTTGAGTAGTAACCGTGCAATGTATTGTGCTTCAATAGAGTTCCAGTAAGCACAGGATGGAAAACATGTCAGAGAAGGATTCACATGGAAGCAAGCTACATGCATAGAATACAGGTGTCAGAGGACAGGGATAAGATTTCAATGGTACTGAAAGGACAGCTCCCAGCAATGGGGGTGCAATGTGTTTTTGTAGGAGGAGATCCAGAGTTTTACTGGAGACCCACTCTCAGAAAAACTCTAAAAGGTATTTCTAAAGGTGTCTAACTGATAAACACATCGAAAAATCTGGTTTCATATCTCTAAGTAATAGTAACAGTTTGCTATGACAGCAGAGAAAGATTATGTTGGTTATGGTTTGGTGTACTAGTAAGGATAGGCTAGTTGTGCTTGCAATAAAAATAATGTCAAATATCAGTGGCTAAAACAAGAGAGGTTTATTGCTTGCTCACCCTTCATGTCCAATGTAGATTGATGTGTCAGTGGGCGGGGCATTCTGCTCCATGTAGTCATCTCCTAGAGAGATGGCGATTTCACCATCTTGAGATGTGACCTGACAGTACAGTACTTCCTAAAGTGGAGAATGGCTGAATATTGGGGAATGTTACTAATGTCTGCTAAAGCCAGTCACTTCAGCTTCACCCATGTGACTTGGAAATAAAAGGGTTGTGCTTTTCATGCATAAAGAAAAAAATAACTTCATTACTATTAGTCATTATTCTTTTTTAATATTTTAATATGTGTAAGATTGTTGCCAACCAGCTTTTTACTTAAAAGAATTAGAAAGATCAGTCTTCATTAATATTAAAACTATTGTTTTTAATAGCTTCACTTTGAAATTAAACTATCAAGGCTATTACTTGATGCAGCATGAATATGAATTCCAACCACCAACCAGTATGATGATTGTATGACAAAAACAATTATAACCAAATAAATGTGCCCCTGCTGAGCATCTAGGGATTATAAGAGCAACTTCCATTTTGAAGCTACCCCAGTGAGCTGGTTTACTGTGTGGGACAGCAATACAAATGCAGGCATAGCACCACATTTTGAACACAAGATGTATTTGCTATTTTTTTTTAATTGCCCTTGAAAACTCTCACACACTATTACCCCATTCCTCCTCTGTGCTCAGGAAACATGGGAAAAATTTGAGGAGCAGAAAGGGTAGAATCTATGGGGGAAGAAAAAGGAGGTGGATTTGTAGGACTGAAAATATGCTAGAGAAATAGTGGACTGCCCTATTTCTTCCTTCTCTCCTTGGTTGACACTTCAAGTGGTAAAGGAACCATTATTTCCCTGCCCTCTGGAGACTAGTTCTGCCCAATAGACCTTTCTGTGTCTGCTGTTAAATATGATGGCCACTAGACACAGATGGCTATTGAGCACTTGAAATGTGGCTAGTGCAATCGAGGAATGGAATTTAAAATTTTACTGAATATAAAAAACTTAAATAGCCTTGTGAATCTAGGTGATAGGGGAGAGAGAGGCTGTTTTTATTTCTGCTTTCTTGGTGTAGATTTATCTGCATATTATGACTATTTTATCTGTCACACAGGGAGTTAAGGATGAATTTGGCCAGGTTTTGGGTGGGGAGTCAGGGGTGTGTGGACCTAGCAGAGATGTGAGTCTGCTGCAATGGTCCCCTCCCTTAGCCTGTGCAGCCCAGGCTCCCATCATGAACAGTGGGATCTAGGGGACCAAATGGTGCCCAAAGACTTTGCAGAAATAAAAGTTGGAACTATTACATAGATCTCAGACCTGGTCCTTTTTAAGGGAAGGCTGCAGGTTTGTTTATGGGAAAAAAGGAAAGAGGCAAATGAACCTAGTGTGGTAAACTTTTAATGTAGCATCACATCTATTTCTTTGTAAATATATTTGGGTATAAAGTCTTTATTGTGCTTGAAATTCTTATTAAAAATGCAGTGAACTTTAGTTTGCACATTTGTAGCCTTTCTTTCCTCAAATCATTCTTATGTAAGAAATATTTTTTTGATGATAGTTGTTTAATGAAAGACCTGGGCAGTTATTGAAAGGAAGCTAATATCATCAAACATTTATTCAGTGACTCCTGTGTGCTGGTGATGTACTAATAATGAATGGCACTTCGCAACACTATTTATTTTTTAGAAAAATGACTCCTTAGCTGTAAAGTCCTCATGAGTGTGCTTCCTGGAAGCCAATATACTTTTCTACTCTTGTCTTCTGTTCGTTTTGGAAAGCATTTACTTTTATTACACAAGAGTAAAAATTAGTGCTCGTATTAAACAATTTAATGATCCAAAGTGCTTCAGACCTCACATAGCCTGACTAGCCTCCCCTAGACCCTTGAGCAGAGGCTAATCAGAGTGCTTTGGTGAGATGCTTGGATTTTATTCTTGGGACTTAACATGAAGGCAAGAGAGTGAAGAGAGGTAGGAAAGCAAGTGTGATTCCAAGATAATTTGATTTAAAAGAAGATAGAAATTCTTGCTTTCTGAATTAAAGCTCTAATTCACCTTAAATAAACTTAGCGCAAAGGAAGTTCTTTTCAAAACAACCAATGACATCAAATTTTTTTTTCCACCAGAGCATACGTATAAACAGGAAAAATTTTTTTTTCATTGGAAGGTTAATTGTTGACACCACCATATTTACACTCAAGTGCAAGACTATTTCTAGTTCCACCCCTTGTAACATTCCAGAGCCTACTTTTGTTTTACCCTGACATTGTCCCAGCATAAGATTCTGATATGCTAATTACTTCTCCAGATCATACCCTTGGTTCTGATGCCATAAGACAAGTAGTAAAGGTTTAGTTTTTGAGTTCAGAATAATTGGATAATTGGCATCATCCTGTGACAAGTTTCCCCTTTTCCTGAGGCCTTTTGACTGATGTCCCTATTGTTATTGTTGGAGTGGCTCAAGCCCCATAGAGCTATGACGCAAAACTTGATCTTTGGTAGAAATGCCTTACACATTTATTGCCTCCAGGAAACCAAAGGGCAATAAAGCCACGCTCCAGATTGAGATCCTGGCCTTTTGCATCATGACCTAACCTGTTCCAGGTGAAAAATAATTTCATAAGAAAACTTCTACTTGGGTTCTTGCCGTGATTCTTAGTCCTAGCTGTACATTAAAATCTCCTGCAGGACTTAAAAAGACCACCATCCGAGCCCCACCTGAAGCTTGTTAAAAAGACTGATTTTGCGGTCCCATCACGTACCTACTGATTTTGGATTCTCCATAGGAGGGCTTTGGGTATCTGAATTTTAAACAAGACTCGCAGATGATCAGGGAAATCTGGTCAGCTTGTTTTTGGGTGTTGATCTTGGGAAAGAGCATGTAATATATTTTCAGATGAATTTAGTGGTCCTAAAGACATTTCTAATGTTGGTGTTTTTTTGGTCTTCTTTTACTTATTCACGTATGAATGCTATCAAAGAGGAGTTATTTAACAGAAGAGAAGGTTTAACATTTTTATCTCTAGTCAAACCAAGTCTGTGATCCTAGGGGGTGATTTTTTTTTTTTTTTTTTTTGTGGTACACGGGCCTCTCACTGTTGCGGCCTCTCCCGTTGTGGAGCGCAGGCTCCAGACGCGCGGGCCCAGCGGCCATGGCTCACGGGCCCAGCCCCTCTGCGGCATGTGGGATCTTCCCAGACCGGGGCACGAACCCGTGTCCCCTGCATCGGCAGGCGGACTCTCAACCACTGCACCACCAGGGAAGCCCCTAGGGGGTGATTTTTATGTATTAAAAATAAAATTTGTATTTTCATATAACAGCTTTCAGCAGTGCTAGATAGTGTGCTACAGCTCAGAGCCCAGCAGAGTGGCCCTCACCCTCTGTTTGTTTTAAGAGGAGCTTGATACTAACTGAGGATTGTCTTGGGTTCTTATACTGTGAGACCAATTAGTCATTCCATCTCCAAATGAAATGGCAAGGGATTCATGATTTCGCCCATTTCTTCCATTCAGAAGATATTGTTTGAATGTCTGCGATGTCAGTCTCTGTGTTATGTACTAGGGATACCAAATAGAAGAAATTGGGGTTCTTCTCCCTAAGGAACTGGTAGACTAGAGCAGGGGTTCTCAAGGTGTGTTCTTGGACCAACAGTATCAGTATTCTTGGGAACTTGTTGAAAGTGCAAATTCTTGTGTGCCACCCTAGACCTACTAAATCAGAAACTGGGGGTGGGAGCCAGCACGCTGGTTTCACAAGCCCTCCAGGTGATTCAGATAAAGTTTGATACCCACTGGTCTCTGGAGGGAGTATCCATTTAGCAGACAATTGAGTACACTGTGACAGGTGCAGTGGATATAGGAAGGGGGTAGAGGCATGAGGGAGGCCTCTGGGAGAAGGCAGTGTTTGAACTCTCTCAGGATAGTTGGTGCAGAGAGGAGGAGAGGTGCTCCTGGAGAGGTCAGCAGGGACCACACTTAGGAGCTGGAATTTTGCTCTGAATGCAACGTGGAACATTTCTGAACCTATAGTTAGGTCATTTGCACTCGGTATCATCTTTTGGCCAAACTTTCAGCTGAGCTGTGCTGGGTTTGAGCTCTGTGCTTCAAGTACTCCCTCAGAAGTGGTAAGTTAGAGAAATATAGGCATAAAAATTCCTCTTATGTTAAAAAATCTAACATACTAGGAGTTAAACATTTGTTGAATAAACAAATAAATGAAAGAATGGAGAAAGCTAGGACTTGTGACGGTAAGGAAAGTGTATGATGGCAGCATAGCAGTGTAAGCACTGGTTTCTGAACTAATTGAAAATCCCATGGTATTAAAAAGATTATGTAAGCTTTCAGTGGCTTAATCAAAGAAAATAAGTATCTTCCCCAGGAGCCAGAATACGAAGGCTCAGAATCACCAGGTAGGAGGGCAATGGTAAGAGTAGCAGTGAATCTCTCTGCAGCTCCACCTGTCACATCCCCGGTTTTCCTGAGTTTGCCTCCACATTTGCACAGTACCGTTACTGAGAACTGATGTGTTCCAGGTACTGGACATATAATATTTTCAATATAGTCACCAATGCTAAAAAGTAGATGTTGTCACCCCATGTTTTGAAAAGAACTAAGAATCACAGGACGCTGGAGTCTAAGGAAGAAAAGGATTTCCAGAGATGACTGGTATAAACATTGCTGTTCACTCAGGGTCAAACTGAGTTCAGGGTCAAACTGGGGTGTAAGGAGGGTAAGTGACTTCTTCAAAGTCAATATGCTGGTGACTGGAACAACTGGGATCCAAAACCTGGTCTGTGGAAGGAGAATTTGTCACACTGCTCTCTGCAACCAGAGGGAGACTGAGTGTCCTACCCCAGGAGATGGCCTGTTAAATGTCCAGACCTCTAGGATGCCTTGTTCATTCTTCACTGACACCACGAGGCACTTTCCTTTCTGGGCAAATTCAATTTTCACAAAAACCTGCCTCATTCTACTACACTACACATATATCTAAATTCATGCAAAAGACACAAATTGTTTGTTCTCAAGTACAATAAACATTTTAATTTAACATTTTCCTGTGTTGTAGTTAACCCAATGATTTATAGAACTTGTTTTTACTTTCTCCATCCAAACAATAAATGATTGTTTTATATTTATAGCAACATAAGGAGCCATCTTCACAGATCTCAATAGCCAAATTTTTCATTTAATTGCCCCTAGTGTTATATGACTTTTTATCTCTTCAAATGATATGTGGACCAGGTACAAAGTGGGCTGACTTCTCATGACTAAGAATTTTATAAACTGAATTTAATGATTGGGTTTAAGTCACTGCATATGTTGAAAAAACAGAAAGGTATATACGTACGTATGTATGTATGTATATGTGTGTATACCAAAAGTCTATTTTACTGCACATTCTTTTTATTTATTTATTCATTTATTCATTCATTCATTTATTCATTCATGGCTGCGTTGGGTCTTCATTGCAGTGCGCAGGCTTTTCACTGTGGTGGCCTCTCCCGCTGCGGATCCCGGGCTTTAGGCGGGCAGGATACAGTAGTTGTGGCACGTGGGCCCAGCTGCTCCGCGGTACGAGGGATCGTCCTGGACCAGGGCTCAAACCCGTGCCCCTGCATTGGCAGGCGGACCCCCAACCACTGTGTCACCAGGGAAGTCCCTACAGCACATTCTTGTACCTAACACGGATTATGTACCATGTATTATAGGTTTTTGTCAAAACTGAAAGAGGAGGGTAATAAATCACATATTAAAAATGCCTTGCCCATTTAATTCTGTGTTTTTCTTCCTATAGTTAGAATAAACAATGAAAGAGATAGATTTTGGTTAAAAAATAAAACCTTCTAGTTTTATTTCAAAGACTATTGGCAAAATTTCATAGAGACATGTTTCCTAACTTTCCATCTGTGTTCTGGTTTATTTAAAAAACATGGCATGATACAAGATAAACAATAATCACTTTCTATCTTTTCAATTGGACTGTAAGCTTTTTTTTTTCCTCCAGACAATTGTAAATATGTTTGCTTTTCTGTAATCTTCTACTATAGCAAATTGTGGGGAAAATATAAGAGACTCAGAGGAGGAGGAAATCAAGAAAAATAACACCTCTTTCAAATATGGGGACAGCTGTTTCTTGTATGTATGATGGAGTCTCCTGGGGACCAAGGAAAATTTGAGAAAGTCTGCCCCTGTCTCTAGCAGCTCTTGTCATGATGGATAAACTACAGATTGACTCAGCATAGCTCAAGAGAAGAGTTTCCTCTCCTTTCCTTATCCTCCTTGCCTTCTCTTGGTTAAAATCAGCAGACAGTAACTCAGATTAAAACCCACTATCTAGATATAAACAACAGTACTGATTAAATGGATCACTTTGCCAAGGGAGATGCAGCAGGAGTGCCCATTTTTCATTCAAATGTTCCAGCCTAGTAGAAGTAGCTTCCAGCTCTAAATATATTGAATCACCATTAACCTACTGGAAAAATAGGAACACAAACACATACTTTCTTATTAGATGAACATGGCAGGTTGTCTGATAATGCAAATAATTAAACGCAAGAATTTATTTATAGCTCTCAAAGGGTCTTGACAAAATTTCTTCTGTCAGAGAAACACAATTCCTTTCTCTTAGAGCAGCCCAACTAGAATCTTGAGATTCGAATCTTTTGGAGTTTGGAGATGTGTGTCGATTTGTTTGTAATGGATATTGGTTAGGGTGATGCATAAAAAGTAAATGTTCTAGGTCCTTGCCGCCCAAAGAATGACCCAAGACCAGCAGCATCTAACATCACATGGGAGCTTGTTAAATCTCAGAATCTTGAGTTCTGCACCCTCCACCTACTAGGATCTGAATTTTAAAATCTCCCCAGGTGATTTGTATGCACGCTAAACTTTGATTAAAGTTGTTCTAGCAATGGTTCTCAAACTTTAACCTGGATCAGAATCTTTTGGAGGATTTATTAAAATGCAGATTGCTGGGTTCCATCCCTAGAATTCAGACTCAGTAATTCTGGGGTGTGGTACGAGAATGTATGTTTCTCACATCTTCCTAAGTGGTGATGATGCTACTGGTCCAGAGACCACACCGAGAACCCCTGCTCAAGGCAGTGCCATCTGTTAAAATTATGCTGTGAGCTGCATGTGTAATTTAAAATTTTCTGGTAGCCACATTTTAAAAGTGAAGTGTGAAATTATTTTTAATAACTTTTATTTACTTCAGTATATACAGAATGTTATTTCAACATCAGATTAATATAAAAATTTCTGAAACATTTTGCATTCTTTTTTGGTAGTAAATCTTTAAAATCCAGTGTGTATCTTATACTTACAGCATATCTCAATTCAGATTAGCCATATTTCAAATGTTCAATAGCCACATACGGCTGGTTAGGGCTACCTTATCAGACAGACAGTGTACTAGGGCACTGGTTTTCAAATGTTACTTCAAAGACTTACCGTTTGTGAAACTTTTACTGACCTTGGGAGAAATGAGAAACATAAGCTCAATTTACTCAATTTAAATGATTCTCCTTTATTCTGAGATGATCTTTCTTCATTTTTGCTGCTGAAATGGCCTCTTTAATGCCGTGATTGTCAAAGTGTGGTGCCCCAGACCAGCCGCATCAGCATCATGTGGGAACTTGTTAGAAATGCAAATTCTTGGGCCCTAACCCAGACCTACTGAATCAGAAATTGCCAGTGGGGCCCAGCAATCTGTGGCTTAACAAGTCCTCCAGGTGATCCTGATGCATGCTAAATTTTGAGACCCGCTGCTTTAATGAAATGATGGTGATAAAATGTGGTAGCTTTTAATTATTTTTTTAATAACCATAATTGGCAAAATAAGAAATTGTCGGTTTTATGCTAGTCGTTAATTAAAACATGTATTTTTTTGTTGGTTTATGAAACCTGAAAGTCAGAAAATCAATGTACTGAAGGTTAGTTAAATAATATTTTCTGCTTCTGTGGATAAAATACAGTTTAAAAAATAGGGAAAGACCAGGAAAATAAGTGTGTATATAAGTATACAAATGAGTCCTAGAAAGTCAGTGCTTGGTTCTTATTAGTAACACCTTTATGCTATTACTGCTGGAAAATGAATACACTTGCTGAACAACACTTGCTAAGAAAATTCACATTTCCTATGCAAAATAGTGAAAATGAGTCAGAAAAAAAAATCCCATAAATATTGATGATCTCATTCTCTAGCTCTCTGGTAATTAGTCAGTATTTGGCTTTTATTGCTACAAAAGTTCTACAAAAATTATAATGTCTGGTCCTTAAAAAATAAGGAAACAAAACCTTTTACCAGTTGTACATTTCCTTTTAGAAACATTATATAGCATGAAGTTAGCATATTAAATTTAGTTCCTACCACCAATTTAGTGGGAGAATATTGAAATGAAGTAAAGTGAAATATGAAATAATATAAGGAATTAAGCATGAATGATTAGACAGGTGGAAGCAAAAGGAGATCTAATAACCTAAGGAAACATGTATGTGTGCCCAGGGATATTAGCTCAGGGACTCAGAATCCCAGACCTGGGTTCAGTTTCTGTCTCCATATGTGATGTTAGCCATTCTTTTCTAAGGCTCAATTTTTCTAAATATACATGAATTGCAATGGCAGAATATGTCAAGACTGTCAATTAGTGAACCAATGTTCTTGAAATGTTTTATTTTTTAAATATTTATTTATTTGGCTGCATCGGGTCTTTTAAAAAATTTTTTATTTATTTTATTTTTGGCTGCGTTGGGTCTTCGTTGCTGTGCGTGGGCTTTCTCTAGTTGTGGTGAGCAGGGGCTACTCTTCGTTGCAGTTCACGGGCTTCTCATGGCGGTGGCTTCTCTTGTTGCAGATCATGGGCCCTAGGTGCATGGGCTTCAGTAGTTGTGGCTCACGGGCTCTAGAGCGCAGGCTCAGTAGTTGTGGTGCATGGGCTTAGTTGCTCTGCGGCATGTGGGATCTTCCTGGACCAGGGCTTGAACCCGTGTCCCCTGCGTTGGCAGGCAGATTCTTAACCACTGTGCCACCAGGGAAGCCCTAGTTGCATCAGGTCTTAGTTGCGGCATGTGGGATCTAGTTCCCTGACCAGGGATTGAACCTGAGCCCCTTGCGTTGGAAGCCCCGAGTCTTAGCCACTGGACCACCAGGGAAGTCGCTTAAAATGTTTTAGATTCCTGAGAAAAATGGGCCTAAGAACTCCAAAGCATTATTATTTCCCTTTTACAAGAAGTTCCTGTTAGGCCTAATCCAGAGGAAATTCAGGGATATAAAGAGAAAATTGACTAGTTCTACTGTTCTGTGTGAATAAGGTACTTACTTCTACTTAAAGCTAAAATTAGAACTCTCCTTTGTAGTTTGGAGGTCTAACAGGCCTCTGGATTTGGTGGGTGGCCAATTCAGCAGCAAAAATTTCTAAAGCTGGTGCCAAGTAGATCATTCCTGTGGAGACTATGAAATGGTGCTGTCCAGCATGGTAGTCACAAACCCCATGTGGCTGCTGAGCACTTGAAATGAGTCTAGTCCAGATCGAGATGTGCTGTAAGTGGTAAATACACACTGAATTTTGAAAATTTAATATGAAAAAAGAATATAAAACATCTCATTAATCATTTAAAAATACTGATCAGATGTTGAAATGAGGCTACTACAAAGTTTAATATTACATATTTGGCTTATGCTATATTTCTATCAGACAACATGGATGTAGAGTAATATTTCTTGAGTATTACGAATGCTGTTAAGAATAAAGGGATGTGATATAAATTTTAACATGCTTTCAGTGACTATAAAAACCTTCACTGCTTAATTGAAACCTATTGCTAAATAAACAGGGATTATGCATAAAAATACTTCTTTCAGTTTTATCATAGAGAGGAGCCTCAAGTTCTGTGACTCCCTTTTACAAGTGCAAAAGACAAAACTGGAATAATTATTTTTGTAATTCAGGAAAAAATGTTTTTGTCTGAAAAATTCAGATAATCAAGGCATATGTCAAATGTTTTTAATCTTATTTTTATTATAAAATATAGCAGGCATACAAAAAAAGTATAAAAATGTATGTGTACAGGTTAAAGGAAAATAAAATGGATTCCTCTATTTTTAGCAGCCAGGCTAAGAAAAAAAACATTACCGTATCCCAGAAATCCCCTGTGTGTTCTCCTTCTCTGGAAGTAGCCAAAGTTCTGAACTTTGTTAATCCTTTACTTACTTTTCTTTATGGTCATCATTGCCTATTTGTATGTTCCTTAAACATTGTATTATTTAGTTTGAACCATTTAAAAACTCTATATAAATGAAACCATACCATACATATTCTCTGATGACTTGTTTCTTTTAATTTAACATTTTATTTTTGAGATCCATTCATGTTGGTTTATAGCTATACTAAATTTTTATTGCTGTATAGTATTTGATTATGAAAATATACCACAGCTTATTGATCTAGTCTGTTGAATGCATTGAGATTGTTTCCCAGTTTTCACTGCAATAAACAATGCTGTAATACACGTCTTTCTACATATCTCCTGGTGTCCATATACAAGATTTCTCTAGGGTATATACTTGGGAGTGGATCACAGAGTATATATGCAAGCTTAATTTTACTAGGTAATGCCAAGCTATTTTCCAAAAGTATTGTACTAATTTACATTCTCACCAGCAGACTATGAGCATTTTCATCGCTCCTCAATCTCATGAACAGTTGGTTGTATCACACTTAAGTCTGGCAGTTTTGGAAAGGTCTTCCATGTGTTTAATTTCCCTGATTTGCCATGAGGTTGAACATCTAGTTTTGTGTTTGTGGGCTATTTGTGATTATTTTTTCTATTTGGTTGTTTGTCATTCTTGCTGATTTGTAGAAGTTTAAAAGTACATTTTGCATTCTGTTACATAATGTGTTACAACTATCTTCTCTCAGTTTGAACTTGTCTCCTCACCTTTTGTAACGCTTTTTGATGAATAGAGGACATTAATTTTAATGTAGTCAACATTTCCCTTTGTAATTTGAACTTTTTATGTCTAGTTTAAGAACTCTTTTCCTACTTTGAGACCATAAAGGTGCTCTACTATATTGTCTTCTGAAAGTTTTATTTTCTTGCCTTTCACATTTAAGTCTATAATTTACCTCGGACTGATTTTTGTTTACTGTGTGAGGTAGGAGTCTAATTTAATTTTTTCATATTGAAAACAAATTGTTCTACCACTACTTACTGAGAAAAATATTCATCATCTACCGCTGATCTGCAGTAGCACCACTGTCATATGTTAAATGGCAATTTATGTGTGGATTTGCTTTGGAACGCTCTATATTGTTCCATTGATCTAGGGTTCTATACCCCCCTCCCTTCTTAAAAAGTATCATATTGTATAGCTCTTCATTAATTAAAGTCTTCTTTAATATCTGTCAGTAAAGGTATATACTTTTCTCCTTAAAGGTCTTATATATCTTTTGTTAGATTTATTTCTAAGTACGTCATATATATATATATATATATATATATATATATATTTTTTTTTTTTTTTTTTGGTATGCAGGCCTCTCACTGTTGTGGCCTCTCCCGTTGCGGAGCACAGGCTCCGGACGTGCAGGCTCAGCGGCCATGGCTCACGGGCCCAGCTGCTGCGCGGCATGTGGGATCTTCCTGGACCGGGGCATGAACCCGTGTTCCCTGCATTGGCAGGTGGACTCTCAACCACTGTGCCACCAGGGAAGCCCAGTACGTCATATTTTTGATGCTATAAGAAATGACATCTAATTTTTTTCTGCTCATTACTGGTATATAGAAATACAATAGACTTTGCATAATTATCTTACATTTAGCATATTTAACAAACTTGTTATTTTAACAATTTATATTTGTAGACAGTCACATCATTCTGGAATAATGATAGGTTTGTTCTCTTTCTGAATTCTTTGCTTTTCTTTTTTTTTTTAATAGCATTACTCTGAGGTATTTTTAAAAATTAATTAATTAATTTATTATTTATTTTTGGCTGTGTTGGGTCTTTGTTGCTACGTGCAGGCTTTCTTTAGTTGTGGCGAGCGGGGGCTACTCTTGGTTGTGGTGTGTGGGCTTCTCATTGCGGTGGCTTCTCGTTGTGGAGCATGGGCTCTAGGCGAGCGGGCTCAGTAGTTGTGGCTCGTGGGCTCTAGAGCACAGGTTCAGTAGTTGTGGTGCATGGGCTTAGTTGCTCTGCGGCATGTGGGATCTTCCTGGACCAGGGCTCGAACCAGTGTCCCCTGCATTGGCAGGCGGATTCTTAACCTCTGCGCCACCAGGGAAGTCCCTCTCTTTCTGAAATTCTATACATTTTATTTCTCTTGCTTTATTGGACTGGGCTGGACCTCCAGTTTAATTTTGCATAGGAGTGGGGATATTAATGTTTACTGCATGTCAGGTCATTGCCAAGTAATTTACTTGTATTTTTTTTTCAATTATCACCATTTTATAGATGAGGAGTCAAAGGTTTAGAGAGTTACTTGCTCAATGTCACTCAATAGCCACCAATCAAATATCCAGAGAGTGCGTTTAGATTTAGGGTAAGATAATGGTGTTTGGTGTCCTGTCATGCCTGCTTTGCCTCCTCATGTACTCAACAGAATAGTTCTGAAGTATTAATAACAACAACTAATGCTTGTTATGTACTAGACACTCTTCTAACTGCTTTACATCCATTACTCACTTAATCCTTAAAACAACCCTGCAAGGTAGGCCCTATTATTATCATCATCCCCATTATGAAAATGAGGAAACTGGAGTTTAGAGAGTTAAAGTAACTTGCCCAAAGTTATACAACTATTGAATAATATGTGGAAAGTCTGGTATTTGAAGTCTGCGTGATCTATTTCCATTGTCTGTGTTCTTGCCTACCATGCTATTGCTTCTCAAAATGCAAACCAAGACTTTTTTGAGAATGTAAAGGAGATTCTGCTTTGTGATGAAATCAGGATTTCTTGCTAACAAGTAGCCCAAGCATATTCACCAGAATCAGGGGGTGGTTAAACAAGTGAGGGGATAAGGAAAGAATTGGTATCATGTTTCAAAACTGTTGATCTTAAAATGAATTGTGGAATGAAAAGGCTGTCTGTCATTGCCAAGATTGATAACCCCTGAGAAAACTGTTGTGTGGGGCAACAAATGTACAGAATGAAGAGATCAGCAGAGAAAAACAGCTCTCCTGAGACCTACTGTCAATTTCTTCTTGTGCTTCCTTTTAGACAGGTGAAAATTATCTGGTGGGACAGAGGAGAGTTACTAGAACTCTTGTGTATGTTACTAATCTTAGAAAGAGCATTCCTAAACTACTCTCTCATTCCTTGTTTGTAAGGGCTCAAAAGATTAAAAATGGTTAAATTATTTTGCAAGCCATTTGTGACATCATTAAATATAATTGGTTCTGTTTGCCTGGTTTACTTATTTACTCTGGGAGAGTGGACAAATGGGAATTTTAGGGTCATAATTTAAATTATTTTGGTGAAAATTGATACCAAAGGAAGAAATATAATAACTTGTTCTAATTAAAAAATTATTTCTCTAAAAATAATAAACCCAAAACTTTAACCAAAGAGTCCTTCTCTAGAGGAAACTAAAAAGGTATTTTTCTTCTTCCAAAGTTAGTGCCTTTGTTTAGCTTTTCAGTGGGGTGATGAATGTATATGGGGATCCCTGCTTGAGCCTGGGCTAGAGTTTAAATATACATGGACACATTTGGTAGATGCATGGGACAGCCCTAAAGAAGATTTGTAAGGGGGACTGGGGAGCTTCCAAGGAGAGAACTCATTTTAAAGAAAGGAGGAGCCAGGCATGCCTGTCCCAGTAATAGAGTCTCACTACACATCTCTGGCACCTCTGGTGGCAGAAGAGCAGCAGTGTGGTCTGGTAGAGTGCAAGCTTGGTGACATGACAGCAGTGCCTGGTGAAATGGAAGTGCTCAGCAGATGTTGGAGAGAGCCACCACAGATGTTGTGAGATTATTCAAGAGAACACCTGAATTCCAGAAGTACCTGACTTCAGAGAGCACTTGGACCTCCAGAGGACTTGAGAACACTTTAGAGGGTATTGAGGTCCTGCTGGATGGAGGCTGGGGAGGCCTGAGGAAACTCAGGGTGCATTCATATTTGTACAATAAGATTTTCAGTACAATTAGAGGCTACTATATATATATATATATATATATATATATATATATAGTTGATATATATATATCATGTTGCTGAATATGTAGATGTCTTACCATTTAGAGTCTTTAAAGAGCTTTCTAAAATGGTTAAAGCTGGTCAAAAGGTACAAACTTCCAGTTATAAGAAATAACAAATAAGTTCTGGGAATTCCCTGGTGGCACAGTGGTTGAGAATCCGCCTGCCAATGCAGGGGACGTGGGTTCAAGCCCTGGTCCGGGAAGATCCCACATGCTGCGGAGCAACTAAGCCGGTGCGCCACAACTCCTGAGCCTGCGCTATAGAGCCCGAGAGCCACAACTAATGAAGCCCGCACACCTAGAGCCACAGGCTCCGCAACGAGAGAAGCCACGGCAATGAGAAGCAGCGCACTGCTATGAAGAGTAGCCCCTGCTCACCACAACTAGAGAAAAGCCCGTGAGCAGCAACGAAGACCCAACGCAGCCAAAAATAAATAAATAAATAAATAAATAAATAAATTAAAAAAAGAAATAAGTTCTGAAGATATAATGTACAGCATGGTGACAGTATAGTTAACAATATGGTTAACAGTATAGTTAATGATACTGTATCATACATTGCAAACTTGCTAAGAGAGTAGATCTTAGAAGTTCTCACCACAAGAAAAAAAAATTGTAAAAATGTGAGATGATAGATGTTAAACTTATTTTGGTAATCATTTTGCAATATATACATATATCAAATCATTATGTTACACATGTAAAACGAATACAGTGTTATACATGAATTATATCTCAATAAAACTGGGGGAAAAAGTTTCTAAGCATTCATTAATTGACACGTCACTGATTTGAAGTATAGCATTGTTATACCGTATATATTCTCAAGCTCTGTACTTGAAAATAGAATCAGAAAATATGAGTAAGTTAAAAACTTTATGGTAATGATCTTTTAACATTTGGATTTTATTACTTTTCATATATTATTGGGTAGTGAAGGCTTTGAGGAAGAATGGCTAGTGGGCAACAGAAAACAAATAAGTTGTTTTAAAATTGCCACTGATTAAATAAATGAATATTTTCAACACCTGTTTATTCAATAGTGCATTTCACAGAGTGACTGGTTAATAAATATTTGCTAAATAAATTTTTCTGATAAGGCCATTGGGCCTCAGGATGCTTAATCGGTCAGTTTCAGGTCACCTAGCAATGCAAAGGTTTAAATACAAATTAGGAGAACTAAGCTTTCTAGCGTGAGATCAGAAAAAACCATGAACATGTCAAAGACTGCAAAAACATATAATATGAATTTTTTTGTTAACCCCTTTCCATATATTATGCATCCTTTGCTACAATAGAAACAAATGCTCTGTAGATTGTGGTATAAACTTCTCTTAGTAGTTACTTTTTATCAGTATTTCTGATTTCCAGAGCATGTCTGATTTATATTTAATTTTATTTGAGCTTCACATAATTATCCAGGGAAATTCTTGTTAGAGTTGACAAGAAGATTTGGGAGGTCCACAGGTGCCCGTTTCTCCTGGGAAAGTTGGGAGCAGGGAGGAAGGCCACAGTCAATTCCACATGAAGACTGTGGGCGGGACTGGGTTAACTCTGGCCACATCAGGCATTGTAAATTTTCATTTCATTACCATTTGGTTTAACAACTGAAATAATAGAAATAGAAATTTTATTGCAAAATGAAATTTACCTGTTGACTATTTTGACAGAAAGTGGAGACTGCTAATTTAGGAGACTCCATCTTCATTTTTACAAATCATTATAGTAACGTTATAGTCCGATTAGCATTTATGAAGTAGCTGTAGTGTCGAGATCTATAGAATGATGATTTGAGAACTTGCGTAAGAAAAGGATGGGCCTGAACTCAGTGTCTTTCAGAACTGTCACAGCAATACTGTGTATTTTCCTTTTTTATAACTTGTGTTTTGCTTGTTTTGGACTAGTAATTGAAATTTTTTTTTTTTTTTTTTTTTTGCGGTACGCGGGCCTCTCACTGCTGTGGCCTCTCCCGTTGTGGAGCACAGGCTCCGGACGCGCAGGCTCAGCGGCCATGGCTCACGGGCCCAGCCGCTCCGCGGCATGTGGGATCTTCCCGGACCGGGGCACGAACCCGTGTCCCCTGCATCGGCAGGCGGACTCCCAACCACTGCGCCACCAGGGAAGCCCTAGTAATTGAAATTTTGAAATGTTCTTGTATTGCATTATTATACTGACAGTGCTGATTGAAAGCCATCTTAGAATTTTAAGGAAGATTTGTTAGAGAGATTGCACTGTTTCACTTTTCTACTTTATTCTACACAGAGTCTTTGGGAAAAGCCCAAGAAAATTACCTACCTAGGTTTCTTTAATGTCTAAAATGTCTATAATCCTCTTTATTTGGAAAATCTATGAAATATGACTACACTGTAAACTATATTTTATCAAGCCTTTATATCCTGAATCAGAAGGCATTTCTGAGTCTTTTTTGGTTTTTCTGTTCTTGCACTCCACAGTCTTAAGCACTGGCTCCTTTATTTAAACAAACAAACCCAGTTAAACAAAAACAATTTTCCCATAATTATCAAAGTGACACATGCCTATTAACATAACAATGAAATAAATTATCCATAGTGCCATTTCTCAGAGATAACTACTGCTATGACTGTGATTTCTTTCTTTCTAGATGGGGTAGATGTATAATTTTTCATTTTCTTTTGAACATTGGCTTTGCAAGGGGTCCATGAGCAGTCGCTGGCTCCCCACTGGTTCAGTGTTACTACATCAGAAATGGGTGTTACTTTTCATTGGCTTATTTACTCCTAAGACCTACTCAGAGAAGTGGAGTCCAATTATTATTGACTCACCTCCTTTCTTATGCTTAGGGAACTAATAGTAGGAATTGAAACATTCTTTAAGCCAAGTAATGCTGATACATGAAAGTTTTCTCTAATTTATTTGCTGAAAGCAGAGCATTATCAACTAAAACATGTTCATTATGACTAATGGTCTCTTCCTAAGGGAAGATAATCACAACAGTATTCTTAAGAAAATTCTCTATCTAATTGGGGTCAAACTCATGTACAGTTTTGTGTCAGCGTTTTCACTCAACATTGCATTACCAGCATTTTCCATGTCACTAAATATTTTTCAAAAAGATTATTTTTAGTGGCTTCGTGAAATTTATTGAATTGGGAATACCATCATTTACTTAACTAACTTTACTATATTTGGATATTTTGGTTGTTTCCATGTTTTAGAAACATTTTTGCTTTTATAACACTGTGGCAAAAATACTTGTATATAAACCTTTGACCTTATTTAAGACTACTTCCTTGAGAATATATGCTTTAAGGATTCAGTAACCTCTTTTTTTAAACATCTTTATTGGAGTATAATTGCTTTACAATGTTGTGTTAGTTTCTGCTTTATAACAAAGTGAATCAGCTATACATATACATATATCCCCATGTCTCCTCCTTCTTGCATCTCCCTCCCACCTTCCCTATCCCACCCCTCTAGGTGGTCACAAAGCACCGAGCTGTTCTCCCTGTGCTATGCGGCTGCTTCCCACTAGCTATCTATTTTACATTTGGTAGTGTATATATGTCCATGCCACTATCTCACTTCGTCCCAGCTTACCCTTCCCCCTCCCCATGTCCTCAAATCCATTCTCTACGTTTGCATCTTTATACCTGTCCTGCCTCTAGGTTCTTCAGAACCATTTTTTTTTTTAAGATTCCATATATATGTGTGTTAGCATATGGTATTTGTTTTTCTCTTTCTGACTTACTTCACTCAGTATGACAGTCTCTAAGTCCATCCACCTCACTACAAATAACTCAATTTCATTTCTTTTTATGGCTGAGTAATATTCCATTGTATATATGTGCTGCATCTTCTTTATCCATTCATCTGTCAATGGACACTTAGGTTGCTTCCATGTCCTGGCTATTGTAAATAGAGCTGCAATGAACATTATGGTACATGACTCATTTTGAATTATGGTTTTCTCAGGGTATATGGAAAGGGCATTGACTTTGACATCAAAAGGATCTGGATTTGAATCCTAGCTCCACCATTACTAAATTCTGTTATCTTAGACAAGTTACTTGACCTAGTTAGTCTCCATCCTTATACATAAAAATGAGGATAATAGTCTTTGTCCCCCTGGACTATCTATGTGAATGCACCCAAGACAATGCCTGATACATAGTATGTTCTCAGGAAATGTTAGTTTCCTTTCTTCATCAGTAACTTTGATTCATGAAAGGTATACTTTAAAAAGCAGCAAATGCTATTTTTTATATTTATACAACTATAAAGGAAATTCAGAGAGAATTTAAAACTGAGATGTGATAAGTATGAATATGTGCAGAGAGTTTGTGTAATCCTTGCTCTAACTGTATGCTGGAATACAGAGCCCCATAGGCCTGTGTCTTCTTTTCTTTCTTATAGGACTTTAGGTTGTAGCCACTAACAGAAGGGTTATAAAAGTCAAGTGCATCTTTGGTGCCATATAATGTGTTGGTTAAGGTAGTCAACAACTAGGAACCTTAAATGAAATACTATAGCTCCTCTCATGCTTTCAGGGCCGACATCTATTAGGCACAGTAGATACAGTGCCGAGGGCCCACAATACTTCTAGGGGCCCATGAAATTGTTTTAATTTCTTTTAAAATCAGAATAAAATAAGCTTTTAGGTTGAAGAAAATATTTCAGTATATAACATTAGTATATACATCCTTATACCAGTGCAGTTGAAAAGTATAGTTATTATTATTATTATTTTTAATGGAGGGGACCACAAAAGTCATAAATTAGCCCTAGATGCTTTAATAACGTTGTAGACTTTCTCCCAGAAAGCACATCTCTTGAGCATGTCAGACTGAGTAGTTCTGAGATTCACCATTTCCTGAGATACACCAAGAAAGGAGGCTCATTGGGGTGGTCAGAGACCTATCCACTGCCCGGATCTTTCTGTTTTTATTCCTGGCTCCATGAAAAGGTAGGAGATAAGCCAAGCATGAAGACAAAACAATAAAAACAAATATTTATAACAAGCCTCAGAGCCTCCTAATGTAAGATTAGAATCTTGGGAGCAGAGACTTCCCTCTTATCACAGACTTATGTAAATTTAATATATAAACTCCATGAATATTAATGAATTTGTAAAGGAAGGTTTTGGGGAAAAAACTTCAACCACAATCACACATATGCAAAAAAATTGGTACTCTAATTTTGGCTGAACAAAAGAGAAAATATGAACTGCTTGAAATAGGATATGTAGAGTAGAGCTGACTTTCTGAGATATGGAAAAGCAGTTATTATGAGAAGAAAGCTGTGTAGCATAATATCTCAGTATAAAGGACACCATGTAAAGTAGGACATTTGGTCAGTAAATTCAGTGACCTCAGCTCTGCCTCTTAGGAAATCTTGTAGCATTAAAGGTGGAATAATGTGGAGATCAGCCACTGTAATTCTAAATCAGCCATTCCTGAGAGCTTGGCTCTGAAAGTCCACCTTAATCTAAAAGGCAGCCTAAGTAGAGGGGGCTGTAAATTGGTGAGAGAGGAAAGCTCGAAACTGTTTTCTCCCACCCTTGGGTTTGTGAGCTTTACTTTTCAGTTTAGACTGATCATTTTAGGTTAATAATTCATGCTAATAGTTGTGCAGTGGAGGCTAACACAACGTTGTAAAGCAACCATACTCCAAAAAAATTAATTTAAAAAAATTCATGCTAATAATAGCTAGTGTATTAGGAGCACTTACTATGTGCTAGACACTGGGCTAAGCACTTCACATGGTTGACAGTTCACTCCTCACAGCCACCCTGTGGGGTAGGAACTATTATCATTCCCATTTTACAGGTGAAGAAATGGAGCTTAAGGAGGTTGGGTGACTCGTTTGAGGTCTCACAGTTAGCCAGGGGCTGTGACTGGACACTGGAGCTTGCATTCTGACCTTTGCCATTACCCCAGTGGAACCCATCTTTGCAGATCATATAACCAAAATGCAAGAGTGTTAGGGAGTGTTATGGGTTGAATTGTGTCCCCTTACAAATTCATATGTTGAAGTCCTTACCCTAGTACCTCAGAATGTGACTTTATTTGGAGAGAGGGTCTTTACAGAGGTAATCAAGTTAAAATGAGATCATTAGGATGCACCCTAATCCAATATGACTGTTGTCTTTACCAAAAGGGAAAAGTTGGACACAGAGACATGCATAGAGGCAAGACATTGCGAGGAGACATAGGGAGAAGATGGCCATCTGCAAGCCAAGGAGAGAGGCCTGGAACAGATCCTTCCCTCACAGCACTCAGAAGGAAACAACCCTGCCAACACCTTGATTTTGTACTCCTGGTTTTTGGAAAATGATACAATAAATTTCTGTTGTTTAAGCCACTCAGTCTGTGTGTGGTACTTTGTTATGGCAACCCTAGCAAACTAGGACATCTTTTGTGTGGAGTAGTCCTATAACAAGATAAGGTCCTCTATTACTATTTTGGATGGCCTGAGCAGACTCCTTATTCTCCTTGTAGGTAGAGAATTACCACATGTAAGTAATAGATTTTTTTTCGAGAATTTTTGGATGAACTGAAAATAAAAGTAGTCCAAAGATTTGGGGTTAACAGTGTAAGCACCTTGAACTGCTAATTCGTGGCAAGTAAGACTTGGTACATAGCAGAATTAAGTTGTCTTCTATGCTTTTCAAATAAATGACTTCTTTAACATCAGATATTATGTTATCCAAATACTTAAAGATGGTAATGGTGATGGTAGTTGTGGATGGAGTTATCTGTCCTTAAGGACATTTGGACACCCTTGAAGCAGAAAGAAATTAGACTGAGCTAAAGTGTTTTAATCACAATTAAAGATATGTCCAACAATACTGGTTCAGATTACATCAGATGCAGAGTTATTCTGGCCCAAATAATTCAGTAGAAAGTTTGGTAGAATAGTAAAAAAAAAAGCTTTTTTTCTTCCCCCAGGCAGATGAATTTAAATGATTTCTTTGTAAGACCAAGTATTATAACCACAGTGCTGCTCATATTATTTGCATATAAATAATTTATTTGCATACTAATGAAGGAAGTAATCTGTTCTTCCTAAATTTCTCCCTCCTTCTCCCATAACAGTGGACATGATACTCACATTTTGTTAAGGAAGTTAGAGTCATCCCTAACCACCTTCCCATAGGTGACCACCTAGAGAACTCACTTGATTTTTGAATGTTTCCTTAGAAGCTTCTGTTTAATATTTATTTAATTCTGCTAGTCTAGAGGGGCTTCAGCAGTCTTCTCTAGAAAAATCAACTGTTTTTTCTTTGATTGACATTTATTGTTTAGCAATACTAGAAATGAAATTCACAGGTAAAAACAATTCCTAAAAAAATTATATACTATTACATATGTCTTCTTCAAAGGCAACCAGTGATCAAAAGTTACTTTTTTCTTAGCTGTGATTTGAAAATACAGGTAGGATATATTTAATTTTAATTTTGATAGTCATATTTGACTAGGAAATATACTATAAAAGGACTTTCATTGTACATGATAAATGTATCAAGACACCTCTTTTGTGCCACCTCAGATTCTCTGGCCTTTATGTCTCTCTAGAGCTCTGGATTTCTTCTTCCACTCCAGTTGCTAGATGGCAACTTATGGTTGCGGGATATAATAGATGGGAGGAAGCTAGTGGTTAATTTCTCTCTCTTTTCCACCCCTTGATGGACTATACCAAGAGAAAGCTTTCTGTATAGCTTATCCCAAGAGACTGTGTCTCTTTGTGAAATGACTAATTTTGTAACACAGTACCTTGTATGTGCTTCCCAATCTTACCTGCTTCCGTTCTCTTTTCTATCACTCACACTGCCCTGGAATTATATCTCCCAGTAAAGCTTAGAATTTAAGACTTGCCCGGGCTCAATTTTCAAGGGAACTTATTCCAGGACACTAAAAGTTCTATAAATGTTTAACAAATTGAAATGAATAAAAAATAAAATCTGAACCAAATGGGAGCTTTTATTTAATCATTCTTATCTTTCTGTACTTCAGAACTTGATGTGCACCTGGTGACTCATTCGTCTTGTGGCTGCCTCTGGATTCGTGAGTTTGGTGCCTAGAAAGAAATAACCAACAAATCAAAGTCTATTTCTTTGATGGTAAGTGGTCTACCAGATGACTCAAAGAGAAGTAACATTTCCAAAAGGCTGATTTAATAAGGGGAATACGGTGAATGAATCTGTGAGAAGAGAATAGTCCAGACTGTGGGCCTGAAGTCCAGCTTTTTCTCAAAGACATAGCTTACATTTCCATAAGTCATGACCATTTTCTCCTGTTAGAAAAACTCCTACATAAATTAGGTTTTTATTCTTCCTTGAGAAGAAAACAGAATTATTTCTCTAATAACATTCAAATTTCAAATAATTTGTGATGTGTATATGAGACTTGAAAGATCGAAAATGTGAGGCTGCTCTGTTAAAAGGACAAAAGGAAAGAAGGAAAATTTAATTTTTTTTTACCAATCTCTTGCCTTTAGTAACTGGAATTGTTAGGAACTTCCATAGTAACTAAAGGAAAATTGTTTAAGACATTCAAGATGCTAAAAAAAAAAGAAAGATACACAGCATCTGTCATATATTTTAGTGCATGTTGGTACTCAGAGCCAAGACGTTTGTGCTCTTGGGAAAAAAATGCAGACATTATTATTACTTTTATTGCCATCACCTTATTAATAATAAAGAAGATTGTTACAGAAATGAAAGTAAGGAGGCACCAGCAATGCTGACCTGTGTGAAACCTTTTGTAATTCAACGAAAAACGACAAGATGAGATAGCATTTAGAGTATTATCTATTTTTCGTGTGTATATGAAATTGGGGTCAAGTAATTTTAATTGCAGGTAACTTTTTTAAGGACTATGTAGTCAATCATATCCATAGTAAATGAGGAAAATTATAATTTTATATAATTTGTCAACTGAAAAATATGAAAAGGAAAGCCTTGATAGGGAACTTAAAAAAATCCTGAAAAGTCTGCTTTTATCAAGATACACATAGGGGAGATTTATTATAAATCAACTGATCAGACTATGACTTATCTTCAGGGATGTTACTGGAACTGGCTATTTGAATCTTACCATCACTGGAGGTAATGCTGATCTTTTCACTGACCATAAAGATGTTTCAAAACAGTGACATAAGCTGCACCTTGGCAGAGTCCACAGAGGCCACTGCAGCGACAAATGTATTTAAGTGTTTAGTCCAGCAAAGATGTGATGTTCATCTTGCTTTTACTTCTGCTAGAAGGGCAGAAATGAAGAAACTTTCATTTTGGCTACATAAAGTCATTACAAATGAGGCAAGAGGGCAGAAGAGAATAGAGAGCAGGCAGCCCGTCCTTGTCAGGGGGAAAATTAAGAGAAGTTGTGGTGCTTCATGTCTGCAGAGGTGGAATAAGTAGGATTTGCATGTGCATCCACCACTGTCATTTCTAGACTGGCGGGAACCCTGGACTCACACAGCTGATCTGGGCAGGGATTGTGCTCCCGAGTTGCATCAGTGTGTTGAGTTCTAAGAGCCATATGTGGGACAGAGAACAGACAACATTAACAGATTTCAGGTTCAGGTAGAGGAGAAAGAAGAAGAAATAAAATATAAAGGCAGACAATTCAGTCCAGACTCCTCTTTAGTGAAGAAATCCCTCTCATTGTGTCCTGGAAAAAAGTATGGCCAAGAGTGTAGCCCAGTGGGACCCTAATATCAGCCTGTGAATTAGCTGTATCAGAATCTATCAGGGAGCTTAGAAATACGCCTCCCAGAGGTTCTGATCCAGTAGGTCTGAAGTAGGACTTGGGACTCTGTATTTTAATAATTCTCTTCAGGTGTTAAAGCCAGTCATGTTTGGGAACCTTTGATTTGAACTCTACTTATGCTACCAATAGCAATACTGAGCTCATTACTATTCTGTTCCTGGTTAGCTGACCTGGTTATAAATTGCTATCTTGTGTCAACAAAAATCTGCATCTTTAAGACTTCCATCCATTTTTTGGTTCTCTCTGGGTCTTTTGAAGTAATTTAAACTTCTTAGATCAAGCTGAAGAATTTGTATTTGTGGTGGAACTAGTCATTGTAGTTTTATGATCTTATCTAGTAGCAAGGTAGTCTGGGAGCAGAGAATGTGAACGATGAAGTGACCTGGATTTGGGGATTGGAATGATGGATGATCAGTGAACTGAAGGATTTTAGGATGCTAGAGAGGGTGGCCATCCATTGTTGAGGAGACAGTTGAGGCCTTCAGAGCAGGTGTGCACTGGTATATAGTGAGCTGCTACCTGACCAAGAGGTCCAAGAGGGTGCTAGGCCCATGGTTAGCTGGGCTTACACTGATTTCCCAGGCCTGGGTGCAGTAGGTTCTCAGTTGGTATTCTTTTGACTGACTGATTATTGCAATAGGCGGATTAAGTAGATATGTGAGAGGAATGTGCCAGAATTGTGCCAGAAAAGGAAAACTGACTAGAGGTTTCAGAGGTAAGCAGTTCTTAGTGATGAGAAAATCCAAGTGTGGCTGAAGTGTGATGGAGTTGAGGATGAGAGTTGTTGAGAAATTTTCTGGTCATCAGCTTGGATGATTCTGTTACTGAGAATGATGGCTGAAGATTGGGGAGAGAGAGCAACTGTGACTTAGATGCTGAAGTATTTGAGCAAAGTGTTTGGAGGTGATATGGATGTGAAATAGAAATGGAAAAGAGGATGCAGAGAGCATGGAGGGCAAGGTCCTGGCTCTGCCTTGTGGGTGAGTTTGGGCAAGTCACACATCCATTCTGGACCTCCGTATTCTTTTGAGTTAGTAACCTGAGATACAGTGATCATGTATGTAAAAGCTACTTTGAAAAGATAGACAATCTCTAAGGGCTGTCCTAGTTTTGAGATCATATAACACAACTATAGTTATTACACCATATCAATGTTATGAGATGCCATAAAATGTATTACAGTAAAGCTACACTTTCACTTGAAAGAAAAATATCTAAAGCCACTACTCTAGCCCAAGCAGCCAAACAATCATTAAGCTAAGTGACTTTTATCTCTGAAATTAGTAGGTCAAGTTTGAGGAAGATGATTCTAATATTTCTTTTTCTTTCATTTAGCACATGTTGGCCCCCTTTGAAAGATCCAGAAATCCACATGTTGAACATGAATCTAGGGTTGCGGTTGCTGCAAAGGTATCTTCCACAACTTGATTTTCTATAATATCAATTACTCAGGTAAAAATATGATACCACTATATGGTCCTCTGATTCTGGTATTTGGTTTTCAAATTTGTTAGAATTAGTTATAATTCTGTTAACTCTTAGTTCTGGAGACTAGACATTTTCTTCCAAGGTTTCTTTACATATCTCTTGAATCGTGGCTCCTCTTCTGACTTTGGAATATTCAAAACTCCACCCAATCTAGGGGGAAAATGCAGTTACAAAGATTAGTCTAAGCATTTCTTACATTGGCTCTACTTTATATGGTATTGCTTCTACTGTAGAGTACAATCTCAAAATTTCACACATATCCCAAGTTGGATTCAGATATGATTTCTATTACTTGGTCTCTTGTCCTACGTTTCTCATACAGTATTTGCCGGCTAGTCCTTTAGGATGTTCCAAAGCTTAAAACATATACTTTTGGCAAAGGAAGGAGATATTCCCAGATTCATAGTGTTCCTCCTTGCAGTATACTTGAGAGAAAGCAAAAGTCCATTTCTAAGAGCCCAGTCCTTGGCAGAGGCATTATTTATGGCCTAAGAACATCATAAATACTGTAGATTCTTTATTTAAACCCTCCCTGAATGGTGTTGGTTCTAAGAAGCTGGAGGCCAGAGGTGAAGAGAGGAAAAACATTCTTCTGAGAAAGATGAGATCAATTTTCCAATGTTTGGAAGGATTTTGTCAATTTATAACTAACTCAAGTCTAATGATAATCACCATACACATCTATTATTCTCAGCAAAATATGATACAGAACAGTTGACTGCAAGTTATTCCAAACCCTTTTGCTAAAGAAATAACAAATATAGAAAGCTCAGGGAAATCCTGTACCTAACAGAAGAACCTATTTGGGAACTAGACATCCCAAGACAGATCTGGGAAAAAAGGTTATCAAATTGTTCTCTGTGCTTTGAATTACAGAGATTGAAAGTGAAACAATGGTAGCTTGCATAAAAGGAGACTAAACAATGGAAAAAGAATTTTGGAAGGCACGAATGATAATCTTGTATTACTTTGGCATTTTTCCTGGTCCTACATTGCTGTAATATGGCTGTGCCATTTCCTTGCTCTGTTTTGCTCTCAATTTTGCATATTGAATGTTAGGGGTTGAATTGTGTCACCCATAAAACATCTGTTGAAGTCCTAACCCCCTCAGAACATGACCTTATTTGGAAATAGGGCATTTACAGAGGTAACTGAGTTAAAATGAGGTCATAAGGGTGGGCCCTAATCCAATATGACAAATGTTTTTGTATAAAATAAATTTGGACACAGAGGTACATGTACATGGAGGGAAGATGATGTAAACACACAAGGGAGAAGACAGCCATGTGAAGATGGAAGCAGAGGTTGGAGTTATGCTGTCACAAGCCAAGGAATACCTGGGGCCACCAGAAGCTAGGAGAGAGCCATGAACAGATTTGCCCTCATAGCTCTTAGAAGGAACCAATCTTGCTGATACTTTGATTTTGGATTTCTAGCCTCCAGAACCATGAGACAGTAAATCTCATTTAAGCCACCCAGTTTATGGTACTTTGTTATGGCAGCCCTAGGAAATTAATACACTGTACTTATACCAAACCTAGGAACTTTCAATGTTTCATCCCATCCTTTGCTGCCTATTGGGAAGTAAAATTTCAGACCCTCTAAAATGCCCTTAACTCTATTCTCCACCCAGTTTCTTCTGCACAGTTGTAGATGAATGGCAGGTATATATAGTCTCTGTTGGGAGGATTTTCACTTGTTCAGAAAGGTTGAACTGTATAAGTGATGTGAATTGCATGTGAATTGTGATACAGATTACTTCATGTCAGGACCAGTAAAACCTTAGACCTTAAGCGTCTCCCAGATGAAGGAATATTGACAGATCTTAACTATGGGGATGGTGTTGTGATAATAACCAATTCAGAGTAGAATATTGCTTTTCTCCAAAGAAGATTCAAACAGGGAGTCAATAACATGAAACTTTACAACATCTAGTCCAAGATGAAATATTAGTTCAGGCATCGTCTAATCAAGATTGTCTTGCCCCCTGTGTTCTTGTGTTGGGAAATAACTTAGTTCAATATCTTTAAGATTTATTCATCTTGTGAATTTGCACTGATCACATTCACTGAACTGCGGAGTGGAGCCAAGAACTGTATTTCAAAACTGAACTGGTGATAGGCAGACTGTTTCAGCCCTTGGAGTAAATCCACCCATATTAAATATTGAAGTGTTTCTTTATGATGCTCTAGAGACATTTTCATCATGCTGTATTCTTTGTGATATGCCAAGCCCAACCACAGCATTTGAAAGCTTTTTTAAAATAGGTAGATTCTCTTGGTAAAAGTTACTTGAAAAGCTGGTATGAATGAATGACAGAAAATACCCATGTGGACATTTAAAAAATATAAATAAAATATACCTAGGGAAAATATAAATATTTTAACTTATACATGTGTATGTATGTTTATACTCATATCCATACATATTTTAAGTCCAGTTTATATATCTGTAGAAAAAGGAATTCATTTGCATGCTCATGAGTCCTTTACTTTATGTCATCATAGTCCTTTGTCAGATATTGTTAACCACCATTGCTACTACTGGTAGTGCTACTATTACTGTAGTTACCATTTAGTGGGTATTTACTAAGTACCAGTGATGTGATAATTGCTTTGTCTACATAGAACCTTTTAACCCCTTTGACAGGAAGTAGATATCTTTGTCTCCATTTTTCAGACTAGGAAACTAAGGCTCAGTGATATGAAGTAGCTTGGACAAGATTACACAGTGGTGGAGCAGGGATTAGAAATCCAGAGCTTTTTGACCCCAAAGCTTGTGTTCTTATCTACTTTGCAATTCGGTCTCAAGTGTACTGTTGGGAACATAAAACATCCTATTAGGACAGGTAAAGACCCTACTCTGAGAGCTCAGTTCTAAGTTGGCAGAGATTGGTGCACAGCTGACATACATACAAGGAAACAGCAGGAGTGCCTCAGGGACTGAACGATACAAAAGTAGCACTAGTGGAGAGAGAAGCCATTCCTGGCACTAAACAACCAGCACCAGCGCCTTTTAATAAAAGTAATGAGGACTCAGTCCCTTAGTGTATACCTCATGCAGCCATGGATGAAGACTGAGAACCTTTTGTAACGAGGGCCCTGATCCAGGAAATGACCATCCAACACAACACTGCAGGGGACAGGAACATGCCGAGCGTGCAGAACAGACAGAAGGCTAGCAAATTTGGGTGACTTGAGAAGAGGAAATGGGTGGCATGGGAACAGAGACAGCTCTCTTGACCACCATTGGCTAAGAGGAGGAATTATAAGTTAATATAAGAAACCCATGTGGAACTGTTTAAAATCATGGCCATGAATCCTTTAACACTCTTCTCATGGAGAGGTAGGGGTCTGTGTCTCCTCTCCTTGGATCTGAGCAAGCTGGTGACTGCATCGGCCAAAAGAATATGATGGAAGTGTTGCTATTTCACTTCTGAGGCTAGGTCACAAAAGACCATGCAGTTTCTACCTCATCACTCTTGAGCCCTGAGACTCCAGGTAAAAAGTCTGATTACCCTGAGGCTGCCATACTGGAAAGGTCGCATACAGGTGCTCTGGCTGATAGTCCCAGCTAAGTCCAGTGTTACAGCCATTTTCCTTCCCCTGTAAGGTGTCAGACATGTGATTGAGGCCATCTTCCAGCTGAATATAGCTGAGTGATCACCATCAACATCACGTGGAATAGATGAATCAATAGATGATAAGCTCAGCCCGAATTCCTGATAGATAGAATCATGACTCATAGTAAAATTGTTGTTTTAAACCATTGGGTTTCAGAATAATTTATGTAGCAATAGATAAGTGGAACCCCTAGGTATGGAATTCATAGTTCATTAACCATTTCTACTCATTAACCTGGTGGAATAATTGCATGTGGAGCTTTGGGGTGAGATGTAGAACAACAGGGATCTCCATCATGAGTTGGATTGTGAGGTCTCAGAATATGTATCACAGTGTTATTGAATGACGTTGGTTATATAGGAAAGCAGTCTGTCTGGAAAAGGAATAGATCGTGAAAGTGGAGACTCAAGTCCTGGGCCAGATCTTTGTGGTTTGAACTCTAGCTTTAGTTCTCCTACTGATACACTGTCAGAACTTGGGCAAGTCTTGCAAACTTGTTAATACTTGGTAATAATACCTGCTCTACCTACCACCTAGGGGAGGATGTGAACTTAAGAAAAATATGAGCTAGTATTGTGAAAGCAATTTAAAAAGTAGGAAGCACTGCAAAAATGAGTTACTTCTTGGTTGATTCAGAGAGCTTATTTATACTGCTGCTTTGACTCATCACATTGTATTCCCTACTCCTTGCACCTAGAATAGGACAAAGTTTACAGTAGGTGCTTGATAAGTATTTGTTGAAATGGCTTCTTAGAGTTAACACTAGATAAGGGAGAAGATCTAGTTAGAGACTAGTGGAGACTTTTTATAATGTTTGTAGTATAAAAGATGTTAGACATAATCCATTCCCATCCATCTTAATTTTCTAATGCACTCAATAGAATACCATATATTTGAACTTGACAAATATTAGTAAAAAGCCAGATGAAGCCTGTCATCCAGTGGTTGCAGTGGGTACAATACTTACCAGTTCTGCCTTAAAATAGTAGAAAGCGTGATAAGAGAGAAGGATAACGAGAAGAGATAGAGATGTGCATCATTTCAGTGATTAATGAATACAGCATTGTCCGAAGTTTATTGCCTGGAAAATCAAGCTGCTAAAAACACTGGGTGTCCGATACTGACAGAATGCCTTGGATCCTCTAAAGAGCTACAGAGGAAGTTCACAGGCCAGTGTTGCCTTGTATGGTTAAAAGAATCACTGTGAGCCTCTCCTGTGTCAGACCCCATTCCAGCTGCTCAGGAGAGTAGATGTGTAAAAGATGCGGTCCCTTCCCTTGGGGAGTTTACAGTCTAGAAGGAGGGCGCTGCCTTCAAGTTGTTTTTGTACTTTATCTGTGAAACAATGTTTTAGATGCTGTCCTTTCCCTGCCCAGTACTTTCTTCCTTCTAGAATTTGGGGAATCTGCTTATAACAACAGAAAGCTACTGGGAAGTTGTACAGATGGGGAGAGGCCTTCCTTCCCTTTTCTTCATCCTTTTTGGCACTCAGTTCCTCCTCTATCAAGTAAGGATCATAGTTTCTTTACTGTCTTTGGAGTAATTAAAAAACTCCAGAATGCATCTAGAACAATGCTTGCAGTGGCAGCTGGGTAAAATATCCTCCCCACAATCTCCCTTTTCCCTTCAAAAGTACTGAAGCGTTCTGTTTGTCCACAATGTTCTGAAATTTGTGCAGCCCTCACGAGGATTAGGGATATATTTCTGTGGTTTGATTCAGTTCCTTATCTATCTGAAGTAGGGCAGTGGATGAAAAGAATTACTTGTATTGCAAAATTGAAAGAGTGTCTAAAGACTCTTTATCTCCAAATAGCTCTCTTCTGATGCCCTGAAATTCCATCAGAAATCTATTTCTTGGAGGTATTTGGTTTTTAGACTCCCTATTAAAATGCAAAATTTCTCCAAGCCAGAAGGGGGCAGTGGAGTGTAGTGAAAATGGGAGTAAGTTTTAAGCCATACAGACCTGAGTTTTAAATACCGAGTCTTCCACTTTGTTGCCTTGGGCAAGTTATTTAACCTCCTGAGCTTCAGTTGTGTTTTTTAATTTTTTCCATCAAATGTCTTGGACGGGGGCTTCCCTGGTGGCACAGTGGTTGAGAGTCCGCCTGGCGATGCAGGGGACACGCGTTCGCGCCCCGGTCCGGGAAGGTCCCACATGCCGCGGAGTGGCTGGGCCCGTGAGCCATGGCCGCTGAGCCTGCGCGTCCGGAGCAACGGGAGAGGCCACAACAGTGAGAGGCCCGCATACTGAAAAAAAAACAAAAAACAAAAACAAAACAAAAATGTCTTGGACGGTTGTCATAAGGCACATAAATAAGGTATGCAAAATGGTAGACAGTCAATGAATGGTAGTTATTATACATGAGCTATGCTATCACATCAGCTTATCAAAACTACCATAGGGTAGGTATACAGGGTAGGAAGAGCCAACCAGAAGAGTAAAGAGGGCCAAAAAAGGAAGGTGGACAGGCCTTCAAAATATTGCCTGAGTCATAATTTGTCTAGAGCAAGGGATCTGTGGATTTGAATGGGAAAAACTTAAGTATTTTCACTAAATTCTAACTGAAATTTAACATTTCCTTTTATTATGTATATAAGCAGCAAACCCCAATTATATCAGCAGTATCTGTGAATTTTTCGCCAAATCATAAATTTTTAAATAACATATTATAGTCGTTGCAGATATTTCAAAATACTTTGTATACTAATCACTACTTTAAACTTATGATAAATATTATTCTTGCTCCTGACACTTGCTATTTAATATATTAATAAAAAACCACAAATACTACTATGCCACAAAATTGCTTTTAAAAATGTTTTTATAACAATATTTCTAGATGATTGTCTCCTTTTGCAATCTTACTCATTTCTTATGTGTATTCTGCAAAGGGATCCATACAATCCCACTTCCAAAAGAATTGAAATCAGGATCCTGAAGAGACACTTGCACTTCCAAGTTCACTGCAGCACTATTCACAATAGCCAAGATATAGAAACAACCTGAATGTCCACTGATGGATGAATGAATAAAGAAAATGAGATTTATATATACAATGGAATATTATTCAGCCTTAAAAAAGAAGGAAATCCTGCCATTTACGATGACATGGATGGTTCTGGAGGGCATTATGCTAAGTAAAATAAGCCAGGCACACATGGACAAGTACTATATGACCTGACTTATCTGGGGAATCAGAAACAGTCAGATTCATAGAAGCAGAGAGTAAAATGGTAGTTACCAGGGGCTGGCAGAGGGGGAAATGGGAAGTTATTTTTCCACAGGCATAAAGTTTCAGTTATGCAAGATAAATCAGTTCTAGTGTCTATAGTTAACAGGATTGTATTGTACAGTTAAAAATTTGTTAAAAGGGTAGATCTCCTGGTGGTCCCATGGCTAAGATTCCACGCTCCCAATGCAGGCGGCCCAGGTTTGATCCCTGGTTGGGGAACAAGATCCCACATGCTGCAACTAAGACCAGGTGCAGTCAAATAAATAAATAAATATTTTTAAAAAGGGTAGATATCCTGTTAAGTGCTACTACAATTTAAAAAAAAAGTGGTGCAGCCTCTCTGGAGAAAAAAGGGTTTGCATAGACATTACTGGATGGCTAAAGGCGGCCATGGCACAAAAAAATTAGAGAAATTTTGTCTAAAGCAAAACCAGCTGGCTAGTATAGCTAATCAGAGTCACTGAAGAAATTATCTCCTTTTCTGAGGTTTATTGGTAACAATAGAGATTCTTACCACTCTGGCCTTCTATAAATCAAGCAAAGGGAATGGGAGCTATTCTATATATTTCTATCTCTATCTCTCTGTCTCTATCTCTATCTCTCTGTCTCTATCTCTCTATATCTATGTATTTTTTTCTTCTCATTTTCACATCCAGGAGTGATCATTGTGGACAAATATGAGAATTGTGTCAATTAAATGCATTACAAAGAGAAAGTTAAAAAGAATTGTTGCTGTTTGACCTTGAATATCATCTCTCTTTCTTATGAGTGGGAAGTAAATATTAAGTTAGTGCTGTGGGGAGATTGGGACAGACCAGTTTATTATTTTTACCGATACAGTTGAGATGCTCAGTCTGTTCATTCCAGTCCCCTCATCTGTAAGATGGTCAAGACATATGGAAAGTGCTTTGGGGACTTTCTGCCTGGCTCCCATAGCTTCTCCCTCGACTTTTCTGGGTCTTTCAGGCTAGTTTTATTTGGGGGTAGCTGAAGGGATACTGAACACTAGTAACAAAGTCTCCTCTCAAATACTGTGATTGATAAAGCATTATGGCAAGGCTAGGAGACTCAGGTATATGGCTGGGTGCAGAGAGAGGGATAAAGAGAAAAGACCAAGAATTTCCACATGCAGTTGACCTGGAAAGAGCTCCAGACTAGTGGAATTCCTTCCTAAACTAGTGGCTTCAGTCTTTTTTGCTCATGTAGTCTGTAAAATAATTTGGAAAGATCCTTTGTGAGTTGACATCTAAAATTTTTATCATAAACTCAAATAGTTACAAAGTATATTTTAGCTGATATACTGAACATTATATCCATGATTTAAAACTGTATTTTATCAAAACTTTGGAGCTGCAGATTTAGCTCATTAAATCTATGGAGAGTGTCCATCATATAAATTAATTGGCAAAGCTAGTCCTTATTGTCAAACCATTCTGCCAAATTGGACTTACTTTCTGTCAGAAAAAAACATCTTATTTCATTTTTTAATTCAAATGAATGTGTTAGTATGTGACCCTTTGGAACCGTCTTGCTTCTGGATTCCTACTGTAAGAAACGAAGGAAGGAAAGAAGAGAGTGAGGGAAAGAAGAAGCCAAGAAAGAGACTTGCCATGAGTGTTTCACCTCCCCTCAGTGTTTCTTTTTGAAACGCTCCTGCTTTTCTCTCAAAGGACCCTCCCTCAGGAAGAAGCTCTGGAGGTTTTCACACCTCAGGACAATGCACCCGAGTAGGACTGTGGTGGGTGAAGAGTGTGCTTTTCTTTTGCAAAGTAGGAAAAGGATTATTGGAGGAGTGTGCTTTTCTTTTGCAAAGAAGGAAAAGGATTATTGGAGGAAAAAAAGAGTCCTTGAGACATGATTTTAGCAGATTCATTTCAGGAAAGAGGACATGTGGAAGTTGAAGATTTGGCAGTTGATTCCCCAAAGCTCTCCCTTCCCCTGGAAAGCCCTCAGAAAGGCTTCATGCACTAGGGCAGATGTCGCTGCACCCCAGTTTGAAGACCACTGAGCTACTTCAGCTCATTTATTGCAATTTGCCCCAGTTCATCTTGATAGTTAGTGGCAGAGACCAGAACAATCTATGGGTCTTGAACTCTGCGCCACTGTATCCATCACTGCCCCAGCGTGGCCACAGGCTATTGGAATTGAGGTGGGTGGATTGAAACACTGTCACCCCAGGAATTAACCAAGTTGAGTAGATTATTATTATTTTTCTTTGTAAACTCCACATGGTTAACCAACCTTTTTTGTTTCACAAAACATAAATGCCCTGGCTTTGTTTTTCTGATTCTTTCTGAAAAACACTGCCTTTGTTCTTACAATCCCGCTGAGAAGGAGGGGAACACAACTTCTCATTTCTATGCAATCCTTGCCACTGAGCAGCAGTGTGGAGCGAAGGCCTCCTTTGCAACACAGGAGTCGTTTATGTTTGGCACGCGCAGAGGCTGAACAAACAGATAGATCTCTTCCTTCGTGTTTCCACACCCCAGTGGAGTGGGAAAGGGGTGTCCCATCAGTACAATAGTTGGACCAATTGCATTTTTCCCCACAGGCGTGAATTTGCATGGAAATTGCTGCTCTGTGTTGGCAGGACTCTTCTAAACATTTCACCCAAAGAATTATACCCAACATGGGAGTGTGCCCTCTGAGCTGTATCTCTGTTGGATGAGGAAAGTGAAATTCCTGAATGAGAAAGGACTTGCCTCAAGTTTTCAGATTCAGGAATTACCAGCGTAACACTCCAGCAGATTTTATGGTCTCCTGAGTTGTCTGTGTAAACATTGTAAATGCTGGGGTGGTGCAGGAGTCATTGGGGGTGGGAGGTGGGTTAAGGATTTTGATCTTGTGTTAATGACTGGAGGATATGTTCAAGTATTTCCCCAAATTCTCTGATTGTGGCAGGCAAAAATACTGACTGTGCTGCAGTTTGGAGGAGGAGCAAAGTGGGAGCAGGGTAGGAAGGAAAATCAGGCAAAATAGTGCAGTGACTGCCACGCCTCCCACCTCAGGTACCTCGTCCCTGCCTCGGTGGGGCCTCCCACCAACGACATGGCCCCAGGTCTCTCCTTTCTTCTCCCACCTAACCTTGCTTTGAGGAATGTGCCCAACATCCGACATCCGGTAGTTATCCCTCAGTATGGATTGAAGTTTACTGAAGCTTTTCCTGGGACACAGTCTCCTGTACCTCGGAGATGGAATGAAAAGCTTAGCCTGAAGTTTCAGCTGTTTTGAACAGGTGGGGACGTTTTCAGTTTTTATTGTATTTGGTAAATCTCCGTATGTAGGTAATTACCTACTCTCTCTAGACTCAAGATTGGCCCTGTTTTGACACCTCAGTCTTATAAAATGACCAGAAATTGGGTCTAATCCAGAAAATGAGGGGTGAAAATGTCTCAGTGTTGGCGGAGTGTCGGGTTGCTGAAGTGCTAGATGAATATCTAGAAAATTCCTTCAGAGACCTTCCAGCCATGGCCATGGTTCCTCACAGAGGGTTAGAGCCCCAGGAGGTCCAAGGAGGGCTCCAGGCACCACTGTCAGCTAACTCCAAAGAGAGAGGTCTGAAATGTTAGCAGTTCTATGTTTGTGGAGAGGAGGAGGGGCATTTGGGAGCTGGAGTGGTTTGAACAGGGGAAGCTGACAGGGCTCTTCACTTCAAGAGCTTAAAGAGAAAACACAGCATGTGTATGAGGTAATATTAAATAGGAATAAAAAAATAAGTTCAGTCAAGTATGAACCTTTGAATTATTAATACGCCTGAAGTTCCCTCAGGACAGAGGAGTCTACTAGGTGGCTTTTAATCCAAGGTTTAAAAGTTTTGCTCATTTTGATTTTTCATAAATTGCTTTATTTGATGGGGGGGTTGGGTCTTTTAATATAATCATTATAATGGAATTTAGATAAGTGGACAGCATTAGAGAAGGGAGTGAGGGTTTGGATTGAAGGAATTAGGATGATGTGAGTGGAAGGAAAAGAAGAGAAGGTAGAGGAAAAGCCAAGGAGGAGGGGTAGAGGCTGCAGGGAGGGTACAATTTAAAGGAACAATCTAGTAAAAGGAAAGAAGCAGCTAATCTTAACGTTCAGGCATCAGGCAGGGGTTGCAGTCCATAGGTCACATCTGCATGTCCATAGGCAAGGGCACACATAGTTTAAAAATATATTAAAATTGTCAATAACATTTAAAAATTGAGATATTTCACATTAAAATGTGGGTTTATGAGTTCTCTGGGAAAATCAGAGGAGCTGGCACCACTGACCACAATCCTACAATGCGATGAGAGGTGGCTGGCTCCTTCTGCTTAGGCAGGAGTTCTACAGTTTGCATGTGCATTCTTGTTTGTTTGTTTGTTTTTGGCCACACTGCGCAGCATGTGGAATCTTAGTTCCCGGACCAGGGATCAAACCCACGTCCTCTGCATTGGAAGAATGGAGTCTTAACCACTGGACCACCAGGGAAGTCCCTACGTGTGCACTCTTGATTGCTTCTCTCTTGGTCACCTCACTCATTTACATCATCTGCTCTGCCTGTGTGGCACTTAATTTGTAAGCTCTGGACTCAGCCTGTCTTGGCCTAGGGAAGGGAGGCTGTCTATTGCCTGGCTTCCCAAGGGAACTGCTCATCCCTGCTGATGTTCCTGATGACTAAAGGACGATGTCAGGAATATCGTCCTTTAGTCATCACTGTAAAGGACATCGGCCCTGGTTGCTTCCCCTGGCACTCATCATCACCTGCTCTCTTTTCCAAGCATAGCTCTGTAATAGAGACCTTGGGCTAGAGTCTCCAGAAGGCTGAACCTTAAGTGAGGCAGGGCATGGACATAGGTTGTGCTGCCATATAGTATATACACGAGCTTTGGAGTCAGCAGCGAGGGTACTTGGTTGCCTGAATTGACAGCCATTATTTTAACTCCCCAAGTACCTTCTGCTCAACACCCTGTGCCACCTTCTTTATGTCTTCTTCATACTCTTGAATGGTTGATTCCTTTCTTTTCTTTACCAATTAAAGTATCATAATTCAGGGAAAGCTAAGAAAATGCTAATGGGTACAAAAGAATAAGCAAATGGTGTGTAACATAATAGTAAATAGTCAATAGTAATGGAATATAATGTGAATGGTGTTTTCTGGATTGGTTGGAGAGGAAAGGCCCCCATGGGGCAGGAAGGGTGTTCTTTTGGGCAGTAAAGGGATCAAGCTGTAGACATTTAGAAAAGGTCTTTCAGGAGAGAGGTCCTCCTACAATTGAGTTGGTCAAGGCCTGCTGCTAATGTCTATGGATCTTAGAAAGTAAAGAGTACACATCAGAGTGGGATATCAGGAAAGCTAGGGAAATGTATCATGACATCAGGGAGGGCCCATATGGATGGTGGTCACAAGATCTTTTGAATGTGCTTAAGATCAGAAATTGGAAATGGTGCTTTAGGGAAAGGAGTTTGCCAGCCTTAAACACAAATACTGAATTAATAATTTCTATAATAATTAAGTGTATTAATAAAGCTGTGAGAAGAGTCATTGTCCTATACCTTCAGTAGTTCCATAAGTGGTATGAAAAGTAAATACGTAAATTATACAGCATGCCGGGAAAATCATGCACCTAAGAAATGCATCTAAGAATACACAGATGTGAGTGGGTGAAAACTCAGACCCATATATCTTATTTATTCTCATATCTGTGGTACTGTGAATTCCATGCTTTGACATTGTTATTATTTTAAATGAACATATTCCTATAGCTCTACATTATGAGGTGATTTAGCCCCCTCTTTCAGCAGGGGCTTATAATGGGTTAGTAGGCATTGCAGGCACTCAGATTAGCTTGTCCAGGCTACCCGAATTCCAATCCTGTCTTTGCACCTTCCTAGCTGTTAATCTTGGTCATATTACCTAGACACTCTAAGCTAATTTCTAAAATGGAGATAAGAATACATAATACTTTGGGCTGCTGCATTAAAGGGTAAGTATATCCTTTACATATTTATATGGGGATTAAAGTATAAACAGATAACCCCCACAGATTAATGTATGAGACCTAGTTGGTCTCAACAAATGGTGGCTTTTATTATGAGGTGATGATTTGTGCTGCTCTTCCTGAAAGCCCTTTTGGAAGGTCTCAGATTCTCTGGGTCAAACTAATTATTAGCCTATCAAGCTGTGTAGCATCTGGATGAGACGAGACTATACCATTTTATTCTCTCTCAACACGTTTGTAAAGCATCCATAAAACCTGTGTTTACTGAAGAACCCCAGTGGGTAAAATTAGTGATGGGAAAGGCTAAAATGGATGGTTAGCACCAGGTCTGAAATATCAAACAAAAAAGAAGAGAAAGGCTCTTTACAGCCTCTGAGCGTGTGCTTGGTGGAGAAGGAAGGCAGGACAGAGTGGAGGTGCCTGGACTTCATGCTGGGCGCCTGCTGCTTGTGCTAGGAGGGCGGCTGGCTTGAATGACTTACTGTGGTTTGACCTTCCGCTACAGCCTAGAAGCTAAATGAGCCTAATTAAGTGAGCAAGCAAGCAGACAAACACTGCAACATGGGGAGCTGTAAGGGAACCCACTGGATTGGGAGCTTTAAAAGAAACTTTAAGGCTGGGGAAAGGAGGTTCTGGGGAGCCACCCAGTGACCAGGGAAGTGGCCTCGGCCCTGGCCTTGTCCAGCAGTGGCTGTTTGCGTGTTCTCCAGCATGAGCAGTGAGTGGGGACGGGCAGAGGAAACACAGTCCAGGCTACAGACACCTGCTGGGGTCAGTGACCCTGCCGGGTGAGAGCAGCTCTAGCCCAGAGTGAGGGACGTGTGGTCTCTGCCGATGAAGGAGCCTTCCTGGGCTCCTTAACTTTGAACAGAAATTTCTTCTAATGGTAGTTGTTTTTCTTCTAATAAAGTTTTTTTGTGTGTGATTCATGTGGCCAATACTCTTGCAAGTGAGGGAGTTGGTGTCAACTTATTGGGCTGTCTAAATTTCCTCAGGTTTCTGAACAGGGCTTAGACTATGATAATGCTGACCCGACCCACTAGAAGGTATCCTGAGAGCCAAGTACAAGTGTTAGAGTTGACATGTTTCTGAGATTAATGGGTTACCTGGAGCTGTAGCAGCCGGTCATCCCTGTCTTATTTTCCATGCCTCTGCCTCCCTTGCTCCACTAGCTAAATGTAGATGACTCCCACCTGTGTGTTTGGACCAGCACCAGTACCTAGGCCAAACTGACAAAAAAAAAAAGAGAGAGAGAGAGAGAGAGAGAATATTAACTAAATTATTAAGACCCTCCCTCCCACTTGCCCACTTCTGTGTGGGCTTAGAAGCAATCACACTCTGTGGATTCCAACCTGGGGGTCCAAAGCGTGACTTATGGGCTGCAGTATCCTTCTGTCCCAGGGTTCTTGCTGTGCTCTGCGTTCTTAGTTTCTCCCGGCACATTCACTCTCCACACTTGTCTACCCTGCTTTTGCTCTGAGGGACTGTCTTGTGTGTCCTGCATCAGCCGGGCTCCCCCCTCCCCCTCCTCTGCATCCAGCCAGCGAAGAGCAGAGCAAGACAACGTGTGGTATTTGTTCCTGGGCTCCCTCCCTGCCAGGCCCTGTGTTGGCAGTGGCTGTGTTCCTCCGTAAAGGCCACAGCTTCTGTTTGCTGGCTGTCTCCCATAGCCACAGCTGGTGACTCTCTAGGTCAGAGCCCCTGAGGGACAATTCCCCCCAGCTCCTTCCCCTTGACCCTTCAGGCACAGGGGCAGTAACTCCTTCCACTGCCCTGTTCCAGTTCCAGAGGACATCAAGTCCCTCGTTGGTTTTCTTTAACCCTGCCCCTCCACTGAAAATCATCCCTTCGTGAAACTCTTCCTTTCTCTTTCGTGTATGCATCTGTTTTCTTCCAGGACCACGACTGATCTGTCACTTAAGCCCTCGATGCCTATGTGGCTACCCTGGTCCCAGGTTTATCCCCCTCGCTCAACTCAGTTAATCCAAGGACAGGGCTTCTATTCTCAGCATCATGGGCTTCCTGCTTGCTTCTCCCTAAACCAAAGCACACTTGACTAAAACCTGTCCAGTCCCTCTCCGCTGAGTGCTAGCTTCCTCTGCTGGACTATACAAACAGCTCTCCTAGAGCCATGACCACAGCCTCGGACCCCTAAACACTGAATTGCTTCTGCTTCTCTAGTTGCTCTTTTCCCCCCAGACCTGCTCAGATACCCTCATGCCCTCAATGCCTTCATCATGAGGGCTGAAACCACTGCACTCCTTCCCTTGCTGTAGAGTCCTCCCCACCACCTTCTGCTAGTCTGGCATCTTCCATCCTCCCTTGTCTTAGTGAGTCTGTGTCGTCGATGGCATCCCATCTCTCCCTTGTATCAGCCAGAACTGTAGTGGAGAGCTGTCTTTCTGAGGTTTTCAATTAAATAACTCAGGCAGAGGAGGAGCTTTGGTGCTGCAGAAATTGACCTCTGATACTGCCCTTAAGTTTGGAGTGAAGATTTATGAGGTGGAGCTGAAGAGTTAAACTATTTTTCTCAAAAATCTGAGGCAGGGACTTCCCTGGTGGCACAGTAGTTAAGAATCTGCCTGCTAATGCAGGGGACACGGGTTCGAGCCCTGGTCCGGGAAGATACCACATGCCACGGAGCAGCTAAGCCATGTGCCACAACTACTGAGCCTACACTCTAGAGCCTGTTAGCCACAACTACTGAACCCACATGCCACAACTACTGAAGCCAGTGTGCCTAGAGCCCATGCTCTGCAACAAGAGAAGCCACTGCAGTGAGAAGCCCACACACCGCAACGAAGAGTAGCCCGTGCACAGCAACAAAGAGTAGCCCCCGCTCGCCACAAATAAAGAAAGCCCCCTCACAGCACAGCCAAAAAACAAACAAAAAACTGAAGCATTTGCCAGGGAACACAAACATCATGTTTTACATCACCCTGATTTGTTATAATACTATATGTTTCTGAAATATTTTCCTAAAGTTTGTAAAACTGAATGAAAATGTATAATAAATATAAATATCAATATGTATATATGACAATCTATTATAGTACACTGTATTTATAAAATATATATTTTCTCCTTATCCAAATGTGATTGTGTACTCTTAGTCACTGAAAACTTTCAGGGCAGAAGGTACTGAACCCTCTCAGCTAAGAAGCATTAGCCCACCTCTCTGCCTTGAGTGGAGTATATTCCGCAGTGTACATGTTTATTTTCTGCCATTTGATCTAAAGAATACTTTTAACCCCATAAAGTGACATAAAGCCACTAAGAGAGAGTTTTGGACTTGCTGCAAAGAAACACAAGAAAAATAACACTCTGAGTGTTTGTGATTGGAGGAAATTTCAAGGAAGTGGTTGGGGAAAAAAGTCAAGTAGGGATGGGTGGGAGGCCTTTGCCATCTTGAGGAACCTCAAAAACTTCCCTGCAGCCTTAGAGGATCATCCAAAACCGGTAGGCATGGTAGCTGGAAGAAACAAGGCAGGAGGCCTATCATGACTTGAAGGGAGTTGAAGAGACCCGAGGAGGGTCTATCTGTCTGTAGATGATGACTTTGGTACTAAGGTGGAGATGTTATTCATCCTGCAAAGAGACTGCTCAAAGCACTGGTTCAGCCAGCATGCCCATTTCAAGCACTGTACTGACCCTCTGTGCCAAAAGGGTTCCAGGAGCCATTTCTTTTCTGCTCTCTGTAACAGTTACCTTGAGTATGTTCTGATAAATGAAACAAAGGGAAGAAATAGAATTTCCATTTAGAGCTAGCTACAGCTATGCAAAAGAACCAAACGATGTTAGCTCTAGCTTTGCAAAAGAGGCCAAAATAAGTAGCTGTCATGCATTCATCAAATTCAGCACTCTCCCTAGTATTAAATCAATCCCATCAAAGCAGTTTTATTGCTGATGGATAAATGGATTGAAGGAGATGTATAGCTTTAAAAGGGCTTGCCATTTGGAGTAGGAAACATGCTGTGAGGCCCATGGCTTGGCACCATTCTTTCAGCGCCCAACAGTATTTACTGAGTAGCTCCAGTTCTGTTGCTCCTGGGCTTGCTTTGTTGAATTGCACTATTTTAAGAGTACTCTATTTTCCAAGGCCTTAAGATCAGACTCAGAACATTTCCATGATTCTGGAGAGTTGTAAAGAGCCGTGGTCATTCTAATGACCTACACTAATGTGTAGGCCAGTACTCACCTTTGCTTAGTCTTTTGGTAACTGTAGTGGAAGGAATAGTATCTGGTCTAACTTTATTATAATAAATTATCGTGTTGTTTCTCTAATTAGCAATTCGACTGTTTAAACATGAGTGACACATTGGAGTCTCTCATCTCAATTATTATTACTGAAATTTAAGTAGGAGTGACTTAAAAAAATAGGCTCCTTTTTATGTATAAAGTCAGCAAGGCATAAGTTGTGTCTATTTCCTGGAAGTGATGATGAGTTTACATTGATCTACTTATTTTCTTTCATCCAGTCATCATGCTTGGGTAGTAAATGGCAGGGGTTTGTGAATTCACCTGAGGCACATGAGAAGTGGCTTCTTTAGCACAGTGAGTTGAGAACAGTGGCTCACCTAAGTCCAGCTGCAAAGAGCCATGTTCTATTCCCTTGATTGCCTGTGTGTCTCTAGGAGTACTTGTGTTTTCTAGGGATTGGCAAACTGAGTAGAGGTGAGCAACTGGAAACCAACTATCACTCATCCTTGTGGAATGACTTTTTCTTTAGTCCATTGCAAATTTAGTACCTTTAAAATGACATTCAATATACTTTTTCAAGAAATTTTAATGTGAGACAGTTTGGGTGAATGAGCAGAGTTTCCCAGTATGTTCCTTCTTAACACAGCCTCCTTTCTTAGGAAGGAGCCAGCAATGATGAACCAGATAAAGTCAGTGTGTTAACACTAGGCAATCCAACATGACCAAATGCAGGATGTTGAATGTTGATAGAAGCAAAAATGGCTGACTCATAAATCAGCAAGGGTTTTGTAAATGTCTCATGTACTACAAACTGTTCTCTTTCTGGAAACCCTGACATGTTTATTCTCATTCTCCTTCTGTCTCTATCTCTGTCCATCTCTTTCTCTTACACACACAAACACACACACACAAGCAGAGTTTTGAATAATTACTGGCACTTTTAATATTTCATTTTATTATTATGGGATCCTAACCCTTTTATTGACTGTGATAACTGCCTTAGTTCTAATCATTCCAAATTTGAGCTACTTTGTATGAAGATTAGAACATTAATTGTTTTTGAATTAGAACAATAAAAGGAAACAATCTTTATATGGGTGGATTTATGATAATAAAACTAATTATCTCATTAACCTTACCTACAGAACCATTAGCATGGTCAAAAAAAATACAGGACAGTATCACATTTCAGTATACAACATTTAAAAAAATAATTTGTAGCTAAATAGGAATAAATTTTATTTACACAAATTCCTTTTTAAAAAAGTATCTGATAAGTAGCAAGTAGCTAATTATTATAATCTTTCATTTTTGTGTCTAGAAAGTATTTGTAAATTTAGCAAATTTGGTCCTGGGATTTCCTTTGGCCCTAAGAAAGTCTTTTAGCTTTTACCTCAGTTTTTCCACTTGTAATGCGGGGTATCACTTTTAGAATCACAAATGTAAGATAATGAGAAGTGTTAAGAGATGAGCTTAACCAACCATATGCCTTTATTTTATTTTAATTTATTTTATTTTTAATAACCATGTACCTAACACTCAGATGAAATGACTTGTCCATGGTATCATAGTTCATTGGAACTTCGGGAGTTCAGAGGGTCTTTCTCTACACCAGCTTGGCCTGAGCTTTCATAAAAACAGGGGTTTCTTGGTGACAGCAGGTATTCCTGGCAGGGGCCATGAGATTATTCTCTCAACAGGTCTCATCAGCCTGCCTATGATTTCATCGTCCCTGCAGTGCTTTCTTTCTTTCTTTCTTTCTTTCTTTCTTTTTTTCTTTCTTTCTTTCTTCCTTTCTTTCTTTCTTCCTTCCTTCCTTCCTTCCTTCCTTCCTTCCTTTCTTCCTTCCTTCCTTTCTTTCTTTCTTTCTTTTCTTTCTTTTCTTTCTTTCCTTTTTTTATACAGCAGGTTCTTTTTAGTCATCAATTTTATACACATCAGTGTATACATATCAATCCCAATCGCCCAATTCAGCACACCACCATCCCCACCCCCTCCGGCTTTCCCCCCTTGGTGTCCATACATTTGTTCTCTACATCTGTGTATCAACTTCTGCCCTGAAAGCTGGTTTCATCTATACCATTTTTCTAGGTTCCACATATATGCGTTAATATAAGATATATGTTTTTCTCTTTCTGACTTACTTCACTCTGTATGACAGTCTCTAGATCCATTCACGTCTCTACAAATGGCTCAATTTCGTTCCTTTTTATGGCTGAGTAATATTCCGTTGTATATATGTACCACATCTTCTTTATCCATTCGTCTGTCGATGGGCATTTAGGTTGTTTCCATGACCTGGCTATATATTCACAATATTGTATATTCACAATATTGATTGATTGTAAATAGTGCTGCAATGAACAGGTGCTATATATTGTACTATATATATATAGTATGCTATATATGGTACTATATATAGTGCTTCCATGACTTGGCTATATATTCACAATATTGTATATTCACAATATTGATTGATTGTAAATAGTGCTGCAATGAACATTGGGGTGCATGTGTCTTTTTGAATTATGGTTTTCTCTGGGTATATGCCCAGTAGTGGGATCACTGGGTCATATGGTAATTCTATTTTTAGTTCTTTAAGGAACTTCCATACTGTTCTCCATAGTGGCTGTATCAATTTACATTCCCACCAACAGTTCAAGAGGGTTCCCTTTTCTCAACACCCTCTTCAGCAGTTGTTGCTTGTAGATTTTCTGATGATGCCCATTCTAACTGGTGTGAGGTGATACCTCATTGTAGTTTTGATTTGCATTTCTCTAATGATTAGTGATGTTAAGCAGCTTTTCATATGCCTCTTGGCCATCCATATATCTTCTTTGGGGAAATGTCTATTTAGGTTTTCTGCCTATTTTTTGATTGGGTTGTTTGTTTTTTTAATAATGAGCTGCATGAGCTGTTTATATATTTTGGAGATTAATCCTTTGTCTGTTGATATGTTTGCAAATATTTTCTCCCATTCTGAGGGTTGTCTTTTCGTCTTGTTTGTAGTTTTCTTTGCTGTGCAAAAACTTTTAAATTTCATTAGGTCCCATTTGTTTACTTTTGTTTTTATTTCCATTACTCTAGGAGGTGGATCAGAAAAGATCTTGCTGTGATTTATGTCAAAGAGTGTTCTTCCTATGTTTTCCTCTAAGAGTTTTATAGTGTCCAGTCTGACATTTAGGTGTGTAATCCATTTTGAGTTTGTGTGTGGTGTTAGGGAGTGTTCTAATTTCATTCTTTTTTTTTTTTTTTTTTTTTTTTTGCGGCACGTGGGCCTCCCACTGCTGTGGCCTCTCCCGTTGCGGAGCACAGGCTCTGGGCACGCAGGCTCAGCGGCCATGGCTCACGGGCCCAGCCGCTCTGTGGCATGTGGGATCTTCCCAGACTGGGGCATGAACCTGCATCCCCTGCATTGGTAGGTGGACTTGCAACCACTGCGCCACCAGGGAAGCCCCTAATTTCATTCTTTTACATGTAGCTGTCCAGTTTTCCCAGCACCACTTATTGAAGAGACTGTCTTTTCTCCATTGTATATCCTTGCCTCCTTTGTCATAGATTAGTTGACCGTAAGTGTGTGGGTTTATCTCTGGGCTTTCTATCCTGTTCCATTGCTCTATATTTCTGGTTTTGTGCCAGTACCATATTGTCTCGATAACTGTAGCTTTGTAGCATAGTCTGAAGTCAGGGAGCCTGATTCCTCCACCACCATTTTTTTCCCTCAAGACTGTTTGGCTATTCAGGGTCTTTTGTGTCTCCATAGAAATTTTAAGATTTTTTGTTCTAGTTCTGTAAAAAATGCCATTGGTTAATTTGATAGGGATTGCATTGAATCTGTAGATGGCTTTGGGTAGTATAGTCATTTTCACAATATTGATTCTTCCAATCCAAGAACATGGTATATCTCTCCATCTGTTGGTATCATCTTTAATTTCTTTCATCAGTGTCTTTTAGTGTCTTAGTTTTCTGCATACAGGTCTTTTGTCTCCTTAAGTAGGTTTATTCCTAGGTACTTTATTCTTTTTGTTGCAATCGTAAATGGGAATGTTTCCTTAATTTCTCTTTCAGTTTTTCATCATTAGTGTATAGGAATTCAAGAGATTTCTGTGCATTACTTTTGTATCCTGCAACTTTACCAAATTCATTGATTGCCTTTAGTAGTTTTCTGGTGGCATCTTTAGGATTCTCTATGTATAGTATCATGTCATCTGCAAACAGTGACAGTTTTACTTCTTCTTTTCCAATTTGTATTCCTTTTATTTCTTTTCCTTCTCTGATTGCCATGGCTAGGACTTCCAAAACTATGTTCAATAATAGTGGTGAGAGTGGACATCTTTGTCTTGTTCCTGATCTTAGAGGAAATGCTTTCAGTTTTTCACCATTGAGAATGATGTTTGCTGTGGGTTTGTCATATATGGCCTTTATTATGTTGAGGTAGGTTCCCTCTATGCCCACTTTCTAGAGAGTTTTTATCATAAATGGGTGTTGAATTTTGTCAAAAGCTTTTTCTGGATCTGTTGAGATGATCGTATGGTTTTTACTCTTCAATTTGTTAATATGGTGTATCATATTAATATATTTGCGTATATTGAAGAATCCTTCATCCCCGGGATAAATCCCACTTGATCATGGTGTATGATCCTTTTAATGTGTTGTTGGATTCTGTTTGCTAGTATTTTGTTGAGGAATTTTGCATCTATATTCGTCAGTGATATTGGTCTGTAATTTTTTTTTTTGTAGTATATTTGTCTGGTTTTGGTATCAGGGTGTTGGTGGCCTCGTAGAATGAGTTTGGGAGTGTTCCTTCCTCTGCAATTTTTTGGAAGAGCTTGAGAAGGATGGGTGTTAGCTCTTCTCTAAATGTTTGATAGAATTCACCTGTGAAGCCATCTGGTCCTGGACTTTTGTTTGTTGGAAGATTTTTAATCAGAGTTTCAATTTTATTACTTGTGATTGGTATGTTCATATTTTCTGCTTCTTCCTGGTTCAGTCTTGGAAGGTTATACCTTTCTAAGAATTTGTCCATTTCTTCCAGGTTGTCCATTTTATTGGCATAGAGTTGCTTGTAGTAGTCTCTTAGGATGCTATGTATTCCAGCGGTGTCTGTTGTAACTTCTCCTTTTTCATTTCTAATTTTATTGATTTGAGTCCTCTCCCTCTTGATGAGTCTGGCTAATGGTTTATCAATTTTGTTTATCTTCTCAAAGAACCAGCTTTTAGTTTTATTGATCTTTACTATTGTTTTCTTTGTTTCTATTTCATTTATTTCTGCTCTGATCTTTATGATTTCTCTCCTTCTAGTAACTTTGGGTTTTGTTTGTTCTTCTTTCTCTAGTTTCTTTAGGTTTAAGGTTAGATTGTTAATTTGAGATTTTTCTTGTGTCTTGAGGTAGGCTTGTATTGATATAAACTTCCCTCTTAGAACTGCTTTTGCTGCATATCATAGGTTTTGGATCATCGTGTTTTCATTGTCATTTGTCTCTAGGTATTTTTTTATTTCCTCTTTGATTTCTTCAGTGATCTCTTGGTTATTTAGTAATGTATAATTTAGCCTCCATTTTTTGGTGTTTTTTATGTTTTCTTCCCTGTAATTGATCTCTAATATCATAGTGTTGTGGTTAGAAAAGGTGCTTGATATGATTTCAATTTTCTTAATTATTGAGGCTTGACTTGTGACCCAAGATGTGATCTATTCTGGAGAATTTTCTGTGTGCACTTGAGAAGAAAGTGTAATCTGCTGTTTTTGGATGGAATGTCCTATAAATATCAATTAAATCTAACTGGTCTATTGTGTCATTTAAAGCTTGTGTTTCCCTATTAATTTTCTTTTTGGATGATCTGTCCATTGGTATGAGGTGTTAAATTCCCCCACTATCATTGTGTTACTGTCAATTTCCTCTTTATAGCTGTTAGCAGTTGCCTTATGTATTAAGGTGCTCCTATGTTGGGTGCATATACATTTATAATTGTTATATCTTCTTCTTGGATTGGTGCCTTGATCATTATGTAGTGTCCTTCCTTGTCTCTTGTAACATTCTTTATTTTAAGGTCTATTTTATCTGATATGAGTATTGCTACCCCAGCTTTCTTTTGATTTCCATTTGCATGGAATATCTTTTTCCATCCCCTCACTTTCAGTCTGTATGTGTCTGTAGTTATGAAGTGGGTCTCTTGTAGACAGCATATATATGGGTCCTGTTTTTGTACCCATTCAGTGAGACTGTGTCTTTTGGTTGGAGCATTTAATCCATTCATGTTTAAGGTAACTATCAATATTTATGTTCCTATTACCATTTTCTTAATTGTTATGGATTTGTTTTTGTAAGTCCTTTTCTTCTCTTGTGTTTTCCAGTTAGAGAAGTTCCTTTAGCATTTGTTGTAGAGCTGGTTTGTTGGTGCTGAATTCTCTTAGCTTTTGCTTGTCTGTAAAGCTTTTGATTTCTCTGTCGAATCTGAATGAGATGTTTGCCGGGTAGAGTAATCTTGGTTGTAGGTTCTTCCCTGTCATCACTTTAATTATATCATAACACTGCCTTCTGGCTTGTAGAGTTTCTGCTGAGAAATTAGCTGTTAACCTTATGGGAGTTCCCTTGTATGTTATTTGTCATTTCTCCCTTGTTGCTTTCAATAATTTTTCTTTGTCTTTAATTTTTGTCAGTTTGATTACTATGTGTCTCGGCATGTTTCTCCTTGGGTTTATCCTGCCTGGGACTCTCTGCGCTTCCTAGACTTGGGTGGCTATTTCATTTCCCATGTTAGGGAAGTTTTCGACTGTAATCTCTTCAAATATTTTCTCGGGTCCTTTCTCTCTCTCTCTTCTCCTTCTGGGACCCCTATAATGCAAATGTTGTTGCGTTTAATGTTGTTCCAGAGGTCTCTTAGGCTGTCTTCATTTCTTTTCATTCCTTTTTCTTTATTCTGTTCCGCGGCTGTGAATTCCACCATTCTGTCTTCCCCGTTACTTATCCTTTCTTCTGCCTCAGTTATTCTGCCTCTGATTGCTTCTAGTGTTTTTTTTTTTTTTTTCTGTGGAGCACAGGCTCCGGACGTGCAGGCCCAGCACCATGGCTCACGGGCCCAGCCGCTGTGCAGCATGCAGGATCCTCCCAGACCGGGGCACGAACCCGTGTCCCCTGCATCAGCAGGTGGACTCCCAATCACTGCGCCACCAGGGAAGCCCTCTTCTAGTGTATTTTTCATTTCAGTTATTGTATTGTTCATCTCTGTTTGTTTGTTCTTTAATTCTTCTAGGTGTTTGTTTTTTAATTCTTCTAGGTGTTTGTTTTTTAATTCTTCTAGGTCTTTGTTAAACATTTCTTGCATCTTCTCGATCTTTGCCTCCATTCTTTTTCTGAGGTCCTGGATCATCTTCACTATCATTATTCTTTTTTTGGAAGGTTTCCTATATCCACTTCATTTAGTTGTTTTATCTTGTTCCTTCATCTGGTACATAGCTCTCTGCCTTTTCATCCTGTGTATCTTTCTGTGCATGTGGTTTTTGTTCCACAGGTCCTTCAGTGCTTTCTAAGTTCAGTGACAGTGGGGAGGTTCTGTCTTGCATTGTTCATGTGCAGCTGGTCCCCTGAATTTCCTTGATAGTCCTTCTCAACATCTCAGACATCTCAAAGAAACAGAAGCCATTTCTAGCTTATGTTGTGTAAAACAAGATGATTGTTAATAAGACCTTCTGGGAAACTGACAATTTTGGTGTAGAAACCTGGTCCCAATTGTGGTTCTTCTATAACTAGATCTGCTGTTATCTGTAGCCTTGGGCTAATCATGTGGCCTCTGGGCCTCACCTGTAAGGAAATGATACTCCTGTCCACCTCAAGGGTATGGTGGTAATGGAAGGGGAACCCCAACTCCCTTGTTTCCTAGTGGTGTGTGACCTAGGGGTAGTTACTCAACCTCTCAGTGCCTCACTTCCCTCATCTATAAAATTCGGATAATAAAACAGTATCTACGTCATAGGGTTGTTGTGAACAATGAATTACTATATGTCCGACACTTAGAGCAATGCCTGGAACATAGTAAGCATTCAATATATGTTAGCTATTATTATTATTATATAAAATTGCTTTGAAAGAAACAAGTATATTAAGGTAAAGAATTATTTATTAGTACCTAAATGACACATATAAGAATTGGGTTTAAACACATTTCTTATAATGTGGGAGTCCATCGATACTTGTAGCAAGGTCTTGTTCTAAATATTACTTCCTCTTCATTTTCCTTTCCTCCCCCCCTTCTTTTTATTGTAGTTTTTCCTCTTCTCCTTATCTTCCATTTTTCTTCAATTCTCTGGAAAATGAAAAGTGATCTTGAAGGGGGGAAGATTAAATTCTTCCAACTCCTCAGAAAATAGAGGCTATAAAACTGCAATATAATAATGCTAACAATAAAAGTAATATGTAGTCAAATTTGCAAGCAGCGAAAACAAACTTAGCTCAGCTCAGTTTTTGTAGTGGCTGATGAAAGCCTACAAGTTTTTCAGTGATTTGCAGGATGCAGAATGCAGTTCAGATTGTAAGGCATCCCTGCAGTTTAGTAAAATTGTTGGGAGTGAATGGGGAAGGGCTTTTTCAAATGTTTCTCTCCCGTGTATTTGTAAGTTTGAAATGACACAGAAGGTTCATTAAGTAAATAGATTAAAAGTGTGTTCAACTGTGAATGATATATTGGCTGAGATTAATCATATGAATACAGACTATCTGGACAGCCATTTTAAGAGTGGGTGTTGTAGAGGCTGACTCTGATAAGGATGTGGGCTATGTGTAACTGAGACTACTGAGAAGTGACTAGGAGGCATTTGGACAGATATCCTACCAGTTCCTGGCATGTGGCTTCTGTTTAATTTACACAGCTGGTTATTTGAAGGAGGACTCTTCAGGATACTCTGCCGGCTGTCTGTAAATAATGGATGGTTCTACATAGAAAAGAGGACTCCAAGACCACCAGTCAGTGATTGGTGCCCACTGCTACCTCCACTCCTGTCTATCTGTCTACCTATCCATCTATCTACCCATCCATCCATTCGCCAATCCATGATCTCAGAATCAATTGAGTTCAAAGAGACTGTTGTAGGAATTATCTAGAATCCACACTAAGTGTCTTAATTCACATTAAGGACAAACTGTGAAATGTGTTTGGATACAGTTAATCTCAGTGGATTGCTATATTCATAGTTTAGTGGAGAAATCACTCATTTGCAAATTGAGAAAGTCCCCATTAAAGCTGTGTGATTTTATTGATAAGAACAATCCCAGAAATTACACTGTTTGAGCAATAGTATACATGTTTAAATCTCTCAGGAATGTGTTTATGCAGAGAAGAGCAGCAATGGCCTATTGTACCCATAATCTGTGTGTTAAAGAGCCCCGCAGTGCACATTTACACAGCAGACCATGGCCTGACTTCAGTGGCAATGAACTGTGGACTGAATGCTCATTGAGAGCTACCAGGCACTTCCTCTTACTTGGTAGTAATAGCTCCAGTGGAACGCTTACACACTTACGATCCTAGTGTAACAAGCAGGATGGAATGAATGCATTTCTGCCTTTACTTTGACAAAGTTGTTTTTAGCTTTTCCTTTTAAAAAGGCTCATTTCCATGGGCATTAACTAAACACAAGAATTCCCAGAAATCTGAATTGAAAAGGAGAGTTCACATCTATACTAACAATGCTATTCAGAATTTAGTCATGTTATAATATACCATATATCATATAATTGGCAAATATTGCTTTGGTCTACAGACATAATTAATATAAGCTAGCCATTAATAGTGTGATATATGATCCAGGAGTCTTTAAAAGCCAGCTAATATTTATCTCTAATGTGCTATAATCTTTACTCACATCACAAAGCATTAACAAAGGGTATATCCTTTAATGCTACACTCCCAAGGGTTTACTTGGACTTTTTTTCTGGTTTAATTAGCTTATTCATTTTAATTAAAGTACAGTGCAACATTTACATGGTGTTTAATCTGAAAGTTAATCCTGTTTTCTTAAAAGATTAAGTACAGTAATAAATATAAAATAATGGTGGCTGTATCTCATAGGATTGGTACTTGGGCTACATGAACAACTTGTGCTGGAAATAGCAGAAACATAGATTTTCTCTAGTATTCTTTTGTTAAGACATTAATGTCACAAGAATAGCTTTCTAACCAATTAAGAGCTTCCATAAAAACCAGATTCCTACCCTGCCCTCTGACTCATGGATTTGCACATCTTTTGAATTTGAGGTGGAACTCCAAGACCTGCTGCAGTGATCCTACAGCCTGTATTCATGTGTTTATGGACCACTCCCCTCCTAGAATTTTCCCCTCCTACACCTAGTTCATCTTGACCAGGGAGTCTGACTTTTTCCTAGAGACAAGCATGCTTGTCATCAGCATTCTTTTTTAGCCTAACTCTTGCTTTTGCCTTTGGCAAATTCACTGTGGGCAACCTGTACAGCAGACACCCCATACCTCAGTTTCTTGACCTCCACATTGATGATGGCTTTCTCTTCCATTCTGACTTAGCCACTCACTTCCATAGTCACTTTCTAGACTTATTGCCAGAGATTGCATTACCCTGAAGTCACTTACTCAAATATGCCACTCTTCAACCCCTACTTCCTTTCCTCCCTGCTTTCACTCAGCAGTACTTCATTAAGACCTCTAGTCCATCAACCTCTCCATTGTCAATCACATTCATGTTATCAAATTTAATTGACACTTTTTAGTTCACATCCTTTTTTTTTTTTTTTTTTTTGCGGTATGCGGGCCTCTCACTGTTGTGGCCTCTCCCGTTGCAGAGCACAGGCTCCGGACGCACAGGCTCAGTGGCCATGGCTCACAGGCCCAGCTGCTCCGCGGCATGTGGGATCTTCCCGGACTGGGACACGAACCCATGTCCCTTGCATCGTCAGACGGACTCTCAACGACTGCGCCACCAGGGAAGCCCTCACATCCTATTTTGCTTTACAGCAGCATTTATCAGAGATGTCAACTCCTGCCATTTTGAAATACCTTTTCTCTTGGCTTCAATGACACTATATTTAACTAGCTTTCTTTTACTACACTGGCCTTTCTATCCAACTCTGTCTTAGGAACTTCTCTTCTGTTCAAACTCTACATAGAATATCTCAGAGCTTGGTCCTAGACTTTATTTTTTTCTTAAATCCTAAAGATGCAAAATCCATCTATATGGAAACACAGGTCCACACAAAGACTTCTACATAAATGTTCATGGCAGCTTCATTTACAATAGCCCCAAACTGGAACCAACCCCAAAGTCCATCAATAGGTAAATGGATAAACAAAATGTACTATCTATACATGGATGCCTTATGCTAAGTGAAAGGAGACTGACATAAAAAAGTACATACTTTGATTCTTCTTATTTAAAATTTTAGAAAATGTAGGCTAATCTATAGTGACAAAAGCCAATCAACATTACTTGAGGCTGGGAGCAGAGGGAGGGATGGTCTGCAAAAGACCACGAGGAAAGCTTTTGGGGTGATGAAAAGTTCTGTATCTTTCTTGTGTGGTGGTTTCATAGGTGTATACATCAGTCAAAGCCTATGAAATTGAACACATTAAATAGGTGCAATTTATTGTAAGTTATGCCTCAATAAGGTTGGTTAAAATCTGTATGCTGACAGTGCTTGCATTTATGTCTTTAACATAGATCTTTCTTATGAGCTTCAAACTGTGGCTCCAACTATTCACCTGACATGACCATTTTGATATTTCGTAGGAATTTCAAACTTAAGTCTAAAACTGAATCCTAGATTTATTCTCCACAGTCTTTTTGTCTGACCTCAATAAATTGCTGTCTCAAGGAGACCTCAAAATACAGTGGCTTAAATAAAACAGGAATTTATTTCTGTTTCACAGGGTAGTCTAGAGATAGGAGAGCCAGTGCTGGTAGTGTGACTCTACATCCTAACCCCAGGATTCCATTTCTGGGTTCCAAGAATGCTTCAGTCTTCATCATATTCCACCAGCAGGGGCAGGGAAAGGGTCAAAGGAGTGCCTGCACATTACTTTTTTAGAGAAAAAGTGTCAAATGGCCATTCTTCACAACTAGGGAGGCTGGGAAATATTGTCTTTATGTGATCATGTGTTCAACTAAAACTTTATTTCTATGGTAGAAGTGGAGACTTGAAGACGGAGCTTCCGGCTTTTTGGAGGGTGTATGGGGACTTGGGCAAATATGTTTCTATAGGACCCCTATCTATCTATGCAGTTTGATTACAAATATATTACAAAATCCATGGGCCTATGTGAAGTAAAGTGATTTATTGATGAAGATTTAGAATAATGGTTATAGAAGAGGTCTTATTTGTGTATTGTCTAGTCAGTGCACAGGCATCTCTTCATGTTCTTTATTATTAATTTCATTGTTCCTGGCTAATTTTGTATCTCCTATGCAATAAAAAACTGGCAGTATTGTTATTACTCACAATGACATGACTCTTCAGAACTTTTGCACTGAAACGGAACACCTAACTGCAGTACCCTAACACCATTTATTTCAATGCTGCTTATGTTATTACTCATGACATGGTGTCATTTACCTTGCATCCTTGCATACTGGCTTTCAATGACCCTCTGATTATACTGTGCTTCTTTGATGACTACAGATGCAAGTCTTACCCAGGGTATGCAGGAAAATGCAAATGATCATTTTCTCATAGTTCTAAATTTCCCAGTCTTAAGTTTATGGCATAACTGTGGAACAACACATCTTCCAACCATGTCTTTTCTTGAGCTCTTCAGGTTGGAATCACTGCATTCATAGAATGTGATCTCTTAAAATGTTGGCTGCACTTCTGCAGGGTGCAGGGGTGAGGGATCCATGGTTAGAGACGAGCAGTCCATTTACACAAGGAGTGTCCATCCTTCATCCTTCATCCAGCACAGCTTAAGACTGACCTGAGAGAGCATGGCATTGCCACATCCATGAGGGCAAGAGAAGGCACTGATTGGAAGGGTGTGTTGCTATCAGGGAGCAGTGGTCTTGAAAACCTTCAGAGGGGATAGTCACTCCTGCTAGTGGACTTGACAAGTCTTTCTTTTCCTCTTTGGTTCAGCCCAGTGATGCAGGCTGTTCTCCTCTACTTGTAAAAGTAGCCACCAGCCACCTTTTATCCTGCTATTCTTTTTTTCCAGAAGATAGCTATAGAGTGAGATACAATGTCCTCAATCTCCTGACTCCCAGCTGACTTTGAAGGTAAGCACCCAGTCCCTTTAATGGTAAAGGTATGGGATAACAAGGGGAAGGTATAAACTTCTAGAAAAAAATGACTAAGTTCTCATGATCATGATTCCTGGGCTAGATATTGTTTCTTTAAAGTGTGTTAACTGGAAGCCCCTTTGGACTCTTACTCTTAGATTTAATTTCTAAATGTGGAGTTTCTCAAGGCATTCTAAACACAGAAGACTTCTTCAGCTTCTTTAGGAAGCGCCGTCTGGGCCTGGCCAACCAGCCGTGGCAGAATCACAGTTGTCATTTTATTTCTAGTGAACGATGTGCAATCTGAGGCCTGCAACACCAGGTCTTCCCCTCTTCCATTGGATGGTAGCCTCACACAGTTTTGAGTATAAAAGTGTCAGTCTGTAGATGTCAGTGCAACAAGACTAATGAAATCTGTCATCTGTTATGTTTTATAATCATTATCCTGTGGTGCCTCTCAGCAACATAATGGGGGAATGATTGTTTTCTCCATTTTAAAGATAAGCAAAATGAGATGCAGAAAGATTAAATAATTCTCCAAAGTCTGTCTGACTCCAAAGAACTCAAGTGTTTCTGTCTCAGTTGTTCTCTCAAAGGGAAGAAATAAAACACAGTTTATGCATCTTACCCTGATGCCACCAGAGAAACAGGTTTAGAAAAATTTTGACTAGCTAGTGCCACATTTCTGTTTCATAGGCTACTTGTTCTTGGAGGTTGTGAGCTGCAAAAGGAAATATACCTCCTTTGGAGATTAAGCTGGACACAGCCTGGCCATCTGCTCTTTTGGCAGGGGCTGACATAGGCTGCCTTTATGGATAAGGGAGATGGAGCAGGGCATGTCACTGCCAGCAGTGCTGCTGGCTGTGAGGCATGGAGGCAGACAGACTCCTAAGCTGACTGATTGCTGTCAACATCTTAGAGTCTGTGGAGCAGACATAGTGAAAATCTTGAAGGAAAGGGATGAGGTGGAGTCTTGACAGCAGTGAAGCCCCAGTGGTAGAAGGAGACCCCGTTTGGGCCAGTATCGCTGTGAGGTATTATCCCAGGTGCTGCGGTTAGAATAATAAACAAGAGAGTGTGGTGAGATAGAAAGACATTAAGTTTTAAGGCACATATTTATTTAATTACAATTATGATCAACTCCATAATGAAAAAGTAGAGTGTTCTTTGATAGCGTGTGGTGGGGAGATCTGAGTCTGGGCTTGGAGTGGGTTTCAGGGAAGTTTTTCCTGAGAAAGTGACATCTAGAATAAACCCTCTGGGTTGTTTGTAACAGACCCTATAGATTGCTCACTAAACACCCACTTCCCTTCCCTTTCCTTCCTTAGAGGATCGCCCTCCTCCATTAATATTTTCATGTATCCACCTTTCTCTATCTAGCCATGTGCTGCAGGGGAGGTGACCCCAAGATACTGGTCTTGATTTATCTGAGTCAATAATGGTGTTCTCAGTGCCTTGCCATTGATTGGTTTAGGCATGTGTTAGGGCATATGTTATGATTTTGGCTATTCAGACAAAAAAGAAGTCTGTTAGAGGGCTTTTGGGAATGGTTTCCTCTCTTTACAAGGAAGAGGTGAACTTTTTTGCTTCTGAATGTTGTCATGTCTGACGTTGAGTGGAGCTCATTTGAGGACAAAGCCCACTCACCAAAAGCAGAGCAGGAAGATGGAAAGAATCTGGGTTTCTGTTGGCTTCCTTAACTGTATAAGTCAACATGGAGCACCCCTGACTTTGGAGTTTTCAATGTATTCATCATTATGTGAGCCAGTTGAGTTTGAGTTTTTGTTTCTTTGCACCTGAAAAGATAACAGGAGTTATCCAGGTAATGAGCGTGAGTGGGGAAGGCCACACGATCAGAAGAACAATGCATGCATAGCCCCGAAGTGGAAATAGAAAGTAGTCCCATATGGTCAGAGAGGAGTGAGGGAGGAGGAAGATGAAGCTGTAGAGTTGGTGGGGGTTTGCTCATGCCAATATCGTCCCTGGACATTAGCTAATAATTTATATTTGGATTCCTTACAGACTTAGGCTTATAATTCTTCATTTGTTTTGGATGACTCCAACAGAACACTAGATGATTCTTACTTTTACTTCTGTATAGTGGAGAATGGAAATAATTGTGTACCTTGGTGGTCTACAATATGAATAAAACTCACTAGTAAACACTCAATTCCCTAACTTACTTGGCTTATGTAACAATAGCCTGAAGTGGTTCCTATACTGTTGCTCCTGGGCTCACTATCTAGTGGGAATGCCTGAAGGTTACCCAGTCTCAGTGGTCCTTAACACTTAAGTATTTTGGGCAGTACTTTAGAGGGTAGTTATGCTAGTTGAGTTTATTATTATGAAGATGGAGATCTTTGAATTCTTTGGTCTAGAGATCTCAGGGAGAACCTGGAAGTTCCATAAAATAATGAGGATGGAAGTGCAATGGCCCTTGCAGAGGAATTCCCATGTGGTCCTAGCAGGTGAGAGAGACCCAGAGAAGTAATAGGTCCAAAATATAGCTCCTGGAGGTGTGGTTTACAAGAAGCTAAAGTAACTTCGACAAGAGACCTGTCTGCTCAGCTCAACCTTGCCCATTGTCTTTGGCTCTTCTGCACTTTAGGGTCTTTGCTCATTTCTCACCAGACTCCTCCTCTGGCTATCTGTGTCTTCTGGCAGGTGAGCCTTCTCTGGATGATAGCCTGCAAGATTTGGACTCTGGATTCCCAATGTAGTATGGTGTCCAGGAGCTCAGGCTTTGGAAGCAGATGCCATTTAGAAGCTGTGTGAACTTGAGTACATTATCTAACTTCTCTAAGCTACCGTTTACTCATTTGTAAGGTGGAAATAATAGTAGTACTTAACTCATAGAAATGTCGGGAAGAGCAAATGAAGTAATCTATTGTAAGTGCTCAGCACAGTACAGATGTTCAATCTATGACAGCTAGTATTTAAAATAATTATTGCTTGTCATCACTGCCATCAGTATTCGTGGGTTGGGTCCTGATCCTCCTAGGAATGCGGTATGGAGGACCCTGTCACCTTTGCCATCGTCATGGTTAATACAGTGCCACAATACAACTATTTATTGAGCTAGGTACCAGGCACTCTACTAGGGTTTGGGGACTGAAGAAAGCAAAAACAAACAAAACGACCCCACAGTTTTCTAAGTTCCAGAAGGAATAGCTTGGCTTTACCATGAGCATTCATTTCTCGCAATATCATCTAATCCAAGAATATCATTGTGATTGTTAGTCTGAATTTTAAAAACTGTGACTGTAAAAATCTTTCAAAAAGTTTCCTTGCAAAAATATTTTTTTGATTTTTCTCTTTGTTGGGTATGTTGAACCACCTAAATCTACAGATTCATTACATGTGCCTCATATTCAAAGAGGTTGATTGTTTTCTTTTTTCTTTTCTTTGGTATATGGACCCTTCTGGGATGTCTCCAGCATAAGCACAGCTCTGAGCAAACCATGCTTTGCAAAGTCATAGGTATTTGTTTTACTTCTGCCAGAATATTGAAAGTTTGCCTGGTGAACATTCCCTGAAATCAAAATGACTTATTATCAGGCTTCCTTTGCTTTTGATCCTGCTGCAGGATGGTGTGTTTTCCTAATGATGCAGAATCTCTCGTTAAGTTCAGGAAACAGGATATAAGGATAAGTCAATTGACTCAATTTATGGACATAATAAAACGGTCCCTATTACCTTCAGCAGTCAAGGCAAGACAAGGTGAAACACAGTGCTGTAAAGTTATTATGACAAAATGGTATTTACCTGACCAAATAAAGTGAAAATACTGCATTTATTTTTGAAGCGGCATTTCAGACATTATGACCTAAAATTAATAGTGGTAGATGGTCATTTATTCTGTCGCACAGGGATATTGCAGAGTTCACTCAAAGCCAGGAATATCTGCTATTAAATCACGGCAAGCTAAAAAACTTTTTTTGAAGTATTTCCTCATGTCTGCTCTATGTCTACTGTCGGCCCCACCGAGCCAGTGTTAACAGCTAAGGCATTTCTTTTTCCATCTTGTAATATAATTAAAAACAAATTTAGAAGCAGAATAGATGTTTTGTATGTCAGAGCCCTGTTAGTTTGGGGGAAGGCATTGGCAATGCACACAGCTGTTCCTGACAATTATAAACTCAGGAAAGAAAAGGGGGGAAAGAAACCAAATTGACTAAATATGGTCTTTTGTCTTCCAGTGGGAAGCAAGTCCTTGGGGTGGCTATAGGAAAAACAGATGTAAATCAATTATTTTTAACCTGTTATATTTTAGAAGAGATCGACATGAAGCTAAGGGGATATAGAAGGTTTCAGGTATTTAAAGACATCTAAGGAGTACATATGGTATTAGTAGCTTATGGAAATACTTGAGGTTTGGGCTAAATTTCAGTTTATTTTGGCTTTTGGTAATTTCCTAGACTCTGGAGTCTATAGTCTAAAGTGATTTTGTGTTTCTGAGTTAAAATGGGACTATGACTTCAGATTAGGTAAGCAAGACTTTGTAGGCATAGAGCAGACATGAAAAAGTCCTAAGTATTCCTTTGAATATTTAATCATCTGTTTGCATATATTGATTGTGAGTTGCAGAGTGACCAACAATAAGATTCTTCGAGTCTTTGCTAGCTATCGCCTGCATAAGGCCTACTGCTGACAGCTCATTTACTATTGCATCTGGCCATGCTTCCTTCACCCGCCCCCCTTCCAATCCATTTTACCCCACATGGCTTTTTCTTTTGTATAGTTCTGTCTACTCCTAACATTCTACATAATTTACTTTTTATGTTTGATATTAATTTTCTGCCCTCACCATCTCCCATGTAAGGCTGGGATGTTTGATTTGTTCACCAATTTATCCTAAGCGTCCAGAGTAGTGCCTAGCATGTAGTAGGTGCTCAATAAATATTTGTTGAATGAATGCGTTATATCCTTCTTTTGCCTAAAATATGATAATCGGTTTCACTGGCCTTGTGATAAAGTGTAATATCTTTGTGTGGCCGACATGATCCAGATCCTGATAACCCATCCAAATATATTTCTTTTCATTTTTCTCCTGAATGGTTCCAGCTCTACCAAACCTATTGGCCTATTCTGTTTGTGGGTTTTTGCACATGTTGATTCTTTTGCCTGGGATTCTCTTTGCCCTTTTTATTCCTCATTAACTCTAAGTTTTTAGAACTCGGCTTAGATTTTTTTCCCAGGAATCCTTGCCTGGTCTTCTAAGTCTGGGTTAGGAGCCCCTCCTGTGTGTCCTAAAGCACATTACACTTCCCTTATCATAGCACAATTATATTGGTAAGGATTGCCCATTTGTCTCTTTCTCCTTTAGGCTATAAGCTCTATGGGGGCAAGAGCCAGGACTGCCTTGTTCATAATTTTCTTTGTGCCAAATACATGGCCTGGCACCTTGTAGGATGTTCATTAAATATGCATTGAATCAATGAATCATGAAAGGAAGGGTATATAACACAGATATCAGCTAGGATCATCCTACCCAATATGATCTGGGGAAGGCTGGCCAAGGCTGCCCTTGTCTAAGGTATTTGGACTATCTCTAGGGCTTATTACTTTCTGCCTCATTTTCCCTTTTGCATTGAATTCTTATTGTCCCTTAATTTAGTATAGAGTAGTATAGTGCATGTGGCCTTGGAGCTCCACCACCTAAGCTCAAATCCCACCCCTGCCATTTACTAGCTTGCTAACTTCTTTCTGTCTCAGTTTTCTTATTTGTAAAATGGAGATGATTTTGATAAAAGCACCTACCTTGTGGTCCCTCGTAAAAATTCAATTCATTTGTACATGTAAAGTACAAGGAACTTAAGATATAGTAGGTCTCAAAATTTTAGCTCTCCCAGTCAACTAAATAAACAAGGCTGTGGATTTATTAGGATTTTCATTGAAGGTTTGAAGGTCCCACGGTCATACCACAGCAAATAAATGAAGATATCTCTGTTGGGAAAAGTCTTCTAGACCATCCACCATCAGGATTTCTCTCCAGTGCACTTCCCAGCAAAGGGCTCTAGCCTTCGGCTCCCTCCTGGCCCCTGTCTCTTCCTCTTCTCTGCCTTTGCTTTTCCATAACCTACACCTCTGTGCCTCTCTCCACAGTGACGGCTGGGAATGCCCAATTCTTCCCTCTGTCTCTTTTGCAACATGGTTAAGCTCTACTGCTCCAGGCTGTCTTCCAAACTGGACTCAACACCCATCTTTAATGTGTATAAAGCTCGGGCCAATGACCGGGCTATCTCCAATTTTAGTAGATGCTCATCTTCCATTTAATAGGGCCATTTTCCTTAGGAGGCAGCTGCAGTTTTAAATGGCAAATTTCTTTTCTTAATTACAAGGAGAAGGAAAAAATAATGGTAGGTACCTTAACAGATATGTGCATGCGTGCGTGCGTGCGTGTGTGTGTGCATGTGTGTGTGTGTGTGATGAATAATCATGATCCTTGGGAAGCAGAAAACACTAGGGGCTAGTCAATCCTCAGATTTTGCTTTTGAGACAATGCAGTTCCCTTTTGCATGAATGGCACTGGTGGAGGCCTCTTACCCCAGAGAAGCATCCTTTTGCTTTCCTCCCAAAGAAGTCCTTGCCTAAGTGCTATGTTGTAAGCAGCCACATTAGCAGAGCTGAGCTGCTGCAACATTGTAAATGCCAGCAAATAAAAGTGTCAGCAGCCAGGGCTGTGGGAGGCTGGCAGGGCCTGGAGTTTAGTGCTGCTGTGTCCAGATCAGCATTTCTAGGGGGCTGGTTCATATCCAGCCCACATGAGTAGTGGTTCAAAGTTATTTCCTGCTGATGGTTCTTCCTGACCCCTGGAAAAGGTGTTTGGAGGTCTCTAGCCTCAGCCCACCAGGAAGGAGGAATACCTGCTCAACTTGAACTGCCCTCTCTCTCCAGCAGATGGCCCCATCCTAGTTAGTGGATGGCATTTTGAATGGTTGGAGGGAGCTTCCCCACCACGGCCTATACTGATAATAGAATTTTTTTTTTTTTTTTTTGCAGTACGTGGGCCTCTCACTGTTGTGGCCTCTCCCATTGCAGAGCATAGGCTCAGCGAGCCTGCTCCGCGGCATGTGGGAGCTTCCCTGACTGGGGCACGATCCCGTGTCCCCTATATCGGCAGGCAGACTCTCAACCCCTGCACCACCAGGGAAGCCCGATAATAGAATTTTTGTATTACTTCTCATGGGACCCATAATCACATGAAAAAAAATGTAAGAAGACTTGTTTTCTTTTCACCACTGGATGTATTTATTTACAAAGAGGGACTTTAAATGGCCAGAGGCACATACACTTACTGGTAGTAAAACTCCACCCTGTGATTCACTGTATTCTGGGCTGTGTGCTTCCCTCAGAATTGAGGGTTTGTAATATCACAGCGCTCAGAGGGGAGTTTCGGCCATTTCTGTCTTGTGCCACTAGACAGATGATTCCTACGTTTGGTGAGTTTGGCAAAAGCAAATAGTGTTTTAGGCCGTAAGGTACCTTTTACATTTTAATTTGAGAGACAAATGCAGCTTTGGCCCTTGAAATTGACCATGTGAAAGAAAATACTTGTTTTTTTGTAGTGGATATTCAGTGGTCTGGCTCCCAAAACCTATACACCCATTGCAAGATCCTAACTATGTGGCCAGGGAAGTTTCACCAGGATGAGGTCTCAGGAGAGGCAGAAATCAGAGCCCCATATTGCTGAGCGCTCTCTATAATGGGTGTGTTAATGGCTTGGAAATCACAGACGGCCATTTCAAATGATGTTTTCGAAGAGTTTTTAAGACATGAGAAAATGCCTCAGATAATTAATAAGTGAAGGAAACAAGTAGGATGCAAAATATATACAGTATGATCTAAACTCTGAAACAATAGGTATTAAGAGGGACGTACACCAAAATGCTCATAGTGGGTGGCAAGCTTAGGAGGCTATTTTAGTCTTGTGTCTATTAATAATGTCCAGTGATTTTCAGGTTTCCTAAAGTGAGCAAATATTACTTTTAAAATCTGCATAAAATAAATGTTTATTTTAAAAAATAGAATGGAATAATCTACTTCTGTCAGTGCCAATTAAAAAGGGTTTAAATTTTTACAGTGAGGCGAAACCTATTATTATTCCCTTTTATCATTCTCTGTTGGGAGGTAAAATGACCTCAGACTGTGTTAGCCAACTCTTGTGATTTGCTATGTATATGTTCACTTCAGAAATATTAATGTTTTACATATGACCTGGGTTAGCACATTTGTGACAGATACCAACTTTTTTGGGGCAAATCAGAACCACTTGGTTTTAGCTTTGATGCTAAAGCTTTTATCTTTTTATCTTAGAGCAGTGTGATAAAATTCTATAGGCAAAAATTACAAGGTAGATGTGTATAGCAGATATACTTACATAAAATAATTTGCCAGGGTTATTACTGTTATAATAAAATCTTATTTAAAAAAGTAATCAAGTAATTAAATATCCTAAGTTGCTTAGCTTTTATTTGTGACATTTGACTATTTTAGAGAAAAAAAGCAAGTTCCTTTACTGAATAACTCCAGTCTCCTTCCTATTTCTCTCACACTAATATATAAGGTTTTAATGGACAGTTTATAAGATATATCCTTAGGTCATAGCTATTCATCACAATTTCATGCACCTTTCACATCTCCATTTAAGTTTTAAAATAGGAATTCTAGAAGTGCATTTTGGCAATAGATAGTTTCATAACATGTTTGTGAAAAAAGTGTTCTGTGCTCAAAAAATTTTAAAACACTATGTACTATACCACCTCCCAACTCCATTCTCAATTCATATACTTACTTTAAGTGCTCTGAAATATTCTGCAGCAAAGAAATCCTTTAAACTCTGTTTAAACCCGTATTTCCTAAACTTAGCCAACCAGGATATTCAGAAATACTATTTCCAAAACAGTGCAAGAAGCCATACCATCAAAGAAACATTAAATGGCTTTCATTTATTTATTTATTTATTTATTTATGGCTGCGCTGGGTCTTGTTGCTGCATGTGGGCTTTCTCTAGTTGTGTTGAGCGGGGGCTACTCTTCCTTGCAGTACGTGGGCTCCTCATTGCGGTGGCTTCTCTTGTTGCGGAGCATGGGCTCTAGGTGTGCAGGCTTCAGTAGTTGTGGCTTGTGGACTTCAGTAGTTGTGGTGCACGGGCTTAGTTGCTCCGCGGCATGTGGGATCTTCCCGGACCTGGGCTTGAACCCGCGTCCCCTGAATTAGCAGGCAGATTCTTAACCACTGCGCCACCAGGGAAGCCCTAAATGGCTTTCTTTTGCCATACTGAAAAAGAAGGAAGAGAGTACACAGATAAAATGAGCAGGCTTTTCTATAAAAATAACTCAAAAGGGGTTTTATGCTTAAGTCATAACCCTCTGCCCCAAGCCTTTTGATTAACTGTAGAATTCCTCGGATTCTTTTTTTTTTTTTTTGCGGTACGCGGGCCTCTCACTGTTGTGGCCTCTCCCGTTGCGGAGCACAGGCTCTGGACGCACAGGCTCAGCGGCCATGGCTCACGGGCCTAGCCGCTTCGCGGCATGTGGGATCCTCCCGGACCGGGGCACGAACCCATGCCCCCTGCATCGGCAGGCGGACCCTCAGCCACTGTGCCACCAGGGAAGCCCTCCTCTGATTCTTAAGTGACTGTAGCAACCATTGCTTTAATTCAGGTCACAGAAGCACCAGAAGCCAGAGTATAGTTCTTGGCCATCTCTGATCATTTCAGTTTATTCCCTAACTTAAGGGTAATGCTTGCAGTAGCCGCAGAGTTGATCTATTTGGTATAGAATGTTAGCACAAACATCCTGCTCTGGAAACACTCTCTTTGTGTTTCCTTCAGCTTGTCTTTTTTGTTTTGTCTCAGATCTCAAAGTGACTATGTGAGCACAAGAGGATCTCCTCTTAACACCATTTGCTTATCATTTATGAGGGTAGGTCTTTGGAGGTCCATTCTAACAGGTACATGCTTGGCCTGTTTAAAGGATGGTTTTTAGACTTCGCTTAGCAGCAAAACTTTGGAGACATTATTTGAAAATGTCCATGAAGTCTTCTGGGCTTACTTTGTGATACTTATATTTTTTTCAAAGACTGTGGCTATATTTGTTTGTGCAGTACCTAATGTACTGGAATCTTCCATTATAATCTCCTGATGCTTGTGAAATCAGTCCCTGCATTTACTGAAGTGTGGGCAAATCCATAAACAAAGAGAAGTGGTTGGGATGTCACAGTTGTTTTACAAAAGGTATCCATGACAAGGCTAATTGATTCAGGGGACTTTGTTTTTAATAAAGGAACAGAGATTAGTTTACTGTCGATCTTAATTATTCCATCCATCAACCATTTGTTGCCCTGGGCAACTGGCATCATCTTTGCTGCTTGTTAATTTTAGCTCATTTTACTTACTGAGGCTTGTTTCCTTTGTTTCATTTTTGTGGATTTGGATGAGGAAAGAAGGAACTGATGTTTCTATGGATGAAATTGTTAACTGTGCTCTGTTGAATTCACCAACAGAAGACATTTATTTCTCTTTTTTTAAAAATACTGCTTGATTGAAATTCATAAACTGTGTTTTGGGGTATATGTATACAGGTGAACCAGTAAATGAACATAAATTATATGAACCTGTAAATGAACATAATCTGACCTACTTGCAAATAAGCCAAAATGAGTGAGGAGAAAGTATAATTACTATCCCCAGAGGATGTTTGGTCAAGGTCTCAAAAGAGTCCTGAAGTTCTGGCTCTAGGAATTAAAATATGCTCAGTATTTTTTAGTTATGTTACTTTTTTTTTTTTTTTTTTTGCGGTACGCGGGCCTCTCACTGTTGTGGCCTCTCCCGTTGCAGAGCAACAGGCTCCGGACGCGCAGGCTCAGCGGCCATGGCTCACAGGCGCAGCCGCTCCGCAGCATGTGGGATCTTCCCGGACCGGGGCACCAACCCGTGTCCCCTGCATCGGCAGGCGGACTCTCAACCACTGCACCACCAGGGAAGCCCTAGTTATGTTACTCTTAAATTGGTTTTTGGTTTTGTTTTGGTAACCACCATGTACCCACCTTTCTGCACATATCGCCAGTGCATTCGTGTGCCTTTATGTATATTTGCCCTGTCTGCCTCTGCAGAGCACTCTCTTCATGAACCACTTTGAATATATTCAATTTGGACAGAGGAGCCTTCTGATTGGAGCCATAGGTGGCAGGAAGAGAAGCAAAAGACAGGCGAAATGCAATAAGATACTTCCAGAAAAAGAACAACTGCATGGCTAAGAACACTGGGAACATATTTTGAGATTTGGTCCAAAAGTACAACATAATAAAACTGCATTTTGATTTTCACTTGTCTGGGAGGTAAACTCAACTTATTTGGAGACAGCTTAGCTTATGTTGGGGCACAGATCGCAACTGCTTGGTACCTACTATTCCTTCTTATTGTCTTACATTCTCAGCATGTGACTACACTGTGTAAGTCTGATCATACCTGTGTAGAGTTTTCTAGGGTAATCAGATAAAACTCATAACAGGCTAATCCATCACATTTGACTAATATTTCTTCTCTTTTTTGTAGCATGGCAGTCACCTAATAGTTCCCAGGTTACATAAATGACTCCTGTCTTTGTCAGATATCCTCTTTGTTGCAAGGAACAGAAATTCACTTAAGGAAGCTCAAGTCAACAAAGTGCTGATTAAAAGGGCATAGGGTCAATCACATGGAACCCAGTTATGGGAAATGTAGCTGGGCTTCCTGGAAACTAGAACGCCATCGAGGAGCTACTCTCGATCTCTCTGGCTCTCTCTTTGGGCTTATATATTCTTATATCTAAATTTTTTCTATAAATATACTCCATTCTCCTCTGTGTCAGATAAGCTTTCTTTGAAAGATTCTTAGGTTTTGCTCCTTCAAAACTTATGGCCACATGGGGTCTGGCCACTGCTCTACATGATCTCAGTTTCTTACCTATCACCATCTAATGGACTCTTACTGACTTTTTAGTTCTCTTATTTCAAATGAAGGATTATTGTTGATCTCCCCCACCAGACTATAAGCTGCATGAAGACAGTAGCCGTAACTGTTTTACTGATCAATATATTCTCATTGCCTAGCACGGTTCATGACATGTAGCAGGTATGCAGTGAATTGGTGAGTAAATGGTAACTCCAAAATTTGGATCTCCTGAGGTTTGTTTCTGTTGTCTGATATATTTTCATCTCTTGGTTTTGGTTAAATGGTCTCCTATTGAGTGCTGGAAATTGTATATGAAAGATTGAAGAAATCGTTTAAGGGTCTAGATGATGTTATTGTTCCCCAGAGAGGATATACTTTTGCTTCTGATCCTTGGACAGAGTTATTAGGATAGAGGCTAATTACCTTTATCCAATCTGAAATTGAGCTAATTCAAATTTGTGTTTCAGTCTTTACAGAGATGTCCTTAGGGTGTGGCCCTTCAGTGATTCCAAAGGAAAGTTTGGGGTATTTCCAGGACCCTTATTCTAGGTGAGGCCTGAACTCTGATTTTTTATCTCAATAGTAGAAAACTGAAAGAGAAAGCTATTCTCAGCTTTTCAGCCTCTTTGACACAATGCCTCAAGAAGAAAAGCATTGCCAAATGTCAGGTTAATCTCTCTGTGCTTTCCTTTCCTTCTCTCCAGGATCTTGGCTCTCAGGTCTTGCTACCTTAGTAGCTATTTTAGTTTATTTTAATTTGCGGTGGGGGGGCTTCCCTGGTGGTCCAGTGGTTAAGGATCTGCCTTCCAGTGCAGGGTTCGACCCCTGGTCGGGGAACTAAGATCCCACATGCCGCGGGGCAACTAAGCCCGTGCGCCACAATGAAAGAAACCGCATGCCGCAACTAAGACCCAATGTGGCCAAAAATAAAATAAATAAATATTTTAATTTTTGGGGTTTTGTATTTTAACTCATCTGGTTGTTCTTGGCAAGAGGGTTGGTTTGATATAAGTTGAGTCTATTACAGCCAAAAGTGGAAGCCAACTGTTCTAGAGAAAGAATCCAAAGGGCCTATCTTGGATTAGGTGTTTCTAGTCATTTCATCAGCTCCAGCCAAAGGGAATGGGATACTGTAGTTCTTGAAGAGCTACTCTGCTCCAGGCAGGGCAGGCTAAACTCATGAGAGGTTGTACATGGCAGGCATTGTGAAAGGTGTCTGCTTCAAATATCTTCATCATCATCGTTATCATCACTCTTATTAATGCCTCGTTTCTAAGGCATTTATAAAACTCTGATTTATAAAAATTTATGATTTATAAAACTCTGCAATTTGAGTTTTCGCCTCTCATTTTAGTCTTCTAGGGTCTGTAATTGGTATTTACGTTGACGTTTACTCTAATACCCTGCAGTGTTTAATCATCCCTCATTTTTACCATTGTCATCATCAATAGCCTATGCACCTAAAATATAAATGTCCTAGATCTGATAATGACCAGTTTTCCATTGTTCTCAACAAGGTCTCTTTCTACCTTCTCCACCCACCCCTAGACCTCCTCAAGCCCCAGGGCAGGAATGGCCAGTGTTTGGTCATTACACCACTTCTCTCTCTACCCTCTTCAACTCTCCTATTGTTCTGCTACTCCCAAAGGTGTTGCCCATGTCTGCCTGGCTGAAGCTGGCAGTTCGGCCACACTTGAGCCCACGGGAAGGGGAAATGAGAGAGAGAAGAGTGCAGACTCAGATTTCTTAAGCTTTAACTTATGTTCTCAGTATGCATTCCATTTAATTCTTATCACAACCCTATGAGGTAGGCATTGTCACCTTCACATTTATAGATGATGGAACTGAGGTTAGATAGGGTAATTTCCTCAAAGATAAATAGAGCTTATTAGTAAGTGGCAATGCCAATATTTGAATTATGGAGTCTGATCTCAGAAATACTGCACTATGCTGCCTCCCTAGATATATATACTACATGTTAAAATGTTTATTTTATGACTGTCCACACAGTAAGAAAAATACATGGGAAAGTTTGGTTTTCTGTAGGAAAAGGGACTGTATGGTAAAAGGTTAAATCAGCACTTCCTTATTTGGGTATTTACTAAACTGCTGTACCAAAGTGCAGTGGCTCAGTCAAGACTGATGTTCGTTTCTCTTTCATGTAACAGCCTAGAGGAAGGCAGGGGTCTGGCATCATCCGGGAATTGAGATTCTTTCTCTCCTATTGTTCTGCTACTCCCAAAGGTGTTGCCCATGTCTGCCTGGCTGAAGCTGGCATTATGTCCACACTTGAGCCCACAGGAAGGGGAAATGAGAGAGAGAAGAGTGCAGACTCAGATTTTTTTAAATGCCATGAGCTGGAAGTTGCACACATCACTTCTGCTCACATCCTATTTATAAGAATTTAGTCACGTGGCCACACCTAGCTGCAAGGGAGGCGAAGGCATGTAATCTTTATCTAGATGGCTCTGTGCTTTGCTAAAGCTTACAAGGGGATTCTATTTTTAAAAGAGAGAAGGAGATGAATACTGGGGGACAGTTAACAGTCTCTGACCAATTTCCAAATTAGTAACACAAATAATAATATATTTATGAGTTTGGAATTTTTAGAGTTAGTTGGTATTGGTTATAAGTGATTCTTTTCCTTATTTCTAATAAAACTATCCTGTCTTGTATATAATCAAGATAACCAGAATAATACTCTAACTCAAAGCAGGTTCTATAGTCTAAATTATATTAAAACCAGAAGAGATTCCATGCCATTGTTTTATAGCAAAAGGGATTATAAATACCATTAAGATAAGCTTCACTTTAAGGAATATTTATGGATACACCTTGTATAGGGCACCTGACTGGATATTTGGAATTAGCTTATAGGAATTAATTATAAACATGCTATTTCTTCTTTATTTGATTTGTAAGATAAGATTGATGTGTGTACATGCAGAACAAAAGGGGATTTAATAACAGGGTTCAACCTTACACCAAGTAGGCGGTCTGATTTAAAACAAACACAGCACATCAGCACACAAGCTCATAACTCTAAGCCTCTAGGCTTGATTAGCATCCTTAGGCAAATTAAGATTTCTTAAGCCCCCTAGGGGTAGGGACATACCGAATGCAGTTACCTGAGTGCTCACAGCCAGGAAAATGATGACATCTAGGACTGCAGTTTTTATTTCCAAAGAATGTTTGCTTTGGAAATTTCTGTGCACGAATGTTGATGAAAATTCACAGTGGTCCCAAGTGTCATGTAAAACAAAACACCCTTTTGGGTGCAGCAAGCCTCTGAGTTACTGCCATTTGTCATTATTTGGTATGGCTTGTTCTCTGAAGGCAGGGCTTGTTTGTTTTTCTCACATAGTTTCCACAGTCCTGCTTGCCTGAAGCGATCGTTAGTTTTAGTTCATGGACCAGGAGGGAGCTTCTCTAGGTATGGGCACTAAAATCACAGAACATGAAGCTGTAAGCATCTCACACAGCACAGTCCAGCAACTGATGGACAGATGAGGGAATTGAGGTGCTGGGAAGTTGAGGGGCTACATCATGGCTTCCTGGCTAGTACAAGACAGTTGGGTCTAGAACCTATGTCTCTAGACTCCTAGTCCAGTGCTGTTTCCCAGCCCCACTTGCATTTGTTAATTGCAGATATTAGGCAGTTTGGGAATGTAATCAAAGACCTATCTTTCTGTTTAAAACCCATTTAAAGTCTAAAAATCCTTGGATTCTCTAGTGAATTAGGAATTCCCTGGCACAGGTAGTCTGTCCCAAGGGCCCAGAAGGTCTCACCTTGACCAAGGCTCTTATTTAGATTTGGACATTATTTGCTAGTGAGTTATCTATATCCAGTCATTGTAATTGTATGGATGTGTGTTTAGCACATAAATTTGTTAACTCTAAACATTTAAGTGCCTCAATTTTTATAATTGTCTTGGCATAATATAGTTTGTTTTAATAAAACAGGAGCCTGGACAATTGAAAGTTACAGGGGCCTCATGATCTTTGAGAGATGTTTGGGTTGATGCCATGTGCAGGTACAGAGTTGAGGCGGAATAAACATTTGTTGAACTGAGTTTGAGTCCTGATCAGGGAATTAAATCTCTACTTGGTTGCTTTGCTGTTGCTTTCAGTCCTGGTGAAAATCAGCAAAGTACAATACAGGACCTGGTATGAAGACATGGACTTAGAATACTAACTCCACTTATGAGTTATGTAGCCTTCAACCAGTCATTTATGCTTCCAGAATCTCAGTTTTTTCATCTGTGATGTGGGGATAAGATCACTTGCTTCACAGTAGCGTTGTGAAGCAGGGTTATATCTTCAAGAAAGACGATGTTTGTGCAAATCTTTTAAAATGGGAGGCGCTACTCAAACGTGAAGCATATTGGTTTTTGTTACTACTGTGGTAGCTTTATTATTATATTATTACAATTGTAGTTGATTTCCAGTTCATGGCCCATGTTCTAGTAAGTTAGGTTGTTGCAAACTAGATGAGAAAAGTTACCACGCTTGATTATAGGAGAGTGCGTTTGGCCCATACAGTCTTATAGTGATCTGAGAACCTGACATCCAGCAGTGTAACATCAGACCAAGGATACCTTTGTCAACTGATGGGATACCTTCTTTGGATAACCCCTCACCCGCACCCCCCTGCCCACCAAACTGCTGGGGAGGTGACTCATTAGTTCAGAATCACCCCACCCCCACCCCAGGAAATAAGCAGCAATAAGTGATACGTGACCACCAGCACGTTCCTCTGGTCTCTAGAATACCTGTTCTCTGCAAACCACCTTCATCTCCTGAGGTCCACATGGCTATAGGAAGGTGGCCAAGAAGACAAAACACTGTCCTGGAGCAGCCACAGGGACTTCCCTGTCTTCTGAACGTGCATGACAGTGACAGTCTGAAACCCTCATGCTGTCTTGGTTGTCTTTTCTTCTTCTTCTTTTTTTTTTTTTGGTAATAAAATCTCACAAACACGAAAATTTGGGAACATTTGTTCTAGACATAAACTCTTCCCTCCAATAGAGACCCAGTTCCTTATTAGAGCTCTACCTTTGTCAAGATTCTTACGTTACTCTTGCTGATTAAGATGGGGAGACATTCTTAGTAGAGCTCTGGCAAGGAAGGTGCACATGTAAAAGTTCAGAGGTCACTAAGTCCCTGGAAGTCCAAGTCTTTGAGGGATTCATTGTGTGAGACACTGAGGCAGGAGAGGGCAAGGGCCAAACAGGCTAGCCTTGTAGACCAACGAAAGGAGATGGCCATGGTCCCTGTGGGCAGTAGGGAGCCACGGAAGTGTGTTAAGCTGGATAAGGCTTGCATTTGATCCCTCTTCTCCTTCTCTGATCCTTTGCTTCGAGGCCCACAGAGCTCCTGGGCCTCTGCACATGGGAACCAGAAAAATGACATCTAAAGGCGTATGTTCTGGAATAATAGCTTAGTGGGGTAGAAGGGCAAGTGATTTCCTTGAAAGGGAGAAGTAATAAAGAGGTAGATTACTTTTGGCTTTATAGCAGAGGGAAGATTAAATACTTTGAAGTCAGAAGAAGTCAGTCAGAGACCCTGTTGTCAGGGTCCAGTGTGAGGGGCCATGCCCAGAAGTCTTCCAGGAGCCTGTCCATGGTCACATATGACTCCCACCAACTGGGGCCTGCACTCTGTGAGAACCAGTTCAATTCTGATCAGCCATGACCAGGTCTATCTCCAGTCTGCCTGCGCTTTTCTTAGTCTAGAAAGAACTGAGCACTGTAAGCTAGCTTTACGTCATAGCAAAGCTGGCCTGAAGATCAAAGGAACCTGTACCAAGACCATATGGTTACCGCAGGGAGTCACTGCGTGATCCAGGTTTGTCCTGCATCGTAGGTAAACATTCTTGGCCTCTCAAGACAAACACAGCTTTTGGCATTGAAAATGGTTTTCAGGTTTACATGTCGGCATGTTGGTAGTTCTATAACAAACATGAGCCATAGAGGAGGTCCATCCTGAAAATCATAATGGGGACGGGCTCTGTGTAATTAGAGGTATAAACACAAAAAATGGAGTAATTTGAACTAATCTTTGATGAACTTATTTAATATAATTAGGCTATTTTAGCAAACAATATTGTGATGGAATGAACACCTTAATCTACAAACTGCAAAAGAAGTGGGAAGAGCCAGAGAACTTGGAATGATTTCATAATTTTGCCTGGGTCTGGCCCTGGTTTCTTCTTTTATCCTGAGAACCAGTGGGAAGGAGCTTTCCTTTTGGAAAACGCTAGCTGAGGTGTATATGTGTGTCCTTCTACCTCCCTGACTGATTTTAGCCCAGAACACAGGGACTGCTTTTGTTACATGAAATTAGTAAAAAAGCAGAAGAACATATTCTTCAGGGGCAGTTTGGGTTGTCTGATAGATTTGTGATGTTGCCTTGAGAACTACCCTTCTTCCTTTTCATTGCTTCAAAGAGTAGCAGTAGGACCCAAAGTGAGAGTAACAGGGAGACAAGGAACTTCTCTCACCTCAGGGGGTGTCCACTGATAGAGAGTGACCTGCCTTTTGGGCAAATCAGCTAATGCTTTGGCATGGTAGGCAGGCATCTGTGAGGGATGCAGAGAAGGGCATTCTGATATAGATGATGTTGCTGGAGGATAAGCTTAGAAGAGCTCTAAAGTTCCCTTTAATTGAAGGGCTTAGCACTCTGGAGAAAGGGAGAGGAAGAGAGGGTGGGGAAAGGAGTGGGGAGGGGGTGAGGGGAGGGAAGGAGGGAGGGAAGTAGAGGGTCAGGAGGAGGAGGAGAGAGGGGAGGGGAGGGAGACAATTAATTCCTTTCCTAATTGTAAATATGCCAACTGAAGTTTAGAGAGATTATTATTTCAACTACTGAGTGAAGCCTAATTTAATTTCCTTTTGATTTGTTCTCTTTTTTTTTTGTCCTTTTCTCAGTTTGCTGTGGCTACTCCTCCTTTTACTTTTCTTTCTCCTTTTTAAAAGAAACTGGTAAATAGAAGAATTTTAGTACAGTTTAGTACAACGCCATTGGAAAAAAATCAAGAGTTTATTTTATCTGGGGATTTTAGAAACACCGACTCTGATAGAAACCATGAGAATGTGCTGTGGAACACAACTGTAAAACGCACAGTCAGTTACACAGGTATTTTAAATCTGATGGTTCTGGGGGTGTGATTTGATTAGGTAGTTACCCTTGTAAAGGAGTAACTTAATCTGTGAGACACTCCCCCAGTAGAAAATTCATACTGCCCTGGTTTAAAATAATTTCTTCACAAATTGCACTTAAAAATAATTGGGAATTTTAAAAAACCAAATCTAATTTTTCAATAAAAAAATCAACTTTAAAAATTCCTCCCTGGTGGTCCAGTATTATTAAATATTCTTCTGGATTTTTTTATCTTGCTTTATTGGAAGGAGAAAAACAATTATCTGTAAATGTAATTTTTAATGCATGGTAATAAAAATAAATGGCATAGTTCTGCTGCAGTTCACCTAAATCTTCTTCCCTGGTGGTCTAGTGGTATTAAATAATCAGTACCACATGTATTCATCATTTGCTGACAGCAAAAGAAAAACTTTGGCATTTTATTGTCTAAAGAAACAGGCATGATGCTACTTAGGCTTCTGGGGCGACATTGCTGATGGTCTGTGAAGAAACCTTCATTTTCCTTGCTGGTGGGGCTGCGCTTTTTGTTAATTTACACGGCAATTAGTATGGAACCAGAGACAGGCATTCTTTACAAGGTTGATATGAGTTCCTCTTGCAGGTTGCCCTAAGAGTTTTTTAGCTTTTTTGCTGCATTAATTGGGGCAATGAAAATATATTATATATTGTTAACTCTGTGTTGGGTGGGAAACTATTGCAGTTGGGTAGCACCAAAAAATGAGCATGAATAAGTCCTCTTTTCTTTGCAATTGTGTTGAAGGTGAATTGTTAGCAATCTCAGGAGAACATCTCAACACACACGGCAAACTTTAAACTTGATTCACATTTCTGTTATGTGTGTTAGAAAACATGCCTTGTTTCCTCTTGTGAAAAAAGGCACACTTATAAAAGCTTAAGTAAGAAAGTTGTCAGTGCCCTTGTTGGGGTATGTGATAAATACAGTGGTTATCTACTGTACTGGAAAATACATTGGTTGTCTGGAGTACACAGATGTGATCTGTATGTCATATTTTAGGAGGTACAATGAAAGGCAAAGTGATCTCATTTGCATACATATTTATTTATACATATTTATTGCCAAAGCAATAAAGTCACTTCTTCCCTAGAAATACATGCCTTACATAATTGAAGTGATTGGTATAAAAGTAGAGGCATGATGGTTATGAATGTTGATATGTTTAATGAGGTGACTTTTGTCCCCTGATGCATCAGTAGAGGGAAAATGGAGGCCTCACACCAGTTGTTATTTCTGAGGGGGTGGCACCATTTTATAGCAATAAGCCCTCATACAGTGTTGAGTTCAAATCCTACTACCCTTCCTTATTAGCTGTGTCACATCAAGCAACTTAAACTGCCTGAGTCTTAATTTCTTCACTTGTAAAATGGAGGATAAGAACACGTACCTAGGGCTTCCCTGGTGGCGCAGTGGTTGAAAGTCCGCCTGCTGATGTAGGGGACACGGGTTCATGCCCCGGTCTGGGAAGGTCCCACATGCCCACGTACCGCAAAAAAAAAAAAAGAACACGTACCTTATGATGCTAAGGATTGAGTGAGTGATCTCTTGGCACAATGGCTGGCACATACTAAGTGTTCAGTATTTGCTGGCTTAAAAAAAAAGAAAAATTATGATGTGAACTACCATTTTCAATATTTTGGGGAAATTTGTTACTTTAAATTAAAAAAAAAATTCTTCTCCAAAATTACTATTGTCTTGGATCATTCCATAAAAATGAGATCTTTTTTTTTTAAAGGGAGATAGTAACCTTGTAAATTCATAAGCTTATATGAATCAAGAAAATTAAATCAAGAAAGAGCAACACTCTCTGAGCTCATTTTCCTTAGAAGTTCCTCAAACTGCCTTCAGACCTACCTTATTCTGACTACCTTAAGCTATGGAAAGAGCAAAATGTAGACATTTAATGTCGTCTCAAATGTCCAGAGCTTACCATGCTCCGAAGTGTCTAGAAATAAGAAGTACTCCTTAGGTTGTTATGAGATGCAACTTTGATTTCACAATTTTGAGAAGGTGTGATAACTCAAGGAATTCAAAGCAGAGCTGCAAAACAGACTTCACCTTTCCGGGGTCTTAACACTCCCCCTCCTTGAATTGGACACATAGGGAGTGGTGCGTCCTTCTTCCTGAGAAGTCCAACTACATGGGCTGGGGACATTTGCCTCCTCAAAGAGTTTCTCCCACGCCAGCAGTATAAAACAATTAATTTTAACTCTGATAGAAATCTTCAGTTTGTAATGGAAAACATGTGTGCTGGGGTTGAGTGCAGTTGCTGCTGCCAAGCTGTGTGTGGCAAGAGTGAATCTCCACTGAGCTCCAGAGCATTCCTGACTTTATGGCAAGTCTCTCCACTGGAGTCCTTATTAATAGGCTTTAGGTAGGTGGCTTTTTAGTGATCGACTGCAGAGCAAAAAGCTTTTTGTAAAAGGTTTGAAAGGCAGCATTCAAGCCCTGGAGGGAACGGGTTTTAATTTTGTGGTGTTTTGATTTTAAATGATATTTGACGGTGTGGCTTTGCCATTAAATTTCTCCAATTGATGCTAGCAGCATCCCTGGACTTGTGAGGGACACTCCCTAACAATGTAGCAATTACTGATTTATGTTTCAGTGATAAGAATGTGTTTTATTGTGGTCATAATATTTGTTCAATTTAACTACTATGTACTGTAAAGTATCATAAAAACTTTTCTTCTTATCAAATGTTATGAGACAAAGGATCATGAGCTGCTCTTGATGCATGTCCTCTCTGTCCGTGCTATCTGTGGGCATGCCACCACAAAGAGAGGACAGACTATGGTCCTGGTGAATTTCTGCATCCTCCTACACATATTTTAAAGTCAGTTCCCAATATAGGTCGTTTAAGCATATCTGATGCTTTCTTATCATTTGTTGGACTCTTTTTCAAGACTATTATCTATCCCTTTATAAAAAAGTTAGAAAGACTCTTCATTTCTCATGGCTAGATCTCAACTTCTCATCCATCTTTCCCCAGACAGTCTCTTGGGAAGTTGTGAATCTCACTGAGTTTTGCTGTCAACATTTGAACCTGACTTAGATTCATGTATATTCCATGACCACAGCTAAGGAGAAGGGAAAACCAAAGAGATCCTTCTTATCTTTTATTTTGATCTTTTATTATTAGGTGCCATGGTGAACCTCAACTAAGTAGGCAGTGCTATTACCTCGATGCCAGATCACCACACAAGTTCTAGGGAAAGGACTTCTCACCTGTCCTTAAACCGCCACTGTTGGGAGTGATCTCCCTTGGTTCAGATTCTCCAGCAGTTCTCCATAGCCCTCTGAGTCAAGTCTGTGCACCCTTAGTGATCCAGCACCTGATTATGTCTTTAGGCTCATCTCTAGGACTGCCCCACTTCACCCTCACTATCTGTTTTACCCACTACTCTAATCTCCAGTCATAGGGAACTACTTGAATTCTCCAACAGATTCACCATGTCATATTCTTCAAACCCAGCATCTTCTGAGAAGCCTTTCCTGCTGCCTCAGTGAGCTTCAGTAGCATCCAGTGTGGACCAACTGGAGCTGGGTAGGTGAGGGAATACATTAGATACTGCAATGGAACCATCTTAAAAGGGTTCTTCTAGGGGCCAATCCTGTCCATTAAAATGTGAAATAGAAAAAGAAATTATTTGTAAGCCTATTTACCTCTCCTGATAGAATGAAAAGAATCACATTTTCTGTATATGCTGTATTCCCTCTTCCATCTAGGACTGAGCTGAGACCAGTTTGTTTCTCAGCAGAACCTACTGAGGAAATCCCAGGATTGAGGGAGAAGAGTAAAACTATTTTATTGTGTAGTTGTTGGGTATTCCTTTGTCCCTTTTCTCCTGCAAAATGTGGTGACTTGTATACTGGGTAGTGGAAAATTCCTTCATTGTTCAGGCCTAGGTAAAGAGGGAAGCACAGGTGCAGACAAGGATGAGACATGTTCAATGGCAGGCATTGATTCTGGGCAATAATTTATATTTATCTTTTGAGACTATGTAGATATTTATGTTCACAAATGAAGAGTTTACAAAGCTGATCCCTCTATAGATTTTAAATGTAATTTTTGTTAAAATGCCAACAGTTCATTATGTTTTAAAAATTAATTATTGAACCTCTAATAACTTAATTCGTAATCATTAGGCCTAATAGTCATGGAGGGATCATGGAAGGGAGTGGGGAGATAGACTGAGGCAGGGTAGCACTGTGGTAAAGCAGTGGGCTCTGGAGACCTGCTGTGTGGCCTTAAGCAAGTTACTTGGCTTCTCTGTGCCTTAGTTTTCTCATCTACGGAAATGGGAAACGATAAACATATCCATCTCACAGAGTTGTTATGGGGAACTTATGTGTTAATTCATGTAATGTGCTTACATCAGTATATGACTAGTTTAGTTTAGTTTAGTTTAGTTTAGCTAATACTTACTGAGCACTTTCTATGATATTTTGGTCACTTATTTATTTATTTTTTAAAGCATCTGCTTGTCTTTAAAAACTTCTAAAGAAGTACCAACCATGTCTGTTCACGTGCCTTTCTCCCCACTAGACTCTGAGTTCCTTTAGCTGTCTTTGTATCTGTAGCACTTACTGTGCAGGAAACATCCATAGTTATTTCTTGAATGAATTAATGAGTAAATGGTAGTGAACTACTGCTTCTTCCTGCTTTCTCCTTCATTATGGAAGAATGAAAAAGGAGTGTGAGTTCTGCCACGGTGTATGATTACTCTCTGGGGGTTGTCCAACCACAGCAATTAACAATTCACAAAGATGATTAATCTTACATGGCTGTGCTAGTAAAATAACTTTGATAGGCTCATTGAACGGGAATTTCCCTAAAGGGTCATAGAAGCCATCTTCCTGCTTTTGGGCAGGTGGTTCTAATATAATGTAGGAATGTTAGCTGTGTACTGTTTTTAATAAATCTCCAAGAGAGAGAATTTCTTCTCTTCCTTGGTGCTAATATATAATAATTTAGTGGCCTATATCTCTTAGATAGGAATGTCAATGGGTAGTTTTAAAGGCATTAAAGATTTAGGTGAATTACAATGAAAATGAATGTCAGATTTTGGAATGAATTCTCATTCAAGTAGCTGTCTTTCCTACTTCAGAAATTCTTTGAAAATAAAGCTTGATAAGTATCAATCCTATGTTGTTTAACTGGAATCCTATGTAAGAGGTCTATTGATATACCGATTGATGTTCCTGATCCGGTCTTTATTGAGTGCCTTCTCTGTGCTAGGCACCAGGCTCTCAGGGCTAGGCTATAGTAGTGTGTACTGTGCATATTGTCCCTGCCCCTTTGGAGCTTGTACTCTAATGATAAAGCTAGACTTTGAACAAGCAATTTAAAAGGCACTATGTATTTTACAGAAGATCTTGGTCAAGGGAATCTTTCTGGGAGAATGACCTTTAAAGAATAGAAAAGGAGAGAAATTCACTCAGACAAGGATGGAGAAGTAGGCAGGGGTCAGATCATGCCAGCTTTTACAGGGCACATGTGGTGGCATTGGATTGCGTCCACTTAGCTAAGCTGAACCGTATTTCCCAGAAATCCCTTGCTTGTATGACTCTGGGTTGGTTAGGCCACCAAAGACATTTTGCAGGAGATTTAGAAGGCAGAAGTGAAGCACCAGCCATACGTTTCATGCACTGAAGGTTGGTGCAGGGCTTCCTGTGCTGCAGCGGATCGTGCATGCTGTCTTAGATCCACTAGCTCACCTTAATGGTGTGAGGCAGCACCTGGATCTACTGCTCCTCAAGCTCCCGCCAGATCTCCTACTTCAGCTTCTTCGTGTCCTGGGCCATGAGGGGACAGCTCCATGGCCAAAGTTGAAATTGGAGGTAGTGAGAGGCAGACATGGGTTCCAATTTGTCCTTGTGGATTCCAGTTCATCCTCATGAGTTGCAATTTGTTCTTGCTCTCATCCACATCCAGCTGGCCTTCTGATCACCAGCCTTTCTGATCTATGATAACTTCAGGCTCAGAACTAGATACAGAGGCAATGGCCAAAATAGACTACTCCATCAGCTCCCACAATTGTGTAAGGCCTACTCCTTCTACGAAAGCACTTTCTTTATTATAGTGGTTCTTCTTGTCTGGCTGATATACCATGAAAATAATTTTGATGCCCTTGAAACCTCCAAGTGGAGGTGTTTTTGTTTCTTACTCTTCACTTCTGACCAATAGCTTGTAATGTATCCATATGGCATTTTGTGTTGTTTTTTTCCCCTTCTCCTTCTTGAAATCTCTCCAGGATTATGTTACACAGTCTCATCTCTGTCAATTTCTAATATTTAGGTATAGGGTCTTCTCTGCAAAGGGAGAAGGTGGTCATCATTGACTTTGCTAGGTTGTCTTCCTCATCTTTGTCCTTACCTGGGCCTCTTAATGGAAGACAAAAGGCAATGCAAGATGAACGACCACAGGGACATCTTTTTGTTTGGGTTTTCATGGATTGTGATCACCAAGAGGTTCCTAACCTGCTTCTAGAGGAAAAATGATTGTTGGCCTGAACTGTCCAACCAACCCTTTATGTCTTGGAGGATAAAGATAATTAAAATGGACAATAGTGATTTTCCATTTCCTCTGGCTGGAAATGATATTAATACCCATGACCAATTAGGAATTTATTGATATCAATTTTCATAAGTCACCTACCAAGTTTGGATGCAAACCAGTAACCTCAAACTCCCCATGTACAAAGCTGAACTCTTCCTCCTTCCTTTCAAAAATCTGCTTTTTCTCCAGTATTCATTATCTTAGTTAATGACACTGTTATTCATCCTGTTATCCAAACTGGAAACTTGGGACCCATTCTTGCCTCATCATTGGAGACATAGTATCCCATCACTAACCTCTAGATCCATAAACTTCATTTTCTGTTCTTGCCTTACCTTCCTTCCTCTGGATAACGAGTCAGACTGGTCTAAGTGTGCTGGTTTGTTTACTCATTCATTTAACCAACCTTTGTTCCTACTGTATGCCAGCCAGTGAACAGAGTACTGGGGATGCAAAGCCCAACAAGTTGGAGTCCTTATGTTACAGTTTATATTTTAGTGAATTTATGGACAAATTATTAGGCAGTTGTAATCCAGAGTGGGGACACGTGTGAAGGAAACTTAACCCAATCTTAAGGAATCCGAAAGGCTTGCAGAGGACTGACATAGTAAGAGTGAGAAGGTGAGGGGATTTGGAGGGGAGGGAAGGAAGAGAGGAATTACTTTTGCTAAGGAGACAGGATTCCTCAGAATCCTCTATTCCATGGGAGCAGGGAAATAGGGGAAGTCTTCAGCTTGTTCTTTCTTTGAGGTTTGTTTGGGATGTGTTTTTTCCAATATTTTGCATCTAACTTTGTTTCTGGATGTGTGTGTGTGTGTGTGTGTGTGTGTGTGTGTGTGTGTGTGTGTACTTACCTATCTCCTTACCTCTTTTTACCTATTTCATCCCTAATGTCCTCAGACCACAGGAAAAATTGAATTAGATAGGGTAAGATGCTGGGACTGGATTCAAACATGCTTTAATTCTCTACAAGTGCCTGATTATGATTTAAGGGAGACACTGATTAAAAACACAGGGAGAATGGGTCTACATTTTAAGGCACCAACATGCAGGGGCAAATGTGCTTGAAAATGATAGTTCAAAAAACATTGCTCCTGAGGTATGTATGCAGCTGTGATTGGCAAGAACAGCACAGAGATTTTTGTGTCAGTTTAGGACAAAGCTGAAGTAACCTGATATAGACAATATGTGAAACTTCCCTGAGATTTCCAAGGAACACTCAGGTGATTCAGATGCAAAAGTTCACAGAGCCCAGTTTTAAGAAACAGTGCTCTAAAAGAATCAGCTTAAAATGAGACATTTAATTTCTTTTTTTTCTGTGTCCCCATGGAATTGTTTTCTATTCGTTTTTGGCTCTTCCTGAAGACATTTTCACGTGACGACATAGGGAGAGCACGTTTGCAAATCACATTCAGGGTGGTGAGAGATAATGAAATTGAAGTGTCAGCAGTTTGCAAAAGGAAAGCTTTTTTTTTTTCCCTCTCAAGCTCTGTTATTACCTTATACAATTTGCACTTTATTTTGAAGCACATGTATAGAAGTAAGCAAATTATTAATTCAAGCTTGTCTTCAATTTTGTGCTTGGCCTGCAAACCTCTAAGATCTCTCCCAGTTCCCCAGGTGGACTGCTGAAGGCTTGGTGATAGGCTGAGGTGGTCATATTCATTATTCAATATGAGCTGCAAGCAATTTGATATTTCACGCGAGCATGTGGCAGACCTGAGAGAGAGGTGGGGGAAAGTGTCATTCAGGGGAATACAGTCTAGGCTGCTACCATTTTCATGTTTAGCTGAAGGCTTAACATTAGCTGTGGTCACAGACTCCAAGGATAAGGATAATTCCATTGAGAATTCTGGTTACAACCAGGTATTTTTGTCTCTGTGACCTGTCCTTTTTCTCTGCACAGGAGAGCACATCTTGAGCCAGGCCATATGCTCAGCGTCACAGGGCTTTGTGTGTTCCATCTGGAGCACTGGGAATAATGAGATCCTGAGCAGCAAAGGGCAGAGTTCCTGGAAAGCAGCCATACTTGGTGGAGGTGGGGAATGCTCATGGCCCACGGCTCCTGGGGCTCTGGAAACATTTCTAGATGGCGTCTGCGTCGTCTGTCAGCGCCTCCATTCCGCTGGTGGGCACTCACACCATTTGAAAGAGCCCCGGACCTTATGCCCAGTTATAAGAGCAATGTGCCCACAATCTTCCTTCCTCACACAGCTAAAAGTGTCTTTTTTTCTGCTCTGTAGTTGTAGGTTGCCACCAGGCTTTAGGATTACAGTCCTGCATAATTTTAAAAGTGTAGAGGAGTCCTGAGGCCAAGCATTTAAGAATTGCTTCTCAAAAGTGATGAGACTTTCTCTCAAACAGACGCTGTAGCATACATCAAGTGAGGGTTTCTCCTTTCAAAACAGTCACTTTGAAATCCTATATTCCTAGTTTAGTGATGTCATTGCTCAGTCCACTTTTAAATCTTCTGTTTTAGAGCTGTCTTGTTGGCCAGTTTTTTATTTCATTTTCAAACTTTGTTTTTGATCCATAATGCTTAATCTCCATTGATAACCTACATTGCTAATCAAATAAGGCTTCAAATGGCTTTGGATTCTTTGCAACAATAAAATCCATCACTCAAGGGACCAACATGTGCAACCAGTAACATTGTATTATATCAGAAGGATATACCTGAGTTCAGAATGCAGCTCCTCGAAAGGAGCTACAAAAATGTTTTGATAAAAGCAGTATCATGGGAATTACATATCTTTCTAGGATTCTGCTTTGAGGGAGATACCTTTTGTTGAGAATGTTTAAGTCCTGCCATATTTTTCAAAACTTGATCTCATTATTTTATAGATTTATCTCATAGCTCAAAAATACAGGACATACACCCACATGGAGTTTTTATTTTCAAGCTGAGTGCATTTTTCTATGCTACAATAAAATCTTATGAGTTGTCATATATCTTTTTGGTTGAGTAATAACTTTATCTTGTTTTCAGTGCTCTGTGATAATCTTCAGAAATAGATAAGTACAAGTGAATGCCTCACCCCACTGATGTCTCATTGACCTTCCACGGGACAGGAAGTCTGTTGGTGCTACTTTTATTTTTATTTTATTTTTTTAGTTGCACCGCATGGCTTATGAGATCTTAGTTCCTCAGACCAGGGATTGAACCCAGTCCCTCGGCAGTGAAAGCGCTGAGTCCTAACCATTGGACTGCCAGGGAATTCCCCTGTTGGTGCTACTTTTAAAAGGATGCATTATGTTTTCTGTGTTCATGGGAGCCTGTCTGGTGATTATATTTTAGAACAATTTGTACACTTCCTGGGAAAGAAAAAAAAAATGGTAGCGTGCTTTGCAAATGTTTTAGGAAAGAGAAATCTCAGCATTTCTTTCTTTTTTTTTTTGCGGTACGCGGGCTCCTCACTGTTGTGGCCTCTCCCGTTGCGGAGTACAGGCTCCGGACGCACAGGCTCAGCGGCCATGGCTCAAGGGCGCAGCCGCTCCGCTCCGCGGCATGTGGGATCCTCCCAGACCGGGGCACGAACCCGCGTCCCCTGCATCAGCAGGCGGACTCTCAACCACTGCGCCACCAGGGAAGCCCAACATTTTTTGTTAGAATCATCTTTCACTCAGTTTTGTAACATCCTTTGCAGGTGAATTACCCAGGGCAGTTTTGGTGGTGTCCAGGACAAGACTGAAGGGTTAAATGCAATCATTACTCTGAACAATGGAGGATTACCTATTCGGTCTTTTAGAGAGAGACACAGGATATTGATCCAGTTCTGCTGTGAAGTTCTTTGTTTATCAATGAATTCTAAACAGAAAACATCTTGAAAACACCTTGAAGATGCAGGAGCAGAGGCATTTTCGGAAACAGCAGGGATAGGCAGGCTTTTGAGTTTAAAAATGTAGGAGCCTACACCTACATCACCGAATTATCTAATGTTAGTACTATTTTTAAAAAATGGGGAACTACATGGGTTGATAGATTATAAACTGACTCATCCATTTACCTGCTTGTTTTCACTTTCCCACTTCTACCATTGTAATCTCTGGCACATGTGATTTACTTAGAGGTACTGGTATATAATGTGCTCAGTGAACATCACTGAAAACAAAAGAGGAACAGCTTAACACTTCTTCCAGTGTTTATTTTCTTGAAAACATTATATACATTAGAAAATTATTTTGTGTGTCTATATATCATTATATATTTTGTATTCTTTTTTTTTTTTTTTTTTTTTTTTTTTTTGCGGTACGTGGGCCTCTCACTGTTGTGGCCTCTCCCGTTGCGGAGCACAGGCTCCGGACGCGCAGACTCAGCGGCCATGGCTCACGGGCCCAGCCGCTCTGCGGCATGTGGGATCTTCCCGGACCGGGGCACGAACCCATGTCCCCTGCATCGGCAGGCGGACTCTCAACCACTGTGCCACCAGGGAAGCCCTATTTTGTATTCTTATATAGATTATATTTTATCACTTTTCAGTGAGACACAGAAGCTCAGGTCAAGTACTGTGGTTATAACCAAAAGCTAATGTCAGAGTTGAGATTCAGTCTTTTTGCCTCCAAAGCACAAACTCTTTGCATTACATCAAACTGTTTTTTTCCCCCAATAAAGAGTCAATTGAAATGGAAGTTTTTTGTTTTTGTTTTTAAGTGAACTAGCTTAAGCATTATTCTGAAAAATATATCGTGATGAACTGTGATGGTATGTTATGTTTCCCCATAATATACTGCTTAAGGTCATGACTGGATGGGTGATCGTTGATTAGAGGATGGGGAACCTAGATATTTCCCTGGGGAAGGATCCACTTATTAATATGCATTTAAGGTTCCTCCATGTCTTTTCATGGCTTAATAGCCCATTTCTTTTTATCACTGAATAATATTCCCTTGTATGGAGGTACCAAGGTTTGTTTACCCATTCACCTCCTGGAGGACATCTTGATTGCTTCCGTTGTTGGCAATTACGAATAAAGCTACTCCTAACATTTGCATGCGGGTTTCTGTGTAAACATAAGTTCTCAACTTATTTAGGTAAATATCTAAGAGTGTGACTGCTGGGTCATATAGTAAGATTATATTGAGCTTTATAGGAAACTGCAAAAGATCAGTGTTGTTTTTTTTTTAAATATTTTAACATCTTTATTGGAATGTAATTGCTTTACCATGATGTGCTTGTTTCTGCTGCATAACAAAGTGAATCAGCTATACATATACATATATCCCCATATCTCCTCCCTCCTGCGTCCCTCCCACACTCCCTATCACACCCCTCTAGGTGGACACAAAGCACTGAGCTGATCTCCCTGTGCTATGCGGCTGCTTCCCACTAGCTATCTATTTTACATTTGGTACTGTATATATGTCCATGCCACTGTCTTACTTTGTCCCAGCTTACCCTTCCCCCTCTTCATGTCCTCAAGTCCATTCTCTATGTCTGCATCTTTATTTCTGACCTACCCCTAGGTTCTTCAGAACCTTTTTTTTTTTTTTTTAGATTCCATATATATGTGTTAGCATACGGTATTTGTTTTTCTCTTTCTGACTTACTTCACTCTGTATGACAGACTCTAGGTCCATCCACCTCACTACAATAACTCAATTTCATTTCTTTTTATGGCCCAGTAATATTCCATTGTATATATGTGCCACATCTTCTTTATCCATTCATCTGTTGATGGACGCTTAGGTTGCTTCCATGTCCTGGCTATTGTAAATAGAGCTGTAATGAACATTGTGGTACATGACTCTTTTTGAATTATGGTTTTCTCAGTGTATATGCCAAGTAGTGGGATTGCTGGGTTGTATGGTATTCTATTTTTAGTTTTGTGAGGAGCCTCCATACTGTTCTCCATAGTGGCTGTATCAATTTACATTCCCACCAACAGTGCAAGAAGGTTCCCTTTTCTCCACACCCTCTCCAGCATTTATTGTGTGTAGATTTTTTTGATGATGGCCATTCTGACTGGTGTGAGGTGATATCTCATTGTAGTTTTGATTCGCAATTTCTCTAGTGATTAGTGATGTTAAGCATCTTTTCATGTGTTTGTTGGCAATCTGTATATCTTCTTTGGAGAAATGTCTATTTAGGTTTTCTGCCCATTTTTGGATTGCGTTGTTTGTGTTTTTGATATTGAACTGTATGAGCTGCTTGTATATTTTGGAGATTAATCCTTTGTCCATTGCTTCATTTGCAAATATTTTCTCCCATTCTGAGGGTTGTCTTTTCATCTTGTTTATGGTTTCCTTTGCTGTGCAAAAGCTTTGAAGTTTCATTAGGTCCCATTTGTTTATTCTTGTTTTTATTTCCATTTCTCTAGGAGGTGGGTCAAAAAGGCTGTTGCTGTGATTTAAGTCATCGAGTGTTCTGCCTATGTTTTCCTCTAAGAGTTTTATAGTGTCTGGCCTTACATTTAGGTCTTTAATCCATTTTGAGTTTATTTTTGTGTATGGTGTTAGGGAGTGTTTTAATTTCATTCTTTTACATGTAGCTGTTCAGTTTTCCCAGTACCACTTATTGAAGAGACTGTCTTTTCTCCATTGTATATTCTTGCCTCTTTTATCAAAGATAAGGTGACCATATGTGCGTGAGTTTATCTCTGGGCTTTTTATCCTGTTCCATTGAAGATCAGTGTTTTTTAACTTAGAGTTTCAGAGTAATGGGGGAAAGTTGAGCTGGCTGTGCTTTGCTGCTGCTCCCAAAACAGACCAGAGAAGTTCTGATTTTATGAACTTTATTTATTGAGTTTCTGAGTAAGATTGCATTTACAAAAGGATTCTGCTGCTAAAAAAACAGTTTGAAAGCTGTTGAATACCTATTGTGCCATTACAAAGGTCCTTTTTCCCCACCTTCTCCTCTACTCTTGATCTTGACTGGGAGTACAATAGGTGAACTTCATTGCAAGGCAGGTAATTAGTAGGACTTTTGAATGTCACACTGCAGTAGACCCAGCGCTGATCACACTGGTGAGAAGGCAGACAGACCTCTCCTGGAGAAAGATAACATTACAGTCTGAGAACAAGGAAATTGTCCTAACAATAGCATATGAGAGTGCTCTGCAGCAGAACATAACTCCCCAGAGGCTTACAGCGATGCAGTTATTTGTCTAGATAAATACACACACCACCCACTTGTGTACACACCACTGATGACTGATATGTACAGCCTTAATTGACTCTTTTATGTTGCTACAGAGACCGTGTCTTAGTAGTTGGTAGTGTAGCCTCAGGATGGGTTTGAATCCTAGTTTCACCACTAATTTCCCATCTGACCTTGGGAAATGATTGATTCTCTCTAAACCTCAGGTTAGTCGTCCATAAAATGAGGCAATGGTAGTATCTACCTTGTAGGGTTGTTGTGTGAACAATGAGAAGATATATGTAAAGCCCAATTCCTAGCACATAGTAAGTTCTCATTGAATGCTAGACATACAGAAAACTACCTTTCTTTTTTAAACTCCCATATTTTGGTCATTTTTCCCCAAATGAGGTTCCAGAGGTAGGATTAAGTAGGGTGGTGTTTAATAGCCTTCATGTTATCCCACTCAAGAATCCCTATGATTTTGGCAACTGGGTTTATTTAACCCCCATCCACCACTCTCCTTACTTTTCCAGATCAGTCCCTCCCAGATTTCAGTTCCATTCCTAACTCCAGGCAGATGGTTTAAAGGAGTCCAAGGACATGTGCTCATTGATCTGCTTGGTTGGTTTTTGCATCTGGTCTCATTCTGAGCCTGACAGTTCAGTTCTTCTGTGGCTGAGGCCCTGCCATGTGTACCTCTTTCTGAGTGATATTAGAAGAGTTTTTTCCCCAGTGTTTTATTTCCTGCATTGTTTCTTGTCTCTGAACTGAAGTTCTCCCCATAGCTGAGTCATCATAAACCTGCACACACACACACACACACACACACACAGACACACACACACACACACACACACACACACACACACACACCCCTTTAATGACTCTCATTTGGCTGTAAGCTGATCACCTGCCATGTCCTGCCTAGACTGGAACACCAGTTGGTACTTGTTCTAATAGTTTTCTGTGCCTTTTATCCTGGTTTGGAGATGGCTTCAGCTTCACCTGCGAGGTAGTCATCCCTTGTAGCCCAGCTCAATTTTTTTTTTTTTTTTTGACTTCTAGACTTTGATGTATCTTGCAATCTATTTGCTGGATGTTGACTCTCACTCTTTCCTAGTCTGACCTGCTTGGATCCATTACTAGAACCTGAGCTACTGACCACAGACCCCAGTGTTACCAAAGGACATACCCTATAGATCTTACAAATTGATCAAAGAGGTAAATTGTGATATAAGGAGTGAATTATTCAGGACTTTGGCAGGAAACAGATGGCATATTCAAGATGGGTGATTGAGGAGAGATTAACAAATGGACTATTTACAAATGTGTGGGTAGGGTTTGGGAAAAGCAACTAAGCATAATGTATAACTGCTGGATTAATCCCAGTACAGAGGTATTACACCACTAGGCCTGATGGAGCAGGGGAATAAGTAGTTACTGGAACTCAGAGAGAGACAGAATATGTGTTATAAGGAGAGGGCTGCTTGACAAGTACTGGGGCCTTCAGCTGAAGCAAGCAGCCAGCACAAAGCCACCATGCCGGGAGGCAGTCAATAAAATAAATATCTTTATCTCATTCTCTTCCTTCCCTTTGCTGATACGCCCAATACCTGAACCCACCTGAATGCCTGAGAGCAAGGGAGCCCACTGATTCAGTTCACACAGGTTACCCAGAGTAGTGAGAAGTGTAGAGAGTGGGACCTGAAGGGGCAAACAGAAGCAAGGGGTCCCCAACTATGCATAATATCTGGCCATGGATGGCTCTGTTCTTTGTGAACACTGAGGGTAATTATGTTGCTGTTAGTATTAAGGACATTGTGCACCTTCTTAGTGACCTTATGGCTTATAGTGACTCTCTTTGATAGCTGACTACCATTCAGGCAGAATTATATGATATCACAGATCCAGGGCTTTGACAATAATAATAATGTTGTTTTGACCCTAAACTTTGTATGATAGGTCAAAGGCAATAACATCTTGGAAATGATGCTTTGAGGATGGGAAGAGAATCTATTGTTTTATTTATGATTATTAAGTAAATTTCATGGATTGAGTCACACAGTACTCCAAAAAAGTTTGTTTCATCAACTTCCATAATACATAATTTTATGCTCATGTACATGTGTAAAATCTCTATTCAAGGGTGTGCTACTTAAAAAAGAATCAAATGGGTCCAAAAGAAATCTAGTTTTCAAAACAGGTAAATGAGGGGGTTATTTATACCAATAAATGTTCCTTGCTTCTCAAAGTGATTGAGTATATGTTCCATTAGAGTAGCAGAATCACAGTATTTTTTTTTTTTTTTTTTTTTTGCGATACGCAGGCCTCTCACTGTTGTGGCCTCTCCCCCTCTCCCGTTGCGGAGCACAGGCTCCGAACGCGTAGGCTCAGCGGCCATGGCTCACGGGCCCAGCCGCTCCGTGGCATGTGGGATCTTCCAGACCGGGGCACGAACCTGTGTCCCCTGCATCGGCAGGCAGACTCTCAACCACTGCGCCACCAGAGAAGCCCAGAATCACAGTAATTTAACATGAAATATGACTTGATTTACCAGAATGTAATTTTCAAGTCTTTGAGTAAAGGTAGACTGATACTAATAATATGTGTAAGAATGAATACTATTTAGGATTAATAGTAACTTCATAGACTCTGTGGTTGGAAGGGTCCTTGGAGTATATGGCGCATTTACTCAGCTAATGCCTGGACCCCTTCTTCTGTACCCTCCAAAAAGGTCATCCGAGCTATGCTTGACATTATTTCCTCAACAAGTAACATTTGTCATGGTTCAGATAAACACAGTCTTAATTTATCATAGTAATATGGCTAATTCCATTATAATTGTCTATTATTGAAATAGAAATTTACTAGTGTATGAAAATAATCAGGTTTGAACTGCAAGAGTTCTCATTTGCATCAAATACTTTTTAATTGGGGGATGACAGGGTAGGGGACTGGCTGAATTGAGATGAAGCTGATGAAAGAGAACTTGAGAGATGAGGGGCCTAACATCTCACTTTGGATAGGACCTTTGATGCCCATTTTACAGATGCTCGCCCCCCACTGGTAAGTATGATGCCCAAGGTCATGGAGTTGGTGAGCAGGAACTTGAACTCAGAACACCCTCCACCGGGTCAGCCTTCCTTAGATGAACTTATAAAGGGCAGGAAGGGTGAAGAAAGAGGCTTCCCCTGGCTGGAAGCCTTTATTTCATAAGGTGAAAATGGAGCTGAATATTGCTCAACATTGGTCTGGTACTGAAACACGTGGACAGGGTTCATTCTCATTTCTAGGGAAGGAAATGAAAGGCCTTTATGCATACCTATAAATTCTGCCTTTTACAGTAGCCTAATGGAATGAAGAAGTTAAAAATAGCCAATTTCATTTTCCTACTGGATACAATTGGCTGGTCAAATGTATCAATTTGGTAGATTCAGCTGATTGAATTGAAGCTAGCATCCTGTTTAGCAAAATGTAAACGTGGTTAATATGACTGATTCTTTTCCTCCATTTTGTACATATTATCAATATAATGGCTTCCGCCTTTGCTGGTAATTAATCCCCTCAAGCTCCCATTCTAACTTGCTGAAGGCAGGCCCAGTTTTGGAGAAGGAGCTTAGGTAGCAGATCATGTGATAATTCCTTGAAGCCAGGCTGTTGATAATCCCTGGCCTGGCTGCCTTAAAATTGCTGGGGTAGATTGCCAGGCTGCCCTCTGGAGATTCCAGCCCTGTGGAACAGACCAGTATACGATCTCCCCAGATAATTCTGAAATTCCTCTAGGTTTTGGGGGCTAATGATCAAAGATTATGTTTCCAAGGACTTAAAATTCCAAATATAGTTTTCTCCTCAGCCTTTAAGAATCCTCTGAAAAAATGTAAATGTTCTGGCAAAGTTAATACTTAAGGCCTTTCATCTTGTAGGGGAGAGCAGTGGGGCTGGTCGGTGGGACAGCAGAGAGACAGTGGGGCAGGAGGAGGTGGAAGATGGTGGAGGGGAGGCCTGAGGAATGAGGACTCGGGAATCAAAAAGTCCGGGGGGGGAGAATGAAAGAGGAACTTGGCCCATTTGACAAACATGCTCAGGGCCAGCTCTGGATGAGTGAACACAGCTTGTAACCTTTGCTATCCTACTTCCTTTGAGATGAAGATGATAATTATAATAAGTGGGGTAGAGGGTTGTTAGCTTTCAAGAATTTGTATGGTATTGTGATTTTTATCCTCTTCTCAACCTAAGAAACAAAATGAAATTGAACAGTTAAGCAAACTAACCAGCAAGTCTGAGTGCTGAATGCAGTCTTTGAGAACTTTTATTAGAATTTATTAGATGTGAAAGTATCCAACTGCATCCTGAGGAGGCCACTTTTGCAATTTGATAGTGGAAAGTTGAAGGTTCCAGTAGTGAGTATCATATTTTTCTTAACTTTGAAGAAGGTAAATATACAATAATTGAGTATATTCTACAGTCCTAAAGGAAACAGTGTTCTCATGGCATATGTGGTGGGAAAAGTGGAGTGTTGGTGAAATCCTGAAGTTCCTCAGTGTTTGGCCCTGGTGCTGGCCCCAGGCTGAGGCTGCAGAGATGGACCAGAGACAGAGCTGCCCCCTCTCAGGTATGAGGCCAGCAGCCTAAATGGCCAACAATGAGCAGTTTAGTTAGTTGAAAAATATTGTAATTTAAAAGAGCTACTGATGGGGAATTCCCTGGCAGTCCAGTGGTTAGGACCACTGCAGGGGACATGGGTTCAATCCCTGGTCAGGGAACTAAGATCCCGCATGCCATGCAGCATGGCTTAAAAAAAAAAAAAAAAAAAAAAAAAGAGCTACCGATGCTCTTGCTCAGGAATTGGAAAGAAAAAAGACCTCATTTTCTCAAGTATTTGAACAATTTTTAGGTTATCTGAGATTTCACCCCAAGCTTAAGGCATTCACTTCTCCTTGAATTGTGCCTTGTCCCTTTTTCTTAAGACCATGACACATTAAACTGTGATTTACTCATCTCTGTAATTAGATGTAGTGATTAGAATCCCCTTTATCTTACTCTGCAGTTTCACTCTATGGGGGATTATGAAAGAATAATAGGTAAAAAGTTCAGAATGGGGGAAAGAATAAACAGAATGCTGAATGGTAAAAGGAGACAGAATGCTGAATGGATAATAAAATATTTAGTGCTTTTCAATTAACTGTTCTCACGATTAGTACACTAGTATATTATATCATAAAAATCATGTCTATTAATTTTTTGCAGCCATTATCTTGACTGTGATTTACGCCCCTCAAATCATTAACAATGCCATTACAAAGGTGGATAGAGATGAACGTCCTGGAGAGAGTTCAGGGGTGTAACAGGATTATCGTTCAGGCTCACGGAGAGATTGAAGACCAGTGACTGGAGGGCAGGGGGTTTGAGAGTGTGGTGCTTGGTGAGAGGAGAAAATAGAAGAGGAAGGCACAGAGCCCCAGGGTTTGAGAGACAAGCCAGTCCCTTAGTGCTAGAGTAGGGGCAGAGAGCCTTAGAGAAGGCAGTGCTGCCGTAATCCATGGAAGACTTGAATTGTGGAAAGCCCAGTGACTTGGAGAGCATGGCTTTTGCTCATGGTGGAATTTTGTACGCACAGGGAGAAGATAAATATGTGTGTGTGAGAGTCCCCGGGGTCCTATCGGATGCAGTGAGCATTCCTGTTCCAGGTTATGCTGAAGGCTTGAGGGCAGCATTTCCATCCAGTCAAAGAAAGGGCTGTGACTCTTCATAAATAGTTCTCTTCTTGGGAAAATGAGATAAGCTGTATTACCAGAATAGTGTTAATCAAGTAGACTAGCGAAACCCCAGCTCTGTAGGGTAGTCCTGCAGCCGTGCATTTTTAATTTACTCATGGAAATCCCTTTCCTTTGTATTATTTACCTGTCTGGGTGTTTATCTTCAAGTACTCAGTTAATCAATATTCAATTCATCAATCTATTATTGGTTCTGCATCATTAGAGCCTTGAAAGTATCTTTTGGCTATACTTAAACATAGGAATTTTATTACTATTAAAAACAGTGCCTGGAAGATATTTATTATTTTTTAGGTTTTTTTGTCATCTCACTGGTACCTGGGACAACCATAGGGCCTTCGTGAATATAGAATCTATTTTAATTCAGGGTCTGAAATTCTAATTTTCTATCTGGGCCGCTCAGAGTGCACATTGGAGGTGGGCCAGTAAGTCCTCTTTATATTTATATTGTGCAAGTCAATGGTAGAAGCCAGAGTGAAAATCCTCTGGTTTTTAAATTTTAAATAGGCCTTTTCCAAGTGAGGTTTGGCTGCAAGACCTATCCTTTTAAAACAAGTTAATCTGTACAATTTCATAAGCAGGAAATTTAGACTAACTAATCAATCAGACAGCATTTTTAGCAGCTTAGTATACTAATGAGTTAACACCATTTTTAAGCATAACATTTCTCTCTACTCTAATACCAGCCATGGAAGTCAGCATTACTGCTCATAGCCTGATCTTGAAAGACTAGACTGAAACCTCAAGAAATTAAAAAAAAATTTTGATAGCAATGTTTTATAATCCAGAGTTCAGGTGTTATATTTTTCTAGATTACTGTCTTCCTAATTCCCATTATGAGATTATATATATATATATACATATAAAATATAATTATATATGTATATAAATAAATACTATATATTTGTATGTAAATAATATAATATATAAACACATTATTTATAATATATTTAAATAATATATAGGACATATAATTTACATAATTATAAGCTTATATAGAATAATATATAAAATTATATAATTTTAAGTATATAATCATATATTAAAATAACATAATAATATGTAAAATAAAATAAATTTTAATATATAATTATATATATAAAATTATATGGCTGTCAATGGATAAATGGACAGTGGTCCAACCCACACATGGTCTCACTTTCATGATCACTTCTGATTGCTCCATGTGAATCGAATCATGACCATTTTTTTAGTCTTTAGAGTTTACAGTGAATGGCTTTGCTGGTGTTAAGTTCTGGTTATTCATGTAACTCTTGAGTCACAAGTGACAGTGGAATCAAAGTCCCTCTTATTGTCCCCATGCTTCTAATGATTGGAGCTCCTTTTCAAGATGCGGTGAAATCTCCTTAATGGAGAACTCAGCAGCCTGGCACTAGCTGTATAAGTTATAAGAAAACTGTTTACAAGAACGTTTCTTACAGGACAGAAACTCTGCAAAGAGCATACATCCTACAACAGGAAAATCATGAAGTTCCACTGAGTCTGGGAAGATGCAGCCCACAAGCCTTCCCTGAAGCCCTGGATGAAAACTTGTTACTGCTTTTAGAATGGTGCACCTTTCGCCAGATTTACTGGAGTTCTGCTTAAATGTTGTCCTAGATCTGTTAACCTAGGAAACAGAGATGGAGATTAGCCCAAGGGAGGTTTGTTGAGGGATGTTCCCTGGGACACCTGTAGGGAATGAGGGAAGAGGATTGGGTAGTAGCAGATGTTGAACTGCTGGACAGTTATCCCAAATTGAGGTGAAGTAACCAGACCTTTGAACCCTCGCCAGTCATTGAATTTGGGCTCCCCCCACCCACCCCCCTGCCACCAGGGTTGGTGGCAAGGGATAGGGGTTAACCTCAGTGAGGCAGCTGTCTTTAGTCGAGGGGAATTCCTGCACAGGGACTTGGCTGTGATCTGGTCAGGGGTCAACACTCCATAGAGCAGAGTCTTTGCCCTGAGAGGTGATCTGGACAGTGCACCACAGGTTAAAAGAAAACAGTTTTAATTCATTTTACTGATGCTTTGTGGCTGAGCATGTGATAACATAGGAAATGTAGTCCATGAGTAAATGGACTGTGCTGGAGACCTGTGATGGCTGAAACCTACATAAGGCATCTGTATAAAGGTTTTTCTAATGCAAAATGTGCTCTTCTGGTTTCCTATACTGAATGATCTAGTCTTTGCCTTGATCTGTCTCAGAGCCAGCAATTACATTAGCTAAAGCACATTTTGAATGGTATTGAAAGAACATGATCCCCACAGAAAGGCAGATAATGCAAAGAGGTGACCTATGATGGATGATCACTGACATTGTTTAGGCAAAATGTCACCTGTCACCATTATGGGTCAAAAGTATGTAATAAGAAGATTGCTTATCACAGCAAACTGCTGGGAGCATTGCTGGGCAGGTTCCCACGGCTACAGAGGCCTTGGATGTTGCATATTTCATGTTTAGAAGTGGCATGTTAACAACAGCTAAACATTGCTTTGGAGCGTGTAGCTGCATGCTTAGAAAGTGATATTGTCGGAGTGATGGGTTAAATTTTGTGCCGATCATGCATCATTCAATAATGCTAGGGAGGCTCAGAGGCTCACAGTTAGCTCTTGAAATTGGTTTCAGATACACCAGAGGGAAGGAGAAGCAGGAAGAGAAGGGGAAAATGGTGAAGAGGATGAGAAAAAAAAGGAGGGAGAAGAGATTAGGGGAGGAGGTAATAAAGATGATACTGGAGTGAGTGCCTAGTTCTAGTAAAAAACACTAGGTTTAAAAAAAAAAAAAAAAAAAAAAAAAACACTAGGTTTCACTGGCATAAGTCTTATATATCTAGAATATTTTATATTGTTTCATTTGACACAGGTTTGAGTTTGTATTTACTCTTCATTTCTTACTCACTACCAGACAAATACACACACACCCCCCTTATTTTTTTCATGACAATAACAAACAACCCTACAAAATAATCTATTCTTTTATTTTGCTCTTCCATTATACTATTCCCAGTAGTGTTTTTATTCTGTGGATGGTTTCTGATTTGTTTGGATCAACCCCATGCTTCGTGGTGGCTACATAATTACTATATGGAAGGGTCTTTGGAGTGTCTGTCTGATTGGACGGGGTGGGAAGGGGGGATGGGGACATTGTCTTGAGGCGCCATTTGCATAGCAAGCACACTATTATATGTACTTATTGGAGTCACATGGGAGGAGGCTTATGGAAATTACAGAGGACCCCTCAGCCCCAAGCCACCCTTGGAATGGCTATGCCTGTGATTTGGGAAGAACGAACGATATTATTTTTACAGAAATTGGGAACTGAACCAAGCTTCTTATTACCAAGGCATCTGCAGGATGTTCTTTATCAGAAGCCACCAGTCCCTTCCCAACCACCTGAAAACACTTACCTGGAGGCTATTTTCATGGCATAACTAGTCGTGGTGATGGAATTACCACTACCACCTCTGCCATCATTACCGTCCTGTTCTGCCCTCCCTAGGGACACAGCCCCATACTAATTGCCATCACCCTTTCCCTGAGAGGTTAGTGCTTTTTTGGGCAGCTTGCCTGGTATGTGACATGAATCTTTCAGCCTGGAGGGACTGGAGGTGGCAGCTACAGATGGGTAGTCTGTGGGGAGCAGAGTTCAGCAATTTAGAACTCAGGCAGCCTGGCTCTACTGTGTGGGCTTTGGTGAATACTTTTTCATTTTATCAAACAGCACTCTACCTCCTTCTCCACAGCCTCCCACAGCCAGCCTTCTGAGCCGTGTGGGAAGACAAAAACAGCTGTGCACGTTAGTGGCTTCAGCTGTTCCCACAGCAGCGCTACACTGCGGTATCCCAGGAGTCATCAAATATTTAGAAGGAGGTTGTAGACCTTTGTATCATGGCCAGAAATGCCATGTGCTCAGGTTTGGATTCCACTGGGTTCTTGTTCATGTTAGCAGAAAATTGTGAGAAAAAGGAAATGACTCTTTTACCAAATTGTATGGTGCTATCAGATCAACTGTGTCTTTATGCTCACTATACAATTACAGCTTTTTGGTTTCTTGTTAGGGAATAACTAAACAAGAACAATACTGGAATAAGAGTCTATCTCTCCCAGATGAAAAACACTTAAGAATATTTCTCATTATAATCTATTCATTAAATGCCGTAGCCTGGCCCTCTGGGGAGAGTCACGCACTACAACCCATACTGGAGATGAGATTGTGTGTTTAGAGTTGGCCTCGGCTGATGAATGTGGAAAACTACAAGCTGCCTGAAAATTCCCTGGTGACTCTGGATGCTGGAAAACACAGCTGGAGATGCCGAGAAGCATGTAGTATTACAGAAAAGTGTGGTCTAAATTTCCGTTAAATATTTTCTTTCAGATGTGTGACTTTTTGCCGGGAGATATATATATTGATAGCTCCTGTAATCAGGGGCTAGAATACCCACTTTGGATAAAGTTTGTTCTCAATTTAAAGTTGTTTTTCTCCTTAACACAGCTAAAATACCATTCTTAACACAGCTAAAATGATTTTAGACTTTTGTCTTTTCTGGGTGACTTGGAAAGCCAATCTCCATTGTAGCTTAATATTATGTCATTGGTTCCGTGTCAGCCAATGGGAAGATTAAGTGGAATTCCATAATGGCCTTCTTTGGTCCAGTTCTAGTCAACGTTTCCTTAATCACTGGGATGATGGAATAGAAATCTGCTCATTAATTTTGCCAATAAAAACAACTGGGTGGGGTGGCTTGTATCTTGGAAAGCCAGTCTTGAACTGTGTAAAAAAAAGCAGAAATGGGTGATTGAAAACTGTAGAAGTTTAGAGGGTAGTTACCAAGTAATACTAGAGAGAACCATCAAACTGCACAGCACCAAAGAGTACCTAATTCTTGGGGCAGAGATATTGCAGAAAATGACCTGAAGGTCACAACAGATCCAACTGTAGCAAATGGAAAACTCAAGATGTATGTCTTGGAATAACCAGGTCAGCATCTGCATTTCCAGTGCTCGGCCTTTTGACTGTTGCCTGGTTATGAAACATTTACTCTGCACTGGGGATAGTGAAAACGGATCTCTTTACAATTCTGATGAGGGCTGGTGTTGACTTTAAGAAATCCAGATTGCAAAGAGCACTGGTGTAATGGTTTCATTGGAAGAAAAGACCTAACTAGGTATATGGATTTAGAGTAGGAAAGCTTCAACACCCTCAATTGAGTCAAAGATTTGGATCCTGTTCAGACTTTGACTCTAATTAGCTGAGTGACCTTGAACAAATCCTCCAACATTTTGGGTCCTCCATTTTTTATCCCAGAAACAAGAAGTTGGGTTAGTACAGTGATTCTCAGTCTGTGGTCCTTAAGAAAGTAATTTAAGTCTGTGAACCATTTTCAGTGCTTTAAAAGACCTAAAGCAATAGTGTATTTCCTATTAAGGAGGCCATGTAGACTTTTATTTAACAAATGCAAATGGTAGATGAAAAATTTTAAAACATGAGTACACATAGGAAAAATAATAAAACTCTTCTTCTTGGTAATCAAAAAATAGGAAGCATTTCAGCCTCTAAACTAAGGCTTATGAGGACCCTGATTGCCAGCAGAACTGAGAAGCCTGGAAGACACTGCATCTGTACTGCATAAAGAGGGAACTAGGGAAGCATTTTCAGCGGGCAGGTGCACTTTGGTTGCAAGATTAGAAAGAAGGAGGTATCACTAATACTAGCTATGTGCCAGCCACTCTTCTAAATGCATTAATTCATTTAATCCTCAAAACCACCTTGTAAGGTAGGTACTGTCAACATCCCACCTTGAAGATGAGGAATCTGAAGCACAAAGATAACACTTATGAAACTCATTGTTAGCAACTATTACGAATAACCTGGGTTATTCCCAGTGATATGTGTCCACTGATGCCACAGAAATGAGAGAGATACATAAAGAGAGCAAAAATGGGGCTTCTCCTCTTCAGCCTCCTCTCAAGGATGTAATTAAAGGCTCTGAACTAGAGGACCTTTGTTCCAGGTGAGCCTCTGGTATTAAATACCTGTGTGACCTTGGGTGAGTCATCCTACCTTTCTGAATCATAATCTCCTCATCTGTAAAATGGGGTGATATCCTTGCCCAGTTACACCGCAGGATTACTGGGAAAATATGGAAAAATCTTCAAGTGCTTTGAAGATGGTACAAATATGGGAGAATGAGGGATGACTTGCCTCAGTGGAGCTGCTCCCCAAAGACATAAGTCATTCATTTAACAAACATTCATGATGTGCTCATTATGTGGGAGCAGAAGGAAATGAATATCTTAGGGTAATCCTTATCTCCTCTGTTGAGACGAAAAAGTGGCCAGTGATTCTGTTGCTGTTTTTTGCTCAGATATTCTTGCTGTAAATAATATCTTTAAATGATAAAGTGTCCCAAGTTTGCTGTAACCTAGTTTCCTGCCATTAGTTCATGGTCTTCACTGGTGAGTGTCTTCATTTTCTTGCTTCTGCCCCATTACCTCCCAATGGTGTGTGTTGTCATCACCCCTTAGCTCCAGGATCAGTTTGTGGTATGTGATTGATTCTACTCCATTCTTGTATCTTGTCCCTCCTTTCCGGAAAATTAGATCAAATACTTCAGGTGACCAGTATCAAGACCAGCGAAGAAGTCTTGACGTCCCCTTTGAGAGGTAGGGTGGGCAGGGTCATTTGTACATGCAGCTTCCTGTTTGTGCATAACCACCAGGCAGGTGCAGAGAGGCACGAGTTCATCTGACTAGTTGGATGCTGTTTCTGGTTGTGTGATAAAAGTGGATAGGATGTGAAGGCAAGCGGTTTCTCATTCTTACACACTGAGAACATGGTCTCATTTCAAATGAAATGCCCTCAGCTTTTGGCTGTGATAAATTATACCCATGTAATGCCATGATCTCTCAGGTCATATACTAATTAATGCCATCTCAGTATTGGAATCTCTATGTTGAGCTTGGAATCGAGAAGTCCCCTGCTTGAAATATAAAACCTCATTAAGGGCTCTTTTTCTACACTAGACCACGAATAACTGATATATTGCACCAGACCAGCACATTCAAGCTCAGCTGGAGAGGGGGCCGGAGATGCAGGGATGTCAGGGACAAGACGCATGTATTGTACCTGGGCAAAAAGGTTTAATTTTAAAAAGAAGAAGTCAAAATAGAGACCAAAAAGATCCAGGAGTTCAGAACGCAGGTGCCTTTAAAATGAATATGAACGTTAAAAGAAAATAAGAATATACCATTCGGTAGTTTAAAAAGAGTTCCCTATAACTAGGTGGGCTGAGAAAGAGCTGAGAACACACAGCATGAGTGTTTCTTGTATTTTAACCTTTATGCTCGTGATAGTACATGGTGCTTTTCTTTTAAATTACATTTTGTTACAGAGCTTAAGTAGTGAGCATCTCCTTTCTTTGCTATTGCCTGTTAATATCTATGAGAGAAACATTCCATGTTCTCTACATCTTTCAATATTTACAGCATCATGTATGTGTCCCCTTATGAAATTTTAAAAATTCATAATTATTCCTATAGTTGCCATGTTTGTTAGGAGAAAATATTTCTTTATGGGAAGTGTAAGGGTTTGGATCTATTGAGAGACGCAGTTTTGAATCATGATTCTGGCACTTGCTAGATGTGGGACCTTGGATAAGTACTTTACCTTGCCAAGCTCTGTCTCTTCTGATATAAAATGGGTAATAATATGCATCTCCAACACTTGGGAGAAATAAGTAATACAGTAGCTGTAAAAGTACCTGGCACTTGGCCCAGTAGATATTATTTCTCGTTACATCTGTTTTTCTTAGCTTCTTGAGTTCTGCAACAAAGTATTGTGTTTCCTGTAATTCATCATAGAATATCTATTGAATACTAAAAATACTATTGAATGAGAGAATCTATTCTATGTTAATACCTAAAGACAAAAAATGTAACTTGCTTGCGTTTTTGACTTACCTTTATTCTGGGGCAGTTGATTATTCATCTTTGATAATTTTGTCTTATAGCTTATATTTCTTATAGCTTATTTTTCTATTGCACAAAAGTAATATCTGGTAGGTACTGCTATCACTGAGGATTAGTTCCAGGTCCAGTTATGAACTTCATTTAAATTTACACTGACTTGTTACTCTGGCTCAAGCCAACTCCAAACCATAGAGAATGAGTAACGCTATATATGCATCCTTCAGCCTAACTGTTCTTTATAGCAATTATATTTTTGATGGGAATACTGAGCAAAAATATCTGTCCAATGAATGCCTAAGATTATACAGTAAGTTCCTGTGAATGCTCTGTTCCATTTCCCCAGGCTTCCTTGTTCTTAGCAACCATTATCTCTTGCCATTAACTGTCTCTTTAAATGATGTATGGGGACTGGGAGAAAAAAGAGGAATAGGATGTGAAAATATTCTGAAGAATTTTAAAGAAATAATTAGGCAGGGCTAATAGGGAGAGCACTTGCATCAGGCTCTTGAAAGTTCTAAGGAAGAGATGCACACCAATGATCATCATGGACAAGTGATTATCATAAGGCTAAATGGGGGTGTTGGGCAGCTCCAGGAACCCTCTGGGCAGTTACACAGTTGCTTTGACTTCCAGTGCTAACATGGCCAGAGCTCAGAGGGACATGCTTTCCTCCTGGGGACCTGCCTCCTTCTTGACCACGTGTCATTTACCCTGCCCAAGGAGTGGGCTCTGCTTGGATAGGTTTCCCAGTACACAGCACACAGCTTTTCTTTCTTTCTTTCTTTCTATTTAAATATTTATTTCTTTATTTGGCTGTGCCAGGTCTTAGTTGCGGCACGCAGTATCTTCGTTGCAGCGTGCAGGATATATATATATATATATATTTAAACATCTTTATTGGAGTATAATTGCTTTACAATGGTGTGTTAGTTTCTGCTTTATAACAAAGTGAATCAGCTATACATATACATATGTCCCCATATCTCCTCCCTCTTGGGTCTCCCTCCCACCCTCCCTATCACACCGCTCTAGGTGGTCACACAGCACCCAGTTGATCTCCCTGTGCTATGCACTAGCTATCTGTTTTACATTTGATAGTGTTTATATGTCCGTGCCACTCTCTTCATCACAGCTTACCCTTCCCACTCCCTGTGTCCTCATGTCTATTCTCTACATCTGCGTCTTTATTCCTGTCCTGCCCCTAGGTTCTTCAGAACCTTTTTTTTTTTTTAGATTCCATATATATGTGTTAGCATATGTTATTTGTTTTTCTCTTTCCCTTTCTGACTTACTTCACTCTGTATGACAGACTCTAGGTCCATCCACCTCACTACAAATAACTCAATTTTGTTTCTTTTTATGGCTGAGTAATATTCCATTGTATATATGTGCCACATCTTCTTTACCCATTCATCTGTTGATGGACACTTAGGTTGCTTCCATGTCCTGGCTACTGTAAATAGAGCTGCAGTGAACATTGTGGTACATGACTCTTTTTGTATTATGGTTGTCTCAGGGTATATGCCCAGTTGTGGGATTGCTGGGTCATATGGTAGTTCTATTTTTGGATTTTTAAGGAACCTCCATACTGTTCTCCATAGTGGCTGTATCAATTTCCATTCCCACCAACAGTGCAAGAGGGTTCCCTTTTCTCCACACCCTCTCCAACATTTATTGTTTGTAGATTTTTTGATGATGGCCATTCTGACTGGTGTGAAGTGATACCTCATGGCAATTTTTTTTTTTTTTTGCAGTACGCGGGCCTCTCACTGCTGTGGCCTCTCCCATTGCGGAGCACAGGCTCCGGGCGCGCAGGCCCAGCAGGCATGGCTCACGGGCCTGGCCGCTCTGCAGCATGTGGGATCTTCCCGGACCGGGGCACGAACCCGTGTCCCCTGCATCGACAGGCAGACTCTCAACCACTGCACCACCAGGGAAGCCCTCATGGCAGTTTTGATTTGCATTTCTCTAATGATTAGTGATGTTGAGCATCCTTTCATGTGTTTGTTGGCAATCTGTATATCTTCTTGGGAGAAATGTCTGTTTAGATCTTCTGCCCATTTTTTTGATTGGGTTCTGTTTTTTATTTGATATTGAGCTGCATGAGCTGCTTGTAAATTTTGGAGATTAATCCTTTGTCAGTTGCTTCATTTGCAAATATTTTCTCCCATTCTGAGGGTTGTCTTTTCATCTTGTTTATGGTTTCCTTTGCTGTGCAAAAGCTTTGAAGTTTCATTAGGTCCCATTTGTTTATTTTTGTTTTTATTTCCATTTCTCTAGGAGGTGGGTCAAAAAGGATCTTGCTGTGATTAATGTCATAGAATGTTCTCCCTATGTTTTCCTCTAAGAGTTTTATAGTGTCTGGCCTTACATTTAGGTCTTCAATCCATTTGAGTTTATTTTGGTGTATGGTGTTAGGGAGTGTTCTAATTTCATTCTTTTACATGTAGCTGTCCAGTTTTCCCAGCACCACTTATTGAAGAGGCTGTCCTTTCTCCATTGTATATTCTTGCCTCGTTTATCAAACATAAGGTGACCATATGTGTGTGAGTTTGTCTCTGGGCTTTCTATCCTGTTCCATTGATCTATATTTCTGTTTCTGTGCCAGTACCATACTGTTTGATTACTGTAGCTTTGTAGTATAGTATGAAGTCCAGGAGCCTGATTCCTCCAGCTCCATTTTTTCTTTCTCAAGATTGCTTTGGCTCTTCAGGGTCTTTGTGTTTACATACAAATTGTGAAATTTTTTGTTCTAGTTCTGTGAAAAATGCCATTGGTAGTTTTATAAGGATTGCATTGAACCTGTAGTTAGCTATGGGTAGTATAGTCATTTTCACAATGTTGATTCTTCCAGTCCAAGAACATGGTATATCTCTCCATCTGTTTGTATCATCTTTAATTTCTTTCATCAGTGTCTTATAGTTTTCTGCATACAGGTCTTTTGTCTCCTTAGGTAGGTTTATTCCTAGGTATTTTAATCTTTTTGTTGCAATGGTAAATGGGAGTGTTTCCCTAATTTCTCTTTCAGATTTTTTACTATTAGTGTACAGGAATGCAAGAGATTTCTGTGCATTAATTTTGTATCCTGCTACTCTACCAAGTTCATTGATTAGCTCTAGTACTTTTCTGGTAACATCTTTAGGTTTCTCCATGTATAGTATCATGTCATCTGCAAACAGTGACAGTTTTACTTCTTTTCCGATTTGGATTCCTTTTTTGTTTTTGTTTTTTTACATCTTTATTGGAGTATGGATTCCTTTTATTTCTTTTTCTTTTCTGACTGCTGTGGCTAAAACTTCCAAAACTATGTTGAATAATAGTAGTGAGAGTGGACAACCTTCTCTTGTTTCTGATCTTGGTGGAAATGGTTTCAGTTTTTCACCATTGAGAAGGATATTGGCTGTGGGTTTGTCATATATAGCCTTTATTATGTTGAGGTAAGTTCCCTCTGTGCCTACTTTCTGGAGGGTTTTTATCATAAATGGGTGTTGAATTCTGTCAAAAGCTTTTTTCCATCTCTTAAGATGATCATATGGTTTTTCTCCTTCAATTTGTTAATATGGTGTATCACATTGATTGATTTGCATATATTGAAGAATTCTTGCATTCCTGGGTAAACTCCACTTGATCATGTTGTATGCTCCTTTCAATGTGCTGTTGGATTTTGTTTGCTAGTGTTTTGTTGAGGATTTTTGCATCCATGTTCATCAGTGATATTGACCTGTAGCTTTCTTTCTTTGTGACATCTTTGGTTTTGGTATCAGGGTGATGTTGGCCTTGTAGAATGAGTTTGGGAATGTTCCTCCCTCTGCTATATTTTGGAAGAGTTTGAGAAGGATAGGTATTAGCTCTTCTCTAAATGTGTGATAGAATTCGCCTGTGAAGCCATCTGGTCCTGGGCTTTTGTTTGTTGTAAGATTTTTAATCAGTGTCTCAATTTCAGTGCTTGTGCTTGGTCTGTTTATATTTTCTATTTCTTCCTGATTCAGTCTTGGAAGCTTGTGCTTTTCTAAGAATTTGTCCATTTCTTCCAGGTTGTCCATTTTATTGGCCTATAGTTGCTTGTAGTAATCTCTCATGATCTTTTGTATTTCTGCAGTGTCAGTTGTTACTTCTCCTTTTTCATTTCTAATTCTATTGATTTGAGTCTTCTCCCTTTTTTTCTTGATGAGTCTGGCTAATAGTTTATCAATTTTGTTTATCTTCTCAAAGAACCAGCTTTTACTTTTATTGATCTTTGTTACTGTTTCCTTCATTTCTTTTTCATTTATTTCTGATCTGATCTTTATGATTCCTTTCCTTCTGCTAACCTTGGGGCTTTTTTGTCCTTCTTTCTCTAACTGCTTTAGGTGTAAGGTTAGGTTGTTTTTGAGTTGTTTCTTAAAATAGGATTGTATTTCTATAAACTTCCCTCTTAGAACTGCTTTTGCTGCATCGCATAGGTTTTGGGTTGTCGTGTTTTCATTGTCATTTGTTTCTAGGTATTTTTTGATTTCCTCTTTGATTTCTTCAGTGATCTCTTGGTTATTTAGTAGTGTATTGTTTAGCCTCCATGTGTTTGTATTTTTTTACAGATTTTTTCCTGTAATAGATATCTAGTCTCATAGTGTTGTGGTCAGAAAAGATACTTGATACGGTTTCAGTTTTCTTAAATTTACCAAAGCTTGATTTTTGATCCAAGATATGATCTATCCTGGAGAGTGTTCCATGAGCACTTGAGAAGAAAGTGTATTCTGTGGTTTTTGGATGGAATGTCCTATAAATATCAAATAAGTCCATCTTGTTTAATGTATCGTTTAAAGCTTGTGTTTCCTTATTTACTTTCATTTTGGATGATCGGTCCATTGGTGAAATTGGGCTGTTAAAGTCCCCTACTGTGATTGTGTTACTGTTGATTTCCCCTTTTATGGCTGTTAGCATTCGCCTTATGTATTGACGTGCTCCTATGTTGGGTGCATAAATATTTACAATTGTTATATCTTCTTCTTGGATCGATGCCTTGATCATTATGTAGTATCCTTCTTTGTCTTTTATTATAGTTTTTATTTTAAAGTCTATTTTGTCTGATATGAGAATTGCTACTCCAGCTTTCTTTTCATTTCCATTTGCATGGAATATCTTTTTCCATCCCCTCACTTTCAGTCTGTATGTGTCCCTAGGTCTGAAGTGGGTCTCATGTAGACAGCATATATACTGGTCTTGTTTCTGTATCCATTCAGCCAGTCTATGTCTTTTGGTTGGAGCATTTAATCCATTCACATTTAAGGTAGTTATTGATATGTATGTTCCTGTTCCCATTTTCTTAATTGTTTTGGGTTTGTTATGTTAGGTCTTTTCCTTCTCTTGTGTTTCCTGCCTAGAGAAGTTCCTTTAGCATTTGTTGTAAAGCTGGTTTGGTGGTGCTGAATTCTCTTAGCTTTTGCTTGTCTGTAAAGGTTTTAATTTCTCCATTAAATCTGAGTGACATCCTTGCTGGGTAGAGTAATTGTGGTTGTAGGTTTTTCCCTTTCATCACTTTAAATATTCCTGCCACTCCCTTCTGGCTTGCAGAGTTTCTGCTGAAAGATCAGCTGTTAACCTTATGGCGATTCCCTTGTATGTTATTTTTTGTTTTTCCCTTGATGATTTTTTTGGTGTGTGGTTTACTTATTTATTTATATTTATTTTTGTGCATCCCTTGCTGCTTTTAATATTTTTTCTTTGTATTTAATTTTTGATAGTTTGATTAACCTGTGTCTTGGTGTGTTTCTCCTTGGATTTATCCTTTATGGGACTGTCTGTGCTTCCTGGACTTGATTGACTATTTCCTTTCCCATATTAAGGAAGTTTTCAAGTATAACCTCTTCAAATGTTTTCTCAGTCCCTTTCTTTTTCTCTTCTTCTTCTGGGACCCCTATAATTTGAATGTTGGTGTGTTTAATGTTGTCCCAGAAGTCTCTGAGACTGTCCTCAATTCTTTTCATTTCTTTTTCTTTGTTCTGCTCTGCAGTAGTTGTTTCCACTATTTTATCTTCCAGGTCACTTATCCGTTCTTCTGCCTCAGTTATTCTGCTATTGATTCCTTGTAGAGAATTTTTAATTTCATTTATTGTGTTGTTCATCATTGTTTGTTTGCTCTTTAGTTCTTCTAGGTCCTTGTTAAATGTTTCTTGTATTCTCTCCATTCTATTTCCAAGATTTTGGATCATCTTTACTATCATTATTCTGAATTCTTTTTCAGGTAGACTGGCTATTTCCTCTTCATTTGTTAGGTCTGGTGGGTCTTTACTTTGCTCCTTCATCTGCTGTGTGTTTCTCTGTCTTCTCATTTTGTTTAACTTACTGTGTTCGGGGTCTCCTTTTCGCAGGCTGCAGGGTCATATCCCGTTGTGTTCGGTGTCTGTTCCCAGTGGCTACAGTTGGTTCAGTGGGTTGTGTAGGCTTCCTGGTGGAGGGGACTTGTGCCTGTGTTCTGGTGGATGAGGCTGTATCTGGTCTTTTTGGTGGGCAGGACCGCATCTGGTGGTGTGTTTTGGGGTGTCTGACCTTATTATGATTTTAGGCAGCCTCTCTGCTAATGGGTCGGGTTGTGTTCCTGTCTTGCTAGTTGTTTGGCAGGGGGTGTCCAGCACTGTAGCTTTCTGGTCATTGAGTGGAGCTGGGTCTTAGCGTTGAGATGGAGATCTCTGGGAGAGCTTTCGCTGTTTGATATTACGTGAAGGTGGGAAGTGTCTGGTGGGCCAATGTCCTGAACTTGGCTCTCCCACCTCAGAGCACAGGCCTGACACCTGGTTGGAGCACCAAGACCCTGTCAGCCACACGGCTCACAAGAAAAGGAACAAAAAAAGAAAGAAAGAAAAATAAAATAAAATAATTAAAATAAAAAAATTATTAAAAATATAAAAAAATTAAAAAGTAATAAAAAAAGGAAGAAAGAAGAGAGTAACCAAACCAAAAAAAAAAAAAATCTACCAATGCTAACAAGCCCTAAAAAGTATACTAAAGAAAACCCCCCAAAAAACCAAAAACGGACAAAAGCCTATGACAGATGGTAAAAAGCAAAGCTATACAGACAAAATCACACAAAGAAATATACACTCACAAAAACAGAAAAAGAAGAAGAAAATTTATCTATATATAAAACAAACCCAGAAGAGAGCAACCAAATCAATAAACAAATCTACCAATGATAATAAACTCTAAGTACTAAACTAAGATAAACCTAAAACCAGAAACAAATTAGATGCAGAAAGCAAACCCCAGGTCTCCAGTTGCTCCCAAAGTCCACCGCCTCAATTTTGAGATGATTCATTGTCTATTCAGGTATTCCACAGATGCAGGGTACATCAAGTTGATTTTGGAGATTTAATCTGCTGCTCCTGAGGCTGCTGGGAGAGATTTCCCTTTCTCTTCTTTGTTCGCACAGCTTCTGGGGTTTAGCTTTGGATTTGGCCCCGCCTCTGCATGTAGGTCGCCTGAGGGCATCTGTTCTTCACTCAGACAGGACGGGGTTAAAGTAGTAGCTGATTAGGGGGCTCTGGCTCACTCAGGCCGGGGGGAGGGAAGGGTACGGATGCAGGGCGAGCCTGCGGTGGCAGAGGCCAGTGTGACATTGCAATAGCCTGAGGTGCACCGTGTATTTTCTAGGGGAAGTTGTCCCTGGATCACGGGACCCTGGCAGTGGTGGGCTGCACAGGCTCCCATGAGGGGAGGTGTGGATAGTGACCTGTGCTTGCACACAGGCTTCTTGGTGGTTGCAGCAGCAGCTTTAGCATTTCGTGCCTGTCTCTGGTGTCCACGCTGATAGCAGGGGCTCGCGCCTGTCTCTGAAGCTCATTTAGGCGGTCTCTTGCCTCTTAGGCAGGTCCAGAATTTTTTCCTGGACTCCCTCCCAGCTAGCTGTGGAGCCAACCCCAGTCCTCTGCCTGGTATCTGACATCCGAAGCCTGAGCCTCAGCTCCCAGCCCCTACCAGCCCCGGTGGGTGAGCAGACAAGCTTCTCGGGCTGGTGAGTGCTGGTCAGCACCGATTCTCTGTGTGGGAATCTCTCCACTTTGCCCTCTGCACCCCTGTTGCTATTCTCTCATCCATGGCTCTGAAGCTTCCCCTCCGCCACCCCGTCTCTGCCAGTGAAGGGGCTTCCTAGTGTGTGGAAACTTTTCCTCCTTCGCAGCTCCCTCCCAGAGGTACAGGTCCTGTCCCTATTCTTTTGTCTCTGTTTTTTCTTTTTTCTTTTGCCCTACCCAGGTACGTGGGGAGCTTTCTGCCTTTGGGGAAGTCTGAGGTCTTCTGCCAGCATTCAGTAGGTGTTCTGTAGGAGTTGTTCCACATGTAGATGTATTTCTGATGTATTTGTGGGGAGGAAGGTGATCTCCACATCTTACTCCTCCGGCATCTTGAAGGTCTCTTTGCATGCAGGATCTTTAGTTGTGACATGTGGGCTCTTAGTTGTGACATGTGGGAACTAGTTCCCTGACCAGGGATAGAACCCAGGTCCCCTGCATTGGGAGCATGGAGTCTTAACCACTGGACAACCAGGGAAGTCCCCCAGCACACAGCTTTTCTGCAGGGCACAGACTTGTTTGGCCTCTTCAGTGTCTGCCATAACTTTGGCTTGGGAACTATTATCACTCCAGAAATACAAATAGAGATTTGGGAGTCTGGCAGGTGGTTAGAGCCAGGAGGAGGGAATAGTATGAACAGAGACACAAATTGCTGCATGGAGCATGTTTGGGGAACAGCAAACAGCTCATGATGGCTAGAGAAGTGTTTCAGTTAGGGGTCTGTGAACTTCTAAGGGGCCATGAAGGTATTATTAGGGCAGCTGAGTTCTCTTTATGCATTATTATAATTTTAGTTTTATTTCAATAATAACCCTAAAATAATGAACACAAGCACATTTGGGGCCATCAGTGTGGCCATCTATGTAATCTGCACTGAGCAGATTATATCATATTCATGGTGCTGTGAGTTTAATTAGGGCATTATGACTAGACACACCAAATTGATGTTATTTGAATTTTATTGGTTTTGTAAGCTTACTTGTGTTTAATTCATAAATAGTTTTTGATTTGTGGTTGTTTAAGAGCTAAATGTGTAAGGATTTTTTTTTTTAACCAAGTTTTTGTTATTACAATTATAATAACAGTGTAATGAAATGTTTAATTCAACACTGGATATCTGAAAGAATGTATCTCCTTTAAAAGGGGTTCCATATTCTACTCAAATTTGAGAAACAATTGACTAGACTGGGAATTGGCAGACTTTTTCCATAAAGAGCCAGGTGGTAAATGTTTTAGGATTTGCAGATCAAGAGGTATTATGTTGGTGTTTATTTAATAAAAATAAAAGCAAATTTCCACAATTTTTATTGATAAAATAATATAATAATAATAATATTTGAGTGTATAATTTTGGTAATATAGGCCTACTAATGAGCAAAATGAAATTTCTTTTAGGGGGAGGATAATGTTTCATTTAATTGGGGTTCAAAGTTAGTGTTCCCTATCATTATATAGATTGCAGGTATTCATCTGTGGAACTCATTCTTCGCTTGCTGATTATATAGAAGCAGAAGATTTAACCTGTAGGCCAAGTTTGTTGATATTTGAGCAGAGTATAAGGTATGTGTTGGGAGTGGAGTAATTTATCCAACCTCTCCACACCTGTTTTGTCTTCTGTATGTTATTCTATAAACTGGGGACATTAAAAGCAGCAATCTCTTTGGGCTGTTGTAAAGATAAGTGTGATAATTCATGAGAAGTACTTCAATCACTGTCTTATCATCATCATCATTAAATTTGAGAATATTTTATATTTACTTTGGAAAGTAATATAGGTCACAGGAGGATTTGAACAGTAAATAGCAGCATTGGAGCTACACTCATAGAGTCATCTGGCAACAGCATGAGGGATGGATCAGAGCAGGGGAGGGCTGAGAGGGCCAGGAGGACAGGAGTCCAGTTACGAGGTGTTAAAGTAGCTCTCAGTCTTATCATGGCTTGTTGGTACTTTTATCCATATTGGTTATATTGACTCCAAGCAAGTAGGGAAGACCAATTGTGGTAGGCAGAATGGCCCCAAAGACGTCCACACCCTAATCTACAGAACCTGTGAATATATTACCTTATATGGAAAAAAGAGACTTTGCAGATGTGATTAAGGTTAAGGACCATGAGATGGGGAAATTATCCTGAATTATTGGGCCCGATCTAATCACACGAGTCCTTAAAAGTGGAGAACATTTCCCCACTGCAGAGAACCAGAGAGATAGCATTGTGAGAAAGACTCAGCCCACCATTGCTGGCCTTGAAGATGAAGGAAGGGGGACATGAGCCAAGGAATGTTAGCAGCTTCTAGATGCTGGAAAAGACAAGGGAATGGATTCTCTCTTAGATCCCCCAGAAAGGAATACAGTCCTGCCAACACCTTGATCTTAGCCCTGTGAGATTTGTGTTGAATTTCTGAACTACAGAACCGTAAGGTAATAAATTTATATTGCTTAAGCCACCAAGTTTGTGACAATTTGTTATAGGAATAATAGAAAACTAATATACCAATACGGTCTAGTTATACATGATAATAAGAAAGTGGAATGAGAGGCTTCCAAATATGTCTAAATATTGTTATATTCCAAGTGTTTCCTTATTTTGAATTTGAAGAAGATAGTTGTTTTTATTAATAGACAGTTTTTCTTGACCCCACTGGATAACTGATAAACCAATATTTAAAGAATACTTGTTTGAAAGGCACCAAATTATTGGCATACATGGGGTCTTAGCTTGGAAGTATGGAGAGATTTATCCAAGGTTGGTTCAACAAATTCTACCAATAATTCATGAGTACTTCATTTCAGGGGGGCTGAAAATGATTATTTTATAGTCCCTGCTAACAAACTAGTGAGCCATGCATGAATATGAGTAGCGATATGAACCAGGCATTTCAAGCTCTGAGTTCCTAAGAGTTCCTAGGAAGTAGGGGTGGTGCCATAGCAGTTGAAGATGACCCCAGTTATTGGGGTCATCATTCTTGAAGATGACCCCAGTTCTTGGTCTTGAAGGATGAGCAGGAGTGATCAGAGGAGGAAAGAGCCAAGGCAGAGGTACCCAAGGCACAGTAGGATGAATATGAGGAGTCCTAGGCAGCCCTGGAGAGCTCTGACACTGACCTGGCCAGTCTCCCCCATCCCCCCATAGCTGTCATGGTCCTGTGGAGTTGAGTGGAGTGGAGGAGAGATATCCTGACAGGTCTTGTTCTCTGAGTACTGCATCATGCCTTGACACACTCCTTGGCCTGTCTCAGACTCTTTTCTCCCCACATTGGTCTATTCAGTATTTGGAAAAATTGGGAAAAAATCCTATTATCTATAGAATTCTAACAAGTGTTTTCTTCTGTTCTGTAGAGGGAAGGAATAGTTAATTCATCTACCTATGGGTTTAATTAATAACAGGAAGTTACCTCAGTACTGGGGAGATAGAATAAATTGAAGGATATTTATGAATGTTTTATAAATTGATCATTTCTGATTAATGGAGTTGGACCTAAGAAGGTGGGAAGGTATGATGGCACCTGGGATAGATGAGGAAATGAATGAAGACAGAGATGTAAGGACAGGTCACTCTGGATGGGGAATGATGAGGGCCTTGATTAACTTTGACATTTTCTTCAGAGAGAGTCATGTCCTGGAGCTTCCTTTCTTGAGGTTGTGGATCCCAGACTTTGAACTGTGGAGAAATTGCTAAACATAATAACTCATTCATTATCACATCTCTTAGCTGAATCTGTATAGTAACTCATAAAGCTGCCTCACAGTTTACATTTATGTGAGACACATACCTTATAAGATAGCTTCATGTATTTCCAGGTTTCCATAGAGTCTGAATGAAGAGCACCTGGTTCTTGAGCAAATCCTACTTCAGTGCCAAGAAAACCCAACAAATCAGCAGCAGCAGCAGCAGCAACAATAACAAATACCTAGCATTTCTAAAACAAAGCGCAGTTTACAAATACCTCCATATGCAGTACACCATTTTCTCTTGTTCATCTGCCCTCTGTGGCCAGGTGGACTATGTAGGAATGTTATCCGGACACCTGGTCACTACCTGGTGTAGGTCAACCAAAACTGTGATGTTGAGTTAAATACACCTTAAATGAGACCTATTCGTGGGGCTTCCTTCCTTGAGCTCACCTCACATATGATGGGTATGAGAGGAAGTCTGTTGGCCTAAGGCACAAAAAGGGCAAGGATTGAAATATAGAAGCAAGGAAAAGAATTCTGCAGGTCTGTGTTGTGCTCCCGAATTTCTCCAGGAACAAGGGGTGATTCAGTTTATAAATAGGGATGAGACCACACATGCTAATCAGGATCTAAAATAAACCCTGGGACAACTCTGAGAGAAAGGTGCTCTGGGATGTTAGTTGTTAGATGTAAGGAGAGAACACCATTGTCTCCTTATGTGTCAGTAGCAACAAAGTAAAAGTAGTGTGAACATGAACATGTCTCATCTGCTGTTTCTGAATTCAGTCTGGTGACTGGGAGAAATGTGGCTGCTAAGTACTGGCTTCTAGAGCACATGAAGGCAGTTGTTTCCTGAGAATTCCCAGATGATTAAAAAAATTCAAAGATAAAAGATGATAAGATGAACTGAATGAAAGTAATTAGCTAAATAAGAAGCCTCGGATGGTTGTCCTGAGTTTTTGCTGTGAAGTACTTGTCTGCAATATTTTAAGGACTTAATAGAATTTTATTTTAAAGCCATGGCATTAGCACAGTTAAGCCAATCAATGTATTTTAATAGCCTTTTAAAGGTGCCTTTTTAATTGTGCTCTGTGGGAGGGAAAGGTACATGAAGACTAGAAAACATCTAAAAATGGCTTAGTCAGAGCTTTCAAAAACATTTGCAAGTGCAAATTTCTGGCTTGGTTTGATTGCTGTGAAAGTGGGGTTAAAGTGTGAGATCTAAAGGGCTATTCCCCAGTGAAAAACGAAGACTTAACTTGTGTAGATTCATTCAGCTTGGCACCATAGCACAATATTTGGAATCTGCACCATTTTCCCTTTAGAGCAGCAACAGTGAGAGTTGGGGTTTCTCTTAGAGGAGAATTAGCTCTATGCAGTTTTCCTGCCTTCCTCAGGGCCCAGGAAGGCCAGAGAACACTCGTGTTGCTCTTTCTAGAAGTCCTCTGATCTGAATGTTTGCCAGTGATAGCTTCAGTTTTTATAGTTAGAATGTGCCTAACATCTGGATGAATAGCAAAAAGTACTATTAATGTTCCAACTTGCTTGTTGGCACAGTGCCTACGTTATTGGCAGAACCTTCATAGTCCATCTCCTTTTCTTCATAACTTACTTTTGTGTGATGTTTTATTGTTTAAAAAATGTTTTTATATATATTATTCTATGGGGAGCCCCACAATAGCCATGTGATACAAGGGAGTTATGATAAGTTTCTGTTTCATACAATGTAGAAACTGAAGCTTGGAAATATGGAGAGGTTTACCCAAGGTTGGTTCAACAAATTCAGCCAACATTTCACAAGTACTGTCGAATGCTTTGTGTGTCCCAGGGAGCTTTCAAAATGATTATTTTATAGTCTCTGCTAACAAACTAGTGAGCCACATATCTACCAAATCTTCTCACTTGTTCTCCAGTGCTGTTTCCATGAAATTAGGTTGTCTCTTGCATGTCATGTGGAATTGTTTGAAGAATTTACTTCTTTAAAAATTTTCAATCCAAGTAGTTATTGGTTTGGAGTTGCAACATAAAGACAGAGTGTGGTAGAGATAACTTGGGGGGATGAATTTGCCAATAGAAAAGAATATTTGGTCTTGCTTTTTGTTTTGATTAGTTTCTGAAAGAGGAGTAATTTGGGAGATTTGTTTTTCCAATCATTTCACTGCAGTGTTTCATCGCAGCACTGTGTGCTGCTCTACTGATCTGCTATTCTCAGTTCCAGCCAGAGGCCATCCGTGTACCCACACAATAGAACAAACTGAATGAGGTAGAGAGAGGGATTGGAGAAGAGGGGAAGTGCCTGGGAACTGGGCCACCATGGCCATATATGGCCAGGAAGGGACTATACCAGAAGATTTTAATGCCTTTACATTTAGCCCTATACTTGACTAGTCCTATTAGCAAGTGAAGTGCTTGATGGGTTGTTGTTTTCCTTAATTTCCTAGAGAAAAGGTCTCTTTGAAAACTCTAAACTTTTCTAAGTGAAACTGAGAAAATGGGTTTTCCCCCCTGTATCTCAGTTAGTTTTGGCTGAAGGTCCTCAATGAGAAGTGTATAGGAACCAGAAGGTAGGAGTAGCCATCAGGGATGGTATGGTATTGAAACCAAGGAGAGGTTCTATTCTAGGGCAAAAGAGCATGTTGTAGTCTCACAGAGCTGAATTAGCACACTAGCTCGCTGTGTCATCCTTAGGCAATTAACCTTTAAAGGGACTCTTTCTCCTTATAGTAAAATTGATCTAATAATGCCTATTTTAATTGGCTGTATTAAGGGTTACATGAAACAACACATGCAAAGGGTTAAGCAGAGTGCGTGGTATACAGCCAGTACTCAATAATGATAGCAACTTCTGCTACTGTTATTGGCACTCTGACTACCACTAGTGCAATCAGGATAGAAAGCAGGAAACCAAGTCTGTCTGCCACATTTTCCATCCCCTTGGATCCTGTTATTAAGGATAGAAATGGCAAGACTTCTATCAATAAAACCACAGTTAGAAACCCATGCCTCAAATATTTTTGCTAAAGAGGTAGGCACTACAAAGATTTTACCAATAATATTTTAAAATAGGTTTTGTCTGGAGGCTACACCAGGCACTACAATTTGAGATTCCAGATATATTCTCAGGTGCAATTCATGTGTTCAGCTGCTGTGGTGACGACCTTAGTTTTCTGAACTTCAGTTAGCCTTGTGCTAAATGGAAGTAGAACTATGTCTCAATCAAATCAAAGTGGTAGAAATGTTTGAATGATACAGGCCAGATAATTAGTGACTGATTCTTGTGTCTTGTCCCCCATCTCCATCACAGATACACACACTTCGTCTCTCTTGTCCTTTTGGTCATAAATATTTTGATTCAACGAAGACAGAACCAGGGAGTCCATGCTTTCATTTGTCCATTTATTCAAGGACTTTTTTTGAGCATCTATTATATGTCAAGCATTGACCTATTTAGGGAAATTCTTGGGTTCCCATAGGCATTGTAATGGAGAGCACATGAATCATGGGTTCATATATCTGGCAGCATAAGAACTTTGTAAGTCGAAACAGTGTGCCAGGAAGCAAAGAGGCGAAGTCCATCTCTGTACAATGAGAGAGACTGAGCTTGGAATGATGCACTGTGGCCTGGGAACCTCATTATTAGCAAGTCGGAGACATACTGGAGAGTGCTCAGAGCAAAGCAACAAAGATGATAAATGGGCGGAAAAACTGATTTATGAAGACTTACACAACAAAATATGTATTTTTGGATCAACAAAGAGTTCAGAAGAAATGTGATCACTATCAACAACTCTCTGAAGGTTATGAATACCCCAGAGGCACCTCAGAGGTGTTTAGCCTGATATTTGAAATGGTGACAAGGAATTAGAAGATGGTAAATTCAACCTGTGGATCAGAGAATTATGAGGCTAGCAAATCTATCTGTGCCTTATTGATGGAAAGTAGCTTCCAAGGGCAACATACTTAACCTATTTTACCTCCTGTATATATTTCTGCAGTTGTAATTATGTGTAATCATTTGTTGTCTCTTTATGTCCAGGGATTTTATGTGTGTTTCCTATTTATACACACCTTCCCTGAAGATGTCAAGAATGAAATATTTGATTATACTTTTTACCCTCCACTTCAAAGGCTTGAAGATAAAAGCAGTTGAATTATGGACAAATTGTTTTTTTAAACCAAAGTTTGCATGCTTAACCTTTGTTGAAGGTCATTGTCATGATATAGGGTTTTATTCCTATGAAAAGCCAGATGGGTGACTCTATAAAACTATCCCTCAGTGACTTGATCAACAGTTTTACACAACACACACACACACACACACACACACACACACACACACATGAGATACAATATAAAGCTTTTAAAGGCTATAAAATCATTTTAGGGGTAGAATCCAATCCCATGCAATTTTATTTATTCTGGGCTCCTGCAAGAGGGGCTATTTTAGCTCTAAGGTAAAAGTGTAATAACCCAGTGGGACTGGGCCTAAGGTTTGGGTGACAGAAAACCCCGGAAGAGCTGGATCCTGTGGACTGACTGGGCTGTTTCCTCTCAGCATTGCTCACTGTAAGTGCTAGGGCAGGTAACTGGCTCCAGTGGAAAACTGCTATTGAACCTATTAAAATACTTGTTGGCTCCACAAACCTGACTTCCATTAATGATCCAACTGTTCCTAGGCAGTGATTCTCTGTCTGGGTTGGGGCTGGGCTTAGGGCATGGGTTGAGGGCACAACGTAGGCTAAGACTGTGAGCTTGGTCCATCCCCCTGGCCACAGTAATTGGCTTAGGAGTAGGCATGTGACCTGAGCTGGGACTCAAAAGACATTTTCTAAGAATGCTGCCATCAGATCTTCTCTTTATGATCAGTGTGGCATGCATATATAAAGTCTGGAACTGCTGGGGTAAATTTTGCTATCATGATGGGGGGCAGCCTGAGAGTGAGGCCTGTACATGGACAAATGCAAAGCCAGATGAAAACTGCAGGGAAGAGGAGCCAGAGCCCTAATGACAAAATCGTATTTGGATCCAGTGCTGCCCAGCGCTGCTGTTTTCAGTTATCAGAGCTAATAAGTGCCCCTTATTTATTAAGCAATTTTGACCAGAACTGTAGTCCCTTATGACATGAAGAATTGCTATTTGCGTGAGTACCAAGAATATCTGAGTTGCAGTCTCAGCTCTAGCTATTCAACCCTGGACAAGTCACTTATGTTCCCTGCGCCTTAGTGTCCTCCTGTGTAAAATAGTGACGACAATGCCCACCTCTCAGAATCAATATGAAAGTTAATGAATGGGAAGCACTTTGTTAATTGTGAAGTGCCAGGTGAAAGTGAGGCATTATCTTATTGAGGAAGGTTTCAGGGAGGAAAATAACATGTAAGCTAGGGATAGGAGAAGAGGTAAGTTGTTGTAGAGATTTAGTGGGAAAAGGATGAACTGAACAGAACAGATCAACCTGGGCAAAAGCATGCAATACAGCTGAGCACAAGTCATTTGTGCGAAAGGAAAGAAACCGCCTTAGTAGTTCCTGATGGGAAGCTTTGGGGAATAAGATACATGATAGTGTTCCTTCGTATTTTGGGTCTGTTCATTTTTCATTTCATTTATTCAAGGAGAAATATACTCTTATAACTCCATTTAAATGTATTCCTCTTGCCTAAATGCTTGTATTCTACTGATGTTACCCAATACATGTAATTTCTCTAGCTTCCCTCTCCAAGATGACTTTCTTTCCCTCCTTGACACTTTTATCCTTATCTCATATACTATATGTTTTATTTCTTAAATTAGAAACATTTTAAAATTAACTTTTATTTTTTACTTTTGATTCCTTTCACCCATTTCTCCCACCTCCACTCCCCGTCTCTGGCAACCACCGATCTGTTCTGAGTATCTGTGAGCTTTTTTTTTTAGATTCCACATAAAAAAGAGATCATACTGTATTTGTCTTTCTCTGTCTGATTTACTTCACTGAGCATAATGCCCTCAAGGTCTACCCACGTTGTTGCAAATGGCAAAATTTTATTTCTTTTTTATGGCTTAATAATAGTCCATTGTATATATGTACCACAGTTTCTTTATTTATTCATCCATTGATGGACACTTAAGTTGTTTCCCTATTTTGGCTGTTGTAAATAATGCTGCAGTGAACATGGGGTGCAGATATCTTTTCAAGTTAGTGTTTTTGTTTTCTTTGGCTAAATACCCAAAAGTGGAGTTGCTGGATCATATGGTAGTTCTATTTTTAATTTTTTGAAGAACCCCATATCGTTCTCTATAGTGGCTGTACCAACATACATTCCCACCAACAGTGCACAAGGGCTCCCTTTTCTCCACATGCTCAACAATACTTCTTACTTGTCTTTTTGATTATAGCATTCTGACAGGCATGAGGTGATATCTCATTGTGGTTTTGATTTGCATTTCCCTGATGATTAATGATGTTGAGCATCTTTTCATGTACCTGTTGGCCATCTGTATGTCTTCTTTGGAAAAATGTCTATTCAGATATTCTGCCCATTTTTTAATCAGATTTTTTTACTGAGTAGTATGAGTTATTTGCATAGTTTGGATATTAACCTCTTATCAGATATATGATTTGCAAATATCCTTTCCCATTCAGTAGGCTGTATCTTTATTTTGTTGATGGTTTCCTTTGCTGTGCAGAAGCTTTTTAGTTTCATGTAGTCTCACTTGTTTATTTTTGCTTTTACTTTTGGTGTCAGATTAAAAAAAAATACTGTCAAGACCTATGTCAAGGAGCTTACCACCTATGTTTTCTTCTAGAAATTTTATGGTTTCAGGCCTTACATTAAAATCTTCAATCCATTTATTTTTAATATTTGGAATTTTTTCTTTTCTTCTTTTTTTAATTGACGTATAATTGCTATACAATATTATGTAGGTAACAGATGTATGATATAGTGATTAACAATTTTAAAGGTTATATTCCATTTTAGTTATTATAAAATATTGGCTATATTCCTCATGTTGTACAATATATCCTTGTAGATTATTTTATACCTAATAATTTGTACCTCTTAATCCCTTACCCCTTTATTGCTCCTCCCCCTTCCCTCTCCCCCCTGGTAACCACTCATTAGTTCTCTGTATCTGTGAGTCTGCTTCTTTTTTGTTATATTCACTAGTTTGTTATATTTTTTAGATTCCACATATAAGTGATATCATACAGTATTTGTCTTTCTATTTCTGACTTATTTCACTTAGCATAATGCCCTCCAAGTCCATCCATGTTGCTGCAAATGGAAATTTTTCATTTTTTATGGCCGAGTAGTATTCCATTGTATATATATACCACATCTTCTTTATCCATTCATCTGTTGATGGACACTTAGGTTGCTTCCATATCTTGGCAATTGTAAATAATGCTGCTATGAATATTGGGGTGCATGTATCTTTTCTAATTAGAGGGGTTTTTTTTCCTGATATATACCCAGGAGTGGAATGCTGGGTCGTATGGTAGTTCTAGTTTTAGTTTTTTGAGAAACTTCCATACTGTTTTCCACAGTGGCTATACCAATTTACATTCCCACCAACAGTATATGAGAGTTCCCTTTTCTCACATCCTCACCAACATTTGTTATTTGTGTTCTTTCTGATGATAGCCATTCTGACAGGTGTGAGGTGATATCTCATTGTGGTTTTGATTTGCATTTCCCTGATGATTAGTGATGTTGAGCAACTTTTCATATGCCTGTTGGCCATTTGCATTTCTTCTTTGGAAAAATGCCTATTCAGTTCTTCTGCCCATTTTTAAATCAGGTTTTATTTTTTGATATTGAGTTGTATGAGCTGTTTATACATGTTGGATGTTATCAGCCATATCATTTGTAGATATTTTCTCCCATTCATTAGGGACAGACTTTTCCCTTGGTAAAGCTGATCTTCTTTTGGAGTACAATTAACTTTGACACACTGACATACTCTCAAAACCTCTAACTCTTTCCTTTCAAAGACAGCTCCCTTTCCAGGAGAGGATGAAGAAGACCAGGAAAGAAAGGAGAAAATGAAAAAAAAATTTCATCCTGTCATACATGTATTCCCAATTCCCTAACTAAGGAAAAAGATAAAAATCAAATTCTTAATTTTTCTTAATTTGGATGAGACAGTATATTGGGCAACAGACCTAATATTAATCACTAATTTTATTTCTCTCACTCCTACCTCCTTTTAAATTTAATGATGCTTTATGCTAAGTAATGGTTAGAAACACAGTCTAGTATTTTTAGTGGTGCAATGGCTAGAATATTGCATCAAGCAAATATGTTTATATCTACTTCTGCTATCATTTCTTATACTATGTAAAACCTTGTTAGTTTTACCTACTCATTTTCCACTTGAACCCAGATGTTCAAAGCAAATCTTTTCTGAATTAAAATAGCTATTGTGGGCAAATGGAACGATAAAATTAAGAAGGTGGTCTTAGTCAAAGGATAGCTGAAAATAATCAAATTGATAAAGCTGCAGACTCTAAGGATGTTGCATATTCATTTATTCCAATCCTTAAAATTTCAACTGGAAATTTCAAAGAACCACAGAGTAAGAGATGGACAAATGCGATTAAGTCACAGTATGTGTTCTTTGCCAAGATCCTTTTCAGCCTGTGCCTTGATGCTTTTCCTGTTTGGATATACCATTAGCAGATAGCTCCTGTGTGGCATTTGGGTTAGATTATTTTTATGTGTGGGTAACACTCACCTCTATTGCATCCATTCTGTGGCACTTTGACTTGCCCATTCTTCCTGGGGGCCAGGGTTGCTCATGTAGACTCAAGGTTCCCTTTGGTCAAAGAGAGCCCAGTGTTAGGATTTGGTCAGCAATAAACCACCATCTGATAAACAAGGATGATGTGATGATTCTGTTCACTCCTTGGTGCTGCCAAACCTGGGGCAAATCTCATCAGTGCAGGCTTCCTGGAAGGTTTTCAGTGTTTCCTGCTTCTGGCTGGAAACCCAGAGGATGCCAATAGTGAAAAATAATGGGGTGGAGAAACATGCTCTGTTAATATGTGCTGGTGCTGTTTAAGGGAAGAGATGTCATTTGTGGGTTGATTTTAGTTTTAAATTGACCATTAATCTTGCTTTATGACTTTTAGAAAAAAAGATATATTTTTCAATCATATTTTTATTCATGTGTGCTTCAGTCCATAGTATTAATTTCCAGGTGGAAGCTTTATTTTCAAGGGCATCCTTTTTTTCCTACTTGCCAACTTGTGCTAGTATTAATTCTTAAACTCCAGGAAAAGATGCTTGTAAAAGCAGAAGACTAGACTCAGATGAAAAGTAGGGTCTTTGAAGAGCAACTAGGGTACAGAGTTTAAAATGGTTATTTAGTTTGTGTAATTATTATTTGTATTTCAGCAGAATCAAATGGCAAGCAGCAAAGGCCAAGATGGCCAAAGTGATATATACAAGTTCAAAAAGCAGGAGGCCTCAAGAATAATGGTATAATGGATGGGGTTATGGTGGGGTTATGGTGCTTTCATGCAGAGAAATACCAACCAGCCAGCTTTTCAGGACTGATGTCTGAAAACACTGTATACCTGCATCTTTGAGCATACTTTGACTTAGAATCTGTACAAAGGCCTAAATCTGCTAAATGACCTATTCATCTATGAATATTGAAATGCTCACTGGTCCATTTTTAATTTTCCTGTTCTTATTAATTTTTTCTCTCTAGTTTTACAATATACTTTGACCATCCTGTGGAATTCATTGGGTTATATTTCTGAAATCCTCATTCTTTTCTTCTTGTCTGTCCCCAGTTTTATCAAGATAATAATTGACATATATAGCATTGCATAAGTTTAAGGTGTACAATGTGTTGATTTGATACACTTACATATTTTGAAATGATTACCACCAGAGTGATAGCTAACACCTCCATCATGTTGCATAATGACCATTTCTTTTTTGTGGTGAGAACATCTAAGATCTACTCTCTTAGCAACGTTCGAGTATATAATACAGTATTATTAACTATCACAATGCTGTATATTAAATCCCTAGAACTTATTCATCTTATAACTGGCAGTGTGTACCTTTGACCAACATCTCACCATTTTTCTCACCCACCCTGGCCCCTGGTAACCACCCCTCTACTCTGTTTCTGAGTTTGGCTTTTTTAGATTCCACATGTAAGGGATATCATACAGTATTTGTCTTTCTCTTTCTGACTTGTTTCACTTAGCATGATATCCTCAAGTTTCATCCATGTTGTCACAAATGGCAGAATGGAATCCTTATTCTTAAATAATTCTCTGAAAATATCTGATTTTTTTCATAAACAGAGTGAAAAATTTGGCTTGAGAATTCTTGCTTGTGAATTCAGATCTTAATGATATTACATGTAATGTCATGGAAAGATCTTTCTATTCCAGAAATGAATGATCCCATTGAATATTAAGATGTTTCCAATTGGTCAGTAATTCATAAGGGGAGAAGGTCTGGAGACCATAACTTTTATTATGGAAAAGTAGGAAAATCCAACTCTAGATGGAGGTATATGGGAAAGAATTATCATTTTATATTGTGTATCTCTAAAGGGCATAACTAGAGAATAATAGGAAAAAGTTATCAGAAGGAGAATTTCCACACATCACATAGAGATTTCTAACAGTTGAAACTGTTAAAAAGGAATGGGTCACCACCTAGTAATGTGGCCACTGGAGTCTGGAAAAGATGCTCTCAGTCAGGGCTCTTGAAAGGGTGTGTATGGAAGGGGAGTGGATAATCATTAAGGAAATGGGGGGGGGAGTGAGCTTCAGTATGGGGGGAGGGGCAGGGAGCTGGGCATATAGATGTTTTATCAGTGGAGCTGGTAAGGAAAACTCAGAAAAATGAGGCTGGTGCTAGGAGGGAATGGGAAAAAGGCCAGCCACTAATTAGTCCGTGAGGACTGAGAAGATAATGGATACGTATGATCTTTCTCAAATCTTGCCTTGTTGCCTAATGAGTGTATTTGACTTTTCTAACTCTAAGAATCTGTGAAAGAGCACATATTTGTGGTGCACTTGCAAAACCACCCAAGCCCACCAAGACCTCCTTTTGGATGTCACTCTCTCGATATGGTTATTTGGAGCTCTACTGAGCTTGTCTCATTATTGGAACTTTTCTAAGTATCTTTAATGTGTGGGAGGGAGGAGAAGGGATAATAATACCAAAAACTGAAGCCACAACAGCATGATTTATTATAGGACGTATTTCTCACAAGAGACAAAAACAGCATCAGTGAAGAGCAATCACAGGAGACTCACAGTTGTCACAGAGCCAGTTCAACAATTCGTAGAGGGCTGGCTTCATATAAACAGCTGCCTAATAGCAGTCAAATGATTTTCTTCATAGACTTGGGAGGAGACCGTGTCTCATCTGATGCCGTTGTGCTAAAAGAGTGCTGTTAATGACATCTACACCAAATATCAGTTCAATAAATTGCTTCCCATCATTAATCTGAGTGTCAATGTCTGCATTATTGGTGTTTACACAGCAGAAGGTCTCAGGGAGAGATAATAAGGACCTGTTTTTAATGACATTTGATGGTGGCCCCATAAAAACAAGCAAATACATAGCTGGTCTCTTGACTCTGGTGAATCAAAATCACTTCACTTATTCATTCTTTCACTCTATTCTTTGAGTGACTTCTGTGTGCCCAGCACAGTGCTAGGTACTTACATAGCAATGAACAAAAATATTCAGGGAGCTTATAGTCAGTGGGGAGACAGAAATCATCACCCACATATATAATGGACTGTGAGGGCCATTAAAGAAAAGTACAGATTTCTTTGAAAGAGTGTAACAGGGGAAACAAGTTTAGATGGCACTTGACCATTTTTCCAAAAAGCTCAGGGCTTCAGGCTGGAAAAGCTTACAATATTATATGGGTGATGGTGGGTCTGTTTGGGAGTCTAGATATGAATGAACGCTGTGCCTACGTAACCATCAAATCTGTATATGGTTCTCAAGAAAGTGGAAGTTTCCTTATCTCAACTACTAAATAACAGCGTTCTGGTGAGATGCTTGTGGGTGTCAATGACCATTTGCGTAATTAACAACAGGTGCACTGTCAATGAGACTGAGACACAGTATGTCTCTGGGCAGTTGTGTAATATTTAGGCACTCTCCTCCCACCCTTAAGCTTTAGGTGGATTAAAAAACCCTTTGTCCTTGTGACACTCACTATCAGTGTGCGTTGCTTCAGGGATGAACTGGGGCTGCCTTTGGACAGAGTACTTTTTCTCTGAATTCTGGTGTTTATGAGGTGCTTCAGCTGATTCAGGTGTTCTAGAGCTTTCTGGACTCACCCTGACAATGACATCAAAGACCGTGAATCTGTTCATCAGGGGATGCAGATGTGAAGAGCACTCTGGCTTAGCAGTGGCTGCATTTATGCTAGTTTAGGAGGAGCAAATGTCCAAGAAAATGCCACTCACTGGTGGGAACATCCCAGCACCTGGAAAGGTCATAAAAATAGCCTAAGAATATACCTTACCATTTTTGCTTCTATCCCATTGAGTGAGGAAGTAGGTATTATGCTGCATCATCATGTGACTGGAATGTACCATCATTAGCATCTTCCTCCTCACTGATTACATTATTGTATCAGGCACTGTTGTATGTCAGCACTGTTTTAAATTCTATCTATCATCTATTTGTCTGTCTAGGACCTCATTTAATACTCACAACTGATCTCCAGAATGTAACTCCCAAACACAGGAATTTTCAAATTTATCCTCATTGTAAAAGAGGTTATCTTCCGGTTTCCAAAAGGAAAGAGTACTAATTTTATATACAAGGTGTCCACTCTCCTACCTGCCCACCTGTGTCTTTGAATATTATTCAGAATTTGGCTGCCATATTTGACTTCAAGGGCAGGAGGAAGCCAGCAGAGTTTGGGGTAATCTGTAAGATTCTTTAAGTTCACAGGTGCTTAGTCACATAATATACAATTGTATATATGTGTCTCCCAGCAATGTTCTAGGGTTGACAGTGAGTGTTAGCCTCTAAGGACAAGGATTGTAACCCCTTTTCAGTGCTTTTCCTCCACTCACTAGAAAATGCCTGCTACATAGGAAGGGCTCAGTAAATATTTGTTGAGTAAAAGAAGATATTTTGTTGGATAAAAGAAGGAAAATCAGGGCTTTCTAATTGGAACTCTTCTAAATCTAATATTCCTGTTTCTAATTTAGCCCTTGGTTTAGTTAGAAATGAAAATAGTGGTTGGAAGCCTCATAGAGCTGAGAAGGTAAATGGTTGCTTCTTTAGTTAAGCTCTTAACTAAATATTTTGCACTGATTCATTGAAGGTAAGTGAAACAAGCAAAAGTCACCAAGTGACCTTAATACTTCCGCTATGTGCTCATCTATGTTTTACTGTCATGCATGTCACCTGAAAAGTTATCCGCCCTAAATCTTCCTCTACTTGGTATTCACGCTGGTGGTGGTGAAGATGAGGGACGTCGTCAAGGCATTTGTGAACGTACTTGATGTCTTTCAACTTAGCAGTTGTAGCTTGGAATCCTCAGTGCCAACAAGATGTCATCAGCCCTGGGTATTTTATAAGCCTTTTAAAAGGGTGAGTATCCAGGAATGATACTCGAGTAGTTTGTCAGGGCGCTGTGCAGTAACTACTTTGAGGAGCTGCTTCTTGGACTGAAATCAAATTGCAATGGCTCCACACAGCCAACGGAGGTTTTAATATCAGTCCAGTCCATCACCCGTGGAGAACACTATTAATAACCAGGTAAAAGCCTTTGTGTATAAGCCAATTCCATTTACAGTTATACCATGTCAGGCGGATGTCAGTGTCCTATCTTGTCTTAGTCATAATGACGGCTAATATGATCCATACAGGATAATAGATGGGGTGGGAAGGATTATGGAGTTAAAAATCAATCAGGGCTTTTTCATACATTTCTATGCTTTTGTGGCTTGTTAAATCATCAAAGTCTCAAGATTGATTTTTTTGCTTTAGTAATCAATCCTTCACAATCTGTTACCTTTCCCCTCCTCCTTCTTCTCCCACCCTACTTTTTTTTTTTTTTTTTAACATGTAGACAAGAGTTAAATTCTTTCTTTGGGTAAATACAGAGATGCACTCTTTGCCCCCAGAGGGAAGATTTACTATGTTTTGAAGACAGAGCTAAAAACTTGTGAATGCTACTATACCAGACAGGCAAGATATGGGGGTTGGTAAGTATGAAGTAGTTTGTTCTTTTCAGAAATAAGTCATTTATGCTTGGATATTTGATATTTTATTTTCATCAGTTAAAGCAGAGGCTCAGTTTGTAATCTCCAAAGGAAATCCGGTTTTAACATTTATACAATGAGATGTATCAGCATGAAACACTGGTATCCTCAAGCACTGAATGCAGCAACAGATCATGTATCTTTGGCTTTGAGATATATATGGTATATATGTGTGTACATATATAATGTGTGTGCATATTTGTCAGGGTTCTAAGATGCAAGGATGAGAGTGCTAACTTGATACAGAACTGCTCAAAGGGGAAACCATGTGTCTGCTTTCCCTGAGAATTTAGATCTCTTTGGCTAAAAAACACTAAAAATCCAGGTAGTTAGAACAGGTTGACAGTAGATATATGAGGGGTGAAAAGGAGAGAGAGTGGGACTTAGAGATGGATAAGAGGTAGGACAGGAACCCTGTGATGGGCGCATCTGAGGAACTGGGAGGAGGACCAGTGTGTCAGCACAACTTGTGCTATGGAGGTGCTGTTACCTGCACAGCAGTTGGTAGGAGGGAGATCTGACATGCAATAATGGCATTCCATAGGTGTGGGGGACATGGGAACCTGGAAGGGGCCATTCATTCATGACTTCCAGCGGAGAAATTCAGTCTTTAAAAGGATAGTGGTTTGGATCTGGTACAAGAAAGCATCCTTAGATCCTCAGCTCTTTTGAGATTCACCAAGCTCTGGTCACACTGGGGTCATTCAAGTGTTCTTATAGAGCAGTGTTTTGGCAGCCCTATGTGCCTCTGCCAGCCCCCTCCACCTTTAGAGGAGCTGCTGGACTTCCACCTCCAGGCCCAGCCCCATCAAGGTTCTTTAGGGACTCCCAAGGATCCATGGATAGAATACAGGATGTCTTGTGAACTTCAGTGAGAGAACAATTATTTTCATTAAATTCTAACTAAATTTGGTATTTCCTTGAATTGTGAATGTAGACAACAAGCTAGAGCAAAATTAGCACACCTGGGACTTACAGAAATTTTGTATATATATATATATATATATATATTTCATATCACTATTATTGTTGATGCCACTATCTCAAAATACCATTCGCATTCATCACTACTTCAGAATTCTGGTGATTATCAGATACATTGCTATATTTTGTTATTAATCTATTAAATAAAGCAAATATATTACTAATCACAATTTTAGAATATTTTATAACTGTATTTCAATATGATTGGTTTTTCTTATAATTCTAGATATTTTATTTTATTTCATTCACTAATCACAGTCTTTCATTAAACAGGCACTATACAAGTTATCATGAACAAATAACTTGGCTCCAAGGAGATAACCTTCACAACCGATGAATGTGAAAGACCTGGTACTCTAAGCAGTGATCAGGAAGCTCTAGGGTTCATTGGCGATACTCTGGGGACAGGCTAGCAAGAAAAATCCAGTAGCTTTCTCCGCAGTACCTCCCAACACATCCTGCACTTATTATCTTCTGTTTGCCCATCCAGAATCACTCATTTTCCTTCACTCTGTATAGACCTATCATTGGACTTGCTTTCCCTCTGGCCAACAGTGAGTCCTGATAGGAGGTTGGAGAGAGGGAAAAGGGTGGTGTCGGCATGTTTATTCCTCTCGGTGACCTTCCAAAGTGGTAACGTAGCCTAGGGCTGGCTATGCCCCCTGCCCGAAGGTCAGAGCTTCTCTTGAGGCCGCCATCTTTGCACACTTTCTCCTTCTGGGTTCCAGTAGCCTCACTTCCCATTCCTTTTGGGCTTCAGGTTAAAAGTCTTGGGCTACTGTGCTATCCCTTGTGGTTTCCTTATACTCAGTCCACACATTTGTAAATTGTCCTTTTTAAACTTCCCTCAGATTATCTTGATTTTGGCACTGCCTCCTGCTGCCACCCAGCCTGATACATATCCCAATTCCATCACTCTCTCTTCATCTCTTCTACTGCCACCTGGTCCTGCACGGTTACTGCACTAGCCTCCTAATTCACTGCCTGATTTCACTTTTGTGTTCTTAACGCCTACTCATTACATAGCAGCCAAAACAATCTTTTTAAAAATGTAAATCAGATCATGACAATCTCCTGCTTAAAACCCTTGAAAGGCTGCCCAGCACTTTTGTAAAATCCAAAGTTCTTACCCTGATTTAGGACACCCTTCATGAAAGAATCCCGTCTTTCCACTCTGACTCATCTATGACTACTCTCTACTTCAGAACTGTGTTCCAACTACCCTGGCCTTCTCTGATCACTCAAATACTCCAATGATTTTCCTCTCTGAACATCAAATGGCTGCTCCTACCAACCAAATCTCAGAAAGATCATGCATGACCACGAAGACAATGTGGCCAAGCAGTCATTTTCCATGACATTGACTTATTCTAATTTTCTACATAGCTTCCTGCCTAACTGCTTCTATCTATCTATCTGTCTGTCTATCTATCTATCTATCCATCCTCCCACTAGAATCTAAGCTCTACTGGAATAGGGAACTTGTCTTTCTTGTTCTGCACTATATCTCCACCACATCATACAGTATCCGACATATAGTTGGCACTCAATATATACTTATTGAATGAAAGAATGAATCAATGAGCAAACAAGAGGACCCAGTCCTAGAAGGAACAGAGAATGAACCAAGTTTCTAAGACAGAAATTTAAACAGGAAATTTAGAAGGATTGGGCTACTATAACTGCAACAATTTTTAGGACCAGATAGAAACTGGGTTTTTTTTGGCACTGTGTTATGTGGTAATGGCCAGATAAGAACTCCAGAGTCATGCTAGAGTCAGAGTTCTTCATCTTTTTGTGTGTGTGTGTGCCATGGACTCCTTTGGAAGTATGATGTAACCAGTAAATCCTCTCAGAAAAATGATTTTAATGCATAAAATAAAATATCTAGAATTATAAGAAAAACCAATCATATTGAAATATAGTTATAAATTATTCTAAAATTGTGATTAGTAATATATTTGCTTTATTTAATAGATTAATAACAAAATATAGAAATGTATCTGATAACCACCAGAATTCTGAAGTAATGATGAATGTAAATGGTATTTTGAGATAGTGGCATCAACAATAATAGTGATATGAAATATATATATATATATATATATATATATATATATATATATAAAATTTCTGTAAGTCCCAGGTGTGCTAATTTTGCTCTAGCTTGTTGTCTACATTCACAATTCAAGGAAATACCAAATTTAGTTAGAATTTAATGAAAATAATTGTTCTCTCACTGAAGTTCACAAGACATCCTGTATTCTATCCATGGATCCTTGGGAGTCCCTAAAGAACCTTGATGGGGCTGGGCCTGGAGGTGGAAGTCCAGCAGCTCCTCTAAAGGTGGAGGGGGCCGGCAGAGGCACATAGTGCTGCCAAAACACTGCTCTATAAGAACACTTGAATGACCCCAGTGTGACCAGAGCTTGGTGAATCTCAAAAGAGCTGAGGATCTAAGGATGCTTTCTTGTACCAGATCCAAACCACTATCCCTTTAAAGACTGAATTTCTCTGCTGGAAGTCATGAAAGAGATTACTTTCTGATGTGATGTTTGGGCTCATGCTTCCCAATAGTCAAAGAAACAGTTTAAGGAGGAGGCTTCATGCAGTATCTCTGTGTTTCCCCTGGTTTCCATACACTTAAAATGAAATCCTGTGGTTCTGTAAGACATTCCACACATATTTGCTATTAAAAAGAATCCCTCTTGAAGAGTGTTTTAGGGTAAGCCATTCAAGCTCTACCATTAAATCTAGAATGCAAAAGCACTTACAGATGGGGTTCCTTTGGTTCATTCATCACATTTATGATCCATAGACTCTCCCCAAAGTAGTTTCTTCTTTAACCACATTGGTGTGTGTGTGAAATACATCTGTAATTGATCAGAGTTGGAGATGCTCCCACTCACCCTACTTAGAAGAGGGTTCACTTGACTGTGCCCCTTGTTCCTGGCTACAAGGAAACAGGCCTAGAGTGCGACGAACTTTCAAAATGCAGACTTGTGGCTTATTACTGGCCTGGATTTCCTGCTCTTCATAAGAGGACTTTAACAGGATACAAATTTCTCTTATATGAAATGTCTGAAAATAATGGAAGTCCTTACCTACGTACTTTGTGGAACAGGTCTACAGCTTGGAAAGTCTGTCACAAATTTGGCCCATGATAAGATTGTTTTGGTCTGGTCAAAAGAACAGAGGAATTTAAATCTAGGCACTGAGTAATTCAAGGCGCCATAGAACCCTGATGTGTATTGAACCAAAGAGTCTGGTGTGCAAAACTCAGAAATCCTTCAAGGTTTTCTTGTGTGCCACCTATCAGCTTGTCTTATATAGGAGGGTTTTTCAGGGGTAACTAATCCTAATGCTTTGTGACAGATCTTGGCTTTGTGGCAAGTTTTCAAGTAGATTTGAATGGCTTTGGGCTGTTGAAATAATTCACTACAATGTAGGTTGAAATGTGACATCTTATTCTATTAAGCAAAGAAATTGGAATGGAAATCAAGAGCATGAAACATTCTTTGCTAAAATAAATCAGCAATAATTTCCTATAGGGTTGGAGTAGAATTGAGGTTTAGTCTTATAAGCCCACCCTTATGACATCTGACAATCAAATTAAAACCAGGTGTAACCTGTATCACCACAGCCTGTCCCTTCTAACCACTTCCTGGTTTTTGCAGCTACTATATGTGATTCTGATAAGTAGCACATGCTCTCCTGCTAGGAACTTCTGAAAATATTCAATAGAAATCATGAAAGCATGTAAAAAGGGCAAAAATCCCCACTTTTTGGTTTGAATTTACAGTGTGGAGTGCTGAGAGCTTGTTGCTCATGGGAAAGATGATTTTTCATCCTGTCCGCTCTAGCATAGCTGATGGTTGTAGGTGGCTGATGGCCTCCCAGGCGGTAGTTCTCAGAGAGGGTCAGATTGAAACACATTAGTACTAACTAGAATTCAATCCCCTTGACAGGAAGTCACGGCTGAACCTGACTTAGGGTTGTGGCCCAGGTCTTCATAGCCAGCACCTCTTCCTCTGTTTCCACTCCTAGGTCAAAGGCTTATTACCCTTTAAGCCTAAACTTTTACAAGTAATTAGCAGTTGAATGTTCTCTGGGCTCAATTCTCTTATCCATTTTGTAACCAAATATCCATTGAAAACAGCAACTAGGCTTATTGATTTAATTTAGACTAATTTAATTTTTTTAATATAAATTTATTTAATATTTGGCCGTGTTGTGTCTTTGTTGCTGCGCGCAGGCTTTCTCTAGTTGCTGCAGGCGGGGACTGCCCTTCGTTGCGGTGTGCGGGCTTCTTATTGCGGTGGTTTCTCTTGCTGCGGAGCACGGGCTCTTAGGCTCGCGGGCTTCGTTGCTCCGCGGTATGTGGGATCTTCCCGGGCCAGGGCTTAGAACCCGTGTCCCCTGCATTAGCAGGCGAATTCTTAACCACTGCGCCACCAGGGAAGCCCTAGACTAATTTAATTTTAATCGATGACTAGCAGTTGCTTTCACTGGAAGTTTAAATTAAGAAAGTTCCCAATGAAATCAGCTAATAGATTTTGGTATTTCATAAATATTTAGCTTGAAAATGCTAAATCTAGTTGTGCCTATAGAGGAAGTAGACTTCTTTAACTTTTGGAAAGCATAAGAATCAAGTAAATAAATGATTTGTCAGAAACAATACAATACTCATAGGGTTGAAAGCTCTGTCTGAAGTCCTTTTCTCCACATTGAGAAGTGATTGGTTTAAGAATAATTTCACACAAGCCACTGTATTGAACATTCATTCACCTTGAAAGCCAAGTCAGAGTGAGGGCAACTTTGTCAAGGGAGCAGAACCTGACAGCACAAATTTCACTCCTTTCTGGTTACTTAAAAAAAAACCAAACAAACCAACAACAACAAAAAACCAGTCACCCAACCCAGCATGTACAGAAGTCCAGGCCTTGATGCTACTTTAAGAAAAAAATTATTCTCTTTCTTGTTATGAAAACTTTGGCTTATCCATTTCCCCCTGTCTTTCAGGACTTAGGAATAATTTGAAGATTGGACTTGTATGTTGAAGGCTTAAATGCTATGGTCAGAAGTGACCGACATTAATTCATGTTTTAAATTCTGTTTGGATCCCTCCATTTCCATTCTGAGTTCTAATGTCTTTTCATCCTGGCCAGAAGCTGCAGCTATTTTTCTCCATGCTTGACCTAGCCATTTATCCCACTTTCTTTTGGCAGCAGAATAGAAAACAACATTTGCGGCATCCCTAAATTAATTATACTTTTCTCAAGCTAAAGAACTGTGACAGAACCACAAAACAGCAACTGAAAAGTAATTCCTTAAAAGAATATGAAAAAAGGAAGTTGTATAAGATAGGGCAATTAATCTTGCAATAAAAATAATTGTTTACAGTTAAAATTAATGTAACATGCATTCCTCAGCAGATAATAAATTATGGACTTTCTCATTAGCATTTGAATTGATTTCCTCTAATTTCTGAGGAACACATGAGCATGTGACTAGATTAAGTTTAATTGGACTACAGCTGGTGCTGACTGTACGCACATGGGGTGGGCACTTTGCTGACTGATTGGCTGTCTCTGCATTTTGTTTCCATTGTCTTTCTCCACTGTTTTATCCTTACAGGTAGAAAGATTGAAAATACTAGGGTCTTAAAATAGAATTAACTGGAGAAAGGGCTGTGGTTTTGGATAATGTTAGGCAATGAGTTCCCACCAAGAATGATTATGATATAATATGATTATCATATAATTGTTATTACCAACTTCTCATTATTACATAATTATTATTTTGTCAACAGCTAACTTATTGAGCATTTACCGTGTGCTGGTATTGCACTCAGTACTTTACATGTCATTTAATCTTTACAACAGCTTTATTGTAGATGTTATTATTCTTCCCATTTTATGGATGAGCAAATAAAGGCTCAGAGGGGTAAATAACTTGTCCAAGGTAACACAGATGAATATGGTAGAATTGATATTGGAAACCAGTGTTTTTTTTTTTTAATTCTAGGGATCATGCTCTTAACCATTTTATTATTCTGATTGTTTGAAGTTTCAAGCAGTCTAATTACCCTGTTAATGGGGAATGAAAATAGGTAGTCTAAGTTCCTAAATAAGCATCTGAGCAGGTAGCAGAGCATCAATAGAAGGTGGAAATAGCTAAGAAGGGGTTAACTTAGAGCTGATGAAGGTCTATATGGTCACCATGGAGATAGGCAAGGTTTCTCATAGGCCCATAGTTAGGAAAAAAGCATGAGTCCAATTAATATTGGGATTCCTAAAAAGTGGGAAGCAACCAATTTTTCAAAAAAATTGAGGGGAAGAATTGGTAAAACGTAGGCCCAATTCTACTAGGTTGTATCTCATTAGAGCTGAGAAAATTAAGAAGAAAAGAGTAATAGTAGAGTTTTAGTTCTACAATGGATGTTTTCTCTTAGAATAAACTTCTCACTTAAATGAGTAGAAGAACTATTTAGAGCAATTTGAAAAATAAGCTCCTCTGGAGAGTGTAATGGGACTTTGGTGGTGTCAAGCTTTGGTGTCTTTCTCATTCAAGAGGGGACTTAGGTCCCATCGCAACAGGAATGGCTCAAGCCTTTTGCTTTATTGATACATAGTACAAGTTTGGAAGTAGGGGTTCTTTCAGCAGAAGATAAAATAATTTTAGGTGAACTTAATGGGTTTTTCTTTGGCTTGCCATTAGCACCTGAACTTACTCAGGGTCCTCATTTTACTCTGCCTTGCCTTATAGTCCGTTGTTGACATGACTGTTCCCCAAACACTGGGCACTCCTTGAGGTTGGGGACTCAAGGTGTGATAAATAAAAACACCGAAGTGTAGGTATTAGCTACAATTCTAAATAAAAATTTCCTAATTCTAAATAAAGTTAGGTCTTGAAAGGTTTTCCTCCCTAATTTGCCAAATATATTTTATTACACAACGTTGTATTCAGTAGGTTTATTAATAAATTCAAATGTAGGTAATTATATGGAGAAATAGAAGTTGATCATGGTACCCAATATTAGTGGACAAAAAGGAAGACTTTAGGAAACATGATATATGAGGTTATTACTTTGAATATAAAATTTTGATCAAGGTAGAGACCTGCCAGAGTATTAAACAGGGGACCTATATTTTTTAAATACACACACACACACACACACACACACACACACACACGTGCGCAAACACACACAATTTAGGTTTCTCCTCTGTTCTTCAATATTAATCATGGGAAAGAAATAAAAATTAGACACTTGGCTGGTGTGCTAATGTTTTAGTTGAGCTGATGTGCCCAGTATAAATGCCAAGGAACCAGTCTGCTTGGAACCTACATTGATCCTTTGACTTTTGGCATTTTTTACTAAGTTCCTAGATGGCTCCTCTCTTTTTCACTCTCCTCTTATTTGCGGCCATTAAAAATCTGTAATTCCTATCCTTTGTTTCAGTTTTATCACAAGTTGAAATACAACACCACTTAAATTTTCCCAATAAACAAAGTGCCATGTTGTCGCAGCCTAGCCTTTCACCTTTTTATGGCAGGAGTGGAGTGTGATGTCACAGTTGACCCAATACCAGCCTGCCCATAAATGATACAGCCTATTCCCCCTTTGCTTCCTGGCTCGAGCACTGAGAAGGAGCTTAGTATGAAGTTCATACCGTGTTGACAGATTTAAAAGTTGCTACAAACTCTAACAGACAGCAACTGCAGTTTGTAGACATACACAACATATACCGCTCTCTTGTATTCCTAAGTGATGACATTCTTCGTTTAAAGAGTTAACATTTATATAGCTCATTACTGTGGCCTGTCTATGAAATGAAGGTGATGGAGAGAAGGGGTAAGAAAGCTAAATTGATATGAAGAATTTTACCAGAAGAATTTTGGTAAATTTACCATTTACCAGAAGAATTTTCCAAATGTTAATGAGCAGCTTAAAGGGCTGCACACGTGTTGCAACGTAATTGAGTTTGATGCCTTCTGGGAACTCTGAAGCTTTTCCACTCTTGCCCATTGTATTTTGAGAGGTGGAATGAGCCCCTCAGATTTCTAACACTTTGGCTCGGAAGATCCACATGGTACTAAATTGTAAATCTGCAGATGGCCAACAAACAGGGCCAAGCTCCAGTGACTCTTGTTTGGTTTGGGCTTTTCAAGCAACTAAATGAATGGCACTCTTTAAATGTCCCTGGGGAGGTACAACGTGCTATGAGGAGAATTTACTGGAAAGGGGCAAGGAAGGGTTCCTTTCCTGTTACTGGGGCTTTTCCTGGAAAAAAGAGAATAAGCAATTATATGCAAATATGTCCTGAGAATCTTGCCAACCTGTTCCTATCCCTTAGTCCCCATCCCTTCATAGTCTATCTGAGCTCTGTATTGGGAAGGCCTTGGGTTTTTTCCATGTGAAGCAACTACAACTCAGAATGAGCTTATGTTGTAGTTAAATATGTGTATATTTTAAAAGGTTCCCTTTGGTTACCAAAGAGGAGAGAGGTGGAGGGAGGGGCAAATTAGGGGTATGGGTTTAAGAGATGCAAACAACTATGAGTAGAATAGACTGTCAGACTGTTAGGTTCACTGTGGGAGTTCCCAGCACTTAGGACTATGCTGAAGAGTTATAGGCACTCAATAGATAAGAAAGGAAAGGAGGGAATAAGGGAAGAAGTGGGGATGGAGGGGAAAAGGGAGGCAAGAAGGGAGAGAAGGAAGGAGGAGGGTTGAACTTTATTGCCTGGAGGAGTGATGTGCTGAATGATGTTTGGGACATCTAATCTTGATGTAGATGTTTAGAATGGCATGTGATTGGTGGAGCCTATGGGCAGAGTTAAATGATGGAAAGAGCATCAAATTTAAACTGTACATGTTCAGATTTGGATTTAGAGAATTTTTCTCATGATCCATATATGGTTGTTGTGTAATTTTTTTGCTGTCTTAAAAATCTTATCTGAATTCATGCTTCCTAAAACAACATTATATCTGGTTGGGACTCTGTCTCACCTGGATAAATAATGTGAAGTGACTGAAGATGAAGTACTTAATTGCTTGTTTAATGTTTCCAATATATACACAGTTGGGGCTGTCTTGATGCTACTCAGCCTTAAAATTCACTCTTTCAAACCTTTCTCCTAATAAATGCCAGGTTATTTTGGTAATCAGGGACAGTTATTGTGATAATGGCCAATTGCACATGAGTCATTAGGCTGTCAGGGTTCATGGCTTTATGTGATCAGTCAGAAATTTGAGGAAAATAAATTTGAATTTCACTTTGGCCCCTGGGGCCAGACGAGTGCCTGGTGCTTGATAGATATTTCCTATGTGAATGAATGAGTATAATAGTTGATCAAACCACTTAAACTTGACCTGGGTGTTAGATGGGAATAGCAATGAGTTAAAATCACTTAATGACTCACCATAATTTTCTCAAATTAATGTCTCTGTTTTTATTCCTATTCCTGCCTCCTAAATCTAGGTCCTTATCATTTTATAATTGATATTCTGCAGTAGTTTAATAGCTGATATTCCTTTCTCCTACCATTTTTTCTTCCAGTCCCCTGAAACCCCTAATAGTTCATGTCCAGAAATAATAAGCTCCTCAAAATTTTTTTCATCATTTGTTTGTTCATTAGTTTATTCTTTCATTTGCTTAGAATAATTCAAGCAAATGAATTATTATTTTGATGCCTCCCTGTGTAAAGTAATCATCCAGGTGTAATGGGAGGTGGACACCCAGTCAGGAAGGAATATACGGTATTGTAGCACACAGTGTTTTGCCTGCCCCTGGATTCTATAAGAAACTTTTATATTAAAAAAACCAGGCCTTCCACTTTGGCTCTGGAAGGTCAGGAGGTGGGTTAGGAATAGCCTACTCATCCCTGATGAAACTTCTCATCCTGGTCCTTGAGCCTCTCTTTGCATCTCCCTGTCTTATTTTCTATTCCTTCCCTTTATGGTGGAACATCTGTCCTTTCAGTGATAGAGTATTCAATGACTCCACAAAGCAGATCATGTCTTGCTCATGTACCATGCTCATTTCTACATTTCTGCTCTTGTTAAACTGTTGCCTTCTTCCCTCCTTGGACATTTCTCCCTCCTTTTTGCCAACTCATTCTTTAATGTCCAGCTCAATTTCTGTTTTCTCCACTGAACTGTCTTATGCCCCAGCCCATACTTACTCATTCTTTCCTGAATCATAGGACTTAACCTCTTAGTTGTATTTTCTATCATGTAATTATTTCCCATTTAAGTCTCTCCACTCCTCCTTTTGGATGACGAGTCTTTGTATCAATGACTTTATTTTTGTTCTTTTTGTGGTTGCCCTACATCCCTGGCCCAGCACTCCATTTCATTTACCAATAACTGACCAACAAGAGAGGGGTCGCCAGGGCATTTGTTTCTTCATTAGGTGAGGGTAGAGTTGTGAACTTTGTGAATATGAGACTATCTGTTATTAATTAACATTTTTTTACAGCACTTAGTAGTAGAATGCGAAGAATGAAAAGATGGCTAAAATTTTTTATATTCTCAAGATATCAAAATGAAGTTTTATCTTACACAGCTGTTTTTGTTACAGGGAATAGTTCCTTTGACTCATGCTGCCCAAATTATTTCATTATTTTTGCTATTGTTAATTTTATTGTTGTTAGCTTTCATAAATCCATCATTTTATGACCCACTGAGAAGAATTTTGTTGCAGAATTTAAAGGGAGCCAAACAGGCATTATGAAATCAGAAGAGATTTGCATATTTTAAAGCTGGCTGTAACTCTCTTGACCAGGAGTCTGGATTAACAACATGTTAAAGGAAAACCTGTAGGGACCAAATATTGACTCACTGAGCAGGTCTTCATCAATGAATGGTGTGTGCATGTGTAGAGGTCATGCAGCAGGCTGTGGCATTATTGTCACTCTATCCTTCATGAACTTTGGGATTCCTGTGTAGCATCTCCAGGAAAGCAAAGAGAAATTTTTCTAGAATGCTTCATCTGTCAATGAGAGTGAATGATTTTCTGTTGTTTTATCCCATGTGTGGTCATCATGGAAACATTTCCAGCCAAGCTCTGGCTGGATCTCACCTCACAGTTTGAAGCTGTGATACTTGCATCTATATTCTGCAACAGCTTGTAAAATTGTTTTCTGACCACATTAGAGTTTTCTATTGGGATTACTTTATTTCAGGTAATAAATATGGAAGATGCAAAGTATCACGTACTAATTGGCACAAACAGGATTTTGAAATATTGATTTTTCCTCTTTAAAAATGTTGATAGGGCTTCCCTGGTGGCGCAGTGGTTGAGAGTCCGCCTGCCGATGCAGGGGACATGGGTTCGTGCCCCGGTTTGGGAAGATCCCACATGCCGCGGAGCGGCTGGGCCTGTGAGCCATGGCTGCTGAGCCTGTGTGTCCAGAGCCTGTGCTCCACAACGGGAGAGGCCACAACAGTGAGAGAGTCCTGCGTACCGCAAAAAAAAAAAAAAAAGAAAAAATTGATAAATGTTAACTTTAGTCATCTTTTTTTTTCTGGTAGTGTTAAGGACTATGGTTGTGTAATAAATAGACAAAACTATATTTTCAAAAGTTCTAATTTGATTTCCAGGTGACATTTTAATGTTGACAAAATTAGAAATCTATCTTAAATCTCAGAAACTACATAACATATTAAAATTGCATGGCATCAAAGCCAAGAACATAAAGGAAAAAGCTGATAATTTGACTACATTAAAAACAAGTGTAGTAAAACAAAAACCCACCCCATAAACAAAGGTAAAGATGAAGACAAACTCAAAAAAGATTTCTACAACATATGACAAGGGATTTACATCCCTAATATATAAAGAGCTCCTACAAATTGATAAGAATGTGAACATGATAATAGAACAATATAAATGGCAAAAAAATGTAAAAGAATATTAAAGCCCATGAATAATCAAAGAACTACAACTTAAAACAGCAATAGATATTTTCTTCTATGAAATGAATGAATATTGAAATTACTTATTGCTGATAGGAAAATAGGGAAGCATATGGTTTTATAAACTTTTTTTTAAATAAATTTATTTATGTATTTATTTTTGGCTGGGTTAGGTCTTCATTGCTGTGCGCAGGCTTTCTCTCGTTGTGATGAGCGGGGGCTGCTCTCGTGTTGCGCAGGCTTCTCATTGCGGTGGCTTCTCTTGTTGTGGAGCACAGGCTCTAGGCGCGCACGCTTCAGTAGTTGTGACATGTGGGCTCAGTAGTTGTGGCTTGTGGTCTCTAGAGCACAGGCTCAGTAGCTGTGGCACACAGGCTTAGTTGCTCTGTGGCATGTGGGATCTTCCCGGACCAGGGCTCGAACCCATGTCCCCTGCATTGGCAGGCAGATTCTTAACCACTGCACCACCAGGGAAGCCCTATAAACTTTTGATAGTGATAAAAATTCGTCTAACATATTCTGTTGGCAGTTTAGCATAATGTCAGAATTAAAGCTATATAAACTCCTTGGTTCAGGAATTCCACTTCTGGAAATTTGTTTGAAGGGAATACTTGGATAAATACCTAAAAATGTGTAGATGAGGGTATCCATCACAGCATTGTTTATAACAGAAACTGAAATCAATCTATGACTGCCAATAGTGGTTTGTTCAATAACTAATGGGTCCACCACAGATCACCTACAGGCATTAGAAATGATGATGTAAATATGTATTTATTAACATGGAAAAATATATCCCATATGTTAAATGGGGAAAAAAGCAGGCTAGAAAACTATTTATGCTCCCACTTTTCTAAAAAATAATAAAAAATCTTTATTTGTACATATAGAAAAGGTACAGATAGAGAAAAGGTTTAAAGGATATAAACAAAAGATGAGAATGGTCATTAATCTTTGATTATTAGTGAGTTACTAATTTTAAAAAAAGTAATGAATCTTTTTATTTTGGGGAAAATATCAAAGTGTGCTTCTGTCCATAATCACAGATATTAATACAATCACTTTTTAAAGATGGCATTCTCACATCTGGTTCTTAAGGTCACTCCAAGATCATGGTCACATCCAGGCTACTGGAGGATGCAGACATCTTTGCACCAAAAAGGATATAGTTAATCAGTGAGGCAAGCATGAATTTAGATGTAGGACTTCTTGATGAATGTTTCTTTGAATTTTCAAACAACACCAGTGTCTGAGAATGAGAATACAACAAGTCACGAAAAACAAGGCAAGGGATGAGGAGTGTGTATGAAAAAGTCAGAAGAGAGCTTCTCCCCTGAAAGCATGTTCTGTGCACTCCTGGAGGCATTTAACACACCCAGCAGTGTCTTATAGGCATTTCCCATCAACTGGCAAACTGCTTCGGACTGAGAAATAGTACTCATTTCTCACATGGTTCATTGAGCGTGTCCTGTGTGCCAGGCATGGAGCTAGGCACCAAGAATACAAAGGTCAATGCAGACAAACCTGTCCTCCAGGAGCCCAGGGGGAGGGTGGCAGGCAGATTAAATAGGCAATTTCAGTGCAGTTTAATAAGTGCTTTGAGAGGGTTGAGGGTTGAGCTTAGTCTGTCCTAACCTGTTTCCTAGGGACTAGGGGAACCTTCCTGGAGTGTATAGCCAAAGGAAGACCTGTTAACTGGGGATGCAGGAGGAGACTTGTGGAAGAGTGTGTTCCAGGCAGAGGCACCATTTTGTGCAGAGGCCTTGAGGTGAGAACACATCGGTGGGCTGCAACTTCCAGCGTGAAAAGAAGAGCAGACAGCCAGGAGGGCGGGTGAGCAGGGACCAGAGATTTTCAATCCTGGCTGCTTGCGAACATCAATGAGAAATTAAATAAATAAACAATAAGCAAGCAAATCCAAAACAAAGCTATACCTAGGCCCCACCCTCAGTCTGATTTAATTGGTCTCTGTGGTAGGGGGTGGTCTTTGAACCTGGCTTCCCACCCCCCACACCATAGGACACTCTCTCTGCCACCAGCCTGTCAGATTCCCCCAAACTACAGCTTTTCCTTTGTCTAACAGGTCCCTGGTTGATTTCCATATACAGCCAGGATCAGAATTGAAGCGAGAGTGTGAAGAGCCTGGTACACCAGGCTAAGATGTTTGAATTTGCCTTAAGGGCAAGGAAGTGCCTTGTTGAATAAATGTATATGCCACCAGCCACCATTAATAATGTTTAAACAGACTTTACCATGTTTGCTAAAGCCCTGAGATTTTTATGGTAACCACCTGGGTATATAAATGTTTTGCATGAAGGGATGAGGTATAAGAAAGCACAAAAATAGATATGCTATAGAATGGGTTATAAATCTAAACTTTAGTACATTCAGAAGATACATTTCTGAATAGGTGCATGTAAATGGAAAATGTGTAAAGCAAATCATAAAACCACCTGGGGAGGTTGCTTTTAAAAGAATCAGTGAAGTAAAACCTACTGAAATGTTAACAATAACTCCTGATTTATTTGTTCTGCATTATTTGGATTTTCATATACAGTATTGAGTTTTTTAAAAGATGGTATACACATGGAACATTTGCATGTTTACATAAACAGCAAAGTATGTTTTAGTTCATCAGAGGGGAACACGTCAAGGCATTTGGGAATAAATGTGGATTCATTTCCAGACTTAAGGTTGAAGTTTTTTAAGGATATGATTTTGAGACAATAATTTAATCTTTGAGAGATTTCATCAGAATGATAACAATAAACCTCGTCGGAAAAATGAGAATAACATACACACCTTGCAAGTTTGTAGTACAGGGTTATAGAAGGTAAAGCAAGTCAGGCATCTAGCATAATGCCTGGCACATACTAGATACTCAATAAATGGTAACTCATTAACCTGCCTTCAGAAAGAGTTGTAGATGGCCTTAAGAATGCTTCTTAGAATCTGAATTCCTCTAACCTTTCCTAGATTCTATTTCCAAAACATATTTTGGGCAAAAATTGTTGATTGTTGCTAGATGTTTGTTACTTACTCAGTAACAACTTGGTATCTAACTAGAGCCCCAAAGAGTAATTCAGTGTTACCCATACAAGATGAAAACAATTGTTTTTTGATAGGCAAGCTCCCAAACTCAGTAAACCTGTTACATAATTCCAAGCAGTTAATTGGGAATGCGTTTTATAGCTCATGCCTGGGAAGTGACAGAATTCCCATGCTCCAGTTCCGATGAAGCTAGGGAGTGTTTTTGAAGCTGTTCTGTGGTTAGAGTGGATGACTAGCAACACCTGCTTTGAAAATTTTCCGAGCCAAGATGAATTCTGCTGTATGTCATGGAACCCAGGGGACTGAGCAGAGCATTTTTCATGTATTGGAACTGACCCCAAGCTGCCGAAGTAGGACAATGCTGGCAGTCTTTCTGCAGGGACCCTGTCCCCGCCCCCCTCCTCCATGTGGTGGGGTGGTCCCTCTAGCTTTCATATAGATGCTTGCTGGTGCCATTTCCATCCTTTATCTCCCTAGTGAAAAATTAGTTCTGGGGCCCCCTTAGAGAGAATAATTTCAAACTTTATGCAAGCCAGCTTAATACCTGCCAATAGTTCTCCATTGTCTATTAGAGTAAAATCTTGATCTTTATGTAGGGCGAGCAGACATCCTGTTTTGCCTGTGACAGTCCCCAGTTTTTACCTATTGTCCCTATGCCTATGCCTATTAATAAAGCACCCTCTTTCACTCTCAAGGATATTCTGGTCTAGACGCATACTGTGTAATCACACAAACTCTCAGGCCCCATGCGACCGGACCTCTGCCAGCCTCCCCAACTCATGTCCCACATCTGCTTTGCTCACTTGATGCCAGTCATTCTGCCCTTCTCTTCCTCCTTTGAAGACATCAGGCCTGTTACTGCCTCAAGACATTTGTTCTTCATGGATGGCTCAGCCCCCAGATCTCTGCATGGTTTGCTACTTCTTGTCATTCAGGACTCAGATGTCACCTCCTCAAAGATACCTATACTGATCACCCCATCTAAAGTGGCCCACACACCCAGCACAATATTACTTCACCTCCTTTTATCTCCTCTGTCCTATATCCCAATCTGAAATTGTTCTCTTATTTATTTATGTTTATTGTCTATCTCCCTCCTCTAGAATATAAGTTCCATAAGGACAGGACTCTTGTCTGCCATGATCGCTGTTACATCCCCAACTCCTAGAAGAGAGCCTGTCTTATAGAAGGTGGTTGGTAAACATGTGCTGAATCAGGGAATGAATGCGCAACTGCAGGTTTTGTCAAGAAGTGAGGGGGGGAGAATTGGTGAAAATTCATTTTAACAAAACAGCTTTATTGAGACTTAATTCACGTACCATACAATTCACCCATTTAAAGTGTACAGTGGTTTTAGTATATTCACAGACTTGTGCATCCATTGCCACAGTCAACTTTAGAACATTTTCATTACACCAGAAAGTTACTCCACACCCCTTAGCCATCACTCCAAGTCACCTATACCCCCAGCCCTAGGCAAACATCCATCTACTTTCTATCTGTTTAGATTTGCCTGTTCTGGACATTTCACATAGATGGAATCATACAGTTTGTGGTCCTCTGTAAATGGCTTCTTTCACTTAGCACAATGTTTTCAAGGTTCGTCCATGGTGTATTATGTCATTTACTTTTACAGATTTAGAAATTCTATCCCTAGATCTTGTTAGACCACCAGAAGGCTACACACTGGGATGGTGGTAGTTAATCTCGGAGGTTTTATTTTATTTTATTTTTTTTAAGTTTATTTTATGTGGACCATTTTCAAAAGTCTTTATTGAATTTGTTACAATATTGCTTCTGTTTTATGTTTTGGTTTTTTGGCTGCAAGGCGACGCATGTGGGATCTTAGCTCCCCAACCAGGGATCAAACCCACACCCCTTGCATTGGAAGTCAAAGTCTTAACAACTGAACAGCCAGGGAAGCCAAGGAAGTCCCTATCTCAGAGGTTTTAAAATCATGGCTGCACATCAGAATTCCTCCTCCCTCTCATTTTTCAGCTTGTGGCATGTTTAGAAAAGCCAGAGTATCTGGTTCTACTCTAGAGTATATGGAGTGCAGCCTGAGTTGAGAACCATTGGCTTAGCTAATTACCTTCATTGGGTTGTTAAGTAACATTATGCATTTGACTTTAATATTACAAGTAAAGGTCATATGAAACTTGCTGTTGCAAGATATTGTCCACTAACCAGCTGTTGGTGAATCAGATCTTGGACACCAGTCATTTTATAAGTATAGGTGCTACCTATAGAATAATGCAAAAGCACAGAGTTAGGAGTTGTGCCATACTTTGATTCAGCCTCAAGACTTCCTTTGTGATTGTAGTCAAGCTGTTTAACCTCTTAGCACCTCAGTTTCCTTATCTGTAAAACAGTCTCTCTCCTAGGGTGGTTGGAAGCATTAAAAGAAATAGTGTATGAAAAGTACATCAAACACTACAAAATGTGTAAAAAGTATAACTTATCCTTACTATTGTTAAAATGTAGAATCATGGATTTTTAGATTTAGAATAGGATGGAGTAGAAGTGGGGTAAGCTTAAAGTCCAAAGAATTGGTTCTGCTTCCGTTGGTCCATGAAACGAGTAACGCCCTCACTTTGATTTCTCTTTCCTTGTTGGTATATGTTACGGTTGGACCAGGTGATAACTAAAGACCCTTCAAATGAAAAAAATATGCAAATCAGATATTCTCTGACCCATTATAGTGACTCCTTCTCTAATACTTCAAATGACTTCCAGTGGCTTGGGCTGACTCTACCCTGACATTACTTACAACGCACACATACCTACTTCAATTTAGTCATTATTCAGAGCCAACCATCTTTTGTAAAAGTTTACCTTCCAATACTAACCACCTCCCAGTACATTATTATTATGAAAAATTTCTAAACATATAGAAAAGCAGAGAGTACAGTTGACCCTTGAACAGTGTGGGTTTGAACTGCATGGATCCACTTACATGTGGATTTTTTCCCAATAATAAATACTACAGGATCTGCAGTTGGTTGAACTGTGGATGCAGAACCGCAGATCTGGAGGGCTGACTATAAATTATAGGTGTATTTTCAACTGCCTGCAGGGTCAGCACCCCTAACAACTGCGTTGTTCAAGGGTCAGCTGTATAATGAACAACGATAAACTCATCCTACATAAAATTTACCATATCTTATCTTCTTTGAACTATTTTTTTAAAATTTATTCATAATATTTAACTTTATTCGAGTGCCTACATAAGATAATGACATTTACCTACATAACCACTATTGCATTATCACACCTAATGAAATTAACAATTTAATCATTTAATATCCAGCCTATATTCATATTTCCATTATTTTCTCAAAATGTCTTTTATAGCTACATTTTTTTTATAGCTACTTTGTTTGAACCAGAATGTATTGCAATGTATGCATTTATAATGTCTCTTAATCAGGAGCCCCCCCTCTCAGCTTGTTTAGTCTCCATGAAATTGATAAGTTGAAAAGACTTGACTAGTTTTTCTGTAGAACACTCTACTTTCTGGATTTGTCAGTTTCCTTGTGGTGTCATTTAACTTTTTCCTTTATCCTTTGTATTTCCTGTATGCTGGGAATTGGATCTAAAGCTTGATTAGATTTAGATTAAACAATTTTGGCAACAATGCTTCATGATACCATGTGTTTTATTTACATCCTATCAGGAGACAGTGTACTACCAGAGACGCAGAGGGCCCCCACTGCTCACTGTAATTTTCATTCAATAGTGTTGGCTACAACAGCACTGGAGAACTAACAAAATAGAAAAAACGTTTTATTTGACTGATTACTAGTAACATAAATTATATTAATTTATGTGAACTGTTTACTATTCTTTTCTAATTAGAGAATAGCACTGTTATGATTATATATTTCATTAACTCATGTGCCTGAATCATTTTGTGATAAGTTCTATTTACTTAGACTGGAAAACCCTACACATGTAATATTCATAGATTGTTGTTGGGTAACATTGTGGTCTCCTCAGTCCCTCCCCCAAACCTAGAGGAACATTGTAAAACATTTTCACTCCTACGAACACACACACGCACTCTCTCTCTCTCTCACACACTTTGTCCTGGCAGTATATATACATTATAATAATAAAGACCAACAGAACATTAAAGATAATATATTAAACAAAACCAAAATTTCATTGTTTACAATATCCAAATTTCTCTCTTAGGTCCTCTTTTCTTTGCCACAAATAAAGAGGAATAATGTGAGAGTGTACTTATTTAGGATTTACTAAGAAATTGGTCTATTTGATAAGGAAAATGAATCAAGGTGGGAAATCTTTGCATCTTTTTTTCCCATGCTTATTATTCAATATAGTTACAGGAAGCCGCTCATCTGTTTTTCTTTTTTTAAGTGTCAAATTTTATTGGTAATATTACAAATCTCTTAAAAACATGAGATCTGAAGTAAACATTATTAAATGATAATATTTTAAAACTAGGTGTTGTGTATTGGTGATGGTATTAATAAGCAATATTTATTAATGGAGCTTTTGCTAAGGGTTGGGCAATATTCTAAGGCAGTGTTTCTCAAGTCCAGCTTCGCATTAGGGTGACCAAGAGACTCACATGTAGAGATCCTGAAATTGGTTCTAGGCTGAGGCTGGGGTAGCTGTGTTTTTGTTTTTTTTTTACTTTTTATTGGAGTATAGTTCCTTTACAATATTGTGTTAATTTATACTGTACAGCAAAGTGAATCAGCTATACATATACATATATCCCCTCTGTTTTGGATTTCCTTCTCATTTAGGTCACCACAGAGCACTGAGTAGAGTTCCCTGTGCTATACAGTAGGTTCTCATTAGTTATCTATTTTATACATAGTATCAATAGTGTATATATGTCACCCACCCCCTTTCCTCCTTGGTATCCATACGTTTGTTCTTTACATCTGTGTCTCTATTTCTGCTTTGTAAATAAGATTGTCTAAACCAATTTTTTTCAGATTCCACATGTATGCGTTAATATACAATATTTGTTTTTCTCTTTCTGACTTCACTCTGTATGAGTGTCTCTAGGTCCATCCATGTCTCTACAAATGACCCAATTTTGTTCCTTTTTATGGCTGAGTAATATTCCATTGTATATATGTACCATTTTTTATCCATTTCTCTTTATCCATTCCTCTGTTGATGGACATTTAGGGTGCTTCCATGTCCTGGCTATTGTAAATAGTGCTGTAATGAATATTGGGGTGCATGTGTCACTTTGAATTATGGTTTTCTCTGGGTATATGCCCAGTAGTGGGATTGCTGTGTCGTATGGTAGCTCTATTTTTAGTTTTTTAAGGAACCTCCATACTCTTCTCCATAGTGGCTGTATCAATTTACATTCCCACCAACAGTGCATGAGGGTTCCCTTTTCTCCACACCCTCTCCAGCATTAATTGTTTGTAGATTTTTTGATGATGGCCATTCTGACCAGTGTGAGGTGATACCTCATTGTAGTTTTGATTTGCATTTCTCTAATAATTAGTGACTCTTATCTGTTTTCTAATTGTTTATTGCACTTGGGAGTGTTCACCCCACCATCTACTGCTCCTTATAATACCAATAAGAAAAATCCAGACATTTCGCCTGAGCCACCATCTTGATTTTCTTCTGTAGTGATGTTAACATTAGGCACTTCACTGCTATTTGATTCTTATGTTACTTTTTTATTGTCCTGGGTTTTTTTCCCTGATCACCAGAAAGTTATAGTGTTATCTATTTTCACATCAAGCAATCTTGATGCTTACATGATTTATATATATATTTTGCAGGTTCCTCACCTCCTTTCTTCCTTCCTCTTTCTTCCACCCGCTGCTCCATCATTTCTCAGTTTTTGTACCTTTAATTTGTTTGCCATTGAAAAGGCATAATATATTTTATTATTTGCTCTGTATTTTAATTCTACTTTCTGTAATCTGGGGTAGATATGAATGTTTGGGGACAGCTTTTCCTTCTATCTCTAGACCTCCTGAGGGATTTGTATATAATTTTTAAAAAATGGATACTAAAAGGTCAGCTCTGTGCACAGTGAAGAAGAGTTGGAAGAATTTAAGTAGCCTGCTGCTTTTATCTCGTTTGTTCTTATGGTCCTCTAAACAGATTTTATGACTTTTCAAGTTTTGGTATTTCAATAGACTTCTCTAGTTTTTGTTATCTTTGTAAAATGCTTATAAGGTGAATAAATTTGCAGTCAGCCCTGCATGCAGAACTTGTCATTTGTGAAACTGTTACTAAATAATCCTGGATAATTAGTACAGAAGGTAGTTGCTTTAAGAAATATAAGAAATATTCAGCTCAAGCCACTAAATCATTAAGTTTGGGATTTTATCATGTCACTAAGCCCAAGATTTCCTGTGAAAATCAGCCAACTTCAAAATATACAAGCTTCTAGAATTTTCTAGTACACATTTTAGAAAGGTAGAATTAATTTTTCACTGTTTCCTCTCCCTACCCCCACCCCCTCACCTGGGATGGGTAGATAGTTAACTTGACTCTAAATTTACTGCCAATAAAAACTAACAAGAGTATCTGCATTGAAATAATTATCTTGTGATATCACTTCTTAAATATAATAAATGAAACAGATATGATGCATAGCTTATGCATACTCTTTGCATAGATGTGAACAAGAGATTTACCATTTGGTATAAGATATTTACATCCGTTCATCAAAATATGACTCCCTTTGTAGTCTTCTAAAGCCATGCCTATAATATACATTATTATGGTAATTTAAAAATGGAACATAGAGTAGAGAAGGAACATGATAAATGCATATCATGTTACTCTTTATAGCTCCAGTAAATTTTGTACCTTAGGCTAGACTGAATACATTTGGAGATTCTCATGCAACAATCATTTGGAAATGCGTCAGTCAACAGGATTCCTTTACTCATTATTATTTAGCCTAAAGATCTAAGGATCTGTTTTTATTCTGTTATCAATTTATTTCCAAGAAATGTTTCTGCCTTAACCTCCTTGAATGAACATTCCTTTCTTCCTTTTATAACGATTGTAAAGCTAGACCCCTTTCTACCCTCATTTCACCATTTCCAAGGGTCCCACATTTCTTTTTTCCACAGGATGCATTCATCTACAAATTGGTTTAACAGATATTTATGAAACAGCAGCTGAGCCTCTAAAAATATATTTTTATCCTCTCTCAAAGCAAAGGCTAGAGAATTATCTTTCCAGTTTCTTTTATTTTCTAAGCATTAAATCCTTTAGTCCAAATCCTGGAAAAAATAAGAGAAGGCATTTGTTGAATTACACAAAGGGCATTCAACCTGGTTTCGACCTCGGTAGCAATGCAGTCTGCAGCCTAGCTGTCCACTATCCTTCCCTGCAAAGGTGAAATGATTTAGAGGCCTAGAGAAACTTAATTTTTCTTGATCACCATGTGCAACCCGGAATTTTAATGGCAGGCATAATTAATTCTTCTGATGTTAATCATCAGGGCTGGGCTCCACAATTATCAGTCTGGTGCAGCTGGGGCATGGTGCAGACATGAAAAATTAGGAAAATGAATCAGTAATAGGGTGGCAGATTTAATCTGCATCATGAAAACAAAGTTAAAAAGAGGAAGATCGAGAGAATTTCAGCTGAAGCTTTTGTGCCAATGTGCAGTGACAGAACTGAAAAATGTTGCCGATGTCCAAAGTGATTGGTAATTACCAAGCCATTGAATTTTTTATTGTCAATTTATCATTGTGCCAGAGGTTAAATTTAACATCTTCTTCTAAAGCCATCACTCTAAGAAGGCTCACTGCGCATCACATGGCTTAGAGTCAGTGAAAGGTTAATCAGGTATTTCTTTAGTTTGCATGTGTCTCCAAACTCCCCTTCCTTCTGAGCTGTGCCGGGCTACTGCCGAATGCCTGCCATAAGAGGCTTTCCACTATTTCTTACCTATGACTTTCAGATAAATATCAGATTGTATTACTTACACACTTCTCTCTCTCTATTGGCATTTACTAAGAACCTTGGAGCAAAAAAGAATTATACCTCAAGGAAGAAAAATCCCATCATTTCAAGCCCTGGGGATACTTCAGTTAAGGTGCAGCTGAGGCAAGGCATGTTCTGTCTCTCTTTTTCTCTCTTCCTAGCTCTTTCTCTGTTTTAAATGCTATTTTGTCAGGAACATTGGAAGAAATGATATTACCTCTTCTTAAAGCAAAATTAAAATTCCATAACAATTTTATCTGATTCAGAATTAACTCTCTTCTTCATCTCTTTCTTTTTTTTTTTTTTTGCATAGGATATCCATTTATTAATAGTTGGAAAAAAGCTTACTCTAAAAGGAAGGAGATATTTATCCATGTGAAAACTGGATACTTCAAATAACTGCTTCTTTGAACAGCTTGATGAAATATTTGAACAGATCCAGAGCAGATACTGAAATTCCACAGGAAAAGCCTCTTCATACTGATTTTTACAAAGTGACTTTGCTTTAATTCAGTCACTGCCCCAATCTTTAACATCACCTACCTGTTTCACCTTTTTGTTGTTTGCTTGATTGTGCCTCTTCTATGTATTTTGAAATATAGAGCATTCTCTTATTAAGGGAATGGTATATATTTTCTGTAAATTAAAAATGGAAATAGCCTTTAGGGAGACTTGAAAAAATCAATGTGTGCATTAATTACAGCAATTCATTACTCAAATAAATGTGGGCTTAACCTTGCATTGGATACAAATTTAGGGACTGAGGATGTTTGCAAAAGACAAAGCCTGTGTTCCTGATCATGTTAATCTGCAGATCAAAGACTGTGAATCCATGCCTGGTAGAAGCTCCTCAGGGGATAGGCGAGCTGGGCTCCATCCCGGCAGCGGGGCAGTGAGTTATTATTGCTGAATACAAAGCTGGTCACGTGACTGTCACCTACCAGCAGTGGCACGAGTCCTCCTGCCTGGGCTTCCTGAGCCCTTGCTTTTCTATAATTAAATCTGAACCATAAAAGCCATACCTGTTAAATGACCTCCAGCTGCCCTCATAAACAACACTGGGAATTTTGCTGGTAGCAACTCTTTGCTTTTGGAAAGAACATAGGAAAATATCCTATTTAGCCTCCTAGAGACTTCCTTCCTTTATCTTTTTTTTTTTTTTTCCAATTCTCCCTTTTTGGAATTTAAATAGGGGACTCGAAAATGCACAGCAAATAAAAATATAGTATAATTTATTGAAAAGATTCAGCTGTCTTCTTCTGAATTAGTAACCTGTCCTTTTAGGAAGAAGAGAGAGAAAGTGGAATGAAGGAATGTAATTTTTCTAACAGCATTTGGCTGCCTTTCTTTGATCATGTTTTATGGCTAGAGGATAAATTACCATGTGAAGGTTTCTGTTTAAAACCTGAACATGTTTAGTATGATTTGAACCCTGCCATATTTTGCATAGCTGCCTTTTGCCTGAGCAGGTTTAATGCAAAGATCAGCAGCTCAGAGCATAACACATATTAGCCAACTCTTTTCTGCTGTTGGAATCCCCCACTATTTAAATTGGATTCTTTCCAAAACTGCAACTAATTAAGAATCAATTCAGGACCATTAGCAAGTGGGACCAGCTAGCTAGTGTTGCTATTTCAAAAGAGTTAGTTTTAATGAGCGCCAATACTGGATGGGGAAAAAGAAACAGATTAAAGATAGTGTAGGGGCCTTCTTCAGCTAAACTGAGCTACTAATAGTACATGGAAAGATGCTGAACTTATAGTCCTTTGGAATTGATCTACGTACTGTTCTTAAAGAAACTTTGAAAACATGAATGCAGGTATTTAGAGGTACATTAGAGGTTCAATAACGATTTATAAATGTTACAAATTGTTGGCTTCTGTAGTGGAGTGCGCCTTTTATTGGAGAAACATATGCGTCTGCTTTCAGACCCATTAACCTCAGCATTGCCAAGCCATTTTCTCTTCCCTGGGCTTTGTACTGGCGCACATCTGCTTATCCAGACTGCAGTGCATGCAGATGGTGCTTTTTAATTTGTTAAAGAGTTAGCAGTGCCATATTTTTGACAGCTGTTCTTGAGTTCTTTTACCACAAAGAAAAACTTTGCTAGAACCTGGTGTTTAGGAGAGAAATTTGATGCTCATGTCTTTATTAATTTCTTCTACTCTTTCTTGGATCTTAGTATCCAATCCTTCTTTGTTATTATTATGAGTTGTGTGCAGGCTGCTGTTTTTCTCCAGAGGATGAAGGTGAAAAGTTAGTATACAGTTAACTTGCTTTGAACATTATAGTATGAATATATGTGTGATTTCAATGGGGCAGCTGAATATTTAATCATTAGAAAGGATAGGCAATAAATCAAATGTCTGAACTTGGATGCATTATCTGATATGCTTGATTTCAGACTTAACCTTCCTCATGGACTTCTGTTGTGAGAAATTACCTGGACTAAGTTTCTTCATTTGAAGCAATCATAACCCAACCAAAGAGCTTTTATGATTGTAAGATAATAGCAATAAAAAAGAGATTGTTGACTTCTAGCAGTGGACAAGGACAATAAAATATATTACTCCATAGAAAAATAATTTTACTAAGTTTAGGTTTGATTACATGTTTGAGGTGGTATAGGGTAGACATTGAAAAGGCAATTACAAGGACATTGAAGACTTGTGAATTTAAAGGATTCTTTATAATGCCTAGGGCTAAGGAAAGTCATGCATGCTTATTGGGGTAGGTTTTTCTCTAGTTACAATTGTTATCAAAACAATAGAGTAGCTTCTCTGAATCTGTGTACTGTTATTTAAAATTGCAATATAAGGAAACGTTGTCTCCCCTCTGCACTACCATCTGCCCAGTCACCTGGTAGTCATCCTTGATATGTGGGAAGGGAGTGTGAGTCACCCTCACACTCCCTTCCCACATATACTCAATAACAAAACCCTTTTGATTTTCCCTCCTTCAGTTTTCAATTCTGGCACCTTTGTTCCACCCCCTTGCCTCTGTCTTAGTTTGGACCTTCATTTCTTGATTGAAACCAAAACCAGATGTTTCACCTCTGTATATCCAGTCCTAGCACAGTACACACAGTAGGATCTCGAGAAAAATAAATCGCTGAATGAATTACTTCCCACAAATAATAGGCCCTGCTCTAGGATGGGAATGGGACTCAGAAAATCTGTCTTTATGGATTCAGGCTCATGTACATGAACATGCAGATGAACAGTTGGTTGATCTCAAAAGCTCACTTGCTTGGGTGATGTGTGCAATGTTTAGGCTGTGTTCTAGCCCACAATTGACCATCAGAGGCACACACAGAGGAAACCAGAAATGATAAGACATTTTCCAAATTCCAAATTAGTATCAGCTTTACTTCATGTACATCAGAGGGTAAATGTTTTAAAGCGGTTGAAGAATGAAGTCACTTTGGGTCAAGGGTGTGTGGTAGATTGTTGTGGTAATGGCCTCCAATTTGTTCATGGCTTCCTTGTACCCATGTCCTGGGGCAGTCCCCTCTTACAATGACTCTGAGCTTGACCATGTGACTTGCTTTGGCTGCTGGTATAATAAAAAATGTGAGACAGTCAGAGATGTGAAAAGTGCTTGCACAATGGAGCTTGCCCTCTTTTGTTGCGCATGAGGCTGCAGCTACTGCCACTATGTGAAGAAACTTTTCTAGCCTGTTGGATGATGAGAGACATGTGGCTCAGCCACCCTCATCACTTCAGACAACTGCAGACACGTGAGTGAGGCCATCCTAGACCATCCAGCTCTCACCTGACCGGTCAGCTGACCAAAGATGCACAAGCAAACCGAGCCAAAAGCAGACAGTCCTGACACAGATCAGCAGCTGAGCAAAGACTTGTCAGCAGTAATAAAGGGCTATTATTTGCAGCCATCAAGGTTTGGGTGGTGTGTTATGCAGCAAAAGCTAACCAATGCAAACTGACAACTGTCTTCTCCACTCCAGCTATTTAGAACACTGTTTGGGAGACTAGATGTTTCACTGGACTTCACTGGAAGTCCCCAACTAGATGAATCCTAGGTATGGGATGGGGTGTGGAAAAAATAGTTTAAAAAAAGCCATTGATTTCAACCTAGGAATGTTTGACATTTTTGGTCCTTAGGTGTAGCTAACTCATTTGAAGAGGATAGTAGGAAACAGAATGATGGTGAGCAGTGAGTTTATATGATGGTGCAGTGGGGGGAGGGGGTGGGGTGGAGTATGCTGGGATTGGGACTCAGGAATACTAAACTGAAAGAAGAGCTAAGGAGCATGGCGCCGGGGTGGAGAGAACATGCAGCTGGAGCCACCTCTCAGACTTAACCCTCTAAACCTTTTCTGAAGGTCATGGGTGCATCATGGTTTGCAGGGTCATCTCTTGCAAAAAAAAAAAAAAAAAAGTTGAGAATTTATTCTGACTAATGTTCTGAGGTTGTTAAGAAGTAATAAGGAAGCACCTATTACTTTTGATTTTTGCCTTTTGACATCAAAACATAAGTTTTATTTCATTCATTTAACAAATATTTACTTATTTCCTATAGGTATCAAGTACTGTGATTTGTGAAAGAAATACAAACTCTCTTTCCTCAGAGTGCTTTCAGTCCAGAAGTGCTGACAGACAAGTGAACAGAGTAGATATTTACAGTAGGGTGAGCAATATGATAAAGGCAAGAATACTCTGCTTGGGACACAGAGGAGGAGAACGTAGCTCATTCTACTGGTGAGGGTAGAGGGAGGGCTGGTTTGCCAGGAATAGGAGCTCTGAGGCTTCTCATAATGTAGTAGTTCCTATATGTATTCAATAGAGCATGATGACTTGAGAAATATTGAGGTACAAGTCCCCTCTTTACCTTCAACCTTATCTCTCACACTTGCTTTATTTTTTATTTTTATTTTTTTTTGCGGTACGCGGGCCGCTCACTGTTGTGGCCTCTCCCGTTGCGGAGCCCAGGCTCCGGATCTGCAGGCCCAGCGGCCATGGCTCACAGGCCTAGCTGCTCCACGGCATGTGGGATCTTCCCGGACCGGGGCACGAACCCGTGTCCCCTGCATCGGCAGGCAGACTCTCAACCACTGCGCCACCAGGGAAGCCCCACACTTGCTTTCTATTGAGTCCAAATGTGTTCTTGATGGAGGAGGCCCAGGTATTCCAAAATCAAGGCAGCCAGGCACCAGCCTGAGGACCAGCCTGATGAGGTTGCATCTTCACCTGATGGCCAGAAGAACAAGGGCTTCCACAACTTGGCTATTTGGCCACATGCTGGGCCCTGTGACTCTTTCTGTTTTTACTCTTGTATATTTAGTTTTATGTCTGAATTTCAAAAAGACTTGCCATGTGTCTTACTGTTGATGTGTGAAGGGTTTATAAGTAGGTGCAGATATTACCTCGTAAAAAGAGACATACATTTAAAGACGTTTAGAGAAAGTCCTTTGTTAAAGCTGTCCAGCTTTGCGACCCTCTCGCTAAGTGTGGGGAGTTTGCCAACTTACGGCGCTTAGCACAGCCTTTCCCATTTAAAAAGCTGAAAAAACGCTGGATAACTTTTTCAGTTTTATCAGCTGGGGGGCAGGCACCTAGGATTGGCCAATCAGATGCATCCATTGAGGGTAATGCCCATGGAACTACTGATGTGAAGGACCAGTGACCTAGAGAATTCCCTTGCCCAGCTGAGGACATTTCCTATGCCTTTGGTCAGCAGTGTGAGAGACACTGCTTTGTGGCTGATGCTGGACTGTGCTTCTGCTGCCTGGCCTCCCTTTGTTCCTGTTGTTTCCAAGCCTGGGTCTCTAGCCCTCCAGGCAATTCTAAGAGCTGCCCAATATCCTTCAGTAATTTTTTTTTTTCCTAAACAAGGCAGTTACTCACAACTAAAGGACACTGATATGCTTCATTATTGTAATTTTAAAAGAGAGATTGGGGAGGAGACTTCACAGAGCAGGCTGGCTAATTGTATTTGTTGAGGCTTGGTTGATGAGAACAGAATCCACCCTAGCCAGTTTTAGCAGGAAGGGATTTAAGGCAGGGGATTAATTGACTCGTAATCATTGGGAGAGTTGAAGAAATAGATCTAGGTTGAGCTTTATGAAAACTCCCCCAATTCTTTACTTATTTATTGGTTATTGTTCACTGTCTATCTCTTCTATTAGAATGTAAACTCCCATGAAGGCAGCAATCTTTGTTTTATTCCCTTTTGTACTTCCAGGCACCAAAACAGAGTCTGGCATATTGTAGGTACTCAGTAATACTTTAATCATAATGATAATACAAGGTACATAGGGAGAACTTTTGAAAGAGAGAAACCAGAAAAAAAGGCTTTTAGCCCATCCCCAAAGAGACCATAAATTATGGGTGACTTTTCTGAGTTGGGAGATAGTTGGACCTTCTTGTCCACTAAAAAGAGCTATTTTTTTTTCCCAAAAGGATGAATCAATATATTTATGTTTAATGTGTATAATTTAGGCCATCTCTCATGTAGAGGGTGACATTAGTAATGTATCCTGGTTTCTGTTACTTGAAAGTTTTGATTAAGGGTTTTATAAATAGAGTAAATTCCAGAATTATGGAATTTGAGATAAGGCTGGGTTGACATAAAAACTGGAATAATTTGGACTAGATAAGCCTCAGTAATATACCAAAATTTATCTAGATGATCAATTTCTTATAGATTCTGGGGAAGAGTTTGATAGGTTTTACAAGGTAGAGAAATCAGAGGAGGGTGGATTCTGTTCCCTTCTTCCCTCCTTCCCTCCCTCCCTTCCTCCCTCCCTCCCTCCCTCCTTCCTTCCCTCCCTCCCTCCCTCCCTCCCGCCCTTCCTTCCTCCTTCTCTCCTCCACCTCTCTCTCTGTCTTTTTTAAATTTTTAGTTCTATCCTTTTTCTATACTTAAAAAGCCACATATGATAGTAGACCAAGATATCTCAAAATTCAATTAAATTCATTCATGAAAAATCCCATTAAAAGAACATTAAAAAAATCTACTCTAATTCAATAGGAGCCAGGGAACTTGGAACAAGTCTGACACTTCTGTTTTTAATCACTAAATTTTTATTGATAGACTTTACAACAATAATCCCTTATTTAGATAACCACATTTATACTCCCAATAAATTCCACACCACTGTCAGTTCTTCCCCATGTCCAAATAAAAAGAAAAACAAAATTCCTTGAAGCTCTCATCAATTTCACAGGACATTGCTAAAACAAATGCTAGAGTCAGAAGAGTTATAAAAATTAACTGCATATTTAATTAATTGTGCCCAAGTTAGTAAGTTGTCTGCTTAAAATGCAGCTTTAGTTTAAAAATAGACTATTCTTACTTGTCAGTAATGCAGGCTCAGAAAGATGGATCTTCTTGTATAGGCAAAACAGTTTATCATAGCTAGCTAGCTGGCTGAGATCTGCTGGCCAACTGAGCCCTGGGCTTCTGATCAAGCAGGAAGGCCTCCTCTTCCCAAAGACCTAATCACATGATGCTAACAAAGCAAAAAAAAAAAAAAAAAAAAAAAATGTAGGCAAACTTGCAAACCCTTGAGAATCAGAATTACAATAGAGGGCTTCCCTGGTGGTGCAGTGGTTGGGGGTCCGCCTGCCGATGCAGGGGACACAGGTTCGTGCCCTGGTCCAGGAGGATCCCACATTGCCGCGGAGCGGCTGGGCCCGTGAGCCATGGCCACTGAGCCTGCGCATCCGGAGCCTGGGCTCCGCAATGGGAGAGGCCACAACAGTGAGAGGCCCGTGTACCACCAAAAAAAAGAAAAAACCAGAATTACAATAGATATTAGAGTCCACCAAGATATTAAAGAAACGCTGGGTTTTGATTCAGATTTACTGATTCCAACAAAGTTGTTTTCAAGTTTGTAGATGGTTCATCATTTCACTCTCTTGACCATTTCACTGATTGTTTGCAAACTCTTTTGAGGCAGAGGTTAAAATCATTGTACTTTTTACAAACTGTTGACAATTCTTGTAAAACCTTTTTCTCCCAAGACAAATTCTAAAACTTATTGGCTAAAGCGATATTTGGGTGTAATCAATGATCTATCAAATCCCGACCTCAGGATCATCTTCTTTATTATTTGGGAGAGAAATTTCCATTTAAGCATGTATCTTCCTTAATTTCTTTTTTAAAAAAATTGAGATATAATTGATTGACAATATTAAATTAGTTTCATGTGTACAACATAATAATTTGATATTTGTATTGATATATATTGCAAAATGATCACCACAATGTCTAGTTAACATCAGTCACCACACAGTTACAAATATTTTTTCTTGCGATGAGAACTTTTAAGATCTACTGGCTTAGCAACTTTCAAATATACAATACAGTATTATTAACCATAGTCATTATGCTGTATGTTACATCCCCAGGGCTTATGTATTTTATAGATAGAAGTCTAAACCTTTTGACCCATTTCATCCATTTTGCCTGCTCCCCAACCGCCTCTGGCAACCACCAGAGTTCTCTGAATCTATGAGTTTAGTTAGTTTGTTTGTTTAGATTTCACATATAAGTGAGATCATATGGTATTTGTCTTTCTCAATGTGACTTATTTCACTTAGCGTAATGCCCTCAGGGTCCATCCATATGGTTGCAAATGGCAGTTTCCTTCTCTTTTAAGGATGAGAAAAAAAAAAGGATGAACAACATTCCATTATGTATATACATATAGTGTGTATTTGTGTGTGTGTGTTTATTTGTGTGTGTGTATATATTCATTCATCCAGTGATGGACACTTACGTTGTTTCTGTGTCTTGGCTATTGTAAATAATGCTGCAATGAACTTGGAGGTGCAGAAATCTTTTTGAGTTAGGGTTTTTGTTTTCTTTGAATAAATATCCTTAATTTCCTTTTGTCTTACCTCTTATTAATTACTCTGAAACACTCCCTCCCTTTTCTGCATATTGGTGTATTTCAAATTCACAATAGCATTGTACTTGAGATACCATGTGCATAAATACTTACTTGAATCAAATAAGACTTTAAGTGCACCTGGGGAGATTATTGTTAGTGGAATATTTAGTATCACTCACTTGTGAGCATCTACTCTGTTCAGAGTACCCTGTGGGATTCAGCAAAACCTGCTTTTCTTTTTGTTAAACAATAGAAAGAACCAGCATCTTATTTGTCTTTTTGGAAGTTGGCTATTTTCACATACTTGGTTTTATTACATATCTACTAAATGAACTAGACTGGGTTATATAATACACTTAATTTCCATCTTAAGACTTCATTCTGCCTGGTAGAGAAAATGTCTTCTTTGTAAATTCAGCGTGAAGTCTGTCAAATCAGGATGATTATCAGTTAATTCAAGGTTTATCATTTCTTTGCCTCTTATATTTGAACTCCTGGTTGGTCTTGTGTGGCCTCCAGCTGCATCCAGTACTGTGTCCTTCCACTCCAGCTGGGCAACCCTAGCAGGTCTTCTCTCTAGTGTCTGCACAGAAAACACTTTATTACTAGGTGAGGCTGCCTCAAGACTTTTGTCCTAGACACCCCATGCAGGTATTTGTACTCATGGCTCCAGCCTCACACTGGGGTGTGATAGAACTTGAGGCCTAGCTGCTTTCCTGGGCCCACATGATATGAAGCACTGGTCTTCCCTGCCTTTGTCTTCCTAGAGTCAACAGGGGACATTCTGTTGCTTCATCCCCCACCCCTGGAATCAGCCTAGGAGTGATGGGGCAGGGATTAGGACCCCTTCTCAGATGCCTTCTCAGACCTACTGGAGTCTTGCATGTTCCCCATCTCTCTACTTCCCCCAGCCTGCCCCTCTTTCTTCTTCTGCCTCTCTGGCCTTCTTATCAATCATGTACTCTCTAAATTTTTCTGTTTTAAACCTGGGATATGGCTTTAAAACTTTGATTCCTTTATTCTAGGATTCCCTGAGGCAACGGCCATTACCTGGTCTAGTTGCAAGAAGAAAAGGTTGAAGGGCAAAAGTTTCAGAAAGCCTGTCCTGTTCATATCAAAATGTTTTCCCGCTCTACTGGGTTTTCTTAAGGCCCATCAAACCTACTCACTATTTTTATATCTCCAATTTAGTTTTCAACATTTTCTTTCTATGTCTCTCTGTTTTACAAGGTCCGAATATCTGAAAGGTCTAAAATTTTGCCTGTGGGTCTGTTTTGTGACACTTGCCACAGTTTGCGTAGGGATTGCCAATTACTAGTTTCCTTTCTAAATAACCCAATAATCTGAGCTAATAATCCTACCACTCCCTTCCTCAAGCCCAGGAATCATTTCTGGAGAACAGGATTGCTGTAAATATTAGTGGAAATTATAGCCATTAATGCAGTTTTCCCAGTTAGTGTGAAATACTAGCCAGCATAGTTCTAATGACAGAACTCAATCTTGCTTGCTTATGGTTACAGGAAAGAAAATCTGAAGATGAGTCACTCATGAATGAGAAGAGGTTGGATTGTAGTACTCAGGAAGGGGGTGGCAGCATGTAGAGGTTGGGTGCGTCGACAGGGAGACTGGGAGCGGGGCTTTATTTCTGCTGCTTTTTAGAATGCTCAGTAAATTTTGTGTAGGATTTTTCCTTGGCTCTGAATTTTCTTTGATCATCATCATGGACACTAGCATTTGCCTCATTAAGGCATGTAGTGCTGTGGTAGACAAAACTCTCTACCTGGACCCCATCCATTCACCTGGAATTTATTATTTTGTACCTAGGTGAATGTTCAGGTATAGGCCGTGCAGGTAACAAAATACAAGCAATAAACTAAGGCACAAGTGGAGGGTTAACTGACCCATATCCCTCAGGTTTTCTTCAGACAGAATGAATTAAGTGACAAGGTTGTGGTAGGGTCAGAATTCAGTGGCTTGAAATCATCAAGAAAGGTCCACAGAATGATTCAGGGTTTGGCTACTCCAGAGAGTGGTTTTAACAAGAAGCAGCTAATAGAGTCACACAGTTCTAATTGGATGAACATCTGGTCCTAAGAAATGCCCCATGTTGGGGTTCTCCCTCCTTCCGCACTCGCATAGCCCACATTTGGATTTCATCACGTGTCCCACGTTGGAGGCCTCATTTAATTTTGTCTTTGGGCTGGTATCACTTTCCCACTCCAAGCCATTGGCAGGTGGCATTGTGTGCCTTTCCTCCTCTGTCAGAAGTTGAAGAGTCACACATCAACCTGGAGAGAAAAATCAGATCATCAGCATAATCACAGAAAGTACTCCTCTGCCCAGCTCCCCTCCAATTTTGAGTCTCCCCAGGGGTGTCTTACATGTGCTGCAAACCTCACCACCAGGAAACCACCTCTGTTTTCCTCGCCTGGCTGAGCTCGCACAGGGAATACTCTGGTTGCTGATAATGGCCAAACCCACCAACTGTGTGGCAGGGGCTTCTGTCAGTGCTGAGAGCTCTCAGAGCTGCTGTTGCCACCTCGTACACTCTGCCCGCCCATTTGCTCCAGATCTGAGCCCTGGCCCTGGAGCTCCTACTGGAATCCTTGAGAAATCAGGTGACCACCCCCTTCTCCTCTCTGATACTGAGTATTGTGCTTGCACTGATGTGTCTCACTGTCGGGATGCATCTTTTCCCAGGAGGTTCCACCCCCTCCGCCAAATCTCTGAACATTCCCCAACATAACCAAATCCTTAAACTCAAGCTGGAACCTTTGAAAATCTAAACACTTGGCAGTCATAGAATCCTGTTTCCATATTTTTTTAAATTTAAGAAATTCCCAGAAGCACTTTTCTGATCATGTTTCCCAAAGGGATCTCTCCTGCTTATTCCTTAAGCCTACCCTCCAAGCCCTTTCCTCAACCCTGAGGGACTTACTGGACTCCAAGAGTTGCCTTTTTACTCCAAGCTCACCAAGCTGCTGCCTGGTGAGCTTATGATAGGTCTGCTTTAGTCTTCCTTATGTGTCAGTGGGGTTAATCTCACTGACTACCTTACAGGTAGGGTGTGGTTGGAGAGCTAGTTTGGAATTAGAGTGCCTGGGTTTGAATCCTGTCTCTACAAGTTATTAGCTTTTTTTAGGTAGCTCACTCAACCCGTCTAAGCCTCGGTGTTCTCACCTGTAAAATGAGTTAATGGTATAATGATAACCTCATGGGTTATTGTAAATATTCACTGAGGCAACATATGCAAAACACATTGCACAGTGCTGGGTACATTATAAATATACATAAATGTTAAGTTATAATTATAAATGTAATTTATAATTATAAATAAATGATTATGATACTGGATATGATTTGGAGTTGCTGTTCAGAAAATTATGATCCTTGTGTTCTGCTGACAGCTAATTTCTTTTTTATTATTGCATTCTTAAATTATGAGGTGATTTAGGAGGAAAAAACATAGCCTCTCTGCAGAGGAGTGAAAACTTACAAATCTAGAGTAAAAAAAAAAAACAGTTTAATTTTTTTGAACCTCTTCAATAACCATCTCTTGTGTAGGTAATGTAATTACCAGTGGAAAAATGAATAAAAGCTAAAACCTTATAAATTACATTTTCATTGAATTTCTTTGCTTATTTTCTAAGGGGATAAGATTTCGAATTTTGGAACATTTTTTTGCCACTTTATTTTTTATGCACTAAGACATGACATAGTATGCATTTTAATGTATTCATTCTTGTCCAGTTTCAACAAAACTGGGTGGGAATTAGTACCCCATAATTCATGTGCTAGGTTGTCTTATTACAACATTTTATTATAAAATGTTTTTTTAATATTTATATTGTTAATTAAATGACAATGAATCCTCATAAATTCTGAGCAGAGAGTTATTTCCATTAGTCCCTGCTCATACTTCTTATTAGCCAATCAGAATATTTGATTTCTCCTTCTAACACATTCAGATGTTTGATGATAAAGCTTGCTGATGATGCTGGTTCCTTTCTATACCTCTGGAGTCTCTGAAAGAAGAAAGCTCTCAAAGTAGTTTACAGCCATATTGAGGTTATTACAAGGTTGTCATTTTCTTAGGGCATTTTTAGAGTGCTCTGTGATTATTAAAACCAACCAACAAACAAACCAACTCCTTTTGAGCTTTAGTTTCCAAGGTGTTTTCTATACTAGAGATGGAAATATATGGTAACTATAAAAACATCAGTCATATCCTGATATAAGGATTTCTGCCCCCCTCCACACACACGTGCACTTGTAGTAACTACAGCTGTTGTGATTGGACATTAAATGATGATGCGGTTACCACCCAGGCAGCAGCAAAAGGTAGGGAGCCAAGAAAGCCCAGGAGAATGGTCTAGACTTGCACTGTCCAGTAACGTAAGCAGTGGCCACACATGTGGCTACTAAGTACTTGAAATGTCACTAGTGAGACTGAAGAAACAAATTGAAAAATTTTTTACTTTTAATTACTTAAGATTTAAATTTAAATAGCCAGTGAATTTTTAAAAATCATTTTTTCAGCCACACTAATTAAATTTCTGGGTTTTTTTGTTCTGTTTTGCTGAATCACACAGCTTGCGGGATCTTATTTCACTGACCAGGGATTGAACCTGGGCCACGGCAGTGAAAGCGCTGAGTCCTAAGCACTGGACTACCAGGGAATTCCCAACACTAGTTACATTTCAATTGCTCAGTAGTCATATGTGGCAAGTGGCCCTCAGACTGAGCAGTGCATCTATAGAAGATACCCATCATCCCAGAAAGGTCTATTGGGTAGCAGTAATCTTCGGAGTCAAGGGGGATGGTAAGAAGACGTAGGAGTCTTTCTTCTTTTTGTCTTACCTTATCCTATGTCCAGGCACTCTCAACACTATAGAAATGCAAGGTTCAGAAGGAGGGAGAGGGAACTGATAATGTAAAACTTACAAAGGAGCTTTGTGGTGGACAGAGCTGTAGCCAGCATGCTGGGAGCAGAAGCTGAGGAGGGTTCTACTGCAAGAGAGCTGCTACACCTTTCAGGTGTCTGGATGTGCTGACTGTCAGAATCAATTTAGTGAAAGACTACAATGGTAGTGGAGTTGAAGACAAATGTTGAAAATAACAGCCAGAGGTGTAAACCTTTCATCTTTTTCTCCCACACTACTCTCTTGTGTGGGAAGAACAATCCTGGAACCCAAACATCATCTTCTTTACATTTCTTCTTAAACTTTAATGTGCATGTGAATCACCCAGGCGTCTGGTTAAAATGCAGATTCTTATTCAGTAGGTCTGTAATGCAGCCTGCTCTTCTACATTTCTGACAAGCAACTAGATAATGCAAATGGTCAAGGACCACACTTAGGGTTGCAAAGATCCAGAATGTCTAGAAAATATTTGCACTTCAGACCTTCTGTATGAACACTGTCCTAATTGCTGGTTTAAAAGTAGAAGGTCACACCTCTCCAGAAATCAATATGCCTTTAGTTTTAAAATGACTAGGGAAGTTAGGTTGGGAGTAGGGGGTGGAGGGAGTCTGTTGTTTTTGGAGAAATCAGGCTCATTACCTGGAATAAATATGTTCCAATGTTTTCATAGAGAAGTATGGAATATTTAAAATTTGAGGAGCACCGACCTACAAAAGAATTCAAATTTCTTACATAAGTAAAAATCAAGTTACATGTTTCGTTTTAGTACTGTGATTATTTTTGTAACACTAAGCCTTTGAACAGAAGGCAGTTTCTATCTGATACTATGATTTAGAGCTAGTTGAAGAAGGAATCGATTTTAAGTAGAGGCCAGCTATTGATCAGAAAGGAGAATGGGAAACTGGAACATTTCTCAAATACGGAAAAATTCAGAATTAAAGGCAGAGGAATTGCTATTTGGAAAAATGTAATCAGGAGTTTTCATAATATCTAGATGCGCTATAGGGCTTCTCTACTTCTGATAAAGATGGAGAGGCTGGGAATAGCTAAGGAGCAGAGGATCCAAAAGGAATGAGGTATCTATCTCTGTTACGTGGTTAAGACTTGCATGACGAGCAGGATTGGCTGAGCAAGTGTAGCTGCTTGAAAGGACCGTTGGGCTGCCCTGAGTCAAAAACATTATTGTGCGTATATGCCAGGAGGATTTAGACCCAAAACTAAAGACCCAGCTTTGTTACTTCTGCTCATATTGACGTAGGAGATAGATGGGCCCCAGGCTGAGCAGCTGGAGTTTGTCCCCTGTGGACAGATACTCCATAATAGAGGGATAATTGGAGAGGATGAGCCCTGCCCAGATAAAAGATAGAGACCACATATTTCTCATTCTAGAAGTCAAGGAGAACTTCCCGAATAGAAGATTAAAAAGGTGCCACCCCATAGTAGGTGATGTCAACCTACCCACAGGCCTTTTTGCTGGAATCCATCTTGGCTAAGAGGTGCACGTGCACACATGGGAGGATCCTGAGATATACCAAATACAGACTCAGAACCAGGCAAAGCAAAATGACTGGACAAAGGAAACCCAGAAGAAATGCCCCATATAAGTGATTTAAACTACCACGAGGGCATGACTGTCTCTCTGAGTCTGCCCGTGTGTCTATCCACACATACTATTTTCCTCCTAATAAACACTTTACTTGTTTCACTACTTTCCGTCTTTGTGGGAATTCTTTTCCGCAAAGCCAACGGGCCAGGGCCTTGTCACTGGCTACTGGTTCCTGGTGGTCTAGTGGCTAGGATTCAGTGCTCTTACTGCCATGGCCTGACCTCAGTCTCTGGCTGGGAACCGAAACCCTGCTTCAAGCCACTGCAGGCCGAGGCCACGCGAGATCAATATCTAGAGGAGAAACAAGATCAGATTGAGTAGAAATTTGAGGCATTCTCACAAGGTTCATGCTTTGCTTAGTTGCTTTTTAAATAAAGAGTTCAATGTTTATGGAAAAGTCAAAATTGAGAGGAAAAGCATGCCCTCTAGATTTACCATTTATTCATGCTCAAGGGAACCTGTGATGCCCATTTATTTTATTTGTTGTTTAACCATAAATCTAGAAACCCTCGTCCACCTGGTGGAAATTACCTAAAATTGCAGATATGTCATATAAGAAGTAAGTGTCTGATGAGTGCTAGTCATAAAAATAAAAACTAACAAAAAAGAAACAAAGGTCTTTATATCTGAAAAATAACAGCAAACAACTCAAAAAAGATAATGTTGTAGTAACCTAATTCACCATTAGGATAATGGTCTGGTTTAACAGAGAGGACTCCACCGGCGGTTAGGAGACCTATTGCCAAGCATAAAAGAAAGTCAACTCAAGATAGAAGAGAGTTGATATGATGTACAATGGATGAAACATTTGGCTTGACATCTTCACAGACTAACTCCACCTACCCTTCCATATGTGGGACCCACTTGCTCGGATGCTACCATTTGGGTTTATGTGGTGCCGAGGTAGCTGCACCAATTCAGAAGGAGATAAGGGAGCTTCTGCAGCAATTTCTGGGTTTACCTTTTGCTGAAATTCTTTTCCTCTTCTTCCTTTTTCTTCCTTAGGGAATTCCCACATTCTCTGTCCTCTCCTATTAGTACTACTTCTACCCCCCTCCACCTCAATGCACTTAAAAAATTTCCTGTACTGTGAAATTTACTTGCTATATTTCTTTTTCATTATCTCTTTCTCTCCCACTAGAATATAAGCTCCTTGAGGGCAGGGCTCTTTGCTTTGTTCATGGATGGATCCTGAAGAGCAGTGCTGGGCACAGAGCAGGTGCTTGGTGTTTATCTACTGAAGGAATGATGATGTTTTGGCTTTGAGATGGGGTCTGGGTATCTCTGTCACCTCTTATGAATTCCTCCTTTATGCTTTTTCATTATACTGATTTTTAAAAAATTCTTTATAGGTGGCAAATTAGCTCCAACCTTTGCAGATCTGTTTCATCTTCATTTTCCTTTTCCCTCTGCCTTTCTCAGTATCTTCTTTTGTACTTTCAGGTCTCAATTTAAGTGTCACTTCTTCCAAAAGCTTTCTCTGACCTCACAGACTAAAATAGGACCTCCTGACCCATGCTCTTGCCACATGGTTGTCCCAAATCACAAATTTATCCCCCTTTTTGTAACTATGTCATTCCCTCACAAGACTAAACTTTGAGAAGGAATCAAGCCTACATTATTATCGTTGTGTGCTCTACTATACAGTAAGCACTATGCCAAGGACATAATAGGAGCTCAACACATATGTGTTGAATGAGTGAAGGAAGAATTTTTTTGTTTGTTTGTTTTTTGAGTTTTTTTGTGTTTTTTTTGCGGTACGCGGGCCTTTCACTGTTGTGGCCTCTCCTGTTGTGGAGCACAGGCTCCGGATGCGCAGGCTCTGGACGTGCAGGCTCAGCGGCCATGGCTCATGGGCCCAGCTGCTCCGTGGCATGTGGGATCTTCCCGGACCGGGGCACGAACCTGTGTCCCCTGCGTCGGCAGGTGGACTCTCAACCACTGCGCCACCAGGGAAGCCCTAATTATTTGTTTTGAGGTCAGTTTCATCAAAAGTATTATAAGCACTTTGAAAGCAAAGAGAGGATATTTTCACCCCTGTATCTCACCAGGCACAGTGCCTGCATATAGTAGATGCTTGCTAAATATCTGTTGATTGAAAATAACACTTTGGTTTTAATATGTCAGATAGTCTACAACTTTAATTATGAGCAAAATAGTGATCGATTGTGAATTATTGAGCTCCAAGATTCTTAAAAAATTCTTTGCAAAATAAAAGATTTTCAAAATAGGGTCAAACTACTTTTATAAAACAGATTGGAAATATTTCCAGGATGCCAGACTATGAGCAGAAAAGTGCCAGACTTTCCCCAGGCTCCTGGGCAAGTGTTCACACACCTCAAGGGCAACCCTACCCTTCTTCAAAGTACAACCACTAAATTAGAATAATGTAGCAGTTAGCAAATGAAAACCATGCATTATTAAAAGAAAGGAAGTGAAAGGCAAAGCAGGCTGGCCAGTTCTTTATAATTGCTTACTATTTCCCTATTGTGTTTTTAAAACATTACATTTAAAGGGGAAGCTTTTTAATTTGGTTTAATTCTCTGAGGCAACACTGCAAATAAATATCACTCAGAGGACCCAGATTCCTGCCAACTCTTGCTGATGTTAAGGAGCCATGGGCAAGTGTCTGAGTTGAAATTTAACTTAAGACTGCTGTAAAAAAGAAAACAGGCAGAGTTGAACTGCACCACGAGCAAAAGCTGTTCTGTTTTCACAGTGGGGGATCACTGCATACCCAGCAAGTGGGAAGAAATGAGAATACCTGCCGTGGAGATTTGAGAGGGAAATTGATTGCGCACATTTAAATAGATGGGGCTAAGATTTTTCCCTGACAGTAAAACCCCAGAATTCTAAGATGCGGAATTTAAGAACAAATGCTTTGAGGTGGACACTGAGAAGTGTGAACTCTCTCTTATCCTCCTAAATCCTTCTTGGATGCAAGCCAGAAAGCTTCCCAAACCACTGGCATAACTATAAGTTTGGGGCACAGTATGTTGAGTCCTTGCTGAGTCCCAAGCAGGCTTGGGAACTTTGCTTGCTGTTTGCTGCAGACACGGTCTCTTCCAGAGGGAACTCATCTGGAAGGCTGTGGAATCTTGGCTCTGGCCCCACTCATTTACTGGTCAGAGAAGGTGATGGAAAACCTGCCTTGGGAAAACACAGATGCGTATGTGAACCGGCAACCTTGTGCTTAACCCTTGATAGCCTGAGGGAGCGGATCTCATGGTGTGGTCCTGGAACTAGCAGCATCAGCAGCAGCCTAGGAACTTGCGAGGAATGCACATTCTGAGGCTGGGGTTGACTGCAGACCAATTAAATCAGAAACTCTGGAGGTGGGGCCGAGTCTTCTAAGAAGCTCTGCAGGTGGTTCTGGCCACACCGAAATTGGACAACTCCTTGCCTAAGATGCTCAGGGAACATGAAAAGGTTATGTACCAAAAAGAATACAGTGATAATGACTCAGAATCAATCTATCACTCATGCTAATAAAGGTAGGGAAAGACCAGACAGTCACAAATATCTTGAGGTGTGGCAATGTCAACATCATCATCAGTACCAGTTAGTATTAGGGAAGGTCAGTGTATCGATATTAGTTAGCTATTGCCATGAAATTGTTGTGTAACAAACAAGCACAACATCTCAGGGGTATACAACAGAGTAGACTTTTTTTCTCCTGCATCTGCAGGGTTCAGTTGATCTCAGCTGGGCTCTCTCTTGTGTCTGAGGGCTTGCTAGATCTAGTTTGGGCTTGTTCAGGATGACTAGGCTTTGCTCCCCGTGACCCTCATCCTTCTCCTGAAACCCCCAGATAACACACACATGTACTTGTCATGGCAATGGCAGAAGTAGGAAACAACAAGCAAAAACACTCAAGGTTTCTTGAGGTCTAGGCTTAGTACTGGCACACCTGTCAGCTCTATCTCATTCTGTTGGCCAAAGCAAGTCATATGTCCAAGACCAGATTCAAGGTATGAGGAAATAGTTTTGCCTTTTTAGTGAGAGAAATTGTAAACTCACAGGGCAAAGGCATGGATACAAGTAAGGGTGAAGGATTGAGGCCATTCATGTGATCAACCAGTCAACTGTAAATAAGCTTCTCTTTGAGCTCATTAGCAGCACTTACATGATTTGGGATTTGCAAATCCCAAATATGAATTTGACTTAGAAAAAAGTATCTTTCTTTTTTGCCCCCCAGAGAATACTGATTTTACTGATTTCAGTTGGATCAGCTGTATGATTCTCAGTGAAGACATGTTAAGTCAGATTAACCATGTGAAAAATTAGAGAAAGAATAAAAGGAAAAATAATTAATTGTGTTTTAAAACTCCATAACATATTGATCATGTTTAAGCCACTTTGTTTCTCAATAATATATCAAATCCAGTCCTTAAAGGCAAACTTTCTTATCTACCCTGGACTTTTATTCTTCAGTAAACTCCTGGCATTCTGTATTTACAAGGGGTCATCTTATGTATACTTTGGTCTCAAATAGACTTTGTAAACTAAGTCCCACCACAGCTTTGTGGGTTGGTTTAATGATTGTGTTCATACTGCATTTCTAATTAGTTGCTGACTCGTAGGTGTAGGGGGTAAGTGCAGCTTGCCCATAGTTGCCAGGTGTGATCATTCATGAGCAGAGATTCAAAGCAAGGAAAAATCAGTATGTGGAAATGTGCTGCAAGCAGCCAGAGGCAGGGAGATCCCTGCCTTTTTCCCTGCTGGGATCTTTGAACCCAGTAGTGTGTGAACCCAGTAGAACCCAGTAGAAGAAATAGCAAGTAGCTACAGTTTAATTGTCTTTAACTTCTGAAAATGAGCATTTCCCCATGTTGGTGGCCAAACATCAATTTTCTTTTTGTTTTTTACATGTAATGAAACAAAATGACTTTTTCCTCACTTCCTTGAGTCTTATAGTTGTTTATGATCTGAAAGAAACCTCAGATCATTTTTGAAAACACTCTTATTTTTCTGGTGAAAATACAAGGCCTAAAGCAACGAAAGAACTTACTAAAAGTCACCCCACCGATTAAGAAAGGCCAACCAGAGAAGCTAGTTTACTCGTTACACTATACTTTTCTTTTGGGAAGGGAGTATTCATGGTTTGATGAATCTAATATAAAATAAGTCCAGGACATTAATGGAATTCAATTTTCCCATTTGTGAATTGGAGATAAATATGCTTGTTAGGTGCTTAGAATGTTTGAGTCGGAAACAAGTTCTTTTCTTTTAAAAATTAGAGACTTCTCTGGTGGTGCAGTGGTTAAGAATCCACCTGCCAATGCAGGGGACATGGGTTCGAGTCCTGGTCCAGGAAGATCCCACATGCCGAGAAGCATCTGAGCCCTTGTGCCACAACTACTGAAGCCTGCACGCTCTAGGGCCGGTGTGTGGAAACTACCGAGCCCGAATGCCACAACTACTGAAGCCCGCGTGCCTGGAGCCCATGCTCTGCAACAAGAGAAGCCACTGCAATGAGAAGCCTGTGGGCTGCAACTAGAGAAAGCCCGCATGCAGCAACGAAGACCCAATGCAGCCAAAAATAAATAAATAAAAATTAGTAATTGTCATTAAGTGATTTGGAAAAAAAGCACCACTGGCTAATCATTTTAAACAAGTTCACGTGGTCAACAGTGAATTCTAGTATACTGAGATGGTCTGTGCTAGGGATAGAGTGAGAGATGGAGTTCAATGTCTTTTTCAACAACTGGAGTTATTTGCTTACATATTTATTTATTTATTTTTTTGCGGTACGTGGGCCTCTCACTGTTGTGGCCTCTTCCGTTGCGGAGCACAGGCTCCAGATGCACAGGCTCAGCGGCCTTGGCTCACGGGCCTAGCCGCTCAGCGGCATGTGGGATCTTCCCAGACCGGGGCATGAACCCGTGTCCCCTGCATCGGCAGGCGGACTCTCAACCATTGCACCGCCAGGGAAGCCCTAAATATTTATTTTTAAAAAAGACCTTCGGGGTACAATATGAGCAGGGAGTGGGGGAGTGAGGACTGCTCCAACACTGCCACTGAGTACTCTCAGGGCACCCCTCTCAACCCCCTTGAAAGAGAGGCTGCCAGAAGCCTATGCCTAAAATTTGCTTGGAATTCATTTCTTCCCTTTCTTTTTTTTATGATGCTGAAGCAGAGGATAAAAAGATAAAGGATTGCATAACCTGGCACGTGAATGCTTCCCCACTGCGTGCTGCTTTTGTGGGGAGGAAGTAGCAGCCATCAACCGCTGTTTTATTAATAATGAGGCATTCACATAAATTCCATGCAAAATTGATTTTTGACTGTTATATAAGAATCAAATACCAGGCTTTAAAAAGTAATTGAGAAATCTATTTGTAATTTACTTTGCCTATAAGAACCCGCTGTCCTGCCATAAACAATTTTACAGTATGCCCCCCCACCCCCCTTAAACAGCTATTTTTATACATCTGTTTGACCTCTCTTGGATGACATGCGGTCAGGAGGTATAATGAATACAGGTTTGAAACAACATGTGGTCACAATTTCAGTTTCATCTTCAAGGGGATATCTTGCAAGTTGTGATATCATTTTCATCGCAGTACAGGTGAAGCATGTTAATGGCTAATTATCTGACACGGGGTGTTGACTGATGAATCATAAATGCACTTTGTGGCAGTAAGAGAGCATGATGAACTAGTTAAGCACTGCCCCAAACAAACAAAACAAAAACCCCAAAACAACAACAACAACAAAAAACCCCAAATCCTAAAAACTAAAAAACCAAAACAATGTTTCTCACTGTCTTCAAATGCCTTAAGCAGCTATGGTTCAATGAAAAAGTCTCTTGTAACAAAGATTTTCTCTGGGAACCTATTTAATATTCACGTAATTTTGTGTATATTAAAGTCAGCCAAAAGTATTTAAGGTGTAATTGACTTATTTCTAATTTTTCTTGAGATGGAGATTAGAAGGACAAAAAAATGAAAGAAGACAGCCTCAAGAAGTCAACCTTTTTCATATATTGTAAAACTTCTGCGTATATTTCCTTGGTATTATTTTGCAGCAGGGTACACACTGTTCTAATTCTAGAACATTTTTTTCTTTCTTTTTTAGGGATTCTGAAACCCTAGTAACTAGAAAAATCATTTTACTGAGGTACACTTTACACAGGATAAAATTGTAAGTGTGCAGTTTAATGAATTTAGGTAATTGTATATGGTTGTATAACCATTTCCATGATCAAGATAGAATATTTCCATCACTCTAAAAAGTTCCCTTGTGCCCCTTTGCAGTCAGTCCACTCCCCACCAGCTCCTGGCCCCAAGGCAACTCCTGATTTACTGTCTGTCACTATAGGCTTACCTTTTCTGGAATTTCATATAAATAGAATCATAGTATGTAGTCCTTTGTGTTTAACTTTTGTTCACTTAGCATAAATGTTTTTGACATTCATCCACGTTGTTGAGCATATTAATACTTTATTTCTTTTAGTGTTGAGTAGTATCCCATGGTATGGATATATTACAATTTGTTTTTCCATTCACTAATCAATATTTAAGTTGTTCTCAGTTTTTGACTATTATGAATAAAGCTGCTGTAAACATTCATGTAAAAATTTTTGTGTGGACACATTTTTATTTCTTTTGGGTAAATATCTAGGAGTCATATTGCTGGGTCATATGACGCATTGCATATATGTTTAACCTTATATGAAACCATACCATTTTATACTTTCACACATGCAATGTATGAGAGTTCTAGTTGCCCCACCTCCTCACCAATACTTTATTGTCAAGTGTGTGATAAATAGTTCACGTACTTTTTTTTTTTTTGTGGTACGTGGGCCTCTCACCGTTGTGGCCTCTCCCGCTGTGGAGCACAGGCTCCGGACGCGCAGGCCCAGCAGCCATGGCCCACGGGCCCAGCCGCTCCGCGGCACGTGGGATCCTCCCCGACCGGGGCACAAACTCCTGTCCCCTGCATCGGCAGGCGGACTCCCAACCACCGCGCCACAAGAGAAGCCCGTTCATGTACTTTTAATTGGCATTCCTCATAATTTGTGATGTTGGACATCTTTTCATATGCCTATTGGCATTTGTATTTCTTCTATTGTGAAGTGTTCAAATCTGTTCAAGTCTTTTCGCTATTTTTATTGGATTGTTTCCTTCTTATTGAGTTGTAAGACTTCTTTATATATTCTGGATACAAGGCTTTTGTTAGATATATGTTTTGTATATCGCAGTCTGTTGCTTGGCTTCCCCCTACTCCGGCTCCAGTTTTATTGAGATATAATTGACGTATACAGCACTTTTTAATTTTAAGATATACAGCATAATGACTTGACTTATATATACTGTACTGGGAAATGATACCTTTTAGTCTTTTTAACTTTTTTAAGAGCAAAACTTTTAATTTTGAAAAAGTCAATTTAATAAATATAATTTTTTTATGATTTGTGCTTTTGTGCTTCTTCTAACTAGATGTCATGAACATTTTCTCCTACATTTTCTTCCAGAAATTAAATAGTGTTAGTTCTTATGTTTAAATCTATGATCTATTTTGAGTTCACTTTTCTATGTGTTGTAAGGTAAGGGTAGAGGCTAAAATTATTCCACTACAGATATCCAGTTGTTCCAGCACCATTTTGCTGATTTTCCCATTTAATTATCTTGGCATCTTTGTCAAAAAAATCAATTGACAATATAAGTTTGGTTCTATCTCTGGACTCTCTATATTGTTCTACTAATCTATAAAGTCTATCCTTACTCTAATACTGTCTTAATTATGGTAGCTTTTTTGTAAGTCTTAGAATCAGGTAGGATAAATCCTCCAATCTTATTTTTCTTTTTCAAAGTTGTTTTGGCTAGTCTAGGTCTCTTGCATTTCCATACAATTTTTTTTTTTTGTGACGCGGGCCTCTCACTGTTGTGGCCTCTCCCGTTGCGGAGCACAGGCTCCGGACATGCAGGCTCAGCAGCCATGGCTCACAGGCCCAGCCGCTCTGCGGCATGTGGGATCTTCCCGGACCGGGGCACGAATCCGTGTCCCCTGCATCGGCAGGCGGACTCTCAACCACTGGGCCGCCAGGGAAGCCCTCCATACAAATTTTAGGATCTGCTTGTCAATTTCTTCAAAGAGACTACTGGGATTTTAATTAGGATGGATTGAATTTATAGATCAACTTGGGAAGAATCCATTCTGAAATATTAAATACACTTTAAACTATTACTAAAATTATAATAAGTACAACATGCACACTAAAATGTCACATGTAACAATTTTTAACACATTGGTGAAAATTAATGTCAATTTCTGCAACCAGGTTAACAAGTTTTTTTCTTTGCAGACAGAATAAGTTCTTTCTGTCGTATCTGTTTAATTAAGGCACGACTTGAGATCCCTAACCACTACTAAGACTATTAAAACTATTATTAAAAGACACTTGCACCTGCTGAATCGTGATTTCCTCAATTCTATGTAATCTGAATAAAATACCACATGAAGAGGCAGAGCTAGAATGCCTGTTGCAGCTGTGTTTATCAAGGCAGCTTCCTTATCTCATTAATTGAATTTATAATAAGTGTATTATCCGCATATTTAGAAATTAGAATGTCCACAAATTTATACTAATATAAACTTCTTCAAAATGTTTTATATGATTTAACTGCTGGCAAGATTTCAATTGAAATTCTAATAGCGAGTTAGAATAGCGGTACTGCATTTTATTGGAAAGAAAATAGATTTGGAACAACAGAGATCTGAATTTAAATGACAGCTCTATCTCCAAGTGGCTTGTGCAAGTTATTCATATTTATGAGCCCAGTTTGCCCTTCTGTAAAATGGGGATAATAATGCCTAACTCACAGGTGTGATACAATGAAATATTATATGTAAAATACCTTGTGTGTACATAGGCGAAGTATATAAGGGAATGGTTATTAATAAAAGTGGGAGCAAAATGTAGGTCTTGGAATCTGTTGAAAATTTTGGGGGCCTGATGGGTGCTGAAATGGATTGAAAGGCCAAGCAAGGCAGTTGCTTATGCTATGTGTGGCTTACTCGTGGTGGTGTGTCTTCCCTGCCTCCAGGTCCCTAGTAGCAACCTATCCACTCGTAGAAGCTCAGAGTGAAGACCATCACATCACCAAGCCACGTTCTAGTGGGAAGGTCTGGGACTGGATTGGTAGTGCCAAGTTTAAGTGACCCTCCACATTCTGTTTGGAAACCCTTATTCCTCAAAAGCTTTCCATAAATGGAAATAGGGGTTCAGGGTTATTGGCCTTGAGTGCACTCAGATATTTTTTCAGTTGTTCCTTTGACTGTCCCTTTACTCTTGTCTTCACCCTTTCCTTTATTCCTACTCGGCACAGGCATGTCAGTGAACAGTCATCCTGTGACCACTGTAAGCACCTACAAGCCATCAATACTTGCCCTCAGCTGCTCATTCCTCACTGTCCCAGTGCCATCGGAGATAGAGTGGTGTAGTGAGACAATGTGATGAACACAGACTGGGAGACAGGAGCCTCAGGGTCCATTGCTGTCTCGATAAAATGCCTGACTTGTTCAAGAGGCTGTCATGGGGACCTTTATGAGAAATTGCATGGAGAATTGCTTTGTAAACTGTAGAGTGCTATATAAATCTCTGGGGGTTTTGTAATATGATGCCACTGTCACTTGTTCTGTTTCCTCCTGCCACCAGAGCCACAGGAAGTTTAGTCCTATCTAAATTCCCTGACTTGAATGGAATGGGGTGGTGGTAGGAGGTGAAGGTGGAGTGGGGTGGACTGGTGGAGTAGTGGTGGCAGCTACACACACAACCAAAAACCAGAATCCTAGACTCCTGGAGCTGCATAGGACCACACAGGCCATCTGTTTAAACATCTGTGTATGGAGAAAACAAGCGCAGGTCCCAGAGCCTCAGGGAAATGAAAACTAGGCTTTCCATGGACACCTACCTGAGTATCAGAGATGCATGTATTTTGTAGTTTATGGTTGAGGGAATCTAGACTAAAAGGCTTGCAGATGAGTTGAAGGACAAACGATTCTGGAAAGAATTGGAATATTCTTGGTGTCTAGTAAATAAATAGAAAACAAGAAATGATTCCAAGAAAAGGTGAAAAAAATATATTTCTAATTTTTTAAAGAGGTCTGTCTGATTGTGTTTTATTATTTACAGAAAGCAAGGAATTAGAGTTTTCATGGCAGTGATACAAATAAAGTCAAAAAGTCTTGGATGGACTAGATGAGCTGAATTTCACTGATTTGTTTTTTGGTTACTGGTCATTTTATTCAGTCATTTTCCTGGTTTACTGAATTTTACTGATTTACTTGATATTTGTTTTAGTTGGTTAAACTGTCAAATTGCTGTGTCCAGAAGTCTTGTATGTGATAAATGAATTTTTAAAACGTGGTATATCCGTACAATGCAATATTATTTAGCCATAAAAAGGAGTGAAGTGCTGACACATGCTACAACATGAATGAATCTTAAAAACATTGTGCTAACTAAAGGAAACCAGACACAGAAGGCCACATATTGCATGGTTCTATATATAGGAAATGTTCAGAATAGACAAATAGAAACAGTAGAGAGATTAGTGATTTCTAGGAGCTTGTGGGAGGAGGGAATGGGGAGTGATTGCTAATGGATATGGGTTTTTGCCGGGGTGGGTAGTGGTGGTGTTGACAATGTTCTGGAATTAGATAGTGGTGATAGTTATACAACCTTGTGAATATAGTAAAAATCACTGAAAAAAGGGTGAGGTTTATGGTATGTGAATTATAGCTCAACAGCAACAAAAAAGAAATCTAGTATAATAGGTTTTTTAAAAAAATCCTATCATTACAAAAATTCTCAGATGTTAGGAATAGAATTTTCTTGTCTATCGTCTGTACCATGGACGATGGACAGTGATGGTGTACTTGAAAGGAACACTGATCATAGCTAGTGGTGTGATCTTGAGCAAAACACTGCACTTCTCTTAGCCTCAGTTGCCTAATCTATAAAATGATGATAGTAAGTCCTGTCCTACCTATGTCACAGAGTAATGTGAAATAATACTAATAGCATGCATTTATGAGCTCTCATTATCTACCAGCCACTATTGCTGGCATTTTACATGTATGATTGCATTTTTCTTAGGAAGTATTATTCTTATCCTTATTTTACAGGTGAAGAAACTAATGTGTTTAAAACTGCTATACAAATGAAAAGCATGAATATATTAGTTAATTTCACAAAATCATTAAAAATAATGCTTATTTTTTCAGTTTATTAAAGAGATGTGTTCATTGAGAAAATCAGAAGGTATAAAAAGCTACAGGGAAGAAAATTAAAACCAACTCATAAACCCAAAGAAAACATATTTTTGTATCTTCAGTTTTTTAAAAGTATACATATGTATATACATCTATACATCTATGCATATGTATATATAAATTGGTTTTATGTCATAAAAACAATATGGTATTCTGCTTTTAAAAATAATTTTAATAGATGTACCCTTTTAAGCTGTGTACTCAGGCCAGTAGTTGGCTAGTAATTGAAAAATGGTTAGTAATTGAAAAATGGTTAGTAATTGAAAAATTTGGTTTAAAGCAAGTGAGGCAGACACTGTTGTCATCCTCAGTACTTTCCCTCTTTATCTTAGCTAAAATGACTCTGATTTTGTTCAGATGTGTGGAAAAGAGTAGTTCTGAGAAGGTGAACATTCTCTAGGCTGGGAGGATAAACTTGGATCCATTTAAGCCCCAAGACTGAGATACCTATGATTGTTCTAAGCCAGTCATGACGGTCTCATTCTTCTTTGCCAGCAAGTAGTTTGGGGGTTATCATGTGATCCAGTTCTGCCAGAGAGATATAAGGGGAAGTCTGTTAAGAGCTTTTGTTAGAGATCTTCCTCCTGCTAAGGAGAGAGAAGCTTGAGGCGAAAACCTCCCCATCTCCAACTTGAGCCCTTCCTGCCATTGGCTCCCCAGAGCTGTGATTGCCACCTTGTGAACATTGGGGAAAGTCAAGACCACCTCAGGGATGCCAACTCGGAGCCCTGCTCTGTTTTAGTTACTGGATTAACAAACCTTGCAACCACATAGCTTCCAGACTCCTATGTGAAATAATGAGTGCTTAAGTAACTGTGGCCCAAAGTGCAATAGCTAGTGGGGAGCAATCAAATAAATGATGTGGAATTATTCTTAAAATGCATACACTTCTTCCCCCACCCCCACTTTATTATTTATTTATTTTCTTTCCAGTTTTATTGAGATATAATTGACATACAACTCTGTAAGAGTTTAAGGTGTACAGCATAATAATTTGACTTACATACATCATGAAATGATTGCCATGATAAATTTAGTGAACATGCATCATTTCATATAGATACAAAATAAAAGGAAAAGAATATTTCTTCCTGTGATGAGAACTCTTAGGATTTACTATCTTAACAACTTTCATATATAACATACAGCAGTGTTAACTATATGTTTCATGTTGTACATCATATCCCTAGTACTTATTTATCTGATGACACCTTCATCCAACTGCCCCTCCTCCCCCAGCGCTGCCTCTGGTAACCACAAATCTGATCTCTTTTTCTATGAGTTTGTTTTTATTTGAAGTATAATTGACCTATAACATTATGTTAGTGCCTGGTGCACAACAGAGTGATTTGATATCTATACGTTTCAAAATAATCACCACAATAAGTCTAGATACTAGCTGTCACCATACAAAGATATTATGTCATTATTGTGTAATTATTGTATTATTATTGACTATATTTCCCACACTGTACATCTCAAATCCACGACTCACTTATTTTGTAACTGGAAGTTGGTACCTCTTAATCTCTTTCAACTATTTCTCTCATTCCTCCGACCCCTTCTCCTCTGGCAACCACCTGTTTGTTCTCTGTATCAGTGAGTCTGTTTTTATTTTTTGTTTGTTTGTTTTGTTTTTTATATCCCACATATGAGATCATATGGTATTTGTCTTTTTCTCTCTGAATTATTTCACTTAGCATAATCTTCTAGATTCATCCATGTTGTCACAAATGGCAAGATTTCATTCTTTTTAATGGCTGAGTAATATTCCTGTATATACACACACACCACATCTTCTTTATTCATCTATCTGTGGGCACTTAGGTTGCTTCCATATCTTGGCTATTGTAAATATTGCTGCAGTGAACATAGGGGTGCATATATCTTCTAGAATTAGTGTTTTTGTTTCCTTCAGATAAATACCCAGGCGTGGAATTGCTGGTATGGTATTTCTATTTTTAATTTGTTGAGGAACTTCCATATTGTTTTCCATAATGGCTGTACCAATTTACAGTCCCCCCAACAGTGCACAGGTTTCCCTTTTCTCCACATCCTCAACAACACTTGTATTTGTTGTCTTTTTGATATTATTCATTCTGACAGGTGTGAGATGGTATGCCATTGTGGTTTTCATTTGCATTTCCCTGATGATTAGTGATGTTGAGCATCTTTTCACATGTCTGTTGGCCATCTGTATGTCTGGAAAAATGTCTATTGGAAAAATGTCTATTCAGGTCCTCTGCCCATTTTTAATTGGTTTTTTTCTTTGATGTTGAGTTGTATGAGTTCTTTGTATATTTTGGATATTAACCCCTTATCAGGTACATTGTTTGCTAATATTTTCTCCTATTCAGTAGGCTGAGGTAGTCTTTTTATTTGTTGATAGTTTCCTTCACTGTGGAAAACCTTTTTAGTTTGATGTTGTACCATTTGTTTGTTTTTGTTTCTGTTTCCCTTGCCTGAGGAGACAGATCTAAAAAAATATTGCTTAGAGTGATGTCAAAGAGTATACTGCCTCTGGTTTCTTCTAGGAGCTTTATGGTTTCAGGTCTTATATTTAAGTCTTTAATCCATTTTGAGTTTATTTTTGTGTATAGTATGAGAAGGTATTCTTTTGTGTGTAGCTGTCCAGTTTTCCCAACACCATTTATTGGAGAGGCTGTCATTTCCCCATTGTATATTCTTGCCTCCTTTGTCATAGATTAATTGACCTTATAAGTGTGGATTCATTTCTGAATGAATCTATTCTGTTCCATTGATCTGTTTTTGTGCTAGTACCATACTGTTTTGATTACTGTAGTTTTGCAATATAGTTTGAAATCAAGGAGCACAATGCCTCCAGCTTTGTTCTTCTTTCTCAAGGTTGTTTTGGCTATTCAGGACCTTTTGTGTTTCCATACAAATTTTGGAATTCTTTGCTCTAGTTCTATGAAAAATGCCATTGGTACTTTGATAGGGATTGCATTGAATCTGTAGCTTGCCTTAGGTAATATGATCATTTTAACAATATTAATTCTTCCAACCCATGAGCATAGTATATCTTACTATTTGTTTGTGTTGTCTTCAATTTCTTTCATCAATGTCTTACAGTTTTCCAAGTGAAGGTATTTTACTTCCTTAGATAGATTTATTCCTAGGTATTTTATTCTTTTTGATGCAACTGTAAATGGGATTGTTTTCTTAATTTCTTTCTGATAGTTCATTGTTAGAGTATAGAAACAACAGATTTCTATATATTAGTTTTGTATCCTGCAGCATTACTGAATTCACTGGTGAGTTTTAATAGTTTTTTTAGTGACATTTTTAGGGCTTTCTATATATAGTATTATGTCATCTGCAAACAGTGACAGTTTTACTTCTTTTCAATTTGGATTCCTTTTATTTCTTTTTCTTGTCTGATTGCTATGGATAGGACTTCCAATACTGTGTTGAATAAAAGTGGCAAGAGTGGGCATCCCTGTCTTGTTCCTGATCTTAGAGGAAATGCTTTCAGCTTTTCACCATTGAGTATGATGTTGGCTGTGGGTTTGTCATATATGGCCTTTATTATGTTGAGGTACATTCCCTCTATAACCACATTTTAAGAGTTTTTATCATAAATGGAGTTGAATTTTGTCAAAAGCTTTTTTCTGTATCTATTGAGATGATTGTATGATTTTTATTCTTCAGTTTAGTGTGGTGTATCACATTGATTGATTTGCAGATATTAAATCATCCTTGTATCCCTGGGATAAATTCTACTTGATCATGGTGTATGATTCTCTTAATGTATTGTTGAATTTGGTTTGCTAATATTTTGTTGAGGATTTTTGCATCTATGTTCTTCAGTGATACTGGCCTGTGATTTTCTTTTTTTGTGATGTCTTGTCTGGTTTTGGTATGAGAGTTATGCAGGCTTCAGAGCATGAGTTCAAAAGTGTCCCTTCCCCTGCAATTTTTTGGAATGGTTTGAGAATGATAGGGGTTACCTCTTTTTAAAAATGTTTGATAGAATTCATCTGTGAAACTGTCTGTTCCTGCTTTTTTTGTTTTGAGGGATTTTTTTTAAATTACTGATTCAATTTCATTCCTGGTAATTGGACTGTTCATATTTTCTATTTTTTTCCTGATTCATTCTGGAGAGATTGTACATTTCTAGTAATTTGTCTATTTCTTCTAGGTTGTCTACTTTAGTGGCATATAATTGTTCATAGTAATCTCTTATCTTTTGTATTTCTGTGGTATCATTTGTAACCTCCTTTTTCATTTCTCATTTTATTTATTTAGACCTGCTCTCTTTTTTTCAACACACTTCTCAAACATTTTTAAAAAAATACTTAAAGCATACATATATACATACATTCATTTCAAAATGTGGGCATTAATTATGATGGGCAATCTGTGCTAGCTTTCTTGCACAAACAATACCAAGATTGCACCTCTAATTTCTAGTTTTTTTTGTTTGTTTTGTTTAGAAGTGGGTCAAGAACTTAGAGACAATTATAAGTGGTCTGAGCACAGACCCCTGTTAAATCACCAGTTCTCAATGTGTGGTCCATGGGCTCCTAGAGATTTCAAAGACTCTATAAGGATGTCTGTGAAGCTAAAATTATATTCATAATAATATTAAGGTGTTATTGCCTCTCTCACACTCATCTGTTCATGAGTATACAGCAAGGTTTTCTAGAGGCTACATGACTTGATATACCACAATAGATTGAACAGTGAAGCAATATGAATATCCAGCTGCCTTCAACTAAGCCAGGCATTAGAGATTTATAACAATTTCACCACTCTAAATATCTTTGGAAATGTATTTACTTGTTATAAAAATATATTATTTAACATATAATGAATTTATTATTGTTATTTTAAGAATGAATTCAAAGTTAATAATTTATAAATTCTCAGCTTAATTTTTAAAAAATATTTATTTATTTTGCTGCACTGGCACCTGGGATCTTCGTTGCAGTGTGCAAGATCTTTGTTGTGGCATGCAGGATCTTTTTAGTTGTGGCCTGTGGGGTCTTTTAGTTACAGCACGAGGGATCTTTTAGTTGCAGCATGTGGGCTCTTAGTTGCAGCATATGGGGTCTAGTTCCCTGACCAGGATCGAACCCGGGCCCCCTGCATTGGGAGCGTGGAGTCTTAACGACTGGACTACCAGGGAAGTTCCTCTCAACTTAATTTTTAATATGGTAAATATCAGTAGGTATTTCCCACATAAAAATAGGCTATTTAAGGTTCTCAATCATTTTTTAGGAGGGTTAATGGATCAAAAATCTTGAGAATCACTGCTCTAGACTTTATTGATTTTCTTCAATGATTGCTGTTGCCTGGTAACAGTAACTTCCTTTCCTTTCCTTCCTTCCTTCCTTTTTTCTTTTCTTTTTAGCAATTTGCTTTTAGCTAAATACTGGAAAACACTCAACTCAACTTTCATAGGAACAGCTATTGTCTTTCTTTTTGCATTCATAATGACAACAGCAAGTACCAAGTTTGTACAAAGGCCTAGGCACAAACACATCCCACTCTTGGTAAGTGTCCACCTAATTGAGGGGAGAGAAGTGCACGGGTGTCTGAATGAGGAATGCTCAGTGTGTTTCATGAGGTCCTAATAAGTGAAGAGTCAATAAACTATTGACGAATCAGTCAAGTTGGTTAAGTTGATCTGCATTGAGAATGCTTCTATTGTACATCCTTAACCATTTTTATATTGTTGAACAAACTTTTGCTTATACTTTTTAACTTTAAAAAAACAAAGCCAAAATGAGTATTCTTATGCATAAATCCTTGCATAAATATTTATTAGGATAAATTCCTAGAATAAGAATTGATGTGTCAAAAAGTTATGGACATCCTTTTTTAAAAAAATATTTATTTATTTATTTATTTAGGCTACACCAGGTCTTAGTTGCGGCACACAGGATCTTCGTTATGGCATGCGGGATCTTTAATTGCAGTATGCAGGCTTCTTAGTTGTGGCATGCATGCAGGATCTAGTTCCCCGACCAGGGATCAAACCCCAGGCCCCCTGCGTTGGGAGTTCGGAGTCTTACCCACTGGATCACGGTTATGGACATCTTGAAGGTTTTGGTATATATACTCAAATTGCTTTCTGCAAAGGTTGTATAAATTTGTGCATCTACCATTTCTCCATGTCTTTACTAATTCAAAGTATTATCATTAGTAAAGAAACATGCTAATTTTAACCCCACATAATTGCTTTGATTTTCTAGAAATATTATAATTTATCTGATATAGTGAGATCAGATACTTTAAAAAACTTATTAACAATTTGTATTTCTTTTTCTGAGAGTTTCCATTTTATGTCCTTTGACCATTTATTTACAGAGGGGTGCTAGTCAGAATTCTTGGTTGCAAGTGGCAGGAACTGTCAGTTAACTTAAGAAGATTACAGTTAACTTAAGAATAATAATTGGTTGCTAAGGGTGTTGGGTAGCTCACAGAATTGACAGGAAGGCTGAGAACCAGGCCTGGGCAGGAGCCAAGAGAGACAAGGCACAGCTGACATCCTGCCAGGAACAGTTAAGACATCATAGCTACCACTGTAACTGCTGGTCAATGGTTGGCGCCATGACCACTGTCACCATGATTGCTTGACAGTGAATCCTTTGGCCTCTGAATTCCACCACAGCAACTGTGAATAATCTTTAGTAGATTCTATGCGTTTCTCCCTTACCTTCAAAAAGGGAAAGGCTCAGCGTATGATTGGCTGTGTTGAGATCTCATGGCCTCCCACCATTGGCCAGTGGGCAAGGATGGCAGCATGTCCATAGGGGAATTTCCTCCAAATGGGAGGGCACTTAAACTACAGAAATCCACTACATGGAGCTTTATCCAACTGTATGAGCTTCTTATACACAAAGTATATCAACATATTTTCTGTCACATAAAAAAATTATTTTACCAGTTTGCTTGCTTTTAAATCTTATTTATATTTCTTTTTGAAATAGAGAAATTTAATTTTTTTAATGTAGTCAAGCCTATTGACTTTTTGCCTTTTTGATATTTTCCATTACATTTAGGCCTGGAAAACCTTCCCCCGATCCTTACATTATGTATTCATCTACTTTCATAGGTTTTGAAATAATTTAATTTCTTGAATTTTATATTTACATCTTTAAACTGTGCCTGTGCCTGTGTGTTATGTAAGGGAAGGATCTAATTCCTGTCCATCCTCTGTCCTGTGTAGTTACCCTGCTGCATTGACTGCATAATTCTTTCCACACTGTGTTGACACCTTTATCACATGCTAATTTCTTTATATATCATGCGTGTTTCTAGCCTATTTATTCCATTTCATTGATCTACCCACTGATTTTTGGAACAGTTTACTTGCTAAAACTTTGTAGGACATTTTAATCACTTCATTACTCATTTTAATTTAAAAAAATTTTTATTTTATTTATTTATTTTTTTGCGGTATGCGGGCCTCTCACTGCTGTGGCCTCTCCTGTTGTGGAACACGGGCTCTGGACGCGCAGGTGCAGCGGCATGGCTCACGGGCCCAGCAGCTCCGCGGCATGTGGGATCTTCCCGGACCAGGGCACGAACCCGTGTCCCCTGCATCGGCAGGTGGACTCTCAACCACTGCGCCACCAGGGAAGCCCTCATTTTTATTTTTAATCTTCCAAAAATGTGTTGGCCAGTCCCCTGTTTTTATTTGTTAAACTTTAGAAATATTTTGCCAAATTTTGAAAATTATCCCCATGAAGATTGAGTTAAATCCTCAAATTAATTTTAGAAGAATTTTTTAGCATCTTTATAAAATTGAGTTTTCCTATTCGGGAACATTTTTAAAAGTCTTTCTTTGTTTCTTAATAAAATTTGATGTTTGTTCATTCTGGTTCTATACCTGAGTTTTTTGTTTGTTTGTTTTTTGTTTGTTTGTTTGTTTTTTTTTTTTGGTGGTACGCGGGCCTCTCACTGTTGTGGCCTCTCCCGTTGCGGACCAGAGGCTCCGGACGCGACGGCTCAGTGGCCACGGCTCACGGGCCCAGCCGCTCCACGGCATATGGGATCTTCCCGGACCGGGGCACGAACCCATGTCGCCTGCATCGGCAGGCGGACTCTCAACCACTGCGCCACCAGGGAAGCCCTATACCTGAGTTTTAAAGATTATTCTTGTTTGGAACAAAAAAATTTACTGTTTGTATATCGTTCTAACCATTGTGCCTTTGATAATTTTCCATTTTTCCTACAGCTTTGTCTGTTCAGATGATCTATTTCTTCTCAGTACAATCAATAATTTATATTTTATTATGAAATAATCCAGTTCATCAATATTTACAGATTTATTAACATAAAGAATAATTATTTTAAAATTATAATGCATCTGATATATCCTCTTTCTTCTTATTTAAAAACTTAAAAAGAAAATTTTTTTTTTCTTTTCGGCCATGCCTCTCTGCTTGCAGGATCTTAGTTCCCCAAGCAGGGATTGAACCCGGGCCCTCAGTGAAAGCCTGAGTCCTAACCACTGGACTGCCAGGGAATTCCCTAAAGCTTTTTTGGTTTTTTCTTTTTAGTATCTGTTTTCTATATTATGTTTGCCAGTTCTTTGTCTTGTTTTTCCAAAGAGCCAGCTTTTGTTTGTATTTATCATTTAGACTCTTTGGTGTTTTCTAGTCCTGTAATAGCAGTGATTAAAGGCCAAGACTTTGGGTGAGATAAACCTGGAATAAATCTTGATTTTGTCATTTACTAGCTGTGTGATCTTGGGCAAATTACTTAATGTCTCAAAATCTTAATTTCTTTATAAAATACAACTAATAATACCCATCTCTCAGGAATAATGTGAGGGTTCAACAAAGATAATTTTATAGGCATTTGGGTCAGTACCTGACTCACGGCAAGTGCTCAAACATCATCATTATCATTTTATCTTCAATTTATTTTATCAATTATCAGATTAATCACTTTATCAAATTACTTATTTTATACTTGATTTAATAATTCATTAAATGGTATGAATTTATTGGAATTTTGGCCACCTCCCACAATTTTTATTAGTATTCTTAGTCACATTATTTCTTAGTTACGCTATTTAAAATCTAGTTTATAGTTAAGGATTTGATATCCTTTGTAACTTAGTATAGGAGAGTGTTTTTTAAAAGTTCAAAGTTATTGGTTTTGCTTATTTATTATTTTGTTTGTTTAAATATGTGGTAATAGTTTTTGTTTTGATTGTATTGTGGTTGGAAATATATGGCCTTTAGAATTTCTGCTTTGGGGAATTAATTGTTGTTTTTATGGTCTGATATATGGGCATTGCTTATTAAATCTTGCTATGCTATTTGGTGTATAAAAAATATTTGTATTTTCAAATCTGCCATCTCTTAGGTCATTAAAATTTGTTGTGGTGGTGGTTAAAAAAATCCATAAGATTAACAATTTTTAAGTGTGCAGTATAGTATCATTAACTATAGTATTATTAAATATATGCACATTATTGTAACACAGATCTGTAGAACTTTTTCATCTTGCATGACTGAAACTCTATAGCCATTGAACAACTCCCTGTTTCTCCCTCCCCCAACCCCCTGGCAACTACCGTTCTACTTTCTGCTTCTATGAGTTTGATTATTTTAGATACCTCATATAAGTGGAATCATTTAGTATTTGCCTTTTTGTGATTGGCTTATTTCACTTATTAATAGCCTCAAGTTTCATCCATGTTGTAGCATATGACAGGATTTCCTTCATTTTTAAGGCTGCATAGTATTCCATTATACATATATACCACGTTTTGTTTATCCATTCATCTGTTGTTGGACGTTTGGGTTGTTTCCACCTCTTGGCTACTGCAAATAGTGCTGCTATGAACATGGGTGTACAAATATTTCTTCAAGATCCTATTTTCAATTCTTCTGTATATATACCCAGGAGTGAAATTTCTGGGTCATATGGTAGTTGTATTTTTAATTTTTTGAGGAACTCCAAACTGTTTTCCATAGTGGCTGCATTATTTTATATTCCCACCAACAGTACACAAGTGTTCCAATTTCTCTAAATCCTCACTAACACTTATTATTTTCTGCATTTTTGATTGAGGCCACACCTAATGGGTGTGAGGTGATATCACATTGTGGTTTTGATTTGCATTTCCCTGATGATTAGTGATGTTGAGCATCTTTTCATATGCTTCTTGGCCAATTGGGTATCTTCTTTGGAGAAATGTCTATTCAAGTCCTTTGCCCATTTTTAATTTTTACTTTTTGTTTTTATTGAGTTGTAAGAGTTCTTTTAAAAATTATTTATTTATTTATTTTAATTGAAGTATAGTTGATTTGCAATAATATCAATCCTTTTTTATCTCACACATTTTCTTTTCTTCTTACCTTGCTGTCTCTTTCTTGTGACCTATTCCCTTGTCATGGATATCTACTCCTGTTCCATAGAGGCCATTGCTTCTTGAATTCTATTGAAGATGGAAAAACTTTCTCTGAAAATTTCTTTCAATTCCTGTGATAAATCATTTTCAGAAGTTTGTGTTCCCTCTGAGTCTTAGGATGATATTCTCTATCTCTATTTCTATTTCTATGTCATTTACCAAAATGCATTTGTTAGTTATTCTTCTTGTCATTTTCTTAACACAGAAGATCTATCCAGATTTGGTGTTTCTAGCAGGTTCTATTTTCTGTTCACTTGAAAACGAGTTCAGTTCCCTTTCCAGAGCTACATCTGAAGGGCAAGTTGATGTCCAGTTACTAGCTCGATTTCTGGTGTTTGACTTGCTTTCATTCCGTAAGTGTCAACCTAATATTAGCTCTTCTCCTGTCTCCATTGCCTTTCTTTCTGACCTGAAATCTGTAATATTCAGTGTAGGTGGTAGCCAGAGATTTGTGTTTTTGTTCTCTCTTCTCTCATATAGCGCTTTCTTCATGGGGACGCCTTCCTGGTTGGAATGATCCCCCCTCCAACCCCCACCCCCCCAAGCTTGCTTCCCCATTCCCTCTTGCTGACCAGTTCTTTCTGGGTAGCTGCTCTGACTGTTTTTATGGAAAGAGCTGTGGCTGAGGGGTTGGATGTGGAAGGAAAATAACACTCTAGCTTGAAAAAAGAGCACTTATGTAGTAGAAGAATGGCTGTCTGATTTAATGAGCCAGGTGGCAGACAGTGGAGAAGGTATAATGGGCGTTTCTCACTTCAGACAGGTGGGCTTTCTCTAAGTCTGGTGGCAAGCACAGGTGGGCCACTAATTGCCTTTAAAAATCCAGGTTCATTGACCTTACAGTTAGTGGTAAGGAGTTGACTGTCAATCTCAATTTTTGGTGGCAGTGTAAATATTTGTCTTTTAGTGAATGTGTGTGTGTTTTAGTGGAAGAGACTATTTCAGGGCTATTAGCCAGATGCCATTTTAAATTGGAACTCCTTGGGGTCTTTTTATTTAAAAAATTAATTACCAGGTTGCTTTTATCTCTCAACTCATGTAGCATATGTGAGATATAAGTGAAGAGCTAGAATATGCTCAGTGGAATGAAGAGAAAAGGCAGGAATCACGCTTTGTCTCTCACCACTTTACCTTCCACTCTTCAGCTGTCCCCTGTGCCCCATGACTTCTCTTTGTTCTTACTTCTCGCTTTCCCAAGCCTCTTTTTCCCAAGCCTGGACTAAAACCTTATCTTACAGCCATTCTCTCAGGTCTACTTAATACAAGCATCAGGTTCCTTCCGTTGCTGCCTGCCCAATGACTCTGGTTTTATTCATCAAGATCTCGATAGGCCCTGATGATCATGTCCTCAATCGTGCAGAAACGGTATATGCTGGGTGCACTTGCCTTTTCCTCCCACCCTTTATAGAGGACCAGTGTGTCAGCTGGCACCTCAGTTTTAGGAGGCCTTTACAGGTAACAGGTGGAGGAATGACTGCATTGCTCTCCAGTAGCTTGCAGATTCAAGACTGACCCCACTTTGATGCACAGGTACAGCGTGTTTCATGGGCAGAGGATTTAGACCTGGGCATCCTGCCTGTCCCACAGGTGTGATTGCTGCTGCTGCCACGATTTCCAGCCTGATGGCATAGCTTAGGCTCCCACATTGTAGGAAGCTGAAAGGGGAAGCCAAGGACCAGCTTCTGCTTGTTGCACGTCAGGTCAAGATGGGTAATCTAGCAGCACAAATGTCAACTGTTTTCATCTTATTGGTTAAACTGACAAATTGCTGTAATTATGCAAGTTGAGCAAATACGTAAAAATCCTTTGAAACGACAAAAGTTCACATCTTGGAAGTGAAGGCACAGGTCACCATTAGAATTTCCTTTATGATCCTCATGTTGAGCGTTTAGGTTGTTGTCATATTTCAAGTATGTTAAGGGTTTAATGTACCAGGGCTCATAGATAAATCCCATATTTTATCTCACTTTTACATTTCCATATTTTTTTATAGCTGTTGCTAGCCTGAATCTCATCCTCGATAAAAGCAGAGTAATTTCAAGAAATATCATAAAGCCTGTATACTTCAACCATACTTTACCTTTTTATTGTGTTGTTTTTTTATACCTGGTAAAAATGCACTTGTACAGTGAAAACAGGAAGCAATGAGTGTGAGCATATCAGGATATCAAAACACTTTTTCCAAATAATCTTTTACCTTTCATTGTCTTTAAAGAAGAGATAAGAAGACTAAACTCTAAGTATTTCAACCATGTGTTGTTACTTGAATAATACTTTCTTTTTTAACGTACTATTAATGGAAACATTGTAAACTATGCCTGCACAACAGCAAATAAACAAATCTTCACAGATACTAAGAGGACTTGTCTAAAAAATACCAAACAGTTTGTGTGATTCATTTTGTATGCTCCAGTGCCTTGCACATAGACATGTTAAATAATGATAAATGGATGAATATTTGATGTGTTGCTAATATAACTTAGATGGCCTGAGGCATCTAATACTTGATAACATGAGATTGGAAAGGTGAGAATGATCATATTTGTGGTTTGCAGGAAAGAGTAAGTTTAGACCGTAAGGAGTCAGGGAGTGGAATTGTGCAGTTTAATCTGTGATGCATTTAGCTTTTTCTGAAAGCGATGGCCTTGCCTAGGCATGGACTGGGAACCTCATTATGTGCCTGTGCTGAGGCTCCTCTGGGTCCAGGCTACAGGAGGTTTTTGTCCTCAAGGGAGGCACTCTGGGACATCTCTGGGACATGTGTTGATTTCTGGCTCTCTAATGATTCTCTCTTAAGGGAGAGTATGGGCATAACCAGTCATGCCAGCAGAATTGATCAACCGGCTGTTTAAAACTATGTTTTACTTGTTTTAAACAAAACAACAGGTTAGCTGGTAGACATTTTTCATTTTTATTTTGGTTGCTCTGCTGTTATAGAAATATCCCTTTGAAGTAAACACTAAGAAGCCTGGACTATGATGGTAGGAGGGCAGGATGCTGTGAATCACCAGAACACAAGCTAGCTGTTGGAAATTCCGAGGATCCAAAGTACCCTATTTCCCCCTCCTAGCCCATAAGATGCATGACTGGTGTCCTGTCAGCCTCAAAGGGGAGAAAATAAGCTGTATGAGTGATAAAGTGATAATTCTCAAATCAAATAATATTTACTGAGTACCAATAAATAATACATTTGTAAAACACCCTAAAAGTATTTATTTGATTTTCACAGCAATGGAACATTGGCAAGGAGTATTGCATTTCTGATTTTTATGAGTGAACAATTTGAGGCTCAGAGAATTTAATAGACTTTCTGAAAGTCACAAAGCTACTATTTGGTAGAGGTGGAACCAGGTTTCTGTTTTGCTCATTTCTAGCCCTGTATTTTTCCTTTGCCCTAATATAATATCAATAATACTAGTAAAATATGCTATCCAACAATTATTGAATCAGACATAATTTACTCCTCACACTCTCATTTTCTCTTTACAATAGGTCTATAAAGTAAGTACTATCATTATCCCCACTCTACAGATGGAAAAACTAAGGTCCAGAGCTTACTATGACACCTCACTAGGATCTGGTGGGAATACTCCAAGTGAATCACACAAAACTTGCTCTCAAGGAATTTATAATCAAGTCAGGGCAATAAACTGTGCATATGTAAAAGAGAATAATAATAATAATTTTGAATAATACTTTGATAGCAGAAAAGTGATATCACAGAGCAGTACTTGATTATAAAGTGGATTGCACTGGAGAAGTTGAAAAGGGTGAAGTGATTACTCTGGGCTGAGGCAGTTATGAGGAGTGGAGAGCACAGGTGGAGGTTGAGTTACATTGGAGAAGAGACAGTGAAACGTGTTGGAGGCCCTTCCAGGAGACGAAACTGTGGGCAAGTCACAAAGCTACAAATGTGCCCCCTGGAGTGTTATGAATTTCACTCCTTCTTCTATACTTTTACTTCCTTTTTTTAAAATTTAATGTTATTTATTTTTGTATACAGCAGGTTCTTTTTAGTCATCCATTTTATACACATCACTGTATACACGTCAATTCCAATCTCCCAATTCATCCCACACACCCCCACCCACGCCGCATTCCCCCTTGGTCTCCATACGTTTTTTCTTTACTTCTGTGTCTCAATTGCTGCCCTGCAAACTGGTTCATCTGGACCATTTTCTAGGTTCCACATATATGCATTAATATACTACATTTGTTTTTCTCTTTCTGACTTACTTCACTCTGTATGACAGTCTCTACGTCCATCCACGTCTCTACAAAAGACCCAATTTCGTTCCTTTTTATGCCTGAGTAATATTCCGTTGTATATATGTACTTCTTCTTCTTTATCCATTCATCTGTTGATGGGCATTTAGCTTGCTTCCATGTCCTGGCTATTGTAAATAGTGCTGCAATGAACATTCGGGTACATGTGTCTTTTTGAATTATGGTTTTCTCTGGTATATGCCCAGTAGTGGGATTGCTGGGTCATATGGTAATTCTATTTTTGGTTTTTTAAGGAACTTCCATACTGTTCTCCATAGTGGCTGTATCAATTTACATTCCCACCAACAGTGCAAGAGGGTTCCCTTTTCTCCACACCCTCTCTAGCATTTGTTGTTTGTAAATTTTCTGATGATGCCCTTGGTGCCCACACCATGCCCATTGGTGTGATGTGATACCTCATTGTAGTTTTGATTTGCATTTCTCTAATGATTAGTGATGTTGAGCAGGTTTTCATGTGCTTCTTGACCATCTGTATGTCTGCTTTGGAGAAATGTCTATTTAGGTCTTCTGCCCATTTTTTGAATGGGTTGTTTGTTTTTTTAATATTGAGCTGCATGAGCTGTTTATACATTTTGGAGATTATTCCTGTGTCCAATGATTCGTTTGCAAATATTTTCTCCCATTCTGAGGGTTGTCTTTTCATCTTGTTTATGGTTTTCTTTGCTGTACTAAAGCTTTTAAGTTTCATTAGGTCCCATTTGTTTATTTTTGTTTTTATTTCCATTACTCTAGGAGGCGGATCAAAAAAGATCTTGCTATGATTTATGTCAAAGATTGTTCTTCCTATGTTTTCCTCTAAGAGTTTTATAGTGTCTGGTCTTACATTTAGGTCTCTAATCCATTTTGAATTTATTTTTGTGTATGGTGTTAAGGAGTGTTCTAATTTCATTCTTTTACATGTAGCTGTCCAGTTTTCCCAGTACCACTTATTGAAGAGGTTGTCTTTCCTCCATTGTATATCCTTGCCTCCTTTGTCACAGATTAGTTGACCGTAAGTGTGTGGGTTTATCTCTGGGCTTTCTATCTTGTTCCATTGATCTATGTTTCTGTTTTTGTGCCAGTACCATATTGTCTTGATTACTGTAGCTTTGTAGGATAGTCCGAAGTCAGGGAGTTTGATTCCTCCAGCTCCATTTTTTTCCCTCAAGACTGCTTTGGCTATTCAGGGTCTTTTGTGTCTCCATACAAATTTTAAGATTTTTTGTTCTAGTTCTGTAAAAAATGCCATTGGTAATTTGATAGGGATTGCATTGAATCTGTAGATTGCTTTGGGTAGTATAGTCATTTTCACAATATTGATTCTTCAATCCAAGAACATGGTATATCTCTCCATCTGTTGGTATCATCTTTAATTTCTTTCATCAGTGTCTTATAGTTTTCTGCCTACAGGTCTTTTATCTCCCTAGGTAGGTTTATTCCTAGGTACTTTATTCTTTTTGTTGCAGTGGTAAATGGGAATGTTTCCTTAATTTCTCTTTCAGATTTTTCATCATTAGTGTATAGGAATGCAAGAGATTTCTGTGCATTAATTTTGTATCCTGCAACTTTACCAAATTCATTGATTAGCTCTACTAGTTTTCTGGTGGCATCTTTAGGATTCTCTATGTATAGTATCATGTCATTTGCGAACAGTGACAGTTTTACTTCTGCTTTTCCAATTTGTATTCCTTTTATTTCTTTTTCTTCTCTGATTGCCATGGCTAGGACTTCCAAAACTATGTTTAATAATAGTGGTGAGAGTGGGCACCCTTGTCTTGTTCCTGATCTTAGAGGAAATGTACTCAGTTTTTCACCATTGAGAATGATGTTTGCTGTGGGTTTGTCGTATATAGCCTTTACTATGTTGAGGTAGGTTCCCTCTATGCCCACTTTCTGGAGAGTTTTTTATCATAAATGGGTGTTGAATTTTGTCAAAAGCTTCTTCTGCCATCTATTGAGGTGATCGTATGGTTTTTACTCTTCAGTTTGTTAATATGGTGTGTCACATTGATTGATTTGCATATATTGAAGGATCCTTGCATCTCTGGGAGAAATCCCACTTGATCATGGTCTATGATTCTTTTAATGTGTTGTTGGATTCTGTTTGTTAGTATTTTGTTGAGGATTTTTGCATCTTTATTCATCAGTGATATTGGTCGGTAATTTTCTTTTTTTGTAGTATCTCTGTCAGGTTTTGGTATCAGGGTGATGGTGGCCTCGTAGAACGAGTTTGGGAGTGTTCCTTCCTCTGCAATTTTTTGGAAGAGTTTGAGAAGGATGGGTGTTATCTATCTAAATGTTTGATAGAATTTACCTGTGAAGCCATCTGGTCCTGGACTATTGTTTGTTGGAAGATATTAAATCACAGTTTCAATTTCATTACTTGTGATTGGTCTGTTCATATTTTCTATTTCTTCCTGGTTCAGTCTTAGAAGGTTATAGCTTTCTAAGATTTTGTCCATTTCTTCCAGGTTGTCCATTTTATTGGCATAGAGTTGCTTGTAGTTCTCTTAGGATGCTTTGTATTTCTGTGGAGACTGTTGTAACTTCTCCTTTTTCATTTCTAATTTTACTGATTTGAGTCCTCTCCCTCTTTTTCTTGATGAGTCTGGCTAAAGGTTTATCAATTTTGTTGATCTTCTCTAAGAACCAGCTTTTAGTTTTATTGATCTTTGCTATTGTTTTCTTTTGTTTCTATTTCATTTATTTCTGTTCTGATCTTTACAATTTCTTTCCTTCGGCTAACTTTGGATTTTGTTTGTTCTTCTTTCTCTAGTTCCTTTAGGTGTAAGGTTAGATTTTTTATTTGAGATTTTTCTTGTTTCTTGAGGTAGGATTGTATTGCTATAACCTTCTCTCTTAGAACTGCTTTTGCTGTATCCTATAGGTTTTGGATCATCGTGTTTTCATTGTTATTTGTCTCTAGGTACCTTTTGATTTCCTCTTTGATTTCTTCAGTGATGTCTTGGTTATTTAGTAACGTATTGTTTAGCCTCCATGTGTTTGTGTTTTTTTAATCTCATAGCATTGTGGTCAGAAAAGATGCTTGATATGATTTCAGTTTTCTTAAATTCACTGAGGCTTGATTTGTGACTGAAGATGTGATCTATCCTGGAGAATGTTCCATGCACACTGGAGAAGAAAGTGTAATCTGCTGTTTTTGGATGGAATGTCTTATAAATATCAATTAAATCTATCTGGTCTATTGTGTCATTTAAAGCTTGTGTTTCCTTATTAATTTTCTGTTTGGATGATCTGTCCATTGGTGTAAGTGAGGTGTTAAAGTCCCCCACTATCACTGTGTTACTGTCGATTTCCTCTTTTAGAACTGTTAGCAGTTGCCTTATGTATTGAGGTGCTCCTATGTTGGGTGCATATATATTTATAATTGTTATATCTTCTTCTTGGATTGGTCCCTTGATCATTATGTAGTATCCTTCCTTGTCTCTTGTAACATTCTTTATCTTAAAGTCTATTGTATCTGATATGAGTATTGCTACCCCAGCTTTCTTTTGATTTCCATTTGCATGGAATATCTTTTTCCATGCTCTCACTTTCATTCTGTATGTGTCCCTAGGTCTGAAGTGGGTGACTTGTAGACAGCATATATATGGGTCTTGTTTTTGTATCCATTCAGCAAGACTGTTTCTTTTGGTTGGAACATTTAATCCATTCACATTTAAGGTAATTATCATATGTATGTTCCTATTACCATTTTCTTAACTGTTTTGCATTTGTTTTTGTATGTCCTTTTCTTTTCTTGTGTTTCCCATTTAGAGAAGTTCCTTTAGTATTTGTTGTAGAGCTGGTTTGGTGGTGCTGAATTCTCTGAGCTTTTGCTTGTCTGTAAAGCTTTTGATTTCTCCATCGAATCTGAATGAGATCCTTGCTGTGTAGAGTAATCTTGGTTGTAGGTTCTTCCCTTTCATCACTTTAAGTATATCATGCCACTCCCTTCTGGCTTGTAGAGTTTCTACTGAGAAATCAGCTGTTAATCTTATGGGAGTTCCCTTGTATGTGATTTTTCATTTTTCCCTTGCTGCTTCAGTAATTTTTCTTTGTCTTTAATTTTTGTCAGTTTAATTACTATGTGTCTTGGTGTGTTTCTCCTTGGGTTTTTCCTCCCTGGGACTCTCTGCCCTTCCTGGACTTGGGTGGCTATTTCCTTTCCCATGTTAGGGAAGTTTTTAACTATTATCTCTTCAAATATTTTCTCAGTTCCTTTCTCTCTCTCTTCTCCTTCTGGGAACCCTTTAATGCTAATGTTGTTGCATTTAATGTTGTCCCAGAGGTCTCTTAGGCTGTCTTCATTTCTTTTCATTTTTTTTTCTTTATTCTGTTCTGCAGCAGTGAATTCCACCATTCTGACTTCGAGGTCACTTATCCTTTCTTCTACATCAGTTATTCTGCTATTGATTCCTTCTAATGTATTTCTCGTTTCAGTTATTGTATTGTTTATCTCTGTTTGTTTGTTCTTTAATTCTTCTAGATCTTTGTGAAACATTTTTGCATCTTCTTGATCTTTGCATCCCTTCTTTTTCTGAGGTCCTGGATCATCTTCACTATCATTATTCTGAATTGTTTTTCTGGAAGGTTGCCTATCTCCCCTTCATTTAATTGTTTTTCTGTGCTTTTATCTTGTTCCTTTATCTGGTACATAGCCCTCTGCCTTTTCATCTTATCTGTCTTTCTGTGAATGTGGCTTTTGTTCCACAGGCTGCAGGATTATAGCTCTTCTTGCTTCTGCTGTCTGCCATCTCACTTTTACTTTCTCTATGGAAATTCTTTCACCATTTCATAACTTAAGATAAAAAATAACTGAAGAGCATTTTCCGAGGGTTCAGTACTTAACAGAATTAAGCAGCAAATCAGCACAGGTATACTTTTTTAAAAATTGAAGTATAGTTGATTTACAATGTTGTCTTAGTTTCTGGTGTATAGCAAAGTGATTCAGTTATATATATATATATATATACATATAATTTTTCAGATTTTTTTTCCATTATAGGTTATTACAAGGTCCATGTTGTTTACCTATTTTATATAAAGTAGAGTGTATCTCTTAAACCCAGGATCCTAATTTATCTCCCTCACCTTTTCCCTTTGGTAAATTTGTTTTCTATGTCTCTGAGTCTGTTTCTGTTTTGTAAATAAGTTCATTCATATTATTTCTTTTAGATTCCACATATAAGTGACATCATATGATATTTGTCTTTCTCTGTCTGACTTACTTAGTATGAAAATCTCTACGTGCATACACATTGTTGCAAATGGCATTATTTCATTTTTTATGGCTGAGTAATATTCCATTGTATATATGTACCACATCTTCTTTATCCATTTGTCTGTCAATGGACACTTCGATTGCTTCCATATCTTGGCAATTGTGAATAATGTTGCTATGAACATTGGGGTGCATGTATCTTTTCGAATTAGAGTTTTCTCCAGATATATGCCCAGGAGTGGGATTTCTGGATCATATGGCAACTCTGTTTTTAGTTTTTTAAAGAACCTCCATACTATTCTCCATAGTGGCTGTATCAATTTACAGTCCCACCAACAGTGTAGGAGAGCTCCCTTCTTTGCACACCCTCTCCAGCATTTATTATTAGCACAGGTATACTTTTGATTTGTGAGACAGTTTTGCTTATTAAGCAAATGCAATTTGGAAGTCTTTTCCTGAACTCTTTCTGCTTTGGATGTTCCTGGCGGTAAATAAGGCCCTTTAGTAGGTCCTGTCTCTCTGTTAAGGGTTACAGGTCCCCTCATTAGGCAACGTGCTGCCCAATCACCCCACCTAACTCAATGCTCTTGGCAAGCATTGCTCCTCTGTGAATCGGGGTAAGATGTTTTCGAGCTCCTGGATCTCTGAATTCCTGGTTTTCTCTTCCCGACCAAATTTGCCCTTGCTTTGCAAACTTGACTTCCAGTGGGAAGGGAAAAGGTGTCTGTAGAGAGGATATGAAATTGCAGGTTTCTCCTGGTAGGCTCTGATGAAGCCATTTCCTTAGACTGTGCAAACTAAAAAATGAGCAGTGTTTTTAAGCTTTGGGCTAAAGTTCTATTGGCAAACATTAATTCCAAGCCTTCTGCTTGCCTTGGTAGAACAAGCCTAAAACTTTTAGACTTGGAAGGGGCTGGAAATCTAATCCACAGCCCACTCTTAATGCATGGGGATAGAAGAGCCTGAGCAACAGAGAAATTCAATAACAGGTGCAAGGTTACCTAGTCAGGGAATGTCAGTGTTTAGAGGAGAACCCCAGCGTTTGACTCTTAGTTCAGTGTTCATGCAGATAGTGTTTCTGAAGTGTTTGCTAGAATATTTAAACTTCTAGGAAAAGAGCATTATAATTATTAAATTTTATAAGCCTAGAGACCCTCAGACCTGGCTGGTGGTGGTAGTCAGAGCATGGGAGGGCACATGTGTAATCACTGATTACACCCATATAATGCTGTACCCCTAGTGAAGCTTCAGTCCAGGTTTGCTGGGATCTTCATGTAAATAACTTTATGGAATATGGACATCTTCTGACTTTGCCTGCACCCCCGTCTCTTAGTCCCCTCTTCTTTGTTCTTTATTCACCAACTACTGTCAGCCTTGGCTTCTCTATCCTTCCTTTCCATGGAAGAAACATGAGGTACTGATTTCAGTCATTTACTTTCTTCTACTAAGTTCTAGTCAGTGACAAAAACTTGATTGTCTTAAGGGTATCACTTAGAGGAACAAAGCAGGGGTGCCATTTTGTTAATGTCAGATATAAATATTTTTATAAACCTTATATGTCTGGATTCATTAGCCATTTAATGAATTTGATGCACAGATGTTCAGGAAATTAGGAACAACTGACTTCACTGGGAAATTATAGCAAGCTTGGTGCCATCCAAGATATCAAAAACATGCTGTTCCTTCAGTCTGCCAAGAAACCAGGTATAGTAATGGTCCCTGTGCTATATATAAGCTCACTATTAACACTCAATCATTGTTAATTGTATAATAATAAAAAATATTGAGCATGACTCTCCCCAGTGGAAATCAGGTTGTGGACATAAAGGGATGTGCTCTGTGTTCAGAATATATCTTTCCTTGGATTTACATTATATTTACCTGAAGGAAAGAAAGAGTTGAGAAGGAACTAATTGATGCCTTAGGCTGAGGTTATTAATTTTGAGTCCAAGAACTGAATTTGGCTTACAGAATTTTTCATTGAAACAACTGTATCAAATGTCTTCATTTGCTCGGCCAATCACCTTGTGGTTTACAGGCAGTGTGAGGGAAGAAATTGGTTGAAGAGAAATGGAAGAAGCAGGTCAGGCTGGGCATTAAAGCTGAGACTGTGTAGGGGCACACCTAGCCTTGAGGCTGGCACCATTTTTCAGGGTATTAGTCCTGCTTTATTGCTAACTTTGTCACATTAAGCATTTTGGAGACAATAATATGGAGGGGAAGAAAGTGCCAAATAATTCTCTGGTACTTGGAAATGTTCTTCCTTGGCAGTGATGTGTTGATAAATGTTTGAAAACTGGTGCTCTCATTCCTTTTTTAAAAAAAGCCCTTATTTGTTCTATTTGCCTATTAACATTGTATAAATATTCCCACCGTGGCCAATTTCAAGCCACCAATATGACAACAACCAGCTCACAGACTTCCTGAAAATTTAACAATCAGCTCTTCCAAGCTGACACAAGTGGTTCCAGCAAACCCCTGGTCCCCAGTATACAGTAATCATGGTGATAGACATGAGTAGTAATTGAAGAAGCTCTAGAGTGAGTAATACCCAAGGTTAAATTCTAGCTCTGCTTCTTACTAACTCTGTGGTCTCTAGCCAGCTATTTAACCTCTCTATCCTCAGTCTCCTCAGTGGCAAATGGAAATAGTCTATCATAAGGTTGATAGTTGTATAAAGTACCCAGCAAGGTTCTTGGCATGTAAGTGCTCAAAAATGGTAATTGTTATTAGCATTATTATATTTTGAGATTAAATATGACAGTCCCCAGCTCTATGTGAAATATTTTGATTATCAGAGAATGTGGAATATTATACATATAAATTGGCCCTGGCATTTGGGTTATGGGAAATTCATATCTTAATATTGACCAGATATTAATTATGGTAGGCTTGTGAACATAGATGGGAAATTGCCTCACAAATAGCCTTGAAAAGGAAAAACACATGTGCTTGATTTCTGAGAAAGACAAAGAACCATCCATGCCATATATATATATATATATATATATATATATATATATATATATATATACACGTATATATATACATATATATACATATATATATATATATTTTTTTTTAATTTTACGGTACGAGGGCCTCTCACTGTTGTGGCCTCTCGCGTTGCGGAGCACAGGCTCCAGACGCACAGGCTCCAGACGCACAGGCTCAGAGGCCATGGCTCACGGGCCCAGCCGCTCCGCGGCATGTGGGATCTTCCCGGACCAGGGCACGAACCCCTGTCCCCTGCATCAGCAGGCGGACTCTCAACCACTGCGCCACCAGGGAAGCCCCCATGACATATTATTTTAAAGATGCTTCCTAGAGCATGTCTGTCATGTCTTCTTTCTTGGTGAGGTGTTAACAGCTTTTATCTTTAAAAACCAGTCTTTTGAAATAAGATGGGCATAAACAGTAGTGGCAGGTGCAAAACTGTCTGAATGTCCTGCTTCTCCCAGGCTTGAAATGCCCAAGTTTCCTTACTAAGCTCAGAGAAACGCTGAGCGTCTGTAGGTCCTGTGGTGCACATCTCCCCCTGCCATGGTGCCCATCTCCACTCCTTCAAGCACAGAGCAACTTGATAAAGGGAAGTTCAGAGAAAACAGACTTTCTTTCCCAAGGGAACCATGGAAATCTTGTATCTCTCTTTCTCAGCTGCTTAAAAATGATAATCGATCTAGCTTTTGCACTCTCTGAACCAGTTCATCTTGTTGAAATTATTTGAATGACAATTGATGAGGAACTCAAATGTGTAACGCTTTGTAAAATAAGAATTCTAGGTAAGGGGAGGAAATTCTGAGCATTGCCATTAAGCATCCCTTAATCTTGTCATATACCTTTAAGCATCCCAAATAATTCCTTGGCTTTCCCCCTCCCACTATCTTCTGGAAAAGCTTGTCTGCTGTTACCAAAATCTAACATAAACTGCTCAGGGCTCTGTATTTTCCCATTGTTGTTTACCATTATACCACTAATTCTAATTTGATTCAGATTCAGCGAGCTCTTTTTCTTCATAGCATGAAAGTGTCTTGGCACCCATTAGCTCCATGAGTAAGGATCATGAGCAATCACACACACAAAGAAACTGCAAATTAGAGCTTATATTCCTTACATCTTCGCATGGCTGACTGAAGGAAGACAACTCCACAAACAATGCATTTTAAAGAACATTTGCAGGATGAATATATTACTGAAATATGGCTAGGAAGTGGGCTGTAGTATATCTTCAAAAGTGACTGATTTAAACCCAAACTTAATGTATTTTGGAGGCCAGCAATAATTTGACTTGCTGAGTGGATGGAATTTATGGGTATAATGTAGTGCAAATAAAAACATCCTCTTGCAGTCATAAAGGTGTATGCTGTGTCCATGCTGGGAAACATAGCTTTCCTTACCCCTGACTTCTGGGGAGAACTCAGGGGAATAGCTAAGTCAGGCCCAATACCTTTTCTTTGTGGCCTTATGGAAATATCAAGTTTTATTTTTCTGTTTAAGGGGGTTTATAGTGCCATCTCTGGATTTGGGCTTTTGTGTTTGAGAACCAAATAAATAAGGGAAACTCAGAAATCCACTGCTTGAGCTATAAGTTGTTTTCTTCATGAGGTGACCCAGACCAGAGTGAAAGAAAAGTGGAAGGTAGGACTAGGATTTGGGACACAGAATGTTCACATGCACCTCTCAAGTGGATGACCCAAGGGGAAGACTGAGGTTTGTAAGAAGCCCACTGTCAAGGGACTTCTGACTTTGGGGGTTTCCTATTTCTGGCCTGTGTGCTTATGATGTATAACCCTGACAAAGAAACCTCTCATGGTACCTGTGTGGCCAAATGTCCATGGTGTGCTGAATTTGAGGTTGGAATACAGGAAGTGATGAATTTCTGTGGGTGAACTGTCATGAAGTGAAACAGGCTGCAGACTCCCTTCTCCACATCCTCAGCATTTGAGAGAATCTCCTGCTCTGCCCCTCAGCTCTCAGCCTCATCCCTCCCCCTCCCCCTACTTTATCCCCTCCCCCAGTACAACAGCCTTTGCCCCACCCAGCCCAATGATTCCAGTTCTCTATGGACGTCCCCAGGAGAAGGAACAAGATCAGGTCTGGAAGGTTGATCATGGGCACTAGAATAGGTCATCTTTCCTGCCCTGGCCGCTCTTTATTCATGAAGGAGGAATAAATTCCAGGGGGAGGTTCTACCCTCATATCTACTAGACTGACGATATGATGGGATGCAAAATTGTTAGAGCCTAGGGAGATTCACAGAACATCAATAATTCATGGTTTACATGCCTGCAATGAAGGCAGGGGAAAAAATGCAATGGTATACTCTCAAGGACTTTGTATTTCCTGAGATACTTTCAGTATAAATTGCAGTTTTTGGCGAAGGCATATTCCCAGCCCAATCCAATAACTTCACCAGTTTCCTAAGAAAAAGCGTAAAGATCTTTCAAGTCGATATTTGTTTCAGAAGTCTGGAACAAGTAAATATTGCGATATAGATGACCACCTTCCTCCTACTTCAAAGTTCAAGATTAGTCATGTTGGCCTACCTAATGGAGACAGTAAGAGGGTGGAAAAAGTTGTTGGGAAAAGATGTAGGGCAACTGTGAAATCATGACATATGGAATAGCCACAAAATATTCGGTGTCCTATTGAAAAATTCAGAGTTAGTCCAAATTTCCATTGAAATGTCTTTGTTTAAAGAAGTTTTCTGTTATATACATATATTATACATACACACACACACACACACACACACACACACACATATGTATATTTCCTTAATTAATTGGTAAATCAGCCAGAATTTAGAGCACCTCCTCATTGTTTAAGTTCATTTTGAATTTCTAGGGCACTTCTCAGCAATGGTTTTTTCAAAGGAGAGTGGCAGCTTTTAAAGTGTGTGGGAGGTACTGGAGAGATGGGGAAATGGAGCTGGTTTCAGATGTTCCTAGCTTTGCCAGTGGTTATAGTTGTGACTTTTTTCCAACTGTCAGGCTAGGGGAGTACATGACTTAAGGTATATACTGCCGGCCCTTTGGGCCTATGACCTGTATGCTTAAATCCTAAGTTGGTTCTGGGGTTCAGAAGACCAAACATGCAGTGACATTTAGTTGATATCTTTTGCCCCCCTAGGCCATTAATAATTTTTTTATCCTCTCCCATATTTCTTTTTCCTACTTCCCCAAGCCTTGGATAATCCAAACCAGCAGGGTTCTTGGACTTCAGAGATCCTTAAAGCCTTGTCTAGGATGATGTTAGATTTGGGGAGCTTCTTAAGATAGCCCAGATTTTGGTAATACATGAGTCAGGGGTGCTGGAAGACCACAGAGAAGACATAGTAATTACCCATCTTGTGGCAGGGCCTTCCTGCTTTCTAGATTGATACCAAAATTTGGCATTTTTAGAATGGTTTGTTTCAAGGCTTGGGGAGGGATATGCCCTATTTAAGACTTCTCTAGATAATTTTTGCCAACCACAACTTAATTCCCAAAGTTGATAGGTAGAATCCCTCTGCACTTCCCTCTGGTGCTGCCATTTTGTGAGGATGCTATTTATGCTTTGGGAGCTGCCTTATAGGGTAAATGGGAGGGGGCTGTGGAGAAAATGAGAGCTATGATGATCAGAAGACCTTGATTCCTGTCCTGTTCTAATGTTCCACTAACTAATATAACTACTTGATTTTTCTCACCTGTAAAATGAGAATGAGGTAATACCCCCTCTCCTAACCAAATGTTGTTGAGATAGACTCCTGAAGGTAACGTGGCACTCTAGTAACTAAACCTGTCTAGATGGGTTCAGACTAAACCTCCTTATTCCACATCTCCCTGTGAGAGATAATATTATGGACAGGATTCGTGTAGTTCTATCCAGTTTATTGTTTCCTTTCTCTGTAAAATAGAGTTCTCACTTATCGAGCACCTGCTGCATGCCAGGTGCCTTTGTATGTGATTCATTACTAATCATCACAAGGCTTCTTCAGGTTGGGGATCATTAACCTGAGTTTACAGTGGGCCAAGTACCAAGCCTGCACTCACATGGGTGGTGATGAGGCTGGAGCCCACCGGAAACATCAGACTCTGAGACCCGTGGTTTCCCCATGACAGTATATGGATTCCACTTACCTATCAAAGTTGTTCCTCTCTGTATTAGTCTGTTTAAAGCAGTTCTTCTCAAATTATATTCTAAGAGATCAGAAAACCCAAAGTACCACCTAGTTGTTCTGAGACTTAGGCAGACAGTGAAAAAACATGCTTTCAATAAAATATCCTTTCATAGCTAAATAATGTTCTTCAGTTTACAAAACACTTTCTCATATAGTATCTCAATGAATCTTCAAAACCCATTGGAAGGGAGAATGTGTATTTATCATGTGTTTAATCAACCAGGAGACTTAGAAAGGCCACAACTTTCCAGAGGTAAGGTAACCAGTAGGAAGCAGAGGTGGGGCTTGAGCCCTGGTATTCTGGTGTCCTTTCATTGTACCACACTGCTCACATTCACTGAGAAAAAGGGGCAGGGAAAGAACAGAGGGTAGGAGAGTGACGTCAACAAAATGGTGGAATACGTGTTTTCTGCTGTCTTTCCCCCACAAAACACTGATTTTGACAAACTCCCATGGGTGAGAGTGCCTTTGTGGAAGTCTGGGGGTTTACTGGAGATGTTCCAGCATACTGCTGAAGAAAAAAAATCTGACATTGGATGCACTGAAGAGGGTAAGAGGAACAGCTTTATTTTACCTACATCTCCCTTCTCCCAAGACAGCACAGCTCAAAGCCAAGAGAGACCTTCATGGCCCACACTTCTCCCAAGAGGGAAAGTGAGAGCATGTGTGTGAGCATCTGGGTTCCCCAGTTATGTGGGGTGATTTTAAAGAGGTCCACTTCTTTCTTGCCCCATCCAGGATACTGGGGCGTGCTGCACAGGAGAGCAGGAGGGGCTGGAAGAACCGCAGCCAGCGCTCTCAGAGGGCATCAAAGGGACACGGATCCTACTAACTACTTCATAGACTGCATCAGGAAGTCTGCCTATGAGCTGCTGGGGATACCCCCAACTGGCCTACAGGCACCCCCAATGCTCTGAGTGCATCACCCCATCCTCTGCCCCCACCCTGTGACCAACTCCCTGTGCCTGTCCCCGAGGGCAGCAAGGGCGAGACTTTGCAGATGACTAGTGAGCATGTGCAGAAAGCCAACCTGAGTCTGAGGGATTGGGAGAAGGCACACAAATGTGAGCATTCAACACTGCCCTGGGGAAAGCAAACCGGAGGCTGTCAGTATCTAGGCAGGATTGAGAGACAGCATGCAAGCTTAAGAATTCCCCCAGAAGGGAAGGAGGAGTGTGGAGCAGGCATATCCATAGAAAAGGTCTGAGAAATCTAAGAAGTCTCGTACAAAATCCAGAGCCTTTTGACTCAGAGCTGGGCTCCTTTGAATCATTGTCAGACTGAATATAAGCAGTAGCTGGTGGACGGTAGTGAAAAGAACACAGCCCAGAAGGCTTAAGTACTAGAATCTAGTCCTTAATCTCTGTCATCAACAGCAGTGCATATAGAGATCTGCTTGGAAGGCCCAAACTGAGATTTAATGATTAAATGAGATTTAATGATAGAACCGTGTCACACTGTGTCTTTCGTCCTTCTATGTTCAGGTGTCTAATAGCACAAACTAATTTTTTTCTGGAAAATTAACTCAGAGAGTTTCAGTGATTAGGATTCATGCATATATAGGTATTTCTGGCTGATTGGAGCAACCCAGTGATTCCACACCACAAAGAGAAGAACAGATACCCTGAGGGGTAGTTCATTATAAGGAGAAGAAGCTGAACATGAGCAGGTAGATTTAGCAGTGAGTTCATACGTTGAATTCAGAGAGCAAGAAGTTCTGTTTATAGCATAACTGCTGTTACCTGAACTGATCCCAACCTAGGAAATGGATATATACCCTGAGAGTAAAAGGGTAGGCCAAAAGAACTATTTCACTAGATTTTGAAATAATTTTTGGACTACCAACCCAGGTTTGGGCTCCACTCCCATAGTATAGCACAGAGGGGAGGAAACATTCCCCTTCTGGCAATGAGCATTTCCTTGTCATAGTGCAGTAAGTCCTGGCAAATCTGTTGCCCAAGATATCAAGGTGGCAGTGCCTGGAGCTGAGAGAAGGCTGAATTGGATCATCTCTAAGTCCCCTTACGGGGACTTAAATTCTGTGAGTTCTAATATTATTGAATCTAAAACAGAGTTAATAAGCTCTCTTCTGGGTCTGAGAGGTAATACAAGGGCTAAAGGAAATCAAGAAGAGTCTAAATAACATAGTATACACTGATTAGGGAGCAACTGCCAAGATGTCTCAAGGTGTTTAATTTCTTTCTTTTTTTGTTTGTTTTTTTAAAATTTAATTTAATTTATTTTTTATACAGCAGGTTCTTATTACTTATCTATTTTATACATATCAGTATATATATGTCAATCCCAATCTCCCACTTCATCTCAGTCCCCCGGCCCCTGCTTTCCCCCCTTGATGTCAATACATTTGTTCTCTATATCTGTGTCTCTATTTCTGCCTTGCAAACTGGTTCATCTGTACCATTTTTCTAGATTCCACATAAATGTGTTAATATACGATATTTGTTTTTCTCTTTCTTACTTCACTCTGTATGACAGTCTCTAGGTCCATCCACATCTCTACAGATGACCCAATTTCGTTCCTTTTTACAGCTAATATTCCACTGTATATATATGTACCACATCTTCTTTATCCATTCGTCTGTCGATGGGCATTTAGGTTGGTTCCATGACCTGGCTATTGTAAATAGTGCTGCAGTGAACATTGGGGTACATGTGTCTTTTTGAATTATGGTTTTCTCAGGGTATATGCCCAGTAGTGGGATTGCTGGGTCATATGATAATTCTATTTTTAGTTTTTTAAGGAACCTCCATACTTTTCTCCAGGGTGGCTGTATCAATTTACATTCCCACCAACAGTGCAAGAGGGTTCCCTTTTCTCCACACCCTCTCCATCATTTGTTGTTTGTAGATTTTCTGATGATGCCCATTCTAAGTGGTGTGAGGTGATACTTCATTGTAGTTTTGATTTGCATTTCTCTAATAATTAGTGATGTTGAGCAGCTTTTCATGTGCCTCTTGGCCATCTGTATGTCTTCTTTGGAGAAATCTCTGTTTAGGTCTTCTGTGTATTTTTTGATTGGGTTGTTTGTTTTTTTAATATTGAGCTGCATGAGCTGTTTATATATTCTGGAGATTAATCCTTTGTTGGTTGATTCGTTTGCAAATATTTTCTCCCATTCGGAGGGCTGTCTTTCTCTCTTATTTATAGTTTCCTTTGCTGTGCAAAAGCTTTTAAGTTTCATTAGGTCCCATTTGTTTATTTTTGTTTTTATTTCCATTTCTCTAGGAGATGGGTCAAAAAAGATCTTGCTGTGATTTATGTCAAAGAGTGTTCTTCCTATGTTTTCCTCTAAGAGTTTTATAGTGTCTGGTCTTTAATCCATTTTGAGCTTATTTTTGTGTATGGTGTTAGGGAGTGTTCTAATCTCATTCTTTTACATGTAGCTGTCCAGTTTTCCCTGCACCACTTATTGAAGAGGCTGTCTTTTCTCCATTGTATATTCTTGCCGCCTTTGTCATAGATAAGGTGACCATAGGTGCATGGGTTTATCTCTGGGCTTTCTGTCCTGTACTATTGATCTATATTTCTGTTTTTGTGCCAGTACCATACTATCTTGATTACTGTAGTTTTGTAGTATAGTCTGAAGTCTGGGAGCCTGATTCCTCCAGCTTCGTTTTTCTTTCTCAGGGTTGCTTTAGCTATTCGGGGTCTTTTGTGTTTCCATAAAATTGTAAAATTTTTTGTTCTAATTGGAAGAATGCCATTGGTAATTTGATAGGGATTGCATTGAATCTGTAGAATGCTTTGGGTAGTATAGTCATTTTCACAATATTGATTCTTCCAGTCCAGGAACATGGTATATTTCTCCATCTGTTTGTGTCATCTTTGATTTCTTTCATCAGTGTTTTATAGTTTATTGAGTACAGGTCTTTTGCTTTCTTAAGTAGGTTTATTCCTAGGTATTTTATTCTTTTTGTTGTCACGGTAAATGGTATTGTTTCCTTAATTTCTCTTTCTGATCTGTTGTTGTTAGTGTATAGGAATGCAAGAGATTTCTGTGCATTAATTTTGTATCCTGCAACTTTACCAAATTCATTGACTAGCTCTAGTAGTTTTCTGGTGGCATCTTTAGGATTCTCTATGTATAGTATCATGTCATCTGTGAACAGTGACAGTTTTACTTCTTCTTTTCCAATTTGTATTCCTTTTATTTCTTTTTCTTCTCTGATTGCCGTGGCTAGGACTTCCAAAACTATGTTGAATAATAGTGGTGAGAGTGGACATCCTTGCCTTATTCCTGGTCTTAGAGGAAATTCTTTCAATTTTTCAACATTGAGAATGATGTTTGCTGTGGGTTTGTTGTATATAGCCCTTATTCTGTTGAGGTAGGTTCCCTCTATGCCTACTTTCTGGAGAGTTTTTATCATAAATGGGTGTTGAATTTTGTCAAAAGCTTTTTCTGCATCTATTGAGATGATCATATTGTTTTTACTCTTCAGTTTGTTAATATGGTATATCACATTGAGTGATTTGAAGAATCCTTGCATCCCTGGGATACATCCCACTTGATCATGGTGTAGGATCCTTTTAATGTGTTGTTGGATTCTGCTTGCAAGATTTTGTTGAGAATTTTTGCATCTATATTCATCAGTGATATTGGTCAGTAATTTTCTTTTTTTGTAGTATCTTTGTCTGCTTTTGGTATCAGGGTGAAGATGGCCTTTTAGAATGAGTTTGGGAGTGTTCCTTCCTCTGCAATTTTTTGGAAGAGTTTGAGAAGGATGGGTGTTAGCTGTTCTCTAAATGTTTGATAGAATTCACCTGTGAAGCCATCTGCTCCTGGACTTTTGTTTGTTGGAAGATTTTTAATCACAGTTTCAGTTTCATTACTTGTGATTTGTCTATTCATATTTTCTACTTCTTCCTGGTTCAGTCTTGGAAGGTTACAGCTTTCTAAGATTTTGTCCATGTCTTCCAGGTTGTCCATTTTATTGGCATACAGTTGCTTGTAGTAGTCTCTTATGATGCTTTGTATTTCTGTGATGTCTGTTGTAACTTCTCCTTTTTCATTTCTAATTTTATTGGTTTGAGTCCTCTCCATCTGTTTTTTGGTGAGTCTGGCTAAAGGTTTATCAATTTTGGTTATCTTCTCAAAGAACCGTCTTTTAGTTTTATTGATCTTTGCTATTGTTTTGTTTCTATTTCATTTATTTCTGCTCTGATCTTTATGATTTCTTTCCTTCTACTAACTTTGGATTTTGTTTGTTCTTCTTTCTCTGGTTCGTTTAGGTGTAAGGTTAGATTGTTTTTTTGAGATTTTTCTTGTTTTCTGAGGTAAGATTATATTGCTATAAACTTCCCTCTGAGAACTGCTTTTGCTGCCTCCCATAGGTTTTGGATCATCATGTTTTCATTGTCATTTGTCTCTAGGTATTTTTTGATTCCTCTTTGATTTCTTCAGTGATTAGTAACGTATTTAGTAATGTATTGTTTAGCCTCCATGTGTTGGTGGTTTTATACATTTTTTTCCTGTAATTTATTTCTAATGTCGTAGCATTTTGGTTGAAAAAGATGTTTGATATGATTTCAATTTTCTTGAATTTACCAAGGCTTGATTTGTGACCCAAGATGTGATCAATCCTGGAAAATGTTTCGTGTGCACTTGAGAAGAAAGTGTAATATGGTGTTTTTGGATGGAATGTTTATAAATCTCAATTAAATCTATCTGGTCTGTTTTGTCATTTAAAGCTTGTATTTCCTTATTAATTTTCTGTTTGGATGATCTGTCCATTGGTGTAAGTGAGGTGTTAAAGTCCCCAGCTATTATTGTGTTACTGTCCAGTTCCTCTTTTAGAGTTGTTAACAGTTGCTTTATGTATTGAGGTGCTCCTATGTTGGGTGCATATATATTATAATTGTTATATCTTCTTCTTGGATTGGTCCCTTGATCATTATGTAGTGTCCTTCCTTGTCTCTTGTAATGTTTTTTATTTTAAAGTCTATTTTATCTGCTACTCCGCTTTCTTTTGATTTCCATTTGCATGGAATACCTTTTTCCATCCCCTCACTTTCAGTCTGTTTGTGTCCCTAGGTCTGAAGTGGGTCTCTTGTAGACAGCATATTAATGGGTCTTGTTTATGTATCCATTCAGCGAGCCTGTGTCTTTTGGTTAGAGCATTTAATCCATTCACATTTAAGGTAATTATCATATGTATGTTCCTATTGCCATTTTCTTAATTGTTTTGGGTTTGTTTTTGTAGATCCTTTTCTTGTCTTGTGTTTCCCACTTAGAGAAATGTCTTTAGCATTTGTTATAGAGCTGGTTTGGTGGTGGTGAGTTCTCTTAGCTTTTGCTTGTCTATAAAGCTTTTGATTTCTCCATCAAATCTGAATGTTATCCTTGCCTGGCAGAGTAATCTTGGTTGTAGGTTCTTCCCTTTCATCACTTTAAGTATATCATGCCACTCCCTTCTGGTTTGTAGAGTTTCTGCTGAGAAATCAGCTGTAAACCTTATGGGAGTTTCCTTGTATGTTATTTGTCATTTTTCCCTTGTTGCTTTTAATAATTTTTCTTTGTCTTTAATTTTTGTCAATTTGATTACTATGTGACTCGGTGTGTTTCCCCTTGGGTTTATCCTTCCTGGGACTCTCTGCATATCCTGGACTTGGGTGGCTATTTCCTTTCCCATGTTAGGGAAGTTTTCGACTATAATCTCTTCAAATGTTTTCTCGGGTACTTTCTCTCTTTCCTCTCCTTCTGGGACCCCTGTAATGCGAATGTTGGTGTGTTTAATATTATCCCAGAGGTCTCTTAGGCCGTCTGCATTTCTTTTCATTCTTTTTTATTTATTCTGTTCCATGGCAGTGAATTCCACCATCTGTCTTCCAGCTCACTTATCCATTCTTCTGCCTCAGTTATTCTGCTATTGATTCCTTCTAGTGCATTTTTCATTTCAGTTATTGTATTGTTCACCTCTCTTTGTGTGTTCTTTAATTCTTCTAGGTGTTTATTCTTTAATTCTTCTAGGTCTTTGTTCAATACTTCTTGGGTCTTCTCGATCTTTGCCTCCATTCTTTTTCTGAGGCCCTGGATCATCTTCACTATCATTATTCTGAATTCTTCATCTGGAAGATTGCCTATCTCCACTTCATTTAGTTGTTTTTCTGGGGTTTTATCTTGTTCTTTCATCTGGTACATAGTCCTCTACCTTTTCATTTTGTCTCTCTGTGAATGTGATTTTTGTTCCACATGCTGCAGGATTGTAATTCTTCTTGCTTCTGGTGTTTAATTTCTTTAAATCTTGCTTCAAATTGTATTTATTTCCTATGCTTAATAGGAAAATATAATTAACTAGTATTTAGTAACTATATTGATGTTTTACTATAGAGGTTTTTGAGTGGAGAAAAAGATTAAATAAGCAACCTAATCTGTAGAAAATACCTCAGTCATTCAGGCCTAATGAGATGCTTCAATTTGTGAGATTAGATAACATGTATTAATTGGCACTACTAATATTACAGCCTAGTATCAAGGAGAAGCCAACTAGTTTTCAGAGTCTATACCTTGTAAATTCAACAATATTCAAGTCCAGAAACATCACTTTCCCCCATTTGATTGTGGCCCCTTCTAGGAAAGCTGTGCTATACTTGTGCCCAGTATAATATTCAGCAACGTGGTTGCTTACAGCATACCTTCAAGTATCTCTGTTTCCATTAAGGGAGTTCCCCTTTTTGTACCCTAATTCCTTCCCTGGCTACAGGAGGATTTCTAGTAAGAAAGGTTGGGTGATGGATTATACAACAGTATGAAGAATATCCATATTCTCTCCAGAAGTAGAAATTAAGCACACATAATTTGTGTGGACATATGGACATATTTCTTCATCGTTCTTAATTCTGGATGCACTTTGGAATCACCTAGGAACTTTAAAAACCACTGATGCTTGGGTCCTGTGTCTAGAGAATTTGATCTCAGAAGTCTTGGGTGGAACCAGGACATCAAGAGTTTAAAAAGCTCCTCAGATGATTCTAACATGCAGCTGAGGCTGAGAACCACTGTCTGATCATACTGAAGACAGCTGCTTTCTTAACAGCTTTGCTTTTCTGCTACTGCAGCCCCCACTTATCATGAGCCACACCCTTTTCTTGGTTTCAAGTCTGAGACATTATATACAGTACATACTCTTCTTTATACATTAGAACATGTGGAGATCCAAGGCATCCTAATTCAAACTTTCTATAAACAAATGTTTGCTTCAGTGGGAGAAAGAGGAATACGAGGAAAATAGAAAGGGCTGAAAAATCTCTGCACACAGTGATGACATAAGGCCTCATTGTGGTGGGCCCTTAAATGGACTTTTTCCCCTCTATATACTAATGCATTCTTTTTTCACGTATTTCAAGACACATAACCCTCCTTCCTCTGCTGTACAGAGCAGCAGGCTTGTAAATAACACACAGTTCCAAAAAGTATGCCAATTGATTGATCTTGAAACATGGTACTTTGACACTGATAAGGATGAATACAATACACAGAAATAGTTTAAGGTGAGTGGTTTTAACACATCTTTTTTTCCTTTATTTTAAATTGAGATGTAGTTGATGTACAATATTACGCTAGTTTCAGGTGTACTGCATAGTGATTTGACATTTGTATACATTATGAAATAGTCACAACAATAAGTGTAAGTAACCATCTGTCCCCATAAGAGTTATTATAATAATACAGACCATATTCCTGTATATTACATCCCAGTAGCTTATTTATTTTATAACTGGAGGCTTGTACATCTTAATTCCCTTCACCTATTTCTCCCACACCCCTCATCCCTCCCCTGTGGCAACTACCTGTTTGTTCTCTGTATCTATGAGTCTGTTTTCATTTTATTTTATTTGTTTGGTGTTTTTTTTTAGATTCCACATAGGAGATCATACGGTATTTGTCTTTTTCTGTCTGACTTACTTCCCTTAGCATAATACCCTCTAGGTTCATTCATGTTGTCACAATGGCAAGGTTTCATTTTTATTTATGGTTAAGTAATACTCCATTGTGTGTACATATATGTATATACATGTATGTATATATATATATACCACGTATTCTTTATCCGTTCATCTATTAATGGACATTTAGGTTGTTTCCATATTTTGGCTATTATAAATAACGCTACAAAAAAAGTGGTGTGCGTATATCTTTTCAAATCAGTATTTTTGATTTCTTTGGGTAAATATCCAGAAGTGAAGTTGCTGGATCATATGGTAGTTCTATTTTTAATTTTTTGAGGAACCTCAAAACTGTCTTCCATAAGGGCTACGTGAATTTAAAGTCCCACCAACAGTACATGAGGGTTCCCTTTTCTCCATATTCTTGTATTTGCTGTCTTTCTGTTGATTCTGACAGGTGTCAGGTGGTATGTCACTGTGGTTTTGATTTGCATTTCCCTGATGATTAGTGATGTTAAGCATCTTTTCATGTATCTGTTGGCTATCTGTATGTCTTCTTTGGAGAAATGTCTATTCAGGTCCTCTGCCCATTTTATTTATTTGTTTTTTTATTTTTATTTTATATTGGAGTACCATTGATTAACAGTGTGTTAGTTTCAGGTTTACAGCAAAGTGATTCAGTTATACATATACAAGTATCTATTCTTTGCCAAATTCTTTTCCTGTATAAGTTGTTACAGAATACTGAGTAGAGTTCCCTGTGCTATACAGTAGGTCCTTGTTGGTTATCTATTATAAATATAGCAGTGTGTATATGTCAATCTCAAACTCCCAGTCTATCCCTCTCCCACCCACCCCCCATCCCGGTAATCATAAGTTCATTCTCTAAGTCTGTGAGTCTGTTTTGTAGTAAGTTCATTTGTATCTTTTTTTTTTTAGATTTCACTTATAAGTGGTATCATATGATATTTGTCTTTCTCTGTCTGACTTACTTCATGATAATCTCCAGATTCATCCATGTTGCTGCAAATGTCATTGTTTCACTCTTTTTAATGGCTGAGTAATATTCCTTTGTATATATGTACCACATCTTCTTTACCCATTCATTTGTCGATGGACATTTCAGTTGCTTCCCTGTCTTGACTATTGTAAACAGTGCTGCAATGAACATTGGGGTGTGTGTATCCTTTCGAACCATGGTCTTCTCTGGATATATGCCTAGGAGTGGGATTGCTGGATCATATAGTAGATCTATTTTTAGTTTTTTTTTTTTTTTTTTTTTTTTGGGCGATACGCGGGCCTCTCACTGTTGTGGCCTCTCCCGTTGCGGAGCACAGGCTCCGGACGCGCAGGCTCAGCAGCCATAGCTCACGGGCCCAGCCGCTCCGTGGCATGTGGGATCTTCCCGGACCAGGGCACGAACCCGTGTCCCCTGCATCGGCAGGTGGACTCTCAACCACTGCGCCACCAGGGAAGCCCCTATTTTTAGTTTTTTAAGCAACCTTGGCTGTACCAATTTACATTCCCACCGATAGTGTAGGAGGGTTTCCTTTTCTTCACACTCTCTCCAGCATTTATTGTTTGTAGACTTTTTGATGATGGCCATTCTGACTGGTGTGAGGTGATATCTCATTGTAGTTTTGATTTGCATTTCTCTAGCAATAAGCAGTGTTGAGCATCTTTTCATGTGCCTCTTGGTCATCTGTATGTCTTCTTTGGAGAAATGTCTATTTAGATCTTCTGCTCATTTCTTAATTGGGTTGTTTGGGGTTTTTTTGATGTTGAGCTGCATGAGCTGTTTGTAAATTTTGGAGATTAATCCATTCTTGGTCACATCGTTTGCAAATATTATCTCCCATTCTGTGGGTTGTCTTTTCATTTTATTTATGGTTTACTTTGCTGTGCAAAAGCTTTTGAGTTTAATTAAGTCCCATTTATTTATTTTAGATTTTATTTCTATTACTTATTCTAGGAGACGGATTGAAAAAGATATTGCTGTGATGTATGTCAAAGAGTGTTCTGCCTATGTTTTCCTCTGAGTTTTATAGTATCCAGTCTTACATCTAGGTCTTTAATGCATTTTGAGTTTATTTTTGTGTATGGTGTTAAAGAAAGTTCTAATTTCATTTTTCTGCCCATTTTAAAATCAGGTTGTTGTTTTTTGATGTTGAGTTGTATGAGTTCTCTGTATATGTTTGATATTAACCCCTGATCAGATATATTGGTTGCAAGTGAAGGCCAGTTTCTGATGGTACCTAAGAAACTCACTCTTCCTTATTCAACTACCTTAAACTTTGTAATTCTCAAGCTGCTTTGACTCTGGACTCTTCCAGAATATAGACTTCTAAATGTTGTAAGTCAAATACAAGCCAGTTTCCTTTTTGAAAAGTCACAAAGAGCATGAGGAAGAAGTGGGCTTTAATGCTATTCCTCTGTGACCTCTGCTATGAGTTTCACCACTCCACAGAGTCATCTATTAGAGTAAGTTACATTCATGGTGGGATTTTGTTAAGCCCTTCTCTTGCTTTGATTCTGTATATGGATTAAGCAACATGAATTCAGTTTAGGGCCTTTTGATGACCTCAGTGGAGGTAAAGCAGGGGTGTGTCCCAGCCCTTTCTACTTAATGTGATTTTTAATAACTTAATGCCACCATTGGATCAGCTAGATCCAGGATTACCTCATCATATTCTTTCTCCTCCTCTCCTCATCTTCCTCCTTGTCCTTTGTCCTTGTCCTTGTCCTTGTCATCCCCCTCCTTCTGCCTCTTCCTCTCTCTCTCCCCCTTCTCTTTCTCTTCCTCCTCCTCCTCCAATACAGATGACCTAGTTTGGATAAGTTAGGAATGGTCCAAGCCAAAACAGTTTGAGATCCACAGATTAAAACCAGAATTAACATTTTGATAAAAGGTCTTCTACGTTATCTCACTTACAGAGTAAACATTACAGATACAAACAGATATATAGATAGATGGATTGGAGAGTAAGCCAAGTCATCTATTTATGTAGGTGTAAATATTGGCACCTGAGTGACCTTCAGGGTAGACTAGGAAGGTACATTATTCAAAATTAGGTATTGTATGGGTAGTTTACTAATAGTTTTTGTTTTTTATGACTCTTCAATATCTATACGTTGACAGAAAACAATATTTTGGGAAAAGCATTGTTTGGTTCTCCTGCAGAATTGTGTTTATTAAATTGCACTTTGGTGTATGGTCATGGACTCTGAAAAGCTTTATAGTTCTAGCCCTACAAAACGCAGTGGTGTGTTTACAGCAATTGTGTTAAGGAGATGTTGTTTATCACATCGTCAAGGTTTTGTTTCTAAGGACCTGGGGAAATTCTCTCTGTTCTCAACATGATGTGTCATTGTGCTTATTTTGCACATCTGCTTTTTGTTTTGCTTTGTTTTGTTTTAATCTTCCAGACATGGAATCACTTGGCTGATTATGTTTCCTTTTTTGTGCTGGAAACTCAGAATCAAATTTATGGTTCACTTAAAATCCTTTCTATAACAAAGCAAGGTATAAATATATAAGCAGGCAAAAATGGTGGTAAAAATATGGTAAAAGAGACAAGGGGAAAACATCAAGTATGGAATCAGAGAACACCTCTTTCTTGAACTCCTTATTTCACATGACAAAGAACTCTTACCACCTACTACTGAGAGCTAGCCTTATTCAACTCTGTGTCCTCATGCTCAGACCAGTATCTGGCATTCACTGGGTGCTCAATAAATATTTTCTGTATGAACAAGGAAAGCTCATCTCCTAACACTAATTATTATTAATTAGTGATAATAATTATTACCAAGAAGACTAACTTAAAGTCTTAGCTGATTAAAAATGTGTGATGAGATCCAGACAGATTTAAATACTATTTTAGACTTGACCTGGACTGATTTTTTTGAACTGATTTTTATTTTCAAGTTATCCAGCTAGGATTTTAAAAATCAATAGCTAGCTAGGACAATATCCTTTTCCCTTATATGAGGAGGAGCTTCTTTCAAGCAGGTGGATGAATTTGTTATTACCTGACAAGAATCGTTTCTCAAGCCATAATTTTTCAACTATGGTAATAAAAAGTTAGTGGTACTATTTATGTATTGAAACAGATTTCACTCATAGATACCTGTCCCACTTTGGCATGTAGCCATGTTATTCAAGTGCTTTCTGAAGTTTTGTAACTTCACCTGCAAAAATTAATTTTCACAGTCTGTGCTGTGATCAGTGTCACTGCAGTAAATTGGTTGGCTATCTGCCTCAAATTCTTTTGGAATAAGGAGGGGTATAAATAAACAATTTTATAGAGTTTGTTGACTGAGGTTCTTGACAAATCAACCTAAGAGTAGAGATAATTGGTATGTATTTTCATTCAGATGAGTAAATCATGAATTTTTTTCAACATAACATGTCACATTTATATTTGTAAGGAGAACATTTACCTTATAAAAGACACCAGAGAGGCCATGTCACCTTGTTTCCTCATTTGTAAAAGGAGGGGGTTGGATGAGACCATCATGAAGGTTGTTTCCAAAGCAGATTGAATGAAACATCCATGGACAGTGGAAATATTACACAGAGCGAAAGGCTTGCGGAAGGATTCTGCATGACACTGTTTTTATTTTCACTACTTCAACTGAGGTTGAAGAATCCATTCTTTAACAGAGATGCAGGGTCAAACCCTAGCTGTTTTTTATGGAAATTAGACCTATATTATTCTTTGCTTTTGTAACTTCAGTTGTTTGAAGACAACCATCTTATCAGCTGGGCCAATAAGATCATTAATGGAAAACAGTGCTGTGCACCAGAAGATCTTTACTCCTTGATCAATAGTTATTTACTTCTGAGGGGTTCACAGCTTGGTTAATATAACCAAATAATTTTATTGATAGATAATATAACAATGAAAAATAAAGTTTAAGATAGAAGACAAATGAACATAGAACTTTCTTGAGGCATGAATATTATTATTTGGAAACTGTAATAGCTGCTGGAATGTTGGAAGGGCAGACAACAAAAGCATTGAATAATTGTCCTAGGACTATAATCAGACTTCCATTATTGACCTCTGTTAATATTCTACTGTAACTGTCTGCTAAATTGGTTCCTTGGGGCTTGAAATATACAGTGATGTTATGAGTTCTTATCGTATATTGCCACACAGTAAAGTAGCAAGTCTCTGAAATAGTGTTGGTCCTAGTTTGATCAATACTCAATTCAAAGCAGTGCAATAGGCAACTGTTTCCATAGAAACATTGATGTCACAGAGGTTGAACAGGGGCTGTTACAACAAATCATTTCCTTTGAGCAGTTGTAATTGACTATATGTACAGTTTGCTGTCACTTGAGACCATTTACATCAAGCAAGTAACAGAACCGCATTAGTTATTCCAGGAGTAAGAGGGTTAGCTCTTCCTTTTGTGACCTTACAAATACCTAGGAGAATATTGCCATAGCAACCAGCAATATAAAAGGATGAACATTAAGGTAGCTAGCCTTAATTCAGTAGCATTCTTCTGGAAGCTGAAAGGTATTTTTAATAAAGTTTACATAGTTATAACATTAACACAAATCCTTTGCACCCCACAATAATGACTTGGTTCCTGTCTCACAGATGTCACCAATAACACAGACATTACAATTTCATTTGCACTTCATTTCCTGTTCCCCACCTTTGATTTTCCCTCGGCATCTAGTTGCTAAGGCAGCACACATGCACATTTGGCAAAATCTTGTTTACTGAGTACAGAGTTTGGCCCTGGAGAAACACTGAAGTCTGAAGTGCTTCAGATTTGAAAAGTGAGATAATGAGAGAAAGAAAACTTTGATAAAAAGTTAAATTTTTACTCTGGCTAAATAATCTCTAGATTTTAAGGACATGAAAGAAAACAGATGCAAGCTTAGCTTACTCTTGTTGTGTTCCCTTAGGCTAAAATCACCACCAGAATTGAGTTTCATATTCTAGATTTTTTCATATTATCCCACTACCTTACCACAGTTCTCCTGGGGTAACTGTGTCCAATGACACATTTTGGAATATTTCAGGTAGTTCTGGGGAAATTAAGAGGTTTGTGTATCCTTTGGTAGGTATACAGGCAGAAAATAGTATCAATGTGTTATCAAACTCCATGCCAAATCAAAGAGCATAGGCTAACAGGAGTATTTCTAGAACCATGAGAGCTAAATATGCCCAGACAGAATATCTAGTTTCCCGAAAATCTTGCCAGCATCTCACCTGAGCTTTATGTAGCAGGTGAAATTATCAAGAATGAGAAGCTTTAGTGGCATTAACATTGAGTTCACTGCCATTTGCAATGGTGTCAGGGATAGAAGGAGTTTACGGGGTGTGTCAGGGTCTAAACATGCATTTGCATCCAAAACCTAGCTAGCAGCCTGGAAAGAACATGCACTGCCCAGCTCAGCCATAACTGCAGGCATGATTAGCAATACTGTCATCTTGGCATCTCCAGGAAAGAAAAATTGTATATGGTCATCAATGAAGAGAGAAAGCAAAAATCCTTACAGGAGGTGTTTACTTGGAAAGGATTTTCTAACGCAGACCCACAATGATCAGCCTATAGATTTTTGACCAGTCTGCTGTATTCCTCAGGGTGAATCCTCAGAGGTAATAAAATTGAATTGCAATCAGTATTCTTTGATACTAGCCTGCCACTGACTGTTACTCACCTTGAACTAGAGAGCAACTATTTATAAGATCGTTTAGAGACACAAATCCAGTAAATTACTCTGTTTGGCCTTAAAAGAATGTTTGACTTGAAGCATAGAAATGACTATAAATCTTACAGGAATAATTTATAAGGCAACATAGTGAGCAGTGGTCCTCTGGTTACAATGGGTAAAGAAAGACAGTTTGAAAGGAAAAAGTGTTCTCCGCCCCCAGACCCCCTGCCTGAAGCCAGGGAAATTTTCCAGGGCCACACATACAGGAAATTTAGTAATGGCACCTGGGAGTCCTGAGAGAGAAGGGAAACAGCTGCCCTTTGCACGTATGCCCTTTCCTGGAGCAGTTCTTTTTCCTAGCTGGCCATTTTTCCTCTGATTACATGGCTTGGCAAGTGGAAAAAGAGAATGAGTCAGCTGTTACTGGGTACCCAGAGGGGTCTGTCAGTCAGGAGTCAGTCAACAGCCCAGTAACCTTTCACAAAGGCATCCTACTAGTCAGAAAGGCTGGTTGAGAGGCGTGTGTGTGTGTGTGTGTGTGTGTGTGTGTGTGTGTGTGTGTGTGAGAGAGAGAGAGAGAGAGAGAGAGAGAGAGAGAGAGAGAGAGAATATGAGAGGCACCATGCATTCTAGCTGAATATGATAATTCCTAATCATGTACAAAAACATTTGAGTCAGTCTTAATACATGCAACATTTTACTGATTAACATATTATATTAGAGTAACATATCTTAATTTTATTAGTAAAAGAGTCTATCATTAGTTCAGAGAGTCTATGGATGGGAAAATGACATAGTGAAATAGAATAAAAAAGAAAAGGAACTCAGGAGAAATGAGTTATAAATTTGGCTTCTCTATATACTGGTTTGATTCCTTCTCCCACCTTCCTAACGATTTGTGAGTGAAATAGTCAAGGGGGACAGATATTTCAGTAGAACTCCTTCTCCCAAGTTAGAGACTTAAAATCCTATTAAATTTGTTAGTTTTGAGCCTAGGGGAATACAAGGAAACCTCCCAAACTCATTGCTTCTCTTTTTTCATTTTGTATCTCAATAATTTAAAAATAGTTACAGAAAGGAATGGAATATTTCAAAAAATGTTTTCTCAGACCACATGAGGCTAATTTATTCATAAGTGATTTAATTTTTGATTTCTGAAACTCATAGGAGCACCAAGACCATCTATAATATTGCCAAAATAAATTTGCTGTGAGACTATCTACAACCAAAGATTACTCCATTTGAATTTGATTAATCCTAATGAGGTAATATCTACCTCATAGGGTGTTGATAAGGTTAAGCAGAATAGAAATTTTAAAGGATAAAATTTTGTTAAGTAAAGTATATGAGCATAAGTAAGTAGTTCTTCAGTGATTGGATCTTTTATTTCAGGGTTATTATCCTAAACATCAGTTCTTGTATGGCTGGAAGGGGCATGAGGGTTGAGCTGAATCTGTATAGATCCTATATTTCTAAAATATGTGTGTGTGTGTTTACAATTTTCCTCCCTGTTTTAGAAGTGGAGGACAGATGAACAAAATCTGGCTCATTAAAGATTCCAGGTAGCTGGGTTTCTGCTGGTCAATATGTTGGTGTCATTATTGTCACCAGGCATAGTAGCACTCCTCTGAGACAGTGTGAGTACCTAAACTATGCCTCTTTGTTGGTGGTGAGAGGAGAATGAATAGGTTTTTTTTTTTAAGTGTTTTCTATACAATATTGACTTAGTTTTTCTCAGTTTGGCAACTGCAGTGTCTGTGACTCCTTGGGACTAGTTGTAGCCAGTTAGTCTCCGGCCTCCTACCACTGTTGGGTTTTGCCTCCCCCGGGCAGACGCTGACAGCCCTTGCCAGGCAGTGTTTGCTCTGTCATCGTGTGCCTGCCTGAGATGAGTGAGTCTGGGCTCCACTGTCTCTCAGTTACTGACTCTCTGCCCGCTCCATCTCTCTCTGCCTGTGACACTATCGCCCAGCCCCCATTCTCTTCTCTTTTATTTTATTTTATTTTTATTTTATTTATTTATTTTTTTTGCTGTACGCGGGCCTCTCAGTGTTGTGGCCTCTCCCGTTGCGGAGCACAGGCTCCGGATGCACAGGCCCAACAGCCATGGCTCATGGGCCCAGCCTCTCCGCGGCACGTGGGACCCTCCCAGACCGGGGCACGAACCCGGGTCCCCTGCATCAGCAGGCGGACTCTCAAACACTGCGCCACCAGGGAAGCCCTCTTCTCTTTTAAAAAAATAAATTTATTTATTTATTTTTGGCTGTGTTGGGTCTTCGTTGCTGCGCCCGGGCTTTCTGTAGTTGAGGCGAGCCGCACGAACTTAGTTGCTCCGCGGCATGTGGGATATTCCCAGACCGGGGCTCAAACCCATGTCCCCTGCATCGGCAGGCAGATTCTTTTTTTTTTTTTTGCGGTGTGCGGGCCTCTCACTGTCGTGGCCTCTCCCGTTGCAGAGCACAGGCTCCGGACCCGCAGGCTCAGCAGCCATGGCTCATGGGCCCAGCTGCTCCACGGCATGTGGTATCTTCCCGGACCAGGGCGTGAACCCATGTCCCCTTCACCACCAGGGAAGTCCCCCAGCCCCCATTCTTAAAAGCTTTCTCTCCACCTTCACTTCTCTGATATTTCCCTTGGTTCTTCCTTGTTCTCTCTGGTTCCTCTTTTCCACCCCCCATCCCTTACATCTTGCGTTCTCCAGAAATATGTCTTTGGCTTTATTCCCATTCTACCCTCTTTCTCTGAGGGTTCACATCTATTTCCATAGCTTCCATTCTTGGGCAATGATTCCCAATCCCAGATCCCATGCTGCTTGTCTCCCTGTGTGTTGGATTCTGAGACATTTGAATAAAGTCAGTTAAGGAGATATTCCAAGGTGGAAGTCACTGTGAGGGATTTTATCAGGACTTCTAGAGCCTACTGGGGCTCCTTGGGGTAGGGTGGGTGTTTGTGTAGGAGACAATACTTGAGGGAAGTAGAAGAGCCTATGGGGGGATATCTGCTTTGCAGTAGCTTAGGAGAAGTCTTCGAATTGTTAGAATTATTATTACTACTAGTAGTGGGGTACTAGTCCTAGTACTACCACTAGTGAAGTAGTAATACCAATAGAAATATAAATATCTTTTAAAGGAGTAACACTTAAAATTATTTACAGGGAATCCCTTAAAAGGGGTGAACTCACTACCTTCTGTGACTAAATGAATACCTGGAGAGTGTGTGAGGAGCTGATACCCAGAGAGTGCAGTAGATGGCACCAGGGAAGGGGCCCGGGAGGTGAAGGAGCAACCTTCCAGCCATCCCAATGCAAGGATGTCATCCTCCTGTGTGACCGGCTGTGTCCTTCTCCTGTCCCACAGCCTGGCCTTGCCTTGGTTTTCAGCTGCTGACGTCAGGGCCACCTTCCTGTGATGTCAGCAGGATTCCAGTCGCTGACCATTGTTTCCTGCAGGAAGTGATCCTTTGGCAGTGAAAGTGCCAAATCTTCACCACTAGACCACCAGGGAACTCCCCATGCAGGAAGCAATCCTTTTAACAAGGCAGCATTATTCTGGGTTCTGCTGACAACAGCGCAGGCCCCCCGACTGGGTTTTCCAGTCCCCTTTATGCTATTTGCAAACCTGTCAAGGAGAGACCAGAAAGGGGACTTTGAATCTCCTTTACTCATATCTTCTTCGACCCAGACTGAGGGGCTGAGTCAATCCCAAATTCTCAGGAGAGAAAATATGATTGGTCCAACTTGAGCCAGTGTAAAACCCCCTTTTGTGAAGGCAGGGTGATATAGTTATAAACATAGCTGCCAAGGGTTTACCCTGGAGGGTGAGGCAGGCAGCTCCCAGACAAGGGTGGTCGGTGGGGTCAGAGCAGTTATTTCAAAGACTTTTTCTACACTTAAGCAAATGTAAAAAAATAAGTAAAATCATTTCTATGTTCTTAATTAAATAGCACTGATGCTTAATGTGTTATCAATTGGATCAAAATGTCATTTTATCCAGGAATGGTAATGGATAATGTTGCTTAAAATGTTTCTAAGGGAGCAGACACACAGGACTCATGCTTACACTATCTGTGAGGCTTTGGGGGAGTCTCCTGAATTCATAATTAGTCTGATGCTAATGGCTCTTGAGCAAGGACCTGAATTCAACACCAGCTGAGTTCAGTCAGGCTGGGGCCAGTGGTGCCCATCTGTAACCATGTAAAAGGGCAAAGTAAATGATTCAAATAGAGGTTGAATTCTGAATTTTACTTAAGGCTGATGAGCATTACTTCCAGTTAACAGAGGTTAATCTAGGGCTTTTCTGGGGTAGGGAGAAGGGTGGGGATCTTGCTTCTATTATATTGCAATACATTTATAAAACATATTCCTATATGATGACTATGTGCCTATATGGGATGGGAAGCAAGATTTTACAGACCAGGCTCTTAATATCCAGTTTTGTTTTGTTTATGGATGTTTTTAAAGCACAGCTTGTAATCATGACCATATAGTAATATATCCCATATGAAACTAACTGAAATTGAAGAATGACCTGACAATTTGATTTCGGTATAAGAAATTTTTACAGCTTGGCCATGAGAATGAGATGTTCTTGGGGAAAAGTGGCAGGGGAGTGGGGTGGTGGTGGGATGAATTGGGCGATTGGGATTGACATGTATACACTGATGTGTGTAAAATGGGTAACTAATAAGAACCTGCTGTATAAAAAAATAAATAAAATTCAAAAATTAAAAAATGAGATGTTCTTTCCTTCCTCAAGACTTGTATGCAGTGTCTCTTTGGAAATAGCCAGGTGATCCTCCTGGGGCAAAATGAACCTTCTCAGGCCCTATGTCATCTTTGCTTTCCTGCCGTAAAAAAAAGAAACAGGGCAATGGAAATAAGTAATTTCAGCTGACAGAAATTTTGGTTTTGGATACTCAGGATGATGAAAAGAAAGACATTACAGGAAGATGGCAGGGAGGAGAGACCCTAATTTCATCTGGAGTTTGCTGAACTAGTTTGGACCTAGGTCTGTTATTTCTAATTTAGTGGGATGGCTTAGGCCTGACTTCTGTCTTTAAGGTTGCAGTTGCTGGGTTTGCTGTGACTTAAATCTAATACTTATGCAGGAGACATGGAACTACTCTGTACTACTGGTGCCAGAACAATATTTAAAAATACTTATGAATGATTAATATGTGATAAGCAGTATAATATTTTGCATGCATTGCTTTTTTTAATATATAAATTTATTTATTTATTTGTTTGTTTGTTTTTGGCTGCATTGGGTCTTCATTGCTGCACGCGGGCTTTCTCTAGTTGCGGCGAGCGGGGGCTACTCTTCGTTACAGTGCGCAGGCTTCTCATTGCGGTGGCTTCTCTTGTTGTAGTGCATGGGCTCCAGGCACTCAGGCTTCAGTAGTTGTGGCTCACGGGATCTAGAGCGCAGGCTTAGTAGTTGTGGCGCACGGGCTTAGTTGCTCTGCGGCATGTGAGATCTTCCCAGACCAGGGCTGGAATCCGTGTCCCCTGCATTGGCAGGGGATTCTTAACCGCTGCGCCACCAGGGAAGTCCCCTGCATTGCTTATTTAATCCTCAAAACAACTTTTCACGGTAGATACTGTTTTTATCCCCATCTTACCAATAAAGAAACCACTGAGAGGTTAAGTCAATTGCTTGAGGTTGCACTGGTGATAAGGGTTAGGGCCAGGATTCAAATCCCAACAGTCTGACTTCAGAGCCAAAGCATTTCACCACCATGCTCAGTTCCCAGGAACCATTTTGGCTCTGAGAAAGTTGTTTAATCTTTGTGTCTAGTTCCTTTGTCTTTAAAGGCCTGTAACAGCACTTCCTGACTCCCCAGCTCAGAGAAGTGTTCCGAGATTAATAGCAGTGTGTGTCCATTTCAGCCTCTGTGGGTCTCTCCCTTATGCACCAACCCTCCTTTGAAGTTGATAAAAGCCCTAGGTGTGTGTGAAGGGAAGCAGGGCCCTTGGCGGGTGAGGGGATATGTAAATATTGAGGGAACATATATAAATCACTTTTATTTCCTTGGAAAATTATCTACATAAACATCAAATAGCGTGAAATGCTTTGTATTGTATGTTTGCAGGTGACATTATCCCATCAGTGAGATTCACATTTTGAAGTCACAGTCCATGGAAACTACCCTTAGGGAATAAATTTATGTTTCTCTGGTTTGTTCCTCAGGTAACCCACAAGCTTCTCAGGGGCAAGAATCAGGTCTGGTTCCTTTTTATGCTACAAGTTTCCTTATCTTCCTCTCCCCACTCCCTTTTAGCATTTGCTTTGGTACTTGGTACAGAGTAGGTGCTCGGTGAAGCCTTGATGAGGGAATGGAAGCTTGGAGAGTCAGGTCTTTTGTAGTGATTTCTCAGTTAGCTTCATTACTAGTGAGGGAGACCACCTGGAAGGGCAAGAACTATTCTGGGAGAATTTTGACAAGAGCAATTTAAAAAAGCTAATTGCAAGAGAAGAGAGTATGAGGAATTGAGGCTAGACGTTAGGAAGAGTTTCTTGACCAAGTGGACTGTGAAAAGCTGGAAATTGTCTTATAGGACAAGGCTCCTATCTTTCTATACAGATTTTGAATATTGGGTTACTCAGTTCTCCCTGGAAGTAAGGGCATTGAGGCAGGAAGAGATGGTCTCCCATCTGGGCTCAGATTCCACAGCTGGAGAATGGAAGCAACAAAGAAACCATTTACCATGGATGGAGTGCAAAAGAGAGCATATTGCCAGACACTGTGCCACAGGAAATTTTTACTATTATAGTTATTCCAGTTAAACTTTCTCAGACAGAGTGATATCTCCTAAGGGTTCCCATAGCAGGTCTGTTTTTCAGATGTTAACCTATCTAATTTACTTTAGCATTTATCAAGTCAAGGGACATAAAAATCTACTTTAAAGCCAGTAACTACCTTCTCCCAGGAATTGAAACTTAATACCCAGAGGAATTTCATCCTTGGCATTCATCACTCCTGGACATCATTAATTCGGGTCCTTGTTTTCCTCAGTACCTTAAGGAAAAGAATATCATCATGGCAATTTTAATTACTAAGACAGAGAAGATCAGTGACTTTGATTTTCCAATCAATAGTCAGTAAATCAATCAATATTTTTTGTACCTGTTTTGTGAAAGTCATCATGCTATAATAAAATGGAATATTAAAAGGACAATTTAAGGGTAAGAAAGCTTCAGGAATACAAGGATAAGTCAACATTAGAAGATTTGTTAAAAAATAAAGGGAAAAACCAGATAAATCTCATAAGAGAAAAAATTTGATAAAAATCAGTATCAGTCTTAATAAAATTCTTTAGTTATATGAGATTATAATGATACTATCAATACTTTAAAATAATAAAAAGTATTTATTTAATGACAAAAGCTAGAGAAATTTGCATAAAGAGAAGAAATACGAAAAGGATGTCCATTTTTACCATTATTATTCAATACTGTTTGGCAGTCCTAGCCAATGCAAGCAGACAAGGCAAGGAAAAAAAGAGGTATAAATATTGGAGAGAAAGCATTTTTATTTGCAGATAAGAATCAAATAAGAACTATTGGAATCAGTAAGAAAGCCAGAAAGCTGGGCAGTTATAAGTATACAAACAAAACAAAACAATAGCCTTTCAAACTAACTCTTTTGTATTTTAAACCAAAACTTTCCAATTCAATAGAATGAGAAATTTCACTAACAACAGAATATAGAAACAACAAAATAGAAAATTTGTAAAAATAAGCAATAAGAAAACTGTAAGACCTAAATTAAAAAATATATATATATACTTTATATACGTATAAAACTTAACTGCAAGAAATAAAAGAGGACTTGAATAAATTGAGATATAATTATAGGGATATTAACTATAGATATAAAATGCCATGTTCTTGGAAGGATTCAGTATTGTGAGGTAAAAAATTTAATGCAAATGCAATCAAAATCCTAATGGGGGCTTCCCTGGTGGTGCAGTGGTTGGGAGTCCACCTGCCGATGCACAGGACATGGGTTCGAACCCTGGTCTGGGAAGATCCCACATGCCACGGAGTGGCTGGGCCCGTGAGCCATAGCCGCTGAGCCTGCGCCTCTGGAGCCTGTGCTTTGCAACAAGAGAGGCCGCAATAGTGAGAGGCCCGCGCACCGTGATGAAGAGTGGCCCCCGCTTGCCGCAACTAGAGAAAGCCCTTGCACAGAAACGAAGACCCAACACAGCCAAAAATAAATAAATAAAAAATAAAGGAATTCCCTTTAAAAAAAAATTTAAAAAAAAAACCTAATGGGATTGTTTTTGAAACCTGACAAAAATGATTATGTAATTCATTTGGAATACACAAAAATAGCCCAGAAAAAATTTAAAAAAGAAATGAAAGAGATGTTCTAAAGGAGATAAAAATGTATTTTAAAGATCTACTATTAGAACAATGTGATACTGCCTTTAAAAGCAGAGATAAATCAATGAACCAGAATAGAAATCCATGGGACACATCCAAGCATTCATCAGAATTTATTATATTGTAAAAGTAAAGTAGAAGGTTGGTTTATTCAAATAAAAGGTATTATGACAACATGCTAAGGTTTGGGGGGAAAAGTTTCGGTCCTTACCTCATGCTTTACATGTAAATGAATTTCAGATAAAGATTTTTTGTTTTATTTTATTGTATTGTGGGAAGCTGAAAATATTGGAGTAAAATATGAGTATTTTTATAATCTTCTAATAGGAGAAGACCTTCCTAATATAATACTAAAGGCTGAAACCACAAAGTTTTGATAGATTTAACTACATAAAAATGTAAAACTTTAGTATGAAAAAAACTTCAACTAAGTAAGTTTACCATGCTCCAGGTGTGTGCTTGTACCATCCATCTCTTACCAGATCTGATGGTTAAATTATTAGGAATTTTGCAAGCTGATTGTTAAATAGAGCCATCATTAAAAATTAAGTTATATACACTTGCAATTAAATAAATTGTATTAAGAACAAAGGTAATAAATATACAAAACAACTTATCTCTTCATAATTATTTTTTTACAGTTTGCTATTATGTGAGCTCTTGAGTTTATGTGTATTATATCTATATGGTAGGAATATAATATAATCAGATTATAAGGAGGAGGACAACTGGAACCAGTGACTGGGTTGCCACCAGCATCTTCCATTTCCATTCCTTGTCCTGCTCTACTATTTTCTGAATGTCAATATCTTCCTCTTTTACTGAAGACCAGTTTCTTTCGCATGGTTGGGACATGTTAGCCAGCAACTATCAGACTTCCATCTTTAATTTTACTGCCAGAGAGGCAAAGAGGCACTAAAACTTGTTCTTATCTCAAGGTAAAAATAGCCCAGAAAGAACTCTGGTTGATCTGTTTGGGTAAAGTGCCACCCCTAGATCAGTCACAATGACCAGAGGGTTTGCTTAATAATTGGCCCAGATTTGGTGGGGTGGCTGGTCCTAGACCCATGTTAACTGGGAGGTAAGATCTATGATAAAACAGGCACTGCTTTTTTTTTTTAATTTATTCTCTTTTTTTTAGTTTATTTATTATTTTATTTATTTATTTTTGGCTGCATTGGGTCTTCGTTGCTGCGTGTGGGCTTTCTCTAGTTGCAGTGAGTGGGGGCTACTCTTCATTGCGGTGTGCTGGCTTCTCATTGCGGTGGCTTCTCTTGTTGCAGAGCATGAGCTCTAGGCATAAGGGCTTCAGTAGTTGTGGCTCATAGGCTCTAGAGCACAGGCTTAGTAGTTGTGGTGCACAGGCTTAGTTACTCCTCAGCATGTGGGAGCTTTCCAGCTGAAGGCTCAAACCTGTGTCTCCTGCATTGGCAGGCGGATTCTTAACCACTGCACCACCAGGGAAGCCCCCCAGTGCTTTTTGAAGCACGTATTAGAAGGAGCATTTCCTAGAGAAATGTCTTGTTCTGGGCAGACAAAAAAAGAAAAAAAAAAATCAATGTCCAGAACTCTGAGCTTCTACCTAAGTTTCATTCAGCTTCTACCTAAGTTTCATCCAGCTTTTGGAGAGATTGTTCCTTGAATTACAGAAATTTGTGAACTGCAAGAAATTAAGGTCAGAGAGGGCAGACAGCAGAAACAAGAAGAACTAAGATTCTGCAGCCTGTGGAACAAAAACCACATTCACAGAAAGATAGACAAGATGAAAAGGCAGAGGGCTATGTACCAGATGAAGGAACAAGATAAAACCCCAGAAAAACAATGAAATGAAGTGGAGATAGGCAGCCTTCCAGGAAAAGAATTCAAAATAATGATAGTGAAGATAATGCAGGACCTTGGAAAAAGAATGGAGGCAAAGATTGAGAAGATGCAAGATATGTTTAACAAAGACCTAGAAGAATTAAAGAACAAACAGAGATAAACAATACAATAACTGAAATGAAAAATACACTAGAAGGAATCAATAGCAGAATAACTGAGGCAGAAGAACAGATAAGTGACCTGGAAGACAGAATGGTGGAATTCACTGCTACAGAACAGAATAAAGAAAAAAGAATGAAAAGAAATGAAGACAGCCTAAGAAACCACTGGGACAACATTAAATGCAACAACATTTGCATGATAGGGGTTCCAGAAGGAGAAGAGACAGAGAAAGGAACTGGGAAAATATTTGAAGAGATTATAGTCAGAAACTTCCCTAACATGGGAAAGGAAATAGCTACCCAAGTCCAGGAAGTGCAGAGAGTCCCATACAGGATAAACCCAAGGAGAAACATGCTGAGACACATAGTAATCAAACTGGCAAAAATTAAAGACAAAGAAAAATTATTGAAAGCAGCAAGGGAAAAATGACAAATAACATACAAGGGAACTCCCATAAGATTAACAGCTGATTTCTCAGTAGAAACTCTACAAGCCAGAAGGGAGTGGCATGATATACTTAAAGTGATGAAAGGGAAGAACCTACAACCAAGATTACTCTACCTGGCAAGGATCTCATTCAGAATCGATGGAGAAATCAAAAGCTTTACAGACAAGCAAAAGCTCAGAGAATTCAGCACCACAAAACCAGCTCTACAACAAATACTAAAGGAACTTCTCTAAGTGGGAAACACAAGAGAAGAAAGGGACCTATAAAAACAAACCCAAAACAATTAAGAAAATGGTAATAGGAACATACATATAGATAATTACCTTAAATGTGAATGGACTAAATGCTCCAACCAAAAGACACAGGCTGAATGGATACAGAAACAAGACCCATATATATGCTGTCTACAAGAGACTCACTTCAGACCTAGGGACACATACAGACTGAAAGTGAGGGGATGGAAAAAGATATTCCAATCAAATGGAAATCAAAAGAAAGCTGGAGTAGCAATACTCATATCAGATAAAATAGACTTTAAAATAAAGAATGTTACAAGAGACAAGGAAGGACACTACATAATGATCAAGGGACCAATCCAAGAAGATATAACAATTATAAATATATATGCACCCAACATAGGAGCACCTCAATACATAAGGCAACTGTTAACAGCTCTAAAAGAGGAAATTGACAGTAACACAATGATAGTGGGGGACTTTAACACCTCACTTACACCAATGGACAGATCATCCAAACAGAAAATTAATAAGGAAACACAAGCTTTAAATGACACAATGGATCAGATAGATTTAATTGATATTTATAAGACATTCCATCCAAAAACAGCAGATTACACTTTCTTCTCAAGTGCGCACAGAACATTCTCCGGCGTAGATCACATCTTCAGTCACAAATCAAGCCTCAGATAATTTAAGAAAATTGAAATCATTTCAAGAGTCTTTTCTGACCACAACGCTATGAGATGAAAAAAAACACAAACACAAACACAATTACTAATGTTATTTAGTAATCCATTTTTGGATTGTGTTGTTTGTGTTTTTGATATTGAACTGTATGAGCTGCTTGTATATTTTGGAGATTAATCCTTTGTCAGTTGCTTCATTTGCAAATATTTACTCCCATTCTGAGGGTTGTCTTTTCATCTTGTTTACGGTTTCCTTTGCTGTGCAAAAGCTTTGAAGTTTCATTAGGTCCCATTTGTTTATTTTTGTTTTTATTTCCATTTCTCTAGGAGGTTGGTCAAAAAGGATCTTGCTGTGATTTATGTCATAGAGTGTTCTGCCTATGTTTTCCTCTAAGAGTTTTATACTGTCTGGCCTTATATTTAGGTCTTTAATCCATTTTGCGTTTATTTTTGTTTATGGTGTTATGGAGTGCTCTAATTTCATTCTTTTACATGTAGCTGTCCAGATTTCCCAGCACCACTTATTGAAGAGGCTGTCTTTTCTCCATTGTATATTCTTGCCTCCTTTATCAAAGATTAGGTGACCATATGTGCGTGAGTTTATCTCTGGGCTTTCTATCCTGTCCATTGACCTATATTTCTGTTTTTGTGCCAGTACCATACTCTCTTGATTACTGTAGCTTTGTAGTACAGTCTGAAGTCCGGGAGCCTGATTACTCCAGCTCCATTTTTCTTTGTCAAGGTTGCTTTGGCTATTCAGGGTCTTTTGTGTTTACATACAAATTGTGAACATTTTTGTTCTAGTTCTGTAAAAATATCATTGGTAGTTTGATAAGGACTGCACTGAACCTGTAGATTGCTTTGGGTAGTATAGTCATTTTCACAAGGTTGATTCTTCCAATCCAAGGACATGGTATATCTCTCCATCTGTTGGTATCATCTTTAATTTCATCAGTGTCTTATAGTTTTCTGCATACAAGTCTTTTGTCTCCTTAGGTAGGTTTATTCCTAGGTATTTTATTCTTTTTGTTGCAATGGTAAATGAGAATGTTTCCTTAATTTCTCTTTCAGATTTTTCATCATTAGTGTACAGGAATGCAAGAGATTTCTGTGCATTAATTTTGTATCCTGCAACTTTACCAAATTCCTTGATTAGCTCTAGTAGTTTTCTGGTGGCATCTTTAGAATTCTCCAGGTATAGTATCAGGTCATTTGCAAACAGTGACAGTTTTACTTCTTCTTTTCCAATTTGTATTCCTTTTATTTCTTTTTCTTCTCTGATTGTCATGGCTAGGACTTCCAAAACTATGTTGAATAACAGTGGTGAGAGTGGGCAACCTTGACTTGTTCCTGATCTTCGAGGAAATGTGCTCAGTTTTTCACCATTGAGAATGATGTTTGCTGTGGGTTTGTCATATATGGCCTTTATTATGATGAGGTACGTTCCCTCTATGCCCACTTTCTGGAGAGTTTTTATCATAAATGGGTGTTGAATTTTGTCCAAAGCTTTTTCTGCATCTATTGAGATGATCATATGGTTTTTACTCTTCAATTTGTTAATATGGTGTATCACATTGGTTGATTTGTGTATATTGAAGAATCTTTGCATGCCTGGGGTAAATCCCACTTGATCATGGCATTTGATCCTTTCAATGTGTTGTTGGATTCTGTTTGCTAGTATTTTGTTGAGGATTTTTGTGTCTATATTCATCAGTGATATTGGTCGTAATTTTCTTTTTTTGTAGTACCTTTCTCTGGTTTTGGTATCAGGGTGACGGTGGTCTCGTAGAATGAGTTTGGGAGTGTTCCTTCCTCTGCAATTTTTTGGAAGAGTTTGAGAAGAATGGGTGTTAGCTCTTCTCTAAATGTTTGAGAGAATTCACCTGTGAAGCCATCTGGTCCTGGACTTTTGTTTGTTGGAAGATTTTTAATCACAGTTTCAATTTAATTACTTGTGGTTGGTCTGTTCATACTTTCTATTTCTTCCTGGTTTAGTCTTGGAAGGTTATAGCTTTCTAAGATTTTGTCCATTTCTTCCAGGTTGTCCATTTTATTGGCATACAGTTGCTTGTAGTAATCTCTTAGGATGCTTTGTATTTCTGTGGTGTCTGTTGTAACTTCTCTTTTTTCATTTCTAACTTTATTGATTTGAGTCCTCTCCCTCTTTTTCTTGATGAGTCTGGCTAATGGTTTATCAATTTTGGTTATCTTCTCAAAGAACCAGCTTTTAGTTTTATTGATCTTTGCTATTGTTTTCTTTGTTTCCCTTTCATTTATTTCTGCTCTGATCTTTATGATTTCTTTCCTTCTGCTAACTTTGGGTTTTGTTTGTTTTTCTTTCTCTAGTTCCTTGAGGTGTAGGGTTAGATTGTTTATTTGAGATTTTTCTTGTTTCTTGAGGTGGGATTGTATTGCCATAAGATTTTGGATCATCGTGTTTTCATTGTCATTTGTCTCTAGGTATCTTTTGATTTCCTCTTTGATTTCTTCAGTGATCTCTTGGTTATTTAGTAATTCAAAAAGACACATGCGCCCCAATGTTCACTGCAGCACTATTTACAATATGCGGGACATGGAAGCAACGTAAATGCCCATTGACAGACGAATTCATAAAGAAGACATGGTGCATATATACAATGGAATATTACTCAGCCATAAAAAGGAACGAAATTGGGTCATTTGTAGAGATGTGGATGGATCTAGAGACTGTCATACAGAGTGAAGTAAGCCAGAAAGAGAAAAAGAAGTATTGTATATTAACGCATATAGGTGGAACCTAGAAAAATGGTACAGATGAACTGATTTGCAGGGTAGAAATTGAGACACAGATGTAGAGAACAAACGTATGGACACTAAGGGGAGAAAGTGTGGGTGTTGGGAGTGGTGGTGTGACGAATTGGGAGATTGGGATTGACATGTATACACTGATGTGTATAAAATGGATGACTAATAAGAACCTGCTGTATAAAAAAATAAATAAAATAAAATTCATAAATTCAAAAAAAAAAAAACAGGAAAAGAAATTAAGGTCATGCGTAAGCCCAAAGCCTATGTTATTATAAAAGTGATTCTGGAGATTTTGAGGTACAGATATGGTTTTGTCTTCTCCTCTAAACTGATACTCCTCTACCAATCTTCTTTGCCATGGCCAATTGAATTCATAACTTCTGAAATTTCTTTTTTCTTAAACTAACATTATAACTTAACTAATATTTTAATTAATGAATTATAAAAATAAATTGGTTTAATTAATTTATTTATTTTTGGCTGCATTGGGTCTCGTTGCTGCGCTTGGGCTTTCTCTAGTTGCAGAGAGCAGGGGCTACTCTTCATTGTGGTATGCGGGCTTCTCCTCATGGTGGCTTCTCTTGTTGCGGAGCACGGGCTCTAGGGCATGTGGACTTCAGAAGTTGTGGTGCACGGCCTCAGTAGTTGTGGCACTCAGGCTTAGTTGCTCCGCGGCATGTGAGATCTTCCTGAGCCACGGATGGAACCCGTGTCCCCTGCATTGGCAGGCGGATTCCTAACCACTGCACCACCAGGGAAGTCCAAACTAATATTTTAGAAACCATAAAAAATGAAAACTGTCACCATTTTTCTACTTAGTATCCCAAACAGCTATCATAGACGTGAATTTAGTAAACATTTATTGTATTAGAAAACATTATCACATCTTGCATGATCAGATTTATTATGCTTCACGTGGATGTCTTAGTTTGGGGAAGTCAAAAAGTATCTGCTGACTGCAGTATTTTATCCAGCTATGGAAACAGTTAAAGGACTGTGTTGGGGTGGGGCGAGGTGGGAGGTGGTACTCAAGGTGCAAAATTCTAATTTTGTGGACAAGGTGGGAGTCTCAGGGGCCTGACAATTTTGGCAAGCCCATTCCAGGCTGATACACTCAAGCCCATTTTCATGAGCCACCGTAGCAAGGCAGGATTTGGGCCTCTTCCTCTGACTTTGAAAACGGAGACTGCTCCAGGCCAGAGGTGTCAGTGTATATAGTTCACTGTTATGGATCTTACAATAAAAATTTGTTGAAGGTCATTAAACACTCATCTCTCTATGTTTATTACTTTAGTCTTTTATTTGTTGGTAGACATGGATCGTTTGATGTCCATTACCACCACACTTGGCATTTCATGCAGTAAAGGTCCTTATGGTTTTTGATGGATAAATAAACAAGCTAGTGAAAAGCTATAGTGACAGTGGTTCTTACATTTCTGCTCACTTAACAGCCTGAAGCAAGAGGAGGAGAAGGTCTCTCTGGAGTTTTGTCTTCTGTGAGTGATGCTTTGGGCCTGAATCTATAGCCCTGCCAGGCTCCCTTCTGCACCCCACATGCTTTCCTCACCTAGGTGAATTTGGGGCTGGGCATTTCCTTTCTTAGTTTTTTTTCTTTTTAAACTCATCTCAAAACACTTGTTTATGTGGACTGCCGCTTTCTTTAACTCTATATGAAGAGAGAAATTTATAGTCTTGCTCAGAGCACCCATTGTTTTTTACTTCTTTTAGGATTGAGGTGAACATTTCTTCTCTTCCTTCCTTCCCTCCCTCCCTCCCTCCTTCCTTCCTTCCTTCCTTGTTTGATAATTCAGAGTGATCCTCCTTGTGTTGAGCCCCTTAGAGAATATTTTTGCTCAGCTTTTCCTTAACTATATGCATGATTATGTGTTTCCTCAGTTTCCCATAATGGTCAGTATATCCAAAATAATATATTAGGTGCTCTCATAGAGTGTGTATCTTGTGCCTGTTTTTGTGCTAAATGCTCTGCCTATATGATCTGATAACTTCATGACAACCCTATAGGGTAGGTACTAATGTAATCCCATTTACAGATGAGAAAACTGAGGCAATCACTTGCTCAAGGTCACATAACTAATAAGAAGCAGGACTGGAATTCCAAATCAAGTCATTCACACTTGACAGATGTGCCCTTGACCACTTTGCTGAAAAGCTCAAGCTTCATTACTCGCATGCCTGTTGAATCAATTGTTCTGAAAAATAACATTAATATATATATTCAATACTCAGATAATTTTCAAATTATGATAAAATATGCTTAACTCTAAAATGATACCTCCCATAACTTATTCTTAAATTAATGTTTTATAAGATTCTGCAGAAAATCAGAACTACAATGAAGTACCACTTCACACTGGTCAGAATGGCCATCATTAAAAATTCTACAAATAATAAATGCTGGAGAGGGTGTGGAGAAAAGGAAACCCTTCTACACTGTTGGTGGAAATGTAAATTGGTGCAGCCACTATGGAGAACAGTATGGAGGTTCTTTTAGAAACTAAAAATAGACTTACCACATGATCCAGCAATCTCACTCCTGGGCATATATTTGGAAAAGATAAAAACTATAATTCAAAAAGATATATGCGCCCCAATGTTCACAGCAGCACTGTTTACAATAGCCAAGACATGGAAGCAAATTAAGTGTGACATGTATATATATAATGGAATATGACTCAGCCATAAAAAGAATGAAATAATGCCATTTGCAGCAACATGGATAGACCTAGAGATTATCATACTAAGTGGAGTAAGTCTGACAAAGACAAATATCATATGATATCACTTCTATCTGGAATCTACAAAAATAATACAAATGAACTATTTACAAAACAGAAATAGACCCACAGACATAGAAAACAAACTTATGGTTACCAAAGGGGGAAGGGTCGGGAGGGAAAATTGGGAGGTTGGGAGTAACAGATGCACACTACTATATATAAAATAGATAAACAACAAGGACCTACTGTATAGCACAGGGAACTATATTCAATATCTTGTAATAACCTATAATGGAAAAGAATCTGAAAAAGATTCCCTGATATATATCTATGTATCCAATATATTTATATCTATATTTATATCTATATGTGAATTACTTTGCTGTACACCTGAATCATTGTAAATCAACTATACTTGAATAAAAAAAGAAAAGTAAAAAATTTAAAAAAAGATCATGAAGACTCTTATTACAGTCGTTATTATGAAACACCAATTATCCTGTCTTGTGGGTATAAAAGGATGCTGGGTAATAGAAATTTTTGTTTTAAAAAACCCAGATAAATCCTAGCCAACATTGTATATGATAAAAAATTTTTTAAACAAATTTAATTCTGTGAAGCTGAAGAGAGAAGAGGTGGGTTGTCCCTGAATTCCAGTTGAGTAACTTTAAAAGAAAATGTAATGAGCTTAATGTCGAGGAATAGGTAGCCTGTTCACATTAAAATACTCCTAGGGCTTCCCTGGTGGCTCAGTAGTTGAGAGTCCGCCTGCCGACGCAGGGGACACGGGTTTGTGCCCCGGTCCGGGAAGATCCCACATGCCGCGGAGCAGCTGGGCCCGTGAGCCATGGCCACTGAGCCTGCGCGTCCCTCCGCAACGGGAGAGGCCACAACAGTGAGAGGTGTGCGTACCACAAAAAAAAAAAAAAAAAAAAAACCATTCCTCATTCTCTCCTATATGTTTTTTTGAACTCCATTTTACAGTGATAGTTTGTGCATTGTATACTTGGTAAAGTAATGGTCATAACATTGTATGGCAAGTCATTAGTATTTGTTTTAAAGAGAAAAATAGTCCAGGAACCAATTTTATTGATTTATTCATTAGATTTATTAAACTCACTAGCTAAAAGCTATTAATAATCTATTCTCTCAAATATAGAGATAAGTTTGAAATTATACCTAATTTTCAAAACATAAACTTTCTCTTAAAAGGAAAAATGCTTCTGGAGAAAGAAACCTTTCATCCCAGCCTGTGATAAAGCCCGAGAATTTTAGGTCTCTACCAAGGAACACTCAAATACATGTTCTGTGATGTCCTCCTGAAAATTAATTGCAGCTTCAGGAAAGTGAAACAGGTGAGGTGAACCATGCATGTGCCTTTGTCTTCAAACCTGGAACATCTCACCCTTAAGTTAGCTGTAGCTCTTTCTTCTGTCACTGTGTTATTACCCTTGTCTTTTGCACTCACAGCACTTAGAGTAGATTGGATCGAGAGAGTTTATAAGGTGCTGCCTAACATTATCACGTTTTATTTACAAGCACATTTGGCATATTTATTAGAACTGGCCATTTCACGAAAAATATTTTTCTCTAACATTACATATAAAATGCTATTTGTCAACAGGTGATGAATCGTTCTTCATATTTAAATTCCTTTTGTGCATTTAGGCATAGTAACACGTCTAATGCATTTCTATTAGAAGTGTGTTAATCTTTAAGTGCAATATTCCATTACCCAACATAATTCTCTTAACCTTTTTATATACATAAAAAGCTCACATTCATATTAAACAATTCTTTTCTTTTCCAAAATAGAAAATGAGAATATAACATAACATATGCTATGCATTCTCTCCAAAACAGTCTATGATTGACTGAAGCCAAAGCTTTTGAAAAATGCTATATTTCTGGTACTATAGAAAAGAAATGGTCATCTTGAATCATTCTAATTCTCAGCCAAGGAAATTCTTTAAAATATCAATGGTCATATGACAGGATATGTATCTGTGTCCAAATCTGAAATCTGTCACTCATTTTTATCATTCTATAAGTCACTTCGGTATCTAACTTTCCTGAATTGCAAAATAATCATAATGCTGTAATTGTATAATGATAACAAGGGATACTATTTAATATCTTAACAAGTAAATGGATAACAGCAAATTCAAACTGAAATATATGTTTTGTAGCACAAAGCATCTCAGTAGTGACCATTTAAATTAGCATTCTTGGAAATAACATTTCCATTTGTTCTTAGAAAACTGGACCTGAATTCAGAAATTCAGGTTCCATTTCTGACTCACCACCTTTGCAAGTAATTTAATCTGTTTAAAGTTCAGTCTCCTCTTATAGAAGAGATTATATGACATGGACCATATCTACTCCCCACCAGTTGCAAAAGTGTTTTATATATTTTAAAGGGATATTTAAGTGGAAAGTGTTAATTCAGTCTATCTAAATATGTCATCCTTTAGGAATACTTTAGATGAACTGTCTTCGATTCACATATTACACACATTGTTTTTAATTATCAGAGAAGCCCTTTGTGCTAAGTATTATTAACTTCCTTTTACAGATGAGGGAACTGAGGTTCAGAGATTTGAGGTAACGTACCCAAGTTCAAATATATAAAAAGTAGAGGGACCAGAATTTGAATCCAAGTGTGTCTGAATAAAAATTTCTCATTCATTCTACCATATAATGCCAACAGCTAAAGAATTCACCAGGCTCAGCTGATGGGCACATGTGGGAAGGTGTCACCCTCCTGGTCTTCATTGCTCTTGGGTGGAATATATAGGCTTTGAAAATGGCAAAGAGCCTCAGTAAACAGAGCTGCATTGTATGTCAATATTCCATTCCAGGAAAATCCAACTTACATCCAAAAGGCATAAAGAGGCCAATTCTTTCCTGAAGAATGAATGAAGTGAAAGGTCTAGATTCATTTCCAGAGCACTACCACCCACCATTTGTAATCTGTTAGCACTGCCCTACAATGTATTAAATAATACTTTAAAAGACACTACCTAAATAGATTCAAGAAGCTCAGAAAATCCCAGATAGGATACATCCAAAGAAATCAATGCCCAGACGCACCACAATCAAACTGCTGAAAACTGAAAACAAAGCAAAAAAAAATGAAAGCAGCCAGAGGGAGATGATGCATTTTACTTATGGGGAACAACAGTTAGAATGGCTGTGCACTTCCCATCAGAAGCCAGGAAGGCCAAAGGAAGTGGCATGACATTTTTAAAGTGCTGGAAGTAAAGAAATGTCAACCCAGGATCCTATATCAAGTGAAAATATCTTTTAGGAATGAAAGTAAAATAAAGATATTCTCAGATAAATGAAAACTGAGAGAATTCATTGCTAGCAGACCTACTCTAAAAGAATTACTGATGGACAGAAGGGATGTGATGTTGGAAGACACTTGGAATGTAAGGAATGAAGGAAGAGCAACAGAAATGGTAAATATCTGGGTAAATATAATAGACTATTATTGTCCTCTTAAGTTGTTTAAAATATCTTCGACCATTGAAAGCAAAAATTAAAATGTCGCCTGATAAGGTCTTCAAGAATATAAATGTAATATGTAAGACAAGCATAACATAAAGAGGAGAGGGTAAATGGTCCCATGTGGTGGCAAGTTCCTGTAATCCAGAAGTATTAAAATATTGATTCTAAGTAGACTTTGAACAGCTATATATGTATATTGTAATTCCTAGAGCAATCACTTAAAATTATGGAAAAATATATAATTTTTAAAAAGATAAAATGGAATATTAAAACTGTTCCAATAATACAAGAATTCAGGAAAGATAAAACAGAGGAACAAAAAATAGAGGGTACAAACAGAAAACAAATAATAAAATGGCAAATTTAAATCCAAACATACCAATAATGTCAACAAATGTAAACTGTCAAACACATCAATAAAAAGAAATAATCAAAATGGATAAAAAAAGACATGACCCAACTATGTGCTGCTTATAGAAACTCACTTCAAATGTAATAATATAGATAGGCTAAAAAAAAGGATGGAAAAAGATATACCATGTAAACACTAATAAAAAGAAATCTGCAAAATGGATAACTAGTAAGAACCTGCTGTATAAAAAAATAAATAAAATTCTAAAATTAAAAAAAAAGAAATCTTTAAAAAGATCAATTAAATTGATACACATCTGGTAAGATTGCAAAAGAAAGAAGATACAAGTTACTAACAGCAGGAATGATGAGGAAATATGACTAAACCCCACAGACCTTAAAGGATAGTAAGGAATGCTACAAACAACTCTACACACAAAAAGCATCAATTTCTAAGAAATGGATCAATTCCTCAAAAACTACAAACTTGCTTAGCTCATCCAAAATGAAATAGTTAACTTGTATTTACAGTAAGTCCCCTCATATGAGCAGGTTCTGTTCCAAGAGTGTGTTCATAAGTCCAATTTGTTCGTAAGTCCAACTTGTTCATAAGTCCAACTTTTTCATAAGTCCAACAGAGTCAACCTAGGTACCTGACACAATCGGCTATATAGTACTGTACTGTAATAAGTTTATAATACTTTTCACACAAATAATACATAAAAAACAAACACAAAAAATAAAGAAAACATTTTTAATCTTATAGTACAGTACCTCGAAAAGTACAGTAGTACAGTAAAACAGCTGGTGCTTCTTAGCAGTACCAGCTGCATCACCACTATTTTTACACTTGCTTCGGGACATACTGGGCTTGAAATAAAGATACTGTACTACTGTACTCTATATAGTACTGTACAGTAAAGCACACAAAAGCACAACCACTTGTAGAGGATGCACTCATGTGACAATGTATGCCAGACACGTGAATTAACTTAGGTGATTGGACATGTGAACACATGTTTGCACCTTTGAAAGTTCGCAACTTGAAGGTTCGTATGTAGGGGGCTTACTGTAAATTAAGTTCAGTCCTATTAACTATTATATTAAACTATAACTATTAACAGAACTGAATTTGTTGTAAAACAAATAACCAGCCTTCCAAAAAAGAAATCTCCAAGCCCAGTTGGTTTCATTGGTTAATTTTACCAAACATTTAAAGAAGAAATAAAATCAATTATACACAAATTCTAGAAAAGAGAAGAGAGAGAAAAATTCTCTCTTCTATTTTATAAAGCCAGCATTACCACGATACCAAATCAGACAAATACAGTCCACAAAAACCTCACTACAGATCAATATTCCTCACAAAGGTAGATACAAGAACGCTCAATTAAATATTAACAAAATTAATCCAACAACATATAAAAAGTAATAAGCATCGGGCTTCCCTGGTGGCGCAGTGGTTGAGAGTCCGCTTGCCGATGCAGGGGACGCGGATTCGCAGCTGGGTCTGGGAGGATCCCACATGCAGCGGAGCGGCTGGGCCTGTGAGCCATGGCTGCTGAGCCTGTGCGTCCAGAGCCTGTGCTCCACAACAGGAAAGGCCACAACAGTGAGAGGCCCGCGTGCCGCAAAAAAAAAAATAAAAAAATAATACCATTTATAACAGCACAAAAATTGGTGCAAGTCTAGCAAAATATGTACAGGAGCCATATGCTAAAAAAATTTTTTTTTCTTTTTTGCAGTACGCAGGCCTCTCACTATTGTGGCCCCTCCCATTGCAAAGCACAGGCTCCAGACGCACAGGCTCAGCGGCCATGGCTCACGGGCCCAGCCGCTCCACGGCATGTGGGATCTTCCCGGACCGGGGCACGAACCCGTGTCCCCTGCATTGGCAGGTGGACTCTCAACCACTGCGCCACCAGGGAAGCCCCTAAAAAAATTTTAATGCTGATGATTAATATAAAAGAAGACCCCGAAAAATAGACATGTTCATGGATTAGAAGACTTAACATAGTAAAGATGCTAATTCTCCCCCAAACTGATCTATAGAACTTAATGCGATTCCAATCAAAATTCCAGCAAGAGTTTTTATAGATATCAATAACCAATTAAAATTTTATATGAAAGGCAAAATAACTAGGAAAGCTAAAATTATTTTAGAAAATAGTACAATTGGAGGAATCCCACTACTCAATTGTATACTGAAAACTATAGTAATTAAGACAGCATGGTATTGGTGAAAGGATAGACACACAAATCAATGGAACAGCATAGAGAGTGCAGAAATAGACCCACTCAAATATGAACAATTGATTTTTGGCAAATTGAAAGTCTTTTCAACAAATGATGATGAAACAATTGGACACCCATAAGCCCTAAAAAGAACTTGAATCTAAGCCTTACATCTTTTACAAAAAATTAACACAAAATGAGTCATAAGCCTAAAAGTAAAACAGGAAATTATAAAGCTTTCAGAAAAAGCATAGGAGAGAATCTTTGTGATCCAGGGTTAAACAAGTACACCTTTTTGTATGGCTATAATTAAAAATTGTAGGATGTAGAGTAACTTTAACTCTCATATATTACTGGTGAGAATTCAAAATGTGCTCTGGAGAACAGTTGGAAGTTTCTTATAAGGTTAATACATTTATCATGTAACCCAGGAATCCCACTCCTGATATGTATTCTAGAGAAATGGAAACCTATGTTCACATAAAACCCAACTCAGGGCTTTCCTGGTGGTACAGTGGTTGAGAGTCCGCCTGCCGATGCAGGGGATACGGGTTTGTGCCCCTGTCCGGGAAGATCCCACATGCCGCGGAGTGGCTGGGCCCGTGAGCCATGGCTGCTGAGCCTGCGCGTCTGGAGCCTGTGCTCTGCAACGGGAGAGGCCACAACAGTGAGAGGCCCGCGTACCGCAAAAACAAACAAACCAACAAACAAACAGAAAACCCAACTCAATTCATAATTGCCCCAAACTGGAGACAACCCAAATAGCCCTCAAACAGGAAGTGGGTAACAAACTATGGCACAGTCATATAATGGAATACTACTCAGACCTGTAAAGGAAGGAACTTTTGATACTTGTGACAATAGGGATAAATCTCAGAGGCAGTATGCTGAGTCAAAGAAGCCAGTCTCAAAAGGCTGCATACTGTATAATTCCATTTATATGACATTCTCTGTATATATATGTATGACTGTATCACTTTGCTATACAGCAGAAATTAACATTATAAATCAACTATACTTCAATAAAATAAAATTTAAAAATATATATAACATCCTCAGAAAAATAAAACTATGGTGATGGAGAGAAAAAGAATCAATGGTTACCAGGGTTTAAGGGTGAGGGCAGGATAGCATGAGGGAGTTTTGGAGGACGGTGGACTATTCTGTATCTTGATAGTGGTGGTGGTTACACAAACATTTACATTTATTAAAATACATAGAACTGTATGCCCCCCCAAAATGTCAATTTTATTGTATGATAATTTAGGAAATATACATTTTTAAAAAGTATCCAGAGTGAGGTTTGACCTACTCCAGAGTTAACATTTTTAAATACTAAATGCTGCCTTAGAAATCTTCGAATGAGTGGATAGACATCAGTGAATATGCATGTTTATTATCAACGCTGAATAAATGAAACAATGAAAAATGTGAGTTCCCATCAAAAGGTAGAAATGTCTATATAATAACTACCTATTGTATTTAGATCAGAAGTCCAAGTAAAGGGGCTGCACTTCATCTGGGCTTTGTTCAGTACTTAGTGTACAATGGATTTCAGATGTGCCTTGAATCTTTCTTCTCCTCTTCATCTCTCTAATCTCTGTGTAGGTCCAGGCACTCACTTCCTCTTACCTGCAGTGTTACAGAAATGTGTCTCCGAGTCTCCAAGCCTCCAGGCCCATCTCGACCAAACCTATTCTCCACATAGCTGCCAGAGAGGGCTTTCTAAATCTGACCTTCCATGTCCCTGCTTGTTGGATAAACTCCTTCACAGGTAGCATAAGCTTTTCATGATCGGTCTCTGCCTTTTTTCTGCAGCAACCTCTCCCTCATTTGTACCACATATGTTCCAGACATATTGAACAACTTTGACCCTTTCGGCACCACTTTTCACTATTATTTTCTTGGTTACCTCCACCTCATATTTCGAGATTCAAGTCTCTGAAGCCACCCCTGATGCCCAGGCAGGCGTATGCACCCTTTCTCTGAGGTTCCGGAGCAGCCCATGTCTGCCTGTGCCAGGGCCCTTACTGCAGTGTATTGTAACTGTCTACTTTCTCATCTATCCTAATTAGACCATGAGGGCCTCTAGAGCAGGGACTATGATTTCATCCCATATCCCTAGCTCTTAACACGTAGTAGGAACTCAGTAAATATTTATTTATTTATTTAATGAAGTCAAACTAAAGCCACCCAGAACCTTTTTGGAAGTCGACAATGTACAAGTGAACAAATACAAATAAAAGATAGCCCTGTCAATGCTTTGTATGATCAGATAATGATTTATTAGGAATAACCATGATGATACGTATGACCAGAATAACTGTTTCTCCTGTGTAGAAGAGCATGGGAAAGCTGCTGGCTTCTTGATCTACATGGCTTGGGTAAAAAAGGACACAAAGAGAAGGCAGCAGCTGGAATTAGGGAGCAGAAGTGTCAGGGTCCCCCCCAACCCGCAGTGAAGAGCAGAAGTGGAGGGTCAGGAGGTGAATGACGCGCCTGCCCAAGGGGATTTCAAACGGATGGTTCCCTTTTCCTGAGTGTGGGAACCCTGAACCGATGGAAATGGCTAAACCTTGACTTCCTCAGCGGAATTCATGTTAGGAGGAAGCCCTGAAAAGAGAAAATGAACCCTGTTTCTGTCATCATGATTTCTTCGGTTTGGGTGTATTGAGGGGGAGAGGTGAAAAGAGTGGGGGAGGGCGTCGCACCTGATGGCAGGGCAAACCAGACCTCACTCATCTATTTGCTCCACAGATGGGTCTTTCTCTAAATCGATAGACTATTAAGTTAAAACCAATTCTTTTTCTGATTTGGAACCTAAGTTTTTAAAGTTAATTTTTGATTTACATGCAGAAATATTCATTATTTTGTCTACTGTTCTATAAGTTTTCACAAATGCACAGTCACGTAAACACCACCATAATCAAGTTACCAAATGGTTTCCGTGCCCCCTGCTCCCTAAAATTACCTCATGCTACTCCTTTTTGGTCAAACCCTTCCCCACCTTTGACCTCTTGCAACCTCTGATTTTTTGTTTGTCCTTCTAGTTTACTTTTCCAGAATATCATATAAATGGAATTATATAGTATGTAGCTTTTTGAGACTGGCTTCTTTCACTCTGCATATACATTTGAGATTCATCTGTATTGTTGCATGTAACAGTAGTGTTGAGGCTGAATTGTGTTCCCCCTGACCAAGTTCTTATATTGAAATCCTAGTCCCCAACACCTCAGAATGTGACATGGAGTAGGATCCCTTCTTTGACTTCTACCAAAAGGAAAAAAATCTAAGATGTGTTCAATATACTTTACTTGAAACTTTTAGGGACACAGGAGGGGTTTACATTATAACAAAGTGAATAACCTCAAGTTGAATTTATTCATTTTCTTCTTAAAAGTCCCCCCCCCATACCCTTCCTACCACAGGGGTTTCATCATCTCCACGTGCCCCATCTTACGCCATCTTCCTGGCTTCTCGTCCTCCTTTTGTTTCCCCTTCCTCTATTCTTTCTCCCTTCCTCTGAAGAGCAGTCTTAACTCTCTTCTGACCTTAGCTCCTGCTAATACTGGGTCCTCTGGGTTTCATCGTCTCCCCCTCAAAGCTTATCAAGGGATTTTCCTAAGCAGGTAGTTTACTCCCTAAGAAAAATTTTGGTGCTAGCTGTTCAGATATCTTTTTCCCCCGTCTCAAAATGTGATAATTACAAAGTGCTTTGAGATTCTTGCAAGTCTCCTTACCCTTGATAAGGCATTTTGTTATTTTGACTGATGGCATATATACCTCATAGGATGCCTATTTGTTTAAACTGCCATGCAGAGTCTGCACTATTTTAAATGCTTTATAAAGACTTCACTCGGGGTGGGGGGTGGTGGTGGGATGAATTGGGAGACTGGGATTGACATATATACACTAATATGTATAAAACAGGTAACTAATAAGAACCTGCTGTATAAAAATAAGAGTTAAAAAAATGAGATGAATAAAAATACGGTAATATTTAAAATTAAAACGAAAAAATAAAAACAAAAATAAAATAGCTATGAAATCTAAATAACAATAATTTGGGGTAGTATCTAAATGATAGTCATTATGATGCTTTTGAAGATAGCAAAAACCTCAAGTACCCCTCAAATCACTGGAAATTTTAAATAATTCTCACATTGTTTTAGTATTTCTTATATCTTTAGAATTTTGTAAATCTGGTGATATTTTTTAAATGTCCAACATGGTACATTGATTAAATAATGTATTAAAAATAATTTGTTTTAAAAATTCAAAACAAACAAACAAACAACAACAAAAAGACTTCACTGACCAGATAATCTCTGGCAGAGTGAAGTGGGAAAATATGAAAAGTTAATTCAATATCTAGAAAACTACAGAGAAAAAAATGTATGTTTCTATATCTGAGAATAATTTGCCTCTCTTTGTGTTCCATAATCCATATTCCTAGTATTGCACATAGTGTGTTGAGGACTCTCAACCAGTTTTACATTTCGTGAGGGGGAAGGGAGGGTATCAGATCCTGATCTGCAAATTTGCATTGCAATGATGGTTAGGCTCTTTTTGGAGTCAGGGCCTTTATGGGTGTTAGCATAGGTCCCTGTGGGCACCATTATTTGACCATTTCTTCTTGGGGCCCTGAATGCTTTTGCTCTTCTCCTTTCCTCATGCTTTCTAAGTGCTTCGCATTTGATCCTGGGCCAACAGCTTGTTTAGAAGGTCAAGGAGAAGAGAAACAGAAATATGGTGTAGACATGGAACAGCTGTTTCTAAGATGGGAGCTCCCAAGAAGGACAAGTTAACATAGGAAAGGAGAAGGCATGTATGTTTTGTTCAAGGGGCAGAAGGAGGGGGAGTGATTAATGTCTGGAAAGATGATGATTTGGCTCAGGCCGACTTCATTTACTGCATAAGGAAGGGGTTTCTTGAATTTGTGATGATGACCCTTTTTGCAAATAGAGAGACAGAGAAGGCTGAATCATAGCATTCCTCCTCATTTGTCCAAAGAGCTCTAACTTTCCATGTATCTTCACTCACCCCTTTATCACTCTCTGGGGTTATTAACAGTGTTTTTATTTAAATGCAGAGCCGGGAGACTCTAAAGTTACCTGGGCATATTTGCTCACGGCAATTGGAAAATCATCTGGTTGGGAAGGAGAGTGGTGGGCAGCACAGGCTTGACCCTGTGGGGCCTGCCTTGTGGGTGGCCCAAGGCATTTTTCAGTCTCCCTTGAGAAGGGCCTAACTTTGCTCCCTGGGGCAGCTCATTGACATGCCACACCTCTGGCTTTTAGAGAGGCTGCTTTTGCCTTAGCATACACAGCATACTTCTCTCCTTGCTGGAAATTTCTCTTGGATGTCATCTGTTTGTATAAAAGCCTAAAAACTTTAATTTGGTTCAGCATGCAAAGATTTGCATAAGAAAATGTCATTTTATATCTGCTTCCATCTTGGGTGTACTGTACTGTATGGATTTGAAATCACTAAACCATATACTAAATGGCAATTCTTTCCTGCAACACCTGTGTCCTCAATGAACACCAAACTAAATACTGTCTGTGTCCAGCCCTGATGAGCCCCAGAGTATGAGAGCACAGGATGAGAGAAGGGAAGACCACTCTGCTGTGGCATTTTACCATATCCGGATTATGTTTCCATCTTCCTGTTATAACTTCTCATTGTAAAATCTTTCCTACAGCCTCTCCTCATTTCTTTCCAAGAGCAGTATTTTCCTTTTGTTTTCTTTATTGTCTTTAGTGTTATATTCTCAGGGTGGTAATGCTAAAAAGGGCCTTTTAGGTAACCTCTTCTTCAATTTACAGTTGATAAAATGGACAACTCTATGTTTACATTTTAAAAATTAGAAACTGCTATTTAAGAATCCAGATGGTTTGTTTTATTACCTATTTCTCTCTGGCTGCCTTGATTTCCCCTTCAAATTCCATTACTCTCAGACTATGCAAACATCCTTTGAGCTCTCTCTATTTTGAATAATCCATGGCGTGTGTCTTCATTTCTTTCTATTGGATGTGTTTAAAGGGTTAGTTCAAGCTAATCCCAGACTTCCTATGTATCCACAAATTCAATTCTTTTCAACTTCTTGAATTTCCTTTCCATTTATTTTTGGACATGGATATGGGCCACGCTGGTTTTAGCAACCCTTTTAAAATCTATGACACACAGGCTAAAGAAACCCTAAGAACATAGCAAGGCTGTCCAGTGTGAAGGCCATAGTAATAGCACATTTCGAACAATCAAATAGACAGAATTTGCAATGTTGTTATAATAGCAATATAGTTAACTTCAACCAACTCACTAACTCCATAGGTGTTATCAATCTGCTACTACTCAGGCCATGGAGATATTCAAGTGGCTCTGGCCAGCAGGGGAGAGAAATGCTTATATCCTCCTTTTTCTTCCTTTATGGCTATTCATGCAGCTCAATTAAGTATTGCATCATTGAAAGAGGGTTGGACAACAAAAACTAAAGTGAAACCTTGTGAAATATTTGCTGCAGGATCTCAAATTTCTAGATGTATGCCAACCACAGAAAGCGATTATATTAAACAATACAACTAAAGCAAGAGTTTGAGCTCTGGGCTTGTTTGAATATGAGAGAGCCATTTGGAGCAGCCTTCATTTAGAAACAGGATTATCAAATTCTCCCTTACTATAAAAAACTAGAACTGGAAGAGGCCTGAACAACTGTTTATTCCAGTAATTGTTATCCTTATCTGGATTATGATCTTTTTTGAGAATCTCATAACAGCTATAAAGCTGAATCCAGAAATACATGTATATGTGAAAACAAACAACATTTGGTCCATGATTTCAGAGGATTCATGGGTATAATCAAGCCCATCAGTGGATCCCCTAGGGGATACAGGAAACCCAGATTAAGAACCTCTGATCTGGTCCAAGACCAAAGGAGGCAACTGAAGCCCCATTGTGTAAGTGACCCACGCTGGGTTGTCCAACTTCATCTTTTTTTTTCTGTTATCTTCTCCCTTTCTTTTTGTTACATGTATGTCTGTTTTTTCTTTGATGCTAAACTGATATGCGTGTAGAAAATTTCTCTTACTGCAAATCTCTTCCCAAATGATAGGTGATAGGAAGTCTGTTCACTGTCTCTGCCTCATTTAATTGATGTGGCACCATAAACTCTATCTAAGGGCCAATATAATAGATCTGCTTTATTACAGTGAAAGTCGGCCATGGTGTTCAAAATTACCAACATGTCTGCAGATGCGATAATTAAGAAAAACCACAAAAGGTCCTGAAGGTTGTGTGGGGCAAAGGTCAAGCCAAGCTCTACTCTGTTCCCTCAATGGGCAGCTAGAATCTAGGAATACTTATGCCAAGTTCGCTCTGAAGTGGTTTGGCTCTTGATTTGGAAACTTCTGGCACACCAAACCCCTTATTACTGTAATACCTTTTTATAAACATTTAATGTTGGGAAATTACACATTTTGATCAAAAAGCTTCCTTGTTCTTCTTCTGCCCAGTAATGAGTAATAATGTAAATAGCACTAGCAATCCCTGGGTGTTAATGCCAGACAACCCAGGAAACAAAATGTATATGTTAGCATTCTAGAGGCTGCTGAAAGAACTTCTACAGCCCAAGGAAGAAACTTGGAGAATTCTGTACTGTACTCCTTTTGCTCTTTAGAAATTTAGAATAATAATATATCCTGTAATCTTGATCTGTAAAAACTACACATTTTCTAAAAATCATCTTATAATTCACATCAGGTTCTTTAGGGCAACCTGAGTTGTGGCCATGAGGCTATGTTACCCATTCAGCTTTTGTACCCTCATGGCTTTCTTTGTCAATTCATTCCTGACCCTCTGAAAAATCTTCCTACAAAAATGAACAGCATAGTCTTTGTGTCTTAGTAAAATGCTTCTAAGTAAATAATGATTGCTCTGACTCAGATCCTTCTTTGGTCCCAAATTGATGTTTCAAAAAAAGGAGGGGGTTACATTAAGGTCTTGTGAGATATGTATATATGATAACCCAAAGAAGGAATTCTAATTTAAGGATGGCATAATTGTTGTGCCTTGATAGGAAAGCATCCATCTTCAAAGGTTTCTCTTTTAAAATATAATAAAATCAAAAGAAATCACTTAAGGAGGCTGGGTAAATAATTTGCCATTTGTGAGCAATAGCTGCAAAATGATTCGACTGTGAGGACTGCCTTCCCTGGAAAAGCTTGTAACCATTTAAATCACCATCCTAGTGTTATTACCTGAATCACCTCTAGGAGCCAGATACACACCTGTGATCTGCTGGTAATTCAGCGAAGGAAGCATCCCTCCCGTGTCCTGCTTGTTGCTTTTAAGTAGTTCTGGTGTAGTAAACCGTGTGCACAATTTTGGACATGCAAAGAAGATATGGTGGTAAGCTGAGGTTACTGCTCCTTGCTTAATGCCGAGCCGACAAAGCTAATAGCAGGAAAAGCATGGTGGTTTTGCATCTCAATATGGTGTACTTGAAGATGCAAGGTTAGGCATGCAGACAATAGATATCAGTAGTACTTGGAAGGCAATTCAGCAAGTCGGCCTAAAAATGAGAGTAAATGATGCATCTTTGGAAGAGCAAAAAAAGATAGCTCTCTTGTTTAAACTAAATGTTTAAGCCACGACATGGCCATTGGAATAATAATCTCCTGGGAAGCAATATTTAAAAGTATCCATCATCATTTAGGTTTTAGACACACAGTTAAATATTATTGATCATTTGCAATTGTGTGCATCCATGTGTACATATATTAAACTGAAAAGTAACAGTAGCATGGAAAACATAGAAGATGAAGTGTAAAAATAGTACTTGAGTTTCTAATTACCAGTTTTTAATTAAGAAAGCCACAAGCAAATTATAAACATCCAGTTTATAGCATTGCAATCTTAGAGGCTTACACTCATGAATATGGTAATTTTTTTATTTTATGCCCTCTTGAGATGTCTTGTAAAAAACATTTTATTGGTGATCCTAAAATTCAGTAAATTTGAAGCCCTTGGCACCTTGTAGATAAAGTTCTTCCAAAAAATGTCAGCAATAAATATTGGGCAAATATAAAGAATATGCACATTTTCCCAAGTGGGTACTTTTTTTTTTTTTGCAGTTCTTATATTCAAGTGATGACACTGCAGTTCAGAATGTGAATGCATATTGATATTTTCTTCCAGAAACTGCACAGGTTGCTGGGAGACTACTGCTCCCCCAGAGTTTATTTTTATGCAGGCACCTGGAAATGGAGGCATACTTGCTCCGGCTTGCAGAGTTGTTTTGGACAATCAGGTGTACATATGAGCAAGTGGTCTTTATTTAGAGCAATTAAAATTCTCACATTCTCCTCTCTTGACATGCAATTACTAGGGCTCTGCTGTTTGCACTAATTGCTCTTGCTGGGGACATTGGTGAGAAGCCAATGATTTTGATGGGTAGCAGATTATCATTTTTACTTCACTACCTGAGAAAAAAATCATTTGCAAAATCCCATGTGTAATTAGCAAGACTCATGATTAATTGTCCTGCAAAATTAGCTTCACTGTTGCTTTTATTTTACTACTTCAAATATTAATTAATGTTAACTCCTTTCCTTCAGTTCCAGCTTTTGAATATTCAACATGGCTTTGAAAAATTATCAAGGTTTCTACTTGCATTAGCATGCTAGAGCTTTGATTTCAGGAATAAGTATTCTGATTTAAAAGATCACACTTGGGTCATAAATAATTTTTATAGGAGGACAAACAAAGCATCAGAGCATCATGGGAAGGCATTCATGCACTAACTGAAAGTAAATTGTTTCAATAATGATTCATTCCCGCGTGCTTTTGGGGGGGAAACATCAGCAAATACGCAAACCATTGCATTGTGTGGGGCTAAAAACCATTCCCCAGTGACAAGCAATCTACCCCAGCATTTTTCTACCTGTAATTATGTGGTGGGTGAGGCTCAGAGCCTTGGCAAGAAATCATAGACCCTCGGGTTTAAAGGAATCACGAAGGTTATCCTATCCAAAGATTCTCAGTCCTGGGGGCACTAGAATAGCTGTTACTTTTATGAAAATTACAGATTCCTTAAGTTCTACTACAGACCTAATGAATCTGACCGTATGGCACTGAGCCCGGCAATGTGTAATTTTTCAAAGTTCTCCAAGAGACTGGTGAACGTCCAGGTTTGGAAGCTATTGATCTAGTCAAACCACCTAGATGCCTGAATTCCCTTTATAACATATGGGCCAAGTGATGCTTGAATACTTCCAGTGTCAAGGAGCTCACTCTGTCACCTTTGAAACTATCTTTAAGCTGTGTCTTATCTTTAGTGTTGCTTCCTTCTGTTCTGTTAACTGCAGGTGGTTAATTTTGTGGTGCAAGATTGCAAATGCCTATTGCCTATGTTGCAAGAGCAGTTCTCCATCAAAATGCTTGGAATTTGACTGATGGTATCTATCACACTGACATGGTCAAGGTTTCACATTATATCTAGACTCCTAGGAAAGAAACCAGTGCTTGCCCTTTCCTCGTCAAATCCTTTGTGCCATCTGGTGCAGGGAGGGCACTCTGGTCCAGAGCACTGGGCATTTGATCGCTGAGATGGGTGTGAGCCCAGCTGCCACTTCTCCCTCCTGCCTGACCTGTCTGTCCAATCACCCAGCCCTGGAGCAATGGGTCTTGCATATCTCGTGGAGAAGGTTTTGCCTGGCATCTTTTAAAGCTTTTATTATTAGTCTTTGTTTTCCATCGAGATCTCTTTTGGTGCAAGATTCTCCTCCTGCAAGTCTAGGGTGAAGGAGCCACAGAGTGGACTCTTCTTTGTCTCTTCCTTCTCTGGCTTCAGGGGCCTGAAGGTGTTTGCATTGAAGATCTCTTGCTTTTCCTGGCATTGAGCAGATTTTGCTCTGGATACAGGGTTCAGGTGGGAGTATTTCCAGCAGGTAGCAGAGAATGGGGTGCCTTGGGGATGAACATGAGCTGTTCAGACTGTCATTCTCAGAGCTTCCCTGACAAACAGATATCCAGACAGATAAGAAAAGATTGTGTGCAAGTTGCTACTCCCACCTGCTGTGTGACCCTGTGGATATTACTTAACCTCTCAGTGCTTAGTTTCCTCATCTGTAAATGGGGTCAATAACAGCACCTTTCTCATAGAGTTCCAATGAGGCTTTAATGGGTTAAAACTAGTGGTGTTTAGAACCATTCCTGATACACAGTGAGGCCTAAATAAGTGATTGCTGGACAAATAAAACTAAGTGCTACTTCCACATCTGTTTAACATAAATGCATTTTAAATCCCCAAATACTACTTCCCAATGAATATTAGGAAGACAACTTATAAAGAAATTGGTAACTGGATGCAGGACCTAACAAAATCCAGTCTTTGCTTATATTCTAAGGAGGCAGAAGTTCTCATTTAGATTTACTTTCTAACCTGGAAAACCTCCAAGAATATAGTCAGAAATCATATCTGGGCCTGAAAGACTACACATTCCTTTCTCACCAAAGTGGTTCAAAAGTTTTCTTTGCCACCTTTAAGTTGGCCTTATGAAGGGAAGGTGGCCTCTTTGTGGTCGGCCTGAGAACCTCCATTTTTATTGTTGATATAGTTTTTGTTCTCATTTCCTGCACACTCATTCCACCTCATAGGAATGAATTGTCCATTGACTTAGAAGCTGAGTGAGAGCAAGACCCTGGCTCCTATGGGAGTCAGGACAGGTTTGTTGAGGGGCTAAGAGAGAGTAAAGGTGAGTCAGGGTAAGGCCCTGGCTGAATACTGCCCACTGACAGACCACTAGTACTGCGGCTTAGGAATCACCTATCAAAATGGCAGGAGGCACCATGAGATATTTTCTGCTGTAGAAATTTCCTCCTTAGCAATCATCCATTTATGTAGGGTCCGGCTGATTTTTTTTCTATGTGTATCGTTAGCCGGTGTTTCAGAGAGGTGAAGATAAGTACATAGCAGCATTCAAAATAACTCAGAATTTCTGAGAAGCGGCATTTGTGTATAACACCTCAATAAAATGGATTTGGCCCAGGTTGTGGGGTGGTGGGTGCCTGTGTGAGGAGATCTGAAGGGGCAGCGCGACGCATCCAGGGTTCATGTGCACGTGGGTCCGCAGTTGCTTTGACTTACCCCACCTGGCTTCCCAGTAATTGCGATAATACATAAAACAGAGGTCTTGACTATCTGGGGTCATTAAAGGAGCTGATGCCCCTCTCTCCCCACCCCGGAGGGAGGGAGTGTTAGCTCGGGTGCTCTGGTTAAGGTGCACCTGAATGAGCTGCCTCCTGCCTGTCAAATAGCCCTCCTCCCATCCAGCTTCAACCAGGCTTCTGGTGTCCTTGGGTCCTCTGTCCCTGTACCAGGGCTGCTTCCTGCTACCACCAGTCTTACAAGAAGAGATTGAGGTTGGTATTGGATCAACAAAGTCTTTTTTAGTTTAAAAGCAGAGTGAGAAAATGTCTTCTGTAGTTTTCTAGGTTTGATCTCACTTTTAAAAAATTTACCTTAACTTTTATTTCTTTATTTCTACACTATTGATAAAGCCAATGGGGCGGCTCACTGACTGTTGGCAAATGTTTGCAATGCCAGGATAGAGAAGATGGGTTCATGAAATTCTGGATTTCTGCCTGGTTACCTTTGGTAGATGAATTTGAATTGAATATGCCATCGTATGGTTGGAGTTTTACTGCAGGTGATAAGGTGGAGAAGAGTAAAAAGAGAGGGACTATCTTCTGATTGCTTTTATCCCATTCACTTTTCAATTCTAAGAAACCTGAAGCTAAGAGATTAAAAGAATTAAAAAACCAACAAACAAAGAACTGGACGAGTCCAAAGCTTATTTTGGCCTTTCCGTAGATTTTTATACTTTTCTGCGGCCAACTTGGGCCATGGAAATGTTTATTTTTAGTGTTTCTAGTGAAGACTATCACTTATACACACCAATCACCAACAGTAATGCAGTGATGTAGTAGCAGCATGGGCTCCTTCCCCATAAGTTAGCTTGGGGTCAGGGTTACCTCTGGTTGGGGATAGCTGGCAAACAACACATTTGCAGGTAAGCTGTTTAGTTTTTAAATGACTTTGACATCGTATTTACTGCTAAGTGAAAGAACTATAGGCCAGTTGTTAATATGAGAAATATAGCCAGGAGATGGCTCTAACACAACACTAACGGGAAGTTAAGGCCTGCAGGAACACTACATAAATAGTGTTCCTCCTGTATTATGTTAATTCTTAGAATAACCTCACAGCAACATTTCATCATGACATTTGCATCTATCTATACAGCCTCGTGAAGTCTTAGGTTGATTCTTCAAGCACAGAAATATGTTCTTCTTGCCTGTGCCTGCCAAAGTAAACAGAAATCAATGGAAGCAGCAGAAGTGCTGAAGTCATTCCAATAAGCGAAGTGCTTGTTAATTTAAATTTTGCACTTGACATTGGTAAGGACTAATAGCAGAAAATAATGTCTACACTGACTTCTAAAGTCATTTTGGTCATCACTTATCCCACATTTTTTTGTTGTTGCAAAAATAGTGTTATAAATAAGAAACACATCTAATTGTGATAGGTCATTAAAATAAGGGGAAAAAAGTTTTTTATATCTGAGTGATATTAAGTCCTTGGAAAACTTTTGCACGAAACGGATCTTTTGTCGGTGGATCGGGTGACCTGTGTGTGTGTACATGCACACACATGCACATACCCATGTGTATGCATTTCAGAAACTTCAAAAAGCACCTCCTGCTGCTTTCAAAACCAGGCAAATGTGTTTGAAGCCTGGTGGTAATTTAAAATAGGAAGATATACGCAGAGGTGAAGGTGGCTACACAGGAAATTAGAAAAGTCTTGGCTTCTCTGAACAACGTGAATGTGCCATTGTATCACTAAATAATTGGTGAGATGGGTCTGTGTTGTTGATGCTAAGCAGGTGTCCATAGATCAGAATAAATGTTAGTAATTAATTGTTATTAATGTTAATAACAAAGGGTTTTAAATACGCTAACGTGCTTTTCCTCAGTTCAATCTTTTAGAATTTACCACTTGTCATTTCAATCCTAAATAGATTGAGAAGCTAAAGCATTCTTGAGACTTTTGTGCTAGATCAGTAGAATATGATAACCTAGAATCCATCTTCTCTTTTTCCTGAACTTTTCCTGAATACAGATCCTAACTTTAGAAAAAAGTTAGATTCCTGGTCTGAGCTGAGGCATCCCACATGCTGTTGGAACATCCACTTCAAAGCAGATGCCTTTTAAAAAAGGAAACACCCAGTTTGTCAGTCCTTGAGGTGGAAGTTTTAGATTGCGTTGTTCTGTCATGTTCGCCTGCTGCACTGTGGGTCCTTCTGGCTCCATACCTGACTCAAGAAAATCAACTTTGTTAGGCGGACTCAGACATCTGTTCTCTCTCCATCTCTTTCCCTTCAAAGATAGCTGTTAAAGAATAACAGAACTATCTAGATTCATTTCTCAGATTTGTGGGAAAGCCTGAGTCAGGCTCTTTGTACCCCACCACACCTCCCCAAGCCTGCTGATGAGGATTGTTACTGTTTAATCCATATACATTCCTGTAAAGGAGCAATTCTGGAGGGAAAGACAGGCTATGCATTCGCCAAATGGCTGGGAAGACAGACCACAGAAAATAAATAGCCTAGCATTTATTCTAGGGCTCTAACCTGGAGCAAGGAGACAAGGGGAAGGAGGAGTCTTGAATCATGTGCGGATGAAATCAAGATATGGAATTTGCAGTGAGACTGTTTCATAAGTGGACATAGAAGAATTTAAGGCTAATTGCCACAGATGAAATTCAAAGCTTAGCAAACTCAAGGAGGCATTTATTCTAACTCAGCAAAGTAATAGCAAAATATTTTTGAGACTAGGGTAGCAGTCAGAAAATATTTCATAGCTAGCTTGGATCTACAACCATGAGATGGGCCTAATGGGTTGAAAGGAAGCAGATTATATGCTCTATTTTCTGTTGTACTCTGGTTTTCGGTGCTCTCCCGTGTGCCATAGTCATCAGTTGTCCAGAGGAAGATGCTGTATAGACCACACCACCGTTAGATGGGTGTTCAACTAGCTAACAGAATACAGCCAGAGTGGTTACCCCAAGACCAGGTCAGCATGACCCAGAAGGCAGAGGAAGGTGAGGTTTATGAGTGTTGGGCTAAGCTCAACTCTTGCTTAAATGCTTTAGGAATGATCTTCATGATGGAAAAGAGAGATAGTAGAGGAAACTCATTAAACTTGCCAAATATGAGATGTAGCTGGGCTGGCTCCATGCAAGCACGACAGAAAAACATTTAGGGGTCATAATGTGCTTACTGGAACGCTATTCAGCCTTAAAAAGAAGGAAATTCTGCAATATGGGACAACGTGGATGAACCTCGAGGATGTCACGTTAAATGAAATAAGCCAATCACAAAAAGTTGGATACCACATGATTTCACCTATAGGAGCGTCTAAAATAGTCAAATGAATAGAATCAAAGAATAGAATATAGTTTCCAGTGGCTGGTGGGGAGAGTGAACTGGGGAGTTACTACAGCGGGCATAAAGTTTCAGTTGAGCAAAATGAATTAGTTTTAGAGATCTGTTGTACAACACTGTAACTATAGTCAACAGTACTATATTGTACTCTTAAATATTTGTTAAAAGGATAGATCTCGGGTTAAATGTTCTTGCCACAATAAAATAATTTTTAAAAATGAGCTAGCAGCATAGCATTAAAGTGAAGAAACCATGTGTTCTGTTAAAAATTTGAAAAGACTTTTATTGTGAAAGATAGTGAGGTTTAAGCTGATAGCTTTTGAAGTGAATGCGCATGGGTCATATGGGTTAACAGGGCACAAAGGGCATGCAGAGAGGACCCTGTTTCTCCACTCCTGATCCTATTTCACTGCGTCTATGTCAGAATGTTCAGAAGCTCCCTTCACAGAACCCTCTGAAGGACCAGTTAGGCACTGGCCACCTCCCTAAGCCTGGGTCAGGGTGAGGGTCTACACCATGGCTTAGCTTTGTTTTGTACTGAAGATTCTCCTGCAGTACAAGTTACCATTCTGGAAACATTTGGAAGAGTGAAATGCCACATCTCCAATTTCTAGCAATATATTCGTCTGCCATCATTTGGCCTGGAAGCTTAAGCAGGAAGACCACTTGGAGCCAGACTTCAGAGTGATCTGTCTCTAAGGAATAACTTTCATATCGCACTGTTCAGTTTTGTAATTCTTGTTAAGCTACTGTAAATTCTCAGCATAAATCTGCAGAAAGACTTCACTTGTCCACATCAAACCCTTATAAGGCTCTATTTCTGCTCTTATTTCAGAATCTCCTTTCTAATGGCTAGACACAGACAGAGGCAAACCAAGAAGTCCAGACAGTGCACCAATGGGTTAAATCATATGTCAAAGGTACAACCATAATGTATTATAAGCTTTTCATCCCATAATACATCACTCGGGAAAAAAATATTAGGGGCAACTTCTGATTCATCTTCCTGGTGTGAAATGAGCACATCTCCGGTATTCGTGTCTTTCTGCTTCAATTAAAGCAGTCATACTTGCTCCCTTAGGAAACTATTAAGGGTTATTACCCCTTTGTTTCACTGCTAATCTTCAATTTCTCTCTTGGTTTCCCCTTCCCAATACATCTTTAAAAATTTTTTAATTCTCTATCTGGTTTTGCTTCTCAGCACAAAATACAGTTTGCACTACTCTTTGATGCTGATAAGATGTAACTTGTTTAATGGACATCGACAAGTGTTTATTGTCTCCTGCATGCTAGATACATTGGGTGGGTGGGAGTGGGCCAAAGAAATACGAGGTGACTCATGTTCCTAGTAGGGAGAGAAGATGTCAATACTCAAAACAGCTAGGAAACAATTCATATCAGCCAGACACTTGATTTCTGTCTGGCCAAGTAATCAAGAAATCTAAAATAAAAAGAGCAGCCCTCTTAACCTTAACCTTAACTAAGGTTAAGAAAGTCTTTCTAGAGGGGAGTATAAAACATTTCTTAGCAGAGAAGAGAGGGGAAAGCATTAGGGGTTGAAAAGCATGGCCTGAGCAATAGGGAAGAAGGGTCAGGAAACAGGTAGAGATGCAGATGGAGCCCATCTAACGAAAGGGGAGGGACTTCTCTGCTGGGAAAGTCAGCTTTAGGCACTTACTGATGGGGATGCTGGACTGCAGAGCTGAGGGGGCACATATTGGGTTGGCCAAAAAGTTCGTTCGGGTCTTTCCGTAGCATCGTGCAGTGAGACCCGAACGAACTTTCTGGCCAACCCAGTATTTAAGGCAGGGACGCTGGAGTTTCCCTAACAGGGAACAAATTGCAATGGAAGGAAGAGTATGTGGATTTATCCAGCAATGGTGTGCAGTAACCCCTGGAAGAGGAGAAAGCAAGGGAACAGAATCATAAGTGTTTGGACCAGATGTCCATTAGCATTCCTTTCAGTCCAGCCTGGAAGAAACAATTATAACAATTCTATGCTAAGGGAAGTAGAGAGAGACTGACCTAATTCGAGGTATCTGTAAAGGAGTCATAGAAGAGGTGACATTTAAACTGGTTTCATGGAGATGGTAGGAAGAGACATTTCAGGCAGCAAGAATAACATAAACAAAAGCCCGGAGTGACTGGAAAGTGTGGAGCCATATGGAGAACAGCTAGAAGTTCAGTTTGTTGTGTAGAGGGGTGCTGTGAAAAGGAACCCTGGGGTAGGTTAGCATGGGGAGAATGCTGGGTGTTGGAGCTGAGAGTTGTAAGGAATCTGAGATTATCTCAACCAGTTCCCCTGCCCATCTCCATGATCAGAGCCCTCTTTCTAACATTTCTTGTATGCCTAGCCTATTCTTGAGCATCAGAGCTCACAGGATGCTCACCATCTCCCAAGAGAACCCATGTCATTAGAGAACAATTTTAATAATTAGAAAACTTCTTCACATTGATCCGAAATTTGTCTTCCAATATCTTGCTTCTATTGATCCCCCTTCTGTTCTCTGAGGTGAACAGAAGAGGTATCAGCTTGTGAAAACTTGAGTTTCCAGATGCCAGGCTGAGGTGTTTGGGCTGAAATCTGTTAGCAGTATCTCTAGGACTAAGGAGTAGACTTCTCAGTTTAATGGAAGCATTAGAAGTCCCTGAAGTTTTTGAGTAGGAGAATGTTGGGGTCATCTCCATCTTGAGGAAGATCGACGTGACAGCTGTGTAGGCAAGAAAACCAAACAGGGAAGAATATTTTGGAGACAAAGAAGGAGACTATCTAGAAGGAGAGGTGGAAAGATCTCTAAAGTGAATGCTTAACTCAAGTACTGAGAAAATTGTGGGGTTGTCTTTGGGATTCAGTTTAGCCCTTTCAAAAAAATGAGGAAGTTGGACAGATTGCCTCAAGGGATATTTTCAGTTCTACCATTTTGTGATTCTGAGTTTTGGGAAATGAAAGAGACATTTACAAAGTAAGAAGAGTTTGCATTACTGTAGGTAAAGACAGAGGGAGCCTGAAATGGGAATGGGAAAAATGTTGAATCCAAGAAAAACGTTGTAGAGAAGACTCAGAAGGCTGAGATGACAGCTTAGCTGTCTAAGCCAAAGGGAAAACAAGAATTAACTGTAACTCAACTCCTGGGTTTGGGGGCAGGGTGTTTCTAAGAGAAGGAGAAGAATAAAAAGTTAAACCATGGAGGATGTTCTAAGTGTGAGAATGGTGAGAAGCCAGTGAAAGGGAGAGAGAAAGAGCAGTCAGCTGGGTGGCAGGAGAGAAATATTATGGAAGGAAAGGAAGCAGACAGTAGAAGGAGAAGGAGGTATTCAATACATAGCAGAGGTGGGGGTGGGGAAGGTCAAGCTTAGAATTAAAAAGCTATTTCTGGAGGCACTGGAAAGAGAGTACTTTCAGTGAAGTAACAGGGCTGGAAATCAACTTGTAAGAAATTAAAGATGTACATTCATTCAACAGAAGTTTATTAACCACCAGTTAGGGGCCTGACACTGTTTTAGGTATGGGGAATATAGCAGCAGACAAGACAGATGAAGAAATAAATAAGAAAAATGCCAGGTAGAGATAAGTGCCAGGTAGATTACAACAGAGTGATGTGACAGACTGGCTGGTTATTTTAAGTTGGGTGGTCGGGCATGGCCAAGTAGGAGGGGCAGTGTCGACAAAGATACATGTCAGTGAAGGCCCTGAAATGGGAAAAAATTGGTGTGTGTGAAGAACAGAAGAAAGACCAATGGGTTGGAGAGTAGAGGCACTTTCTGAGAAGGGAATGAGATTATATCAAAGAGGTTTTCAGAAGCCAGAAGAGACCAGGGTAAGGAATTTGAATTGTATCTCAGGTGTGTTTCTGGGTGTGTTGGGAAGTGATGGTAGGTTTTAAGCAGGGGTCTGACATGATCTGATTTACTTAAAAGGTTATCTTATCTGCCTCATGGAAAATGACTGTCTAGAGACATAGTTGGAAGTAGGATCCAGTTGGTAAGCTATTGCAATAGTCTAGGTAAGAGCTGATTGTGGTTTGGGCTAGGGTGGTGGTGGTGGAGATGAAGGGGAGGGGAACGATTTGGGATGTGTTTTAGAAGTAGAGTTTATGGGATTTACTGATGGATGGGGGGAAGGAGGAATATATTATGTTTAAATCTTAAAGTCACGTATGTTGATTTGATCGAAATCAACAGAACAAATTCAAATTGCTGTCTCCAACTCAGTTTGAGTCAGTGATTATCAATGGAGCTCCCACTATGTGTAAGACACAATTCCAGATTCATTTATTTGATAAATATTTACAGAGCACCTCCTAAGCCCCAGGCTCTGTGTTGGATACTACTGATAAAATTTGGGGCAAGACAGATACAATTCTTCCCTCAGAGGTCTTGGGGTTGAGTGAGGGAGATAGCTATTTATCAAATACTCACACAGTGAATGCATGACTATACATCATAAGAAGGGCTAAGAGGGAGAAGTGCACAATGCATTGGAGCTTAAAAATAGATGGATCTGGGCTTCCCTGGTGGTGCAGTGGTTGAGAGTCCGCCTGCCGATGCAGGGGACACGGGTTCGTGCCCCGGTCTGGGAAGATCCCACATGCCGCGGAGCAGCTGGGCCTGTGAGCCATGGCCGCTGAGCCTGTGCATCCGGAGCCTGTGCTTCGTAATGGGAGAGGCCACAACAGTGAGAGGCCCGCGTACAGCGAAAAAAAAAAAAGAAAAAGATGGATCTAATCTAGCTTGAGTGGTCAGGAGGGTGACCCTGAGAAGTTGACATTTAAGCTATCTGAAGGATGATGGTGGAGAGAACATCATGTTCAAGGGGTCTGTGGCAGGAAGAAACATTGATTCAAGGAACAGAAAGAAGGCCAGTATGACTGAAGTCCAGAGAACAAGCAGGAGAGTGATGATGCTAGAGGGGTGGTGAGTCAGGTCAGATCATGCAGAGCCTCATGGACCTTTGTAAAGGATTTTGATCTTTATTCCAAGGACAAGAAGAAGAAGGTGAAGTGATTACGTTTTTAGAAATCTCTTTGGCTACGGAGTTGAAAACCAATTTGGAGAGAATCTTCACATTTTTAAAATCCGTTTTATTCATGAGTATCACATTTTATTTCAGATAAAGTTTATGGTTAATAGCATCCTCAGTCTGCAGATATTACCCTGTCCACATTTTTATTTTCTAACAACAGAAGTCCTGATTCCTCTTTCCCACACTGAAGAGTTTTCATTCACACTGTGTAACATCACACTGTGTAACATCTCCCTGGAGAAAAGATAAACGTTTATGAGGTAGCAAGTGTCACAGCTTGTGAAGATGCAGCATCTTTTGTTTGGCTGTTAAAAATAACACACTTTTTACATTTATAGAGATCAAACATAAATAGAATGTTTTATATGTAAGGTGCTAGAAGACAGCTTATCTCTAAAATGCTGTAATCTCCTATAATCTGGGGTCCTGTGCTGGGTTCTTTGTGCACTTTGATTGGTGATTCCCACCTTCTGGTGGCTGGCTCTTCCCTTCCACCATCCCTTCCTTCTTTCTCTGAGGATCTTCACATTTAGAATTTCTAGGGGAATGCATGGCTTGGCTAAAGCCTGAGTCACATGGGCTGCCTTGGGGAGGGGATGGTGACCAGAACAAAACTGGGGATCTGTTAGAAGGCAAGGAGAAGGAAGTGCATGCTGGGCAAGCAGCACCACAGTGTCTCCTGGTAACCTGTCCATGTCAGCACATCTAGAAAGACTACATTTTTTCCCAATGGCTCCATAACGTTCAACTCTATTGATATGTCAGACTTTAATATTTAGCACCTCTCTATAAGTGGACATTTATGTTGTTCCAAGTTTTTACTATTGCAAACAATACTGCAGATTGGAACACTCTTGAACCTCGATCTTAGCTCTTGTGAGATACATAGAAGTAAAAATGCCAGGTCAGAGTGCATGAAAGTTTTAAATGTTAATAGGTTATGATAAATTTTCCTGAAAAATGTGATGCCAGGTTTGAGCATATTTGAATAATCTTGAAGTAGTGCATAAGACCAGAGCTAGGAAGTCTGACCTTATGACAGCCAGTGAGGAGCAGGGCAGTGATGCAGGGATGAGGTGCTCGGTTTCTGATCTCCCGTGATGGTCTTGGTCAGAGTTTGCCTCAAAGCTCGTAAACCCCAGGTGGGAGGTAGGCTGACAAATCCTTTTGTTAAGCAAATCCCTGAACTTCGGGTGTACAATTGCATAGAGGAGCAGCAGCCTTCTGAGAAACTACTTCCTAGGAGCTAGAATCCTGGGCAGGTTTGCCTTGCTTAATCCCTCAGTCCTACTCTCTGAGGATCCTGGCAGTATTCAACAAAGCTAACCCCTCCATCCTTCTTGAAATGCTTTCTTTTTCTTGATTTCCATAACAACACACTCTACTATTTTTCCTTTTCCTTGACAGGCCATTGGGTGAGTGCCTCACCTTTTTGTTGATGCTCCTCAGATTTTGACTCTTGTCCCTCTTCTTGTTTATCTCCAAACTCTCTCCTTAGATCACCTCTTTCCTTCCCATGTCCAGTGTCTTTTATATGCTGACAACTCCCAAATTTTTCTTGTTAGCCCAAACCTCTCCTCTGAATTTCAGAATCATATACCCACAAATTAAACTTGTCCAAAGGGACCACTTAATTTCCACTTCCAGTTTATGCCCTCCCTTACCCAGTCTTTCCCATATGGGGAAAAGGCACTTTCTCATCCACCCAGCTGCTCAAGCAAAGGACCTAATAGTCATCTTGGATTCACCCTTTTCTTCACCCTCTCTATAGAGTCTGCCAACAAGACTAGTCTAGTCCATTTCCAAATGGAATCCAACCATTTTTCTGCCTCTTCACTTTCCCACGCTAGTCCAAGCCACCATCTCTTCTCACGTAAACATCTGCCCTCTCATCTATTCTGCGTAAATCAGATTGTGTCACTTTCCTGCTAAAGAACTGCCCAAGGATTTCTGTTGCTCTTTGGGTAAAAGTGTGAATGAATTACCTTGGCCTCCAAGGCCCAGCACCAGCCGGCCAGGACCTATGTCCAGCAACCACCTCCTACAACTGCGCTGTCAGCTGGTGTCAGCAGGCCCCACCTCTCTGCTTTCCAGTCAGCTCCTCCGCCTGCCAAGCCTCTGCACATTTCAGGGCCTATTCACTTGCTAGGAGCTTTCCACTCTCTGGTCTTTGCTTAGCCAGCTCCTTTGCCTCCCTCATGTCTTAAGCCTTCCCTAAGCACCTGACATAATACAGGTTCCCTGTACTTGGCATGTACCTCAGCCCTTTGTCTGTTTCCTTCATACTAGTTATTGAAGCTTGCCATTTATTTACTTGTTTGCCTTTTCAGCTCTAGAATGGAAATTCCATGAAAGATGGCACATGTATGTCTTGTCCACTATGGATTCCTCAGTATTATAGGGAGCAGTAAATATTTTTTGGATGACTGATTAAGAGTCCTATTCATTGGTCTTCTTCTGCCAAGCAAAAGCCTCATGTCCCTGTGATAGTGAATCATTGGCAGCATCACTCTTTGCTGTATACCATGTAGAATATAGCATTAGTTGATTTTCTGCTTTTACTCTTTAAGTTTCCAAAGAGACAGCATCCTCTTTAGCTGTCTTGGCTGTGAAATTGCCTATTATCTTTTGGGCTTCATCAAATCAGAGACTAGAAACACAACCAGGTCTTTTTCTCTGTACAACGTATAAAAAGCACATCTCAAATAATGTGCTGTACCCTGAGTTAATTTTTCTCAAGTGTATTTTCTTTGATTCTGGACCTACGTATGCTTTACCATGAAAAAATTTGATTAGCCTTAAGGAAGATGTACAAAGGTCTTTGACGGCTTGGAGTGAAAAAAGCAGTGTTTGCTCTTGTGGTGTGGAGCTCACGCTGAGGCAGGGTGGAAGTCATTGCCTCAACCAGCCTCAAGGGAATGAGACAGGTCTCTGTGTCTGGGGCTCTCCACGTTATTTCCTTGAGGCAAGAACACTCCTTTCTCATCTGAGAGCTGATCAGCACATTCAGTGCTCCATCCCTCCCACCTCTTCAAGACTGGTCAAGCAGTAGGTATCTGATGAATTAATCATGACCAGCTATTGGCTCTTTGAGGCATTGAAATCTACTAAATTTAGTAGTTGGCAGGATAGCAAATAACAAGAGTCCTGTGACTTGGGGCTTGACCCTCTCGCACTTCTAGGGCCTCTTATTCTTAATCTATAAACCAAAGATTTGCATGTTTACCCTCACTCGCCTCCTGGATTCATGAGGTTTCTCTCCCTTTCTCTCTGCCCACACATGTGGGTAAGGATGGAGGAGGAGAAGAGGAAGAAAGGGTAAAATCCTTTGTGATCTGAGAAGACATTATGAAAGTACAGTACTTACGGAAGAACTACATGAAACCTTTCCAAACAAAGTAAATCTAGCTTTTAAATGTTATCTGTTAGCACAACATGGACTCCTCCCTCAATTCCAGCAGCCTGTAAAATGTCATTATCCTCCTAAACCAAAGTCCCTCATTTTTTGGACATATGAGGGCTCTGATTAGCCTGATTTTATTGCACATTAAAAAATTTGAAGCCAAATTTGTCCTAACAATGGCCAGTCATATTATAAAGCTATAGTCATTAAAATAGTGAGGTATTGGAGTCAAATCAGATAAATAGATCAGTCAAAAGGAGAGAGCTTATAAACAGAGCCATGCATTATATCGGAGATAACATTGCAAAGCACTGAAGAAAGGGTATGGAATAGACCCACCCCATGGGGAAAAAAAATGAGATTTCTACTTTATATCATACGCAAATATAAATTCTAGATGGATTAAAGTCCTAAAATGTAAATCACATTACTGTAAACCTATGTGAAAAACAATTTTTTTCTTGGAGTGGGAAAGGCTTTCTTTAATAAGATACAAAAACATGCACTATAGAGGAAAAGGTACTTAAATTTGACTATAGCAAAATTTAGTTCTTTTATATGGCAACAAACTAACAAATAAAACCCATTATAAACGAAGTTAAAATACAATCGAACAGAACAAATGGCCCTTTTCTTTTTATTGAGGTATCACTGACATATAACATTATATTAGTTTCAGGTGTTCAACCTTAAAATTATATATATATAAATGATCATCATAATAAGTCTAGTTAGCGTCCATTGTCACACATAGTTACAATTTTTTCTTGTGATGGGAATTTTAAGATCTACTGTCTTAGCTCCTTTCAAATATACAATACAGTATTGTTAACTATAGTCACCATGATGTACATGACATCACTATGAATTATTTATTTTATAACTAGAAGTTTGTAACTTTTGACCACCTTGACACTTTCTTCTTTAATACATAAATGGTGAGAAAACAAGGGGGAGGAGGGCTGTTACGAACTAAAAGAAATGTAAGAGAGGTAGCAACCAAATGAAATGTGTGGACCTTGTTTGGATTCTGATTCAAAGAAACCAAATGTAAAAAGATGTTAGTGGGTTGGTTGGGGAGATCTGTGTACGACTAAGTGACCATAAAAAATTATTGTTAATGTTTATGGCATGATAATGACACTGTGGTTACTTTTTTAAAAATCCATATATCTTAGAGATGCTATTGAAATATTTATGAATGAAGTGATACAATGCCTGGCATTTGCTTTAAAATAATCTAACAGGTATGTGGAGAAGAGAATGGGGGTGGGTATATAGATAAAAGGAGATTTGCCATATGTTCTTTTTTTTCTTCCAGTTTTATTGAGACATAATTGACATATAGCAATGTCAATTGCTATAAATATGTTCTTAATTATTGAAGCTGGGTGAGGGGTATATGGGAGTTCATTACTTTCTTTTCTTTTATTCACATTTGACATTTTCCATAATGATTTCTTTAAAATACAAGCAATGGATTTATAGCTATGCCTGGCCTATAATAAACATTCAATAAATGTTATCTGTTATTATTATATTAATCTTTAAAAAAGACGAGTGACACCTACATTGCTGGTGGGAGTGTAATTTGGTACAGCATCTACAGAGGATAATTTGGTAATACCTATTAAAATTTAAAAATCACTTAGCTTTAACTAGTACTTTTACTTCTGACAATTTACCCTACTGGTATTTATACATGTATAAAATAATATATTTATAAGAAACACAAGTGGTTTTTTGGGGGGTTTTTTTGCGGTACGCGGGCCTCTCACTGCTGTGGCCTCTCTCGTTGCGGAGCACAGGCTCCGGACGCGCAGGCCCAGTGGCCATGGCTCACGGGCCCAGCTGCTCTGCGGCATGTGGGATCCTCCCAGACCGGGGCACGAACCTGTGTCCCCTGCATAGGCAGGCGGACTCCCAACCACTGTGCCACCAGGGAAGCTCAGAAACACAAGTTTTAATAATAAAAAATTGGAAGCAACATAAAGGTCAATCAGTAGGAACTAGTTAAATAAATTTTGGTCCATCATTATAAAAGAAGACTGCAGCCAAAAATAATAAAATGAAATAAAATAGAAAAGAGAAGGAATGTAAACTGATTTAGAATGATCTTTAAGATATCTTTAAGTGAAAAAAAGCAATATGCAAAATGAATGTATAGTATGCTATCTTATGAGTTTACAAAAAGTAATTGTAGTAGAACATAGAAACTATTTTTTTGCATATGCATAGAACTCTTTGGAAGGGTACACTAGAACATTGCTTTTCTCCAAGAAGGTAAGATGAATGGGAGCGGGGGGAGGGGGTAATAGACCTAGAAAGATCCTTTTCACATTGTACTCTTGTAACTCTTTAGGTTTTACCATGTGAATGTATTACCAATTCAAAAATAAGAAAAGAAGATTTATTTTAAAAGAAGATGTATATCATATGCAAAAGATTACTATCCAAGGTACATGTAAAACCATTACAAACTCGTAATAAAAATATAATAATCCAATAAAAAATAAGAAAATGATATGATAAAAGAAAACTGCTATTGCCAATAAACCTGTGAAAAGATAATTAAACTTACTTATAGCCATGGAGATGAGAAATAAAACCAATACTTAGCCATTTTTTTTAACCATTCAATTGGAAAAAAATTAAATGTCTGACAATATTGATATCATGTATTGACCAGTATGTGGGGGAAATGGTCCAGTCACCTTCTGCTGGTGGGTATGTAAATCAGTATAGTCTCTTTCAGTCTTTTGGCAGAACCTAAGTAAAATAGAAATTGTGCATACACTAGACCCATAGATTCTACTACTGAATATATTTCCTACGAAAACGGTTGTATGTGTGTACAAAGGGACATGCACAAGAATGTTTGTTGCAACATGGCAGAAAATAGTGAAAAACTGGAAAGAACCTAAATATTCATCAGTAGTGAATTGGAAATGTGATATATACATAATGGAAAGAGGCGAAATAGATCTACATACCTCAACTTGGATAGATTGCCAAAAACCTAATGCTAAATAGTGGGGGAGAAAAGCAAGTTGCAGAAACTATAAAGAATGATGTCATTTATTTAAATAACAAAATACATATAGAAAGTAATACTATATATTACTTGTTGCATACATAAGTGTATAAAACATATATATTTTTAATAGATTGGAAAGATCCACACCCAACTCATGAAAGTGGCTTTCTTTCCCTTGGGTGTGGGTGTGGGAGGAGTGGACTGGTTGAAAGGGATGGAATTTGGAATCTGAAACATATTATTTCTTTAAAAAAAACTTGGAGGAAAATATGACCAGATGTTAATAGTTGTTAACTCTGGGAAGTATGAGTGTGAGAGTTTAACTTTTCTGTGTTTTTTAAATTTCCCAAGTAAAGGGGTGGGGTGGGAGAAAACTTTGTCAGGGAAAAAGAATCATATAGATTTCCCTTTGAGCTTTGGAGGACCCCAGCAATGTGCACTTCCCTTTGTGAAATGAAGAAAAACTGAGTGAATGCTTAACTTTCCCTGGAAAAAACTTTTGCTGATGACAGCTCGTTTCCCTTCTCCTGACTTTTCACCCCGTCCTACACCACAGACAGAGCCAAGAGCACTCCAAGGAGAAAGGAAGCTACTTCTAATACGGGGAAGTTAAGGCCCAATCTGCCCACATGGAATAGTGTTTGTGAAGAATAAGTGATTTCCATGAACATGACTTGTAGGTTTTAAATTAAACTCAGCCACTCTGTGTGTGTATTATTACTAGTATAAATATTACTGGAAAACTTGCTGTATTATGGGGAATAAATAAAGGAAAGCGGCTTAAGATGTGGAACCAAAATCCCAAAGAGTATATGCATTTTAAATGACATTCTGAGAGAGTAAGCAATCCTCCCAAATTTTCCAAAAGAAAATATTGCCAAAGACCATTCAGAAATTGTTCAGAAAAGAAAACATTTCAGACAATGTGACATTGACAGATCAGTAAACATATTTGGTGTAAAAGGCCTTCTATTTACATGGGCTCCTTCTACTGTACCCATGAATAAGGCTGACCTTGAACGGGGGAAAATGACACCCCCAACTCTTTTGATACAATGTAGATGGGGATTGAGCACAATTTGGGTGTTAGGGTAGAAAGGCCATTATCTGGGCCCACTGTTGATGCTATACTTGAGCCCAGGTATGAACAAGAAGAGCACAGAGCCTTCTTGGAAGAGGATATTTGAGGTCAGTGAGCATCAAATAGCACCTTTTCTTTTTTTTTTCATTTTGATAAAATAGTAGTACCTTATTGCACCAGTTGGCGGCCACCATACTCTGCTGTTATCTCCTCGATGACAATGACAGAACTGTACATCCGTTCAGTATTCAGGAATGAGACTTGCTTGTTTTGACACCATTGTTTCTGTGAAAGAGAAAGGAACCAGACTGGAGAGGATAGTCATCAATTGGCAGAATCAGTTAAGAATAACAGCAGCCCCAGTGTGTGTCATTTGGGAGAGGTAAAACCTTGACTAGGCCCTGGAACTCATCAGGAAGTGTTAGCCCAACTCTTCTTCCCTTAGCTCGGACAACATCTGGTCTCATTTCCACGCCTTCTATGTACTGAGTTGAAGGGAAGCTCACCCCCACCCACAAATCACTTAACCTCTTAGGATGCCTGATACTAAAAAAATAGTATGTTAGCAACCATAGGGATTCCTATTTGTAGAGATAAGTCTTTGCTTCTTACTTAAGCCTTGATTTATTGTCTTTGGTTGTTTGGGGTAGGGGATGGCTGATTTTTAACAAGAAGATAAACTTACAGCTGGAAATTCTTTTAAGCCATAAATACCACTAACTTGCCTGAAGCAGGGAAGTTCAAATAAAGACACTGGGATTCAGCAGCTCCTGAAATGTTTTCCTTCTTTTCCCATTGGCCAAGAGAAAGACATGTCCCACCATCAGCAGTGTCGGCGCCAGGGCCTGACCCAGGCCTGGATACTTAAACCATTCAGAGCTCCTCTTGCAAAGAAAGGAAGCAGAAGATGACAAATTGGTCTACACCATTTAACCTCCAAAGGGAGCGCATAACTTTACACAGCAATCTCTGATCGTTTCCTTATCTGCTTTATTTAGTATAAACACTGTCCTTCTTGAGTCCTCCCTGATTCTCCTTCAGGGTCCAGGGATTAATTCTGTGTCATTAGCTGAATTCACCTCCTTTGTTCTGCTCCCTAACATTGCTTCTATCTTCCCTCTTAGTCTTATGCAGATCCTGGAAGATATCAACTCCTAGGGCTAGTGCAGCATCTTATTCACCTTGGCATCTACCACTGCATGGAGCACAGCACCTATCACCTAGTAGGTAAGCAATAAATGCTTGTCCATTGGCCAATTCTGTAGTCCCAGCGCTGTCTACACATTAAACAGCTGGGGGAGCTTTAAACAACAAATGAGAAATGCTGCCCTGGTGTCACCCCAGACCAACTGAATCCTGATCTCTGGGTGTGGAGCCCCAGCACTGGCACATTTGGAAAGCTCCACAGGTGATTTGGTGCATGAAGAAAGTTGGCAACTACTGGGTTAAATAACCTTGCTTTACTTGGCTGTGTTCTGTTTGCTTCCAAGTTTGGAAGAAATCTGTTTGAATTCTTTCAAGGAACAAATATCCCAATCACTGAAAAGGTACCAGTGCTATTTCATATGAGAGTAGAATAAGTTTTCTCATCTGTAAAATGGGGATAATAGTAACTACATCTTAAGATTGTAAAAATTATATGACCTGATATCTAAGACTCTTAAAATAGTATCTGGAGTATAAGTATTTGATAAATACAGTTCAATATGAAGAAGAGGGTGATGTGTTTGTTGTTATTATTGTTGTTTTCTTCTTTGGTTAATGATTCCAGTTTCCTCCCAGACTAAGCTCCCAGAATAGTTTTTGACTCCAGTCTGTGCTTGCCCTGTCCATCTCATCCCTTGTCAAGTCCTGTTCCTCGGACCCTGTGCTGTCTGGAACCTGCCCCTTTCTTTTCATTCCCATTGCCCCAGTGCTAATCCTTGCTCCCTTTCTTCTCTCTCCTGGTTTATGGCTGTCAACCAGTTTCCTTGCCACTGATCTGTCTGTGTGTCAGTCATCCCTATATGGTTCTCAAATTGCCTTAAAGTCAAGCTGTGACTGCCAAGCTTAAAACTCAACCTATATCTAATAAACACTTTCTACTCAATAGGGTTGTTGGTGAGAAAGAATATTCTAGAATAACATCTAGAAATCTACATGGCACATGATAAGGGCTTAGTAAATGTTAACTGTTATTATTATTACTGTTATTATTTAATAACATTAATATGTTATTACTGAAAGTCACCAGCAACTCTTGCAGCCATCCTAGATGCTGGCCATATGGAAGTCCTTGCTGTTCCCAGACCACGCCCCTGGATCAGGTCTCTGTTCCCATTGCCTTAACCTTTGGAATGCCTGTTACCCATCTCCAGGCGTCTGAATCCTATCAGTCCTATAGGGCCATCTCCTAGAAGTACTTCCTCTTCTGACTTGGCATAAAAATCTCCTTTTAAGGCAAGGGTTCTCAAACTTTAGCAGACATCTTATTCACCTAAAGGGCTTGTTAAAATACTGATTCCTAGCCCTGAAGATCCTAATTCAGTAGGTCTAGGGTGGGACCCAAGAGTTCACATTTCTAACCAGTTCCGAGGTACTATTGACCTCGCTCATTCACGATTTATGTAGCACTGCTTTAGGGCCCTGAACACCTTACAACTTCTATTGTGGTTATTTGAGTACAAATTTCTTTGCCAAGGAAACTCTAAGCTCTCAACAGAAGGGCCAACATCTACTTTCCCTTCTATTGGAGGAGGCAGACCTTGGGCTGGGACTTGAATGATGGGCGGGGTCGGGAGCCCTGCAACACGGAGTCCAGGATGGCGTTGGAAGGTATAGGAAGTGGCTTGGTTGTGAGATGGTGAGTGGATGGTATATGAAGGCATAAGGGGAAATAAGCCTAGAGAGATGTGGCAGGTTGGATTTTGAGAGGTGGGTGTTGGAGAGAACCTTGAAAGGCGGGCAGAAGGCTGTACATTTGAGCTTCTAACCTGCAAAAGCCAAGGGCTGAACTGCATGGTGTCAGACAAGGGTCTCTCCCGTTACCAAGGCTGCGTGACTTACTCTTGGCATTCCCAACAAGGTGCACCTCTTAGAGGCACCATAGATGTTTGCTCTTCTAGCTCCCAAAGCCTGTCATTCTGCTAATGACTCTTGTCCATGAAAACATGGACTGTGGCTCTGGAAGTGCTAACTGATCCTGCATACTGGACAAAACCCGGGCCTTGAGGTCACTGTGACTGGTACCCCCTCCCACAAATTCTGGCTTATTCCTTCTCTGAACACCACTTGTGCTGGTTTGTTTGGAAGTTGCTTGACCAAGAAGCCAGAACCATCACTGCCTCTAGAAATTGGTATCTTTTCTCACTTTCAGCATAAGCTTGGTTTAAGGAGATATCACGAGAGAGAGAAAGAGAGAGAGAGAGAAGGAAATGCCACCTGGAGGCAACAGATCTGGGCTCAGTGAGAAGCCCTTGGTGCCATTCTGTGGGTTTTTTGCTCTGCCTGCCTCACAGAGTACTGATGAGGTTAAATAATTAATGTCTGTGAATGTACTTTGTAAGCTCTAAAGCACTGCAGGAATATAATTAATTATGTTTATAATTACAGGTAATGTAATTATAATTGTAATTAGTTTGTGTGTGGAAGCAGAATAGATCTGTCCCATGCCTGTTTTCTAGTAGGATATCCTTGGTGGATATCCTTGGTGAGATCATCAATTTGTATATTTGAGCTTGACTCACTCTCTCTGACTTTATTTTCAACGTTGGGGATATATGTGAGACTTTGGCTCAAGGACTTCTGGCTGTGTTTTAGAAAATGGGAAAAAATGCATAGCATGAAGCTGGGAGACCCAATACCTCAGTGGTAACATTCTTTGGCACTTATCTATCAGGTAGATAAAGTTAAGGCAATTTGTTTATGAATTTACCTATATATAGCCATAATGCTTGCAGGGATCCTATGGCTAAACATAAAAAAACAGACACACACACTTGTAATTTGTATAATTGATGTATGTTAATAATTACTCAAAGTGGCAGTTATTACCAGAAATCCACTAGAATTCAATACAATCTCAAATGATCATGCTATTGCTAAGTTACTTCTGCTCTATATATCAAGCAATGCCTATTAACACGAAGCTGAAAAACGTAACATGTTCTACTATTTTGTTTGTTCAGCAAAATGAATAAGCTTGATGGAAGTGCCAGTTAGTTTACTTCCTTCCATTAACATGCTTAGTCTTAAAAAATGATGGTGTTTGGGCCCACGTTCTGGAGTGACAGCTGTATTTGTGTCCCAGAGAGATGTACCAAGGCTAGGAATTCTCAGAATTTATCAGAGAAATCTGTACTGTTAAGATGTAAGACTACTAGAACCATTGTCTGTATTTTTTCCCATTTGAAAGATCAGTATAATGGCAACCTGTGTAACGGGGAAAATGCTCCTGGGGTCTCCCTCCTTGAAACCGCAAGATTCTACCCAAGAAGCTAAATTGTATTTCTTTGGAGTCTCTGACCTTCTGCCTTTGTTCCTATGCACTGTTAATTGTTGTTAATTTCTAACACCTCATTAATTATTTCCATTAAAGATGTGGGAGAGGGAAATGCCCTTCACTCGTGGGTGGTCACACAACTAAACCATTAATAATTTTTAAAAGTGTGTTACTTTAAAAGTGAAAAGTGAATTTGAGCCATTTGCGTAAGAGTCAACCGTGTTTCTGATGGCTGGGCTGTGACACTCTGAAATCCTGCCACTGGCAATGTGGCTGGGGACTCCCACAAGGATACAGTCATGGCTGAGGAAGAAGCCGAGTCTCCTTTTGCTTCCCTAATGACTGTAACATTTGGCCCGTAGAGTGTAATGTGCTTTTCAGAGAACTTCTCTTTACAGCTTTTTCTTCCTTTGCAAAAGAAGCCTAGAGGTGGAACAGTTTCCTCCAATGTCACAGCCCAAGTCAGTCACACGATTAGTACTTTACGTGGAGTTCCTGACTCCCACTCCCATTCGGCCCACCAGATCATGCTGGGAGGTCAGTGCCGGGGCTGTGATGACTTCCACTCCCACCTCAGGCTTTCACAGAGATGGAGCCAAGGCCATTTCACTGACATCGGGCTGCCTATCTTTGAAAAACTGCTGGGATTGACATTTAGTGTTGAGATTTTTATTTAGTGCCTCTCTTGAAAGCTTAGGCAGAAGATGCTTCCCACAAGTTTTTAGGAGTGTTGAGAATTAAACATTATATTGGAAAAGAAGCATCAAATATGGTCTCTAGGTTTGATGAACCAGGGGAAAATTTTAGGGTGTGGACAAAAGATTTGGGAAAGTGGATGAAAAATTATTTTATGGGTGAAGATTTCAACAATGAAGATCTAGACCTAGAAGTAGATTCGTTGCAAGGATAATATTTTGAACTTAAGGGTGGATATAATTCTTCTAGTTGAACCCCTTGTTTTGCTAATAAGAAAATGGAGATCCAGAGAGGACCGGGAGACCCTTTAGGTATGAAGGTAGGAAATATGAGAACTGGTTACTTAGGGGGCTTTTATGGCTTCCAATTTTGATTCTGCTTTTCATCTGGACTGTGACCTCAAGAGCAAGGGGTGACATCTCTCTTTCTCCTCTTCTTCCTCCCCTCTCCCCTTTTCTTCTTGTTCTTCTGTGCTAGCATACTGGGGAGATCAGAGGGAACAACTTTCTCCTTCCTGGAATAGACTGAAAACTATACCAGGCAGCTTGGGGTATCAGATGACATCATGGACAAAAGGCCAGGTCAGAAATGGAAACAACAGGCTGGTTCTGAGAAACCATTTAACTTCAGGCCCCTCTTCCTTCTCATCTGTAAAACGAGGCACTTATATTTCAAGTCTTAAGGCTTATCAGGCAGTTGGATTCTAAAGTCTAGATTCCCCTATAATTTCTTCCTGTTGTTTAAACAATGTCTTTGAATTGCTATACAGGATGGGAGGGGAGTTTGGGGGAGAATGGATACATGTGTATGTATGGCTGAATCCCTTTGCTGTGCACCTGAAACTATCACAACATTTTTAATTGGTTATACTCCAATATAAAATGAAAAGATAGAAAAAAAAAAAAAAAAACCAAAAAGAATAGTCTATGGTTGACCCAAAATTCCACATTTAATTTATTCCCTCTTCTGTGAATGAACATTTAAGTTGTCAGAAGTTGTTTTTTTTTCTTCAGAAGTCATGCTGCAAGAAACATTTTTGTACAAATATCTTTACATATATGTGTAAAAATTTCTCCAGAGTTTCAATCTTACCAAATACTGCCAAATTCATCTCCAAAGTAACCATACTAATTTACCAATTTCACTCCCTCTACCTCCATCAATCGTGGGGGATCTTCCCTTTGGTTAGAGGTGAAGAGGAAGAGCCTAGCTTATATTCATGTTTGCTCCCTCCTCCTTCGCCTCTGCCCTAATAATGATGTCTTTATCCCCCCAGGGGGCTGTGCTTTTGAAATATGCAAGTCAGGAAGAAAATGCTTCTTCTGCTTAATGCTGTTTCATCCCTTCCTTGAGCTAAAGAGCAAGAGATGTGGTCAGCTGTGTGAATAGGGGAGGAAGAAGGTCAAACGGGAAAAAAAGAAATGCAAAAAAATCAGATAATATTTAAAAATTTTTACCTTTCAACATATGCATTTTACAAATTACCTTTATTGAAAAATTTAAAGACTACATGAAATCTGAAGTGTCTGGGAAGTCTAGTACTTAGGGCCGTTGTTACCGTAACACTCATCATTTCTGTCTTGGGTTATGGGATAGTATTTCATTATTTGCATGTGGGTCTTATATTTCCTATAGGAAGGGCAATGATCTGGAATTAGGTAGACCAGCTACCCAGGCAGGGAGAGGAAAAGAGTGAATCCAAGAAACATTTTAAAGGGGAAGAGATTGAATGAAAGGAAGGGTGAGGAGGAGAAGCTCGTGATTTAGAGCCAAGGAAACAAGAATGCTTGTCCCTTTGATAAGAAATGGGAGAGGAGTGTAGCTTGAGACGACAGGTGGAAGTTGATGGATTTGAATCTGGATGCAGAGAGTGTGTTCATCCCCAGGAGAAAGTTCATCCCAAGAGATAATCCTTTTCTTTAAAACTGCAGCCAAGCTGGCATAGCACTTTTGCTGTGTTTCCGTGTGATCCCCAAGGATACCCTACTACTGTGTAGAATGTTGTTTTCCTGCCCACACCAGTCATCCTCTTTCAGCCTGCCAGGCAGCAACTTTCTGCTTACTTGGTTCTTTCCATTCCCACCACAAGTCCTAGACATCTGAACTTCGCATGAGTGTGTATGAGCATGTGTGCGTGTATGCAAATGCACACACACACGCACAGCACACACACAAGTAAGTCCACAGACTGGAGACACTGGATTCATACTTTCCCCCAGAGGAAGGGCTAACTTCCTTCCATATCCTTAGAACAGGCTAACTTGACTTTACCAGAGAGCATCCTTGAATTGGGGACAGCCCTGCCACAGTCCTTTCATATATCTCTGGAAAGTGAATTACCCCAACCAGGTGAATATTCTACTGCAGGTTCCCACTTGGCAGTTGAATGCCTCCCAACTCCACCTTCTTATTAACTCTCTGGTAATATTGCTATTCCTTGCCCCCTTTGAAGTTTTTCAAAAGTAAATTATTCAGCAAATTTTATTCCATTTCCCTCCTGTCACCTTCCACAACATCAAGGCCATAGATCCCTCAATGCTGACTGTACCCTCAGTTCAGCCCAGCCAGAGGCAAACAAAACAAGGACATTTCTACCCAGTTTATTTGAAACACTATCTTAAACAGACTGCTCTGAGTCATCAGTGATGTCCTGTTTCTAGGACAAAGAATAATTGTTCTGACCTCATAGTTGCTCTTTTCAAGGACTCAGGTTTAAAGGTTGTGAGGAGCTATTCAAACTCTATTATTTCTAGTTCCCCTCTCACTTTTTCCACTGACTTTAAATGTATGATGGAATGCCTATTCATTGTCATAGACCAGTTCAAGCAACACATGCTTCCAAGATTATAGAACAAAGGTTCATTCATTCCTTTATTTGTGATTTCAACCAACATTTCTTGAGGACCCTGACATGCTAGGCACATACACTAGGTGCTGAAAGTCAAAGATATCCTGAGAGATACCTTCTGGAGTGGAATCCAACTATAAGCAACTGGCTATAGCTAACTTGAAATAAACTTCCTATCGTTTGTGTTGTTGTTGTTTTTTCTACTTTTCTTTTTTTTGTCTTTTCTATATTTATTTATTTTTCATTCTTTATCTCTCTTGTTCTCTTTTTTCATTTTCTCTATTTTCCCCTTCTGTTTCACTGTCTCATTCTGCCATGTTATGTTCAGAAGTCCGATCTTGTCTTCTTCTCCCCCACTTTTTTTTTTTTTAAATTGATTTATTTAATTTATTTTATTTTTGGCTGCATTGGGTCTTCGTTGCTGCACACGGGCTTTCTCTAGTTGCAGCGAGCGGGGGCTACTCTTTGTTGTGATGCGCGGGCTTCTCATTGCGGTGGCTTCTCTTGTAGCAGAGCACTGGCTCTAGGCATGCAGGCTTCAGTAGTTGTGGCATGTAGGCTCAGTAGTTGTGGCTCGTGGGCTCTAGAGCACAGGCTCAGTAGTTGTGGTGCACGGGCTTAGTTGCTCCGTGGCATGTGGGATCTTCCCGGACCAGGGCTGGAACCCTTGTCCCCTGCATTGGCAGGCGGATTCTTAACCACTGCGCCACCAGGGAAGCCCTCCCCCACTTCTTTCACAGTGCCAATATTCATCAGTGGACGAAGGACAAACCACCACTCTGCCTAATTAAGTGTCATTTGGCAATCTTAGTCATCCGAGATTATACCAAAAGCATGAAAATATCTGTGTAAACCACTGAATGAGTGGATAAAGTTATTGAAAAAAAGATAAAGGTGTTAAGACTTGGAAAGAAGGACCACATTTTCTGAACAAAAAGTCAGCTCCTGGATTAATCAGGATTGTCTGGGTTTTACTGTGGTAATAAACAGCCTCCAAATGTTGGTGGCTTAATCCAAAAGAAGTTTATTTCTTGCTGATGTACAACGTGGGCCTGTGGAGGACTCGGCTCCACCAAGTCATTTAGGAATCTAGGGTACTGGGCCCTCTGTCATCTCAACACATGCTTCCAAGCTCACTTCTACAGAGGAGGAGAGAGCTGGAGGGTCTTCTGACAATAAAATGCTTTGGCCTGGAAGAGACATACAGTACCTCTGCTTACAGCAACAGACCAGTCACATGGCCTATCCAACCGCAAAGGAGCTGAGCCGTGTAGCCTCCATACTCCTGAGAGGAGAGGACCCCTGACTCTTTGTGACCCTAGTAGTGTCCAGCACAGTGCTCAGGGTCAGCAAGTTTGAAATGAAGACCACAGAAGATCCCAAATATCTGGCTGCTGTGCCTGAAGGACAAGTGTACAACAAATAGCCAGGCTATGTTCTGCACCAACAGACTTCAGTCCTAGTCCCTCTGGTTGCTGCTTCACAAGTGCCTCTCTCTGGCTACACAAACTCCTCACCACCTCAGGCAACCTCTTGCACAGATCCTTGTACGTGAAGATAACAATTTATTTTTTTAAAGCTTATTTTTATTTTTTTAGACATCTTTATTGGGGTATAATTGTTTTACAATGGTGTGTTAGTTTCTGCTGTATAACAAAGTGAATCAGCTATACGTATACATATATCCCCATATCCCCTCCCTCTTGTGTCTCCCTCCCACCCTCCCTATCCCACCCCTCTAGGTGGACACAAAGCACCGAGCTGATCTCCCTGTGCTATGCAGGAAGGCAGCATTTTTAATAAACCCATGTGTGTCCTTTTATCCAATAAAGCATCAATCTCAAATTACTAAAATAATTCATCCCTAAGGTTGAAATATTCCTTTTAATTTACTTCTTTAATTAAGGGAGGTGTGGGGTTTGTGAGGCTTGGACCATCAGGAAGCATAACTGTTCTCGGCTAATATGGGGAGGCCATCTCTGGCCTGTGACAGCATGATGGAGCGAGGCTGCCAGTGAGCCAGTCTGTCAAGGATGACAGGACAGCTCCATCTACTGTGGCCACCAACCTGAATACATAACTAAGTGCCTCACCTCCCTCAGACACATTCTCTCAAAGTGAAATTAACTTTATGGGGTGCGCAATTGTAAAGTCTTTTTGGATGTTTTTATGTAACGACCCAGGAGTTTGCAGACAAGTGACTTTTGGGTAGCTGTAAACTAGAGGTCGCATATACTTCTGGACTTCCTGAAACACCAAAGATTGAGATCCTAAGGGTCATTCATCTAAGAGTGAGTACATGCTCATGACTGATCCCTTAATGGAGCCCAGTCTAGAAGAGGAGAAAGCTGACAAAATCAGCTCAACACACTGGAAGTTAAGAGCTGAGACTCCAAATCTAGGCTGATTCTTTGTATCTTGGCTGCCCAATTATGAGCTTTGTGTGACCTTGAGCAAGATATAGATTATGTTTAAACTTTAGTTTCCCATAAAATGAGGATGAAAATGGTACTTGCCTCAGAGGCCTGTTGTAAGAATTAAATGAGGTGATGATACTTAGCATAGTGCCTGGTTCATACCAAGAGGTCAGAAAATGTTACTAGTAGCTATTATATTATTAATATTGTTAGGGTAGCAAGCATGTATGGAGTGTGAACTTAAGCAAAACACTGTGCTAGACACTGAAAGGTATGCTTGAATGAATAAATCAGAGAGTCTGCCTTCAGGGATTTGCAAATGTGTGCGCGCGCGCGCGTGTGTGTGTGTGTGTGTGTGTGTGTGTGTGTGTGTGTGTGTATGAGACAGAGGGAGCTAGAGAGAGAGAGAACTGGAAGATGTAAGGGTAGAATGAAGAGAGAAGAACCAGGAGAGAAAAAATACAAGACAGCTAAACTAAAAATAAATAACATTTAATTGTGAGCTTACTCTGTAATAGGCATTTTACATAGATAGATTTTCATATAACAAATCTCCTTTAATGTTCATACAACCCTGTGGGTAGGCATTATTAAAATCCTCATATTGCTCTTGAAGAAAAGAAGCCTTAGAAAGATGAGGTCAGTTGCATGTGTCAGTTGAGGGTGACACATGGGGTTGGGGAAGTGGAGCGGGCACAGGGCTGTGGTTAGCTTGCCTGGAGCACAGGAGAGGGATGGCCAAGTGGAACCTGAGGTACCGGGTGCTCCAGGGAAGTTCTGCTCACCAGCACAGGTGATTATTGCCCACTCAGAGTCCAAGGCCATCTCTGATTTTGTCCACAGTCATTAGTGGTGTGCTGTTTGACCAAGAAACAGAAGACTGCCTTGAAGCAGTCACCATGTCTTTGAGATGCTGGAAGACTAAAATACATATTCAAGCTGTGCTTAAGTTCAGCTTCAAATCTTGTGGCAAGCCCAGGAAATGCCAAAATGGCCGTCAGTGGCAAACCAGCCCCACACAGGGGCCACGGAAGGCAAAAAACTTCATGGTGATCCAAGGCTCACCACTAGATGGAGCCCGGCTGGACTTGGTGACAAATCTGAGGACAGTGGTTAGAACCCAAACCAACCTCTGTACCTCTCCACCTCCTGTCTGTCTTTCCAGCACTACAAGACCAAGATCATTGTTACTACCAGAGTTTTTACTCCACCCCCCCCAACTAATATGTTTTATTACAAATTCAGAAATAAAAAATAAAAGTATAAAGAAGCTTCCAGATTCTTCTAGACTTTTGCTCCATTAAACATTTTGGGAAGAAAGGTAATCTCCACGTAAAATCTCCATTAAAATAACCTTGTGGGCTTATCTGAAATTAGCACCTCCGGAATTCTTGCTCTGACTCTTGGTTTCTTGACCTACTTGTGTCTTGATCTTATACTTGATAAGTCCCTCTAATCAGATAAGAAAACAGTTGAGCATTTCTGGACTGTAGGCCAACATTAATGTTATTTGAAAATAGGAGCTGGGCTTGGGGTTTAGGCTTTTCCCTTTTTATTTGTGTATGATTTAGTGTTCATCCTGCACTAGACACTAAAATGCATTGTTTAATTATCTGAGCTCAACACACCATTTTATAATTCATTAGTCAGTTGCTCTTTGCAAAAGCTTCTTTCTTATGAAACGAAAGTGGGAATCATGCAACTGGACTATTTATCTCTCTTTAGGGGTTGGGGGTTAATATCTGATAGCTCATAACATCTTTATTATAATGCATTTATAATGATTTACTGGAATCATTCTATGGTTGAGTATCTAATGTCAAAGCAGGGATCTGGCATGAAATAAAATGCTGTATCCTTGGGTAGCTCTAGGGGAAAAAAGGCCTCATCCAATATTTTCTGTGTAATTCTACAAACTCTAATAAGGGTAGGGGTAATTGCCTTAATGTCAATTAAGCTATTAATAATGCCCATCTTGTCATTCCTAAATATAGCAGTGTCTCAATCATACGTTACTGTCCCCTGTTAAGACTATACAGAAATGAGATCACAGCTTCTGCAGATCGGGAAGTCTGTCTAGCAGCGAGTCTTTCCTCCTTTATATAAAAGAAAGTTTGGAGGTTGATTTACTTGTTTTTGATGAAAAATTTATACTTAGACACATATATGTATTTATAAGGGCAAGTGTTGGCCATCCTGTGAGCAGGGACAATCCATCTTTAAAAACTGTTCCCTGTTCTTATTCTGCTTCTAGATGATCAGAGTAGGGTGCTCCTTATCAGGACCAGTGTTCCAGGGTCCAGGTCCCTGAATGATAGTCCAGACAGTCCCATAATAACTAGCCAGGCATTTTAGAGTTGGGAGCATTCATTCCAGCTACACGTGGTGCTCTGCTGTGTGCTTGTTGTTCCCAGGCAACTTGGATGCACCCAAGTTCCTCAAGGACAGACAGACGACAGGGTAAAGCACATGAGACTGAGATACTGTCACAAAGAAAAGGGTCCGGTGGTCCATCGGCAAATTTCAGCAGACGCAGTCAAGGGTAAAGGCGTATTTGGAATAGGCCTAGGAAGTGAACTGTGGGCTCTTGGTGAATAGAGATAATGTTGCTAACTCTCTCAGATCAGCTCTAAATCAGAGACATTTATCTCACAGCGAAGAAGGACCCAGACAAGACCTCCTTCTGTAGTTGGCACTTATATTTCTCCTGGGCTAAGATTTCTGAGCAGCCACATCCTTTTGCCCCCCTTGTTGGCCATCTTGGTGAAGTGAACTTCTACTTGATGATATTTAGAGCTCATTAATTTGTCCCAAGGAAGCTTATTGTATGGCAGTTTAATGACAGAAACCTGTTTTAATGCAAATGGACATGTAATCCCACTAAGCCACTCTGAGGGTGTAAATTTAAAACAATTGCTAGGAGCTGACACCAGAGTTTAATAAGATGGAGGGCTAGTTCCCAGATCCTGGTACGCGCAGGGGACCCAGCCTGGACACCCAGCCCTGGCAGTTTTAGTGCAGCGGGCGGTTACCATGGCAATCAGAAGGGGGGGAGCTTCAGCCTGCCCCTCTGAGGTGATGGGGATCCAAGCTCTGGAGGAGTGGGTGGGAGTGCAGGGAGCGGGAAAGCTCTGTGCAGGGAGGAAATGAAGGGTGAGTGGGTGTCTTCTGCTCATTATTCCTCAGGGCACGAGGCTGGGGAAGATGTGACTGAGACCCTGGAGGCAGCTTTTGCTCTGGCTTATAAATGCCTCATCCAGGCAAATCACCACAGAAAGAGCACAACACATTGCCTGGGACCCCACTTTTTCAGCAGTAACGGGGGAAGCCTGTCCCTTGAAAGGGGGCGGAAATGAGACTGAGGAGGGAATTGTTTGTGGATATTTGCTGGATAATAATGCTGTTGGGTACTACAGCATTCTCCTGAGAGCCCTGAATAAGGTTTTTATGGGTGAAGTCATTTTTGTAATAAAGTTGGCTCTAACTCTGGCTCATAAATCATGGGTTCTGGTACTAAAAAAATTACTAAACACATACTGTCCTCCTTTTAAATACTTTGATTTTACTACAAATCTTCCATTGACTGTGATGGGGGAAATACACACAATGAGCAAATGATTCCTTCCGTCCCAGGCAGCAGCCTTACCGGCATCTGGGCCTCCTGGAATGATTTCCTGAGGTGTGATGTTATTTATGGCGTGCTTTCTCTATCAAAAAGGCAAACAGCATCCCGAGTGACCCCGGAGCATTTGCATCATTGCTTCTCTTGCTAATTGATTCATCCCTTGGCAGGGCCTGGGACACGAGCTGTTAGCTGGACACTTTCTCCCCACTGCAGATCCTGTGGATTGAGGTACATAATAAGCAAAGATGTTAATAAAATTGTTAAATGTCAAAACTGCAAAACTCACACCCATTCCATCAGCTCTCCCGGAATGATTCCATAAAATACCATTTCCTCCCCTTGTCCTTTTCTCAGTCTAAACTTCATAACCTTAGTTAAGAAAGAAGATTAAGAACTGTTATTAACAATACTGATTGTTTAATTTCTTTCATAACTTCTTCCTTTCAAAGAAGAGTCCGGCACAGAATGAAAAGGAATGTTATCATATGAAGTGCATTTCAGACGTAATAAAGCAGAAAGGAGAGGGTGGCCACAGTGGCAGTTGTAAGAGGGACAAAGTGTGGATCTCTATAGCTCAGTGGCTGCAAAGCAGAAAATGAAGATTGTAAAAACGTCACATAAAGAAAAAATGCACAGTGGATTCGTTTTGCGATGCCCATAATTCAGTAATGCCTTTAAGTAGCTAGAAGAAATACAATAAATGTTTTTCTACAACATTGATCATACTGTATCGAGGAAATATTAGTGTGTAGGGAGCCGTGATTACACTGGTAGTAATTCTTGGTGCAGAAAACTAGTAGAAGATGGGACCCTTTGTAGGCCCAACTTTTATTGGCTGCAGTTATTTACCTTTAAGAATACGCCTAATACATTGTCCTATAGCTAAATATTTTTGTGAAAATTCAAACCAGCAGTATCAGTAAATCAGAAATCCTGCCACCATTTTATAGAATTTATATATTTTTTTTCCTGTAGATGCTCTGATATGTTCCAGAATACAAAACCAGCCAACTGACCATGTAAAAATTCTAGAATGTCTGTAAAACAGATTCTTCTTCTGTATTCTGAACCTGGATAGGAGCAGACAGGTTTATGGCATGTGATTCCATCCAAATGCCAATTGTATATATATAACATCTCTCTAAAGAAATTAAATGGATTATTAGATATATATACTGCAGTAAAACTATACCCAAAGCTATAAGCCAGGAGAGGATATGCATGTTGTGCAACTGCTTTTTTTTTTTTTGGTCCTGAAACACTGAAGAAAGCTTTGCAAGGCAGGATTTTTCTTTAGGGAGAAAAGAAGGGAACTGATCCCTCATGCCAGCCTCTGGCTACTCGTACTGGCAAGAGCTGGTAATGCGGTGGCCATGGCCATCTTGGTGTAGGAGGTCCCAGCTTGTCAAGGGGAGGTTCTACCTTTGCTCTTGAGGGACCCCAATCTTGACTCTAGAAATCTTTGAATCAGAGTTCCAGGGTGCACAAGATAAGAGCCACCCAGCCAGACTCCAGCAGAACTAAAAGGAGAGGTAACATCTGGGTGTGCTAATTCTCCATATACTCTCCACAAGGAAGCAAGAAGCCAGAGGCATCTCCAAGTGAAGATACTAGGAGAGCAGTGATAGGAACACGCATTCTTTCGCTTCAGAATCTGGATAATCCCCCTTACAGTTCAAAGGCCTCGTAAAAGCAAAAAAACCTGGCTGAAGCCTGCAGATTTTCCTGCTCTGTTTCAGTGTACATCTCCCCTAACTCTCACTGACACAAATGGGAATCTCACGTTTCCCAGACTTTCCTCACGGAGACCATCCCCACCTCTTTGTCCTGACGCTCTCTGCTGAATGCCCCTCACAGGTTTCACATGCACATGCTCCTTCAATCCGACACAGCTTCTGTGCGGTTCTTTTTCCTCTATTAGGGCACAATGGGGGTATATGAGCTAAAGGGCATTTGGAGCTCTTTATGGAATTATGTCTTGATTATCTTATTGGAGTTGGATAGATGTTCAGCTTGTTTGTTAGTTTCTTCCCTCCTCTAACAAGGAGAATTTGAGAGGGTGCCTGTAAGTTCTTCCCGTTGTGAGAACTTTAAGGAAACAGGCGGATGAAGGGAAAAAAAACCCAATATGAGGAGGGAGTCTAAGATTGAGAAATGGCTTGGCATGAGACAACGGTTTCTCAGAATGAGTGCCGCCTGGGAAGTTGGTAAGCAGTCACCTGATGTGCTCGGCATTGACATGGACATAAATAATTTATTGGCTGAGGTTACCTAACAGGCTTCTGTTAAGAGTTCTTTCCCAGCATAATGGAGGGGGATGCCTTGCTAGCATCCTCTTACAAGTGGCACTCTTCTAGGTACAGCAGCAGCAGCTTTTCTCAGATTGTTTTAAATGAAAATTATTATTTTTTATCTTAGTTAATTGACTGGCAGTTGAAGGAATGCAATTTAAAACCAGAAGTTGGGGGGAGGCTAATTATCTTTTTGAATTTCCTCTTTAGATCTATTGTCACACATGGACATATTACCAAAATTTGTTAAAGATCAGTGAGTAGTCCTGTTCTTTCTTCTCTCTCCTCCCTCCCTCCCTTCCTTCCTTCCTTTTTTCTTTCCTTCCTCGTCCTCTTTATTTTCCTTTCCTTTTCTTCTCTTTCCCATTCTTCTTTCTCTTCATCTTCAGTGACTTGGAAAAAATCATAATGAACTTCTTTGAGCAATTCCACAACAATGAAAATGTTCAGGGTCATAGACGCCTTCCCTGGAGTATTTAACAGTGGAGTCAAGTACAGCTTTCACTTCTGCTGTGTGTCTGCAGCATGCACACAGTCTCATCTGTGCTTGCAAAAATATCTAAGTGTGCTTAGGAGGGTCAGGGAGACCCTTGGAGTGTAGACTCACTATAATTTTAGTTAAATTATAAAACATCAAAATAAGACTAACAGAACAACAGACTTTGGAAACTACTTAGGAAATAAACAGAGTGAGTTTTGCTTTACTTGGCATCCAGCCTGAATTATTGACTTACACTGTAGCCAGATAAAGAATGTAGACAACATTGGACAATACAGAATATTAAATTATAATTTAAAACTTACTTTGTATTTTAAAATGAGATTCACTTGTAATTATTTCCACAACCGCTGGATGTCACTGTTGCATACGTCTGGGCAGTAAAAACTCAGGCAATCTGAAACTGGTATTTTAAGGGCTGTCATGTTACCTCCTTGACACTCTACCTTTTGATTGAACACAGGCTGTCATGCTAAGAGGACTCTCTTCTCCATTCAGTGCAGTCAGCCCAATTCTCAATTATGGCACTCTACTGGGAATTATTCTAATTTACACAGGATGAGATTCCTCAAACACAATTATCTTCTTCACTATATTTAAAAAGAGTATGGTACTTTTATAATAGTTCCCAACATTGTGTATTAATTATAACTAGCACATTCTGGATACCAAATGGAGTGAAGTCAACACATAACCATAAAATACCCTGAATTTATAAGTGCCTTTTTTCCCCTGTTGTATGAAAGTGCTTACAACGGTTTCATATCTATTTGCTCATCTGTCTTCCTAACATCCCTAGGGGGTTACCTGCTTTAATGCTTTTATGAGTCAAAGTTGACCTGTGAAATAAATTGAATGAAGTAATTATCTGCACTGGCATCCCAGGAGTAAAGCAAAAGCAAACACTGAAAATTTGTTCTAGACAGCTAATTATAGTTTGCAAAAGTAACTCGTTGAAATTTTGGTAGTTCTGGGTTTTTTTCCAATTACTTTAAAAACTTCTTAATTCCTGGACCGTTTACCTCTTCTTTTAAGCATACATTTAAAAAAATCCAGGCCATCTTGTACAGCTGACGTTATATAGAAATTAGATCTGAAGACTTTTCCAAACCTGAAATAAGCCTGGCCCAATAGAAGTGCTAGACTAGAGCATGACCAGTGTAAAAGAAACGAGAGAACCAACTGGGACAGTAGTTAGCTTTCTCTATAGTTAGAAATGACCACGAGCCTCACTTTAGCTGTTCAGTTTAGTCTCTTTCTTTTTCTTAAAACCTTGGAGTGGTTTTCTTTAGCTTCCTCTCGTGACTTTGCACTAGGGAAGCCAGAGCTGTTCCTGGAGGACTGTTGGCCTAGATTTTAGCGGGGGAGGTGGGAAGGGGAGGCCCCTCTGTTCTAGTGAATAATCAGAGAGTTGTGTTGCCTGCCATCTATGAGATGCTTTGATCCAAAATTTCAGTCATTGTTTCCACATTTAGGGGCTGGAATGAACATCAAAGAAGTGGGTGTACGGAATTTACTGAATTCCAAAGAAGTACAATAACATACAGAGGATATAAGCAAATCCCAGTGGCAAAATTTGCTGCCAATTCTTGCACATAATAGAGGCCCTGAAGTGACAGTCTATCTTTGACAAATGCATAATGATATCAATGCCAAGGGAAGGAACTAGCATGCTGAAAGGTGAATAAAAGAGTTGGGAACAATTCAGTGGACTTACACATTTCCTTAGTGTGTTTTCACACAACAAGGAAAGCAGATGACACAAATGCATTAAGTAATTATTGGACAGGGTTGCAAACTCACCAGCAGTTTTAAATCGACCTGGCTCTTTCAGGATACAGCTCTAAAGATGAAAATAAAATGTGATTAGGAATTACTCATCTTCTGGAGGAAAAAAAAAAGGAACAAAGAAAGTGAAAATAGCTTTCTTGTTCTGTCTTGGATAGTTCCAGGTTTTAAAGCCCATATGTTGTTTGCTATAACTTCTTCGCCTTCCTGGACCAATGCATTCCAAACGCTTCAGCTAGTGTTAGGGCTTATTTGTATATACAGTCTTTGTTCAAATATGGATTAATTTTGGTTAATTTCAGTGGGTCCACATAAAGTAAAATGCCCAGAACTGAAACCACGGAAATCAGGCCATCATGTGATCATCTAAGAACCTAGTTTTCAAGCTCCTTTCAGTTTTATTTTTGAACGGAATACAATAAAACGACTGTAAAAAGTTTCCAAAAGCATTGACATTATGAGCAATTGCTAACCAAGGCTATTCCCAGAATGATGGAGCAAATTTGGATATATTTCTAGAAAAGCTAACTGCCTTGCAGTGCTGGCTATAAATATTTCATTCAGAAGGTGATTTAATAAGTGTCCTATGGTATATGGCTCTTGCCTCCGGGGCCAGGTATCTATTTAGAGGCATATTGTGCTGCTGTCACCAAGGTCAGCACTGGAGGGGAAAGCAGACTCTTGCCCATAAGCTTCCATCCTTTTACTATGGAGATGAGTACTTAAGAGCTTCTGGAGGCTGCTTTAAAAAACCAGACTGGGTGTGGATGTTTAAAGGAGGGAGTCTCAAAAATGCCACAGTACATGGAAACAGCTTACAGGGTTCATGAGCACAGTCTGGTAATGAATCAGGTACGAGTAAGACCAAGATGTGTGTGTTTATTTGAAACCCTCCAGAATTGAGCAAAAAATTGTGCCAGCTGCAAATAGAGCCAGCATTTCTGTCCTATGCATTAGGCAATCAGAGCATATTTGCTTTCACACACCAGAACCATTTCCAAAACACCCCCCCCACAGTTCTCCAGTGTTTCTCACAAAATTCCTCCTACAGCCTTACACTGCATAATAAAGGAGCTCAAAGAAGGATCCTGCTCTGTTTATTGTGCATGTTAAGTAAATGCAATGCTTTTCATTATTTCAAACTCTATAATGAAATGATTGAGTGCCCAGCAACATTAGAAAATGGACAAACAAGTATTCAACTGGCTGGATGAACCATAGCGTTCTGGTATTAAAAGTGTAATATTTATGAATTAATTTAATCATAGAAGAAAATATTGAGTAGGTGACTGAGTAAAATTATGACTGTGTATTATGTTTTTGCCATGCAGCTGGATAAACATATTCAATGACAAACCTTGGCAAGAACTGCAAAGATGCTCTTGACAATGGCATGAATAAATATCAGGTGCTGCCTAGAATTCACTGCATTTGAGGACTTGAGCAAAGCCAGATGAGTTTTAGCAGGAAAATATGAAGAAGCCATGTATGCACATTAGGATTATGTAAACGTTGGGTTCTTTCTTTGCTGACCAGAAATTGCTCTAATGTTCATTTTCATCTACATCACTGACAGATTTTTTTTTTTTTTTACACATTATCTTTGCACTTCTGGGAGTGCACTTTAGCATCAAGACCCAAGTTTTGGGGAAGTTCCTGGTAAGTTTTTCAACAACATGGACTTGGAGAGAAAAGAAATACTTTGCCTAGGCAAAGAAAATAAATACTTTGCCTAGAGCTGACAAAAAAGATTGTATTTTGTAGTGATCCAATCCAATCTATGTAAAATAGTAAATTTAAAAATTCCTTTAGATTGATTCTTGAATTTCCTTAGAATATGTGGTTTCAGATTCCAAGAAGGACCATAAGAGAAAACAATAGATGGGTAGATATTTTGAAGAGAGGAGATCAGCAATAATAACAGTCACTTAATGAAACATTTGATCCAGGGCAGAAAGAACTAGTGTGCAAGAGACAATCACAGAAACATGTTTTTGTGGGTTTTTTCCCCACAAGATTGTCATTTTATAAATAAAGAAAATATCTTTTATCAGCTTTATTGAAACATAATTGATATATAACATTGTGTAAGTTTCAGATGTACAGCGTGTTGATTTGATACCCATATATTGTGAAATGATATATATACCACCATAGTGTGAGCTAACACCTCTATCACTTCACATACTTATCATTTCTTTTATGTGGTGAGAACATTTAAGATCTACTCTTAGCAACTTTCAAGTATATAATACAACATTGTTAATTATAATCACCACGCTGTACATTAGATCCCCCAAACTTTTTCATCTTATAACTGAAAGTTTGACCCACATCTCCCCATTTCCTTCACCCCCAGCCCCTGTTAACTGCCATTCTACTCTCTGTTTCTATGAGTTTGGCTTTTTTAGATTCCACAGATAAGTGATATCATACAGTATTTGTGTTTCTCTGCCTTATCAATATTTCACTTAGCATAATGTCCTCCAGGTTCATCCATGTTGTCACAAATGGCAGAATTTACTTCTTTCTCATGGCTGAATAATATTTGATTGTATATATATCACATCTTTTTTATTGAAGTATAACTGATTTATAATTTTATATTAGTTTCAGGTATAGAGCATAGTGGCTCAGTATTTTTGCAGGTTATTCTCCACTATATATATCAAAATAATGACTATAATTCCCTGTATATACCACATCTTCTTTTTCCATTCATCTGTTGATGGGCCCTTAGGTTGTTTCTGTATCTTGGCTATTGTGAATGATGCTACAGGTATCTCTTCAAGATCCTGATTTTATTTCCATTGGATATATACCCAGAAGCAGGATTTCTGGATCATATGGTAGTTTTAATTTTTTGAGGAACCTCTGTAACTATTTTCCATAGTGGCTGCAACAATTTACATTCCTACCAACAGTGTGCAAGGATTCCATTTTCTCCACATCCTTGCCAATACTTACCACCTCTTATCTTTTTGATAATAGCTATCCTAATATGTGTGAAGTGATATCTCATTGTGGTTTTGATTTGCATATCCCTGATGATTAGTGATGTTGAGCATCTTTTCATGTACCTGTTGGCCATTTGTATATCTTCTTTGGAAAGGACCTATCTATTCAGGTCCTTTGCTTATTTTTTAATTGGATTGTTTGGTTTTTTTGCTATTGAGTTGTATGAGTTCTTTCTATATTTTGGACATTAACTTATTGTCAGATACATGATTTGTAAATAATCTCTCCCATCCCATAGGTGGGCTTTTCATTTTGTTGATTGTTTCTTTTGCTGCTCAGAAGCTTTTTAGTTTGATGTAGTCCCACTTATTAATTTTTGCTTTTGTTGCTTTTGCTTCTGGTGTCATATCCAAAGAAATATTTTCAAGACCAATGTCAAGGGGGATTTTCCCCTATATTTTCTTCTAAGAGTTTTATGGTTTCACATCTCATGTTTAAGTCTTTAATCAATTTTGAGTTAATTTTTGTAAGATAAGGGTCCAATTTTATTCTTCTGTATGTGTCTACCCAGTTTTCTGAACACCATTTATTGAAGAGACTATCTTTTCCTCATTGAGTATTCTTGGCTCCCTTATCAAATACTAGTTGACTGTATATGCAAGGGTTTATTCATGGGGTCTTTATTCTGCTCCATTGGTATCTGTGTCTATTTTTTATGCCAGTATAATACTGTTCTGATTACTACAGCTTTGTAGTTTAGTGTGAAATCAGGAAGTGATGCCTCCTGCTTTGTTTTCTTTCTCAGGTTGTTTTGTCTATTTGAGATCTTTTGTTGTTCTATACAAATTTTAGGACTGTTTTTTCTGTTACTATGAAAAATGGCTTTGCAATTTAATAGGGATTGCATTGAATCTATAGAGGACTTGAGCAGGATGGAGATTTAAACACTATTAACAAGGAATATCTTTCCATTTACTTGTGTCTTCAATCGCTTTCCTCAAAGTCTTACAGTTTTCAGTGTACCGGTCTTTTACCTCCTTGGTTAAATTTATTCCTAAGTATTTTATTGTTGTTGATGCTGTTGTGAATGGGACTGTTTTCTTAATTTCTTTTTGAAATATTTCATTGTTAGTGTATAGAAACACATCTGATTTCTGTCTGTTAATTTTATATCCTGCAACTTTACTGAATTCACTGATTAGTTTTAACAGTTTTTTGGTGGAGTCTTTAGGATTTTCTATATATAAGATCATATCATCTGAAGAAAAGACATTTTTAGTTCTTACTTTCCAATTTGGATGCCCTTTATATCATTTTCTTACCTGATTGCTCTGGCTAGGACATCTAGTACTATGTTGAATAGGAGTGGTGAGAGTGGGCATTCTTGTCTTGTTTCTGATATTAGAGGAAAAGACTGAGTATGGTGTTAGTTGGGGGGTTTGTCATATATGGCCTTTATTATGTTGAAATATCTTCTTTCTATATCCAGTTTGTGGAGAGTTTTTATCATGAAAGAATATTAAATTTTGTCAAATGCTATTTCTGCATCTATTGAGATGATCATCTGATCTTTAGCTTTCATTCTATTAATGTGGTATATCACATTTATTGATTTGCACTGTTGAACCACTCTTGCACCCCAGGGGTAAATCCAGTTTGATCATGGTGTATGATCCCTTTAATGTGCTATTGAATTTGGTTTGCTAGTATTTTGTTGAGAATTTATGCATCAATATTCATCAAGGATATTGGTCTATAGTTTTTTTTTTCTTATACTACCCTTATCTGGCCTTGTTATCAGGGTAATGCTAGTGTCATAAAACAAGTTTGAGAGTGTTCCCTCCTCTTAATTTTTTGGAAGAGTTTGGGAAGAATTGGCATTAATTTAAAATGTTGGGTAGAATTCACCAGTGAAACCATCTGGTCCTAGGCTTTTCTTTATTTGGAGGTTTTTCAGTCTCCTTACTTGTTATTGCTCTGTTCAGATTTTCTATTTCTTTATGATTCAGTCTTGGTAGATTGTATGTTTCTAGGAATATATCTATTTCTTCTAAGTTATCCAGTTTGTTGACATATAACTGTAATAGTCTCTTGTGATCCTTTGTATTTGTATAGTATCAGTTGTAATGTTTCCTCTTTCATCTCTGGTCTTATGTATTTGAGTCTTCTCTCTTTAGTCCATCTAAAGGTTTTAAAATTTTGTTTATCTTTTCAAAAAATCAGCCAGGTTGGGGGGAGAAAATTTGTAGATGGAAGACTTCATTTTGGATAGGGTCTCTATGCTCTGATACAAGTTGTCTTATGTTGTTGTCTTTGCTTCTTACATTTATATTTTTTTCTGTGTTTCATGCCCGAGAATTTCCAAATACAACAACAAAAAAATGAAAACATAGTCCAAGCTATCCCCCTATTCCCCTATTCTCCCAATTTCCAATACTGATTGCTGTTTCTATATTACATTTTTTTCCAGCTATGCTCTATTCCTAGTATCTGAACACAAAACTCTTATTTCCTGGGTATTATGTTTCCATTTTTAAATTATTATCTCTAGTATACATGGCATGATGTCTTGAAATACCCCAAAAAGAGGCCAGTTGTTAGCAAATTTTCATAGCTATACAAGGAATCACTGTAAACAGACTTGATGCTATACTTCTCTTGCTACATGCATAGGGGAGACTATATATTACTCCAAAGAGAGAAGAGCTATTTAATATTTTGTATATGTAAAGTATTTAGGACAGTATCTGCATCATAATAAGTCCTTTGTAAATCTTAGCTGCTGCTGCTACTAGTACTAGTGAAAAGCCTGCAGTTATGCTATGACAAGGGGCAGTTGGGCTGGTTTCATTAGGTCTACCAACCCCTGCCATGGACCTAACACATGTGTGGTAGATTAGATACCTGCTTCTCACCTGTGAGGGACCTTCTGACCCTTTGGGGAGACCATCTTTGTAGATCTACATTTTTTTGCCATTGGCTGCCCCTTGGGAACTGTCAGAGTGTTAAAATGAAACCCTGGGATGTAGCATGCGTGTGGGCTATTGCTCTGAAGCAATGCTTCTCAAATTATGCGTGGTGAAGGATCGGTTTCTTTTTTTATTTCCAATCTGTCACAGCCTGATATTTTGCAAAGTGTAATAAAAAATAATTTTAAATGGAATAAAAAATCAATATACACAAAATTCAAGTCCCATTTTTGAATTAGATTCAACAGACATAAACTTAGGCTGCCACATGGCTGTCAACAACTCTAAATGCTTCCTCTCAACTCCGTTCTTGTCTCATCTCTGAACAATAACCAGCAGATTACAGAAAGTGGGCCTCACTTTGAGCAGCAACGTCACAAAGAACAATGAAGAACCACAAAGGCCTGTCATTTCCATACTATTTTCCTTCTGTAGAGCTCAAAGGGCTCTCTTATCAAAGCAGGGGATGCTACGGGTCCACAGGGCTCAGGCCCCACCTTCACTGGTGCACAGCTGGTGCCCAAGGGGTAACGGACGCCACAAGAGAAAGCTGCTTCTGCTGGGTGATGGCCATTCTCTCAGCTGGGAATTTACACACAGCTAAGTGGTGGGCTGTTTAGTGCAGAGGCACAGGTGTGGAAACAGTCTCTGATAGGCAGGTTTATGGCAAATAAACACATTGTGTGATATACTGTAATCAACTATATAAACAACTTTAAAATTGTCTATACTTCATATTTCCAGCATTTGGTTTTGTTAATCATATGTCTTCTTGACAGCAATTAAATAGCCTTGAGAGAAAATGTACACCTGCTGTCTCCCCTGGGGAAACGACATCTCTTTTGTGAATGACATAAGTTCTCCATAAAACATAAGCGAAGATAGGAGAATTGAATTTGGAGATATGTCTCCTTCCTCTCTTGTTTTATCTCTAGTTGAATTGGAGGGCACGGTTTAATATAGCTAAGCCTTTTCTGGATCCCTATTCTAAGATTCTTTTCAAACCCAAATATTTCCCAGATGAGCAAATTGGAGACAATAGATAAATGAGGTTGTGACAGGTGTCACTTAGCGAGGAAGGAGCCGCGTCTGCCTCACTTGGCCTGTGCTTTCACCCCGCCACCCCCCAGTTCTGGACCCCAGCGCTCTCAGTTCTTCCTGATTTCTGCAGCCCATCTCATCTACTTTTCATGAACACCATACTGGTCCTGTTTTCCTTAAAACAGCACATAACAAAATGTTTCCTTTGCTTGAGTCAGGTTCCAAACAAGCTCCATTCATTAGGCTTGGTGTATTAAAAGTCAGTAAACCAAGAGAGAGGTGTCCCCACTCTTGGGATAGGGTGGCAGGTGAACGGCTGCTGCTAGGAGGGCCGGGAGGGCGCTCAGGACTCAGCATGCGCCGGGTGCCACTGTACCTGGGGTGGGCTGAATCTTCTCTCCGGGCTGGTTCCATGAGGCAACATTTGGGGTGTAGTGGCCTGGAGTATGCTTTGGGTGCCAGCCTGGGTCAGCAAGTGGTTCTGGTGGCACCAGAAGGGTGAGTGACGGCCCCAGGACAAGCACTTCAGGTGTGACAACTACCCACCGTGCTTTAGCTACTTGGATTTGGGGTGGCAGTTCATCGAGACTTCTTCCACCCCAAGCGGGCTATCCTCTTCCAAGCTCCATATATAGTCTTGACCACAAAGCATCACCAAGGCTTCACAAACTGGTTGAGCCCTGTGTCGTGGAGCTGGAACTTGGAGGACCTGAGCCCCACTGTGTTTTGATAAGTTGATGAGTTGGGAGCAGCTGTCTTGAAGAGGAACATACAGCTATGGACTGTATCATCCATTCTTAGAATGGTTCCACCCACTCTACCTATTTGAAGAAAGATGGCTTCAAAAACACCATATTTTTCAGTGTGAAAGCAAAGGCAGAGCTTTATGACCTTGTTAGCAAGTAGAAACCTGACCTGCTTTTGGTCTGATGGAGAGTAAGAATATCCTGATACTTATTGGAACTCTACAAATTTTCTTTCTTGGCTCTACAATGATATCCCGGTCAAGGATGAAGTGGTAGTGATTGATGATGGGGTCAGAAATACTCCTGTTATCATGGAGGATACTACAACTATCAAGGTAAATTCAAACCAGGGAGGTTGCTAGATCACAAGTAGGAGGTGTGCACCACTATGGACGAGGCATCCTAGGACTATCATTAGGACATGGCCATGTCTGACGTCGCAAGTGAATCTGAAATCATTTCAGAACTGGTTCAGACAGTAAGTTTGGGGGGAAACTGTTGTCTCAACATTGGACCAACTAAAGATGGACTGATTGTTATCATCTTCCAAGAAAGGCGTCTTGCTGCTGGGAAGTGGCTGAGCATAATGGGGAGGTTATCTATGCATCTAAACCATGGAGGGTGCAATGGGAAAAGAACACGGTAATTGTATGGTATACCTTAAAAATATCAGCTTTTTATGTCATTTTACTGTGCTGGTAAAAAAAAAAAAAAAAGGAGTCTTAAAGCTTCAATCCCTCATAACTACCTTAGCTACAAAGGTAAGGATGCTGGGATCCAGGAAGACCTGAAGTGGTCCACAGGTCTGGGTAAAGGCCTCCTCCTTTCTTCGATCTGACCCTCTGCTCTCCCAGTTGAGTTTGCTTGGGCTGTAAAGCTGACAGGAGTGGAATGATCATTGGAGTTCAAGAGGAAAGGGTCACTGCCTGCTGCTTGCTGCTTTGATTTTCCTCGTATAGTACCATCATTATAATAAACTAACTTCTCTTCCCCATCCAAAGATGGCTTTTCCAAAGGAGCTGTGTGCATTACACCAATGACTCAATGGACCAAGGATCTGAGCTCCATTGCTAGCGTACTTCACTCTGGACAACAAAAGAAGGGACTGAATAATGAAGCTCTGAGTTCATCCATTCCTACCTTTGGAAATTATCTACAATGGAAACTTCCCTCCATCCTGCGTTTGATAAACTTACTTGATTACTCAATGACTATAGTTAAAGAAGAATCCAAGTCACCCCGTTGCCTATGGGAGGAGGTAGAAAGAGTTTGACCAATTCACTGTCTGATGTTTATTTAGCATCAGTTATCACCAACCCCTCCCAGCAGCACCCCACCCCAGCAAGTGCGGGAGAGCCTGGAGGGGAAGGAAGAGGGTTGCTGGGCTGCTTATGTTCACTCTTCAGGAGTCTGTGAAGCAAGCTAAGAGCTCTGAAATTCAGTCTGTTTACAGTGATACCATGAAGAAAATGGATTTATTCTACCCTGCCTTTTCAAATATGATCAAATAAATACATTTGCATGTCAAAAAAATTTATAGGTCTTCCTACCATTTCTTTCTTTGTTTATTTTTCCTTGCAATTTTGTTTGTTCGTTATTGTTGAAGAAACTGGTTGTTTGTCCTGGGGTTTCCAACAGTTTGGATTTTGTTGATTGTGATGTTGTTTAATGTGTTCCTCTGCCATTGTAAGCTGTAAATTGGTAGTCAGATTTAGAGGCTTGATAAGATTCAGGTTCAATTATTTTGTCAAGAATATTTCACACGCAGTGTTTTGCACTTCTATTAGAAGGTATAAAATGCCTGATTGTCTCTTTTTGGTGATGTGAACAGCCATTGGTGGTTATTGCCCAGATTCATTAATTCACTAGGAGGTTGCAAATGGTGATATCCTAATTCTGTCATTCCTTATTTATTTATTAGTTGAAAAAATTCTGTAAAGAGAAAGTTCCTCTTGATTCTTTCATTACTGAGACCAGTTTCTCGTTTTGTTTTGTTGTTGTTGTTTGTTTCTTTTTAAAACACAATGGATTGGTTCCCTAGCATCCTCTAAAGGTGATTAATGAGTTTAGTTTTTTGGTATCGTACTGAACTTATGGATTTAAATATACTTGATATGTTTCAATCCATTGCATTTAGCATCCCCTACGGATGCTCAGATGAGCCCATCTTTAAGCTAGAGCCCAAATCCTTTGGACAGAATCCTAGTAGTTTTCCATCACTGCTTCCTTACTACGTGGTATGACAAGATATTCCAGATACATTTAATAAACTTCCTGCCTCACACCTGGAATCAGCCATCTTTCCAAGAGGTTTGGTTCCTTTTGGTGGGAAATAGTATTTAGAGACACAATCAGGGTTCTGGAAGTGCTCATTGCTGTTGGGTTAACCATTGTTTACAGGCTTTTCCAGTGGACAGAACTAGAAAATGAGTCTTTTAAAACACATATTATGAATTAGTATTGCTACCTCAGATTCATTTTCAGAACTACAGGATTTTTACTTACTGTCATTGGTCTTACATTTGTGTCTGCTCTCACCAAAGCTGCAAATCCCAGTTCTCAATGACACCAATATATATACATTTTTTGTTACATACACAACAGTTTCAGAACAGCAATACTAATACTACCACAATATGATTATTGAATCAAAAGACACAAAAACCAGTTAGAAGACATAATGGAAGAAAAGACTGTATGTCTGATAGCTAAAAACAAAATACCTCAGTGTATGTTTAACAAGAAATGTTCAAAACCTATGTGAAGAAAATTATAAGCAGTCATGAAGATATAAAATTAACTTAGTTGGAAGGATGAACTGTGTTCATAGAAAAACGCAACATTGTAAAGATCTTAGTTATTCCTATGTTTATATAAACAATTTCATAAAATTCCAGTAAAAATGCTATCAGGTTTTTTTCCTAGAGCTAAATAAATCGATTATATAGTATGTTTGGAAGAATAAACATGCAAGAATAGCCAGGAAACCCCTCAAAAAATTGTATAATATTAAATCATATCATAAACCTCTACAATTAAAACAGTTTGGTATTAATGTATGAATAGCTAGACAAAGTATAAAATTCAGAAATAGACCTAACTGCATATAAAAACTTAGTTATGATAAAAGTGTCATCCCTAATTAGTGAGGAAAAGATGGACTTTTTAATAAGTGGTATTAGGATAACTGGATAGCCATATGCAAAGAGGTAAAATTGAAGCCATTCCTTATACCGTATTCCAGGACAAATTTTAAATGATTGGCAAATTTACAGGTAAAAGATAACATATTAAAAAAAACTGCATGAATTACCTGAAAATCTGACATGGGAATAATTCTCTAAATTACAACTGAAAATCCAAAAGTAAGAGGTACAAAGTTTGACACATACAATTACATAAAAACAAGTGCTTTACATTTAATCCACAGGAGTTACATTAGGCCCATTTTGCAGAAGAGAAATCTGAGACTCAGAGAAATTCAGTATCTTGCTGAAGTTTACAGTTAGTAAGTGGCAGAGGTGGGAAACTAACTTATTGCACACTGAGCCACCTAGACTTCTGTTCACCCTAAGCACATTGAGAAAATCAGAATATAGATTTTCCAGATCCCACTCATAATTGGGGAATAAAATCTTATTAATACTAGTAGGCCAGTCCCACTGTTTGATATAGACTTCATGTTGAGTTGAGAAGAGCTTTAAAAGGCATAGGAGGGCTTCCCTGGTGGCGCAGTGGTTGAGAGTCCGCCTGCCGATGCAGGGGACACGGGTTCGTGCCCCTGTCTGGGAAGATCCCACATGCCACAGAGCGGCTGGGCCCGTGAGCCATGGCCGCTGAGCCTGCGCATCCGGAGCCTGTGCTCCACCACGGGAGAGGCCACAACAGTGAGGGGCCCGTGTACCGAAAAAAAAAAAAAAAAAAAGGCATAGGAGTCTAGGGAGAAAGAGAGACTTCAGTGTATTTTGAGGTCAAACCTTAAATATAGTATGACACTTATCATGGAAATTTATGCCTCTTAGTTTTTATTCTCTGTCAGAAACTCTCCTATTAGCAGCACCCTCATCTATAGAGCTATAGAGATAGCTTCCTCCTATCTCTATACAGTGAAACATTGTATCAACCCCAAGAATCCTGTTTTAAATATATGGAAGTTGAAAGAATCTTCAGATCTTTTTGTTTACTATCAGCAAAGACAGTGTCTTGGCTAAGTTATTTTAATGGGAATAATCAAACTGGCTGTTGGGTTTATAAAGAAAGAAGGTGCCAACTGATTGAAGGTTTCACTTCCCAGCTGGTATTTTGTGTTTGTGCAAACTAAGCAATTAGTACCAACCTTTATTTCTGCTCTTCCTTTCATTTAATTTGTTTACATTTTAATTTTTCATTTCCTTCCAATGCATCTCATGCCTACTCAACAAATACTGAATCTCTCTTTCTGTTTCTCCAGGAAACTTTTAAAGCCAATTGTGCTTACTCTCCATTAGGAACATGGTTATTTAAAGGGGCTTGTGAGAACAATGCAATTCATTCATTCATTTCATAAAGATTTATTAAGCACCAACTTATGTATCAGGCATCGTTCTAGGTGTTGGAGATATAAGGAGGATAAGGCAGACAAGTTTTTGTTCTCAAGGATCTTACCTTCTGTAGAAGGAGATAGAGGAAAAGCAATGAACAAACACAAAGCCAGATAATATCAGAGTGATTTGTTCTGTGAATAAAACATTAAACACAGTGATGTGAGAGGGACTGGGGCAGGGAACTTCCTCAGCTTGGATGGTCAGAGAAGTCCCTGTCTAATATTTGAGTCACATGAAAACCCAGGCAGAAAGTTGTCTAGGCAGAAGGAATAAGTGCAAAGGCCCTCAGGCAAGAATGCAGGTGTGTAAAATGACAAGGAAGAACGCATGTAGCTGGAGGGGAATGAACTACACTGAACTGTAACTGACCTCCAAGTAGTTAAGGATTTGCTTATTTGTTAGTTTATTCATTTATATTCTACCTTGTTCCAAAAAGGATTAAAAATAGCTCTTTGAATGTTGCTGTTTCTTAGAGTGCTATAGGTACACCTTTTATCTGAGAAAAATAAAAGTGAGTCCTTTAGCAAGTAAAATCCAACAGATAGATCTAGGACAGGGCATAAAGACTATGGATGCAGGATATTCACTTTTTTTTTAGAGGCTCACACACCTTGAAATGTCATTTAAGAAATTATTTTTAGAGAAGACTGTTGCACTGAATTTAATTTCAAATCAACAGACCCATTATATTCTCTAATTAATCATGGCACATGCTATTTACCAAACTCCTGTAAAAACAAATTTCTTTTGTACACATTACAAAGAAATGTTACATAAAATTAAGCACCAAGTAATGACTTTAATTTGCGGTTAGTTAATAATACACAGATGATCACGCGGCTGTAAAGGAAGCCACTTGGGACGTTAACAGATGTGCTGGCACAGAGGAATTGGAAACAGGCAGCCTGTGAGCTCTGGGAATAAAGAGGACCCAAGAGACAGTGGACATTAGATGTTCTGATTCCAGTAACAGGCAGAAACCTGCTGAAGGCCTTTGTCCAGAGAAGCCTGTCTGAATGAATTTTAGGTTTCTTCATTGGCTTCTAAATTATTTTCTACTTCTTGCCCAGCAAAAAGCTTTTACCAAATGGAATGAAATTTTCCTTTAGCCTGAGCTTTGCTGAATGGCCTTGACTCAAAAGCTCTTCTTTTCAGCTTTGCAAGAAGCTATAATTGCCCCAAGTTCTATAAGCCATGTTACTTAGCTAATTTCTTGGCACTTAATGAATCCCAAGCTAAGAGACTCAGACTTTACATTTTTGGAAGTGAAAATAAAATAGAGCAAAGCCCTAATATTTGAAAGAAACCAATGTTACATTTCTCTGAGGTCTGCAGGCTACATAAGCAATCATATAAACAGACACACAGAAATGAAAATTCCCTATCCCATGTTGTAGCGGATGGGTTGGAAAACCAGAAGATTTGTGATTAAAATTTATTTAAACCTTTAGGAGGGAGGAATGGAAAGTTGGTAGGAGACTGAAGTGGCTCACCTTTCTCTTACAGAACTTTTCTGATATTTTCTCAATTCCACTTCTTGCTCCCATCTAAAAGCCACGTAAAAGGGGATTTGTGCAGTGAAAGATTCATGGTGCCGAGTCTCAAGAGTGGACTTCAATGTCTCGAGAAGCAGAGACTCCTAAAAGTCATTTAAAGCTCCCAACAATTCACAGTGTGACTCTTGTTTGTTATTTAATCTGTCCATGTGCCTCCTTTCCTTTGTACATGAAATGGGTAGCAAAGAACTGTTTACTTCAAGATGATGTTTAGCTTTCCAAACAGGTGAAAAACATCCTCATCATCTAGGTCGTGGATTACGTCCGTACCAACATTGCTTCTCTCAGCCATCTATGGCTGGTCTCTCGTTTCCCAAGGATGCTGGGTTAAGTCATTCTTACCATTCTTCCTGGAACAAGATAGGAAGGAAGAAGTCTGTATGACTACGTCCAGAATAAAGGTTCACCATAGTCCTTACCAGGCTTTGGGGTAACAAGAAAATGCACTCACACAACCTGGCACACACCCCATTACGGGACTAACGATGAACTGAAAATAAAAAGGAAACTTAAGGGAAGCCTAAGGAAGGGATTAATCAACAACTCCAAGGCAATACCATGCTGTGCTTATGTTTTTTGCAAATATTGACTTTGAGGAATTAAACATGTGACTAAACTCTATGTCATTGTTCCTGTGAAAGAAAGTTTCTATGTGACTATTTCAGACCAAAGGCAAAGCAGAACAGTAGAGGCAAGAGGGAACCCCAGCATAGTGCTGTAACTTTCCTTCCCTGTTGGGAGGGCAAGTGATGTGCATGTGGTTACTGAACATGGTGTATCACATATCGAGAGAGATATCTCCCCACACACATGTAATTTGAACTAGGCAAAGGAGGGAGTTAGGAAGGGACCTCTGTTTCTTCTTCTTCTGAGTTTACAAAGCCATCGTAGACTTCTCCAGAAGTAGTCAGGGACAGGGAGAGAAGTATGAACCCAGGGGAGTTGAAAATGGACATGGGCTAGGGAGAGAGAAAGTAAACAGAAGGTTCTGGAGCCCAGACAACTCAAATAGCTTGTAATACAGTCAGAGAAGAAAGGGTGATTTCTTTGGAGACGAGGCTGCAGTGGTTCTGGAAACCAGGGTCCCTCACTGGGCAAGTCATGACTGTTTCAAACAAGATCATCCAGTAGCTGACCAAGAAGCCAAGTGGTAGTGCTTTGATGTGAACTATTTGTACTATATAAGACATGGATGTGTTCTTTCACATAACCTTCTTAGAGCAGTCTGTCTCAGACCAAATCTTGACTTCATCCTGATGGCATGTTTACTGACCCTGTACAGTTGGATTTGGGTACATGGTACATTAGGTGATTATTCAGTAAATATTCACTCCTGTCCCCAACTCCTGCCTCTCCATACCTTAACAGAGGAGTGTACTTTCCTGCTCCATTGATGTTGGGCTGGGTCATGGGACTTGCTCTGCCCAGTGGAATAGTAGCAGATGTGACAGAAGCAGAGACTTGAAATGTGCTGGTACAGTTGGGCTGGCCCTTCTTGTGTTTCTGCCATGAGAAGATAATGCCAAGTCCAGCCTGGTGATCTAAACAGGATGAGAAAATTCATGTACAGCAGACCTTGACCCAATCTGTAGCTTGAAATCAAGGCCAGCTGAACCAAGCTTGGACAAGCCAAACGCCATGTATGAGTGAGAATAAATCATTGTTCTTTTAAGTCACTGACATTGGGAGTGGTTTGTTGTATAACATTTTGCGGCTATAGCTAACTGACACAAGCAGAACTGCTGACTGAGCAGGTGAAGGAGACAAGGAATATGCATTGTATAGTGTTTACAGGGCACACTGGGTCAGTGGAATGGTGGCATCCCTGAGCCATGAGTGGTGGGGGCTAGCATATAGGGCGTACCCTTGGTGCACAGTAGCACGATGATATAGCTGGACACAGATCAAGGGTCAGAATGAGGTTGCTTGTGAAACAGGAGAGTACTCTGGGTCTCCTAGTGTGTATACACACACACACACACACATATATATACCAGTATGTACCAGTTACTATTGTGGGTACAACTTTGTATGAGTTGGTATCCATGAGAGCTCTTGTTTTTGGAACAAGGAGACAGAGTGTGCTAGTGTTGTTCTTGGTGGTGGTTTCTTTGTTTTGTTTCGTTTTGCATGGCTTTGAGAGGGACACAGAGACATGGAGAATTGAAGACATGTTCTAGCATCTGCCTGCAACTGATTCCCTGGGCCGGGTTACCAGTTGATGGGAGAAACTGAAGGAGCTATTTTCATGAAGGACTTTGTCATCTGGACCCCAAAGTGGCCCCTCCTGTGCACACTGAAGTGTGGCACAGAACCCAGATGAGGACCATCACCCTTACTGTTCTGAGGAACCCAGAGAGCTCTGGCTCCTTGCAGATTGGTGAGTGAGGGAGATGTCGCCTGTGTTACAAACGCTGTGTTCCCATCATGGGCATCATCCATTGCTGCCATGGTGAGGTTCCCTCCTGCTGAGTCATGAGTGGAGGAATAGAAGATGTGGGAGTGCTTGGGGACTTGCATGAAAGGTGTGCGAGCTAGAGGAGACACTTCTTCGGGACTCCCAGGAATATACTGGGAAGGCTTGCCAGGGAGGCTGGAGCTGGGTGAGGCTGAGAGAAAGTAATCTAAGATAATAATGTTAATGGGACCTCATTTGAATGCACATGTTGAAGGGCCACAGAAACATACCAGTTACTTTATGCATGTGCTTGAAAGGTCTAGTTGGCCCAATGCCCACTGTCAGTGAAGCTATCGTGATGATGCTGGGCAGTCTTTCTTCAATGGCACATTTGCCTCAACAGATGACCCAGCCCTACTGGAAGGAGAGCATCACCAAACTAGTGCCTCTGTGGAAATTCCACTGCATCACTTTAGGATGATAATAACACAAAGGAAAATGGAGGAGAGAAATCAAAGGATGAGTGAGAAAGGGTGGTGTGGTCGGTGGATCAGTATATTTAGCAGGTATCTCAACATGCATTCAGCTGAGCATCTACCGAGTTCTAAGATAGGAGGTAGTTCCAGACTATACCGAGAAAAGAGCTTTTCTCTCAGGTACAGACCCCCTGAATCCTCTGTATTGCTTTCTGTGTCTACATTTCAAATTCCCAATAGAATTAGCATATATTGGGTTGGCCAAAAAGTTCGTTCGGGTTTTTCCATGACATCTTATGGAAAAACCCAAATGAACTTTATGGCCAACCCAGTATTTAGGAGGGTATAGATGCGCTTAAACGTGTGGATATTGAATCCCAGCTGTGTCACTCACTAGCTCTATGACCTTGGGCAAGGCACTTAATTTCTTCCTGTCAGTTTTATTCATTCATTTGCTCATTCATTCACGCATCCATCCATCTAACACTTACTGAAATCATACTGTGTGTTCAGGTACTCTGCTAGGCAGTGAACAAAAGATACACAACCTCTAGCCACATGGAGCATAATATACTAGTGAGGGAGATGGCAAAAACCCCCAATAAATGAACAAATAAATTTAAAAGTGTGAAGAGTATTACGAGGAAAACAAACAAGGAGCTGAGATGGAGAAAAAGGTACTTGTATTAGGTAAAGTAAGTAGGGAGAACCTTTTTATAGAGGTGTCATAATCTTGGGAATGTGCCTATGCATAAAATTGGGATAACAATAAAGCCTTCATTGCATCATAGTGAGAGAGGCCTAATCAGATAATGCTATTTTAACACATTTGATTTAGTGCCTGTCACACAGGAAATGTTCAACAAATATTTATTATTATTTCTTCTATCCTTAGCACATAGACTTAGTACATACTACTTAGTACATAAACTTAGCAGACAGAACTTAACAGATGACTTTGTACATAGTAGGGACTCAATAAATGTGTGCTGCTGATGGGTTATGAAAAGAATATGGTGGCATGGTGACACCCATCACTGTCCACGGTTTCTGGCAGCATCGGAAGGGCTAAAGTTGCTCTCTTAGAAACATACCTGTGACAGCAAGGAATACATCAACCTCTGGACCCCCAGAGTGAGCCCCCTGCAAGATAATATTGTTCCAGGTGGAAATCAAGAGAAACTTGGTGCTGATTTGTGCCACAGTTGCTTACAGTGTAAACAGAAGCCACCAGGGCTGTCCACTCAGCACTTCTTACCAGTCACAGAAAAAAAATGTTTTTCTTCTTTAAAGGAAAGATGGAAGAAGGGCATTTTTAGTGCAGGCTGCAGCTCTTTACAACATAAATTGCTCAGCCCAGGGGAACTGAAATGGATGAAGTGTATGAAAAGTCAGCTAATGAATGGAGTTTGGGTGAAAAAATGATAAAAGAAATTGCTTGATTTTATTTTTCTATCCATAGCGATGCTTGTTTTTAAAGTGGTCAGTGATGCAGGTCTTATTGACATTGAGCATTTGGGGGAAGAAAGCAACAATACCTCTGTGATCGCACAGTGGTTATAATAGGATTAAGTATAATAATTTATTTGCAAAATAAAATTTCAATTGGATACTAATTGTATGAATTTCCAGGGCCCTTGTTTTTTAGACAGGAGAAGGAAAGCTACCACAGTGCTGGTCCACTGGTAGAACGGGGGAGAAATTACCTTCAGCTCAAGGATGGTATGTTGGCCAGATTATTAATAGAGATGCAGCTTGGAAAGGGAGGAGAGCACAGATTGAGTGGTGGACAGTGCCATTCTGGTCTTGGTCTGTCACTTGCAGACCTGGGCCTCATTTGTACCTCTTTGGGCTTCCTGATTGATGTGCTCAAAGAGGTTACAGGTATATTGTGATCTAGTGAACCCTCAGCACCTAAGGTCTGGGTTAACTGAGGTCCCAAGCTGGTTGTCAGTCCAGGACTCATCAAGGGCAGCCTGAGAGGCTCTGACAGCACGCCGCACAGTACCTGTAAATGGCGGATACCATGAGCTTCTTGGCAAGGCACTGAGCTCTCCCAAGAGGTGCTCTTTACTAAGTACCTCAACTGTCTGCTGCAGAGCACACTGCTGCCCACGGTGGGCAGAGGGTGAAGAGATGCTAGAGACTTGTTCCAGGGGACCGAGGAGACTCATGTGCAGTCCAAGCCTGGGCTGAGAGAGGAAGATGGAGAGAAGAGGAGGCCAGGTGGGACTCCTGCAAGGCATAGCTCCAAAGGCAGCACTGCACCTCTTTCTTCACATATACTGGGTAGTTAGGCCCATTTAAATGTGCCCTTTTAAAAAAGTCCACGCAGGTGGCCGGGCAAGGGCTCTAGCACTGAGTGAACATTCTGCATGTTCAAGCACCTTTCTTGTGAAATACTTAGAACAAAAAAGTTTGATTTGAAATCCATTTCCATTATCAAAAGACATTTTCAACATTTACATCGGTCAAAGAAAATAAAAAAGAAGAGTTCTTCAACTCTTTAAAGATAATCTCAACTGTTGTAAATTTTTGAATGGCTATAAAAAACGGCTTTCAATTTTTTATCACCACTTGTGGGAACAAAGTTCCTCATCAATGGTTACTATCAAGAATTTGAAGAGAGATCATTAAAAAGACTTGATCAGGACTTGCTTGTAGCCATTTCAAACATAAAACTTGGTATAAAACAGTTATGTGCATGAAAGCAAGCTCAACTTTCCATTAAAAATTTTGGAAAAGATTTTATTTTGGGCTTTTATACAAATTCAATATTTAATATCCATCTCTAATTCTCTGTATTTTATTTTTATTATCATAGTAATACAATATAAAGAAAATGTAATAAATATTTTCACCTAGCCCACGGAGATGTCCTCAAGTACCCTCCAGTTTATTCCAGTGTGATGAACAAGTATTATATTAAAAACATCTTGGCTTCAGCCACACATCAGAATGCCTGGGTGCTAATGCTGGCTTGCTGCTAACTTTCTTTGACCAAATTGCATGAACAACTTGGGCCTCAGTTCTCCCATCTGTAAAATGACTGGATTAGATTAAATTACTCCTAAGTTTTAACTTGAACAGTCTATTTACTTCTATGGTCATGACAAGGATTTATTTCTTATGAGGATACATCTTAGCAATTGATCATGATTTTTGAATAAATTTTTTTTTTTTTTTTTTTTTTTTGCAGTACGCGGGCCTCTCACTGTTGTGGCCTCTCCTGTTGCGGAGCACAGGCTCCGGACGTGCAGGTCCAGTGGCCATGGCTCACGGGCCCAGCCGCTCCGCGGCATGTGGGATCTTCCCGGACCGGGGCATGAACCTGTGTCCCCTGCATCGGCAGGTGGACTCTCAACACCTGTGCCACCAGGGAAGCCCAATTTTTGAATAACTTTAATACAAAATGGTCTGCTACAAACCAAAGAAATTTGTTTGCATAGTACATATAATGGAATTGGGTACGACTTTGTGACCAAAACATTTATAAGTGAAGAAAATCTAGCCATCGCCTTGACTCCAAAGAACTCAAGGTACTATGCTAATAATGCCACAAGCCTATCTGCTCAAGTTAAAATTTCTTTTTCCCTTCAATATTTATTTATTTTGGCTGAGCCGGGTCTTAGTTGCAGCATGCAGGATCTTTTTTAGTTGTGGCATTCGGACTTTTAGTTGTGGCATGTGGACTTTTTAGTTGCGGCATGTGGGCTCTTTGTTGTGGCACGCGTGTGGGATCTAGTTCCCTGACCAGGGATCGAACCCAGGTCTTCTTCATTGGGAGTGTGGAGTCTTACCCACAGGAGCACCAGGGAAGTCCCAAAGTTAAAATTTCTGCAAGCATTTCCCTTGTTCCTTTAAGTTTGGGAACACAGATCAGTTTGAAGGAAGCCATTGTATCCTTTCCCTTTGCAATCAGATGGCACTGCTGATATGGACTGTGCCCATGTTGATCACTTTTACATCCCAACAGGCCTGCCCATCGGTTTCTAGCCATCTCTTTGCACCTTTGAAAACAACTCTCTCAGATTGAGAGTGAGGCCGAGGATCTGAAAGGCAATCACTACTTTTTTTTTTTTTGCGGTATGCAGGCCTCTTACTGTTGTGGCCTCTCCCGTTGTGGAGCACAGGCTCCGGATGCGCAGGCTCAGCAGCCATGGCTCATGGGCCCAGCCGCTCCATGGCATGTGGGATCTTCCCGGACCGGAGCACGAACCCGCGTCCCCTGCATTGTCAGGCGGACTCTCAACCACTGCGCCACCAGGGAAGCCCTCAATCACTGCTTTTTAATCAACTTGTTTTGAGCCAGAATCCTACCTTACCTGCCTTCTTGTTCCCAGCCTCCTGCCCCTCTACAAGCAGACATAGAATTTTAAAAAAATAAGTGAGCCAGATATATTCAACAGCCAAGAGCAGATTAAAGCTTACTGCAGACCCTAAAATCAACATACTTTAAGAAGAGGTCTGGAAAAGTATATCACTGAATATCAGAAAACTTTGAAGCATTAAAGCATCCATTTCAAAGGAAAGGGTTCATAATACCCGAGCATGTGCTATCCGATCACACATACCATTGAATACGTAAGTGCATGACTCCTAACTGCTTACAGGCACTCTTAAAATTAGAAAATATGTGCAGCCTGGAGAAGCCTGAGTAGGAGAAAAAGTTGTAGGTGTGTATCGTGATGCCTTATACTCCCTCTGAGATGTGTAGCCAGTTTTTCTCAGAAGATTGAACATCAAAAGCTATGTGAAGAAGTGATCTAACATTGTCAGCTCATTTGTTCTAAGGATTAGTGTCAGCATCACAGAAAACAGGCACTATAGAGTGGAAGCAAGAGTTCAGGGTTTGGTCTTTGGGTGAAGAAGATAAAATAAAAGTCAGAAATTAGTAACGTCTTAAAAACAATGGGGTCTCTTGGGTTCCAGCAGGAACTCAAGTTACATAAAGGGAGCATTTAGTAAAGATGAAAGACACCATAGAAAACCATCTGTAAAATTCAAGAGCTTATATTGTGAAGCCATGGGAAGGAAATAACATTTATTAAGCACCATATATAGGGCACCGTGATAGGTGCTTTCAAATCCTTCAAACTAAGTATAGCTATAGTATCATTTCCTTTCTAATCGGTGAGGAAACTAGGACTAATAAAACGGTTACACAATTTGGTATAGCTCATACAGCTGGTAGATGATCAAAACCTGCTAAGCTCAGACTTGGTGTTGACTTAACACATACATGTGATGGATGTGACTGTTTTTTGGCTTAATTAAGGGGAAAGTCTCCAACATCATAATATCTTCCCTACTGGTCCCATGGAGTCCCACAGATGCAGCTATGTTCTTTAAAATCTTGAGGATTTTTAAAAAGTATTTCTGATCTAAATTCACTCAAGGTATAGGGCAACTTAAATGGTTCCCAGGCATTTATTTGAAAAGGAAGCATTTCTTAATGAGCTCTACCAGGAAGCCAAGAGTGAGTCCCCATAGGATTGGGGGTATCTCAGGGGAGGGGGTAACTCCTCTAGGTTATGGGTCTGCTGAGGGGGCCACACCACTACAATACGTTTTTTCTACACTTTTTTTGGGCTGCATACTCTGATTCACTCTTCATATGACGATTTTGTATTATTTACTCTAGAGAGAATAGAAAGATAATTGTCTTCCCTTTAACAAGATTGATCAAAATTTGATAGTTTATTAGTGATAGGTTAGAAAAGTTCTTTTAAGCTTCAAAACTTAATACTGTAAATGCCTTATCTGTGACTTTCCACAGCAGTTACATTCCAAAAACAGGAAATGCTCCAAGGAAAAAGCAAGGTTCTGAAAACAAGCTTTCTATTTCATACTGTGGCCAGGGCCAACTAGAGGCGGATTCACAGCATAGCTGGAGAAGCTGAAAACTCAAGGTCTTTTCCAAGGCTCTTGCCCACAGGAGAAAGTAGTCAACTGAGCTAGGAGACAAAGAACACTGCTTCAGCCTTGGGGCAGCACTGCCCTTGCCTGCGGCAGTCCTGGGGCTGCTGGTTGGGCTGGCGGGCTGAGCACGACCTCTCCATCTGCCTGGCCCCTAATGACAGCTCCTTCCAGCAGGCCACCTTGAGCAGCCAGACCCATCTCTTCCTTCAGTGAGAAAGAATTCAAACCAGGCACAGCTCATTACCACTTTGATCTGGGCTTCATGGCCACCTGGTATCCTGACCCCTTTCTCCAGGTCAGGCCTGGAGAGGAAGAAGAAAGTGAGGACTGAGGGTAGTAGAGAGGCTACAGTCTCCAAAAGCTATGGCCTCAGGTAAGAATGACCTCTCAGGCAAAAGAACTGATAAGGACTTTACGGATATGGCATTGCCAATAAAAGGCTGAAGCAAAAAGTCACTTTTTGAAACCATCAATAATAAATGCATTTTGATCAACCATGCTAGAGGAAAGAATGAATTACTTGTCCATCTTCTTTCTAGAAAATATTACAAAATCGTTATCATAGAAAGAGGCACTCAAAGAGTATGAAGTCAAAAAATGTAGGGGAACCAGCATTACAGAACTGTATCAGACTATAAAAATATAGTGTTATTTGACATTTTTCAGTTTTATAAAATTTCTGATTTGATGCCATTTCTTTACTCATTCAAACTAATTTTCTCATTCATACCTGATTTTGCATTCATCTTTTAAAATTCTTTTAAGAAAAAGAATTTTCATACTGTGAAAATTTCATACTGTGAAAGAGAGCCCCATAAGTTTAAGCTTCAGGTGCCATAAATGAGGATCTGTTCCTGGAACACAAAAGGCCATGCCCAGTATCCCTGTATTCTCAGGGGATACCTCTGCTGACAGGGATGTTAGGAATCAGTGCCTAGTTCAGTTTCATGGAAAGAACAATGGACTGGAGTGGGACTTCATTTCTATTTCTGGATTAACTTTGTTCTAATTATGTGCCCCTGGGAGACTCTAATGCTCTGTGACCATAGTTTCCCATTAATAAAATGGGATTCTAAATAAGAGCCCCTCCTCATCTCATAGGGATGTCCTTCCTGCATGTAGTATTACAATATAAATGTTAAAACCTTTGTAGAAGAAGACGGCCAACAAAAAGGAAATAGCCATTGGTCTCACTCCTTGCATATTCCTCTGGCTGGCAGCAAACTGAGGTTACTGGTAGCATCTTGGTAAAGCTGTACCACCTTACTATGCTGTCACCACACCACCCTTGAGACCAATTGAAAACTGTCACTCCCTTTCTAAATTTCTAAATTCTAAATTTCCTCAAAGGGGTGTTGTTGGTTGTGGTGGTAGTGAGTTTCCTTTTTTTTTTTTCTCTTTTTATATATGGAAGAAGTGGAAACACTCATTTCCCTCCTGTTCCCATTTCTCTGTCTTTTTACCTTTTACTCAACCCTTCCATTTCCAGATCCTCATTAGCCTTCCACACCATCAATAACCCAGTGCCACTGCCTCTATTCCCTGTTGGATTCTGACCTGGCTATTATCGTCTTCCGGCTCTTCCAGAGGCTTGTGAAGCATCCTGGAATTGGGCTGTTATTCCATTCCCCCAGTCTGGGCAAGAGATGGTGGAAGAGTAACAGAGGGTTGACCTTGTTCAGATTTAGGGAGGGTCCCCTAGTGATGGAGCCATCAGTGCTTTGTGTTCCTCACTGGCCACCCAGTGGGGTCACTCAGGCTCCTCTGGTCCCTGAGGCAGAGGGACCTGCCTTTTAATTTGCAGGGGAAATAAGAAATGTATTGAAAATATGAGACTTGAATTGACCTAGAGATAATTCCAAAATGTTCTGAAGATGAAAAGGATTGAAGGAAATATCTGATGTGTTCAGAATGCATCAGCAGTAATACTGGATAACGCAAAAATGAAACTAGACTGTAGAAATATTTCGATGCCAATCCTATTAACTAAACAAATACGAGACTTGTAAGGCTTAGAGACCAGCAAAGACCTTGTTGGTTTGTTTGTTTATTTTTTACCGAAGTATAATTGATTTACAATGTTGTGTTAGTTTTAGGTGTACCACATAGTGATTCAATATTTTTATACATTATGAAATGAGCACCATGATAAGTCTAGTTACCATCTACCACCATACAGAGTTATTAAAATATTATTGAGTATGTTCCCTATGCTGTACATTACATCCCCATGACTTATTTTATAACTGGAAGTTTATACCACTTAATCCCCTTCCCCTGTTTTGCCTATCCCCCCCTCCCCCTCCCCTCTGGCAACCACCAGCAAAGATCTTATTATATATATAGCTGCCTTTTCAGTGCTGGATAGGAGAATGAGGAATGGGATTTCTCTAAGCTATAGACAGAAGAGAAATAGGAAGAAAGAAGCTAGTAGTACCTGAGAACAACCTCCGTAAATAGAAACTCCTTACATGTATATCATATTTTTGTAATATCATTTTGTACAGACTTCTATTTTCTCACCAGCCTTTCTCACCTTACTGTCTTGAATTCTGAGTTGTCTCTTTGACTCCATTAACTCTCCCCTTTCAAATATCAATTGCCAAATTCACTTACTTGTGTCCAAATACTCATTTACTCAATGCATATTTACCAAGCATCAGCTACATTTAGGGCCCTCTGCTAGATATTGAGTGATATGATCCCTGCCTTCAGAGAGATTACAATCTGGGTAAAAGGCAGCTGTACTCAGATAAATAAATATAGAACAAGACAGGAGATCAATATTATGAGTTCTAAAAAGACAGTGTTTTGAGGATATGGTATATGAGGCAGGAGCTATGAATTTTCAGAGTTTAGGATTTTAGCAATGAGAGCAGGGATGTGAGAGGGTGTTCAGGGATGTGAGAGGGACAGAAATGAGCCAAGATGTTTTCAGGAAATGACAGGAAGTGGGGAGGTCAGGAGAATGGAAGAAGCACCGTCCAATTGTGGAAGGCCCAGTTTGCCACACGATTGGTTCTACATCTTACAAAGATATTGCTCTCGGCAATGTGGGTGAACGGAGAGACAAATAGTCCTGGGGGGAGATAACAGTGGCCTGAATGGAGGCTGTAGCAGAGGGAATGGAAAGGAGGGGCTGGGTTTGAGACACTGTGGAGGTGGAATCAACAAGACAGAAAGACCTGTTGAGTGAGGGAGAGGTTGGAACACAAGACTCTCTTCAGAGTTCTCATTCTCTTTAACCTTTCTTTCCCCCATGACACTGTTCACTACTCCCAGCTTCTTGAAGCTCTCTTCTGTTTTATTTAATGAGGGAGCACTGCCTTGCTTCTCCTTCTGGTCATGAGCAAAAGCTTAATAAATGACCTTTTGTAAGACATTCGGCTCTTCATTCCAACACTCATCTCTCTAAAAGATTAAGTGATTTATGTGACTCGGGTCAAGTTGGAGTTAAGTGGTAGATCTGAGACCCTAAGACTTATCTACCAGACTGAGTTCCATCCCCCGGGGAGAAGAAAAGGGGAAGAGGTTTGGTTGCAGGTGTGTACAGATGTAAGCCTAGAGAATTGAAATGTTCCTAGGACTCTCTTGGCTGGGGAACTTAATGCTTCATACTGGCAGGCAAAAACAGTTTGAAGTTCATTCCCAAGATAGTGAGTTTTAAATAGATATATGATTTGGAATAGTCGACATATAAATCTTCTTCCCAGGCTTCAGCATGAAGCACAAGTTTGATCCAACAGACAGCAACGAGTCTTTAAGAGCTGTAATGGCCCATCATGTCAGAGGATATTTATGGGTTTACAGAGTCTTCAGATATCTGGATATTGTGCAAGCAAGATAAAAAACCCTCTGAATTTTTTTTTCAGAAATAAATGAGTGCTTAGCTAGCTGTGTTTCTTAAATTAAATGACTCAGCCATTGTTCACTTGTAAAATACCCAAGGGTCCTTGTCTACATTTTGGAGGAATGTGCTGCTACATTTCTGTTGGAAGAAAAAAGCAGTTTGGGGGCTGTAGGAAATCACTACTATTTTTGTTTTTCACACTGCTAACTTAATAACAAATATGTTGCTGTGTACAAGTTTTCATGACAGGCATTTCTTAGGTCATATCTCCAGTGACAAACAGGGGTGACAGGAACAAAACAGTCCTGTATTAAAAAAACTGATTTGGGACATAGGTCAATAATCTTAGGAACCATTTTGCTAGACTCTTAACTGATTGGATCTACAGGCTAATGGTTGTGCAAATGGAATTCCTGCGGTCAAATCATTGAGTTCTCCCATTCCTAGCAAGTAGTTGAAGAACTTTTTTTTACTATTTCACAAGCCCTTTTCTTGGATAAGGAGAAAAATTAATGTTATTCTCTGTTTCTTTATGAAATTCTTGCCATGATATGGAATTAAAGTACTCCCTTTCATTCAATGTTTGAAACAAAACATTTTATAAATAAAGCTTTTCAATAAGTAGCTGGTACTAAAACAGTCAGCTCTGCCAGAGGACATTCAGACTCCCAAGGTCTTCTTTTTTTTGTTAACAGTGAACATCTTTATTTATTTTTATTGGGGTATAGTTGTTTTACAATGTTGTGTTATGTTAGTTTCTACTGTACAGTGAAGTCCCAGAGTCTTCTGTGTACCAGAAGCCAAGCCGCTTTGGCTTACTCAAAGCCAGGGACCAAAGTTTTCCTGATTTGTGTCAGGCAGGTAAATCTGGTCCCACGTGGATCATTTCTTTTTAAAAATGCTTTACCAATCTATACTTTCTGTGAGATCAATATTGAGGAAGGGCTGGATATAATGTTTCCCTCTTGGTTTGGGGTATTGAAATGGGAACATATCATATGATGGCCCTGTCTGGAACAAAGTCAGAGGGCCTGAGGAAGACTGCTACAACCATCATCTCTGCTGTAGCCCTCCAGGAAATCTCCTAAATCCGCAGGAGGGAGGTAGAGTTCTCCAGTTTGTTGATGTGGGGACTAGGGGATTGAAAAACATGTGGGAAAGAACAGGTACTTTCTACCTCTGCCAAAGTGACCTGTCTTGCCTTTGAGTCAAGTCCTCCTGGGTTTGAAGGAGTTGTTGCTTTACTTATCAAAGAAAAACTCAGTTTTTCTGAAGAAGAGCAAACTCAACTTCTATTTATACATGATTTAAGTGACTATTCAGAGAACACTAAAAAGCCATATGTAATGAAGTCTCCCCTAGGAATTACATAGAATTCCAACCAGATATACAAGCACACATTTAAAGAAAAGTAGATGGCTGGACATTAGAGGCACTGGGAGGGCAGAGATGAAGACTTGGTTCCAAAGGGAAAAAGGAATCAATTTTAAAAGCTGAGTCCCAAGTCCTCTATAGTGGATCTTCAGGGAGACTCCAAAATCAACGTTAGGGACTGAACAGCTTTTCAGGTGTATGAAGCTATAAACATTTCCTTGGTTGTGAAAACATTTAATCTTCAGGCAAGGGGAGAAATTCATGTGTGTCTCCCCTTAAGATTTCTCTAATCCAGATCACTGGGTGAACACTTAGAGGAAGTGATGAAAAGTCTTCCTTGAGTTTTCCAACCTCTTGCTAGCACTGTCCTCTGGTGCAAGACAACCAACTCCACCTGGGGGCCAAGGCTTAAGGGATTGGCAATGGATAGGTCTAAGGCGTTATCCTTTGGTTCTGGCCACGAGACTTACCTGGGTAAGCAATGCACACCAGCAAAGACCATTGAGCAGAGAAGGGGCATGACTGGAACTCTGTTCTAGAAAGATCATTCCTACAGCACTATGGAGGAATGAATTAGAGCAGGAAGAGAATGATGGCAGGGAGCAGAGTCATGGCTTTTCATACCCTTCAAGTGAGAGATGATGAAAGTTTGAAGGAGGACAGAGGCAATTACATTGACCCACCTGTGACTACAGTTATTGCTGTCAAGAGAAACCATGGGCCTAACAAACCTCCACATGACCCCAGACCATGTCAGGCTTACCTTAATGACCTCAGGCCTATGCCTACTTTCTCCCATGCAATCTTCCACACCTTCCTCAGACATGAGTGTACATATCATAAGCATGCCTGCCTCTAATAGGTTTTAATGGGCATTTTTTACCATAAGAGACTTGTGGCGAATTTATGGTTTTGGCACAGGGCCATTTCCTCATCCTGCTCATAACTAAACCTAGAAGGATCTCCTTTGCCTCCATCATATTTAACTTCTGATCACAAAGACAGGCGAGGCAGGGATGGGCAAATGGTGACAGCCCAATAAACAGCCTCTCTCTCTCAGGATGAGTAAGGTCAGGAGGGTACTGTAAAGCTGAGATCAGCGTGGACTCACAGACTAATAATAAACAAATGATTATTACAGCTTTGTACTGAGCAGTTGCTTTGTACCAGACTCTGGGTAGTTAGCATTCCTATTAAACAAAGAGAAAAACCAAGGCTTATGTAAAATTTAAGAAACCTTAAATACACCTTAAACTTGTACATTGTTATATGAAAATTATATCCCAATAATACTGGGACAAAAATGCACAGTCTATGACACACACACCAAAAATGAAAGCTTAAAATTTCATAGGTAGTAGGTGGCAGAGCATGGGATCAAATCCAGGTCTGTCTTATTCCTGAGCTCAAGCTCCATGACCTTGTGCCAAGAAGACACTGGCACCTCGCCATCGCCTGCACAGATGCTAATCTATTTCTGTACAACCCCATAGTGTAAGGTCAAACTAAACCAAACAGCAGGCATTTCTTCCAGTCTAATTCAATATAGGAAGAAGAGTCTGTCCCAAGTCATGAGAGACTCTTTTAGATTTAATCCAGTACTTGGAACCTGGTCCTTGGCAGAAGGACATTTATCAAAGGATCCAGACCAGATGAACCCTCAGGCCCACTACAGCATGGGTCCAATCTTTCCTATGAGAAAGGAACAGAATGTATCCAGCACCCACCATGTCCTTCCTTCCAGGGTTGGTCATTAGACTCTTCTCAGTCACCTTGCAGGAACTTATTGGCATGGACTCAATTCATAAAACTTATAAACAAGTAGACAGTCTTGGCAGACTTACAAAAAGGTTCAGGTGAGGTTTTGTACCTGGGCACTGATGATTTGTAACCTCAATGAGCACTAGGTTGCCGTATCTGCCAAGGGAAGCGGGTCTATCAGCCAGGTCTACAAGATCAAGCCTTCACCTGCCACTGTGAATTGTCAGCTAAAAAAGTCACTCAGTCCCAAATGGAGAAGCTGCTCCTGGCCATCACTTAAGAGTGCATTACAAAGAACCTCTAAAAAGTCTGATGGCATAGAAAAAGTAAACAGAAGATTAATATTCAACATTTATATACAAGCAATACATAATTAATGATCATTATGGAGAACTTGCTTAGTTCAAATGAGGTTCCAGAAGACTGGAAGCATTTCACTGTAGTACCAGTATTTATAATAGCCACCCTGGGGAACAGCAGGCCCATCCACTTGACAGAACTAATATGCAAGGTAATGGAAATAAGCAGAGGTGAAACGGAGCCACACGGACACTGAATTATCTTGGGAGCCAAACTCCATGTTTGTTTGTTTATTAGCAGAGTGGAGAGGACATTCCTCAGACACCTTAGGTCACACTTGAACTTACCATTTGAAACTGGCACATCAAGTCACCCTGCTGCTTAAAAATCACAGCAAAGAACATTTTGAGGAAATTTGAGGGCAGAGTTTGTCCATGGGGTTCGGGAAGAAGCATGCTGTTGGAGAAGAGGGTGGTCTCCCAAGAAACTCACTGTGCAGCATTTTTCAATTCACTTAACCTACCCTTTTATTACTTTCCTCGACTATAAAATGTGGATAGTATTGCCTAGCCTCCTGTCTTACAGTTTGTGCAAAACAAAATAGAAGAGCCTCTTTGAAAGTGCCTGGTAGTGTGTAAGACAGGAGAGGGAAATGCAAATGGCTCAGTGGACGACAGGAGGGCACAGTGGGGATTTCGCAAACAGGTGATACACGCCCCTGGAAAGGGCCCTTCAGCTCTTGCCCAGGGTTGCCTTGCAGGATGCAGTCCCCATGTCACACGTCCTCCTATGTTAAAGCAAAATTGGAAATACCTTTTGTGCATGTGAGAAATCTCCCAATTTTCAAATGCAGCAACTAAAACAAAAATTTCTAAAAGTCTATTCATGCAGACGGCATCCTATTCATGGACTATTAGTTTGCAACCTCTCCCTAATGGATCATCTAGCATAAGAGCAACTGGGAATTTTATTAGTTGATAATAATAGCTAACATTTACAGAATACTTACTAAGCACTAGGTACTCTTCTAAAAATTATATGAAGTAGTCCCAAGAAGCCCACGAGACAGGTAATTTCATAATCCCCATTTTACACACGTGGAAACTGGGTGAGATTTTCACTGGCTAAAGTTATCTGAATTTTATGGAAGCTTTGATTTTTTTTTTAATTCAGCAGAGTGTAATGTAGAATTCCCCTGCTCTCAACTTTTCTTAACAAAACCCTTCTCTGTGATTGTTCCAAGGAAATATTTTCTTAAAGCATGATTAATTGTATATATTGCCTATAAATAAAGACAGAGAATTTGTCCACATTTCCTCTTATACTTTTCTTTAGCTTACCCTGACTTGTGGAGTTAGTAAACAAAATAAAACTAACAATTCATTTTTATTTTGTCGAACAATAATCAATATCGAGGCTGCAAAGAACAAAGAACTTTATTTGGGGGTCTTAAGAACTGCAATTCAGAAGACACAGATTCAGGTAAAACTGAAAGAGTATTCTGGGAAAGAGAAAAAGTCTTTAACAAGATTGTTAAAGTTGCCAGGCGAGAATTGTGATTGACTCTGATGCAGGTTGGGAGATACTTGTCCTTTAAGGAATCACAAGTTATTTTAGGGTAAGGGTTTGATAAGTAGATAGGCTGTCACGTTATTTTAGGGTAAGGATCCAATAGGTATCTTGAGTAGGACAATGAGTGATCAAAACGTCAGATTTTGTGCACGCTGAGACGTGCAGAAGTCCCACTTCCTCAATGGCCGCCCGGCTCCATGTTAGAGAGCTCTCTTAGCAACATCGACTTGATTGTGATTGTCCTTTCAGTTTACCTGGGCAAGTGGCCAGGGGAGGCAGTGTTTAGCCTGACTTAGCTACTAGAGCTGAGCATGGAGTGGAAGAGGTGAGCTGCACAGTGTCCGTCTTGTGTCAACTTCCAACACAAGGGCACTGAGTCCAGAGGTGGCACAACAATGTTTCATCTTCTTGTTATTGTGAATTAAAGACTCCAGCACAAGTCCTTCATCTGGAAAATAATATCTCGAGGGGGTCTTCAAGTTCAAGAAAGGTATTTCCAAGAAGATGTAGGAATAAAGAGAGAGGACGAGGACTGCAGAGGAGAGGTCTCTGTTTCTGTGTGAGCAGTCAAGGGGTCAGGTGGGTATCGGAATGATGCGACGCCCTCATCCGGTCTCCTTCTTCCTTGGCCGGCCTTTGTCAATATCTTCGCGGATTAGCCTGACTGCCAGAGAGTACATGGAAGAACACTTGAAAAGCAATGTTCCTTGTGGGACAATTAGTAGAAAATGATCATCTGTTGTGATTGTTTACAAAGGGCTAATGGTGAAAGACATTTCCTGATGACCTAAAATCCCGAAGTATGCAGGAGCCGATTGTTTTTCAGTCTGAGATGGTATTCCTCCCCTCCTAGCACTCCCATTTTCCATACTTCAGTTTTCTCGGCCCAGCCATTGCCAGCATTCTCTTGCAGCACGGGCGTGAAGGACTCCCAGATGGTAGAAGGCTGTTAGAAAGATAAGGAGCTGGCCAAGGAAGGTCACAGTGAAGGGAAGTAAGAAATGGAATCTTACCAAGGGTCAGTGGGTGGCACTCGGAAGATTCCGGTGCACATGAGTGACGGACTTGGGCAAAAGAGAAGACCAAGTGGGCAGCACAGACGCAGAGGAGCCTCAGCTCTGTCCGTGAGGCTCCGGGCCTGCACCCCTCCTCTTCCCGGCTGTCACAGGCTGAGTGCTTCCCCAAGGAACGGGGGAATTAGAACAGGATGTGTGTAACCCCCAAGGGAATCTGAAACAAAAGCAAAACAAAAAAGAAACTTCCTTTCATGTGCCCTTCACCAAAAGGGCATTCTTTCTGAGAGGCAGAGAGAGTTCTCTTAAAATGGTGTTTCCTTGGCCTGTGAGAGGGAACTAGTCAGTGAATTCTCAGAAGCAACAATAAAGGTAGTCTGGGGATTATGACAACTTGTAGATATCCTTGATATTAATCATGAAAGGAAATATCAACCATTAGAACCTTCCCAAGAATAGGTTATACTGGGACAGAGGGCAGAACACTACTAATTTTTTTTTAAAAGAGCCACACGCCTCCCCCTGCACTACCCCCAAAATGCAGCCTGTGCAACACATTCAACTGTGTATGCATTTACAGAGCTTTGGCACATGCCTAGGACTGTGCTACGTGTTTCTTTGTATGGCCATTAAGAGAAGGCTTTTTTCATTAAGCAAAGACATCACACTGGGGATGGAGCTAGTGGGGTCAGGAGTGGTTTTCATGCTCCTCAAGCTTAATGGGGAATTTATATCCCGGTCCTTGATTTGAGAAGGGAGAACTGTCTTCTGCACATTCCAGAAGTGGGCATCTCAGAAGGTGAGGGCATCACGGGTATGGAAGAAGTCTTGGGGCTTCTGTGTCTGCAGTCAGACAACCTGCAGCCCACTGCAGGCCCAAACCTAATGCTCTGTAGAGAACTAGACCCCGTTAATCTGGGGGACTGTTTTGCAAGTGCCAAGTTTCCTGGAACTTGCGATGATTTGGAATGAGGAGTAGAGGCAGGCCCAGAGCAAAATGAGCTGAGCCGGGAAAGGGGAAAATAGATTCAGAATGTAAAAGCAGGGTTCTCTGATGGGCTGAGGAACTGACACATGGAAAATGTAATGCATTATTGACAAACATGTATGCTGGCTGCAAAAATAATTAACACAAGCAGAAAAGAAATAGGAATGAAATGGAGCAGAAAGACTTTGAAAGATGTGAAGTGGCCGCTGAAATTGCCAAGCTGATGTCAGAGAGATGATTAAAATTTTCCAATAGAGCAGGTGACTAGGTAGTTAGGAAAGTGGGATGTAAACCGAGAGAGAGTGGATCGTTCTATGAATCTACACTGAGGTACTAATCAGCATTTCATGTGAAACTTTTCAGTGCACATTTTAGCAGATGGAGGAAGGTCTTAAAAGCGATAGCTAAACCGAGTCTGGCTGCCTTTCTGTTCCATAATAACCGTCCTTGGAATGGGTACTTGCTCCTGTGAGCACTGCAGGATGACTTCTTTGAATAGAATTCCAGACATATCGATATGCTCACAAAGGCAAGATATCTGCAAAACTCCAGGACCAAGGGAGAGGAAGGGGAAGCAATGAGAGGTTTCAGTCTTCCTAAGTAGAGGTGCCTGGATGAACAGGCTCTAAACAGGTAAGCTGAAGGCTCAGTAATCAGAACTCAAAATGAAGATCAAGTAGCAACAAGGAGAGATTCATCTGCAGGCCAAACTACATGCGTGCATGCAGGCACGCACATACACATTCTTGTAGAAACTGTATTGCTGCCATAACAAAAACAATTAGATGGTAGATTGTGGGTATGTTAAAAGGGAATAATTGTTCATGATCAGAATGACTTTTTCGCTCATTCAACAGAAAAAGACTCTTATTTTTTATTTGTTGGCAAAGCCAAATTAGAAAAAATATATATCTTTATGACCATAGGAGACAAATGAGTGATACCAAATACCACTAAAAATGCTATTAATCTACAGTAATATAAAATTACCATCTCAGCACAAAGAAAGCCTATATAATCTGAATTTTTCTAGCATCATAAAAACGAATGAGAAGCGAAATTGAGAGTAAGTAGGCTTTTGAGATGCCATTAAGAGTTACATGCATTGTTAACAAATGTGGCTAGACAGACTGGTGATTTACCTTGAGAAACAAATCTATAGAGACACAGAAAACTTCCAGCTGAGACCAACTCACTGCCCTTCTCGTTGGTTGATGACACCTTTGAGGGTGTTATTCTCCTTTTTTAGATATTTAAGTGTGGCTGACTAGCCATTGACTTCAGGGATTATTTCCCTCTGTTTTCATTTGCTCATTTTCTGCACATTTCAGAAGCCAGAAGTAGTTTGGGGTGGGGTGAGGGTGTGGCAAGGAAAGGAATACAGGTCAGGGGTTTCTGCCTCTGTCACCTTAAAAAAATTGAATACCAGCATCTAATACCATTTACATTCATTCAGAACCTTTTATTCTCTCCTCTTCCTCAATGTCACCCATTTCCTGCAAGCACAAAACCTTTCCACTTGCATCACCTTCATCTGCATGTTGAGACTCTGCAGGTCCTATGGTCTCTAAGGACCTTCTAACAGCATTGCCAATAACCCTGTGAGACAGTCTGGAGTTGTCCTCACTTTGGTTTCCTTCCTAACAGCCAACAGTTAGCCTCAGGAGTCATCTCCCCCTTTCTCCTGCCTTTATACCCACATGTACCATGATAGCTATGGCCCAATTCTTACCACATCCAACAACTATTGGGTAAGTTGCCATATAATTATTATTGTCAACGAGCCAGCTTCTAGCACAAGAAGGCATGATTTACTCTCCCACATCCACCACTTTCCTCTATTTATCCCAAAGGATTCCCATTCCTTGGATAAGGCTCCTTAGTAATAAGGAGCCCTGCAACATCAGAGGAGAGGGAGTCCAATCTAATTCTGTTCCTCACCACCTGCATGTCCTCTACCCCACTATGCCATCCTCCAAGTCTTTTTTTCTCTTATGTGCCTTCCGATGCTTTTCTATAGCACCCCAAAGAAAGCCTCATTTCCGTCTCCTTCTCTCTACACCTCTGATTCATTTCTCCTTGTCTACAGAGTTATTATTTGTAAGAATAGCTAAAAATTGTTGAGCTCTTACTGTGAGCCAGGCAATGGACTTTGCATTTTATTTGGATTATCTCGTTTATTCTTCATTATGGTTTTATGAGGAAAGTACTACTATTTTCATGTCCACTTTATAGAGTAGAGAACTGAGGCTTTTAGATGAAATAACTTGCCCAAGTTTACAGAGCTAGGAAACAACAGCAGCAGGCATGGGACCACGCATTCCTGTTGTGTCTGTTGTGCTGGAAGGCCTTGCACTGTGAAGCCGGGGGCGACTCACTGACTGCTGGTGCAGCAGCGCAGGACAGAGATGCTGACATCTTGCCTCCAGTCCACTAAGTCCCAACCAACCTCCCTGGCAGAGAACCTAGTGACGACTGCCATGGAAATGACCTTTCTCCGCACCTGCTCAGGCGACTTCCAGCTGCGAGGTGGGGGGGAGGGGCTCCCTGCAACCTTGTCTGATTCTAGTCTGATCCCTTCTTCAGCTAACCTGCCTCAGGACAGGGGACACACCAAGGAGCGTTAGGCAGCAAGCAGCCACCTGTGGTCCAACTTGCCCTTGGAGAAACAGCATTGAAAGAGACTTAACATACTTCCTAACAAGACCTGCCTTTTCTTTCACACTTTTCTTTCACAGCCTTCTAGATATGTACAAATATCCACATCATCCCCCTTGATGCAACCCTTGCCTGCAACTTATTAACTGGACTTCTTATCAAGAACTGATGAAAAATCTGAATACAGTAAAAATTGAATCCAGACACAAAAGAGATTCCCTGCAAATTCTTTCCTGTCATCTGTTCCTGCCCTTTGCTTAAATAGGCTATATTCTTAAATGCATTACTTTTATTTCCCCAAATGAAATTTTTGAAATCAACTGAAGTATTTGAAAGTGAATAAAACATCATGTATTATTGCTATCATCATGATCAGTTCTGCATTTGATGTAACGAGCTAAATATCAGATTGGTTTTAGCCCCAGCTCAGCTGTTGAACTTCAAAATTTAGGATGTTTCCCCCCTGTAAACCGCAATTGCCACCACCAACCCCGCCACCTATCAGAAGGGTTTTGAAGAGAAAAGGTTACTAGATTCTGATTTTTTTTTTCAAGTATTACAATCCTGATTTTAAAACAACTTCACTGATGATGTGCTCAGAAATTCTTGAAATTTATATAGGGCTTTAGAAGCTAAAGTTTTTCTATATATCTTACAATTTTTCTACCAACTTAATTGTGTCACTGGCATAGTCTTCCTTAATAGAACTCAGCACCTAAAACCATGCTAGCCTGGAGATTTAGCACCACTGCTTTTGTGTTTTCAAGACCATTGTTCTCTCACCACTTTTCATTTGAAGTACAATTACCTGGGCATCCAGTGTCACCATGTGCTTTCCCTGCATCATAGTAAGTAGGAACGGGACAGAGATGGCTAACTGAGGAGGCAGGGGAGACCAGGGAAGAGCACATCTGGGCATTTGGGGGTGGCGTGTTAGAACCCGTGGCTTAGGAGGAGGGGGCTGAGTGGATGAAAGGAATCAGCAGGTCTGAAGCAAGTGATGGTGGAGAGAAGACAGGAGCCCGACAACACTCTCACGGTTTGCCTGTCCCCAGAGAACAGGATCTGGTCTCTCCTCTCCTCCAGCTGGGCCTACTGAGTTTCTCCTTTTGGTTCTCTTTCTTCCCCTGGTAATCAGTTCCCTGCCTCACTCTCTCTTGCTGTGGCTGCACTAAGTCTCTCCTGCTCTTTTCCTTTCTCCCAGACCTTGCCTTCGGCTGTGCCAGTGGTGTTCTTTTGTCCCTGCTGCTGGCTCCAGGGCCCCAAGCATTACTGTTGCCAAAATCTACTGGCTTGGGGGGCTGTGACTGCACTTTTTTGTTAAGGAGGGACCAGGAGGTTTGTGTGTCTCTAGTGGGCTGGAGCTTAAAATGTGAACTCCTGGGCTACCTTCTAGGTGCTGCTCCCCATTTACTACACATGCAAACGATGTGGTTAGTGCCCTGGGTCACTAGGTCGCCCTTTAGCATAGACAGTATATGTAACAGAGGTTTTACCTTGGAATAGTGCCCTGGAAAGTTGATCTGGACACATTGGTTTGTGGAGCAGATGGGAAGGAGTCGAGTGTGAGCCCTGCAGGAACCTTGTGGATCCTGGGCACCTTCCATGCTCAGCCTCAGCTCCAGGCTTGGGCCTTGCCGCTCAATTAGAAGCTACAGGACAGGAATGAATGAATGAATGAATGAATGGGTGAAGGGTTGAATAATGCTATCTGGAAACAAAGAAGGACTGGAACGTGGAAGTCAAGGGATCGTACAGGCAGTGAAGGGCACTAGTTTCTGGACCCCTGCAGCTCATGCCCAGCACTCAGGGAAGCCACACTGCCAGTGGCAGCTCTGAGGAGCTAGGACACTGCACAGAAGGCAGAGAAGCATATAAATAGGCTGCACTGCTCCACGGCTTAAGATTAATATTCCTACTTAATACTGGTTCTAGGGTATGAATTTTTAGACGATAATTCTTTAAAATTTATTATAGTTTTAAACTTAATTGGGTGAAAATATTTCTTGGTGGAGGAGGGGATGCAATTACCCAATTATCAAAGCTAGAATGAATCCTAGGAGGGGCACTAAAACTATCTTTAAGTACTGAGAGGATTTTATTACAGCAACTCTTAAAACAATAATGAATGTTACGTGTTCCTCAGTATTTTTTGTTTTTACAATAGAAAAGGAACACACAATTTTCAAACAGAAAACAGATTTGCATTTGTGGAGAAGAAATAAGAAAGGGCTATGGGCCAGTGAATTCTCCTTGCAAACCCTCACCACCTAAAATTGTTTTTTCTCTGACGTTAAGGAAAAGGGGGTGGGGTGTGGAGGGGAACTCTAGTGCGGTGACGGACAATGAAATGGAGATGTGGGAACTAGCATTAAAAATACGCTGGCATTTTCCCAAACAGGGAGTGCTGACAAGTATAATCCTATTACTAAAATCACATCAGCAATGAGATAAATGAAATAAAAACAGGATCCCCTGAGACCAGAGTGGCTACTTGTCCACAAAATCCTAGTGCGTTGTATCAATCTGTCCCCACAAAAATAGTATGTAGTTGAAAACAATGTTAAGGAGGATTTTAAAACACATCATTGAGATTACAGCACCTTTTAAAATAAACAGCGCTGCATACCAGCACAGGTAAAATGTCATTGTGAGATGGGGATCTGATATCGATGGCATGCTTTATGTCTTTCCAGAGTGTGATAAAATCTGTTCACCAGACGTACTATTTGTCTTCTGTGTAGCATACTTGAGCATCCTGTAGGCCTGAGGCCCATTTATTTCATGTAATTGCCTTTCCTGTGCACACCTTAGGGCACCCTAATTCTCCATTTTATTTCAGGCACTGTACAGGGTACCATCTGGTAGTTTAAAACTCATCCCGTTTTATTGCGCTACCACAGTGGCTGTATTCAGCCGTACTGCAGGCTTTCAGGTGGGGAAGGACTTCTTACTACCAGCTATTTATTTTTGCCTGAAATAAAGTCACCTTGAACTATAAACATGCAGGATTCACACGTTGATCATCACTGGTCCATACAAGCTTGACAGAAGTTCCCGGGCAACCTGCAGACTCAAAGCAGTTTTGAACTGCTTCACGCACAGCTGTTAACTTATGGAATTGGGATTCTAAATTCTTCGCCTATTTCTGCACGTAATCATATCTTTTTAGTATCTCATTTGTATTACTTCAGTTCAGATGAGCACAAAAATAAATGTATTCCATCACATCTGGAAAAGTACCTCCGAGAAATCGCTTAATATACAAAGCTGCACACCTCATTACGAGGTTCGTCACTCATTTCCAACCCAGCCTTACCGCTGTTCCTCATCAACGTGGCTTTTGTTTCACTGTTGTTTTCATTAAATTGTTAAATCATTTTTCAAGGGAATTTGCAAGATCTTGAAAAGGCGAGTTTGGCAATAATATACTTGGCAGAAGGAAAATAAATCTCAGGACCTCGAAGCTTTTCTGCAGCGGATCCCGGATGAGAGCGCCTTCCCCCAACTTGTGCACAAATTAGATAGGAAGTAACTCTGCTCTCCTGAGAATTCATCTCCCGCCCCACATCAGCCCTCACATGGATGCGCCCACACAGCTGGGCAAGCCGCTTTAACAAAGGGTCCCTGATATGCAAATAACACACACCCAGCTGCACGTTTCCAAATGAGTCATTGTTCACCTGCTGGTTCCTGCCTCACCAAATCCCTCTTGCTGCCTGTGTTCTGTATTCCCCCTTCTCTCCCTTCCCTCCCAGTCCAACAGCTAAGGTCTGCCGGCTTCTGGAATGGCAATGAAAAGGCCGCAGCAAGAACAGGCCAGGCGGGGCGGTAGGGCAAAGTGAGAGATGAGTTGGCTTACCAGCCACTGCTGCCTCTTGACGTGTGTTATCTCGGCATTGCCCAGGGAGATTACCAGTCTTTGGCCAGAGACACAGAAAGACTTCCAGTGTACAATCTGCTAGCTGGCACCAGTGACCTGTGTAAATCAACAAATCAACAGTCAGGAGATGCTGCTGTTACCACAGGCACCTTGGCCCTTCCTTCTGGTGTTGGGTGACCACGGCTCAACCACAGTTGGGGATGGAAGAATATTTAAGGTGGAAAAGGGCTGGCTAGAGACCCTTTTGCAGCAGATTCTTTACATGTTTTGCATTCGTGGCAATGACAAATGTAGCTAAATGCACCTGGTTGTAGCTGTCTGCTGCGATCTAAAGCCTGTTTGAGTGAAAAGAATAACTCCCTCTGTTATTTATTGTTGGAAGCAGAGTTTACTTTGCTGTCTTTAACCTCAGCAGAAATCAGCAATGCCAGCTTGAGAGCAAACTGATGAGTTCTACGCAACGGAGCAAAGAGTCGTTAGCTGGAGTCTTGTAAATCAGCAGAAGACCAGTGACCGAATAGATTCGTATTTATTTTCCTGGAGTTACCCCCTTCTTTGACTCTCAGGTAATCTCATTCTATAAAAATGTTAATGCTGGTCCGAATATGAAGGGTGATTTTCCCCCCACAGCTCTGTCAAACATATCTTCCCAATAATTAAATGTGCATCCTTGGGCTCTAAGAGCAGTCTCGTTGAACAAAGCAACCGCAAATCCAACTAACCTTTGAAGAATGAGGGTGTCAAAGTATAAGCAGATGTTTTAATTTGCACAATGCTGAGAATTTTTGGATGCCAAATGTTCCTGAAATAGTTATTGTATCTCAACAGAGGAAGAAAGACACACTCAGAAATAACCTACAAACCTCTCAGTTACAGCGACACTTTCTCATTCAGCAGAAGTGATATCGGAAGTGTTATTAAGAAAGCTATATATTAATCAGCATCTAATGAGAAAGTAAGATAACTTTATAACTATAAAACAAGAGGGCATAGCAAAATTTTATATGCACACACATATACACACAGTCTCTATAAAGTCCATAGCCAGGTTAAACACAGATTTAAAAGAAAACACTCATGCTATCCCTTGTGTATGCATTAAAGATTTCTAAAATGATTTAGGGGATGTATGCTATTTTTTTAAAAAAGGAGGATACATACTCTAGCCATGAAATTATAGCATCATGTTGTCTGGCTAGTTGAACTTGCATTGCTTTGGGGAAATGTTAGCACACGTTTTTCACAAGTGGATGAGTGCAGGAAAGATTTATATTACACATAAGGAAAAATGTCCTGACTTTCAGAAGAGTTGTGAGAAGTCCAAATAGTTTACCCAAGAAGGCTGTGGAATTTACCTCCTGGAGATTTTTAGCAGCAGACAAGAGACCCATATGTTTGGGTTTATTTCAGACTAGTTTGAAATGAATAGAATGGGCTCATCAAGAGTTTCCCAGTCTTTCTCATTTTGTCACATGCCTAGGAACAGCCTAAAGTCCAGCTGCCATCCACCAAGCCAGGCCTCTATACAGCCTTCCTCTGAAGCCATCTTCCGTCAGGTCCTAGTCATCGCTTACTAGACCCTCCTGATAGAAAAGGTTAAGCTAAGGAATTCTCATGTGGTGTTGGTGGGTTGGGGAAGGGAGGACTGTAAATTGGTGCAGTTTCCATGGTGGATAGTTTTTCAAAATCCACCAAAATTAAAGTGTATATCTCTCTGTTCCTACAATTACATTTCCAGGACTTTATCTTACAGATCTAGTCACATGTTTCAAAAGGACCTACGAATTAGTGATTCACTGCAGCAGTGTTTGTAATAGCAAATAATGGGGAACAACTTAAATATCCATCCAAAGAAGACTGATTAGGGCTTCCCTGGTGGCGCAGTGGTTGAGAGTCCACCTGCCGATGCAGGGGACACGGGTTCGTGCCCCGGTCCGGGAGGATCCCACATGCCGCGGAGTGGCTGTGTCCGTGAGCCATGGCCGCTGAGCCTGCGCATCCGGAGCCTGTGCTCCACAACGGGAGAGGCCACAACAGTGAGAGGCCCGCGTACCGCAAAAAAAAAAAAAAAAAAAAAAAAAAAAAAGAAGACTGATTAAATAAGTTAAGGCACATATGTGTTAAAAGAAAGAGGCAGCTCTATACGTCCCTGTAAAAAGGATCTCAAAGATACTAATAAATGAAAAGATTAGAATATCATGTATAATATGCTCCTGTTGGTTTTGTTTTTTTTTTTTTTTTTTTTGTGGTACGCAGGCCTCTCACTGTTGTGGCCTCTCCCATTGCGGAGTGCAGGCTCCGGACGCGCAGGCTCGGCGGCCATGGCTCACGGGCCCAGCCGCTCTGCGGCATGCGGGATCCTCCCGGACTGGGGCACGAACCCACGTCCCCTGCATCGGCAGGGGGACTCTCAACCACTGCGCCACCAGGGAAGCCCGCTCCTGTTGGTTTTAAGAAATAGAAAAGAGACTTTTCACAGTATAAAAAATAACTTTTGAACTATTATACCTTTTGGATTTGCATTGTACTTACTAAATTAAATAAACCAAAATAAATGACTAGGGAAATAAGAAAACCTTTTTTCCAAGCTAAAATCCCCCAAATAAAGTAGGAGATTTATTCTGTGTCATTTCTGTTCTCCCTCCATCTTTGTCAGGAAGCCCCTAGTATAAGGTGGCATCCAGTGAGGACAGGCCTGTTTGACTCTGTTGTCTCTTCTCCTTCCTGCAGCTTTAAATTTCAGAAGAGAGAGAAGAGGAAGAAAGTGGCAGAGCCTGGTGAGAGGACACTAGAGAACATGTCCTTGCTTCACAATTTGGTTGCCATATAAACATGAATTGAGTAGAGCTTCCTGAGGTTGCACAGAGGGCTAAACTTCTGCTAGGACCATGGGAAAAGCCTAGAGGGGCCAATGGCCAAGGGATGACCACTTCCATAGAGGAAACACTCTGACCAGGCCCCACTAGGCACAAGGTGAGTGTTCAGCCCAACCATTGCGGTTCCCTTTATTAAGGTCTGTGTCAATAAAGCCCGGTAGAAATGTAACTCAGCAACATTAATTCTGGAAAGTCTCAGCTAGAACTCTCTGAAAATTATTTGAAAACACAGTTGTGGAATCACTTGAAGGAAGAATCAAACAGCTGTACTTAACACTACAATTGAGTGCAGCAGTTGGAATATGGTAGTTAGCAGGTATGGGCCTACCTCTGAGAGATGAGAGATGAAAGTGTGCAACCATTCTAGGCTGTTTCATCATAAGGGATCTATATCCACCTCACTGAATTAATACGAGGGCTCTTTGTTATAATCTAATCAAGAGTCTGCCACAGTGCTGAGCACAGAGACTGGATCAAAAGACCATGGCCAGTGGGTTCTCTGCCAAAATACTTGCCACCTCAGCCACTCCGACTCTTTCCCAGCTGGCTCCTACATGGATGAGGCAGAGACCCTCTAATGGGGTCATGAGACAGACCCTCATCCCATTGCGGACACTAGGCTGGTAAGTTAGTGATACTTCTCAACCAAATCTAAAAAGTCAAGACACCAGTCCACAAAAGGCCAGAATCACTGTGCAGGCAACTGTTTAACGTGGTAGAGATAATATTTCTCCGCCTAAAAATATCGTACTTAAAAGAAAGGAGGGCTTCCCTGGTGGCGCAGTGGTTGAGAGTCCGCCTGCCGATGCAGGGGACACGGGTTCGTGCCCCGGTCCGGGAGGATCCCACATGCCGCGGAGCGGCTGGGCCTGTGAGCCATGGCTGCTGAGCTTGCGGGTCTGGAGCCTGTGCTCCGCAACGGGAGAGGCCACAACAGTGAGAGGCCCGTGTACCGCAAAAAAAAAAAAGGAGACCTCAGTTCCAGGCTCCTACTCTCGAGGTTTTTATTTAAAGTATACCCCATCTTTACTTGCAGCTGAGAGGCTGAAGATTAAAAATTAGCCACTGTATAGTAGCTGAGCAGTAACAATTTTTCATAAAGGTTTTTACTACACATTTGGGATTATAATTTCAATATTATGCAAATGCATTTTATGGATCTGTAATACGGAATGTGTACTGGCGTTAATGTGCAAGGCTCCAAATGAGCCATTTCGGTGTCTGCTTTCAATGTGTATTATGAACAATAAGTAAAATGTTCTGGTTTAGAACAAATAATATAAAATCTGAATTCCTCTTGATATTCATCAGTGATGAACAGCCCTACGCAACTCCCAAGGAATTCTTCCGTTGGACACAATTAAAAACTGGCTCTTAACCAATATATTCCTGTTTATGGCTTCTCTTCTTGGATACGATGTGAAAGTAAAACAGATACATTTAATAGGGAAAGGGGTAGTTTCCCCCTGTTGATCAGAATCAGGCATTAATCAGATGCGTGCATTAGGAAGGGCGTGACCACTTACATGTCAAGGTAGTGGCCCAGGCTACTTCTGTTTTCAGAGGTTCTAAGTATTACGAAGTGAAGAAACATCTAAACAGGGTTACAAAGCTTGTGGCATATATTTTCAATTAATAAACAGATTTCATGCCTTTACCACAAAATATTTCAGACAAGATAACTGTTGATCTAAACATATTTAAATAACATGCAAATAATATTCCTTAATAGTTGTTGCAAGCCTTGTGATCCAACATGGGGACCCAGGTTGAATTTCGTCTGACGTGTGTTTTCTTTAACTCTGTCAGTGTGTCGTTGTGGGTGGTTACAGATTAGAAAAGACTGAAGGCTCTTCCTGAATGCAGAGGCCTGAGCCAAACTGCTCTCCAGGCTTCTCTGAGATAAAGCTTAAAAAATGTTTTTCCTTTTTAATTTCTTTAATATTTCCACATTCTAATCTTGCATGATGGCAAAGAAAGCAAGACTAAGCAATGTCACATGTACTGAAGGTGGTAGCTGAGTATACTCAACAAGTAATGTAGAATTTCTATTTGCATTGATTTATGTAGGACCTTGGGGTCTATTGATCTTTTTTCTTCCATGTGTGTTTAACACCTGCCTCCTTCTTTGGCAGTCTGGAGGAAGGCAAGTTTGCACTGTCTAACAATTATAGGCTGGGCATTCAGTTGAGTAAGAGTAATGTAAAAATCTTCTCTATCAAACAGGCATCCTTAACTTAATGTATTTCAAAATGCCACAGATTCCATGACTTATCTTCAAAATGGTAATAAAAATATCCATGCATTGAGTTCTTACTGTGTTAAGTGTTTTATATGCATTGTCTCAATTAAGTCACAAAGTAATCTCCCAAAGTAGGTTTTACAATCCCTATGAAATGGCTGAAGAATCTGGAGTTTAAAAAGATCAGGTAATTTGTACAGTCACACAGCTGTGTAGGCCTATCTAATTTTGCAACCCAAATTCTTGATCACTGTATAGCCCTGGGTCTACTATTAATATGGTGGCCAGGAGTCTTGGCTTCCTTTACCATGTAAATTACAGCAGTGGTGTTTGGTCCTTCAATCTGACAGGGACACTACAATTAATATTAAAGTCTGATTCAATTTCAACCGGTCATTACATCACTGTTGTCTACCTTGCTGCAGTTGCTAACTGCTTTCCATTTCCCCCTGACATTTCTCCATTCTAGATAAAAGTCTGTGGAAGGAAAGATGGATACAGCAAGAAGGTCTATCCAAGAACTTAGTAAATAGGTGCTGAACAAATAATTCAGATTTTTAAGTTCTCCCATCAAATTCAACAAAAAGTCTTTGACTACCTGCAGAGTGTAAGCTATGATTTCTGTTCCTGAGTCGTTAAAATTTCAAAAATCCCAAACGAAAGCCTATTGGTAGTAGGGCAGCCCTTCCAAGTATTAATTTACAATCAATTTTGAAAGGAGCTGAGTATATTGTGTCCAAATTTGAAGATGAGCGATGGGCTATATGCCAATAAGCAGATAAGGCTCCTACCCCAACAGGTAAAATATGAGATGCTGAATAATAAAGCCTGAAGTACAGTAGAGCAGGCCTGAGCAAACAAGTAGCGCATCCTCTTGAAATATTCCCAGCACCATTTGCTGAGCCTTTTCTGGGCGCTAGCCCTCTCTTAATCGTCACAGCACCCTGTAACGTAAATAATATTGTCTTCATTTTGCAGATGAGGAAATTGAGGCTCAGGTAAAGTAAACCATCTAACATCACAGTGTTAATAAGTTGTTGAATGAGGATTTAATTCCTGATCTGCTTGATTTCAGAGAACATGAGAGAGAAACAAAGAGAAGATAATGATTTTTTATTTTTAATAGTCACTATCCTCTTTTTTTTATTGTGGTATAAGATACATAACATAAAATTTACCATTTTAACCAGTTTTGAGTATACAATTCAGTGGCATTAAATACTTCACAATGTTGTACAACCATCATCACTATCTATTTCCAGAACTTTCTCATCATGACAAACAGAAACTCTGTACCCATTAAACAACCTGAACTGGGTTTTAAAGGAGGAGTGGGAAAGAAAATGTAGTGGGTCAGAATGGCATTGCCGACACAGGGGACACACAGGGTGTTATGTGTGTAGGAACTACAAGCAGCTGATTGCTGATTTTTGTTTTAAATAGACCCCCTTCTCCAGTGCTGTGTGGAGGTTGGATTTGAAGAAGAGAAAGCTGGGAGCAAGAGACCAGTAGAGCTGTTGCCGTGGTACAGGTGAGCTATGATGGCGTAAACCTGGTGGTGTTAGTAGCTATGAAGAGAGGGTAGAATCAATCAACTCATACAAATAACATCAATCTTTAGTGACTGACTGAATAGATGGGATGGAGGAGGAGGATTTTTAATAGTCACATAATGATTTTTAAAGAATGAATCTCACTATTCTGAAACCCTGTAGCAAGTTTTGCCTTTACTGTGGTCCTTATCAAATTCTGCTTTGTTGTTTCTGATCTTCTTATATCACCCTTACTTAATTATAAGCTACTCTATTTGGGAGAGGGGAGCATGTGCAGACCATTTGTTACATCCTTCACAGGCCTTGTTAAGTGCCTGAGGCAAAGTAGATATTCAATAGGTATTTCATTTATTCCTCATATATTTACTGGGTATGTACTCTGTGGCCAAGTCCAGTAAAGAGGACAAGCCATGCCCTCCAGGAGCTTCCAGCCCAGTGGGGAAGGTGGTTAAAGAAGCAAGGCTCTCACCTGGGTGTGGATGTACTCTAATAGGGGAAGCAGGGGCAGACGTCTAGCTGGAGGGCTCAGCAGAGGTTTCCCAGAGATGTCATCTGAACCCACTCCTGGAGCGTAAGAGCCAGGCAGAGTAGGGAGGACATCACAAGAAGAGGGAACAAACAGGGATGTACAAAGGCCCCCCACCCCCGCCCAGTCAGAGATAAGCTGTGGATGGCCTGTTCCAAGAATTCCAAGTCATCTGGAGCTTACTGTTCACATGTAGGGTGAGGGGGCTGCTGTGGGAGGGGAAGGCAGGGGCAGAGGGGGACCAGCAGGAGGGGTGGTGTAGAGGTTCAAGGGACCAAGTGCCCCACGCTAAAGCGCTTGTCCTTTGTCCTGGCCATTCTGGGGATGGTTTTTAACAGGGGAGAGGGAGGATCTTGTCTTCTGGAGAAGAGAAGGCCATTTTGTATGTAATTTGGAAGGACACACATATTTTATCGTTATTCTTAGAGCCCCCCACATCTGTTTTCTCTCTTCATTAAGCTGTGGGAGCCACCTGGACTAAAATACTGAAGGAATCTTTATTTTGAATATCCTTGTGTTTAGGCATCAGAGTTTAGTTCTCAGAGATTTAATTAGAGCTGCATTGAGGCACTTTTTATCTTAACAATCTCTCTGTAGGCAGAGGTAACAGAATAACAGGAATCAATATAAACAACCTAAGTGGAATACCTCAGAAAGAAAGAAATATTATTTTTGCTGATGCACAAGTTTTATTTTGAAAAATCATGAAGGTCGCCATTAGGAAATCATTCTTCCTTGGCATTGTGTTGCATGCTCAACAAATAGAAGGTAAATATGCTAAAATTCATGTCTTTTTCATGAAAATAGCACATAACTATAAAGCTCTTTGTTTTCACCCAACTGCTGAAAACATTTGTGTAGGCAATTTCAGTAAACATTTGGAGAATTGGAAGTGCTCTCTCCTACACATATGGTTCTTTATGAAGAGGTAATTTTTATCTGTGTTCTACTCAATTGAATATTTATAAGTCTGTTTGGCCTCAAAGGTGCCTGATCTCCCCCCAAAATACAACCGCCCTGTACAGCTAAAGTGAGATTTATTCAGTTACCCTTTAAGAACTTTGTGAGTTATTTTCATTTTCTCCTCATGAATTTATTCCCAGTACAATCCTAAATTTGTCTAATTTGCTGTGTTATTGCAATTAGTCAACTCTCCCTTAGTTACACAAATAATAGCCTTATAAGTTTGAGGCTGTAAATCACTCATCCATTAAAAATGCCGTTTCCTTGTACTGCAAATTCGATTCATTTAGAAGAGAAAAAACCATGGCATGGAACAGAATTATGCAATGTCATGGACACATTAACATTTGGATCAAAATTTTACATTGTGTCAGCCAGTAAACAGTATAAATGGTCCAGATTTGCAATAAATAATTGTCTATTAATACTCTGGCATGCTGTAGCAAATTACAGTCGCACTTCAGTAAACACAGCTGTAGGTAGGCTCCAGGGCTGAGGGAAGCAAGTGCCACAATTGGTTTGAGTGGAAAGAGCCTGTCTTTCAGGGATGCGGCCACATTTCTCCAGCAACTGGGAGCATGGCTGTGGATTAAAGGCCCCTTTTTGTAAACGCAGGAGGAAGACCCACTGGGCCCTTACTGTAGCTGGAACATGGGACACCGGGATGCAGCCCCTTGCCATAAAACCTACAGGAAGCGTAGATGCTGAACTCAACAAGGGCACCCCTCATGTTTTCTAAAGGTGAAAGGGATGGCAGCACATTTTATTAACTAGAAAACTCTTCCTGGTGCACGGGACCGACCTGGAGGGGAAATAGGCTTATGGCTGGAACAGCCACAATATTGGGTGTTGATTATGGAGCCACTAAAGGACCGCCCCGAAGCCAGGCTCTCCCCAGAGTCTGCCTTATGTGTAGCCAGATTTAGGCCCTCCTTCCATCTCTCCCCTCCAGAATCTTCCTCATTAGCCAATTGAAGAAACTAAAATTAATGCTATTTTCATTGTTTGGCTTAAGGCTTTTAAGCCCTGACAAAATGCAAACAAGGTGTCAGGAATGGCTGGTAAATAGATACATTCACATTCATTAACATCTTGGCCTGCAGCAGATTATCAAGTAACCAAAATCAGGGTACTGAGTAGGATGAGCTGGAACTCAGGACAAGTAACCTTTCCTATGGGTGAGGGGAGAATGAAGTGTTGCCCAGAAGACATCATGAGGGCACAGGGCGTGACAGGGTGCAGGGAGCACACAGAAGGGATCAGGGAAAGATTCAGAAAAGTGGCTAACATTTGTATAGTTTATCTGTGAGAGAAAGTACTGCCACTACTATTATCATCCCCATTTCCCAGATGAGAAAACAGAGACCCAGAGATGTTACAGAACCTGCTCATCAAGTGTATCCAGCCAGTGTGACAATTTATACGGAAGAATCAGGTATCTCCAAAAGCTAATTTATCTTACTCCATAATTTAGCCCAAGGCTTTCTAGGAATAATAGAATTTACTGATCTTAAGGCCATGTAGTTCAATTAATTGAAATTGTGTCCCCTGGCAAATACCAAAGTTTTATGGAATTCTCTGTAATACAGATTCTAGGGACTTCCCTGGCGGTCCAGTGGTTAAGACTTCGCCTTCCAATGAAGCGGGTGCAGGTTCGATCCCTGGTCGGGGAGCTAAGATCCCACATGCCTCAGGGTCCAAAAACCAAAACAGAAAACAGAAGCAATAGTGTAACAAATTCAATAAAGACTTTAAAAATGGTCCACATCAAAAAAAACCTTTTAAAAAAATAGATTTTAGATTCAATTCAAAACGTTAAATTTATTTTTTTTCTACTACTATCCTGTTCAGTGTCACTCTGCTCATAAAGAAAAAAAGGTTCTCTATTTGCCTCCAAATTTAGTATTCATTTTCTCTACATCTGTACATTTAAAATACATAGAAAAGTTAAAGCAGCTTTATAAGTCATATTTTAACAAAAATATCGATATCTTAAAAAGCTGGCCATCTAGAGATATATGATTTTTCTTGATTGAATTGGATACTATTTTCATCAAAATTATAAGAAAATTTTATTGAGCACTTATTAAGTATAGGGTATTGTCCCAGATTTTAGATGATTGCCTAATTTTGCTTTTCATGTCTTCTGAAAGCGGAGCTTAATTTGGAGTTATTTCTCGAGAATGGGGAGCAGCTGTGACTGATTTATTTAAATACTTTAGAACACTTGAAAATTGTTTTTCTAATTCACCAGAGAATTATTAAATCCTTGTGATTGTATACCCTCTTGAGCAGTATTAGTTTCTCTCTCATGTTTGGACAATTGCTGTGGTCTCATAGCTGTGACTTTGCCAACTATAGCTACTTATTCTTGAGTACCACTAGGCTAATCCCCATAAAGGTCATTTTTATGACATCATTCTCCTACTCAAAACTTTCAGTGGTTCCTCACATTCTTCCAAACAAACTCTCAAGCTTGCATTCAAGGACTCTGTCATTTGGGTACTGCCTACTGTTCAGTACACATTTCCTATTGCTTCCTTTTGCAAACCCTCTGTGGCTGCCACATCCTCTGACCCCCAGGATGCTGCACCCTCCATCCAGCATCTTCTGTTCCATCAGCCTCCAGCGTCTCTACCATTCTCTCCAGATTCCCTCCCATGCACTCCCCACATCTTCTTTGAAATCTTTTTTTGATTATCTAAGCTCCTTTCCTCTCTAAAATCCACAATTTAACATTTACCACAGAAGATGAAAAGTTTTAGAATGGGCAGGGACATGACTGGGGCCATCCTTTTACACAGCTCCTCTCAATCTTGATTCAGTGGAATTGTACTGGATTAAGGATGAGAAGACCTGACTCTACCATCTTCTCCACAGCTGACCTTGGGCCAGCCATATGAGCTCTGTGAGACTCAGTTACCACATCTGTAAAATGGAGATACCTCGCCTACCTGCTCCACAAGTTTGTTTTGAATATCAAATGTGATCATTCATAAGAAAGTGATTCATAAATTCTAAAGCACTAAGTGCTGTTACCATGTCAGATGTCCTTGTACACAGCACAGCCCTCCTGTCTCCCCCACCCCATCCATGCAGTGCTAAAGAACATGGTAGTAGGATGGAGCCAATGAGGACTTAACAAATACTCTAAAAAAGATGTTCCACAATTCAAGGGTATATCTCTCTGTATTTAAGAGAATTTGACAGATTGTTCATTGTATCCCCCTCAGATGGCTTTTTGGGTTGTGGAAATTTCTGCCACCTCCTTCTACCATATTGGAACTGGCAGGATTTCTGGAATCATCAGGTTCCACCCGGTGCTTAGAGGTACGACCTAAATCTTTAGCTGTCTTTCTCCCATAGAAAATGGTAAACAAATCCTTGTTGGCAAAATGAAGGAATATTTCTTTTCTTTTTTTTTTTTTTTGCCTCTCACTGTTGTGGCCTCTCCTGTTGCGGAGCACAGGCTCCGGACACACGCGCAGGCTCGGCGCCATGGATCACGGGCCCAGCCGCTCCGTGGCATATGGGATCTTCCCGGACCAGGGAATGAACCCGTGTCCCCTGCATCGGCAGGCGGACTCAACCACTGTGCCACCAGGGAAGCCCGAATATTTATTTCTTATCTTTCAAGGAGAATATAATAAATTTTGGTTATTTATATTTACACTTACAAGCACATCTGCTCATGTTATTTCAACCACATTCCTCAAATACACCTTTCTTCAGTGCTAACTGCTCCAAACATCTAAATATCAGCATAGGTACAGAAACCGTTGACTGTTAATACTTTTCACATTTACTTGCTGAATGTATGCTTTAGAGAAACTTAAGATGATCTGTCTGATCGAGAGGCCCCTTGGTCCTCGAAATGTTCTCAGCTTTTAGCGTTGAAACAGCAATAATGATTTGTGTCATTTGTGCACTACACACCAATGACAGGAGCTAATTGTGTATCTACTATGAAATAATGTCTATTATTACATGCATAACTACACATTAACTCCATTGGAAACACTGGTAATTACACAGTATGTTACATTAATGCACCTGTGTTATCATCTGATTGCCATATCGTTAATTCAAGTGACCTCTATAAATCTGTTTCCACCATCATTTCCTCATTCTGGGCCTCTTTACAGCACTTTACAGACTGTTAGGAAAACAATCAATTAATCACTTGAACTGCACAGTTAAAACTATTTTTAGAAAAGAGGATCTGAAGTGTGATCTATTGCATTTTTTGTTTGTCTGTTTTTCATCACTTCTCCTTTGCTTGATATATGCAAACAACTTTAGATAGAGCTACATTCCATTTCCTTTTGTGTGAAATTAGAACTATTTTCACTTTGGAGAGAATTGCAGCAAGTTTTTGATTAAAAAAATTTTTAACCTGTCTGGTTCACAAACAGAATCACAGCCTAGACAGGTCTAAGTTCACGCTAAAAAATGTCGATCAAATGTTCACACCAACACATTTAACAAAGGCAAGTTCACCTCTGCTGCTAAAACCTGAGGTGACTCCCAGTCAATTTGCGTATCTATCTGGTTACACCAAACTGGACTTTTCTACTATCAATATGGTCCGCACCATCCCCTGTCCTTACAAGTCCCTCATTCAACTGCAAAGTGACTCCAGCCCAAAAGATGAAAACCCCATCAGCATTTTCATAGTTAACGACAGGGCTACAAAATAGAAAGTAACAGCAGGAATCTGAAGCCAGTGCTTTTATTGGACTAACTAACGATATAAATAAAATGGTCCCTGACTGAGCTTCAGAGAATCACTGTCTCTTTATCAGGCCATAGAAAACAGATCCAGGAGGGCAATAAATACGGCACATAACAGAGTGGAATTAAATGATTAGGCTTGAATTAACATCCTGTTTCTGAGCCTCACTTAGTGTTCCATGGCCCCAATGAAACACTGCAATTCACAAACGCTCAAGGCCCATTTAATTTTTATTTCAAGCTAGTTCAGAAGAAGGAATTACCTATAACTCCCCCCATTCCATTGTATAACTCTTGAAGTAACAACACTGATCCTGTCTAGATAACTGTGAGGAAAATAGGCTGTGCCAAAGGACTCACAGATTCTATCCAGAATCTTGCGTCTAAGAAGTCACATTAATTAAAAGAGCCCAAATCCCTGCCCTGTGAAAGTGACAAGGCTGCCCTTGATGGGAAATTAATGAATTAATTAAATCAACTTGATTGGTTCCCATGGTACTGAGAACATAACTCAGCAAATGTTGGTCCACATTTTTTACTTTTTGAAGTGTGACTTTACTATGACAAAGATCCTAAGTCCTAACTGCAAAATGGAATTTAACATCGCCTTGGAGGATAATACATGGTGGCCCCATTCCCCATTATGCTATATGCAATATAAGGTGAGTTAAACTTAAACCCTATTAGAAGGAAATTAATACTGTTCTACCCTTTTCCATTTATACAACGACTCTAGACGTTAGAGGACTTCACTATACCAGTGAAGTACTTAGAAATTTCAGATGAAATATGCAGCCAGATGAAACTGAGGCATAAAATCCACTTTGAATACCTGTGACGTGAAATGATGTATGAGATGGAGGTATATTTATATGGCAAGGTACTTGAGAGTCAAAAGGTAAGGGGGCTTGCAGTTTTGAGCAACTACTAGATGCTTAGTTTTGGGCCATTTGCTCATTTAATCCTCACAACGTCCTGTAAAGTAGTTATGATCATTTCCATTTTACAAATAAGGAAACTCAGGCTCAAGGAGTAGTGTATATCTGCCCAAGTTCACACAGAAAGTGTGACATTCAAATTCAGTTCTAGCTGACTCTGAAGCTATACCTTTCCATCAGTACTATGCTATCCCTTGCTTAAGAGTGTTAGCGTCACTAGAGCTTTGACTTAGAATTTTCTAGAATAACCAAAGAAGCCAGCCATCATGTAGAAGAGGGGTGAGATTGATTCAATATAGTACCAAGAGGTAGAGAAAGAACCAAAGGGTTTTGGCTCTTTGTGAGAACATTTTTTATAAAGTCCCAGGAGATCCAGACATTTAACCAATTGAGGAACTCCCCTGGAAAGTAGATGAACCAGACTATCCAAGTTTGCTTCGGGTTGTGAATTATGGCCTGAGTGGAGTCCAGAATTTATCTGTTATTGTCACCTCAAGAAGCATCATGAACCCTGACTGGAATAGAGCAGGAGAATCCTTCCACATTCTCAAGAATATGGAGCCTGACCATACCCAAGGTTTCCCTAAGAGCTCATTATAGCACGTAGTTGTGTGCGTGACAGTTCAGGAGGGACGCCTATTAGATCAAACCTTCTCTCCCTTGATACTTTGGACAACAAAATTACTGTAATCCTAACTCAAGTGTGTGCTTGAGTACCTTCAGTGAAACATACAGTGACACACACGTAAGTTTCTCATGGACTGGCACAGGCATTGAAGACTACGTTGTGGAGAAGTTACAATAACGAGTTTTTTTCTTTAAAGATAGGGCTTCCCTGGTGGCACAGTGGTTGAGAGTCCACCTGCTGCTGCAGGGGACACGGGTTCATGCCCCGGTCCGGGAGGATCCCACATGCCACGGAGCGGCTGGGCCCGTGAGCCATGGCCACTGAGCCTGCTCGTCTGGAGCCTGTGCTCTGCAACGGGAGAGGTCACAGCAGTGAGAGGCCCGCGAACTGCAAAAAAAGAAATATTCACTTCAGCTTAAGAATGTCGAACTGTGTCTATCTGTTAAATTACGATTAGACATTTAATAGGCAGAAAAGCATCTAATTGCATGTTCAATGCAGTATCCTTATACATTATTAGTACCCAATAAATTAATTAAAATGCTTTTGACAATTGATGTTACATGGTAATAATTATATCTATTCCTTTATGAGTGAGGAATCCCTTGAAATTTTGTTCTGAGAAAAGATCTTTGTTTACTAAAAAGAGATACTAATATGATTTCAGTGAGTTTACTGATTTTTCATTCCTTGGCCAGCGGTTCCTAAGAAGCAAAGGTCTAGATTATAATTGCTCACATCTGAGTCTCAGCTTTAGTGATTGTTCTTGGCTATGGTTTTTAAAAATAACAAGACCCCTGATATCTTCTGGCCTAGACTTAGACACAATCCCAGGCTTTCCTTTGACCTTCACTTTTCAGTAGTAATTTAAGTGAAGTGAAATCTGTCTCCACTGTGTCAGCAATAAGAGCCAAACTACATCTTTGAACTTAAATCCATGATGCTAAACTACAAAGCTACTTCTAGAAGTAGCTGCCTGACCATCTTGGTTTCTTCAAGGTCTAAACCCTTTCATTTGAGTTTGACAATATATTTTTATTTTGAGCTAGATTGTTGTTTTTTTTTTAAAGAAGATGTTGGGGGTAGGAGTTTATTAATTAATTAATTTATTTTTGCTGTGTTGGGTCTTCGTTTCTGTGCGAGGGCTTTCTCTAGTTGCAGCAAGCGGGGCCCACTCTTCATCGCGGTGCGCGGGCCTCTCACTATCGCGGCCTCTCTTGTTGCGGAGCACAGGCTCCAGACGCGCAGGCTCAGTAGTTGTGGCTCACGGGCCCAGTCGCTCCGCGGCATGCGGGATCCTCCCAGACCAGGGCTCGAGCCCGTGTCCCCTGCATTAGCAGGCAGATTCTCAACCGCTGCACCACCAGGGAAGCCCTTGAGCTAGATTTTGAAGAAGCAAAACTGTCCAGGAAATTATTTTGTCAGATCTTCTACTTTTCTGATTTGACATTACAGAAGCTATCTTCTTGGGTGAATATAGAAATTCTCTGCACCCCAGGCCAAGTCTCTGCTCAAAGTTCCTCTTTATTATATGGGACTTACTGTTATTGTGATTTGAAACCATTCTGTTCACCTATAGTATTGATTTACCTGTTTATTATCCATCTCCTTTCTCTGATATGTCTGTTCCAGAAGAGAAGAGGCAGTGCTTGTCTTTTTCGCCACAGTCCTCTAGGCCTAGAATACTTCCTGGAACATAGTAGAAGCCCAATAAATTGTTTACTGACCAGATGAATTGCTATAAATAGAAAAGGTCACAGTCAATATCACTAAAGCATTTAGGTCTCAATACCATTTTTCCCTTCCCCAAATAAAAACTTTACACTTTTCTAATCTCCTACAATAAAAATTTCACTAGCTAAGTCCTTAGCAATATTAATTCCTCACTTCTGTCACTGTCTTTCTCAGGGCCCGAGGCTGAGCCAAACATGACTGAGGTTTTCAAAAGATATATTTTTAATACAATGTTAAAATATACTCACTAGGGGAAGTCTCATAAAATTCAGCTTCAGCCACAAACTGGACTATGGGCTGCCAAGTGTTGCATAAATAAATCATCAAGTCATTTTGGCATCCTGTGGGCCAGAAGGAATATCTCCCTCAGTAGATTTAAAGAGACATGATTCTGAAAGAAACAGGAGCAAAGTGAGTGATTAAATGTGTCCTCTCATATTATTCTTCTAGAGTTTGGACAGGTTCCTTGAAGTGGTAATTGTCCATTTTACCAAGGGCAGATTCTCTTTTATCTCTTTAATTGAAATCCCTTGTGGAGTTGAAAGAATCCATTCCAATATCCACAGCAAATGCCCCCATCCACTTTGCAACTATTGGTACACTTGAAAGAGGAAAATACAACCCAGCAGTCGGAAGAGCAGGTTACAAGGACAGTTTGTGGCCATGTATGTGTAGCATGGATTCAGATAAGTCAAAGGCCAAGCAAAAGAAATCATGGACAGTGGAAAGTGGTTTGTGCGATGAAGGAGTCTGGGGTGGAGGCACTGCTTGATGGGTAGATTCTGCATCAGTCGCCCAGGGAGGGTGTCCAGACTAGAGCTCACCTATGCTTATTCCACACACACACGCACACACACAAACACTGTGACCGTCTGCTTCCCTGGTCAAGTCTCCCTGGCTTATCCAATCCAGCTTGCTCAACTGCTGAATGCAGTGGCCTTTGGAAACTTACCAGAATGAAGAACACAATAAAAATGATGTGATGTATCCCATTTCCTGTGGATTCAGAAGCCAGGCCGGGAATCTGAATCCTTTCCATGACCTCAAAAAAAAAAAAAAAAAAAAAAAAGGAAAAGCAACTCTGAGGTTTGCAGAAAGCTCTTTTTCAACACTGTTTATAAAAAGGGACTGTGTAACCATCAGGGCCAGTGGGAGCAGAACTGCAGCATCTCTTTTCAGAACAGTTGATTAAAACATGGTACCACTGATGTACGAACGTACAAACTCCAACTCATCCGGAGTAACGCCTCAAGATCTGATGTATGCGGTACCTGTGGGAACACACATTCAGACACAGAAACATCAGGCAGGTCCACTTGTACCCCCAGATCTGAATGCGTACACATACGCAGACCCGTGCACACACACACATAAGCAGCGATCCCCTTCTTGACAAACATCCCTTTTTTGCTGCCTTGTCTTACATGTAACCATGGCCCCAAATTAAAAACTGTGCTTTGTTTTTACTAAAACCCAGGCCAGTTCAGTTTTTACTCTCAGGAAGAAATTTCTTACCTGGCTACTATCTGTATCTGTCTTAGTCAGTAGCTGATAGGCCCTCCTTGGGTTATTAACCAGTTAGTTTCTCCCAAAAAGGAGACGATTTCGCTTCTAACATTACTCAGGGTGTCAAGACATGCAGGTACCAGATCCTCTCATCCTAGTTTATCTTTCAGTTAATCTCTAGATTTCTCGGCTCCAGCTGTCAGCTGGCTTCCACTTAATAACACATTTTTATCTGTTGTTATTGGTGATGGTGGGTTTTTTGGGAGGAGGTGTGTGTCAGTAACAATTCAATCACCAATATAATGATGACAGAACTGACAAATTCTGCATTAATGGATTTCCTTCCTGCACCTAGGCTCCAAGCTGCCAAAAGCCAGAAACAGTAAAATAGATTCCAGGCAGTTACAGGTTAAGGATCATTTGCATAAATTAGCAAATTTTGCAAATGAATTCATCTAGTGAGAAGTAAGACACGGGACACTGCATTTTAATAATTGACATTCCACATGAAATGCCTTGTTCTTGAGGAGGAAATTGAGCTCCAGGTTGCTATTAGAACCAGCGGAGCAGCACAAGTGGAAAGAAATGCCATCCCCCATTATGTGAGTTACCGCTCTTGCATAACAACTACCCGCATTCTGGTGGACTTCTTTTAATAAAAGTACTAGTGCGTGCTCACTGAGAGGGAGAATCGCAAGGAATCTACTTATCAGCAGCATCGAACAGGAAATGAACATAAAGAGTTCTCTAGGATGCGGCCAGTAACTCTGTACATTCTCTTTCCAAAGTCATCTTTCATTTTCCATTTGGTTTGTCAGCCGGTCACCCCGCCCCCTTCCTTTCCAGTTTTATGAAACACTTAGGAGATTATTTAAAACGTACAGAGTGTGGGTAAATATTTTTAATTATCCAATTTGGAGGTTGTCTCTCATCCTGTTGCTTAAATTACAAATAAAGATAAGTGGGCTGTGTTGCTGCCTCCTTCTGGCCTAATTTGTTTAAGAACACACCACATTGCAGATATTGGTGGGAATGCCAAATTAATGCCTTTCCTAAGGTGTTAGCCAGCCAGTCAAAGTCCGGGTATCCAGAATGTCGGAAGTACAAACTGCTCACCTATACAGTCCAAGAGCTGGAAACAAGTCCACCCTTAATAGTGTTTCCTGGCATAATTTATAATTAACATAAAGTGAATTAAATCACTCACTCGATAGACTTTTTTCCAAGTTCATGTAGAGTAAGCGTGTGATATCGATTAATTCTCAGTGAACTGCAGCAGCCAATAAAATTTCTCCCAGACACTGGTAATAATCCAAGATATTGATGGAAGAAGTATCATCATTAATATGGGTATAAGCCTCAAATCATGTACAGAGAACAGGCAGACACAGTTCCTTCCTTGGAAAAGGAACACGATTATTGCTAGCTGCCTGTTGTTCTTTCCAATTTGTTAAGCTTTCTGTCTGTTCTCACTTTTCATACTGATAGCCTTTTAATTTTGCCTGCACCAACGAAATTCCCCTAGTGGAGCTGTCTGTTTTCACAGGTTATCTAATCTGAAAAAGTTAATACACATGAACAAATTAAACAGATTCAAATAGAAAGGATGGATTATATTGCCCATATAATCGAGACATTTTCAGTGGCCTTTTTACATGTTCACAACCACAAATAACTGATATATTAAAAAATTAATGCAACCAGATCTTCTGTCTGTATAATTCAAACAGGCATCTTAACTGATATTTGGGGGGAGTTTTTTTTTTTTTTTTTCTGAATTAACCAGTTGATTTTGGTACTATGTAGGCAAAGCTCCAAAGCCCTACATGTCTTTGTTGATAATATGTGATTATAAAAGAAAGGAACCGACGGCCATTTGATTTATCACTTCTGAGCTTGTGTTAAATGACATGTCACTGATTCACCAAGCTTTTCCTAAACAATAACACCTGTTAGCCATAAATGTTTATGATTTTATATGCATCTTTCTTTCACCTAGGGAATACTAGTTGCTCTCGGGTTAAATAAGTTTGATAGTTTGAGAGGACAATCTTTTGTCTGTGTCTTCCTCGGCATGCTTATGGCAATATCAAATGAGGGAATCCTGACAAGCCTGTTGGCTTGTGAGATGAGCTGCCTTGGCTCTTCTCCCAATAAAGGGTGTGTTCAGACTTGGCTTATTTATAGACCAATAAAGAGAAGTTTCCACTGTTCTCTTCAGCAGGCTGAGGATAAATAGCTCTTCCGTTTCTAACATTTAATGTTCACAGACACAAAAACAACTGCTCTGAATATTAAGCCAACATTCGTATTTTTTTTTTTCCTATGAAGGGGAGAAGTCCTTGACTATGAAACAATGGAGGGTCCAGATATAATCTTTCCCATTTTACAACTGTTTTATTGCATTTTGTTTTCCTTAACAAAGAGGCACTCTAGCCTTAATCTGGTTACTGGATGAAGCATCAACTCACGTGCTTCAACAATTTTCTCTGCAACCTGAGAGCTTAGGAGTCCGTGGAATGAAATCTCATTCCTGAAGGCAGTGCAGCCATAGCACCAAATGCCCTCTGACAAGGCTGTTACTGCTGGGTTGAGCGCAGCAAATGCTTTCTGTTTTCACATTCTAGAGCAAGGAATAGCATAAATTATCCCTAACTCTTGATTCTGTGATGAAGTAGCCATCTGGTCTGATAGTACTGTGACAGTGATATAGGAGTGAACACTCTATGCTTGGTCTACTGCACAGAAAAGGACAATAGGACATATTTTAAAATGTCAGGATCCATCAGAACCATATTCAGGAAAGTTCTATTTGTGAAAATAGATAGTATTGAAGATACATTATGATGCAAATCTAATCATGGCTGCTGGGCTGCTGAATTAAATTAAGGACAAATCTGAATGTCTCCAATTAAAAATGTGTTACTCCTTTTCCTGCCGTGTTTGCCATCTCTGTAAAAAGATGCTTTATTATACTTCTTTCAGGAGGTTGTGTCACAAGGGCTGTTGACCTACCTACTCCTCTCCTTTGTTACGTATATGTGGAACTCTTTGGCTGTAGATGTAGGATGAGTTTAACTATTTCCAGTCAGTTATTAGTGAAAATTGTGTTCACCACTATATGTGTGTTAAGGTATATGCATCACTGGCGTGGGGGCTATTGAGAAATCACAAGTGTGTGACCACAAGGTGTGTCAACAGACTAGTAAGAGGTATATTTTTCTGATAGCCCCCCTTTGAATTTATTCATCGTCCATTCAGTCACTCAGTATTAAATGAGTACTTTTCATATACCAAGCACTGAATTTGGGGTGTCTGTGAAGTTTGGGGGAGGAGAACAATAATTTATTTTGATAGTCCTAGTGTGGTTGATGAACATTACGTTAGTATGAGTGATTTGCAGCTACACAGTGATCACCTAGGAATGCCCAGAGGCAGTGTCTGTATCATTGCTATAAGAAGACAGTCAGATGACTGTCAGGGCTGCAAGATCTTAGGTGGAACAGATGGGGAGCTGGCTGAGGCCAGGGAGAAGATGACCTGCTTATTGGGTGGGTGTTGTAGGTGCCAAAGCCAGCTGGTAGATGCTGGTATAGGCACAGAGTCCAGAAGATCTAGGAAACTTGCCTATGTTTCAAGCAGTCAGAACCAGGAGGTCTAACCCAAAGGGAAGAACACTGTATCAAGACCTGAGTAATAATGAGTACCTCTGTCTCTTAGTGGAGGACAACTTTGAATAAAAATTGAGCCTTATGAGATGCTAAGGCTGCTACTGCAGCCACCAAGAAGCCTGTGTGCAAGCACAGGTTACTATCCCCCCCCCCCCCCCCCCCCCACGGAAGCCTGTGCAGCCCGCCCCTGCCAGGGTCCCGTCATATAGGGATAACTTCCCCGGGAGAACGCACGGCACGCCTCAGGCTCATGAAACGTCATGCCAGCCTCTGCCGCCGCAGGCTCGCCCCTCATCTGTACCCCTCCCTCCCCCTGGCCTGAGTGAGCCAGAGCCCCTGAATCAGCGGCTCCTTTAACCCCGTCCTGTGTGAGCGAAGAACAGACGCCCTCCAGCAACCTGCATGCAGAGGCGGGGCCAAATCCAAAGCTGAGCCCCGTGAGCTGTGCGAACAAAGTAGAGAAAGGGAAATCTCTCCCAGCAGCCTCAGAAGCAACAGATTAAATCTCCACAGTCAACTAGATGTACCCTGCATCTGTGGAATACCTGAGTAGACAACGAATCATCCCAAATTGAGGAGGTGGACTTTGGGAGCAACGATATATATATATATTCTTCCTTTTTTCTCTTTTTGTAAGTGTGTATGTGTATGCTTCTGTGTGTGATTTTGTCTGTATAGCTTTGCTTTTACCATTTGTCCTAGGGTTCTGTCTCTCCGTTTTTGTTTTTTTTTTAGTATAGCTTTTAGCACACGTTATCATTGGTGGATTTGTTTTTTGGTTTCGTTGCTCTCTTCTTTCTATTTTTTTATTACTTTAAAAAATTAATAATTATTTTTTATTTTAATAACTTTATTTTATTTTACTTTATTTTATTTTATCTTCTTCTTTCTTTCTCTTTTTTTCTCCCTTTTATTCTGAGCCGTGTGGATGACAGGCTCTTGGTACTCCAGCCAGGTGTCAGGGCTGTGCCTCTGAGGTGGGAGAGCCAAGTTCAGGACACTGGTCCACAAGAGACCTCCCAGCTCCACATAATATCAAAAGGCAAAAATCTCCCAGAGATCTCCATCTCAACGCCAAGACCCAGCTCCACTCAATGACCAGCAAGCTACAGTGCTGGACACCCTATGCCAAAAAAACTAGCAAGACAGGAACACAATGCCATCCATTAGCAGAGAGGCTGCCTAAAATCATAATAAGGCCACAGACACCCCAAAACACACCACCAGACGTGGACCTGCCCACCAGAAAGACAAGATCCAACCTCATCCACCAGAACACAGGCACCAGTCCCCTCCACCAGGAAGCCTACACAGCCCACTGAACCAACCTTAGCCACTGGAGACAGACACTAAAAACAATGGGAATTACGAACCTGCAGCCTGCGAAAAGGAGACCCCAAACACAGTAAGTTAAGCAAAATGAGAAGACAAAGAAACACACAGCAGATGAAGGAGCAAGGCAAAAACCGACCAGACCTAACAAATGAAGAGGAAATAGGCAGTCTACCTGAAAAAGAATTGAGAATAATGACAGTAAAGGTGATCCAAAATCTTGGAAATAGAATGGAGAGAATACAAGAAATGTTTAACAAGGACCTAGAAGAACTAAAGAGCAAACAAACAGTGATGAACAACACAATAAATGAAATTAAAAATTCTCTAGAAGGGATCAATAGCAGAATAACTGAGGCAGAAGAACAGATAAGTGACCTGGAAGATAAAATAGTGGAAATAACTACTGCAGAGCAGAATAAAGATAAAAGAATGAAGAGAATTGAGGACAGTCTCAGAGACCACTGGAACAACATTAAATGCACCAACATTCGAATTATAGGGGTCCCAGAAGAAGAACAGAAAAAAAAAGGGACTGAGAAAATATTTGAAGAGATTATAGTTGAAAACTTCTCTAATATGGGAAAGGAAACAGTTAATCAAGTCCAGGAAGCACAGAGAGTCGCAAACAGGATAAATCCAAGGAGAAACACACCAAGACACATATTAATCAAGCTATCAAAAATTTAATACAAAGAAAAAATATTAAAAGCAGCAAGGGGAAAACAACAAATAACACACAAGGGAATCCCCATAAGGTTAACAGCTGATCTTTCAACAGAAACTCTGCAAGCCAGAAGGGACTGGCAGGACATATTTAAAGTGATTAAGGAGAAAAACCTACAACCAAGATTACTTTACCCAGCAAGGATCTCATTCAGATTTGATGGAGAAATTAAAACCTTTACAGACAAGCAAAAGCTAAGAAAATTCAGCACCGCCAACCCAGCTTTACAACAAATGCTAAAGGAACTACTCTAGGCAGGGAACACAAGAGAAGGAAAAGACCTACAGTAACAAACCCAAAACAATTAAGAAAATGGTAATAGGAACATACATATTGATAATTACCTTAAATGTAAATGGATTAAACATGCCAACCAAAAGATGTAGACTGGCTGAATGGATACAAAAACAAGACCCATATATGTGCTGTCTACAAGAGACCCACCTCAGACCTAGGGACACATACAGATTGAAAGTGAGGGGATGGAAAAAGATATTCCATGCAAATGGAAATCAAAAGAAAGCTGGAGTAGCAATTCTCATATCAGAAAAAATAGACTTTAAAACAAAAACTATTACAAGAGGCAAAGAAGGACACTACATAATGATAAAGGGATCAATCCAAGAAGAAGAGATAACAATTGTAAATATTTATGCACCCAACACAGGAGCACCCCAATACAGAAGGCAAATGCTAACAGCCATGAAAGGGGAAATCGACAGTAACACAATAATAGTAGGGGATTTTAACACCCCACTTTCACCAATGGTCAGATCAACCAAAATGAAAAAAAATAAGGAAACACAAGCTTTAAATAATACATTAAACAAGATGGACTTAATTGATATTTATAGGACATTCCATCCAAAAACAACAGAATACACATTTTTCTCAAGTGCTCATGAAACATTCTTCAGGATAGATCATATCTTGGGTCACAAATCAAGCCTTGGTAAATTTAAGAAAATTGAAATCATATCAAGTATCTTTTCCGACCACCACACTATGAGACTAGATATCAATTACAGGAAAAGATCTGTAAAAAATACAAACACATGGAAGCTAAACAATACACTACTTAATAACCAAGTTATCACTGAAGAAATCAAAGAGGAAATCAAAAAATACCTGGAAACAAATGATAATGAAAACACGATGACCCAAAACCTATGGGATGCAGCAAAAGCAGTTCTAAGAGGGAAGTTTGTAGCAATACAATCCTACCTTAAGAAACAAGAAACATCTCAATTAAACAACCTAACTTTACACCTAAAGCAATTAGAGAAAGAACAAAAAAACCCCGAAGTTAGCAGAAGGAAAGAAATCATAAAGATCAGATCAGAAATAAATGAAAAAATAAATATGAAGGAAACAATAGCAAAGATCAATAAAACTAAAAGCTGGTTCTTTGAGAAGATAAACCAAATTGATAAACCATTAGCCAGACTCATCAAGGAAAATAGGGAGAGGACTCAAATCAATAGAACTAGAAATGAAAAAGGAGAAGTAACAACTGACACTGCAGAAATACAAAGGATCATGAGAGATTACTACAAGCAACTATATACCAATAAAATGTACAACCTGGAAGAATTGGATAAATTCTTAGAAATGCACAACGTTCCAAGACTGAACCAGGAAGCAATAAGAAATATAAACAGACCAATCACAAGCACTGAAATTGAAACTGTGATTAAAAATCTTCCAACAAACAAAAGCCCAGGACCAGATGGCTTCACAGGTGAATTCTATCAGACATTTAGAGAAGAGCTAACTCCTATCCTCCTCAAACTCTTCCACAATATAGCAGAGGGAGGGACACTCCCAAACTCATTCTACGAGGCCACCGTCACCCTGATACCAAAACCAGGCAACGATGTCACAAAGAAAGAAAACTACAGGCCAATATCACTGATGAACATAGATGCAAAAATCCTCAACAAAATATTAGCAAACAGAATCCAACAGCACATTAAAAGGATCATACCCCATGATCAAGAGGGGTTTATCCCAGGAATGCAAGGATTCTTCAACATATGCAAATCAATCAATGTGATACACCATATTAACAAATTGAAGGAGAAAAACCATATGATCATCTCAATAGATGCAGAGAAAGCTTTTGACAAAATTCAACACACATTTATGATTAAAACTCTCCAGAAAGTAGGCATAGAGGGAACTTTCCTCAACATAATAAAGGCCATATATGACAAACCCACAGCCAACATCGTCCTCAATTGTGAAAAACTGAAAGCATTTCCACTGAGATCAGGAACAAGACAAGGTTGCCCACTCTCACCACTGTTACTCAACATAGTTTTGGAAGTTTTAACCAAAGCAATCAGAGAAGAAGAAGGAATCCAAATCGGAAAAGAAGTAAAGCTGTCACTGTTTGCAGATGACATGATACTATACATAGAGAATCCTAAAGATGCTACCAGAAAACTACTAGAGCTAATCAATGAAATTGGTAAAGTAGCAGGACACAAAATTAATGCACAGAGATCTCTGGCATTCCTATATACTAATGATGAAAAATCTGAAAGTGAAATTAAGAAAACACTCCCATTTACCATTGCAACAAAAACAATAAAATACCTAGGAATAAACCTACCTAAAGATACAAAAGACCTGTATGCAGAAAATTATAAGACACTGATGAAAGAAATTAAAGATGATACAAATAGATGGAGAGATATACCATGTTCTTGGATTGGAAGAATCAACATTGTGAAAATGACTATACTACCTAAAGCAATCTACAGATTCGATCCTTATCAAACTACCACTGGCATTTTTCACAGAACTAGAACAAAAAATTTCATAATTTGTATGGAAACAAAAACAACCCCAAGGGCTTCCCTGGTGGTGCAGTGGTTGAGAGTCCTCCTGCCGATGCAGGGGACATGGGTTCGTGCCCCGGTCCAGGAAGATCCCACATGCCGCATAGCGGCTGGGCCCGTGAGCCATGGCTGCTGAGCCTGTGCATCCAGAGCCTGTGCTCTGCAACGGGAGAGGCCACAACAGTGAGAGGCCTACGTACCACAAAAAAAAAAAAAAAAAAAAGTCTACAAACAATAAATGCTGGAGAGGGTGTGGAGAAAAGGGAACCCTCTTGCACTGTTGGTAGGAATGTAAATTGATACAGCCACTATGGAGAACAGTATGGAGGTTCCTTAAAAAACTAAAAATAGAACTGCCATATGACCCAGCAATCCCACTACTGGGCATATACCCTGAGAAAACCATAATTCAAAGAGTCATGTACCAAAATGTTCATTGCAGCTCTATTTACAATAGCCAGGACATGGAAGCAACCTAAGTGTCCATCAACAGTGAATGGATAAAGATGTGGCACATATATACAATGGAATATTACTCAGACATAAAAAGAAACGAAATTGAGTTATTTGTAGTGAGGTGGATTGACCTAGAGTCTGTCATACAGAGTGAAATAAGTCAGAAGGAGAAAAACAAATACTGTATGCTAACACATATATATGGACTCTAAAAAAAAAATGGTCGTGAAAAACCTAGGGGCAAGATGGGAATAGAGACACAGACCTATTAGAGAATGGACTTGAGGATGCGGGGAGGGGGAAGGGTAAGCTGTGACAAAGTGAGAGAGAGGCATGGACATATATACACTACCAAATGTAAAATAGATAGCTAGTGGGAAGCAGCCGCATAGCAAGGGAAATCAGCTCAGTGCTTTGTGCCCACCTAGAGGGGTGGGATAGGGAGGGTGGGAGGGAGGGAGATGCAAGAGGGAAGAGATGTGGGGACATATGTATATGTATAACTGATTCACTTTGTTATAAAGCGGAAACTAACACACCATTGTAAAGCAAGTATACTCCAATAAAGATATTTTTTAAAAATTGATCCTTTATTATCTTAATTCTAATAGATACACTGTTTCTGTGTGGGGCCCAGATATTGCAAAATAGTCATTGCTTTTCTTTTTGAAGGAGTAAGGAACTCACATATTTAGTAGTTATTGAGTGCCTGTTCTATGCCACAAATAGCTCAAATTCACCATGCACAGAACAGCCCCATTGCCTCCTCCACACTCAGCCTTCTCTTGCTCTCTCCCAGGGAATATGGCTCCATTATCACCATCTCCCAAGCCTGAAACCTGGAAGTCATCACCAATCACTTACAACTCTCTACCCAACTATCAATAGCTCACCAAGTACGGTAGAGCCTATCATCAAGTATTTGATCACTATCCTCACCACTGCCATAATTCCCAAATCATCATCTCTGGACTGCAATCGCTTCCCCGGTGAGGTCTCTAAGATGAAAATCTAATAATGTATTGTCCTGAAATGAATCCCACGATGACTCTACATTGACTCTGGAAGCAAATCTAAGATCTGGCCACTGTCCATTTCCCCAGCCTCATCTCCCACTCCTCCTACCCCCTGAAGTATCATTACAGCCAGGCTCAACCACTTGCACACTGCCTTTGTCTTCCAGAGTATAGCCTTCCACTGGGGGGGGGGGGGGGTCTTCCCATTTCCTTTATTCCAATCTCCATCTAAATTAACAAGATTTTCTGCTTCCTTTCTAAAAGTTGTCTCAAAGGTAAACCAGGCCCTTGTCTAGGAGCATTGCTCCCCAGGCCTTAGTCTGGTTGCTTTCCTTCCTCCCCACACAAGAGATTATCTCTTGATAGTCTCACCCACTTCGAGAAGAGAATTCTGCTGCCTCCCTGAGCAAAATGCCTCTCAACCCTGGATTCCCTTTGGAAGGGAGAGGTTTGCTTCTTCCTCAGAATATTCCTAGAATCTTATGCTTGGCACCATGAAAAGCCTCTTACTCAAGTGAAACCCTACTTCCTGCCTACATGTGGTGTGTCTTTGACCTTTATCACCCAAACAGTAAAACAATATCTTTACCAAAAAGTAATCTTAATATTCATACAACAAGAATAACTTATAAAAAATGAGGGAGAAGGAATTATTTTATGAGTTATATTCTGCGTTTGTGTGTCTAATCATAAGCATGGATGTTATGTATACATTTAAATATGTCCCATTAAACAGGAGCTTTTTAAAAAAATAGTAACATTGAAAGAGGCTGTATTTTCACAGAATCAGATGCAGTAAGTTTGCAGCACTCCCTCAGAATGCTGAAAACTCCCTGAATCAGGCAGGTGCTGTTCACTGAATATCCATGCGTCCCCATCCTGTGTGATTGCATCTGGGCAATGGGCCATGAACAAGAGGCACTCCTGGGCTGAAGCATTCAGGAATCAGTGTGCAATGCTCTGACTCTCTTTTCTCCTGCCATTATACAAAGAAGGGCATGTACTGAGATGGAGGATCCATATGATACAAACAGCCTGGGTCTCTGTGTCACAGCATGGAGGGCAGCTCCCCTGAAGTGTTAGCTGACTAACATTAGGACTTAGCAGGAATAAGAAATAAACCGTTATTGTGTTAAGTAACTGGGACTCCAGGGTTATATTTTTACCACATCAGAGCCCATGCTATCTTGACATAAACATTCCATTATCTCAGATTCCAACATACACAGAATACTGAAGGATATTTAAAATTGATGGAGGTATTGATGTAGGGAATCATACCAATTAATGTCAGTTTTTATAAAGATTCAGTTCATCTTATCTGAATATACTGGAGACAAGGAGAATATCAATAAGTAACCTGAAAGCGTTCAATGCTGGCATATTATTTAAGTTTATATGAACTTTTATCACTGAAAGTCTAGACAGGTTAAGAAGTTGGACTCACACCAAAAACACATGCACTGCAGCAAATCATTTTGAAGACTCAGTAGAAGCTTTAAATATAGGTTATGTAAAATGAAACCTTTTATATCTAAATTTGATTAAAGCCCGGCAGTTCAAAGAAGATTTAGGGCACAATTTGTCTGATGGAACTACTTGCGGCACAAATCTATTCAATTTTGGAAAATACATTCCATATTGAAGAGACTGTTTTCCTTTCTATGGTGGATATATAATCCACATTCAGCCACTAATCATCAAATTCTTGGTCTTTGGAAAGATGTTGAACTTGAATATCTTCTCTTTGTTGCCCACTTATTAATTACTAACGGTTTACCTGCCTCCTGCACCTCAGCCTTAAAATAGTAGTCAAAGCAAGACAGCAACCTGGTAAGTTTTATAGTTTTGTTTCAGTTCTGACAAACATAATGTTAACAGTAAGGGTTACTGGTTGACTATATAGATCATTAAAAAAATATTTTAATAATCTGGTCTTGAGCAGCACTGCATCCTGCTGAACCAGAGGAGGTTGCTGCAAGTTTTATCTCCATGAAATTAAATTAATGTACCGGTCGAATGAAATTATTTCATACTGTAAATTCTTTTTGAATGCTAAAACGAGGAAATTCTATCTGAGGAGTAGAGAAACAAGTTTAGCAGGATAGGGACCCCCAACATTCACGATGATAACGTAAAGATTTTTCTCCTGGAGTCTTTTTCCACTGAAGTCAAGCAATCGTTTGCATTTGTGTGGCTGGTGGTTGGCAGATCCCATCTAGAGAGAGTTCTCGAGGGTCTACAAACTGTGTAACAATCATTGTAGTACTGGGGAAAATAGCTCACTCTGATGTTAAAGGGAACGTTTCCCTATGTGGGAGACTAAATCCCGAAGTCTTTACTGACCAAGTCAGACGATGCTGCAAGCTGTTCAAGTATATTTTTCATAAAGAGAGTTGCTACAAAGAGATAGCACATTTCTTTGTGCTGTCTTTATGCTGTCCTCTGAGGCTATCTTATCTAACTTTGTTGGCTTTTGTGGGCTTCATGGTAGTGCTTGCAAATCCAAGAGAGGATGAAAAGTCACACAGTCACCAAACCCAGAGCAGGCAGTGTCTATTTCAACTCCGTTATTCCTCATATGTGATTAACAGGGATGCCCGGCCCAAGAGTCAGGTGTTGGATCACAGAGGGTCACCTACAAAGTGGCATCTTTGCTGCATCCTAGAGACCTGAGTTTTACCACTGCTACTGCAGAACACTCTCAGCTCTGACTGGTCAGCGCACACCACGGCTTCCAGAATCCAGGAAGTCAGCCAGTCTGTCTTTTTTTTTCTTTCTTTTTTCTTTATCCATTCATTTACCTACTTAATTTATTTATCCGTGGCTGCGTTGGGTCCTCGCCACCTCGTGCGGGCTCCCTCTAGCTGCGGCAAACGGGGGGCCACTCCTCGCTGCAATGCACGGGCCTCTCACCGCGGTGGCCTCTCCCGCCATGGAGCACGGGCTCCAGGCGTGCGGGCTTCATCAGCTGTGGCTCGCGGGCTCGAGAGCGCAGGCTCAGTAGTTGTGGCTCACGGGCCTAGCTGCTTCGCGGCACGCGGGATCCTCCCGGACCAGGGCTCGAACCCGTGTCCCCTGCACTGGCAGGCAGACTCCCAACCACTGCGCCACCAGGGAAGCCCCCGGGAAGCCCCCAGGAAGCCCCCAGGAAGCCCCCAGTCAGTCTGTCTTCGAGCTTGGGTTGACAACAGCGCTTACTTTATTCACACCCCATAGAGACTGTTGGCAGTAAGAAGCTGACAGGCAGTATAGCTCTTGACTCTAGAGCTTAAAGAGCAGGATTTAGAGACCCTTTCTGAGCAAACTTGCTGTGTGAATCTGTATGACTAACTCTTGGCTCGGTCCCTCCAAGAAGAAAAGAGATGTACCCAGGGATCTGCCTGGTAGCATAACTGTGTTAGTCACCTTTGGATGCCCCTCTTTCCATAGCTCACCTTGGGGAGAACAGTGGAGTGGAGGCCATAGGAACTGTAGATGAGTCTTAGGTACGGTTCTCTGAGAAAGAGACTCAGAGACAGCAACTTACATGGAGAGGACTCATTGGTCAGAGCTCAAGAGCCACACCTGTAAGAGAGTAAGGGAAGGAGGACTGTGCAGAAGGGGAAGTTGAGCTGTGATGAGGTTGCAACAGGAGTCTCAGATGAGCCTTTAGGGAGGTCTGGAGCTAGGATGGCCTGATTCAGACACACCCCCAAATTGAGGCAAGGATGCTGGGCTTTGTACCCACTTATAGTCCAGGCACTAGATATGGGTTGTCTCCAAGGAAGACACGTAACCTTGGGTAAGGCAGCTTCCTTTGGTCAGGGCAATTCCTGAGGAGAGTCTCAACCATGAGCTGTCAGCAGACAGCACTCCTGGCAGCTGCAGGGAATGACACCATGATCAAAAAGGAGGAAATTTATTTTACTGAAGTATAGTTGATTGACAATAAATTTATTTTATTGAAGTATAGTTGATTGACAATGTTGTATTAATTTCTACTGTACAGCAAAGTGATTCAGTTATACATATGTATACATTCTTTTTCATATTCTTTTCTATCATGGTTTGTCATAGGATATTGAATATAGTTCTCTGTGCTATACAGTAGGACCTTGTTGTTTATCCATTCTCTATGTAATAGTTTACAACTGCTAATCCCAAACTCCCAATCCATCCCTCCCCCACTCCCCATCCCCCGTGGCAACCATAAGTCTATTCTCTATGTCTGTGAGTCTGTTTCTGTTTCATAGATAGGTTCATTTGTGTCACATTTTAGGTTCCACATATAAGTGATATCATATGGTATTTGTCTTTCTCTTTCTGATTTACTTCACTTAGTATGATAATCTCTAGGTCCATCCATGTTGCTGAAAATGGCATTATTTCATTCTTTTTTATGGCTGAGTAGTATTCCATTGTATATACCTACCACATCTTTTTTATCTATTCATCTGTTGATGGACTTTTAGGTTGGTCCCGTGTCTTGGCTATTGTGAATAGTGCTGCAATGAACATTGGGGTGCATGTATCTTTTCAAATTATAGTTTTCTCTGGATATATCCCAGGAATGGAATTACAGGATCATATGGCAACTCTGTTTTTAGTTTTTTGAGGAACCTCCATAGTATTTTCCATAGTGGCTGTACCAATTTACATTCTAAAGGGCTAATTATTAAGTAAGCAGTAAGACCATACTTTATTAGAGAGGTAAGTGAAGTGACTCTGATTTTGCTTACATGACCTAGTAATAATCAAGCCATCTATGGTCCACCCACTAAAATTGCTCCAGTTTGGAGTGGAACCCTGAATTGGTTATCTTTCAGACCAAACTTGACCTTTAAGGTCTCTGTGGGAGGCATACTCACAGCCCATGATTATCAGGTCCCCAGCAACAACCTTAGATCTTGGGCTTTCAGAAGACTACCAGACTCAAATTTCCCTTGTAAAGAGACATTATAAGGATAGAGCCCATGGGAGCCCTTGCCATTAATAGTTTCAACCTGAATGACTTCTCAAGGTCAATTCAGGTCTTATACTACATTTAAATAAATGCATATACTTGTACATCATCAGAAATTCAGAAAATAGAGAATGACAAAAATGAAGAATTAAAATTACCTCTAATCCCACCACTGCTTACATAGTAGTATATATTGATCGTTCTAGTTTTGTTTTTTTTTTCCTACCCATATGCAAGTCCTATTTTTAAAAAGTAATTTTACTGTGGAGACAGACAGTTCTGGATTCAAATCCTGGTTCCACCACTTACTCATGGTGTGACCTCCAGTAATTTACCATTGATTTTTTTGTTCATGTATAAAATGGGAATAATTACACTCATGGAATTTTGTTAGGCTTTAAAATGAGGTGATATCTGAAAACCATCTACTTCCACAGCCTGGTGCAAAACAAACGTTCAATAAATGTTACATACTTTACTTCCCCACCCAAGTGGCTAAATTGGAAAAACCACATAGAACCCAACTTCAAGAACTGAGTTATGATCGGAGAAGAACCTCCTTAAAAAGATCTCAAGATTCATTGCTTAAATTAATTCCAAACTTTTTCAAGCTATTAAGAGGCAATGCACAATTTGATTCAGATATGTAACATGAGGCTATGTAATTAAACATACATATCCTGAAATTAATTTTACATTCGCTTTTATAATACGGTACACTTATATAGAATAACACATGGCTCTTGATTAAACAGCAGACTGCCGTGCAATCAAACAGCTCAAGATAGACCATAAAATGAGAAAATGCAGCATCCGCACCAAAATATGGTTATGGGATTTTAATATTCACATCCACACTCTTACCTAGGTAACATAAAAATAAATGTTTCAGACAGAAAATGTTAAGAAAATATTAAGCATTAGGTATATCACATTCGTGATTAAACACTATTGGTTCATCTAGATTTATTGTAAGTAAGACAAGAGAAATTTGAAGATTTGTCTTTCAAAGTGGAGTTAATTAGGACCAATATAATTTTGGTTTAAAATTTTCAATTATGGAAGTAAAAAACCTTTAAGGTCATTTGAGTTTATTATTTTCTATATTTCTTAGATTATTTTCAAAATAAAATCTACTGAACTACGCACATATTATGATGGAAATATTTTGTAAATCTCAGCTCTACATAATCCAAACTCTTGCACAGTTATGGGAGGAGGGAAGGGATACGTCAGATCTGCAGATGATTCTCCAAAATCTTGTTTCACTCTTTAATGTGATTTGCTCCCCTTCTACAAATCTTTATCTGAGCAGTAAAAAAGACAGTAAAACTGGCCATTTGAATTTCATTTTACTCCCCGTCCTATGTTGGAAGGCTTCTGAGGTAGGGAAAACCTGTGCTCTACTCACACTCAGGTGCCCCCTGTTCCTTACACAAAACTTCTTTCCCCTCAATCTAATCCTGCTCAAAGGAGACCTAGCTAAAATTCCCCAGAGTTTTCAATGTAAGCTTTTTGTTGAAGTATGCCATGTTGCGAGATAACGCTCTGGGGGGGTCTCACGTTTCTGCCTATCTTATGAGGAGAGAGGCACCAATAACTTTTGTTCTCGACTATCTTTGCAAGGATGATTATGAAGAGAACAGCCTTGGAAGATAGTGTCTCCCTCCCAAGTGAAGGACAGGCTTGTGTACTATCTACTATAATGAAGATATTGTCTCCCTCCATGCCAAACGTGGGGCAGGTTTGCTTGTATTCCATACTGTATGAAAGATTTGGGCTCCCTCAGCTGACACAAACCCATTGTGTGTGCAGCATCCATCTGAGCCTCCCCTGGGCAACTTTGAGTCGGGGGAACAAGGGAAACCAGGGCAAACACAAAGCTCATGCTGCTGGCCGGGCTGTGAGTCGTCAATTCCTTTGTCTCTGACCCAGGGATATCAGGTCTCCCGCCAGCATCCACGAAACCGTGGCAGGCTTGCAACGAGGACAGATCTCAGACCCTTCACAGTTCTTGACATATGGTACATTAAAATGGTGCCCAGATCCTAAGAGTACAGATGGGTACATTTTAATGATGTGAACACATTCACCTAAATAAAACCCAAGAAACAATGTAACCAGAATCTCAGAATTCCCCTCCTGCTTCCCTACCAGTCACAACCCCTCTACCTCTGACTTCTAACACCAGAGGTTAGTTCTGCCTTTCTTGAACTTCAGACAAATGGAATCAGACAGTGTGTATTCTCCTGTGTGGCTTATTCTGCTCAATATTATGTTGGTGAAAGTTATTCATGTTGTTGCAAATAGTTTCTTCATTGTCATTACTGAGTGGTATTCCGTCATGTGAGTATACCACGTTTCCTGAATCCCGTATCTTCTTCTGAACTCCCGCAATCCCTTATTAGTACCTTTCTTGTTCCACTCACCACTTTTTACCCTGTGTTTTAGTTATTAAAGTATATATTTATTATTGCCTGTCCTAGACTATTCACTCCTTGCAGACTTAAGCCTCAAGAGAACCTGAGCACTGTATTCATTCATTCATTCAACTATTCTAGAAACATTCATAGAGAGCCACTGTGTCTGCAGTATGTTAGAGGCCAGCATTGTCCTCATTCACGTAATGAATACTAGAAAATATTTGGCGAATGCTTGAGTGGGAAATAGCAGGAAGCAAAGCTAAAAAAGTCCACAGGGAAGTGGCTGAGGAAATTTACCAAGTAGAAAATGTGTCTTGACGAGAGCTGATTGTATTGCATGAGGAATGAGACTAGTTTTTACCAAAGATTCAAGGACTTGTATGGCAAACTGCCTAGTAAAATCTTCACATGATTATCCTGTGGGCATCTTAATGAAAGAAAACTTGTGATTTACACACCCCCAAATTTGTCCACAAATCTTTTCCATCTCATTAAAATGCACCACAATCCATTCAGTTGCTCAAGCAAAATATATTAGCATCATTTTCTCTGTCTTTTATTCCGAACATCCAGCGAATTAATAAGCCCCGTGGACTCCATCTCTAAAGCACATTCCAAATCTGGACTCGTGTCCATCTCTGCTACTGTTTAGTCCTGATCATTTCCCTACTTCTCGTCTGCTCAAGCCACAAAAAAACCACAGTTATCCTTTGGAAACATAAGTCAGGTCATATTACATCCTTGCTTAAAACCCTCTGATAGTATCTCATTGCTCTTAGAACAAAATGCAAACTCTTTACTCCAGTTTTAGAAGTACATTCTTAAATGTGACTTTATCTTGTCCTCATCTGCTCAGTTCCAGCCACCTGGCCTCTTGTTCACCAAGCTTGCCTTGCCTTATGGACTTTGCTGAGGTGAGTTTAAAGGAAATAGGTAACACATGCACATTGATGATTTAGGGTCTTTCTATGACAAAAGAGTGAGACCATACCGGACTTAGCAGTGAAATCAAGTTCCTCTGCTTTTATAGTTTCTTTTCCTTCTGTAGGCTCCAAGAATGCATGCAGTAATAACACATTGAGCCTGAGAACCATTCCCAAATTTAAAGGTGCTTGAGAACATACTATAGTATACAAGAAAATTAAATAGCTGGTTTTCCCCAGGACCTTCATTGTCATGTTTGAGCTGCATTCACAGGTATTATTCATAGCATGTCTAGCACCATGATGACCTTTCAGATCTTATTAGCTTTGTTGAGGTTGGTAGAATTACATTTACATTGATTTCTAAAGGGCGGTGTATTTGAGAGCATGCTTGGATGGTGTTTACCAAATGGGGCTGACGGGGTAAACATAGATAAAGAATTAAGAATGCTCCAGAGCCAGCCAGATGATAAAGGCAAATCTTATTTAAGAATAATTGGATTTATGTTACCCATAAATCTGAATTGTATCTGGGAAATTCTCCTTTATATCCAATCAGTGTATGGATGGGGTTAGAATAGGAATAACATCTAATCTCTCAAGATCACTGCTTGACCATGGAGAATATTTCCTATTTTGTTTCCAGCACAGAAAACTGAGAAATTCCAGTGTGTGACCATAGTGCAGCCTCTGTTCAACTCATGATGGATGTCCAATACCTATTAAATGACGTCACTTGGACAGAAGTCTCTGACAATGTGGGAAGTCAACCCATTAATGTTCATTATTATAGGATTTTCATCTGAACATGTGTCATCTTGACTTAGTCAAAAGATTTTACTTGGTTGGACATTCGGATTGGTGATGATACGTGTGATACACTCTTAGGTCTGAGCAGCTTCTGAATTACACATGGCCAGACAACCTCTCTACAGGAGGCTGATGGACCAGTGGCTAAGAACCAGGGTCCAAGTGTGGGAGACAAATATACCTGGGTTTGAATCTTGGCTCCATTCCTTACTGGCCATAGGCTTTTGGGTAAATTATTTATCTTTGCCGCATTTCAGATTCCCCACCTGTAAAATGAGAGTTAATGATAATGTCTACTTTTTAGAGGCCTTGTGAGGATTCTGTGAGGGGAGGCATATAGAGAGGTGAAAGGGTTGTGAGTGCTGCCTCTTCCCACCCCACTGCCAGCTTGACTGACTGACGTAGAGTTTCTTGTTTCTGAGTGTTGCCAGCCCACCTGAACCTCCACCATTAGCATCAACGGGTGGGGACTTGCCCAGCATCCATGCTGGCCCAGTGAGCAAGTTTGAGGTCAGGTCCCGGCCAGTCTCACCTCAGCTGTGTCTCTGAGAGCAGCTGGCCCTTCCCTGCCTTTCTCCTCTGTGCCTCTTTCCTCCCCTCTCTCCTCCTCCTGCATCAGTAGTGGGTTTCTAGGAAAAGGACCTGCAGTCCAGAGACATGTTTAGGTGAAGTAATATCTCAACTGTACAGTAAACAATTGTAGTGGCCCCCTATTCCTGGCTCTGTTTTTTTTTCCTGAAAAAATGCAGACCGCACTTTATTTAAGAAGGCTCTCTGAATATTTTTAAGGTTATACCAAATACAGAGACAAATAAAAGCCAACACTGTAACTTGTTACACCACATGAAACAGGAATTGGGTAGAACTTGTGCATCTCAGAACCCAACAGCCAACTTGGGAGAAGCTGATATCTTTGCAACCTTGCTTTCAATGCATTTATATAGATAATAACATTATTACACAACTTCTTACTGTTACTCTTTGAGTCATCACAGGCCTTACAACCTTTCGTTTTTATTAAAATTCCAACTTTCCCTTTCACCTATTCTATTTTATAAGATGAGATAGGTGAGTGGAATGCAGTGGAAATCACTTCTCATTTCTCATTTTTTCTCCATACTTGACTCTCAATCTGTTCTTACTGTGATTATACTTCCAAAGTGAATTATTTGTCAAACTCAATAAGCATTTCCTTTCTAATTGCCTGACTCAGTAGAGATGTTGTAACTTAAGGGACGGGTATAGCCTGGAGTGTTAATCCTTGGCAAAGCATGGCCCAGTGGTCACTGTACAAAAAGTGGGTGAATCCTTCAGAGCCTTGGAAACCCAGAGTCTAGTTTCGAGTCTGAGACTCCAAGTCATAATGCAGCTTTGAGGGTCCAGCCTTCTGCGTCTTTGAAAGTGAAAATTAAAGCTTTAACTTCTCTTGAGAAGTTTAATAATGAACTTCCTCAGCCTCTTTTACTATATAAAACTCTGATGTAATATATTCCTGGTAGGTCACATGTAAATTTGTGGACCACAAATTGACAAATACCCTAAACCCTCTTCACCTGGCCCTGTTTTTCCTCCTACTGCTCTGATCTCTTATATGTCTGTTTCTCTTCACCTCCTTCCAGCAGCCTCTGGTTTCACCTCCTTTCATTGCATGTTCTCCCATCATTTGCAGAAGCCCAGTGCCGCAACTCAATGTACAAGGCTCTCAATCAGAAATATTATTAACGACTGGTACTGACCAGTCAGAAGGGTCTGTGGCAGAGGTAGCTCTGGGGCAGAATCCAGAGACCCCTGCAGGCCAGGAGTCAATCCTTCAGTTGTTGGACTCTGAGGGGAAATCCTGGAGGGGCCCCCGGGAAGGGACAGAGCAACCAGGTGGCAGCCTGGCAATGGCCCACTCAGGGGGTTTGGGCAATGGCTATTTACACAGAAATACTTTAGCTGTTAGGCTGTACCTGTGTGTACCATTTAAATATCAGCCCTGATCCCAGCCGTCTCCATTTTCAAAACAAGTTACCATTTAATTTTTCTTCTTTCCCTTTTTCTCCCCTTCTCCTCTCGTCTTTTGTCCATTCTTTCATCTGGTAAACCTCAAATAACACACACACACACACACACACACACACACACACACACACAGGGCAAAATACCCACTCCCTCTTGCAAAGAAGTCAGGTGGAGCCCGGGCTCAGGAGATTTGAGGCGAGTCTGTTCATTTCCTAGGGCTGCTGTAGCAAAGTACCGCAACGGCTCCCAGTTCTGGAGTCTGGAAGTCTGAGATCAAAGTGTTGGCAGGGCCACGTGCCCTCTGAAACCTGTAGGGAAGGGATCTTCCAGCTTCCGACAGTCCCAGACGTTCCTTGGCTCGGACAGCATAGTCTCTGCCCCCATCTTCACATAGTGCTTTCCCTGTGTCTTTTCCCACATCTTCACTCTGTATCTGTCTGTGCCCAAATTTCTCCATGTTATGAGGACACCGGTCATACTGTGTTAGGGTGCACCCTAATGACCTCATCGTAGGTCGCTTAAATCTGCAAAGGCCCTATTCCCAAATAAGGTGACATTTCTCAGATTGAGGGTTAGAACTGCAACATCTTTTTTGAGGGGATGTAATTCAACCCATACCAGGGGTTCTTCCCCATTAGGTAGTCCCTGGGTACAAAATTCATGAGATTCTCTGTCCTTGTGCCAACACCTCAATTTAAAAACTAAGAGCCTTCACTGTCTACTCAGACATAAACCATGCTGCGCTAAGGACGTTTGCTCAATTTCTGAGAGCAACAATGCTCACCAAGCTTCAATAACTTCAGAGATCTCTATGAGCAACCTACCCACTTTACAGATAAGGAAGCTGAGAGCCAGATGCATGATTTACCTGAGACTACAGAGCTTGAAGATTCACAGCCAAAAGTAGAACCCACGTCTCTACTCTCCTTTCACTATTCCAAGTAATATGAGGTAAGGTGTTGGTTTAACAAACATTGCATTTACCTTACTTGGAGGGCTGCTTTAATCTTCACCTTACCTTGTCTGTGTAAGGTAAGCTTAGACATAGCTTCTAAGATAATCCCTGAGGAAATATTTCTCAGAGACATCAGTGCATCCAATGGGTCTCTAAGAGCAATAATGAGAATCAGTGGGTAAGGCATTCTAACAATCCCCAAATGTGTTTTTAACACTGTTATTGTTGTTTTAACATTGAATACACTTAACCAGGAAATCCAAACTAATTTCTGAAGCATTCCAACTGTTGTGTTTATACCCAGTTGCCATACAACATTTGCTCCTACTGTGTTTTAGTTGGCAAGGGTTGGAGGAAGGGTTTCAGGAGCCAAGTAGCCTCAGATAGGGAATCTTTCCAATCCCCGGGGATCTGGCATAGCCCCAGAATCAATAGTCACAGGGACAGATGCCAACACTCATCTCATCCAGTGCTTTAGCTAACCTTGGACCAGCCCCCTGTTTAGACGCTGAACCTGAATAGGAAAAACCAGCTGAAAAAATAGAGCCCTGAAAATGTTATAGATAAATAAGTAAAAGCTGCACTTTTTTCCGTTAGGGAAAAAAGGGGAATACTGCAGAGGATATATTAAATGTTCACTCCCTCCCTCCAAAAATCTCAAATACAGCCATGTTGCCAATCTCCTGAATTAAAAATGGATATACATGGCAATGTTTTACTATCATTACATATTTTCCAGACACAGGGTATTTCCTACTTTCATTATACAATTTGGAGACTGTGAAATGAAAATATACATGATTTAAATGGCAGTGTATAAATCTGACATCTTTCTCTATAAGACATATCATTTATTTATCCAGCAAACTTTGAGTACCTACTATTACATACCAACACTGTGCTGGTATGAATGAATCTGGGCCCCAGAAGTGCTTAGAGACTGTCAAGGAAGATGTCCACCAACTACAGTTCGCTGTGTCACTTGCTATAATGAAAGTATATGGACAGTGCTGTAGGGGTATATATGAATGATTAATTCTGCCTCAGAAGGAGAAGTGGAAGACGGGGGGTACACGCTGAGAAAAGGTTTGGTCTAATTGGTGTTTTAGAGAGACGACCACAGCAGCAGTGCAGAGTCAGGCAGACAGCACATTCTGTGCGCCTACTCTACACCCTGGCATTTTGCGTGAACATTTTAAAATTCCTGCAGCTGTGTCTTTCTCCGAAGATAGATGGGTATGCGGAGATTCTTTGTGACCGTTCTAACATAGCCTGCTGTGAAGAGGGTAGAGCTCTGAGGGGCAAGCTTCATTTGTCTGCAGATAGACCTGGTGCAGGGTGAGCTGCAGCATTTCTGATGATGTAATACCCCGTCCAGGGAAAGGGTGCATTTGTTCACTTTTCTGACCAAGCACCACATTACAGCCTCTAACTGAGGATGTACCAGGAACTGTAGTTGTCCTAGAGGTGTGGGTATGGGGTGGGTAGAGGAGAGGTGAGGAGGAAAAGAAGGGGGCAGGGAGGAGAGCAGGATCAGAGAAGGGGGGACTGCAAGAGGGGAACTCCTCTGGCTTCATTTGGATATTGGTCTCCTGGACTCCAAATGGAAAATCGAACTGAACACCCATGATTAAAAAGTGCAATACACGGCTTCCCTGGTGGCGCAGTGGTTGAGAATCTGCCTGCCAATGCAGGGGACACAGGTTTGTGCCCTGGTCTGGGAGGATCCCACATGCCGCGGAGCAGCTAGGCCCGTGAGCCACACCTACTGAGCCTCCGCGTCTGGAGCCTGTGCTCCGCAAAAAGAGAGGCCGCGACAGTGAGAAGCCCGCGCACCGCGATGAAGAGTGGCCCCCGCTTGCCACAACTAGAGAAAGCCCTCGCACAGAAACGAAGGCCCAACACAGCCAAAAAATAAAATAAATAAATAAATAAATTTTAAAAAGAATAAGGAGACAAGAAAAATCAATATAAAATATTAAAAAATAAATGCAATACATGCTAAGAAAGTCTAAAGTTATTTATACCAGGCATTAAAGTGTTTTGCATGAGACTATAGTATGACAGAGACAACCTAAGAATTATGTCTTTCATTAAAAGGTTTGCAACTCATTGTGCTGTGATCTAACTACAGCAGTTTTCCTGTCTTGGTGACTTTTTTTAATTTTAAACAGAGCCTTACAAACCAAGGAATGCAAATGCATCAGGAACACTCAGCCTCAGGGTTTTAACTTATTGTCACGTCTTCCTAATCACTTCCTTTCAGCACTTTACCTGCTTGTGCCAGGTGAAAGGTGAATAGTTATACCGCCATTGCCCCTCAACCCCATGTCTCCTAAACCCAGCTAAAAAGTAAACTGTCATTTCTTTCTTCATTATTCAAAGTTAGCATTCGCTAGTTCAAAGCCCATTGGAGATTATGCATCAAGAATGATCTACATTAAGGTTGGGATTAAAGGAAAATCAGTTACATGAAAGAAAGGTGTTTTTGCCACAAATCTTGTGTGTGCATGTCAAGAAGTATATTCATTGCCTAATTTGAAAAGAAACCAGGACAACTCGCAGAGATATATACCTGCATCTGGCAAGTCCTTCCATAAAGACACTTTCTGTTTGAAGTTTGCCTGTGAAGTTAGAGGAAAAACATCTTTCCCTGGTGAGCACATGTAGCTTATTCAAAAACTAAATAAATAAACCAATAATGCTAGGTGTAATTCTGATTTTAGGCACTCATGAAGAATACAATCAAAAGTTGATTCATCCTAGACATGATTAGACAGGGCAAGAAAACTAGGTTTACAAGTAAGGCTGAGAGATTTCGGTTGGCTCTAAGGAGAGATTGGATGAACTTTCAAAATCCCTTCCAACCCAGTGATTGAATAAGTTTATCAATTATTGCCTAACTATATTCGTGATCTTGCAGGCTTGTTTGGAGCAACCATTTGCTGATTTGATACAAATCTTTGTGATGCCCGATGTGAATCAAGGGACCCACAATGGGCTGGGCACTAAATCAGGTGCTTTTCACAAATCGTTCCATTTACTCCTCAAATCAGTCCCTCGATTCAGATATTACAAATTTCTACTACGTGTCATCCTCTGCAGCATTATTTATCACATACTTTACACTATTATTAAACTGGACAACTGAGGTCTCAGATCTGATGCAATGCTGAATTTGAAAGTACAGTGATTATGTCCTGTGGAACAATCTAGAACACTATGAAAGTTCACAGTGCATAGAAAACAACAAAAATTAATAATGCCTGTATTTTTGCTGGACCAGTTTTGCAACATATAGAGAGAACATACTGTGAAATCAAATGTCTGATGTGAATTTACCAAGGTGCTGGTACACCGGAGCGATTCTGACTGCAGAGGCTAAGTGCCTTCTGGTCTCTGTGATGTTCCTAATTCCACCCTGGCTCCTGCCACGTCTGGCATTAGGGATGGGTTTGATAAATGTGTGTGGAACTAAGCTTAGGTACCATAACCGCTCTTCCAGGCCCCTCCTAAAGTGCCCCGAGTCCTCTCGTTTCCAAATATTATGGTGGGAAGGTCAGAGGGGTGAGACCTTTCCATGTGTTTCTGGCATCCTCTCTGATCAAGGCTTGATAAGCAAGGGTGTTATCTGAGGCCTCCAAAGCAGATGCTCAGAGTCCATTTCTACTTTTAACTCAAAGGCAGATTTTGCTCAAGGACTTTAGGGGTCTGGCTAGGGGCTCTGTGATCTGCAGACTTTGAGGAGAAGCACTCTTCTCCGGTAACCTGGGGAGGGTGCAGAATATTTCAGTGGGGAAAACATACCTCTGCCTCATAGTTTTGCACCCAGCTTAGCCATTTTATCACTTCCATCTGGCTTTGCTCTTTTATAACAAAAACATCAAAGTGGACTTGGCAAGGATCATCCCCCAAATGTGCTTTCATTGTCTAGGTTAGTGAATCTCTGTCCAGTCAATAAAGAAGAACATTTTACTGTGGTTAATGTCACTTGCTTCATGGAAAACACTAACTTAGCAACTGTACCTAACTCTGACTAAATCTAATGGCTTTATAATTAATGAGAAAATGAGCATTTGTTGAGTCCCTTAACTTGAGCCAGGCGATGTATTTATTACTACCCTGTTTTGAATTATCTGTCTTACGGGTGAGGAAACTGAGGCTCAGAAAGATTGAACAATCTGCTCACAGTCATGGAGTGAAAGTGGAGTTAGTGACTGAGTTAGGATTTTCACTCAGATCCATTGTGAGAAGTGAGCCCAACTCTTTCTACTAGACTCTAAGATCTTTATTACATCAACACAGACACAGAAGTACAGGATCCTAACTCTGCCTCTGTATCCTGACATGGTATGAGTTACTCAGGGCTGTCACTCTGTTCTAAGGAGGACACATGAAGCACTGCCCAGGGTCAATAGCCACCTCTGTGAATACAAACACTGCAGGATGGCTGCTGGGTGTGCTCGAGGTTTTGATAGAGACCCGTGGCCAACTCAGCATCCCTGAAGAGCCTGGATGGTTGTTACCACAGTGTTTCTGAGCAACACAACGCCAGGGGGAAGCCTTTGAGGCTCTGGATGGACAGGACTTTGTTGACGCAACTGAGAGAGTACTGGGGTGCTGGGGTACTGGGGTGCTGGCGAGCATTGGACAGCAGTAGCACCAACGTGCGACCACACTTTGTAAATAAAATGATTCCTGTTTTTGCCAATGAGTTCTTCCTTAAACACCTAAAATTTATACAAAAGTGTAGATGAAAATCACCAGGCTGAACATGGCTTTATCCACTGCGCACAGTACCCTCTTTAAATGAAGGGAAGTAGCTATATCATTCAAACGATCTCACACGTTTGTAGACAACCCACTCTCTTCCTTGTGGAACCAAGTTAATGAGAGAAATGAACAGAATCAGCACGCTTTTCCATTCCGTTGGCACATTTTTAATCAGCTTGGGTGAGGAGGTGTCTCTTTCTCAGTTTGGTTAAAAATACTGTATGGTTAAAAATCTAGAACTGAATTACTTATCACTTGATTGACAGAAGAGTGCTTAGGTATTACTTATTTCCCATGGAGAACCCATAAGACAGTGCAGAGCCTTGACTCTGTTTTCAGACATCAAGAAGAAGCTACAGCACAGAGAGGTCAACCATCTGCTTCCAAGTACACAGCAGGTGATGAATTCTAACACATGCTGAGTTTCGAGCCAGAGCCACTTTGCTTAAATAGCCAATAGAATGTCAGTAGGCAGAGATGTAAAAATGATAGGGTAGCAGTCCAAAAGCTTTTCTGAGATATCATGCCTATTCTCAGATGAATTCTTGAAATCACAGTTTGGAGTAAAACATAAAATCTAACAAATCTATGCTATACAAACTTCTTAATTTGCACTTATTTAACAGCATCTTGATGAAGGGTTTTGCCTGTGAAAAAGATTTCAATTTGGTAGCTACAGATATTTTTCTTTTCTTTCAGTGTGAACATTTACTAAACATCTTTCTATATGGCCTGTACTTAATTTCTGCTCACCGCCTGTAAGAAATGGAACTGAATTCAGGAGGTTAAGTGGCTTGGCTAAAGCCTTAGGGTGGGTAAGTGGTAGAACCAGTATTGGGGACTCAAGCACATGCTCTTGCCAAAACCCTGCTGGAACCTGCTCAGTTAGGCTTTCTAGAAGGGCCCCCTACTCATACGAATTGGATAGGACACGGAGACCACAAAGAAGACCCAAGCCAGACGCTCAAAGAACCCCTCACAGGCCCAAGGTTGACCCACAATAAAATGGTAAATTATGTTTTGGATGGTTTCACTGATGGTGTGGCCTTCCCCACCTCTAGGGTCATTTGGACTTCATAACTATCACCAGCAGCCTTGGAATCTCATTCTTGCCCCGTTTTTGATGCAGATATTTTCTAACTCTCTCCATCCTCAAAATCTTCCCCTTCAAAAATATCTACAGCTACCAATAGATGAATAACTAGTGAATCGGATTATCCAAGAATGTTTTTGACACTGACCCCGTAGAGACATTCTTATCCATAGACATGACTGTGGAAATTTCAGACACATCAGCAGATGAGTGGAGAAATCTTACAGGAGGATTGAGGATCTTATAGTAACCCAACAACCACTCCACCTTCCTGGACTGGATGTGGCTGGCCCTAGACCAGCTACAAGTGTGTGTCATGTCCTTGTCTCAGACTCAGGAAAAGCTAGATCAAGGAGTAGTTTGGATGATACATTTTTGATTATAAATAATGGAAACTGATAATCTAGCCTAAGGAAAAAAAGTATTTTAAGTATTAATATACGGAGGCAAGAACTCAAGGAGAACCAAGAAAAAGTTGAACAATCAAGTTTCAGAAAGAAGGAGAACAGGGACTGCTCTGGGGATGCAGGAGTAGGATTTCAAAATCTTTCCTTGCTGTTAATGTGACTCGGTTCCCAATTCCCAGACTGACTCTCAGCCCAAAGTTTTGAAAGAAGGAGCCGGACTGATCCAGTCTGAGTCAGGTAATCACTTTGATCCACTCTGCTCTAGCCTGTGAGGCAGGGTCATGAGGTCCAAACACAGTGTGGGGAGGGGAAGAGAGAGTTTTTAAAGAAAGATATCTAGTAAGAGGCAGATAGTGACCACCCTTGAATCAACTCTCTTCATTTTACACAAGTGGAAGCAGGGGCCCAGAAAGGTGACGCGACTGCCTCAAGGCCAAGTAGCTAGTAGTGGAAGAACGGACTAAGATACAGCCCCACCCTCCCGCCAGCTCCTGGGACAGGGCTCTTTGATCCATCCTGCTGCTTTTGTTCCTTGCATGTTTTATGGCCTCAATCGGTCTTCCCCCACCTGCCCTTCCCACTGCCCACACAGCAGTCTTCCCAAAGCCCGAATCTGATCATGACATTGCTCTGCTAAGTAGCCATCTATCACCTCTAGTCCAAACTCCTTAGCACTGCAGGCAAAACCCTTTTAATCCCACCTCACAGAGTGTACAAGTCTGCTCAGGCTGCCATAACAAAATACCACAGACTGGGTAGCTTAAGCTACAGAAATTAATTTTCTCACAATTCTGAAGGTTGGGACGTCCAAGGTGATGGTAAGGTTGGTTTCATTCTGAGGCCTCTCCTCTTGGCTAGTAGGTGGTTGCCATCTCACCGTGGGCTCACAAGACCTCTGCTTTGTGTACTCATGGAGAGAGACCTCTGGTGTTTCTTCATCTTCTTATAAGGACACCAGCCCTATTGGATGAGAGCCCCATCTTTAAGACCTCGTTTCACTTTAATTACCTACATAAAATCCCTGTCTCCAAATACAGTCACAGTAGGTGTAGGGGCGTCAACCCATGAAAGTTGGGGGAACACAGTTCAGTGCATAACATGGAGCTTTACCCATTCTGCAGCATGGTCACTCCCTTCCCCATCCCCCTTACATTTGGCCACTGGGCCTACCTCAGCCCAACCCCATAAGCCATGCTTTTTCAGATTCCCTCCCCTTGGAATGTATTCTATTCTTTATTCTCTGCTTGTACTTCAAGTCCCAACTCAATGGCTGTAACACCATGAAGTTTTAGGCATGGACATCTTTTGAGTTAGACAACCCCCCCCACTCCGTGCGCTACTTTAGCGCTGTCATGCCTGTGTGTCACTGGGTGTGTCCTATGTATGGGCCGCATGTATATATCATTGCCTTTGCCACATTCTATTTTAATAAATTTGTGTATGTGTTGGTCTTTTAAGTAGACTGTGAATTCCTGGAGGGTGGGAACTATCTTATTGCTTTTAATCTTCTCTCTCTCCTGTCTACCCAGTATTTGGCACATGGTAGATACTCAATAAGTATTGGTTGAATAAATAGGCAGCATGATTATAGAAAGGAAAGACTACCCACCATATTCTTTGCCTCCGTTTCATCACCATCTCTTTCAGGAAAAACATCTCATGAACGATGGAGAGATATATGTGCAACAAAAATTGAAGGAGAAAGAAAGCAGAGAGTAGAAATTCGAACATTTTTCTAAAGTGATAAGGAAAGCAGAATTTTGCTTATTCACTGATGACAATGGGGACACCGACCTCAGATTATGAGGTTGTGCACAGTGGGTCCCTGGTGCATAAACAAGGGAAGAATTAATCATACTTTTTCATGTTGCTCTCTAATACTGCTACCAGGTTATGTGGAAATTGCAGTGGGAAACCCCATGAAACACCCCGATAGGCAGATGAGAAACAAACATGATAAAATACAAGAGTACCACACCGTAAGACTCACTTTTTCATTCATTTTGACAAGGATAATGTAGTTTTAATTACTAATGATAATATGTATCACTTCCTAGTAAATGTCTTGTGGTGTATTTTGTAAACCTTTCATCTTAGAAAAGTACAGTCCTCCCAAATTTGTTCATTAAACTTTTGTTAGAAACTAAGAGGTTATTGGCTGTCAGGGGAAAATGAGCAAGTTTATGAATTGGCAAAGAGGCATTAGTAACCTTCTCCTATAGCAGTTGTGTACTATGAAAATTAGAGAGCAAGACGCAGTGGTCTTTTAAAATATTTTTATTTAATTGGCATTGTAATTTCAAAATTAATAAATTGAAGAAAGGCCGTATTCAATTCTGTCTCAAAATGACTGAATAGTTGATTAAAACCTAGTTTCATTTTCAAGGTCAAAGAAGTGGTATATAAAATGTGTTTGCAGACAAGGTAGCAGAGATAGACAATTGTTTTACTTTGTTTATGTTTTACACAACTCAGTGTTCCTATCAATGTGTGTTTGTCCTTGTAACAAATCACACACAATTATCAATAAGAATTCAAAGAATACAGCTAAGGTGTGAAATTATACAAATCGTTCCACTGCAAAGAAAAGGCCCCAGAGGTGAACTGTATATTGAATTTTTCAAAGGAAAATTATGTGTTTGTGAGTGCGTGTCTCTTGATGAAATGATTGTCATGAAAAATTAAATCTTACCTTGAAAGAAATGAGTAAGAATGAGAAAAATCACCATAAATTCTCTCTGCATAAAGGAATTGTACCTTTTTACAAAAGAATTCTACTCTAAGTCTCTAACCATAGTATATGCTACATGTCAACCACACATATCTTCACATATGGGGTAATATAAATACGTACTTTTAGCTGCACTACATTCTTTGGACCTAGTTCACACTCATGTCAAAGGGAAATAAAGAACTTTGGTATCATCTAATTCTGTTTCTCAAAGCATAGCCCATGCACTGCCTATGTTAGAATCTCCTGGGATACTTGTTGAAAATACTTCTCAGGTTCTAATCAAGACCTGCTGAATCAGAATCTCAAAGGTAAATCTTATGATGAGGCATATTAGGGAACCACTTGTCTAGATAATTCAGGCAAGACTTATTTCCAAACCATCCAATTGGTTTCAATACATTGGTAACAAAGAGTGAAGCCCGGCAGATTCAAAGATGGTGGAAAGGCTTTTGTGACTTACAGAAAAGCTTCAATTGCAGAATGCTTTTCAAAAAAATGGAGTTTTGGGCTTCCCTGGTGGCGCAGTGGTTGAGGGTCCGCCTGCCAATGCAGGGGACGCGGGTTCGTGCCCCGGTCCGGGAAGATCCCACATGCCGCGGAGCGGCTGGGCCCGTGAGCCATGGCCGCTGAGCCTGCGCGTCCGGAGCCTGTGCTCCGCAACGGGAGAGGCCACAACAGTGAGAGGCCCGCGTACCGCAAAAAAAAAAAAAAAAAAAAATGGAGTTTTGTATTTTTAAGTGTTGTCTGTACTATAAATGAAGACATAAATGAGTACTAATAGATTAAGTGAGGAGCATTCATGAAAAAGTTATTATTCACAGCCTGTCCTATATATTAGTGCCTCCTAAACATAAAGCTTTTCTAATATTCAAGACTTGGTTACTGGATGCAGTGGTGAAAATGTCATGAAGAAATTCATCGTTTCTGAATCCCTGTTTGTAAAAGCTATACTTTTCTTAGACTACATTCTCTACTTGAGAGGAAGATCCAGGAATTGATAAAATAAGAAATTTCAAACCTTTTGCTAAATAAGTCTTACATAGACATTGTCTGAGTTAGAGGAAGAGCTCAAGTTAATGGAACATGAATTGACATTTGAGTGAAAGAGTTCTGTAGAGTATCTTGACCATGTAGTGTGGGACATCTTGGCAACAAACAACAAAATAATGAAATCCATCATTTCACCTCTGGACAAATTGCTCAAAAGAATATAAATATAAATTTCAATATAAATATAACCTCAATATGACATGCTTTGCTCTAATGTTCTTCAGGGTTAAGCTTGGATTCCTGGATTTTATGACTTTTAAGAAATGTACCTGGATCCCTCAACACTGCTCTTGGATCACTGGAAGGGTCCCAGATCTCAGTCTCTGGGATAATCTTTAACAAAGCTGTGAAATGGGTAAATTTTCTGTTCTTGCCACTATAACCCACACCTTTCTCTGCTGTAGCCTCTGCTTTTGGAACAGGTAATATATAAGGCACTGGTTAAGTCCATACTGCTTGCATCCAGAAAGAGGTTTTGTTTGAATCATGGCTTTGTCACTTACTAGTTTTGTGCCCTTGGGAAATGCACTTAACCTCTCTGTACCTAATGAGGTATCTGTCTTATCTACCATGCTATCTTTGTTACCTATCATGCCAGACTAAATGGAATAAAGCATGTTACACATGTAGCAAGACACCTGGTACACAGTGAGCATTCACTGTGGCCTATTTGCCTACGATCTCACCCCCATCCCACTTCCCAGTGGTCTCTGAGCAAACTTAGCTCAGAAGGGTTCCTGCTGCAGGTGTTTCCCAGGCCTTGAACAAGGGCTATTCTAGCTACTCTGCCCTTGACAGTTAAGTTGTTAGAATTGGGTCCATGTATTCTCCTTCCCATGGCATTTGCATTTAAAGGGAGCATTAGACAGGACTCATTTGATTGCAAGTGGCAGCAACCTAACTTGAATTAGCTAAGGAAAGGGGGCATTTATTGGTTTCTGTAATCAAGAAGTGCAGGGATGTAGCTAAGGACAATTGCCCCTCATCTCTATTTCTCTCTACCAATTGGTCTCATCTCCTCCCTCTGCCTATAGGCTTCCTCACTTCACAAAAGCCATGGTCACTGGCACCTACAGGCTCATATCCTCATTTCCAGAGAGGAAGGGGCTCTTATCTCTCAGCTCCAAATAGAAGTCCTGGGGAAGGACTCAGGGGGGTCCAGTTGGGCCCCCTGTTCACCCTTCAACCAGTTGTGATGGCCAGAGCTTAGCGAGGGCTCGATCCCTCTGAACTGGACTACATGGTGACAGCAGGGGCAAGAGAGGTGGACCTCCAGAAGAATGGATGGAGGTAGCACAGGCACGACTTTGGGGAGAAGTCTTGTAAGGTAGGCAGAGATGTTCTGTCTCTTTTCTTGAAGTAGAGGAATGAATTGCTAATGACAATTTCAAATAGCACCTGCTGGTCTATAGAGAATGGAGATGCATGACATGAAGACCTAGAGCCCTCCAAATACATGTCTTGTTGCAACAGGACTTTTTTATTTGGTCACCAAACTGTTACCTAAACGAGTAGAAAACCGAGATCTTACAGATAAAGCTGCCTGATTCCGTTTTGAAATGTGCCCACTTGCATGGCTGTTTGCTACATGTTTTAAAAGCATTGATGAGCTATCTGGGCCTGAGCAGGAGTCCCTGAATGACTGATGTAGTGCAGTGGTTCTCAAAGTGGGGCTCCAGGCCAGCATTGCCAGGGAACCCGCTAGCAATATAAATTCTTGGGCCCCACTCCAGACTTAATGGATCAGAAATTCTAGGGATGGAGCCCAGGAATCTGCATTTTAACAAGCCCTCCAGATGACTCTGAGGTACCATGTCAAAGTTCGAGAAGCAACGGTGTAGAGTATGCCATGGTAGCTGGCCCAGATTCCCCCCCTTCAGGACAGCAGCACTTCAGAACTCATTCCCTCAAACTCTGGGAGTTTGGCAGCTGCCAGCTCTCAGCTGAGTCCTTCTCCTGAAGAGAGTCACCTTCCCCAAGGTCAAACTTCCTTTCTGGGGTATCCTGTATTCCTGATTGGGCTATGGAGGTAAGGAGGGGGCATCCAAAGTCTTGACCCCCTTTCCTTAACTTGGGACACCTTTGAAGGTCCATCCCAGTCCAGAGCTCCCCATGGAAACCACTGAGGACTTTGGCATGACTATGTCGCTGCTCAGCCCCTCCCTCCACCCGAGCCTGATGATCTTGCTGCTTCACAGCACAGCCCAATAAACTTCCTGCATGCAAATCACCATTTCCAAGTCTGTTTCCAGGACAACCAAACTAAGACACCTGGCTCCTCCAGATAAGAGTTAGGACCACCCACAGCCACTCCCATAAGAGAGAGGGCAGCATAGCCACCATTCTGGAATAGCCCAAGGCAACAGGATGCCCTTTCAGTTCCTCTCAGATGAAAAGATCTGTACTTCTTCCAGTGCAGTCTCCAGGGGACCCTACTGGGAATATTCTGTTCAGGCCCCTTCTATGCCAACACTATGTGCTAATCCCTGTGCTGGTGGTGAGAAATTATAACCCATGACCATTCACTCCCCTCTTAGGTTAGAACCTCCCCTTCTTCTCCACCAGGGATCCAAAGCATCAAAAGGCTCTCTTGTATTTTTCCCCACTCACCACGTTTGCATCCTTATGTAAAAGCCAACTCATTTAGAGGAAAAAGGATCTGCTTTTAATGTCATGTCTGGACTGAAAATTATCTTCAGTGCTACCAGGATGGGTACCCTCCTGAAAACTTGGCCACCTAGTCTGCTTGGGCATAAGACCTGCCCTGGGCCGTGTAGCAGAACGTTCCTCACTCATCCTCTGAGATCGCAGGGACAGGAAGCAATCCAAATCCTCCACGTGCAAAGCTGTGGCATTCACAACTCCCCACCATCTGGCCTGACCCATATCTCCACCTTCATTCTCATCCACAAACACTTTCACCCAGCAACACTCAGCCGCTCATCACTCCCTAATACCAGCAGGGCTTTTCGTCTATGAGCCTTTGTCCAGCTTGACCGTACACGGCTTCTCTCATCTCCTAAATGACAAGTTCCTTGAGGCCTGGGGTCATGTCTTGGACAACTTCATAGCCCCCATAAGGCCTGGTAGAAGTGCTTTCACATAATGCAGAGAGGATCCAAAATATTTGGTATATTGCTGTCACCGTTACAGAGAAATACTAGCCTGTTGTTACTTCTGAGACATTTTTATAAACACAGTCCTGTCCTCCAAAAGAAACATGAGCATTAAAATAAATAAAAACAATATTCCTAACAATCTGTGCCCAGGGTGACCATGTGTAGTGTTTTGCCCCCTAGAACAGTCCTGATTTACTCCTGCTGTCTGCTTATAATTATTAATACTAGTGTCCCAGATTGGATGATAAATTTTATGGTCACCCTACTTATGCAACTCAAACCATTAGCTGAAGTGTGCTCTGCTTACCTGTTTTTAGGAAAACAGGACAATAAGAATTTTAAAAACAGCGTGTGCCTTGCACGTATTTTCACCTGCATGTTCTCACACACTTCTCTTCCTGTACACACATTTCAAATGAATTTTTACTCAGGGCCAGTGCACAGAGTTTTTCCACACCAGGGTTTTGAGGGACGCTCTCCAACAGATGGACACTGGTACAAGCCAGGTCAGAGCCTCCATTTAGGGTCCAGGGACTGGTCTCCTTTTTGCCAATGACAGAATGTGGAGGCCATTTGAGGGTCCCTGGTTTCTCTCATTCAACTTAACCAAAGCTAATGATTTCTGCTGGAGGTCAGATATATCCCCCGCAAGGCTTTTCAGTAAGATTACTTAAGATTAGCATGGGAGGATTGAGGGGATTGTGACTGGTTTCTCTGCTCTCAAGATGCAAACAGCTTCTGCTAACAGAAAATGTCCCAACCTCACAGAAATGGTGAGTGGGACCTTAATGTATTCTTTTTTATATTTGCTTCAGTTAATCATCAAGTAATTAGACAATAATAAATAACTCATAAATACACGTTTCATCTAATCCTCGCAATAGCCCTACTAGATGCTATTGCAATTACTATTTTATGCATTTTCATATTTATAGCTAATATTAATAATAGCTCCCATCTGTTAGTGTTTACTATGTATCAGGCACTGCAGAAGCAATTTATAGATATTAGCCTGTTTTATCCTTGCCACACTAGCTGAATAGGGGTCTATTGTTTACTACCCTCCATGTCCCCTCAAATACAAAACAGGACCTTGTCTTGTTCACAGCTGTATCCCCTGTAAACACACCAAGAGTTGTGTTTGGCACAATGCAGGTTCTCAGTAAATACTTTTTGAATGAATGAATAAATGAATGAGTGAATGAATGAATGAGTCAACAAACCTGTGGGGAAAGTGTTCTTATCTGCGTTTTGAAGGTGAGAAAACCGAGGCTTGAAAAGGGCAAGGAATTTGCCAAGATCTTGTAGATCACAAATTAGGGACTGTGAGATCGCAACTTCTTAAACGTGACAATATATCCCCTCCCCCATTTTCCTGTTCAGAAAGTTAAGGGACCTGCTCAGGACCAGCTAAGTACTAAATTATTAGAACTCAGACCCTGGAACTCTGACTCCAAACAGCACTACTTTCTCCTTGTCATGATGGTGGGTGGGGTCAACCCCATGGGCTGAGCACATACAGCCATGCACACAGTGTTCTTTGCCGAGGAGAAGGGTGGACAGTTGCCTCAAGTAAAACACAAATCCTTCTGGCGGGAGGAAGCTTGATCATAATCTCCTGACTTACCTCTGGGCATTAGTGTTCAGACAACTGAGAATGAATTAGTGACCAGAATTTATTATCTAGGCTAGGGTAATGCCTGCAATTTAGACAGACTATAAAATTTGCGTGATTTAAGATAATAGCTTCTTATTTCTTAATCATGTGATATATAAGACAGGCGTCTTGGTGAGTGGACAGCCTTAGTCCAGTGGAACTTCAGTGACCCAGACTCCTTCTATATTGTGGCTCTAGCATCCTAAAAGCTCAAGTCCTCTGATTTCAGTTGAAGAAAGCTTCTTAAACACTCTGGCCAAGAATAGACACGCCTACTGCAAACAGATCATTGGTAAGAACTAGTCCATGACTCTGCCCAGATGCAAGTGGGGCTGGGAGATGTAGACACTGGGCAGTCATTTCTCAGGGCACTGTGAAAGGGAGAGAACAAATATTTGGTGGTGGCTAGACATCACAGCTATTATGAGAAAAGGGACCAGGGAAGAGATGGAAGACAGGATTCTGGGCTGCCATTTAGAGAAGGGTGGGAATTAAAAGGAAGCAGTGGGGAGAGGGCAGCAAATGCCAACTCTGCCAGCCTTAGAGTCTTTTGTAGGCTTTTCCTCTTCAGTAGTGATGGAGGTGGAGCAAACTTGTCTTTGCTGCCAGTTTGATGCACACTTGGAGAAGAGCTTGCAACCTCTCATCTCAATTATTATCAAGCCTCCACACTCAAAAGTACTACCCAACAGATTTGCAGTTTCCATGCATGCCCACCCTTGCCTCCTCCATCTGAGTTGTAAATTATGAATCATGCAAAAATTGGACAATATCATAAAAGCCACAAGATGTATTGAGTGCTGTAGCTTTCAGTTATCTTAGTTCATTAAACAGAAAAATAGGTGCACTTTTTTTCTTTATAGGAAAACAGTACCAAGTAATGTCACATAATATTTCAAAATAGAATTTGTCTTTATCGACCAAGTAGTGAATAACAAGGAAACACTGAATTTTTTTTTTTTTTTTTTTCAATACACGGCCTCTCACTGTCGTGGCCTCTCCCGTTGCGGAGCACAGGCTCCAGATGCGCAGGCTCAGCGGCCATGGCTCACGGGCCCAGCCGCTCCGCGGCATGTGGAATCTTCCTGGACCGGGGCACAAACCTGTGTCTGCTGCATCGGCAGGCGGACTCTCAACCACTGCGCCACCAGGGAAGCCCTGAATGTTCTTTTTAAGAAATGATTTGAAATTAATTTCAATCCCTTCTGATGGTTCAGGAAAAGAGAAATGTAGGCTTTGGTAAGTTTCTTAATTGTAGATTGCTATAGTAATTTTAAAACAACAAATAATAATAAAGTAATGATTTTATCATGCTGCCAGTGGGCTTGACAGCAAACAGTATATTTTGAAAAAATAAATTTGCCACAGCAATATATGCCAATGACCAGACTCTCGACATCACTTTCAGATTAGAAAGCTTCATAGGATCATATTCATGTATTTTAGAAAGTTATTTACTCTGATAGAGATAAAAATATTAAAAGTATAATTATTCACGGTCTTTATCCTCTCCTGCCTCCCAAGGAGGATCCTCTTGTACCAGGAGTAATGGATATGGTGGGATGATAAGTAGAGACACAGACCTGGAGAAACTGAGAGGCTTACTGGCTCTGCATATGTGTGAACATGAAGCTTTCCTCAGAAAACCAAAAGAGCAGAGAGTGGGGAGAAGGTGAGAGGTTCTTAGCCAGTTAGGGAAGAACTGAGAACTTTTCAGAAGCTGAACTGAGCTGCTACTAAGAGGAAGGGACTGTGGGCAGATAATTCATGTCAAGAGGAATATTCAGAAGTCTCACTTGGTGCTATCATAACCATGGTTGCTGGAGAGGACCTCTCCTGAACTCCACCTACAGGAGGCCTTAAGCTTTGGAGAATGGAGCCTAGCAGATTGAGATGGTGATAGTAACAGCTGATGCTTACATAAACACACTTCCTATTTGCCAAATAACAAGCTCAGCTCATGATCTACATTAACTCTTTTGCGGGCCTCTCACTGCCGTGGCCTCTCCTGTTGCGGAGCACAGGCTCCGGACGCGCAGGCTCAGCGGCCGTGGCTCACTGGCCCAGCCGCTCCACAGCATGTGGGATCTTCCCGGACCAGGGCACGAACCCGTGTCCCCTGCACTGGCAGGCGGACTCTCAACCACTGCGCCACCAGGGAAGCCCTACATTAACTCTTTTAATCCTTACAATTTTATGAGGTAACACTATTATTAATCCTCTTTAACAGATGAAAAAACTGAGGCACAGAAACGTTACATACATACCCCAAAAGAGAGATTGGGGTGCTCTGGGAAATACTAATTTTCTAAGGATACACCAGCTAGTAAGCAGTATAGCTGGGACTCAGGCCCAGGCCGTCCAGCTCCAGGGTCTGTGGGCTGGACTGCTATACTCTATCACCTCTCAGGCACTTGAAAAGTCAATCTAGTCAACACATAAGCCTTATGTCATAGGCACAAAGATCTCAACTAAACTCTGAGTCAAGCTGCACCCTTTCACACACACTACTCCATGTGTGAACACCCCTGTAAGAGAACAGCATATAATTTTAAGTGCCAAAATGCCAAGCTGTTCACATGCTCACGATATTGAGTTCATTATTTGCTAAATTTTAAGAAATAAGATTAAGTGGGGGGGGTTTCCTCATGGTCCAGTTGTTAGGACTCTGTGCTTTCACTGCCAAGGGCCCGGGTTCAATCCCTGGTCAGGGAGCTAAGATCCCACAAGCCACACAGCATGGCCAAAAAAAAAAAAACAAAAAGAAAGAAAAAAAATTAAGAAAATGAAGGTACAAGGAATCACTCTTTTTCCAGATCTTACTTGTCTCTGGCCTATTTTCTATGATTACGTGCATTTGATAATAACTAAGTAATATTGCAAAAGATCTCTGCAGCATTTAGACAGGCTCTTCACTTTAAGAGCTTCATTTTGACTGGCAATGAAATGAATTCATAGCAAACCACAGACTCTCATTTGTCCAGTTCTTGGTCTCTGCAGGTCTTTTTTTTTTAGGTTAACTTTATCCCCCAGCCCTGCTGGGTCTACATCGAGACAAATATCAGGGAGAAGGGTACATTCCATAGATGGTCTGGTATACTTATTGAAGTTAAGACCACAGACTCCTGTACCCAATCTGGAATTTGATCATTCTTAAGTTGATTCTAGAACAAAGTCATTCTCCCAGAGTTCATAATGAAATAAGATAAAGAACGTAGAACCAAAATGATAAATAGGTATCTGGGGAGCCAAATGAAGGGGTGAATTACTCCAATCAAAAGAGATTGGGGGCTTCCCTGGTGGTGCAGTGGTTGAGAGTCTGCCTGCTAATGCAGGGGACATGGGTTCGAGCCCTGGTCTGGGAGGATCCCACATGCCGCGGAGCAACTAGGCCCGTGAGCCACAACTACTGAGCCTGAGCGTCTGGAGCCTGTGCTCCGCAACAAGAGAGGCCACGATAGTGAGAGGCCCACGCAACGCGATGAAGAGCGGCCCCCGCTTGCCGCAACTAGAGAAAGCCCTCGCACAGAAATGAAGACCCAACACAGCAAAAATAAATTAATTAATTAATAAACTCCTAGCCCCAACATCTTCGAAAAAAAAAAAGAGAGATTGGGGTGCTCTGGGAAATACTAATTTAACTGATGATGAACTCTGGATAAATTGGAGGATAAATTGACATTAGAATTAAAGTAATCCTTTGCTCTCTTCCAGGTTGGGTCTGTGACTATAAAATGGCCTGCATGTCTTAGATTTATTTTTTTCATATCATGTATCATCACCAAGAAGTAAACTGCAGTTTATTCACTAGATAAACTCCATGAGTGGTCATGACCTCCAGGATGTGTCTTTCATGGATTTAGATAGGGACAAGGACTCTACCCTTGCCTTCTTCCAAAAGTGAGAAGAGGACAGAATTCTACCTTTCACAGTTCGAGAGACAGTGATGCTTTGTTCTGCAGAACTAGGTTGGAAAATTAGATTTCATCAAGGGGTGTCCATTAGGCTATCTTCTTTGGGTTGACAGTAAATGTTGTGGACCCAGTCACACTGGGAGTGAGTTTACCAATGAGATGTCAGCTTAAGGACTGATCTTTAGTCCTGAGGGCAAAGAGGCTTAGATGACCAGTAGCAGCAAATAGCTGCAATTTGGTCCATCTGCTCCAGAGTCAGGGCTGCTGCTTCTACCTAATGATAAATTGCATGGATCACGTAGGTTACAGAACTCCTATCACTTTCAAAGAAAAGACATTATGTTTTGACATTGCCAATTTCTAGAAGTGTCACAAAGTGCTACGAGGAATGGCTCATTTAATTTCAGTTTATAAGTTAAACAAAACAGAAAACCAAGATCATAAATCTAAAATGTTCCAAATATTTAAACTTGGAATATGTCAACTTCATAGAAATGGGGACAAAATTTATGCTACCAAAACTTCACACCAAGACCACCTTCAGAATAAAAGGTTAAGAAGCTCAGAGTTAGAAAGTTTGTCCTGCTTGCAAATGAGGAAGAAAGAATTCTCTCTCTCTCTCTCTCTCTCTCTCTCTGTCCCTATGGTAGGAGTACAATTATAGGAGGTAATTTTTCATTATTTTAGCTTATTTTGTCCGACTGAGGCTTTAAACTTCACTTTCAGCTCTTCATTTGCCATTAATATCTTCTTTTCAAAAAGCCAGAAATAAATTTAACCTTTTGAGACTAGCAAGCTCCTCAGGCCTTTTGGATGGTAAGCCAGGAGGAGCCCCCAGAAACAGTGCTCTGGGCATCTTCGGCTATTTTTACGAGGTGGGTCGCACATCTGTGCAACCATATGCAGCCAGGGGTCTCACCTCTGGGCTCCCCTCACGGCAGCCTCGTGGAGCTTCATTTGTCTTAGGAGGGGAGGTGGTGGCGTGGAGCCTGCCCAATTCTGGACCTGCAATTCCAAGGTGGAGAGAGTCCAAGGTTGTTGCTCAGTCCATTAAGCAATCCTTTTTAGCTGAAGGGGTTCATCTATCAATCACATTTTCAGCCAGTAATCTGCTTATTTAGAGGTTTAATTACATTTTCAGGTCACCTGAGCACTTCTCCTAGATCTTTAATAAAATGATTCCTTATTTTATTTATCCCACGGTTTATTTTACATGGGCGGTCCAGTGCTGGGATGGAATCGGGGGGCACTTATAAGAAGATAAGTGAGATTTCCACCTTCAGAGTGTCCAGAGTTAACGCAGGAATTATTTGGGTCTCGGGGCACCTTGATGATCGCAGATTGATCTAAAACTGCATGTAGCAGCCACCATTCCTGAAACAGAAAGTCAAATATTGATTTCCCAGGGCTTTTATGACCCATTTAACAACAGGCATTTTGGATTGGTTATTTCTTAGGGCTGGAGAGAATTTTCCAGCCATCCTCCTTTTGAGTATCCTCTTAATTATCTTCTCTGAGAGATGGGTAAAAATTGATGCTCAGCCCTAGCCCTGAATACACACACACACACACACACACACACACACAAACACACATGCCATAAAGGAGTCTGACACAGCTTGTGGTATCTAACATTAAGTTAGCTTGGATTAAGGGTATTTCGATATTTTCTTACAAAAACTACCAAATTGGGTGAGAGGGAGGTCCCATTGGGTATGTCTGCTAAAAAATTCTCCCTAATTGACATTAAGCCAGTTAATTTCTTTGTAATAAAGTGTTGAGTGATTCCAGGGCCAGCCAGACCAGCCAAGGCAGGTCCATACAGAGACCTCTACCCTGTTTGGCTCTCAGAGTGGAACATCTAATGTTTTGCCAAATTTTCAAAAATGCTGGGAGAGTAGGAACAGTGTTTTAAATCTTTTTCTCTTTGGGCTACTAATTATGTAGCAAAGGGTATAAAGAGGGCTTTACAAATCATTATTTCCATTACGAAGGTGTTAGAACCAGTTCCACCGAGAGCTCTCCTCCTATTTGCGCAGCTGCTATTCTCATGGGAGGCGGCCGCTGTGATGCCGCTGGAAGCGGGGCTTCTGTTCTGTTTCCCCAGCACTTGGAAGAAAAACAAAACAGGCCTAATAAAAAACACACACGGGAAATGCTTTATTATTTCATCATCCTCACCTACTGCGTTCTGGCACTGCTCTGTGATTAGGAAGGACTTCTCCCTCTTGGAGGCTCCCTCTGCGAGGGGAGGCCGAGCAGGGTGGTGGGAGCCTGACACTCTGTCATTTCCTGTCAGATCGTTTTGGAGGAATTTGCTCTTATTTCCTCCTGGCCACATCCCCATGACTCCACCCCTCCCTCCCCAGCTCAGCGTTGGCCACACGCCCCACATTCAAGTTGTATTACTTGCTCAGTGTTTTGGGGGGGTCGGAGGGGGCTGGAAACTCTGGACACCAAACACAAGCTGTTGTAACCTCCAAAAGCTGAGAAATGGGTCAAAACCACTGAGTGGATCCTAACCTCCCAAGAGGGCCGAGGTACCCCCTTTGCCGAACAACCAGTGGGTTCTGGGTGGAGGGGTGTCAGGGTGCTGAAGTGAGTCCGAATATTAATTCAAACTGTAATCTTCCCACATGCATTTTCTTGACTTTCCACCAGAAAGGAGTCAGAAAGCAGACATTCCCCAAATTTCATTGGACCATTAGTAAGTGAATAACTCCTTTCATAAAAAAAAAGTCTCCATTTCTTTATTCCACACAGAGTGCAACCTGGATATAATAGACAATGCATTTATTCACAGGGAACTCAGCACCCTACCCCCATCAAATAATCCAGGCATGGTCAAGCAGGTGTGGCTACCCAGGAAACTGGAATGCTTTAGCTCAGACCTCGATGGGGCCACCAATGCCTGTCTGTAGTAAAGCATCAGTAACAGCTCTTTCCTATGGCAACTTGGAAAAGGTATCATGTCTTCTGCACAGAAGATGCTTAATTATTATTTGGTAGATTTTCAATAAATATCTGATGAATTGAGTTGGGACTATATATCAGAGGCTATATGCCCAGTTTTATGGCACTGAAAACCACAAGGTACCTTCAGGCTGTGCCCCCATATATTGCCACTCTCTTGGGGGCCAACACCACATACTAACATCACTAAGTAGTGAGAGACTTATGGGCAACTCTTCCTCGATGCAATTTCCACCAGACTGGCTTATATAATGGGTAGCTGTTTTCCAATATCTGTCAAACTAGTTAGTGACGTGAGTAATACAGTACTGTACTTAAATATTTAATTCAGTGCATGGTACCTTCTCAATGAATATCTGCTAAATAGATCAATGAATAAGTGTGATGTTGGTATAAGTACCAAATGAGTTGGGGGGGGTTGCTTTATGGTGAGAATTGGTCTGTGTGGGTAGATCTGCCTAAATGTATGGTAGTTCTGCCTAAATTTAATTCCCAATGAAAATGTAGAAAGGAATCATGAAAAGTAACTTGTCAAATGGAAAATTTTAGAGATGAGAACAAAATGATCCTTCAAAGCAGAAGTGGGTCAATATGCCTGCCACCAATAGATGACAGGAAAAGGTCTGTCTGGCGTGTCTGTACTTTGTTTTGAGACATTTGGTAATCATTAATGGAACATTATTAATCCCTTACAGTTGAGAACCACAAAAGCACTGAGAATCTTAAAGATACTAAGTGTATGATTACGACAGAAACAATAAACTTTTTTTAAAGCCAAAGGGCTAACACAATGTGAAAGTGCTGAGAAAAAACAAACATTGCTTATAGATATGGAATGAAACTTTGACAGGAAGGGTAATTCAGAAGGACAAAGTCGTTTTCCAACTTGTGGAGAGAGATGTGCCTAGGTGGTAGATGGGTGTTGCCAAGAGATGGATGAAACAGGAGACATGTTTGTCTGGTCTATTATAGTGATTTTCAACCCTCACTGCATATTTGAATCACCCAAAGAGCTTTTATAAAATACAGATTCCAGGGCCACATCCAGATCAATTAAATCAGAAGCTCTAGTGGTACAAGCATCAGGAATTTTTAAAGCTCCCACATCATCCCAATGTGTAGTCCAGGCGGGCCATAGCAAAGGGGCTCAGGTTTTAACATCAGAATCACCTGAAGGGCTTATACAGTGATGGTTTGCTGGGCCCAATCCCCCCGGGGTTCCTGGTTCACCAGGTGTGGGGCAAAGGCTAAGAATGTGTGGTTCTAACAAGTTTCCAGTTGATGCTGATACTGCTGTTTAGGAGCTACACTTTGAGAACCACTAGCCTAGAGGCTCAACCTCAACATTTAGATGCTATTAACCTGATATTAATTCAGGAGAAACCTATTGGTTCGTTCCTGACTTTTTGGTGATAATGCACCAGAGAAAATGTTTTTTACCATCTATGGTTGGTTCTTTAGTTTCAAGGGTCATGTGACTCTACACATGATGAAACTAAGTGCTGGAGCAGAGGGTGAGATGCTGCAGTTGCTAAGTTGTTTCCTATACAGTTGGGTAGATCATCAAGAAATATGACCACCTCAGTACAGATAGAATTGGTCTGTTTTAGAAGAAGACACCAGATAAAAACATATATCATGTTCATTGCAGCAGTATTCACAATAGCCAGGACATGGAAGCAACCTAAGTGTCCATCGACAGATGAACGGATAAAGAAGATGTGGCACATATAGACAATGGAATATCACTCAGCCATAAAAAGAAATGAAATTGAGTTATTTGTAGTGAGGTGGATGGACCTAGAGTTTGACATACAGAGTGAAGTAAGTCAGAAAAAAACAAATACTGTATACTAACTCATATATATGGAATCTAAAAAAAAAAAAAGGTTCTGAAGAACCTAGGGGCAAGACAGGAATAAAAATGCAGATGTAGAGAATGGATCTGAGGACCTGGGGAGGGGGAAGGGTAAGCTGGGACGAAGTGAGAGAGTGGCATGGACATATATACAGTACCAAATGTAAAATACATAGCTAGTAGGAAGCAGCTACATAGCACAGGGAGATCAGCTCTGTGCTTTGTGACCACCTAGAGGGGTGGGATAGGGAGAGTGGGAGGGAGATGCAAGAGGGAGGGGATATGGGGATATATGTATATGTGCATAGCTGATTCACTTTGTTATACAGCAGAAACTAACACACCATTGTAAAGCAATTATACTCCAATAAAGGTGTTAAAAAAAAAAAACATATATCAGCATGGAGAAGAGAATGGCTGGGTTTAAACCATGTCAGAAGTTCATCTTGGGACTGCAAATTCATACCCTTCCTTCACTGGGTATTACCAACAAATGAACTTACAAGCACACATTTGGAACTTCTATGTTAACCAATGTAATTTTGCCGTATTTGTAACACTAAAATTGTCATACGTAGTATGGAATGAACACCATTCAAAGTTACTTGAAAGAAAATAAAACTTTAAGAATTTGGCTTGGAAGAGTCAGGAAGTAAAAAAAAAGACTGACTTAATTACCATACCAATTACTGTTAATTTCTAGCCAATAATAATTGTTCCAAGGAAGAGCCCAGGTTTCACTTCCCTCATCATCTCTCTATGGCCACATGCCCATCTTCTCACTCCATCAGTCGCAGACACAGCTCATGGAACCATCACAGGCTGACAAGAGTAACCATCTGCAGTGCTCCAATGGGTGTGGCCACAATCCCTTCTTCCCTAACCCTTTCCATTCACTTCTAGTCATCTTTGAGTTCTCCAACAGAGTTACATAGGCTACCATTTCTAAAGCTCTCCGTTAAGAAATGCAATCATGTTTTCAAGTCTTCTCTTTTAAAAGGCACTTTTTTTAAGGACTAGTGAAAATAGTGTAGTAGCCAGCCAGACTGAAGGGAACTTGTAAGCCCATTCATGACTTACTGAGGTTTTGGGGTGTCCATGGGCAACTCTCTTGTGGCATTACATCCAATGCAGCTCTATCTATTCTTCTAATCTTTCCATTAAAATTGGATCATGTGATACGTATGTTTTTTATTTTCAATGATAAATGGTGGGCATACAGAATTTAACTTGTTCTTTAAGAACCTGTGATACGTACAATCTTTGGATTCATCCTGTATTTTGAATGCGAGTTGGCTTTCATGTGGAAACCTGTCAAATAAGCCATAAGCATTAAAACTCCAATTGAAGATAAAATGATGGGGTTGTGGCTGCTTGATGGAGGGAAGATTGGACCGTATGTGTGAGTGAGGAACACAAAGGAAAAATATGCATTTTTATGGTTAAAAACTATAGCATATTTTCAGGATATATACTCAAATATGTTTGATCTGATTAATCAAATCAGAATGTTTAGAAATAAGACATTCTGACTAATATTCCAATTAACTGAGTATTGATAAAAATTTGGGGGTGGGTTGGGAGGAGAAATCCTTATTTGAAATTTTTTGAGAGAGGAAAAAATATACTCATCAAATTTCTCATCTTAGAGGTGCATAAAATAAAATTATTCTTTTAAAATTGTAAAACTTCATGTTTGTGTTAATTAAGGTCTACTAAATGTGGAGATCAGTTTAGTTGTTACTTATTTAGTTGGCTTTTCAGTGTCAGATTAACCTAATAATTACCAAATAATGACTTCATTTTGGGGGCATTACAAAGATGAACAGGAAAGGTTACAACCACTTTAGTTATATAGGAAAGGTGCATGGATCCTTTTTATTGTTTAAACACGCTTTACTGTTTAACATGTTTAACGTAAAAAATATCCTGTTGGTGTCAGTTTTTGCTTGAACACATTTCTCTTTTAAGAGTGTCTTTTTCAGTAAAGCTGTGGGAGATTTTTCTTCCTGGTATTTAAAGTAAGATAAAGTTAAGCTAAGTTCTTTCCCTGACTATCCCCTTCCCCCTCCAAAGCCTTAATAACCGCAATCCTAAGATTTATGGTGAGTGAAAAAGAAAAATAAGTAAATTATCTGACTGAGGAGTCATTCTTCCTCTCTCTGACCATACAGACTATTTTAAATGCTGCTAGCAGCAGTCTAATTAAAATAATTTCTGTCATAAGTCTGTGAAATATGCAGCCACAGCCCAGCTCAATGTTCTCGAGCAAGAATGACAAATCTCTGCTTAATTGGTACTTAATATGGTAGTGAAGGATTAGTAATTCTCCAGGATAAAAGGAGATAACAAATAGAAATCTCTTGCTTGGGGCAGAGAGTCTTGGAAGATGAACAGACCAAATGGTGCTTACCCCCAAACTGTTCCTATCAAGGGTTGTTATTTTGGCCATCATTTATGAAATAACAGATAATTAATGCACATTTTATGGCTAACTCTAAGTCCTAATTAAATACAACTATGTACAAAGAATGTGAACAGCCTGACTTACAAAGACCAAAATAAATACTGGCAGAATTATAGTGACCGCTGCAGCCTCATTATCTTATCTTGAGGATAAGCACCTTGGCAGGGGCATAAGCTGCTTCTGAGGTACAGCCATTAAGCTGAGATTCATAGTGCATTTTAGAAAAACTGGGAAACACAGAAAAGTAGAAAGAAGAAATCCATTCATAGTCTCATTGCTAATAAGTGGGGTAAAAAGTTGGGAGCACTGCTAGTAAGTTGGAGTATTTCCTTCCTGTTTTGTTTTTCCCAGTGCATAAGTATTATGATTTACTTCTTCTACAAATTGTTGCAGGACATTTTGTGCTTTGCTTTTTTCACTTAATATTAAATGGAGACATTTACATATGTTTTTATGAATACTTAGAATAAATATCGCTTTTAATGTTTGCACAGTATTCTGTCAAGTAGATAATAGTAGCTATTATCTATCTTGTGCTGACCATGTATGTGCCAGATGCTATTTTAAAGGCTTTATATGTATAAAGTCATTAAATCAACAATAGCCCTATGAGTTAAGTCCTTTCATCATCTGCATTTTGTAGATGTGGATACTGATGCACAGAAATACTGTGTTAATTGGTACAAGGCTACATAAAGTGGTTAGTAGAGGCAGGATTTGAACGAGGACAATCTGACAACAAAAACTATGTTTTTAATCACTCCACTATACCATCCCTTGACGCACTACCTTGAATTGACCCAGACAGTGCTCTAGATCAGAGTGTGTAAACTTTCTCTGTAGCGGGTCAAACATTCTAGATTTTGTGGGCTGTATACAGTTTTTTATGGTATATTCTTCTTCTTCCTCTCTATTTGAATGACATTTTAAAAATGTAAAAGCCATTCTTAACTTACTGGCCATACAAAAACAGGCCATGGGGCAGATTTGGCCCATAAGCCAACTCCAGCTCTAGATTAAAAGTGAGTTAAACTTAAGTTTGTATGAGTAGCAATTAAGGTAATTAATTTTTTAAAGTTTTTGACTTGGATAAACCAAATAATTGATTTGATTGAATGAGTGATTCTCAGTTCAATTTGCAATATTAATATTATAAATAGACTATGTATGCATTTGCATGTATATTTATTTATAACAGCAATTGAAATGACTGAAATATTTAAGCTTTCATCAACACTGAAAATTTTGAGTCATTGTGACAAGAAGTCAACTCAAGGCCAAAATGAATTTATTCTTGGTAAATCTCACAAAGTTAATAGGAAGTCACAAACTGCAATTAAATCGTCAATTCATCACTGTTGATGGGCCACATAAAGTTATGGTGTGTTCTGTTCATCTCTTTATGGTAGCAGTTCTCAAAGAGTGCTCCTGAAACCAGCAGCAATGGCATCATCTGGCATTGTCTTGTTAGAAATGCAAATTCTTGGACCTCATCCCAGAAATACTGAATCAAAAACTCTGCGGGTGGAGCATATTCAAGTTTGAGAACCACTGTTCTAGGGAAATCCAGTTGCAAACAGATTATTTTTGAGAATAAAGCTCTGTTTATATGTGTATGTCCATGTGCACACATGTGCACAAACAAAAATGAAAAAATTATTTGTGAACTAAAAGTACCCCACGTTACGATACTGTATTATGATACATTATGGAAACACCATGTAGACAAGCCACCAAAATCAGAACGAGCAAATTTTAGGGTTGCGTATGTATCTTATGCAGACATATGAATGAATCTATGTTCTCATGCCTATCTTGTCATATGACACTCTATTGATTTTGTCATAGCTATTTCCCAGGTCATTACCTAAGCATGCCATTCTTTAAAACATTATGGGATTTAAGACTTAAATGTCTGAAAACTTCCTTTTAAATTGAACATCCTCAATTATTGACACTACACCTGAAAATTTAATTGACAAGTTTACTGTAATAAAATGTGTCATTTAAAAATGTCACTGTCAAGATTTAGGTTATGGGTAAGATGGAGAAAATAGACTCCTCCCTACTCTCTCTCTGAATGCAGCTATAAAACCTGGACAGAACATGTGGAGTAGTTATCTGAGGATGCTGAAAAGTAAATAATAAATAGCAAATTGGAGAAAAAGAACAAACCTCAAAGTACCATTGAACTGCTGTGAGTTTACCATTAGTTTTTCCCTGTTGCATGGTCCTGGAGGCAGGCACAGCTGCAAAAGTACATGGCAGAGCCTACATTTCTGACTGAGGGCCTCAAAAGAGCGGATCACAGGAAGCCAGAAAGCACTAGGGAGTTTGTGGAAAGGGAGGAGTTCATGACTGCAGCCAAGTAAAGTTATTTATTGACTCCAAGACACTAAGAGTTGCACATAAATGGATCTCATCCTAATCAGCATATACAAGACTTTGAAAAGTGAATAGATAGACTCCCATCCAGGTCTCAGACTTACCACTGGCTGGTGCACACATGAGACAGATCTAAATAGCGTTGGGCCTTCAAAACTGAAATGTGATGGGGACCATAATCCAGAAAAAGCAAGTTGGAACTTGCAACCTGAACATAATTGGGCTAATTGCCTGCTGAAACAAAAATACCAATATTTTCTATAGGTTTTAAACAAGACCCAGTCTCATAATATAATATTCAAATTTTTCAGGATGTAATCTAAAATTACTTACCATAGGAAGAACCAGGAAAATTCAATTCCCATGGGAAAAGACAGTCAACAAATGTCAAAATAACACATTCACATTATCTAATAGAATTTAAAGCAGGCATTATTTAAATGTTTAAACAAGCAATGACAAACTCTCTTAAAGCAATTAGAAAAATAGAAAGTCTCAGAAGAAAACCAGAAAATTTAAAAAAGAACCCAAAGAAAATTTTAGCACTAAAAATACAGCAGCTGAAATAAAAAACTCACTGGATGGGCTCAATACCAGAATGGAGATGACAAAGGAAAGAGTCTGTGAATGTAAATTTGGTCAATAGAAATTATGCAAACCCAACAACAAAGAGAAAATAAGATTGAAAAAATTAACAGAGACGTAGGTATCAGTGGGAAAATAATAAAAGGCTTAATATTTATGCCAATTGAATCTCAGAAGAAGAGGCTAAAGAGTGTGGTACTAAAAACAGCAACAACATAAAATTGATAACTAATGAGAACCTACTGTATAGCACAGGGAACACTACTCAATACTCTGTAATGGCCTATGTGGGAAAAGAATCTAAAAAAGAGTGGATATATGTATACGTATAACAGATTCACCCTTGCTATATAGCACAAACTAACACAACATTGTAAATCAACTGTACTCCAATAAAAATTACTTTAAAAATTAAAAAATAAAAATAAAAACAACAACAACAAGAATTGCAGAAATAATGACTGAAAACTTCCCAAAGTTGGTGAAAGATATTAACCTAAAGATTCAAGAAGCTCAGTGAAAAAAATAAAAACACTGTGAATTCCCCAAAGGACAAACTCAGAGATCCATGCCTAGATACATCATAATCAAACTGCTGAAAACTCAAAGCAAAGAAAAATTCTTGGAAGTAAACAGAGAAAGACAGCATATTATCTATAGGAGAATAAGGATTCTAATTACTGCAGCTTTCTCATTAAAAATCATGGAGACAAGTGGGAAGTGGAACAATAGTTTTCAAGTGCTGAAAGAAAAGAACTGTCAACACAGAATTTTGTATCTAGAGAAAATATCCTTTAGGATGAAGGTGAAATAAACATTCTTAGATGAAGGTAAACTAAGATAATTTATTGCTAAAGGACGTTTTTCAGAAAGAAGGGAAATGATATTAGAAGGAAACTTGCAACATCAAGAATGAGATACAACAGAAATTATGCATATCTGGGTGAATATAATAGACTATTCTCCTCTTGAGTTCTTTAAAAAACGTTTGATGATAGGGCTTCCCTGGTGGTGCAGTGGTTGAGAGTCCACCTGCTGATGCAGGGGACACAGGTTCGTGCCCCGGTCCGGGAAGATCCCACATGCCGCAGAGTGGCTGGGCCTGTGAGCCATGGGACCACTGAGCCTGCGCGTCTGGAGCCTGTGCTCCACAATGGGAGAGGCCACAATAGTGAGAGGCCCGCATACCGCAAAAAAAAAAAAAAGTTTGATGGTTGAAAGGAAAAATTATAGCACTGTCTGATAGATTTTTCAATGTGTGTAGATGTAATATTTGACAACTATAACATCTGGGGGGGAATATAAAAGGATCAATATGGTGGTAAGTTTTCTACTTTCCACTTGAAATGGTAAAGTATTGAGTCCAAGAAGATTATGAAAAGTTAAGTGTATGTACTGCAATCCTTAGAGTAACCACTAAAAAACTATACAAAGAGATATAGTTAAAAACACTATAAATTAAGATGGGATACTAAAAAATGGTTCAAATAATCCAAAAGAAGACAGGAAAGGGGAAACAGATGAATTAAAAACAGATAATAGGGACTTCCCTGGTGGTCCAGTGGTTGAGACTTTGCCTTCCAATGCAGGGGGTGCCGGTTCAATCCCTGGTCAGGGAGCTAGGGTCCCACATGGCTTGCGGCCAAAGGGCTAAAACAGAAGCAATATTGTGACAAATTCAATAAAGACTTTAAAAATGGTCCACATCAAAAAAATCTTTTTAAAAAAACCCCAAAACCAAAAAAAGATAATAAAAAATAAAATGATAGGGCTTCCCTGGTGGCGCAGTGGTTGAGAGTCCACCTGCCGATGCAGGGGACACGGGTTCGTGTCCCGGTGAGGGAAGATCCCACATGCCGTGGAGCGGCTGGGCCCGTGAGCCATGGCCGCTGAGCCTGGGCGTCCGGAGCCTGTGCTCCACAATGGGAGAGGCCACAACAGTGAGGGGCCTGCGAACTGCAAAAAAAATAAATAAATAAAAAATAAAATGATAGACCTAAATCTAAATATATCAATAATTATATTAAATATAAATGGTCTACACACATCATTCAAAAAACAGAGATTATCAGAATGAAGTTTTAAAAACTTCATGTCCCTCCACTATATGCTTTCTACAAGAAACTCACTTCACACATAATGATAGAGGTAGATTAAAAGTAAAAGGATATGCCACATATAAATAATAAATGGAAAAAGCAAAATAATAAATGGAAAAAGATATGCCACAAAAACATGAATTAAAATGACTCTTCCATCTGCTTTTCCTGGGAAAATATCTGCCATTCAAGAGCTCTGACACTACAATATGAAGTAAACTCATTCACTTAAGTGAAATGTTTTCAGTGATCATCAGCCCTGCTTAAGCTGTTTCTTATTTTCAAGTGGGCTAAATACAAGCTTAATTAGGAGCTAATGAATCTTTCTTCTGTCATTTCAAAGGGAGCCTTACACTTTCATGGATTTTTTTGTGTAGTGAGAAACACCGCAAAATACAAAGATTGATTTTAATTCTAAGGCAAAATCAACCTGAATATTCACATATAAACATTCAAATGAGAGAAACACATAGCCCTCAGACTTACATGTGGCTCTAAGTGTTTATTGAATACTCATAAATACATCAGATTTGTACATGAGCTCCCAGATAGACATGCATATGCAGGCAGGTCACAGCTCCTTGGAAAACCACCCATGTTCTCTTCCTCAGCTATGGTATGTAACACATATGGTTCCTGTCAGTAGCACTCATTTAGAGAGATAAAAATCCTCCAACAGCTAAGTTCAGCCTCTCTCCAGTGGCCCTTTCCTTTGATTTCCAAGATATCAAGTGGCTATTCACTAAGCCCTATAATTACCAACCTCACCCAGTCCCACCTCTAATAGAAAAGGAAAGAAATGGCCTGTTTAAAAAACCTTGTTCTAATACATTGCATAATTAACATATCTTAATTCTTTCTGGTAGTAGCCTTCTTGTTAACTTTTTAAAGAAAGAAAAGACAATTGAAAGATACATGTGTTGATTAACTGCATATAAAAATTTGAAAAATAACCTAGGGGCATATAGCATAATTTTTATTGTTAATATACAGTATTAAATATATTCGGTAGCTTTGTAATAAACAATAGTCATGGCATGGGGAAGTTTCTTTCTTGAAAACTTTTGAAGATATGAAGCTAGCATTGTTTTCTTCAAAGCTGACTTGAATTCAACTTGAAACATTGTTTTCCTTCTTTTTTGTTCTTCCTGTCCTTAACTTTTCTTCTGCAATGTGAAAATACAAGGCAGATGTCTTCATCTCACTGGAATGCTTTTAACCTTAATGAAGGGTTGTAATAAATCAGTACTTCTCAACCTGCTTTCTATCATCAACACATACATACTTTTTGAGATATTAGTCTCCACAGAGATAATTAGAAATAATTAGGACAAGTTAGAACTTAGAGTTATTAGTTTGTTAATGGACATATCATTGCTATTTGTTAACTACCTTTAATATGCAGAAAGTTATTGTGTTCATATGTCTAGAAATTGTAGTTACTGGACAAGATCTTTTCTAAGTCATCAATAATTTATTTTTATGTTAGAATGTGTGTGGAATATGTATGCATATTTATGTGCACACACAGATACACATACTTTAAAGGATTATTAAAGTATTATTGGGTGATTTTTGAAAGTTACATGTGTAGATTATATCAATTTACAAATAAACTAGGAAATAAAGAGCATTTTCACTTTAAGATTTTCATAATTAATATAAAATTAGAATTTGCCTTTTCTTGGCCAGATAAGGTATTGCATTATTTCACATTTTCTATTTTTTATTTACTCAGGAGTCACAGTTGTCCATTTCCTCAATAAACAAAATTCAGTACTCTGAACTCCTCTCATTAATACACAGAAGAAAAATAACCTGCAAAGCTGCAGCCCAAAAAGAGGGAGGTAGTATAAATAACCTCATAAAATGTGACATCTTGGTGACCTATTTTAAACGGATGAAATTTGGCGATAGCAAAACAAATCGCTACTTTCCAAGATCACATGAATTAAGATGCAGCTAGGATTACTGCTAAAACCCTCAGCTAACAATGACTGAATGTGAAAATGTGATAGATTTGAATAGCTTCCCAGTGTGCTAAGCTAGGATAAATTTATCTGATGGTGACATCCATAAGAAAATTTTATAAGGCAGACTAACTACCTATCTTGATTCTCAAATGTTTAAAAAGCTGTTCTGACTTCCAATGAATCAAACCTGCTCATTCACCTTTCAAGAGGCCATAAAATTTCATGCCTGAAATTCTGGATCAGAAATTATGAGATTTAGGTTATGGGCTTCCTTCTCTGCATAGAAGAAGTAGGCCACCCCAATTCTGTGGAATCCTTCTACCACTTTATATTTCCCTCTCACCTGGGTGACCAGGTTATAAAAGCTTTTTTTGTATATTTGAGTCCACAGGGTGATGAAGTCTGAAGACTCAGCTTCCAATGTCAGCTCCGCCACTTGGGTGACATTAAGAAAATCACTTGCTTTGCCAAATCTCAGTTTTGTCATTTATAAAATAGGGCTGAGGGTATTCTGAGGATGTGTGTGAAATTGCTGTGAACAGAACAGAAAAGTGATATTCAGCCTTCCAGGCAAGCTGTAGATGCTATTGGTGGCTTGATCTTTACTGACCTGCCTGACCTTTAGCATTGCTAACTGCTCTTTCCCTTTCCAATTCCTTTACAACACAGCATACATTCTGGTCATAATTCCAGGCAGAACTGTACGGGATCTCAAAACTGATCGGTTTGAGAAACAGGGGTCCAGAGAGGAAGCCAAGATCCCTCAAGAAATCAGGATTTGAATCTAGGTCTTTAAACCACTGGTGCAACTCTCTTCCCTCTCTCTTTTATTCACTAATTCAGTCATTCCACCAACATTTATTTTATGCTGGGTACAGGGCTACTCTAATCTCTCTTTCAAATAATGGTCTGTAAAAGCATTAGAACATCTTTCAATGCTGCTGTCTATGGCTGAGTTAAGATTCTGGTTATAATTTAATCATTATTAAACAATTATTAAATCATAGTACTTTACTGTTGCTGTTATTGTTGTCACTGTTACTATTGCTAAGGAAGCCTTCTTTTAAGCGTGTACTTAGAAAGAGATCTAAGGTAGAGCTCAGATAACAGCAGGTCTGCTCTGGGTGAAGCAAGAGTAACGCTGACCCAGACCTCCCAGCATACTTCAGCCAAACTCCTGGAGCTTTAATGGTGTCAGAGTCTGAGAACCGTGGCTTTGCATGATTCTCTTTCTTGGGCTTGACTTAATTAGAGGTTTCATCTCAAGACAGAGTATGAAGCATTTACTATTATTTCAAGAAGCCAGAGAAGCTTAGTTCAGTCAAAGAAGGTTAAAGTGCTTTCTTTCCATCATTCCTTGAGATACAGCAAATGAGAACTTTGCATTTCCTTGTTTGGGAAGATGCTTCCTTTGGGTATCCATATGTTACTTTGGCTCTCACTGGCTACCGTTCTCAAATACACAGGTCTGTTACCTATTCTAAGTCACTGCTTCCTCTTCCTGCTTCTCAGAACAAAATAAATAATTTGGGTCTTTAGAAAAAAAAAGAAAAAACTTCTAACTCCAAATGAGTGAGGTTGTTCATTGGCCTGGTTACAGTCTGTAATACTATGCTGGTGATATTAACAAACTCATCCTCAGAGTGTATTTTGCAGCTCCAAGGTCTTCTTTTCTCTCTCCCAGGAGCATGGGTGGTGGGTTTGATGTTTTGATAAAGTTCTCCCATCACTATAAATACACCATCAGTGAAGACTATTGAGTTGGGAACACATCAGGGCTAATTATGGTGAACAAGTCAAAATACTAAAAATACATATTAATAGATCTTCTTATGGAATCTGAAACAGCTGTATTTGTCTAGATTAAGAAGAGGTATATGACATGCAATAAACGGACTATTTTGAACTAAGGGGTTTTGGCAAAAGGTTACATTTAAAACACAGGATAATTTAGTGGCACCAATTTATTTTATAAAGAATAAATGTAATAGAAGAAAACATTGCTTTGAATAATTGAGTTTGGAATCCAATCCAATTTTTGCACATTTACAGTCAATCCATGGGCTAAATGGCTTTCAGTTGTCTCTAGGATTAATGTGTGACATCTCCAGTTTACATATGCCTTGGACTAAGCCTATTTCTGTCAACCACTTTGAAGGCATATAGCCAACGTTTAGGTTCACGTTTGGGTTATGAAATGTATTTTGCTGTAACTCTATCTGTTTGCTAGATGTTTTATTATCAGAGCTCCACTTTCTTCTTTGTGGTCAGTGGACCGCATCAGCTTCAACTGACTTAATCCCCAAGATTTTTCACACTAAATAACTTGTTTTGCTTGTTCACAAGAAGAAAAGAAAGGAAAACAGTATTTCTGCTCCATGTGAGTCTACAGGTAAATTACATAGAAGTAAAGCAGTTGGCCCTATGGTTTATTATGCAGACATAATTGGATAAAGAGGGCTGGTGCTATTAACCAACACTATTTTTATCCAAAATAAATTCATCTTATTTGAATAAGTGATTTTTTACTATATTTCAGATAGATTCCTACGAGTTTATGTTGCCCTATTTTGTTCATGTACAATATATTTGGGAAAGAAAAAATGATCATTCCAAGTGTTTTCTAAAAATAAAAAGCTGGGATTTGATTTTTTCAAATCTCTGCTTAAAGATGAAGTAGTCCTTTAAGAGTTGAGGGCAGGTATCATCCTTCCAGGAGTCCAACTCAATTTATAAAGAATTTCTCTGTGTCGGGCTTCCCTGGTGGTGCAGTGGTTGAGAGTCCGCCTGCCGATGCAGGGGACATGGGTTCGTGCCCTGGGCCGGGAAGATCCCACATGCCGTGGAGCGGCTGGGCCCATGAGCCATGGCCGCTGAGCCTGCGCGTCCGGAGCCTGTGCTCCGCAACGGGAGAGGCCACAGCAGTGAGAGGCCCGCGTACCGCTAAAAAAAAAAAAAAAAAAAAGAATTTCTCTGTGGTTTTAAGGACCACAGTCGTTCTAGCTTACTAGAGCAAGCCACTGTTGACCACAGATGAGGAGCAGAATCTTGCTAAGGGGGGACCCCAAGCCACCATGGAAAGGACACACTGAGTAGGGCAGAACTAAGAAACAACCCAACAGGATTTTTTATTTGTTAGTTTCCTTTCACACCCTCTAATATAGTGTTCCAAATCCTACTTTCTACGGAAGGTGAATAAAAATAAGGAGCATCATTTTTCCCCCTCTATCATAAGTCTGTCCATGGAAAACACTGTATCCTAAAGACTCAGGACTAGGATAGTGTGTTTGTTTCTTTCCTCACCCTACTCCCCTGCCATTTCTCTCTCCTTTGCAACAACCTTAACAAAGTGCAATAGAGCAAATATGAAGCCTGAGATAGAGATGGAAATGAATGGACAGGTGACTGACCAACAACTGTCTCAGCTCATCCATTGTCCACTGGACATACGGACAAAGAGGGGACTTGTTTTGCTGGTTAAAAAGAAAGAAAGAAAGAGAAAGAAAGAAAGAAAGAAAGAAAGAAAGAAAGAAAGAAAGAAAGAAGAAAGGAAGGAAGGAAGGAAGGAAGGAAGGAAGGAAAGAAGGAAGAAAGAAAGAAAGAGCTCACAAAAACTACACAAAAGAAAGATCAGAAATGCCATATTGTGTGACTGTAAATTGATTCCTTTCAGGAGGAGGAATTGGGCAGTGTTATTTCCCAAATACTTGGTGTCAAGAAGTCCAGTTATAGGAATTTATCCTAAGAAAAATAATCATAAATATATATACACCAAGAGTTAGCTACAAGTGTGTTCATTGCAGCATTATTTATAATGGTATAAAACTAGAAACAATTTCAATTTCCAGCATAATGTTTTGGTTAATATATGATACAATCACCATTAAAAATGATGCTATCAAAGAATATTTAATAAGATGGAAATGTTCTGTGATACATTATGTGACAAGATTACATTAAAAAGTGTGTGTGTATGTGCATGTGTATGTAAAGTAAATATTGGAAGAATCTATACTAAAATGTTAACAGCATATATCTCTGTATTGTGATATTCTGGGTTATTCATATATTTCTAGATGTTCTACAATAAATATGAATTGCTTTAAATAAAAATAAAATATTTTTTAAATATTGGAAAAAGAGAAGCATCCTGAAGGAGATGAAATGGCTTTGTAGAAATTGAATGAATGATTAATTATTTAGAAATCTGCATTTTAAGTGAAATCCAAGATAAAACATGATTTCTTTGTAGAAAGGCTTAATTGTTTCCTTAGAAAAACTGTCCTCAACTTGGCAATTTAGTAGCCTATCCATTCACATGTTTTACTTTTATTCTTTTCTTCCCCAGAAACAAAGTTCAGATTTATAGCACCTGCTGTTGCTTTTAATGTAGTAGTCACACCTAATTTCTATAGCACAGTGAAATTCCACCACTCTCCATCCCTCATTTTGCCTTCAGCAACAAGCAGTCTGGGAGACATAAAACCAAGATATTTTCCAAGGGCAGGTAGCAGACACTTTCACTAAATATGTAATACCAAAACCACTCTAAGCGAGAAGGGCATTTGCTAAAAAGGTTGCAAGTAAGCACCAGATAATTTTAAGCTGCTCAGATCCGGCAACTTTTGATGTTGGAAATAAGCCCCTAAGTCAAAGAGGTCTTTGAAAAGTATCATGAACCATCCTCCACAAAGAACCACAAAATGTCCATCTGGAAAAGATGTGAGTTTGACCTTTGAATAAACAGCATGAGATAAAAAAGAAGAATACAGGATTTTGTTTTCTTTTGCTAAAACTTGACAGGCATTGTAAAAAGATGTTTCAAGAAGGCATGGGCTATGGGACGCCCACCCAAATACTAGCTATGTGAGCTTAGAAAGGCTTTTGATCTCTCCATGCCTCAGTTTCCTCAGCTGTTCAAGGGATACTAAAGTACGCTAATCTCATAGGGTTAAGATAAAAGTGAAATAAAACAGTTTCTGTACTTTGCATATGTTTGACAAATGACAAGCAAAATATAAATGCTACTGGGTTTTTTTTTTCAGTTATTTTATTTCATAATTTCCATTTAGTTCAGTCCCATAACCAATAAAGGGACTCATCTTCTTATGACTTCAAGAACTGAAAAAAATTCTTTGGAAATGTTTAGAAAACAGAGGCATATTCCAAAACTCTATTTCAGATTCATAGATATGGACCCAACTGGTTTTTGGCTGCAGTCCATAGCTTCCATTCATAATTGCAATTCATAACTTCTCAACTGCTCTTTGCTTCAAATTACATTCCTACATAGCTCTCTATCCTGGAATGCATATATATGATACAAACAACTGACTGCCTCTGTAGTGTGGGATAATGTGGGGCAGTCATACATACTGCTTAAAAAAACTGCCCTTTAAAACAGAAAAGGGCTTGTGTGTTTCCCTGTTTTTTTGAACCTAGTCAATTAGCATTGATTTCTCCATTTCCTGGTAATCTCACTGGGGTCATAGGGATGTACAAATCATTAACAATTCTGAAAATACTTTCTATGGGGCAGAGAAATCCTACTTAATCTTTTTTTTTTTTTTTTTTTTTTTGCGGTACGCGGGCCTCTCACTATTGTGGCCTCTCTCGTTGCGGAGCACAGGCTCCGGACGCGCAGGCTCAGCAGCCATGGCCGACGGGCCTAGCCGCTCCGCGGCACGTGGGATCTTCCCGAACCGGGGCATGAACCCGTGTCCCCTGCATCGACAGGCGGACTCTCAACCACTGCGCCACCAGGGAAGCCCCAATCCTACTTAATCTTAATCACTATGCCCACCTTTCCTAATACTTCATCAAATCACCATCACCTAAAGGAACAATTAACATCTTAGGAGGTCCTGAATTCTACTCCACTCGAGCACGTTATAGGTTGCTACCAATTTTGGTGTGCAAACTGAATCACATACTTTGTTAACCGTCTTTGCTGAGAATCAAAAGTAGCTGTGATCTTGACATTATACCCATCACTCGTATTTGAACATGTAAATCCAGGCCAAGACCACTAGACTCCAAATACTATTATTTGCATACATTATACTATCAAAGAGAATAGACCAAATAACACAATAAATTGATTCTATTTTTGAAGATGAAAAAAGTAAAAGGCAATTTACCACAAACAAAACTTGTCTCTGCAAAACATTAATGGGCCCATCAATTAACTAATTGTCCAAGTATTACAGACACTCAGGCACATAAGCTCCATTGAAATAATTCCAATTTTCTTCATTAAAAAAATGCTCCCATGACACACTTTATTAAAAAAACATGTCCACTGCAAAGGCTCTAAAGAAAGAAATGATATCACACTTTTTAAATTAATTAATATATATTTGGGTTATATTTTAAGAACGAGACATGTATGTTCATATAGCATAAAACAGATAATTCTGAAATGAAAATCCTTACTGACCACATGAATGCATAGAATTATTTACTACTGTTGTCAAAACCTAATGGTGGAATTGAGGCAAAGGACCAAGGTCTGAGAGAAGGTCTTAGAATTAGGCTCCATGAGGACAGGCATGTTTGTGTTTTCTTTTCTGCTGGGTACAGAGTAAATATTCAACACTTGTTGGATGGATGGATGAATGAAGAAAAATTAGACGATAATACCATAAACATCCTGTATATTACTTACAGTTGTGTGGTTGTATAAGTGTGAGTGCATTATTCTAACAACTGCAGGTGTACACGGGCACCCTGAGTAACTAGGTAAGCAAAGCTCTTTGCCAAGTGGTGTCCCAACAAGCCTCGTTCCTGTCTAGCACAATCACTTAGCAACAGAAAGTGGAGGAATTACGTATTCCCTGGCTTTGCTTCTTCTGGCGCTTAGGATGTCTTGGCCACTACCTAGGAATTACATAAAAAGTAAAATTCTGATGCTTAAGTTAGCAATGAATTTGTCAACAGGAAAGAAAATATTTACTGTTTATGTAAATCACAAAATTGGACCAAGGCCTTGAAAAGTTAGTTTAAAGTTTTGGTGTAAATGGCAATTGTCTAAAGAATTCTACATTCTTAAGTGTACTTGAGAAAGAACTTTTGTGAAATGTTTTTAATCATAGCATTAAAAAGGGAATGAAAGTATTCTAGTACAGTATCACTACAAAGCCCAAGTATTTGGGGGTACTTTTTTTGTTTGTTTTGCGGTACGGGGGCCTCTCACTGTTGTGGCCTCTCCCGTTGTTGAGCACAGGCTCCGGACGTGCAGGCTCAGCGGCCATGGCTCACGGGCCTAGCCGCTCTGTGGCATGTGAGATCTTCCCGGACCGGGGCATGAACCCGTGTCCCCTGCATCTGCAGGCAGACTCTTAACCACTGCGCCACCAAGGAAGCCCTGGGAGTGCTTTTTTGAAAGCTTTTGACAAGGCAGTCTCTATTCCTGAGATACATAAAAATATATATGTAAATATGTAGAATGTCGGACTTCCTGGTGGTGCAGTGGTTGAGAATCCGCCTGCCAATGCAGGGGACAGGGATTTGAGCCCTGGTCCGGGAAGATCCCCCATGCCGTGGAGCAACTAAGCCCATGCGCCACAACTACTGAGCCTGCGCTCTAGAGCCTGCAAGCCACAACTATTGAGCCCACATGCCACAACTACTGAAGCCCGCGTGCCTAGAGCCCATGCTCCGCAACAAGAGAAGCCACCGCAATAAGAAGCCCGCACGCAGCAACAAAGACCCAACACAGCCAAAAAAAAATTAATTAATTTAAAAAAATATGTAAAATGTTAACCATAAGTCTTATCATTGCTGTGGTATATTCTTTTTTTTTCCACTTTTTCAATCTTTAACTTTTATTTTCCATTACACTATTGCTGTAAACATATTTAAACTTGATACATGTTGAATACATCTTATTACTTGTTCTTTGTATTACTAGTGTTACTGTGGTATATTCTTGATGGCTCTGTTACTTCCTGGTATTTAAAGAGTATGACTGTGAACATAAGCTGGTGATATGGTTTCGTTTGTTCTTTGTGGCCTTGTGTCATTATTTGATACATAAATCAAAAATAGGACTTTGGTCTTCATACTAGATTGCATGCACTATTACAGAACTAAAAAGGAAACACCAGATTTTCAGAATCTGTATTATAGAAACGTCATAATTCCACTCCAGGCATGGTTTATTTTTGTTTGTTTGATGTGTTATTTTGGTTTGTCTGTGTTGTTTGTGTTTCTGGCTACAATGCTCTTATTATATAAACTATTTTAAAAATATTATAAAATAGATTTTATAGACGATCTCCATTAAAATAGTTCACCAGCCATCACTGGAATCAAGGCTTAATATTTTGAAGGTTTTCTATTTTAATTCTTTGATACAATGATTTTCAAGCATTTGCTACATGCCCTTCACTATGCTAGGCCCTGTTAAAGATGCAAAAGAAATACATTATATAACTTACATCAGATGAAATAATTAAGGAGCATTGTAAGACCCAGAGTCAAGTGCTAAAATGTGTACTGTGAGCTGTGCATGGGAAATCAGGCGGATCAGGGAGCTAGAGCTAAGAGGAGCCTGAAAAAGGAGGAGAGAGGAGAGTATTCAGGGCACAGAACTGTACATGCAAAAAGGTGGAAGTGGGAAAATCAAACAAAATAAATTGGGGTATAATTTTCTTTTTGGAAATTCCAAAATGATCTATTAGCTAACCTTTATTGAATATTTATTAAGGACCAGGCTGACTTGACTTATATCATTTTATTTAAACCTTAAAAAAATGACATAAGATACTATTATTATCCCCATTTGCCAGATTAGGAATCTGAGATTTGAGTGCAAGTTACACTGCCACACAGCTCATAAGTAGTGAAATCAGAAATGAACCCTGGCAATGCAGCCCCTAAACCATATTTTTTACATTATATTGATTCACAGGGTTCTAAATGCGATAATACAGGTAAGGGAGATAGAAAGGCTTAGCCTAATGTTGGTTATACGAGCTTCACTGTGGGCAAACTGTCTAGAGGCTGGAAACAGTATTTCCAGGACTGTGAAATACTCTAGGTCCTGAAGACAACCTTTAACTGAATTCCTCATTTTATAAAATGTGCACATGTTCACCAATGTTATAGCTGTGATATCTCTTCAATCATAGAATCTGCTGTTATCGTGGAGTTCAAGGAAGGCATTCCAACTCTACACAAAAGTCAGCCAAAGAAGTCGAACCCTGGGCAAGTCACTTAACCTTTCCTGATTTCAGTTTCCTCATCTTAAATGAGGGGGAAGGACTTGGTGATCTCTAGGGTCCATTTTAAAATTCTGCAAGCATTTTATAAATGTCACTAACAATTTCAAACAAACTTTAGAATTCCAGAAATGGAAATGTCAACTGAATAATGAGTAGCAGACGCCATGTGGAAGTTCTGTCATGATCGTTTTTAAAAAAATAAGCCTTCTTTGTTTCATTAGTGACACAGGAAAGCAAGTACCCCAAAGACTTCCTTTAACAATTGGAAGTCTTTATCATAAGACAGATGCAAAAGAACTGAGGTGTATTGCATGAAAAATGGGAAATGTGTATTTAATACCGATTTTTTGTCATAAAAACACTGCAGCCTCATACCTTAATTAATCTAAATATTCAGGAGAATGAAATACATTTTACTGAAGAATGCTTGAGGCCAACGGTATCATTAGCTAATTGATCTCTTGCTAAGACAAGTGATGAATCAACTTAAAATATGTATTTCCCGACTGTTTATGTTTAAACAACACCATTTCCTAAGGAGAAACTTGCAAATGAAGCACTTCCTAATTTAACAGGAACATTCTGAAAATAAACCATTAAAGAACGCTCAGTGAATTCCTAAGCATATCATACAATGATTTTAGTTTCCTAAGCCCCAGCGTTTTCATGTCCTGTGATAAAAGCGAGAAGTGAAAGGCTCATGTTTTTTTCATTTACTCTTTAGATTATCTTCGTGATTTAATCTTTGTCTGTTCATGATCATTCTTACAAAGTGAGCTTTTCTCCATGTATGTTTTCCAGAGAGCTTTTTAAACTTTTCATTTATTAAGGTATAATTTACAAAGTAAACACCACAGCCCGATGATTTTTTTTTGCGTATTATATGCCATGTTAACCACTGCCCAGATTAGGATATAAAACATTTTCGTCACTTAGAGTGTTCCCTGTGCTCCCTTCTAGTCAATAACCCTCTTCCCACTGAAGTAGCTGGAATTCTGATTCGATGTCTATAGACTAGTTTTGCCTGTCCTTGAAATTCATATCAATGGAATCACACATTACGGATTCTTGTGTCTGGCTTCTTTCACTTAGTGTGACATTTTTAGATTCATCTTTGTTTGTCGGTATCAGTAACTCATTCCTTTTTATTGCTGAATGCAGAGATATAAGACAATTTATTTATCCATTCACCTGTTGATGGGCATTTGGGTTGTCGGGGCTGTCATGAAGAAAGCTGTAATGCATTTCCTTGTGCAAGTCTTCTTGTGGACATGTGCACTTGTTTCTTCTGAGTGTACTCCCAGAAGTGGAATTGATTTGTCATAAGGTAGGTAGGTGTTTAAGTTTCTATGTATTTTTATGACCACTGTCTGAGAGTTAAACACCTATTGTCTAGGTGTACAGAGTTGAGATCGGCAGGTAAGAAAACAACGGGATTTCCAGGCACACTCTTTAATAACCTCCCAGATCCAGCATTCGGACAGCAACTATATAGAAGCTCGAGCAATTTTTCAGCAGTTACCTGTTCACACAGAGAGGGTGGATGCGCCTCTCCCATCCTTCTTGGGTGCTAAGGAAATCCTGCCACCAGGGAGATTGTTCCCTGGAGATGATCAGATGATGGTTCAAAGCTCAGATTTGGGGCTTCCCTCGTGGCGCAGCGGTTGAGAGTCCGCCTGCCGATGCAGGGGATGCAGGTTCGTTCCCCCGTCCGGGAAGAGCCCACATGCCGCGGAGTGGCTGGGCCCGTGAGCCATGGCCGCTGAGCCTGTGCGTCTGGAGCCTGTGCTCCGTAACAGGAGAGGCCACAACAGTGAGAGGCCCGCGTACCGCAAGAAAAAAACCAAAAAAAATAACAACAAAAACCCCTCCGATTTGCTAGCAGGAAATGCATCACAAAACAAATCCTAGCATGTGAGAATCCTGAACAAGGCCAGCCTGTCCCCTTTGCCCACTCAGGCTTCCATGGAATTTGATAAGCCATCAGGTGTAAGACTTCCCTGTGTCCCTGAATCAAGTGCTAGACTTCAGCCTCAGGAAGTCCAGTCATTTTAAAACCCCTCTCCCTCTGTTCAGATAATCATCTTTGCTCTGATTTATGGTGACTGGCCTGCAGGTGTCGAAAAGGCGGTCTTGATTTAGCCAGAAAGCAATATTCCCAGAAAGTATATTTCTATGGCTACCTCCCCCTCCCCCCACTACCCACCGTCAAAGCCAGCCAACTCCTCGCTCCCTCCAGCTGTGAACCTGGAATGTGCCTTGGGTCATATTTGTGTCATTGGTAGCAAACCCTTATAATTCTGCCCCCAAATCGGAAAGAAAAAATATGCATAGGGATCAAGGAGAGTGTCTCCTTACACAAATCTTTTTTCTGATAAGAGGTGAACCATAGCCAGAATCAGAGATTTATATATGCATTTTGACATAAATCTGCATCTGTAATTATGGGTCATAAGGATCTTTATAGGCTGCACTAAGTTGGTGAAGAAGAGTTACTGTTATTGACAAAGCATTGACCTAAACATTAGTGGAGGAAGAGCTAATCATTTTTTCCCCCCTGAGGAGTGAGACTTCTTTTCTAGCTGTGAATCCCTCCGAACCTGGGCCTCTGTTAAATATCTTTACATCTGAAAATAAACATAACGGAGTCTCCCAAACACGTCCTATACCTTCACATAATTATAAATGTATAAGAATTTCAAAACACATTCTAGAAGCTTTTCTTATCGTTTCCAAGGTAGTGATGAAGGTTTGTGAGGTGACCGAAGAGGCCCATCTAGATGTTGTGAAAGCAAGCTGTGTGTGAGGTACGCTCCCTCTGAGAAGGACCAAAGCCTATTTTTAGCCGGGCCCGCTGGGCTCCAAGCTCACTTCCACCGTTAGAGCTCGGGGCAGCCGACTGCTGCGTAGGCGGCCCAGAAAACGTACTCTTTAGAGCAATGGAAGGTTAAAGTGAGCTTTAAAGCACAGCCTTATCATACTTGCATGTTATTGCCCAGTCTGCCTAAAAATAGAATCTCATTACTTTAATTCTACAGCATTCTTAGGTGTGCCGAACTTTATTATTAATAACAGCATTTCACATTTATGTAGCACTGTCTGCTTAAGGGAACTTCACAAATTATACACAGAAAACTTTCCTACCTTGATGTAACAAGCAACGGGTTAGGAGGGCAGGAGCTGGTGGTGAGCAGCAGCTCCCCTTCTCTCTCCAGACAGGAGGCAGGGGCAGTGGTGCCAGGTGGCTCTAAATGAAGCCGCTCTTTGAAGGTGAGCCATTTGCATTCTTTGAAAGTAGGCTGTGTTTTTAATCGATGATTTGCAAGGCCTTGGAGAGGATCGCAGTAACCTCAGGAATAACAGGCTGCGTGTGTATATAGTCAGGTCTTTTAGCCGGGTTTTGGAAACAACAAGGGCAACAAAAATGGACACCTTTCCCCAGACCCCCAACCAATCAGGTGGTTCTGAAGAGGCTTTCTGTGGGCTCCCAAACCCAGCTATTTAGATTGGAAGGAGGACGGAACGTTATCATCCCCATCTAGGCTTCTACCAGTTCCTCAGCAGTGGTGCAGGCAAGACTCTAGTTCAGCCATGTACCTTAATAACCATGTGTGTGAGAGAGAGAAAGAGAGAGAGAGAGAGAGTATGTGTGTGTGTGTGTCTGTGTGTGTGTGTGTGTGTGAGAGAGAGAGAGAGAGAGAGAGAGACAGAGACAGAGACAGAGACAGAGACAGAGAGAGACAGAGAGAGCTGTGTGGTAGCAATAGGTATTCAGACAGCCTGCCATTCAGTGACTCGAACCTAGGAATGGGATACTAATTTCTATACAGTTAGTGCATTTTAGTGTAAGCACATGTCATCTAAAGAAGCAGCCTAAGTCAAGACTTCCACCACAACAAGTTTATGCTAGAGTTTTGTAAAACTCTATTCACACAGTGTACTGTCAATGGGAAAGCAATTTGACAACATATATCAAGATCCATAAAAATGCTCACTTTTTAAAACCCAGTCATCTGTCTTATTTCTGAGAATCCTTTCTGAGGAAATCATCTGCAACGTGGGCAGGTGGGGTGGTGGAGTATAAATGTAACTATATTAACCACAGGACTTTTTAAAGTATTTTGAAATTGACAACAACCTAAATATCTACCCACAGAGTTCTGGTTAAATTCATACCAGTATATCCAATCAGTGGACTATTAGTAACTCAATTCTGAGGATCCACTGGGAATTTTCAGAGGGATTCTGTAGTGGCTTTCACATGGAGGAAGGTTTGAAAGAAGAAGCTTAATGGACTCTTTTTTTTTTGCAGTACGCGGGCCTCTCACTGCTGTGGCCTCTCCCGTTGCAGAGCACAGGCTCCGGACGCGCAGGCTCAGTGGCCATGGCTCACGGGCCCAGCCGCTCCGCGGCATGTAGGATCTTCCCGGACCGGGGCACGAACCTGTGTCCCCTGCATCGGCAGGCGGACTCTCAACCACTGCGCCACCAGGGAAGCCCAATGGACTCTTTCTAATACAGCTTCCTTTTGAAAGCGGTTATTTTCAAAATGGCCAGCCAATTCAGCTCTTCAAAGATGAGCATAATGGCTGGATGGCTCTTTGAGTGTAGCTGCCAAACCCCAGAAGCACAGGGATGATAACATCATGCTTTCTGATAAGTCTTTGGGATAGGCACAGTTTACTGAAGGCTACAGGCTGTGTTTTAGTCAATTTACACGCATGATTTCATTTTATCCTCCCCCAAATCTCATGAGGTATCATTACCCCATTTTACAGACAAGAAAACTAAGTTCTAACGCAGTGCAACTGATCTGCCTGACTTCAAAGCCAGTCATGAAACCGTCCTAAGGATTAGATGACATCGTGCCTCAGGACATAGCGGCAGTTAGTTTTACAAACCACTATACAGCCTTCCCTCTAGGGATGTTAATCCAATTTTTTAAATATAAAAAGCAATTTTTGGTCTAAAACAGAAACTATTGATGTTATGTAGACAAGTTCCAGAAGAACCATTTGGCCAACACCTTTAGCCAGCATAGCCTTTTAGTAATTAAAATGCCTTTTCCATCTGTCACTTATAGTGCCATTTCCTCGCCAAGCTGGAGATAAAGGTGAGCAATGCTTTTGGTAAATGGAGTTCTTCAGTATTGGTCTTCACTGTGAGGAGAGCCTTCTGCAGTGATGGACCACCAGACTTCCTTAGGGAATCATGCTATCACACTTTAGATATGGAGAAAAAGGGAAGGAGAAGGCTAAGAATATAGAAGAACATGAGTCCATTTGCTATGAGAAAGTACTCCTAACAAATGGATCCATCAACGCAGATGTATGAACTGTCATTTGATGAAATTACACGGGGCAGATATCGGTTTCCTTAGAGTAAGAGCGTTGTTCTTAAAAAGTCTTTTCACATAACATACGGAACTCTCCCTTGATGAACATAATGTGCATCTTTTATTACATTCAAAGCTTATTTTTAAAAAGCATGTTGCGCCAAGTCCCCTTTTCCTCCCTCACACCCAGTTCCTGCTCCATTGTACCTTCAGGCGGGACGACCGGATCAATCTGGCTTCCCATCAGGTGTTCAGATAGTCCCCGGTCAAGTTGGAGCCCAGAGAGAGGAGGGAGCAGCGGGTTGCCCTACGCTTCTGGAGGCGTTCCCCCTGAGCCAGTCTGCAGCCCTGAGTGAGCTGATCCTCTTGTCAAGACGAAAACCCAGGGTGAGGAAGCCCTTGCTTTGTTCCAGACAATCATAAAGGCTCACTCTATTAAATAGAGTATGTGCTTATGCCTTTCTGTACCATTTTTCCACTTCTGCAAACTCCAGGACGGACTCTCTTTAGCTGAGTTGGAAATAAGCATTCGTTTGCCTCTCCTCTCCATTTCTGCTATCTGTTTTAGAAGAGGTGTTTATGAAACAGGTAAAGTTCAGCTTCTCGGCCTCTCTTGCTTAGAATGTGAAAACTATGGAAGAAGGCCAACATTCTGAGGCCCGAGGAAAACTGCATCTCCAACCCGTGCATGGAAGAAGAACCACAGAATGAAAAGCACAAGATCATTGCATCACCTCTCAGAAAGCTTGCTCTGAGCTGCTTGATGAGCTATTTGTGTCTCTTCATGGATTTTTTTCTGTGTTTAGAAAATGAGACCAGACACTTTTTATTTTCCCCTCCGTTGGTGTCCTAGAGGTTGTTTAATCTCAAGTGAACTCAGTTCACATTTTCCTGGCAGTGTCAGCTATCGGCTCAAACCGTTTTACTCATTGCATCATCCTGTCAGTCAGCAAGCAGGGACCTAATTAGCTTTGCTTTAATGGCAATAGTTAAATTTACATTATTAATTTAAATATTACAGACTCTGTGGACTTGAGCACATAGCTGACATAAAGATGTAAAATGAATAATAAGGTGCCGAAAAACACCAGAGTCATTATTCCCATCATGTTCAAACTTCTAGCTATAATGGTATCAATTAAAACTCTAATCATAGCAAGAAGCCTTGCTGGTTCTCTTTTGTTATAAAAGCTGCATTTATATTTAAATGCTGGGCTGGAGTATTCAAGTTATACCTTGCAAAATAGAGTGATCACATGTGTCAAGAGACATAATTACAGTTTTAATTATATTTTTGATCTTTTAAAACACCCAAACGGTAAAATTGTAGTAAGTTCTTCAGCATCCCTTTCTGCATCACTGGCTTTTCCTAGTCCTGAAGTGCTGCAATCACTCTGCAGTGTCAAAACCTGTTTGGGTCACAAGACAGATGGGACTTTCAAAATGAAATGTACCTATGACTGTTTGCTACTATATATATAAAATGTCTCATTTAGTCTCATCTGTGATTTTCCAAGAGGAAAATGTTTCCAGGAGCAATTTATCTCAGTCCTACAGGTTTGTATCACTGAATGACCATCTGAAAAAGAGGACCAGCATCTTTTCTTAAAGGGAAACTGCCTAAGTGTGTTACACAGAGATGTTTCAATGCAGTAGTTGGACTGCATGAAATCATTTTTAAATGAATGAAATGCAAAATATGAAATAACTGAAAATATGAACTTCAGGTTTTTCATTTAGTGTATGAACCTTTCATCTGAGTTCATAGAATATTTCATACCGTTATCTGTGAGAACAAAACAACTGGTGGGAAAGATAAAATTAATAGACAAAGACATTTTTCATTTTTGTGCCAGATTGAGCTTTTTAGCCTCCCAGTTATCTAACCAGCTCTCTGCTGAGTAAACCAGCTTAGTGCTTCTTTGGCATTAACTCCCTCCCCTGATAAGGTAGCCCCCTCCTTTGTCAGGGCTGCAAGACCCTGGCAAAGACACCTCAATCCCCTGGCTCCAATCCCTCCTTTATGACTATTATTATTATTATTATATCTTTGATTGAACATTCTAATGTGCCCTCTCAAATAGGTTCCCTGTGGTCAGGCTCTGTGTAGGATTATGCAGAACACTTGGGAGGGGCTCAGTGATGTGACTGAGCCAGAAATGAGCTAGCTATGGAGGAAGGTCGCAATGGTTCACCCACCGGGGTTAAAGTCACTTTTCCTTTGGATGCTGAGAATGCATTATTCTAATTTTATAAGACTAACAATAACTTCATTATTTATTTGGATCAAAAAATCCGGTTTCAACTATACATGGATCATTCATCAGTGTGGTGGCCATGGTCTAGTCCTGGACTCTCTCCAAGGTTCAGCTTCCTGAGCAGCAAACAGGGGGTAAGAATAACCTCCCGGTGAGGATTACATAAATGCAATCTTTCTGGTAAAACAGGAGGTCTGAATAACAAAGCATGTAACACCACTCTGTCAACTGGAAATGGCAGATAGAAGTGTGAAGGATTATGGCTGCTAATAAATGTAATGCAACTGTGTTTGCCTGATGGCAAGGAATTAGGATTCAGTCTTCAAAGAGGACAGACTGCACTGGACGAGCATCTAGAACTTTTTAAAAATGGGTTTGCAATCAATCCTATCTCAGGATGGTAGTTTAAGGTAGTAGTTAAGGGTATTCGACTCTGAATTCGAATCCCTGGGTTCAAAGTTTAGAATAATAATGGAGTCTGCCTTTTAGGATCCTTGTGAGGATAATTTACAGAAAGTCCTTAGCCCAGTGCTTGGCCCTTGGTGAGCCTTCAGTAAGTGTTAGTTATTATCAAAGAATTAAATTGCATAAAATTTAAAACCAGCTCATCTGTATGTGCAGATATGCTTTACGTTGTTTATAAAGTAATTCCATGTATTTTCACCTTATCGAAAGATAAGAGCTCTCTCTTCAAAGGACTAGTACAAGCTGCCCACAGAGGCCCTAACTCAGCACCTTCTGAATGAATAGATGAAGAAATCCAGGTTAGTATCCAGAACAGGAACTTCAAAATTAATGGACAGGATGTGTTGACAGGAGCCAGAAAAAATCTCTACCAGTGTCTACTGTTCCAGACCACTAAGGGCACCATCTTCAGCCGAGCAGAAACTTTGGGTCACACATCTGAAAAGTCCCATCTAATGATAACAAGAGCAAACATTTAGTGATGGTTTTCAATGTACCAAACACCATGCTAGGAGGCTTACATGCATTATCATACTTAGACTTACCATAACACTCTAACTTGCTTCCACTCTTATTCCCATTTTTGGAGGATGTCACTGAAACTCACAGAGGTAAAATTAATTTACCAGAATCAAACAGTGAACAGTGGTGGCACTAGGGCTTGATCTCAGATCACTGGGCTCCCAAGTATATATTCCTGAAATTATATAATACCGCCCCTCTGGAAATGCTTAGGGATAGGGCACGTCAGATTTTGGAACTCCTGAGACCATGCTAAATTGACTAAAATTTTAAGATGCTCAAATTTCAAGACTTACCTGGAAGTAAGCCTCAACTAAAGTGAGTCTCCCAGTTGTTAACTCAGGACCCATTTTGAGCCAAAGTCAGCCCCAAATCCTGTGAAACAAGCTTCCAGAGAATTTAAAAGGTGATATAGCCCGATGGGACAAAAGGCCTTCCTCTTTTCCTTGTCCTTGTCCTCTGCCATCTGCCATATTTTCAACGTGTTAAAACTCATGGGGCAGAGAATACTTAGCAAATTAATAGAAGAAAAGTCCTGACTTTCCTGGCTCATAAAAGGTTGATGCCTTCCAGCCATGCTACTGAAAAGAATGGGATTTATGCGGCACCTTTCTTCCCAGATGGAAAAGTGCTTTACAAATAATGGAACTAATGCAATTCATTGGTAGTGAGTAAATTTGTCACCGTGGATGTATTAACTCTCTAAGGCCAATTCAATTGGGGATTCAATAAATCAGCTCTTTCAGGGTATCTCATGATGCCCCACTGGTTAGAAAGAGTCCTAGATAAATAGCAATTTGATCCTTTGGATTCTTTAATCCTTGAAACATGCTTTTAGGAAACGTGGAAAGGCTTAATGCCTCCCTTTTCCTGCTGGAGAAGCTGAGGAGTCTGCACAATAAGGGAGGAATCAGGAGATCTCAGGTCATGCTCAATTCTATGACCATTTCACCTCCGATTTCATGAATATCTTCTAGGCTTATTCCTGGGCCATGTTTTTCAAAGTGATCAGCAAACTGTGCTTGAGAACATTTCCCTGACTCAGCCACAGGTATTGCTGTCATCTCAGGTGAAATTGAAACTACTTCCATAAGTCTTCTTCTCTCCTGAGCTTGTTTTCTTCTCATCCTTGGCTATTCTGAAGGGTTTCCTTCTTTGAAGGGGCACCACTCCATGCATTATGTACTGGATGCTTCCTTCATACTAAGCTGAAGGTCGTTGTTTATTGAGGCAAAGTTGGCACCGAGAATGGAAACAAATGGGAAAAGATATGTATTTGAATTCACATCGGATTATTTATGCCCATGGGTCCACGGCATGGAGCACGTATAAAGATTTTCTATTTATGTATGTATGTATGTATGTATGTACGTGAAGTCAAGGAGTCCTTCAAGAAATGAATAAATATAGCATAGGATTGGATTTGGGAAAGGAAAGAAACTTGTATTAGAGAGCAGCGCTTGTCATCATGCTGCAATGTAGTTCTCTAAACAGAATTCCCTTGGAAAGGTAAAACCGACACATCTGGCCTCACTAAACTGTTCAGGTGGGTTAAACATTGACTGTGGGGAGAAAAACAAACCCTGAACTAGAGGGGAAGCCATTCCTTATAACTCGATGGGTAATAAATCTGTAGCTGTGCCGTGCAGAAGTCCATGTAATGCTCTTTAATTCCAGCGTATCTTATGTAGGATTTAAAATGTCTTGAGGGATTTGCTGGAAGCCTTGTTTTATTTTGTTTTAAACAAACATTGTTTTATTTTGTTCTAAATATGGAAAGCGGATCAGAATTGATAGGGTATTTTTTTCACCTTAAATAAGAAGGCTCATTTTTAATATGACCACAATTTTGGCAACCATGTTTCTTTATTAGTTGTTAGTATTATAATTCACTGAGAATTTTATTCTCATGTTGTCACCATACATTGCTTAGTATTTCTGGGCTTTTTCAGATTCTTCCCTGTGAGTTATTTGCCTTCTTTGGAAATTTGATGGATGGCATCGTATGAAAAAAACTATTAAAATCCTCCAATGAAAAATGTACATATCTATTGTGAATTCTGCACTAAAGTGGCCTAGAAGCTTGTTACGAATACAGAGGTTTGGTTCATTTGCTTTTTCTAACCTGCCTGTTTCCATATTGCAAAACATGCTAAAAGTACTGTTTGTCTTGATGTAGATTGTGTTATTTGTGAAGGGTCTGCATGGAGAAAGAAAACATAGGCCGTGTTGTTCGAAGAATCATTAAGGAGATATTATTTCAGATCATAATGTAATTAGACTCCTTTAGAGGGAAATATGAGTGTTCATGTTTTCAGCTTTTATACAGGAATGTAACTGTGACTGATTAAGGGAAAAGTCAACTAATTTATAATGTCTAAATTTAGTGTTATATCAGATAATATATCTGAAATTACAAAAACTAAAACAACTTCAGCTCTGGCTCAAAAGCAGTTCTTTAATCCAGGGTCTGGAATACACTGTTTATAGTAACCGAAATTCTAATTTTGTAGAATTAGATCTTAAAAGGAGTCAAAGGCAAAAGAAAATTCCCTACACATCTGCTGTGCTCAAAGTATCCACTTCAGAAGAGAACTTTTTTTTAATCTCCAATTTATTTTGACAAAAATTCTCTTGGGCTTTTATTTCAAAAGATGAAAAATGAGCCATGGCAGTCAATGGTGTATGGTGACTATTTATCTGTTTACACGTATCCATGTGATTGCTAGAAAAAAACAGATTAGACTTTGAATGTGGTATGAAGAATGTATGTTCACAAGCCCATATTCCTCAGAGGAGAAATAGGTTAAAAACTAAGTTTTAGAAACCATGCATTTTATTTTGAGGAACAATAATTCAAGGCCTGATTTTTTTTAAGGTAAAATATATATGCTCAATCTTAAAGTAAACATATTCAGCAAGTCAGTTCCTGGTTTACAGTTTTCCTAACCAAAAAAATCATGAAGCTAATTATTTAATAATGTCCATGTTATAATTTACATGACAGGTGTCTATCTGAAAAATATCTATACATCTACTTTTGATTAATCAAAGAATATCGTAAATGTACTAGAGAAACCTTTTACTTATTGATTTCTTTGGCAAATACCTTTACAAAGTAAAGGGAGCCTTATAAAATTAATAATAGCCCTGAATCATTCTCCTTCTTAGTACCCGATTTTCATAGATTGGGCTTTCTTTTAAGAGGGTATGCACCTGTAGGAAATTTTATATGGCAGGCAGCCTCCCTGTCATAATCAGAAACCAGATTCGTTTTTGGAGGAAAGTAGGAAATACACAATGGCATACGTGCCTCTTTTACGGCCACATCTGCACAGCTCAGGGAAAAGTTTGCAGATAAGTCTGCCGATCACATTACAAGGCTGTTATGAGAGAATAAAGTTGCACCTTTGATGGGCTATTGCAGCTGAGTTAGAGGTCCCAGTCATTAGAAGTTTGGCATGTCACAGAGTGGAGTAGATTGGAGACCCAAAAATACTTTATGCAACTAGCTGAATTTTGGTCATTTCCGCCAAATATCAGTGGACCCGTTAGACAAAGATGAACAATACGTGTGCATGGGCACGCACACACACACACACACACACACCCCTCAATACACACTGGCAATAAGATGACTTTAGGTAACTTCTGACTTTCACCTCTGTGATACAAAGTCCATTGTGCTTGTACGGTGCCTTCAGGACACCAGCTGAGAACAAAGCTGCTTTCAGAAGCAGTAAGTGATTTCATTCTATTAATGTCCAGGTGATATGTGGAGCCCATTATCACATCACTAATATGGCAGCAGACATTTCTCGGCCAACCCCAGGTAGCTCCAGTGTTTGTGAAATGTGTGACTGGTAGCACATGGAGGGAACAGGAATCATCCCCAACTGTCCACTGTCTCCTGAGGACATCTCCTAACACATCAGGGCCACCTCGGTGGTCTCCGATTGGCATCGTGCCCCGTAAAATTAACGTACTTGGTGGGCTTGGTGGACTTCCTTGGTGGGCCAATGCAGGGGACACGGGTTCGTGCCCCGATCCGGGAGGATCCCACATGCCGTGGAGTGGCTGGGCCCGTGAGCCATGGCCGCTGAGCCTGCGCGTCCGAAGCCTGTGCTCCGCAGCGGGAGAGGCCACAACAGTGAGAGGCCCGCGTACCGCGAAAAAAAAAAAAAAAAAATTAACATAGTTGGTGAACAGGAGAGGCAGCTCCTAGACACACCAAGTTACTAAAATACAGAGATAAATAGCCAGGCTGACACCAGAATCTGCAATATGAGTCAAAGTAACCACTGCTACCTAATTTTGAGAAGATATTGGAAAATGTTGCACATTTTCTTGTTTAATTTTTTGTCAACAATCCAAATCCATATTAGCCAGAACTGTCATTTCTTTTCCGATAAGGAACCCACCTCAAATAAATGGAAATTTGTCATTTTCCAGACGGCAATGAACATCTCCCAGTAAGTCTGATTTTTTAATGAGCTATGTTACTTTAAAAACAATTAAGAGTTGAATTCTAGGCAAAATTTTTAAAATCCAAAACGAATAAAGTAAAACCAATATCGATTATTAGGAGCAAAAGTGCTAATTGAGACTGTAAAACCTTTTAAGAACTAAGAGGAGAAAATTTCCAGTAAAACTACGATAAATTACCACTAAATAAGCAGAATATTTGCATGGAATTTAATGTCAGTACATCAGCCTCCCTTTAATTTTTTTTGCTTTTTAAAAGTAGTGTATTACTGGTTCAGAAAGACTATTCCAGTAATATGACAAGAGCAGTGTCACTTTGGCAAGTTACCTTTTCAACCTTCATTTCATTATGTTCTAAAAACCTACTTTTTAAAGTTATAATGCTTTTTTTTGCGGTATGCGGGCCTCTCACCGTTGTGGCCTCTCCCGTTGGGGAGTACAGGCTCCGGACGCGCAGGCTCAGTGGCCATGGCTCACGGGCCCAGCCGCTCCGCAGCATGTGGGATCTTCCCGGACCGGGGCACGAACCCGCGTCCCGTTCATCAGCAGGCGGGCTCTCAACCACTGCGCCACCAGGGAAGCCCCATAAAGTTATAATGCTTTTAAGAATTCATTTTTAATTATCACTTGTTTTTTTTTGGCCCTCAGGCCTTTCAGGGCTTAATGCGTACTGTTGTCACATTAAAGTGAAAGCAAAACCATTTTACTGAGAGACCACATTTTAATATTTAACACAACATTCTGACAACAGATATTCTTTTTTTTTTAACATCTTTATTGGAGTATAATTGCTTTACAATAGTGTGTTACTTTCTGCTTTATAACAAAGTGAATCAGCTATACATATACATACATCCCCATATCTCCTCCCTCTTGCGTCTCCCTCCTACCCTCCCTATCCCACCCCTCTAGGTGGTCACAAAGCACGAGCTGATCTCCCTGTGCTATGTGGCTACTTCCCACTAGCTATCTATTTTACATTTGGTAGTGTATATATGTCCATGCCACTCTCTCACTTCATCCCAGCTTACCCTTTTCCCTCCCCATGTCCTCAAGTCCATTCTCTAAGTCTATGTCTTTATTCCTGTCCTGCCCCTAGGTTCTTCAGAACCATTTTTTTTTTTTTAGATTCCATATATATGTGTCAGCATACAGTATTTGATTTTCTTTCTGACTTACTTCACTCTGTATGACAGACTCTAGGTCCATCCGCCTCACTACAAATAACTCAATTTCATTTCTTTTTATGGCTGAGTAATATTCCATTGTATATATGTACCAATCTTCTTTATCCATTCATCTGTCGATGGACACTTAGGTTGCTTCCATGTCCTGGCTATTGTAAACAGAGCTGCAACGAACATTGTGGTACATGACTCTTTTTGAATTATGGTTTTCTCAGGGTATACGCCCAGTAGTGGGATTGCTGGGTCTTATGCTAGTTCTATTTTTAGTTTTTTAAGGAACTTCCATACTGTTCTCCACAGCGGCTGCATCAATTTACACTTCCACCAACGGTGACAGCAGATATTCTTGATGACAAGTTTAAAAGAATAAAAAAGGCTCTGTTTTTCACTGTGTTCTTATAAGATCTGACACAACTTTTTAGTAAACTGTCTTAAATGGGCAAACCCTAGCAAGGTCCAAATCCCCCATAAAACTGCTTTAATCAGGGTAGAGGCTGGTGGTGATTTCAGGTCAAAGAACCCCAACATTAAATCTGTATGCCAATGTTTAAACACGTTTTAGAACTGTAAGAACTTTTCATTCCAGAACACTCTGAGGGCTCAATCAAGACTGCAGTCCACTGTCTGGAGCAGCATTTAAATGCCCTGTAATATGTTATTGTTTCCTTTAGAGGCAAGAAGAATTCTGGTTCTTCTCAACAGCTGCTTCTCTTTCACCCTCTCATTTAGTCCCATCTTTTCCATTTGAGCTATCTACTTCCTACCCTTTGGGGGAAAACAATCTATAACTGATACACATTTCTGACTTTCTAGCCATATTTGAGGTTTTATTCATTCACCCAAAGAAAACAAGAGGGAAATGGAGACATTTTAAATTGAGCAGTAAACTACTTCTCAGAATTTTTGTTGACTGGGTCCCTTCCCCCCATCTTATGGGTGATAGGGAGTGACAGTGCTGTTCAAGATTCCTGAAGGCACCCTGAAATATTGCGGGAAGTGCCCTGAGCTGACATCAAGCAGGTCTCACCTTCCCGATTGGTCCCTATTGGTGCTTGAAGAGTCCACCAAAACAACAGATTGAGCAAAGACTCATAAAAACCATACCTGGAATCTACTTCAAAGAATATCACTTCCAATAGATCATTTTCCAAATGAGAAAACTGGGGCTCAGGAAAGTGAAGAGTTAACAGAGGATCCGGACTAGAGCTCTGCCCCCTGATTCCCATCTCATGGGTCTTGGGACACGTGACAGATTCTATGAGCACCTGAAGTTTTGCTGGTCGGTTACTTCTGAGGAATCTTTTGGTGGAAACTCTTTAAGTGGCCCTAAGGGTTTAGGCATTATGGGCAGTGTGCAGCCACCCCGAGCTCCCAGGCAGAGTTTCTGAACATGCAGGGAGGCAAACCCCAATAATATAGGACTGATGCTTCAGACTTACCAGGGTCTGCACTTAATCTCCCAAGTCCCTCAGTCATATTGTCAGTACAGCTCATATAATTGTCAAATTTTCCACAATGAACATGTATTACTTTTGTAACAAAAATATTATAAAAATCTTTTCACATCACTTTATAGTTTATGAAGACTTTTCATGTAGTTATTCATCATATCTTCACAAAAACTGTGACATGGAATCAGTGTCCCTATTTTACAGATGAGGAAACTGAGGCTCAGGGGGATAAAGTGACTTACCTAAAGATATTCAGCTGCTATGAGGTGGCAGAACACGAACCCGAAACCCAGGTCCTCTGATTCTAAATGCTTCTTCTGTTCCATCACAGTCCCCCTGGATGTGAGCTTTCCAATGGCTTTCTTTATAAGTTTTCATGAGCATCTTGATAAACTCAGGTCTCTGGGAAGCCCAGATGTTTTTTCCAACTACCGCCAGGTTTCTAGTTCTCTTTTTCGTTTCTTCTTTTAATCTTTTGTATTTAATTTGGAGAGAATAAGATCCTGAGGAGCCTGATTGTGGCCTGGGGACACTTCAGGGTTGTGAGCTGGGAAACTCACACTCAGGGAATCTGAGGCAGGACTAAAAAGGCCCATGCACACGGTTGGGAACACATCTTTTCAGGGACTTCATGCATTTTATATGCACACTTTTTTTAAACCTTCCTGTAAATTAATTAGAACTCCATTTTACTGGAAGTATGTTTAATGAATAAAATGGTCCAAGAAAAGAAGTAAATAACACAATAACAACAACAACAAACCCCAAAGAATTCAGTGGTTTACTTACTACTAACTTAACGTTCATCATGGTGCAGGTAGCATCTCTCAGCTCATACAGGTAAAATGCTCTTCTCTGGGAGATGTCTTAGAATGCACAGCAATTGAAGATTAGGACTGATGTCTGAGCTCTTGGGACAAAAATGAAAGCTGGAGTGTCCAGGAACTTGAAGTGAGCTGCCGTCTGTGGGTTTTTTTTTTTTTTTTTGGCCTCTTATTCCTCAAAGAAGCCTTTCTGTCATCCACAGCCTTATCAAGGAAAGAGGGTTGCATAATAGGGCCAATTTGGGGGTCCTTAGTTGATTATTTGAGAGCATTGGCCATCACTATTGTTACTGACATTCAGCTAGATCAAGGTCATGGCTCCAACTAGGAAAAAAAAAAAAAAAGACTCTCCGGCTGCGTGAATGGCTGCAATCTTGGCGGCCTGCAGTGAAGTTCTGGTGTAAAATTTTGTGATTCTATAGTTTTTCTGTTATATTTCTAGGAAGAATAGGGAAGCTACAATATACATGCCTGTGTATGTGTATGCACACACACATACTCATTCATACATGTAACAGTAAACATTACTTGGATGTGGAATTCTGGCTTAGGGATCAACTCTGCCCCAGATTGTATAAAAATAATAGTAGCATAATCTTTTAAACCACAGTTTTCCTTCCTAGTTTATTTTTTATTTTGTTTATTAAGCTTTTTATGTACATTTTATTGTTTCCGTTTTATTTTGTTCTTCTAATTATTCACACTTCTTAGCACATTTCTACTATGTTATCACTTCAGTCTAAGGACATATTTGGTAACTTCAGAGCTTTAAAATAGAATCCAACATGCTGAATTGATTTCTTCTTTATTCTAAGTGTCACTAAGAGGATAAATGTGAAAGCACTTTACAGATCATAAAGCAGTACACAAATGCAAGATGATATGATCGTTAATTTAATTCATTAACTGATTTTCTATATTCATTCATTAAACGAATATTTATTTAGTGTCCATTATGAAGCAGTACAATATCAACGGTTTGGTAGTGTCAGAGGTGCCTGAAGACTCCTATGATTTTGGTTTGGAATTATGGACAGAAAATTATCCAGTGAGTAAGGTTCCTTTGAAATCATTCCTAAATGAAAAGGATAACATACAAAGCCTTTCAATTTTAAGTTTGCAAACAACTGAATTTAACTAAGTAAGACTTTGAATACACACTATTTAGTTCAAAGCAGGAGTAATTTCTTAGGCTCATGAACTACGAGAAATTTTACCTGGCAATCAAAGCCTGGGTCTATACAGTGCAAAGTAATGTAGCTATTTGGCAAGTGTTTACTTAATTTTATCACTGTAGAAAGCAAATTAGAAAAACTTATGCCCTTAAGGGTATTTTTCTTCTTTTCTTCTCTTCTTTTTATTTATTGTTGTTGTTAGTTGGTGGGTTATTTTGAGAGGAAGGCGATGCTGAAGAATCATTTTGGTGAACTAACTGCATTGATCAACTGAATTGATTCCACGGGCTGGGCATACTTTAAATGTTCTTTGGTTTTTGATGCCCCTAAATTACATTAGATTCTGTTATTTGAACTCCATTGTCAGAATGATGTTTTACCTAATTTTATCCGATTGAACAACTTCTGCCTAACTTTATCAAAAACCAGGTTTAGAAGGCAGAGTGATAGTGAGCAGAGAGAGAATTGTTCTCCAATAAGCTTATATTCAGGACCAATAGACACATGTTCATGTCACAATTTTTGCTTGTGTTCTATATAATGTGACTTTTGTGCCTCATAGCACAAAAAGGACATATATATATAAAATACATTTTTTTCTTTTTTAATAACAGACTCTTGAAAAGGAGTTTCAAGCTCCTTGAGGGCAGCAAGCTTATTTTTTTCTCTCCAGCACATGGCCTGAGTCTGTCCATGTTTGTTAACTAAACAAATGAGTGAATGAACAAATGAGTAAAGAAATGAACTACAAATGAGGGAAGCATGGCCTTCTAAACACAACCTAAAGAATAATAATAATGCAGGATTTTCCTGTGTCTTGAAACACAGCACAGAGCTTGACCCATATTATGCTTTCAATGAATGTTTGGTGTGTGGTAAATTCCACTAGCAAATGCTAGCAACCTTTTAAGCAAAAAAAGACCTTAATCATCTAGTCACAAACGTTCACTCAATTTAGATTAAGAACATTGAGGCTCTGAGAGTATCTAGTAAATTACAGTTTCCAGAGCATGGCCAGTGGTGTTATCTCCATCTTATATACTAGAAAATGGATCCAGAGAGTTTAAATGATTTTTTTTTCCAGGATCATCTAGCTAGTTAGCATCAGAACATTAAATTACAGCCCAGGTACCTAATTCCTTGTAGAGAGTTTTTGGTGACACCTCAATATGCCAGCCCAGCTGTAAGCCTTTAGAAACTTTTGGACACTGGATGGAAGGCGGAGCTTCTGGAAACATCGGGGCCATCCAGAATTCCACTCCTGCAATATGGAATTGGGTGTTGAGTCAGAAGCTGGGTCTTTGCAAGCATTACTCTGAATTATGACACTTGCATATATTTGTGAATGAATAAATTATAATTCCAGCAGCACCCACCAAAACCAGTGAACAAGGCTCCAGCCAGTATGAAGAGACATTCAACCAGAATTTAAATACAGTTATCAAGCACACAGAAAGTTAATCTGAGCCAGGAGCAAAGCTGTGCTATGGTCATAAGCAGTGAGAGTTTCGTGACGATGCTCAGTGTACAGCAGTGTTTTCTCAGAGGGAGGGCCATGCAAATGTTTTCAGAGGCCTGCAGCAAAGTGAGAGGATTTTTTTTTTTTTTTTGCGGTACGCGGGCCTCTCACTGTTGTGGCCTCTCTCGTTGCGGAGCACAGGCTCCGGATGCGCAGGCTCAGCGGCCATGGCTCACGGGCCCAGCCGCTCCGCGGCATGTGGGATCTTCCCACACCGGGACACGAACCCGTGTGCCCTGCATCGGCAGGCGGACTCTCAACCACTTGCGCCACCAGGGAAGCCCAGAGGGGGCTTCTTTTTAAGAGATGCAATGTGGGGACTCTTTCTTAAAATTAAATTTATTCAATTTGAAGGACTTCAATTTTAGATCATGGTCCTTTCATATTACAGTACTAAAGTTTCCCTCTTTATATGAAACAAAGATAAAAAGAGACTGGGTGTGTTCAATGTCTTTACTGGGGTTGGGAGGGAGTTGGCAATTCTCTGTTAGTCAAATTATTTTTGGAAACCTTGCTAGTTCATGAAATGCCAAGGTAAGGTAATGAGTGGGCCACTTAGAACTTGGCTGTGAAAGTACATTGAACCTATAACCACAAATCGCAGTGACTTTCACTTTCATGCAACAAAGGTGTTGACACCAGCCCATCCTCTGCTCGCGATGTCTACAGCTCCCTGGGTATGACACTGACCATAGGTGAAGTTTTCACAGTGTGTTTCTAATTCATCCCCACACCGACCTGGGCTACATTTTAAACAAATTTTTCACTCCTAAATGCTTTGTTGGATTCTCCTTTCTTGGAAAGACTTCAGAATCGCTGGGTCCCTACATCCACATAGCATCCTGATGCACTGGGGTTAGAAGAAGCAGAAACAGTACTTGTTTCAAATGACAGCAACGGCCTCAGCCAACTCCCCCGTACACTGGCCTGTTTTTCATGATGGGATGCTAATTTCAAACCAGAGAGTCTATTCAGTCAAGAAATGCAAAACTCCTCATGTGACAGCAGGGCTGTTTAAAATCAGAGCGACACAGTCTACTCTGATCGCACACACGTGGGGCTCTGAAGTCATTAAAGAAAAAATTACGCCAATTCTGGGCACCCCAGCTGTCTGAGAGTTCAAAAGCTTAGATTGTCATGTGCTTTCTGCTGTTATGCGTGCGGAGAAGATCTTTTCATCTTTTTTTTTTTTTTTTCAGTTGGTCAGAGAAAATAGGTGGTGCTTTTCCTTAAAACAACTTGAACAAAAATTGGAAACAAGGTAACATCTGCCACAAATGAAAACTCTATGGTACTTGTTAACTGAAAACTCTCCCAGCAGTGATGGAAAAACCAGTTAGCTTCCCTATCTGGGGAAATACTGTAAGGGTGGACAAATGATGACACCAAGCTTTGAGCCAATATTGAGCTAATCCAATGTAACATATTGTTATACAGCAAACTCAATGAGAACTTTGGTTTAGCAGAGAAATTATGTAATGTCAGAGAGCTCCAGACTTGCTTAGCTACATGTCTGAGAATGCTTGAATGGTCCTTCCAAACCAGATGAACAATTCACTGACTTAGTTTTCCCAATTTGGAACAGTAGTGGATGATAAAGACTTATTTCCCAAACCTTCCACTTTGATCTTCTATAAGCAACCTCAAAAAAACATAGAATTCAGAGGGGGAAAAAAATCACATGTTCAAGAGAATGTAGAATACCCGGATACTGTAAATTCTGTTCCAGAGTCACTGGCTGACATCAGAACACATCTGTAGCATTAGAAGCTGCTGCCAGGCGATGAACACATAAGGAAAGAACAAAGGGCTGGCACCTCAGACATTTATAAGGATCCATTCGTTCATTCATTCCGATGAACAAACCTAGGGAGGGGCATGTTACCCGGATGTTGACATCAGATGGCATGATAAAAAGAGAGTTTTGGATTTGAAGGCAATGAAATTAGAATTCTGATCCAAAGTCTGTCATTATCTAGCAATAAGTCTTAGGCAAGTGATTTTGCCTCTTTGGGCCTTACGCAGTTTCATTATATGTAAAACAAAGATTAGACCAGACCGTCTCCAAGGTCCCAAACATCTCTAACATTTTCTAATTCAAGTCATTGATCAAGTATCAGGAGAGGATTGTTAAGGACTAGCATGGTTTTCAAGATAAATTTACATCATCACCCTCAGTGCATAAGGATGATCTATGGTAGACCACAGCCCCAGAATTGGGGGAAGTGGACCAGAATGTCTAAATCCAGCCTTTGCCTTGAAGGGTCTGACTCCAGTTCAGGAGATAGGACACATGTATAAATTGCAACACAGGGCAACCCATGCTAAGTGACAAAGTCCAGCATGGATACTATAGAGAATTCAAAGGAAGGAAGGCTTTGCCAAGTTTTGGGGCAGAAAGAATCATTTTCAAGGAAGAGGCAGAACTTTAGCCTAATCTCTAAAGGGAAGAAGCTAGATAAAATAACGTCTCGGGATCCTTGGAATTCTACGATTAGAATTAATTAACAACAATTAATGTTAGTAAATAAAGGAGACTTCCCTGGTGGCGCAGTGGTTAAGAATCCACCTGCCAATGCAGGGGACACGGGTTCGAGCCCTGGTCTGGGAAGATCCCACATGCCGCGGAGCAACTAAGCCCGTGTGCCACAACTACTGAGCCTGCGCTCCAGAGCCCGTGAACCACAACTACTGAGCCTGTGTGCCACAACTATTGAAGCCCATGCGCCTAGAGCCCATGCTCCACAGCAAGAGAAGCCACTTCAATGAGAAGCCCGCGCACCGCAACAGAGTAGCCCCCGCTCGCCGCAACTAGAGAAAGCCCGCGTGCAGCAACGGAGACCCAACGCAGCCATAAATAAATTAATTAATTAAATAGTAAATAAAGGCTCTCTGATGGGTAGAATATAGGCTTCTAATAGGTATAACTACTAGTAGCATGAAAATTAGTAAAATTTATGAAAGACTTGTTTTTCCAGGTCAGATATTTCATGATAATTACAAATTACTTTGGTTAATCATATCATACAAGCTAACTACCTTATATATGACTAAATAACTAGCTAATTCTGGTTTAAGCAATTGTTTCAAAATAAATTGAACATGACTGTTGAAAACGCTTGCTGCCAAACTACTAGGATTTCCACTAGGAAACTTCCCGTAACTATCTCCGTGGCACATAGGCAATTCTAAATAATTAAAACCATTATTTGGCAACTGTAAAGAATTCCTCTCTTGTCATACCACTGACCTTTTCATTTTTAAACTGGTGGACAGGGAGAAGACAGTTAACTTAACTGTTCTGCCTTCAACAAGCAGCTTTATTATGTTGGGCAACTCTGCTCAAAGCAAAAGGAAATAAGGACACAAATGCAAGCTTCCCCATGGCAAGTGGCGAAGAGATGAGTGTAGTGTATTTTTTTTTTTTTTTTTGGTGTCCCCTAAACCTCACAGTGCCCTGGAGAGAAGAGGACTCCTACTGGCAAAATTCAGGGTGGAATCTAAAATATACCAAATTTAGAATCAGAAACAGACAAGAGGCTAATTTCACATAATCGGGCCATTCTGTGTTTGCACTGATAATGGTTGAAAGGGGGAAAATTTTAAAAATAAAAGGAAAGCAGAAGAAAAATAGGAAAATGCTTATTTAAAATTAATGTCACACCTCATTTTCAATTAGTCTCTCGTGAACTTTACCTCACTCTCACACCCCTGCTTGTGTGTGCTGAAACCTGTAGACAGCCATAAAATTAGTTTACATAAAAGCACTAATTAACATAGACTGCTTGAGGATGAGAAACCAATCTTTTCATCTATTTTTCTTTTCTTTTCTTTTTTTTAATAAATTTATTTATTTATGGCTGAGCTGGGTCTTTGTTGCTGCACGCTGGCTTTCTCTAGTTGCAGCTAGCGGGGGCTACCCTTCGTTGTGGTGCGTGGGCTTCTCATTGCTGTGGCTTCTCTTGTAGCGGAGCACGGGCTCTAGGCCCGCGGGCTTCGGTAGTTGGGGCTCGCGGGCTCTGGAGCGCAGGCTCAGTAGTTGTGGCGCACGGGCTTAGTTGCTCTGCGGCATGTGGGATCTTCCCGGACCAGGGCTCGAGCCCGTGTCACCTGCATTGGCAGGAGGATCCTTAACCACTGCGCCACCAGGTAAGCCCTTTTCATCTACTTTTAAATTCTTATTGTGAATCCTTAAAATACGCCTCATTTTAAAGCATCACTGACTCAATTTTAAAACATTGCCACAACCTGTTTTGCTCATCTTCAAACTCGATAGTTCTACCCCAAACCTCAGCACACTCAGCCACAATTTAATAGCAAATATCTCCAGTGACACCTCATGTTCCTAAGATTCTATTGCTTTTTCTATTACAAAAAAAGTGCTAGTACACTCTGAAGTATTATAAATAGTTCAGACCAGGCAATGCTTGTAAGATATGTGAAAGTTTATTTTTTGCACTCAGTAATCTGGCATTTTTATCTTATGTATTTATAATCTATAATGTGCCTCCCATAATCAGTATAAAATGTGGATTACTAGTCAAATTCATAGTTTCTGGACATTTTATTTCTGTTAATATGATTACTAAGGGTGATAAGTTGTATGGTTAATAACCCAATCCTTCCGCTAAATGCAAATTCTAAACATATCTTAAAGTAATCGCATAGATGCCTAAAATCGGCCTCTTTAATTATATTTTTCTTAGACTGCTAAACAATACTTTTTGGGATTGAGGGCATTGTGTTTATGCTTCTTGAGGATTTTTAGCTTGAGGTTTAAAGAGAGATATAAATCTGGAAACTTATTTAATAATTGTTGTAATACATTTCAAATGACATAAAAGAAGTATATATTCCCCTGTTAACCAGTAATACTTCATACCTTGACAGAGGTCTCTGTAAAATTGTTCAACTTTTGAAATGTTCAAGTTTTTAGACATTAATATTAGTATAACTAGAAGTATATGGAAGTATATCAATCTGTAAATACAGAGATATTTCCACATAGAAGAGACTACAATGCTTGCATCTTTTCAGCAATTTCAGGCTAGCTCAATTTTTAAATTGATAATTGCTCATTTATTCTAAGACCTCTATGCTATTTATTTATTTGTAATAAATGCCACTCACAATGCACACCAGTCTTTAATAAGTGATTCATGTGCTTTATAAGAGATGAATTGCAAATTGCCACCTTGATCATAAAGTAAATCTACTACTGACATTTGCACCAAATGTGTACATGCTAGTAGCAGACACATGAATAACCTCCAACCTGCATCCCCAAGCTCTACAAAATGTCTCTAAGGGCCACAGGGTGATACCCTTTTGGCCCAATCCCTTGACCCTCCTCCACCCTTCGCTGTTTCTCTAGTATATTCTATCCCTTTTAATTCTCTCTCCACATTAATATGATCTACTCTTGTTTAAACATGTACAATGAGCTATAACTGTCACAGGTTCCCTTTGGCAAACGTGCTGCTCTACTCCCTTACCATTTCTGTGGTATAACGGGGACCAGGCCCCAGAGCGGGACTGATTCCATGGCAGAGCCAGGATGGCGCTCGCGCTCTCTGATCCACTAATCAGGTCCCCGGCAGTGACAAAGGTCAATACACCTTTTGGGAGTTGACAAGCAGAAGTCACCTTCTCTATCAATCTCTTATTCAAACAATTTCTGAAAAACTCAGAACCGCTCCAAAAATGCATGTGTGCCCCAGGCGTGGTAGTCAATACACCTAATGCCCAGATGCTTAGAATCATAGAGTTCAAGCTCCTTCTTTTACAGACACAGAAAACAAGCCCCAGAGAGGTTAAAAGATGTTTCCAAAATATAACAGCTTAGCTGGAATGCTCCTGCCTTTCTCTACAGGCTTTTTATCTCATTACTCTTTTCAAATTTTTTGGGCGAGCCTTAGCATTCAGCACCAACTTTACTGGTTTTCCAGCTATTAAGTAAACTAGACCACAAGTGACCATTGCAATGAGACGGCTGGGGCAGAGTGAGGAGCAGTGTGTCCAGCTTTGGCTTAGGAAGTCACCTTTAGGCTCTTGTTAATGAAAATATCTGCAGCCTGAATAAAAATTAATTAAAAAATTCAAACTGTTCAACTTAAGGTTAGCCTCCTCATGGTGAAGGGCTCTAAATTCTGACTCCAAAATCAAGGAGGGAGATATATATATCCCTGCTATCTATGTAATCTTGAGAACAAAGAATATTTTAAAGTATTCTCAAGCTTCTGTAACTGGAGCTGATGTCAGTTGTGACAATAACTAGAATACATGGGTTGGCTGTGTTGAGGACAGATTCGCGACATGACTAGAGGGTAATATTCTGCTGTCCTGGTCCTCAGTGTTCACCTTCCTTCCTCCTTCCCCTCCGGCCAGTTAAACAGAAGGCATGAAAGCCATTTCCTCACACAAGTGACATCAGGAATGGTGGAACAAAGTCATGTAGCTCCTACAGTGAAAGAGATTAGAACCTACTGTTCATGTCAGAGGATACTTATGAGCTCAGAGTCTTACTAATTATACCATGTGTACACTTCTACATGAATGAACTGTGCTGTCAAAAACCCGGGATGGGGCTTCCCTGGTGGCGCAGTGGTTGAGAGTCCGCCTGCTGATGCAGGGGACACGGGTTCGTGCCCTGGTCCAGGAAGATCCCACATGCCGCGGAGTGGCTGGGCCCGTGAGCCATGGTCGCTGGGCCTGTGTGTCCAGAGCCTGTGCTCCGCGACAGGAGAGGCCATAGCAGTGAGAGGCCCACATACCACAAAACAAAAACAAAAACAAAAAAAAACACAAAAAACCTGGGATGGCAGTATAACTGGACAACAAATGGTTCACCTTTAGATGTTTCTTCTTGACCCTGACAGCACCTCCCAATTCTCTTGATTGGTGCCACCCCAAAGCCTCACATAGGTCTGCCCCTTCGCATTCCTTACGGCTGAACCAGTCAAATGTTAGACCTAGAACAGCCTGTGAAGAAGTTTCTCAGGAGCTAAGTGTCAATACGAGAGATAGAAAAAAATAATAAAAACATTTTGGAGGTCTAAAGGCACTCGGCTTTCTGCCATTGGCCAATTTCCCCATTCATTAGTAGCCTTTGAGCTTTTTCACTTCTCTTCCTGTTGTTTTTCAGTTTTTCAGAAATTATATCACTTCTGACAAAAGAACTCAAAAAGCCAGTGGTCTGAAGTTTGTTTTAGGTTCTGAGGACATTGCTCTTGGTGTAACTCAGCCGCATAGGTGCTCTCACACACCTGATCCTGGCTCACCAAGGGGAGATTCAAAGCCTACACTCTGTACAACAGCCGGCAAGGGCTCATACATTCTAGAAAGGCTTCATTATGAAGGATTCAAAATGAAGGTAAAGTCCCCAAATCTTAACTCTTCAGAAAATCCAAGTCCAGAGATCCAAGTTTTTGAGGTTCTGAAAAGATCTTAGAGACTATTTCATATAGCTTTATTTTAGGGATAAGGAAACTGATGAACAGAAGTGCAAGAATCATTAGCTCTCTGAGATTTTTAGAGACTAAAATGAGAAAGACAAAGAATTCATTGGTGTCATTTTTTTTTTAAAGTAACCTTTTGTCTGCATAAATCTTTTTATATAAACCTCTGGTTATTATATGAATGCTGTAGATCTGTTCAGGAAAATAACCATACTAAGTTACAGAGAATATCTAATAATAATGACTTTTCTTAAATAGTAATTTTTAGGGACCAGTGGCCCCCCAGAGAAGGCTTCCATGCCCCTGCCAACTCCAGAGCAGGACGGAACCGGGAGGGCTGATGAGAGCAGAGAGTTGCCCTTGTCTTCTCTGACGGTACTTTCTGGAGGGAGCAGCACAATCCTAGGAAATAAACAACCTGGGTTCTAGTCTTAGATCTGCCATTAAGCAGCTGTGTGGTCTTGAGCAAGATATCCAGTCTCTCTAGGTCTTGATTTTTCATCTGCAAATTAAAAGCTTAGAAATTCCTTAGCACTTCCTTCTAGCTCTGAAATGCCTCGAGTTCATTATGGGAGCGATCACTTGGTGTCCGTGTGTGTACTCAGGGCAGATGCGGGTCCAAACATTGCAACGAGCATAGAGTTAAGTGTGCAGAAAAGGGTTAAAGATTTAAGCATGTTGGAGTTGCAGCTGAACGAAGGAGGACCCCAGCTCTTGCGTGTTCCGTACAGCCATTTTATAGATAGGAGAGGTAGAGAGAAAGGAGTATGTTTTTTCCAGGGGAAATCAAGAGAAACCAGAGTATCTTTCTGACTCGAGAGTTCACGAAGATTGGAGAGAGGTGATGGGCAGGGTGAGGACTACCCTGAAAGGAGACCAAATACATAACTTAAGTGGTATGCATGACTAGAAAGATCAGGGCAATAAGGTCACACCTCTGTCCCTGCGACCAGCATGGTCTGCAATTTTCAAATTTCTTTTAGCTCTGGAACCCTGTTGGGGCAGCCACCGCTTAAAAAAACAGTAGTCCTTTCCTCCACTCCTGCTTCCTGGCCCTCTACACCAAATCTCAAGCAAGCATGAGCCCCAGATAGACAGGCTTCTTCTTCAGACCCGAAGTCCAAAGTTGTAGACTCCCATTCAGGTGTTAAATACAAATGGCTGAACCAACACTCAGCTGGTTATTTGAAGGTCTTGCCAGGGCCACAGCCACCTACACACAGATTAGACAACCAGCTTTGGAAAGGGAGCAGCCCTGATTTAGGTGCCAGGTAAATCAATGCTCCATTCCCACATTTCTACTTGTTGTGTCAACAGACGTAGCAGAGGATGGGAAATGAGATCCAATTGCAGTGAGGAGGAAGGATGAAGATGCAGCTCATCGTGCACTCCTAACTCATTCTTGAAAGACAAGCCTGAGCGAGCAGATTTCCAACCAGAGAAACCCAGCTGGACCACCTAGGCGGCAGTTGGGAGATGGCAGGGCTGTTTTGTGTATGTTTTTTGTTTGCTTGCTCAGTTTTTAATGGAAAAAATGTTGTATTTTTCTGTGCTTTCTGTGCTTTCAAAGTTTGTTAGCATTAAAAATCTATTCCTTTTGTTAGAAAAATAAACTATGAATATTTTAATAATAGTTCAAACATTGAATTTGATAACTACCACTCCTAAGAATATACACATTTCTTTTAAAACATGACATGTAAAGTAATATGTATATGTGTGTGCATGTATATTTTAAGGGAACCAGGAGTTAGCATAGTACTTCAGAGAAATATTGTGAATATTGATTTTTTTCCCCTAGTGAGATATTACCTGGGAATCACAGCCAAGGTAGGACTATTTAGACAGCTTTATCATCAACCTTTCTCTGTATGTAAATTCACAGACATCAGACTGTAAAGTGTGCTTGCTGCATCACCAAAGGAAGCCAAAATCTGGTACAAGCCCTTATTTTGAAAATGAATGGTTCCATCTTCTTTTTAAAGCACTCCAAAAGTTTTGGGACAGCCCGTTCTGCAGTTCAGTCATACTCACCGATCACAAAGTCTTTCTTGTGTCTAAAAACAGACTCTCTCCTGATGCTGTCAACTCAAACTCCTGTTCTTCTGCTCCATCCAGTGAGAGGGAGAAGGCTGGCTAGTGTTCTCCACAGCTCCACCTCACTGCCCAGAGGTTGTTAATTTTGTCTGCCTTCAGCCTTCTCTTCTCCAGGATAAATAACCCGCCTCCTTTCTTGTGTACATAGCCTCCAATCCCTGACATCGTTGTCTTCTTTCTGTACGTGAATTCTGTGCCATTTTCATACATACGTTTTAAGTTACAGACCTAAAGTGTAATGTTCAAATGAGAGCCTGACCTACAATGAATTTACACAAGGATTACTTCCTGGCTACAAATGATGCTTGTCTTAATACAGCTCAGGATAGTATTTCTTTCTTAATGCCATCACTAGGTTAATGACTCATGTATTTCTGGAATGCTGGATCTCCTCCAGCCAAGTTCATGTCAAAATACACTCTCTATCTAGCCCTTTCTCCCACCACCAACTACTCCCCAAAGGCAGTCACTGTTAATAAATTTAGATTTTAGTTCTTCCAGCAGTTTCTACTTGAGCTCTAAATAAATAGTATGTCTACATCTACCTGTTTTGATTTTTCAACCTCAGACACTCAGTAGCTATTGAGTTCTCTACATGAATGATGAAAAATTTCACTCATTCCTTCTCTATCTTCTCCCCAGTTCAGGTTAATTCATGATTTTTTAGTTCTTCAGTTGGGTAGATGTATAACTTATCTGTATGTATAACTTACAATTATCCTCCACTTCCGGATCTAACAGCTTTAGAAAATATTTATTGACCTTAGCACTCTCGGGTAAGAAAATTAACACAGCCCTCCACCTCCAGACTTCTGTCAGAGTATAGCTTCTAGACTGTCAAAGTTTATAATATTTATACTGTTTTATAAATATTATTTTGAATTCTGATATTGTTATCATAGAAATAGCATTTGCTGCAGACACCAGAAAACAAATTAATCCTATGTCACCAAAATCACGCTATTCAAAATAGAGTGCCCTAAGCATCACAGTTAAATGGATTCTCTAACCTTAAACTCCATCAAACCCTCAAAATCATGCCACAACTTAGTTTACTTCTTATTAGAATACTGGATTTTGAGGCAGTTCTATAAATACTACTACTGGTTACAAGCAGTGGAAGCTGATTAACTTAACGAATTTGTTGGAAGGATATAGGGTCACTCTCAAAACCAAAGAAAAAGCTAGAGATGAATCAGCTACAGATTTTCAAGATATTAGACTATGAAACTAGAGACAGATCCTGCTCATTCCTGGGAAAGAGCCCCTGATTGGCCTGCCTTGGATCACAGCTAGGAGTAGGACACAGTCCCATCAAGGTTGCAGGCAATGGTGAAGAGTAGTTCTCAAAAAATAAAGTCAAGTTGCTGTCACCAGAACAAGCTGGGTAGACTTAACAACAGCATTTATCACATATGATACCGGTTGTCACATTTTAATTAATAAATAATTTGGGTAGTTATCTGTTTGACATTGTCCTTTCCCATCAGATTTCACAAGGAGAGGTTACATATATTATTTGTTCTCTTAATCTACATGCCTAGCACAGTACATGGCACATAGAAATACTTACTAAATATTTGTTGAATATTGTTAAAAAAAAAAAGTGCCAAGGGTTTCTGGGATAAACTACATAGACTACCTGTATTCATTTACTTTGCTAACAAAATATTTTCAGATGGCTGAACTGCATATTAAAGAAGGGATTATTCTTTCTATTTGTATAACATCATGGAGGGCTACAACTTAAGTTCTCCATTGCAAGTATTGTATTTTAAAAGAAGAATATCTCTCAAAACTTCTGGATAGTGGCAGGATCCCATGATCTTACACATTGCCCAAACAACCAATGGTTTACAATGACCTGATCCGAAGAACTGGTCGGCAATTTGAATGTTCAGTATTCATTCAGGATTTCATAGCCTGTGGATCTCTGCAGCCAGGATTCGACACAGCAATATTTAAGGCCTGATCTAATATCTCCCTTGTAAAGCTCCCCATTCTCCCAAGGAGTGAATCCTTTTCCCCACTCCTCTCCATGCCACTTTGCCCACTTGGTCACAAATTGAGGGAGAGTTATTTGTTTATGTACCTGCCTCTCCATCTAAACTATGAGTCCTATAAAAGAAGAAAGTCTGTCTGATTCACCTTTGTATCCCCAGTGCCTGGCAAATAGGAAACATTTATTAAATGTTTATTGAATCTAAACAATCAGTCTAAGTAAAGTCTTTGACAAAGAAATATAATGAGTTCAAAGAAATACCAGACTCTAAAGGGAGAAGGTTTTATCATCTAAAATAATAAGATCATAAAAAGAAAAGACAGGAAGGAATGGAGGGAGGGAGAGAAAGAAGGAGGGAAGAAGGGAGGAAAGGAAGGAAGGAAGGAAGGAAAGAAGGAAGGAAGGGAGGGAGGGAGGGAGAGAGGGAGGAAGGAGAATGTTAGTGCTCTAAGCTGTAGAGAAATTTTAAGTTATTTTTCAAATACACCCGTTCATGGATAGACCGTAAGGGCTTTAATATCTCTAAATCACATGATGACAAAAGAAACAATTAGGAATGCAGAAATGGTCCTCTCTAAAGTTTTCATTCTTACATATCAATCAAGGAGAATGCTAATTAGGAGGCTTCAGCAGGAGTCAATAATTCCTCATCAATATCAGAAATTTAGTTTCACTTTTCAGAGGCTGTTGGTGGCCACGCTTGCGAAATCAAGACTGTAATTCATCTCCAGACAATAACAATTATACCGATCACTAAGAAATAAGTCAACAAAGATATTTTCCTGTTTACATTCTTATCAGACTGTATCAGAACCATCTGTTTTCAAGTTTGTTGTTGCTGGGTTTTTTTTTATCCCAAGGGATAAATACTCCACATTGTTCTCAGACTATATGCATGCAAAACTGCCTCTTGCTGCACAGCTGCAATGTTCACTGAAACATTTGGGTAGGGAAAAAACACATACTCTTCTGAGAAAGAAAATGAAAAAGAAGTAGATGATCTCACTGAATTTACTCTATCTTCAAACGAAGGATATGTTGGGGGTCTGTCCCATCTCTAATTACCATCTCCTCATTTGAATGAGTGACTATTGATTTTGCTAAAAGTATACAATGTGGAATTTTAGACACTAAAGTAACTCCAACCTAGAAAACACAGTAAAAAACTCCACTAATACAAGAAAGATTCTACAATGTTAAAACAAATAATATGCGACCTCTATGCCGTTGTTCATTAATGCCTACCTCCTGTGATAAAAGCAATAAGTTTCCCTCCTTTGAAGACAGTTATAATTGCTCTATTGCCAAGGAAGCAAGAGTGGGAGATTTAAATCGTGGTACTGACAGAGCTGCTGCGTGGCTTTGGGCGAGCAATTAACCTTTGGTGTCTCAGTTACTTCATCTGCAAAATAGGGATAAGGGTTTTTGCACAGGTGTAATGCCTGGACTAATTAGTACAGTTATCATTATTGATGGGAAAATAACGTTGGTCACTGATTTTGCATCTTATGTTCACACCGGGCAATCATTTTTATCTCCTCTGCATTGAATCATTTTTTAAGGAGTCTATTAAAATGATAAATGATGACAATAGCCACATATTGGCGGCTGGCACGACACAGTTAAAATGGACCATGTCCACATAGGTGCAAACCCTTCATGAATTATCTTTTGATCATTTGTATTTATCACTTAGATGTTTTCTAAACTTAGACTAAACATGTAAACTATGAAAATGAGGAAACTGTTCAAGGCCCACACTGAACTGGTAAACTGCGCCGCAGCAAAAGGCTTTCCAGTTTATTGGTGGGCGACATTATGACAGTACTAGAGTAGTTTAGGCTTGAGCCATACAATTTAGGGTAATCAAAGTCAAGTAAAAGTATGCACTGAAGATACTGCTTATATGACATCTAAAGCCCTCACTTCCATGTGCATATCTGCACTGCAAGAACTGCAGCTCTAATAGCCAGGGACCAGGACAGACCACGGAGGTACAGGAGATGCCAGCTTTGCCAGAGTGGGAGCATCGGCGCTGGGCACAGTAGGGCATCCTTACAGGAGAGCACAGGTGATGTCTCTCGAGTCAATGAGAGAGACAGAGGCGAGGACGACAGAAATGGGGACTCCCTGCTCACCTAGTACTCCTAAGTGCTCTTTCTGTTTCCTAAGTGAGGGTGAAATATCTGCTTTAAAAATAGTTACCTTTACGTGTCGGCAAAAATGGCAATGAACCATAGAGGGAAACATAAAAGATGGAAGTGCTCCAAACGTCAGTACTCAACGCTGTAACCTCTGCATCCTTTTGTGTAGACACGTGATGTTCGCAGGTCCAAAACTTCTCCCCATGGCTTCTCATACTCGAGATTTTCTCCCAGCAGAGAATTCTCTTTTCTTGAACTGAGTTAATATCAAGCCTCAAATCTCTAATGTCTCCCAAGAAATTAGCCTCTTGACAAGTCATTCGCACTAAGGACTCTGTCCCTTTCCTCCATACTTGCCTCAAAATTACAGGCAACAACTTCTGAATGGAAACATAGCTGTTGCCGTTTTCGTATTAACCTCACCGATCATACGAAACGTAAAAATTAGCATTTCTAGCAGGATTAAAACTGCTAACGCAACTTCTTTCTGTCCTACACCATTAAACTTGATTAGAAATCCCTTCACGATTAACATTCATCTCGCTGTATCGTGCTTGAAGGTTAATAATATCCACCATATCCTGAGAGAGGGGGAGGGGAGGTATTTATTCAACGGAGGGAGGCCGCCAGGAGAGGCAACTTCCCCTTCCGTCCACTAGAGGGGGATCCGCGGGGGCCGGCCGGAGGATGGTAGAGACACCGAGACACACACAGCATCCCGCCCTGCTCGCCTGCACTTTAGCAGGTAAGATGAAGCAACATTAGTATTCAACGTTCTCTATTCTTCACCCTCGGTAGGTTTTAACTTCTCATAAAGCCCCTTCACAAATGCCGGACGGCCGTGTTAGCCTGGAGGGAAGAAAAGATCGACCTACCATCTTAAAACAATATCCAGTCTAATTCTTCTAAATCAACACTGCGTGAGATAAATACACAACCTGTAAGAATAGATCCTAAGTTTAAAACCTTCGTTTATTCTGTAGCAGCACGTGTGCGCTGCAGAAGTGGATACGGAATGAACGGGGCATGGACGTTCTAGGGAAAAGCATCTCCATTATATACAATGCATAAAGAAATGTACCTAGCCCTTAGCACACCGGCTGTTTCTGCCTATGGGACTGAGTTATCCATGAAATGCAGTAGGACATTTTGTAGTAAATATCCTACCTGACGGACTTTTTTAGACCTACCCACCTATGCAGGTTTGTATACTTAAGAAATAGACATTTTAGCAATGAAAGGCAAACCTTATATTTTTCCCTCATCAAAATACATTGTGTTCTAAGAAAGAAGGGGTAGGGAATGAGCCTGTTTTGGGTGGACTCTACCTAGATGGTAAAGCAAAATATAATACCTTTCTCTATCTGTAATATTGTTCAGTGTAGCAGACTCTTTTGCTTGTTACAGTACAGTAAATGGGGTGTTTAATTTGGGATTCAATGTAGTCTAGTGTCAAGGTGCAGCAGTTTTATTACAGAAATACAATTTTATTGGAGGCTGAAGATTTAATTTCCATCTTACGTCGAGAGCCATAAATGGTGTGCCTCTATTACATTTTGCATAGCATTTGGTATGTGTAATTCCTGGTCTAATTTTAGAGTTTGAAAAGGTGGAAGAGTCACAATATGTAGATTCAGATTCTTCAACATTTCAGCCACAAATGCCATTTTAAAATGAGTAATTTTCTGTTTCTTAGTCACATATTTGAAATTATTTCTTCCCTCCCCTGATTGAATTCTGCACCGCATCCTCTCCAGTCCTTCCTAATGAGGTAAGCCACAAAGTTACCCAAAGAACACCCTTGGGTTGGAGCAAATGCTTTCTTTGTTTAAATTTGTCTACTGGTTGGTCTTTTACTTAAAAGTAAGACGATCAGTTGATCCGGATAGTTTGCCTTCTATTGTGCTTCATATCTGTCAGGGTCACATGTTAATGTTTGTTCTCATGGATGCATTTGGAATCAAATAATTTGTAAATGTATTGGGAGGATCGAATTTGAAAGGAATAAATGATGATAGCTAGAAAGCTATATCAACATTGAAATCCAAATTTGGGGAATTGTGTCATTATCCTTCCTTCAAATATATTTATTAACAGAAACACACACACACACACACACACACACACACACACACACACACACACAGAGTAGATGCTGCTCTTCCATTTGTTTGCTCTTTACAGCATTTTCTCCTCATCAACAGTTCATACCTTCTCTTTACCACCAGGTGGAGCCATTTGTTTATGGACATCTGTCCTTTTCCTTTTTCTCCAAGATGCTACCAGATAAATAGCTCCGGAGTTAACATATTGTGGCAAGCATGAAAATTTAACACCCACAGATAAAAAATAAAGCTTTCTCAGTCATTGGTATAACAAACCTTGCCGTAAGAGTCCTCTTGCTATTAGATTTAATAGATTTACGTACTTTCCTATTTACAATTTCTGCACACCAAACAGAGAAAATAATATTGTTGTGTGTGCCATAAACAGTGTTGCTGCAGGTCTATTTTATGTAGCACCATCGTTTTTATAAACTCAAATGTTTGGAAACTTCAGTCAAATGGCAAAAAAAATACTCTATACTGTGAGCCTCTGTTTTCTTCAGTCTTAAAAATATACACCGCACAGAGAAGAAAATGTTTTCCTTCAGACAAAAGAGAGTGGTGATTCAGCCGTAGGCAGCAAGGGGCAATGTCAGATTCTTCTCTCGGTCAAATTTATCTCTCTTCGATTTGAGGTCCAGTGAAAGGTAAGTCAAAATCTATCTTACCTTTGGTTCTATTTAGGAGCTAGTTCAAAATGAATACTAGTAGCAAAGTTCAATTATTACATTGTTCAATTATTTTAATATTTTTATTTTAAGAAATTAATCAAAGAGCGTCTCATGAACAAAAGGCAGTAAGATAAGAAAAATTTAGAAGCCTGATTTGCATGTGCAAATAACCGTGGAATGAGCTCACCTAAGCTCACTTGCCAATGACCTCAACCTTGATCTGGAAAGATCATTTATTCACAAGTAAAACATTCACATTCTCTATGCTAACACTGTCTTGGATCTTTCCTTAAGGTAGATTACGAACTGTGACGTTGGACAGTCTATTCATAACATCTGCATTTACCAACATCGTGGAGTTAGGTGTTTAACTGAAATATCATTTCTGTTGCATTCTTTATTTTAATCAGGATTTACTCTCTCTGTATCATATGTATCTAAAATTTTCCTTGAGCATCTGCAAAGCAGTGAGTGGAGGAAGATCTGTGTGTAGGCTTTATTGAATCCGTCCCTGGGCCTGAGAAATCTGGCTTTTCTCTCCTATGTGAACTGGTTCTGGGAGCCGAGAGGGGAGGCTGTCTGCAAAGAAGCCCTCATACAACAAAATGCTGGAACAACCATTTTGCTGTTCGCTCTCACACAATGAAATGGTGGCACAGAAAACAGTTAACACGTGCCCACGAGAGTCGTCTTTGAAAGTATTCTACTCTCTGATCCAAATATCTAGCTGCTTTTTAAAATGTTGCTACTAAGGGGCTAAAGATCTTCATTTTCTTTAAGTGTGTAAAACTTGTGCGTGTGTGTGTGTGTGTGTGTGTGTGTGTAAAATGCTGGAAGCATTGGCTGTGTACATTCAACTGAAGGATGGAAAGAACTCGTCAAAAATGCACACTTATTTAGCAAACCTGAATAAAAGCCCAGATCCTGAGAACTGCTTCTAACAGCTCATAAAAGCTGTACGGTGAATTTGGCCCTGACGCCTCCTTTCGTTTTAGCATTCACGGCGTGCAACTGAGAGTGAGGAAATTTAAGAGAGTTGGGGGTTTTTTCCCTTCTTTTTTTAAAAAAAAGTCCTGTAAAAATTAAAAGCAGGCCCACATTTGACTCACCTGGGAGACCCCACGCTCGCATTTTTTTATGGGAGGAAGAAAACAGAACAAAACAAGGACCCAGAATCCCTTCCTCTTTCACTTCTGTTCTTATTTTTAATCATTAAAAATGCTTCCTTGGCTGCGTTAAAGTGTGGAAATTCTCATTTTTCTGCAGTGTTTCAGACTCACATAGACTCCTTGGGGACGCGGTGAGGAGCTAACCAACTGCACATGGGAAATGAGGATTTTCATGGTTAGAAAAACTGCAGTGTTTGGTAATTTTCCACATGGAGTCAAAGTCACGAGTGACTTTTTTCTTTCAAACATAATGACTTGAGCACTTGGTGTAGAGTTGTAGGTTAGAATTTATTTGAACGCATCAAATTGTCTTACAGAATTTAACTTGACTTCTTTTTAAAAATATTTCCACTATTTTCAAGTGCATAATAAGTAGATTAAAATGGGACACCCTCTCTCTCCATAACCCCCCTCCTCCCTCCACAGAGAGAATTATAAAAAGCTACTGTCTATAAATAAACTATAGCCCTGGAGGACCCACCAACAGGTTATGTAATATGTGACATAGACCACCAGGGGCTGAACTGAAACCACTAATACTTTTTTCATAGGATCATTAGCTAGAGTGAAACAAGGTGCCCAAGTGAAAGGATGAGGAAGCTGACCCCACTCGTTATATTTGTGTGCCTTTAATTATTTTTTGCATTGAAATTAAACACAAATATTCAGTTGTATCATTTAAACATATTGTCACCCAAATACAGCAGACTACTTTTCATATTTTTAATGATTCGTAATGTAGTATGTTGTGATTAATATTTACAGTTGGTTTTCAATAAATACTAAAACTCTTGTGAAAAATGCAATTTAAATTTAAGGCTAAGGAGAGGTTATTAGTTAAATTTTTTTTCCCTGCTGTACTTTATGAGATAAAATCAATTGATTTGCTTTGAAATTTAGATCTTAAATTAAAATCTTACTCCAGCCAAGATGAGTAGGTCTGGGGCTCATGGAACCAGCTTGCATGTATTCTTGACCTTGTGCTGACAGTCACCAGGAAGTGTATGTTCCTTTTATAATAGCTGCTTTACAATTTTGGAGACATTGCTAGACTTTTACATGCACTAATGTTAGTTGCCCCATGTACCTTACATAAAGCCAATTCAATAAATTTAGGATTGTGGTTGAGAAATAAATGTCATGTCAGTAACCCTCAACCAGATATCAGAAGAAAGAGTATGTGATTGTCTAGTTCAAAAATTAAGTTTCATGTTTTTAATTGGTGTCATAGCCTGTCCTAAGTCTATAGCGCTTAAATTAAAGGCAAACACATTAACCTGGAAAGGAAACATAATAACAACTCCTTTCATCCCCTGGCTCAAATGCTTTTATGCTCAACCCTAATTTTTGTAAAAAACATTTTCAGGCAAAGACAACAGGAAACGGTAAACATGGCAACACCATGAAAATAATTTTCTGATGCACTATTTCTCTCCACGTCCAAAGAGTGAGTTGTACAGGGTGCAGAGGAAACCGCTGTATCATTAAACCCAATGCTGACGAAAACAGCCACCCTTCCAGCAAAATGGATACCCCTCCTCATTTCATAAATCTTGTCTCCAACTAGACTAAAGCCAGGAATTGACTCTCTATCACATCAATGGCCTGAAACTGGTGTATCACTAGTACGTTCAAAGGGAATCAGGAGTAACCAGCAACAACTTCAGGGGCAGGGATGCAATTATAACTGACAGCCAGATGTCTGGCCAGGCTGCTGTAATACCCATCAAGGCTGCAAATGGTCTTGGGTCCTCTTCATCCAAACAGGGAATGATATATGGATAAACACCAATACCACAAATCATCAACACAAACCAAAACGATGCTGTGTCTTATCAAGATTTCAGATATCAAGAGTTGGCCAACTTCTCCCCATCTTCCCCTCTCCCCCCATTCCCGCCCCCTTTCCCAAACAAAAAGCTTGTTAGTGGTTGAGGGCCCCATGGGAAATGTTTTTACACCCAGTGCCAAATGCTAATCCTTCACTGAAGCCTTTAGTGTATTTAAATGTTTCAGTTATGGGGCCAAAAGGGATTCCAATAGAAATTACTTAGGGAATATGGAGATTTAATAATTTGGCTAATAATTTGGTTAATTTGGCTAAGGATTACCTTAAAAGAGCACATTACAATTCAAAGAGAATAGGAATTTATTTTAATTATCACTTAAGCAATAACCAGCATAAATTTTTGTTCCTTAAATTTATGTTTGGGATGGGAGAGGGGGGATATAAGTAAATTCTCTTAGTAGATTTTATAACATTTCTTAACCTATCTAGATACAAATATTTCTTCATTTTCACAGATTCCATATTGTATTGTCTTGAAATACTTTTTTTTTAGAGCTAGATTTGACATGCATTTGTGATTCATAAACTGCTACAGATGTCAAGCCATTCTAATCTGAATATGGATAAAGGATTCTGGGGAAAACTCAGTAAAATTGTCTTATTTTGTAAAACCGGTTTGAATTTTTAATTAAATTAATTAATTGAATTAAATTCGTGGTATTAAGTATTTGCAAAAATAATAGAACCATATTCAGCATATTTATTATTTTAGTGAGTATCGGTGGACTTTTCAGTGCCATGAATGGTTTTGCAGTTTTCATAGCATCTCTTAGAGTAAATGAAAGTTATGTCTTTTCAAGCAAACTCCTCTTTCATGAAATTTTTACAAGCGTGTTTAGACTTAATATTTCAAATACATTTCCCTTTTGTGACGTTCTTCTCTAGGGCTCCTGGGTCCAAACCCATTTTGAGGTCTAAGCTTTCTCAATAAAAATGTCAAAGCCAGAGGTCTTTCAAAGTAGCTGCTGAGAACACCGAGGCCCTTTCTGCACTGCCAGTCTGACAGGGTCCTGGGTCTCCATCCCAGACAGGCTTCACTTGGACACACACAGCAGCTCTCCAAACAGAGAAGCATCTCGTGCTATTGCCTTTCCCCGAAACATATAAAAAGAGCATTAGCAGCCTTGAAATCTATTTTTCTGATGAGGTACAAAGCCAGGCTGGAAAAGAACTGTGAATACCAAGAAGGCTGGAACTGTGTTTTGTCATATCGATAGCCCCAGTTCCAATACCTAGTGGGCATTTGATAACTGTTTGATCATTTATTGAACAAACATTCTTTCAGTGGTTATGCTATATCAGACATGGGCTGTTTTGGAGATAAAGTAGTCGAGAAGACAGACAAGGTACCTACATTTTGGAATCTATGCTCTGTGTGAAAATATTTGTTAAAAAGCGGGGTGGATGGATGGATGGTTGGATGGGTGGGCAAACGAGTCTAAAAGAAAAATGTTTCTCAGATACAGGTCTGATATTCCTTTAGGATGAGACCCTTGGGCTGAGCTCATTGCAAAGAAATGTAAAGCCAGATTCCCAGGTAAGATGGCTCAAGACAAACCCAGTGGCAGTAAATGGCTTCAGCATCAGCCTGAAAATAGGTGTTGCCATGGCAATCTGAGTTTCAGGCGATGGTGCTGCTAAAGTTAAGTGAGGTTGCCAGGATCTTAGAGCCTGTTCAAGATGACTATTAGACTGGTGTTCTTGGTAGGATCTGAAGAAGTGCTTCTGGTAATAGAGGAAAATACAGGCCTCATATTAAAAAAAATTTTTTTTTTACCTTCAAAGTATGACTAAAAGACTAAAGGGTGGGATATCTCTGTTTGACTCTATTATTAAGAAGAGACCTCTTGTTTCCAGGTGTTAGTGTAATACCCCTCCGGAAGATGTGTCTTGCTGGTCTCAAACTATCTTTCACTCTGGCAGATTTCTTGATCTCCTTGCTGTCTTTTTCAAAAAATCCGATTCCCATTTGCCTTGTATTCAGTTGCTTCGGAGTGCCATTCTACACCTTGTCTATATTCATGATGCAAAAAAGAACAGGAAGACTCAATGGAGGGGCTGGAGATGGTCAAGCCTGCTCTTTCCCAAGCAGTTGACTGAGTGCTTTGGGGCTGGAAGACGCATTGAGCTGGAAGCTGTGTCACAAGAGCTTCAGGTAAGGCTGGTTGGAACACTGAGTCAATCTAGCCAGGCCACTGCAGGGCTGGGGACAGGACGTCAGAGAAGAAAATCCTGCCAACCTGGATGTTTTCCATAAAAGAACAAGTTAACTGAATTTTCCATTTCCAGCTGGTTGCTTTGCAGTATAATGAATAGGAATTTCTGAATGACTGAGTTGAAGGCCTAGGACCTGACCCCACAGAAACCCCTGTACCAAGTCACTCCTGTTTATCAACACTACTTACCAACCACCACCACCACCCTTCGCAAAAAAAGAGTCCTCACTGGATGTGATGTGATTCATTTCATACATTCACTCAACAAACATGTACTAAGAAGCTCTTCAGTGTCATTTGTTGAATAGATCTAGATAAGCAAGTTGGTAGGGGGAAAAAAGGCTGCCGAAGGAGGTGTAAGGGTAAAAATGATTGAAATTGTAGCATTATGAATATAACCTTCAGCCTTGAGAGAGTCCAAAAGCTAAAGGAAGCAAGGCTGCTTTTCTCTAATGCCAGGGGCTAGGAAGGAGTGTTTTTGGTAACTCAGCTGATGAAGATGATGAGCTGATGATAGTGACAGCAGGGGCGACCACCCACAAGGTGATTGCTGGCACTGCACTCAATTCCTTATATTCAGTTTGTTATTTAATTGCCATGCAAACCTGTTAAATAGGACTCGTTATTCCCATTTTACAGATGAAGAAACTGAGGCTTCAAGAGGTTAAGTAACACCTAGTAAATGGTAGAATTTACGACCATTCCAACTTCAGTCATCTGCCCCCAAAGCCCACAGGACTAGATGGCCTCTCTCCCATGGTCTAATTGCTTATATTTGAGCCCATTATATTTTCAAGTCAAAATCTAGGTGATTTTCACTCACACATGTGAGAGTTGGGTGAATATTTTTGAAACCAGGTCTGGAATCCCATTAAGATGGTTTTTTAAATGCATATTTAAATGCAACACTCACAAGTGCAGTCCAAACGTTAGTTAATATTTGACGAGATCCAAATCTCATCCTTCATGTTCTCTTTTACATCAGACCTCTTCAAGAGGTGCTACAGAAGTCATGTTTCAGATCCAAAAGGTGTTGCTCTTGAGGGCATTATGCTGTGTGAAATAAGTCAGAGAAAGACGATAACTGTATGATCTCACTTATATGTGGAATCTAAAAAATAGCAAACTCATGGACACAGAGATCAGATTTGTGGCTACCAGAGGCAGGAGGTGGTAGGTGGGGAATTAGGTGAAGGTGGTCAAAAGGTACAAATCTGCAGTTCTAAGATCCATAAATTCTAGGGATGTAATGTGCAGCATGGTGACTATACTTAACAATGCTGTATTGTATATTGGAAAGTAGCTAAGGACGTAGATCTTAAAAGTTCTTATCACAAGGGAAACAAACTGGAACTACATGAGGTGATGAATGTTAACAAATCTTACTGTGGTAATTGTTTTGCAATATGCAAATTTTGCAAACATGCAATTTGCATTATATTGTATATCTTAAACTCAGACAGTGTTATATATCCATTCTACCTCAATAAAACCAGGGCTCGGGGGAGGTTGCCCTTTCCTCCCTGGACAGTACAGCATTGCCCGAAAGCTGCCGCTGTGGCAGTCCCGGAGCCCACATACATGATGCTTAGCAGGAATGTCCTCAGAGGTCGGGCCGCCGGCAGGGAGGGAGGGAGAATGGAGGAGGACAGGCAAAGTTAGAGAAGCACAGGGCGAAGGAGAGAGAGAAACCTGCTCTCCTGCCTTCCTTTCCAATCCCCGGAGCAGCACCATGGTCACCTCATAAACAGCCATTTGTCATCACCTCCCAGCTGGCTTCCCCCAACACAAGCCAGCCGTGTCCCAAACCCCTCAGCAGAGAAATGCTCCCAGAAAGGAGCAAATGAGGTGTGATGAGGCAGAAGACCCAGAAGTCTTGGCTTGTCCTCTGAAACATCTGAGCTCAGGCAAGCCATGAGCCTCTCTGGGCCCCTCTCAGTTTCCTCCTCTGTGAAATGAAATAACGATCAGGTGCATTTCCCCAAATACCAAACAGCTAATGAGGTCATGTATTTTCAATAGCTTCACTGAGTTACTGGCATGTAATAAACTGCATGTATTTGAAAAATAATGCATTTGAAAGAGCACTTGTAAACCACAAAACTCTCATCTCTACCAGGCTCAGAATCTCCCAGTAGGGTCCTAATTTTTTAAGCCATTCTCTGTTGAGTTTTGAAGAGCCTTTGTAAGTGGGCTGCCCCTTCCCTGGCCAACCTCATTTCTCACCACTTCCTGGTGCAGACACTCTGATACAGTAAGACCAGCCTTCTGCATTAACATTCTTTCAAGGGGCTTTTCCCTGGAACACCAACAGTGAGCCCCAGGCTCCCACCACTCATGTCCCAGCCCCTTCGTTCTCCTGCACACAGTCAGCGCTTGAACACTGAGGCCGTACCCTCTGCCAAGCACTGTCCTAAGTGCTGCGGGATGCTTCTGCGAGCAAGAAAGACCAGGTTCACTGGCCTCCGCAGCTCCCACCCCCGAGAGAGCTCTCCGAGGTCAACCTGCTGTTCTCCTGCCAGAGCCATCCTTCCCGAACCAAGTCTCCCAGCTCCAGTTCCCTCTCCTAGAAAATATCTTTCTATTCCTGTTAACTAATATCCTATCCCTCTTTTTTCCTACAGCACTTGTAGGCTGTTTTGTGTAATTTTATGTTGCAAAATTCTCACAGGTGTAAGCACCGTACAGGGATCTACTTTTGCCATATCTTCATAACCCAAAGTAGACATATGAAACGCTTACTGATTTCAACAGAGTCCATCAGAAAGGGAGGGCGTGTGTGAGAAACTTTCTGAGGGAACAGAACCCATCATTGCCCCTCCGTGTCACCTGCACGGTGGGCTGGTAGATCCTATTGGGAGGGTGGCACTAGCGAGGACAGACTGATTCACGGCTTGTCCAAAGCCAACGCCAGGGGAAGCCATGCTCAAGGACACCTTCCTGCCTCCTGAGAAAGAAAGACTAATGTCTCCTAGCAACCAGATTCCAGCAGCTTCCTGTCCTCACAGCCTGCCGGGGATCACTGCTTTGTTGCCTTGGGTTTTGCATTTTGGCATTGCTGATCATTGCATTCATTCTCAATTCCGAAACTTTAGGAATAAGGTCTGATCTGCAGGCTAGCTGACTAGGTTAGAGCTGAGAACCATTTCGTTCATAGCACGCTTTCAGCAATCACATAATTTTCAGGGAGCAGAATGTTTGCTCTTAGCTTAAAAAGGGTGGATACGTTTTTTCAAGATTTTATTTATATCAGAGCAGTTGGTTTGAAAGATACATAAGAAGGAAAAAGTATACTTCTTTCCATTAAATAATCAAAAAGTACTCAAACCTTTTCAAAACAGATGCACTATCATTCGGTTATAGCAATAAACTTTAACATGGCAAATTCACAGATGCAGAAAGGCAAGTCAAATTTGAAGAAAATGACTCAAGATCCTTAAAAGTTTTGATGGCTTAAAATTATATCTGCCAAATGGCTCGAGTATCATCAATTCTCTCTTTCCAGAGATTTCCAACTTCAGTTCTATTGTCCACAGTGCTACATTTTTATGTTAGTGAGGTTAAATTCAGCAGATGATGTGGCTTTTTTAGTTTTCCCTTGTTCTTATCAAATATTCAGCAAGACACAATACGGTACTCATCTATTTTTTTAAAAAATGTATTCAGACTTCATAGTGAAGTGTTCAAAACCAACTCTAAATAGAGCCTTAATTCCCAAAACTCTATACATGCGAGTTAAGATTCTGATTACTTTTCTCTTTCAAAAAGGAGAAGCCCGAGTTAGAAAGGTGAGTTGAGTGCTCAGGACTGCTCAACCCAGAACTCCTGCCTGCACCGTCAGTGCTTGGTCTTGAGTACCCAGCAGTGAATCCGGGCTTATGAGCCTGCAGCCTCTCTGTTCATGCACGGAGGGAGCTTGGGCTCTGCAGAGTCATGAGCCCCTTGGAGAAACTCATTTCCTCCCACTTTCCTTCCCCTTCTCCCAGCAATAAAGTCACGAGTCAAAGATGAATTCTAACCATTCTGGTGGTGGTGGAATCTCACCAACCCAAGATTGAGCCATTTCTTCTCAAGAAAAGTAGAGGGTTTAACCAGGCAGCTGCTATCAGCTTTCATCTTTTCATCATCCACTTTTGAAATCTAGCTTTGGATGTATTTTTACTAAGGGGGTGTTAAATGTTCCCTAGAACATCTCTCTCTCATGAGCTCTTTGATGACCTCTTTTGGGGTTCTACACACATGTGTTTCAAGGGTGCAGAATTAGCCATGTGGTTAAAGCAGAACACTCCTGCACTCCCCTTTGCTTGCCATTAAGTAACCTTGTATGTGGATCAAGGCTTTCCTTATTGTCTCGGTTTGTTCTTTATTCCCTGAAATGGTCAGGACACCTGTCAACTGTCTCGGGAGAATGAATGTCTTTAAAGCCCGTAAAGAACTTTTGATGAAAAGGAAAAAGTGCTCTGCCACTCACTTGTCTGAGCTCTGCTATTTTAGTCTTTAATTGCCCACCATGCAACTCCATTCACCTGTTGTTTTAATACTTCAGGTAAATTCAGCTTAATCATATTTTTCCAAAGGGGAAAAAAAGTAACCCTGACTTCTCCTCTGGCTCTTTTCAAACATCTGCTTGTAGCTGTGGAAGGAACTGAGGTAGGCAAGGCCCTGGGAAGCAGGCCTGTGTCTCACTCCCCTGAGCCCCGCAGGCATTCAAATCACTGCATAAGACACAGAGGATTCAAGACTAACGGGCCTGGGTCCCAGCCTTCATCGTTTCCATTTTCATGATGGTTTACACAATAATCATAAATGACCAAACTGATTAGGGGTTCTATAAAACCAAACAGACTGGGAGGCAGTGTAGAACAGTGGTTGACTAACTGCGTAAATTTTACATTCCCACAGACCTGGGTTAAGCTTCCAGATCTGTCATTTACTAGCTGTGTGACCTTGGGAAAGTCACTCCACTTCTCGGAGCTTCCTATTTCTTACCTGTAGAACAGGGATTATGATAACTACCTATATGAAGGTCAGTGTGAGGATGAAGTGAAATCATGTATCAAAGAATTTACCACAGTGCCCGTAAGTACTGTTTATTGAATAACAGATGATAATACAGGGTGCTTTGATATGTGTTCCTATATTAGATTATCTTATCAATTATCTGTTACTTCTATACAAAGCACTGTGCTAAGTATGGGGACCCCTCCCAAAATTTGAACTCCCTCTTTCCTCAGAAACTTTATACCCCAATTGCTAATCAAGAGGCAATATAGAAACCCACAGAAAAAGGAAAAGCACAGTTGAACACACTTTTTTCCTGAGTGCTGTCCATTCTCAGTAGAGTCAAGTGCAGACATGAGGCTGACACTGCCTTAGTTACTGCCCCCCTGGGTCACACCTGCGCAACCAGGGCAGTCAATGAAATAACAGTCAACACTCATTCAACAAATATTCATTGACGTCTACTACATGCCAGGCGTGTGCTAGGTGATGGATACATCAGTCTTCCCGGGGCTTAAGTAGCATTTGGGGGTTGTTTTAAGCATTTCACATAAAGCTAACTCTTTTAACCCTTCAGCAAAGCTAGGAAGGAGGTACTAGCATTAGCTCCATTTTACAGATGAAGAAACTAAGCACAGGGAGGTTAAATAACTTGTCCAAGGCCACACAGGGAATATGCAGCAGAATGAAATCAGACCCAAGCAAAGTGGTTCTAGGGTCTTTCCTCTTGACCCCACGCCTTTCTGCTTTCTGACAGCATTTGGTCACATGAGGGGACCATTTCACGCCTCTGGCTTGGTTCCTTTACTCCTCTTTTCAAAGATGGACTCCCTAGGTGATAGGATTGAGGCTTTACTCTTTCCTTTCAGCTCTGAATACTTTAAAAGGGGCTGTACAATCCCTGTGGACACTAGTTAGGCCCTCCATTGACCAAGCCGTGTGTCATCAGTTATCATATTTAAGGCAATCTCCCGCTCTTTTGAAAAAGAATTACAAACACACTTTGATGTATTAAAAATACCTACTTTAGCAGAGGTTTACTTCATAATCTAATAAAACAGGTTTCTAACTTGAAGGCTTTTACAGCCTTTGAAGTATTATTTAAATTGTCCTAGACAGAAATTACTTATAAAATCAAATTGTCACTTTATAGCAGAATTAAAATTAATATGCTCCTCTTGATTCCTGCACTTGGGCATAAATGCCCTTGAGTACAATGCTCTGAAATTTGGAATGCTAAAATCTGAACCCTTTTCTCTGTCCAGTCTGTGTCTCTTGCAGTAAAAGGCAAAGAATACCAATCATCAATAACAACCAGGATGAAGGAAGAGTGTTTACTTCCAACCTAAGGTCACTTTCTTTCCGAGTTCTTCAGCTACGTTAGAGAAATCATTTGAACAAGAGAAAAAAGGAAAAACTGCCTCATATTTGCAAATGGGCCCAAATAGTCTCAGGACATAAATTTTTCTTAACGGTTGGGTGTTAGCCTTCAGATGCTCTTTTTAGAACCTAGACCATCCTGTGCACACAGTAGGCTATTAGACCAGGCACTAAGTTTTGCCCATGGTTAGCAAATGACATACAAAGAACAAAATTGCTCCCTTGAAGTTGAAATCAAAGAGCCTTCGTGAGTAGCCTTATACACATTGGAACCCAAGAGTACACACATGGGTGTGATAGAGGCAATCCAGAGAGAGGGGCACACTTCCCAGGGGTTGTTTTAAACAATGACAGACTCCAAAATCCAAACGTGACGTGTTGGAACATGAAACACACACGTACACACACACTTGTGAAAAATACTGCCAAAGTCCCTCAAAGCCAAAGTTTAGAAGAACACGTGCTCTGGAGACATCAACAGTAATTTCAGAATCACTCCATGTATGATTCCCTTCTTCATCTCTTTGATCACTTTGGCATACCACTTAGCAAATAACGGAGAAAGAGAAATATGAAGCTGGAGACAGAATATGTAATTATAATGCAAAGCCACCCACCTTGCTTTTGGGGTCAGGAAGTACAATGGCCTTCTTTTGCAGCAAGAATGAATTTAACACCAGTGTGTTAAATGAACACATATATATTTAAAAGAAAAGAAAATGGTTCTTTAAAAAAAAAAAGAAGTTGCAGTATTGTCCTCAGAGCAAGTCTTACCCCAAAAATCAACATAAAATAAAAGCAGCATACCGTGGTTCTTTGGTACAAGGCAGAGCAGAGTCCTCAAGGCACTATTCCCCTGTTTTGCGAAACAAAACAAAAAGCGACAGTAAAAGGTGCTGTTTGGCAGAAGGGGGAGTTCCTTCAAACACCTCGAGCCCACCTGGGGCTCTCCCCGTGCCTTCTCTCGTTGTGGGCTAGAGAAGTCGCACCGCTCAACACCAATGTCACCATCGGCTGCTTAAATGCCACAAAAGTACACTTAGAAATGAGAAGAAAGTGACACGGATATGCTGAGCCAGCCCCACTGCCACTAGAACAGCCTTAAATGCCCACACAAGGAGAATAAAAAGAAAAGCACATTTTGCAATAGAATAAATTCTTTTTTTTAAAAAAATTGAGACCTCGGAAAGTCACATGACCCTGCATGTAGCCTCTTAGGCAAACAACCAAAATGGTAAAGACAGACGCGGGGGCTGCCTCCTTCCTCCCGCCGCCTCTCAGCCAGTCCTGCCCGTGTCCGCATTCTTCTGGGCGCATCTGTGGAGCTATTAAGTGGGATAATCCCTCTGGCCTTTGATACATTTCTGGACATGATTATTTCATTACTCGCAGTATATCAGTAGGATCATAATAAAAAGGACTTCTGACAACCTGCCAAGAGTTTTGTGGCCTTGTAAACACAAAAGTGCTCTAATAAAATTTTATTAAGTGTTAAAAAGTCATAAAAAGTGAAATAACATAAACTACAAAATTTACTGTCCTCAGCAAATGCTGAAAATATCGTCCACAGTAAAATTAAATTAGCATGTAATAGACGGACAAGCAGTGTGGAGTGGATTTAAAAGAGGATCCAGGGAAAATAACACTGTAACCCAATCTGGGTCACGGGGATTTAATTCGGATTCTTCTCCCTCAATGTGAATAAATGCGCTGATTACAGACGAGAGCTCCGGGGTTACTGGAGTCTCACACATTGTCAATACTTCGGGAGAAATAATATATTGCGGATTTTAATGAGCTCAGAGAGACGCAGCGAGCGTCGCGGGGAGCGGGCGAGGGGCAGGGCGGCCACTAGGGTGCGCTGCGAGACCGGGAATCCCCGCCGGGGCACTCCACCCCGGCCGCCGCGCCGCCCGGAGCCGCGCGCAAGCCGGGCCCTCGCCCCCCTCGAACTCGAATTTACAGGGTTTTTTTTTTCTTTCTTTCTTTCCCCCTCTCCTGTGACATTTACTCCAAATCGTAAAATGAAGTGTAAGCCGAGCTTTGCCGCAGGCGGCTCTCGGTCTCTGCTTTCAGACTCGAGGTCCCGGCGTGGGATGCGCTGCCCGCGGCGGTGCTAACCAAGGGGGACCGGGCGGAGCCCCCAGCGCTGCGCCGCGCCGCGGGCCTGGCCTCTCCCTCGACAGAGGCCGAGGAGCGCGCGAGGCCCACGTCCGGCTCCGCCAGGGACGCGGGTGCGCTCGGAACGCGGCGGGCGGCTGGCCCCGCCGCCGGTTCAAGTGCATCCCCGGGCTTGGAGACCGCGGCGCTGGGAGCGAGTTCCCATCGCAGCCCCGTCTCCGGAGTCCAGCGTGGCCCGCCGCTCCTGGGAGCCCTCTTTCCGGCCCTCCTGGTTGCGCTGGGCCGCTGGCCTACAGCAGGGACCCGGCCCCGGGCCCACGGCCGCAGGCTTCCCAAGTCCAACGTGGAGGCTCCGCCTGGAAAAGAAGTCCGACTTCCTCTCCACGCTGCTCCGAGGGGAATCTGGACTCAGCAGGAAATTGCTCGAGCGCCCAGCCTGCGCCTTTGCAGTCAGCCCTCGCTCTGCTGAAGAGAAGCAGCTCCCACCAAAGTCTTGCCTCCCCCTCCCCCCGAAAGCCCCGCGCAGGTTTGTAAGGAGGGTGCGAGATCTGCAAAGTATTTGTCTTCGAGGGAGAAAGATGTCGGTGACGGTGCTCAATGAAAGACGGGTGTTTTTTAGCTAGAGATAACCAACGGGCCACGTCTTGTTTTGCAGTCCAAAATGATGCAGACGCTGCCATCTGAGGAGTCAGTGTCAGGAGTGTATTAATTATGTTATTGAAATAGGAAATAAATGGGCAGTGACACATTTCGTGGCATCAGTTTTCCTCAGGGATGTCTAAGGTTTTAAGCTTCATTTAAGAATGAGCTACATTCTGCCAGGAAGTAAATATTTTTCAGTAACCCCTTGCTAAAGCCCAGAAGAGGTAAGTTAAAGTTACCACCTAAGCTGCTTTAGTTTGCTGTCGAGGCTTGTGCGGGTTACTTGGAGGAGGATGCCTTGTATTTTTAATTTTCCAGATAGCAAGAGCATTTGATTTTTATGTGGCCAGGTAATGTCCAAGGCAAATGGAGGACCCGAGGGTCATTTGATAAGCAACGTTCGCTTGACACTTCTAGCCTAAAATAGCTATAATTAACTTATAGTGGGAATTATAGCCCCATGTTTTACATTTGATTGTCATAAGTTATATGGAAAAAGTGTTCTTTAACAGTTTGTAAACACCCCTGTTTATTGTCATTTGCAAAGTATTGAATTTGAAATAGCCTGGTCTGGAGCATGGAGTTAAAAAGCAAAACAATTTAAATATGATTTGACATTTGCTATGAAAGACTTTGAGAACTAATAAAAACAGAATTAAAAAGAATGGATATAAGTAATAAAATTTCTTTTTGACTCAACCGTGGCTGCCTCGGGGAAGGGACAGATGACATGGCGGTGACTTTGAGCCATTCCCTGCAGAGGGCAATTGTGAATGTGGTTGGTCAGTGCTCCTTTGAAAAATGAAGGGCAAGTAGGCTTAAGGAGCAAATATAGAAACAAATATTTTACTACATAGGATTTTCTTAAGAGTTCAGACGGAAAGTTTTGTATTTAAAATTTCATGATTTCTTCGTTGATTTATGAAATTCAAAAGGAAACTTTATACTTGTATTATTTTGTTCTGGGATCACATTTCATATTGAAGTTCATCTGTCCTTCAGAAAAAATATTTTCATAAAAATATTTTCATCAGGATTAGTATTTTTAACTCTCTTTAGGTAGATGTGTGATCGCTGTCAGTAATTTTTTAAAAAACGTTAACCTAGCACAACCCTATTCAAGGAGTTTGGTTTATTCCAAAACTATAAATGTAATCTAGATAAAATTGTAATATCAAAGGTTTTTGTAAAGAAACTTGGGAATGAATACATTTTAAATGAATATTAAAACATGTTTTAAAAGAGTTCTCCCACTATTCCCCCCTTCCAAAGAAAAATCAGAGTTTTCCATTCTATAGAATCAGGTATAAGAAAATTATTACTATAATAACAGTTCTGTCAAGATGGTGGATACTTTTGAATGTATTACGAAGAAAAAAGAATATTCCCGGTTCTTTATATGTTTGAGGTACTTGAAATGGCTAGAAGTTTGTAAAAACATTTTACTACCAAAATATACAAGACCATTAAAATGTGCAAGTAATTAAATTTTAAGTGACTAAGAAGTATTTTTTCCAACTGCTTTTTAATCTTTGAAATTTTTATGTGTACTTCAACGAGTGCCTCTCTTTTAACTGTTCCAAGTATTTTTTTATATTATCTATTTGATAAAAGTATTATTGGAATGTGTTGTGTTTTACTTTCTGCATGAACAGTTGAGAAATATTTTAATGTTCTTTTACATGTATATGGGATAAATTTGAACATGTGCCTTGGAGTAAAAAACAATCCAAGTTCATTTTTCTCTCCAAAACTTGACATTGATCCTGATCTCATAGTTTTTATATTACACAAACTGTTAGTGAAATCAATTTGGACATGCCAGTTTATAGGGAAATGTTAAGACATTACAAGTTTAATATAGAAGAATATATATTAAGATAAGAAATAGCTAATAGTCAAAATTAAATCAAGATGTGTACTTGTATCATTCACTCATTTAGATGATCATTTTAAAGGTAGTTTTGCACTCAGGAAGGATTTCCTTATGCTCTGTATTTATGAATAACTAAATTATTCTACTCGGCAACTTAAAAACTCAATAACCAGATACCAAATTTATGTATTTTTAAGGCTAAGGATATGAGAAGCAGATTGGCTTCATGAAAGAAAGCAAGCATTTAAAATATAAACTTAATTTCAGTTTCTGACAGAAATACTGTGGCCAGCTCATCAGTTTTCCAGCATGTAAAAACTACCTTTTCCACATTACAAGTTCATATTTAAGTTTTCTTAACTGCAAAATCACTCTAAGACAGTGTTTTATGTTAAGGATCATTTCATGTGTTGGTCTCATTGATTACACGTGAACGTATAAAAATCTTGTTTAAAGACCTGTAAAAGTGAGGAAATTCCAAGTCAAGCTGGCTAATTCCATTCATAATTCATCCCGAGTGCCCGACTTAGGAAACTTGCACACAGTTTATAGCTCTACATACAAAATAAGTTGACTTGTTTTGTAAGCGGGGAAGGAGAGTTAACTTTGACCTCCTTGCTCAGAGAGGCTTAAGATGACACAACTGTGGAATATAGGTTAAGCTTTTTGGTTCCCCAGGAACTTCCAAATGTCAACCCTTTTTGGATTTTTGCATTTTGAAAATGTAAACACAGAAGGACAACTTTTGTGTTCTGAGATGGGGCTGACTTTCATCCACCCGTTTCCTTCCTGCTTGCACATTTGTTCAGTAATTCTTCCGAGTACTGGGGGAACGACAGAGGCCCTGCCATGAGAAAACAGCATTCACCATATCTCTGTCCCCTTCAGCTGTCCCTGGCCCTCCTTTTATTCTGAGCGAATTGGGCAAGAATTTAGTACTTATACTCACATGATTCAAACTGCTAGATCCACAGCCCAGAGTACTTTGGGGGTTGGCAAGAAATCCATCTAGACTTTGCATTCTGAGCTGGGAAAAACTATTGGGGAATCCTGTGGTTTGACACTGGGGAGCTTCCAGGCTGTCAAACTTGAAACAATACATCTGCTCATTTTCAAAGGCTGCGCCGTAGGCTCATGCCTTCCCTTAGTTTTGATGTTTAGGAAGATGTTAAAACATTTTCCTAGAGTTTCTTAAACATGCTGAGTAATTTGTAATTTTAAACCAGACTAATTTTAAGGGTGAAAACTGGCCCAGAGAGAGTTTTTACACAGTGACTTCAATCTGCTGTGAACTCGAGTGACTTCTTAAAATAGGATCTTGAAAATGTGGGTTTCTGGTGGCAAAGGATGCCGCCTACTTAGAGTAGGAATCCTCAGGACCAGTTAATATCCACCAAACACGCTTCATTAAACTGGAACAAACATGATGTTGAATTCCTGGCTCTGCATTTTCCTGAATGTAGGTCATTTTCTGTCCTTACAATTTAACGTTTGAAGGGATTTCCTGTCTTTGAAGTACAGCATTTTGTCACCTGTCTGGATAGCCTCTTTAAAAGTTGGGGCTCCCGTCCTACTTTGAAAGACTAAGTGACTCCATGTTCTCTGGCTGGAGTGTCCCAGCTCACTAAAGGCAGTGATATCTGCAGGTGTGGGACTTTCCAGGTCAGTGCCTGCAGATCCCATATTCCAGGTCGAAGCTGACAAGAAAAGCCCAGAGCTATGCACTCACCTGGGTGAAGCCTTAAAGAGGTAAGCTTTCATAATGAGGAGCTATATATCAAAATTCATAGCTTTTGAGAACTAGAGTAACTAGTGCTCAGACATTAGAGTCTCATGCTAGAGCAGAACACGTCAACTGGGGTCAAATGTGCCATGGTGGGTGAGACCCACCTAAGTAATGACCTACATCTAAGTGTCCTTTTAAAAAAGGTATTATTTTTACTTAAGAGTGCCCAGTATTTCATCACCTTTTCTGATATGGACCCTACTAGACTAGATCCAATGTTTCTAGTGAAAATGTGCCTGTTTAATAAGAAAATGTCATTCACAAATGACCAATGAGTTAGGAGACAACTGTGAATTGATTCTAGGAGCTGGAGGGATGCTTATTTTTACCAAATAAGGCAACACACTCCAGACGTCTTTGTGAACTACAACACAACTGACAAGTGAAAGCTATTTTCATATATTTACATGACTCTGTTTACCGTGAGCATATCCACCAGTTCACCGCTGCCAAGACTCAACTTGTTCTTTGTTAGAGCGGTTCCCTAATTGTTTGAAAGTCTGGGCGAAAATAAGGCATCTTCACAATACCCCTCTCCCCAGGAGCATTTTCTTCTTAATATTAAGTAAACATTTAGAAGTTTATGAATTTGGGGGCTTTCTCTTTGGAGAACTGGACTCAGGTGTGCATGAAATTAAGGTATTCTGGTAAGTGAGGGGGAGGAAATTAAAATAGATTTCAACACTGTTCTGGTTTAAATTCACGATCAAATAAGGTCATGATCAAACAGAGAAGAAAGGAAACAGAAATTGAGCATGTCAAAGGAAGGTGTACGAGGCTAAATTCTGTATGATTGTTTCATAATAAATTAGAACGAAATTCTGATGACTAGGCATTTTCTTTTTGTGGCTATCACTTTGACCCAGTTAATTCCTCTGGAAGAAATTGTAGCCATTGTAACTGAGCTGCCCTGCTGGGTTGCTTTCTGGCTAGTAGCATGGGAACCATCTGGAAAAAACATCACAAAGCATCCGTCTGAAGGGCACACCTCTGTGTCTCTCACAAAGCAAGTGGCACTCCATTCAACCGAGGAGGTAGACTCAGATTTATGCATTTGTCTGGTTTTTGTGAGTTTTTCACTGATCATCTTCCTGGTCCTTGCCCTTGGCAACTATAAGCCAAGGATGTGTAGTATCAGAACGGATTCTATAGCTACCAGATGAAAATTCTATCTTTAGTCACACACGCCTGTACCTTTCGCATGGGTAAAATGTTCCAATTTTTCCTTGGTTACGTCACAGATGATATGAGAACAAGACAGGTGGAAACAGGGTACTGAACAGCTGAATATTTCTTCAAACTCGGAGCACTTAAAATGCTTTGAAGTCACGCAGCTGCTCTTTCTTTTTTTAATTGTCTTCAGTGAAACTCCAAAAACCCCATAATGTCTACCTTAAAAGCATCAGGAGTATTTTAATTGGGTAATAACCATCCATATTTTCCTCTGATAAAAGGAATTAAGAATGAAATTTTATGATGATTATAAACTGTATTACTGACCCAAGGGACAAGAACAATTATGAAAAATATGTCCTACATATTTTGCATGAATATGAATTTAGACTTTGAAACCATCTTAAATGCTCAAGCAACTTATTAAAGCTTATAAAATAATATTCACAGTGATAACAGGGTAACATAATCACGACTGATATTACATCATCAGTATTGCAGCAGGCTCCATGCCAAGTAGTGAAGCTGACTTGGTATTTGCCTGTCAAGCTTATGATAAAAATAGATACACTGTAAAAAAGATGAAAGATGGTTAACAGATTTTGTGTGTCTGAGATCCCTTTTGGTCAATGGCTGTTTTAAAAATGCTTTTCATACAGATCACGTCTCCTCTTCTCCCTCTTGTTCCCTTTTCTGCTCTTGCTTTTATTTTTTTTTTTCTTCCTTTCTCCTCCAAGTAAAATTACAAACCATGAGAAGGAAAAGTCCTTTCTGAAACTGGTGAAAAAATAGTGAATTGGACTATTGACTACTAAGTATCAGGAGTAGATCTGATCAAAACAAAGCTTTAATAACTAGCAGCTGTGTGAGGACACATTAGCTTTACATAGGAAACCCAAATATGAAGCCCCATTTGGGGCTAACCCATCACGCTTAGCCCTGCTTTGGCCAAGCCCAAGATGGGAGTCTTCTTTGAGAGCAAGTGAATGCCTAGCTTTGAGTCAAGGCTGCTTAACAGCCCTCATGATCAGTTTTTGATCATAATAAACTTTTTTAATATATTGAAAATGGGCATGCTAATTGGAGGGCCTGCCTATGTCCACGTGTTACTTAGACCCAGCCCTGCAGAGTGCTACCTGTTGCCATTCAAACACTTATTGCATGTTAGAATTAAGCCCTTTAGAGTATATATTTAACTGTAAGTAGTTTGTTCCACTGAAGCACTGGTACTTTCTAGCATGACTTGCCTCTGTTATGACTGTATAGAATACCCAAAGATTGAGCCTCTACCCATGGGCCAGGGTTTTTGCTCCCACTGCACTGTGTGACCTCTGGCAAGTTACTTAACTAGTCTGAGCCTTGGTTTCCTCATTTATAAAATGAAGGCAGTCATGCCTCTTTGCAGCGTTAGTCTGAGTATTGAATGGCCTGATGTTCATAAAGTATGTGGAACACGGTTTGCAGCAAATATCTGTTACTGGAGTTGCTAGAAAAACAAGACTGAATCTTTCATCTCACAGTTTTTCCTTACCTACAATTGTAAAGATCTTTCAAAAAGAGAGAGAGAGAACATTGAAATGCACATTTGTAATACTAGCGTCTTGTTTACACTCAGAGGTACAGCCCCGAACTCAGATTTGAGGTTTCAATATTAGCCAAGCTTCCCTCCTCCTTTCACAACCTGCAGGAAAATATCTTTGCATAACAAAAAAAGAACTTAATACTTTTCACTCCAAATGATAACCTTTACGAGACAATTAGGTCAAAAATTGACCCAAAGGCCCTGAAGTACATAATTTACTTGGAGAAAGAAAAAAAAAGAAATGAGGGAAAAGGATTTCCTAATTCATTTGGGGGCCTGTAGGTAATGTAAGAATGACAGAACATGTGGAGCTTTTTTCCTAATTTGTATTTAAAAAAACTTTTTCTGGGAAGTGGCTTTTATATGCCAAGATTCATTCCATGATTAGTTGTTTTTAAATTAATTTTCACCGGAGTATAGTTGCTTTACAATGTTGTGTTAGTTTCTACTGTACAGCAAAATGAATCAGCCATATATACATATATATATATATATATATATATATATATATATATATATATATATATATAAAACCCCTCCCCTTTGGACTTCCTTCCCATTCAGGTCACCACAGTGCATTAAGTAGAGTTCCCTGTGCTATACAGTATGTTCTCATTAGTTATCTATTTATGGCCAAGTTATAAACTCTTGAATATAAGCACCTAGAATAGAAATGCTAACACACCTGTAACTAGAGTTGTGTCATTGACATCCCCATCATGTTGTAACTGATACATAAAACAAACTTTGGATAATTGCAGCATAGTTTGAGCAACAGAGGACCTGTAGTAATTTTTATGTCTGAGCGTATTGTAACAGTCTGACAAATTGCTAGATCTAGATCAGCAGTGTGAAGCCCATTTATTGTCAGTCTCAACAAGGCTTAAGTAAACAACCTCATATCTTCACCAAAAGAGAGTTTACTGCAACATACTGCAAGTTTTGAACTGGAGTCAAGAAATACCACACTATATTGTGTTGATCCATTCACTGGTCCTTGAGAGCTGAATGAAGTAATCATTATCGAATCAGTACCAAACAACCAAAAGAAATGCTGTGATATCTTACCCCCCAAATAGAACTGTTCCTGCATATTTCACTTCATTAACTTGGATATAAATACTGACCATCCTGAGGGTTTTGGTTGTTTATACAGTTGGCCAAACTTACTGAATTTAGTTTTTAGGTCCTACTGGGTATCGTTGTGGCAACTGCCTAATCTGAGATTTGCCTTTAAGTTTTGGACATTCTACTTTTGCTCTTTACAAGTGCCTTGCCACCAACTTAGAGGACTTACCAGCCTTTTTTTTTTTTTTTTTTTTTTGGCTAGAATTCACTCCACTAAATTATAGCTGGATAATGACTCAAAAGCCCAGTTCTTCCCCCTGGTTTTTCCTGCTGTCCTACATATGCCTAGAGGTCCTCATATGTAAAGTGAGACCCTTTAAAGCATCATTCTAAGATTGCAAAATGCCAATGTATAGTCAATAATCTGCACCTCGATCACTTGGTATATTTTTGGAAGACCCTAGTGTGTCTCATCCTTTTTCTAGGTGGGTGGGATGTGGGGATCCTTGTTTGCAAGGAGAGGACATTCTACTTGGGGTCATAACGTATCCGTTTATTCAAGAAAGTAGGCCATTAAAATCTAACTTGTGTGATGTGTACCTTAGCACTTTAGGAGATCAAAGGAAAGAAATATCAATGAGGACGGAAAGAGCTCCAAACGGGTTCTCACGAAGGGGTGGGCTACAGCCATGCTCGGGAAGGGTAGGAAGTTTGGGACAGATGAAAAGAACGTTTCCAGTGAGAGGCACATGGTGGGTGGAAACGCTGAAGCGAGAATGAGTTCAGTCTGTTCCTAGAACTGTAAGGATCCCAAGAAATCATTCCATGGGTACCCTCTGTGCTGACTATTTTTGTTTGTTCAGAGTCATCTAGTTCTCCCAGGGACAGATTTGACAGCCTGCACACACTGAGGTCTGCTCCGTTGTAGCTTTTCATCTTGCTTCTCTCAGATCTGTTTAAAATGCTGTTCTGGGTCATGTCATTTCCCTGCTTAGAACCCCTGCCTGGGTCCGTATTGCTCAGTCTTTATGACCACCCCCGACCCCCAACCCTGCCCATCCCTTGAGCTTCCTTGCCCCTCTGGACCCGTCTCACTTCTCACAACCTGGCTTCAGCTGCCTGGAACTGTCTGTATTCTCTCTTGTCTCCTCTCCTTCCTGTAAGCTCAGGTCTCAGCTTAAACACCATTTCTGCAGGGAGACCAGGTTGGACTCCTCCACCGCTCATCCTCATGGCTTCCTGCAGGAAGCATGTTTTGTTTGAATTTCTTACTTAATAACTGTCTTTCCCACGAGACTAGACACTCCTTGCAATGAGGAACCATGTTTGGCTTGACCATGAGTGGCCAGCACAGAGCCTAGCCCATTCATTCATTCAAGAATTCCTATTAAGTCCCAGGCCCTAATACAACAGGAAGCAAAACAAACAACGGTCTGTCCTTAACAGTCCGCTTGGGGAGATGAACACGAAACCACCTACAAATAAAATATATAGGGTGTATATATTTATAGTATAGCAGTAAAAGCTTAGGAGAAAAATAAAGCCGGGAAGGAAGACAGAAAATGTCTGGTAGGAGAAGCTTTAGGCAGGGTGGCCAGGGAATAGTGCCTCACTAAGACAGACGGAGACGATTGAACAAAGACCTGGAGGGAATGAGGGGCTACACCATGCAGACTCTGGGGAAGAGCAGGCAGACTGAGGAAACAGCAGGTGCAAAGGCCAGACTGGGGCACCTCGGGAGCATTTAGAGGCCGGTGGGCTGGAGTGCAGAGAGTGAGGAGGAGAGAGGGAGGATGTGTGGTCAGAGCATGAGGGGACAGTGAGGGAAGGACACTAATCATGCATAGAAGTAAATGGATGTAGGACTGCTGTTTGTTATTATTTAATAGGTGCACTTTGGACTAGAAGACCCAAAGACAGAGACTAGGCTCTGTCTTTTTTTCTGCTTTAAAGACTATTTTAAATGACAGTTTTAATAATTTAGTGCCAGTAATTCCACATGGAAAAAAAGCTCTCTATCATTAGCTTGCTAATGTGAGAGGACATCAACACAATCAAGCCCCCTCCTCTAGCCCCTGGATCTTATGCAAAATGCAGAAGGACCACGTGTCACATAGTAAGCACATGACCCCAACTCAGTTCTTTGCAGAAGGTTCATGCGTGGAGGTGAAAGAACGTGAATGTAAGTAACTTCAGTGACCAAGGTTTTCATTTTAGAATCCACCTTCAGAGGACAAGGCAGGAGAGTGCACAATTATCTAATTGCAACAATAGAGAAAATAGCTGTGGTTTTGTTCTTGTTTTGATTCAGTTCTTCGGGGATTTCTTCTTTGGCCACTCCTGGTATCATTAGCAATTCACATAACAATTTCTCCAGGTGACACTCAGCATCATAACTAATGAAATACTCCATGCAAACGGAAAATTTCAGACCCTCCAGAAGGAAGGGGTGCATGCAAGCAGAAGGAATTCCTGCTTTGAATGACTTCTCCATAGCTACAGACTCCCGAGTTCATGACTTGTGGGTCACACACATCCCTCTGTATGGGACATCTGGGCTGGGCCTGTAGTGCAGATCATCACTCAGCATGCCCGCCGGCTCCCCGCCCGCCGGCTCTGTCAGCTCCCACCACACGGCAGCTTTCCTTCTCTCAACGCTTGGCTGCCAGCCAAGCCGACCCCAAGAACAGAGCTTCCTAAGAAAAAAGTACGCAAGAAATGAGGGCTGGACACATACCACATCTTTTTCGAGACCAGCCAACTCTCCTCATGAGAACAGCTTTCCAAACCTAGGGCTTGGTTTCAGTTCCATCACAACAAAGAAAAACAAACCTTTATAACGTTTGTCCAGAATCTAAGCCACGTGAAAATTCTCTGACTGCACAGCACATGACATGGTGTGGAGAGTATAAACGCACTAGAGAAAGAAACATTATCATGCAAAAGCTATTAATGCACCAGAACTTCATAAGAAGCGGGATATGGGAAAAGACAAAAATATCTGTGCAGGAGATATGCGTGCCTCTGTTCTGACCCGAGGCTCAAAGCACGGTGTGTGAGGCATTGGCTGCTTCTCAACACAGCATTATCTCCTTGGCATGTGATTGAACTTGGGGGCCTTCCTTGCTTTTCTCCCATCTCCACCTTTTGTCCTTGTTCGTGAAGGTAGTTGAGCTTCAGTAAGGTCTGAAATCCCATGGCACTTAGAGCTACAAGATCAAAGTGCATCGTAGGCATTTGGGCCGGTGCCAGCAAAGTTCAGGCTGTGCTTCAAATGGGGCTCGAGTGCCTCTCAGCCATGGCCAAAGGCTGGCTGGGTTTGATCTGCACACATTTGGGGAGTCTCAGGTCCCTGGTTGGTAAGCCCTGCTCAGTAGAGCTCTGCTTTAATTAACGTGCTTTAATTAACTTGGCTTGGTTCGATTTCCCATATTTCAGCACCTACCTGGGTGTAACCTTATCTCTCCATTTCCTACCCATGATGGATCTGAAACAGCACAAGTGAGGTTTGTCTATGACTCGACAGCTGGATTACTTCCAGCTTTCATCACCACCGAAGAACAGTCCCAAACTCTAGCAATTCTTTTCATTTGACATTTTATTGGGCAGTCACTGTGGGTGAGACAAGATTCCAGTAAAATGAACATATTGCTTACAATTTTATTCATCCACTATGTGTAAGTGTTAGAGGCGATAGATGGTACTTGGTGGAGGGGGTGGGGTGACAGCAAGGTGTCTCTCAGAAGCTTGGAGAGAGGGCAAGTGGTTGACCTCGAAGCATTAAGCTACTTAAATAAATGCATAAGTGAAGGAGAAAGAGGGTGTCATTACCCTTTGGGAAATGTGATTTTAGGGGAAATAGAAGGATAGGCCAGCATCCTGAGGAACACAAGCCCTGCAAGATGCTTCTCAAATCAGTTTGGGACAATCTTTCACAGTCACAATGCCCATTTCACTTTGTTTGCACTTGCATTTCTCTCAAGCGTTTTTTAAAAAACCATGAACCTCCATCACCTCCCCAAGGTTCTTTTGTTTTTAGGTCATAACATACCAAACAAGGAACTGATTTGAAAAACATACCTACTGTGGGTATGTGGGAATACAGCAGGACCCAAGCTAAAGAAAGAATATGCCCTCAGGTGAGGTGTACCAGGGCACAAAATAAATAATCAGAGGCAGAGTTTTGTGAGTTGTCCAGAACAGCCCCAGGAAAGAGAGGATGATGGGGTGAAGAGGGGAATAGCTTCAAGTCATCAGAGATTGTGTGTGAGCGTGTGTGTGTGTGTGTGTGTGTGTGTGTGTGTTCACGAGACAGAAAGAGAGAGAGAGTTAATGTCCTTACCATGGTCTGCATTGAACATCTTCCAGCACTATTCACAATCCCTTTGAAGATTTCTGAATAATGATGCAGCTTCACAGATCTTGTGATACCAGGCGGGTGTTGTCATGGATAGGAGAAAATGTATTGTGCCCTCTGAGAAGGGATATCCTCCACAGATAGCCGACATTTTCATTTAGGCACTAGTTTCTTGTGAGTTAACTATAGAGTATGACCATCTCCGAATACTCTAAAAAGACCTGGCCCCAATAACAACTTTGCCACTTACTAGAATGTAGAATATAGAAAAGAGAAATAGGCTGGGCTCTATGCCTCAATTTCTTCATTTGCATATTGGGGTCACTAAAACATTATGGGGTTACCGTAAGATAACATGCTTAGTGCCTATAACATCATAAGCACTCCACAAATATATTTAAAATTAAATTTTGTTTCTATTATGATTCTTATTTCAGAGATCAACAGACATCAACACATTTTCCAATGTACTAGAGCTCTTTAACATGTTCCCCCAAAAGCCATTGTTAATGAAACGTACTTTTCTTTCTTTTATTCACTATAGAGCAAAGATACAGTCTAGCACTCACAGCAGCCACTCACAAGTGTCACTCATTTTGCAAAACCCAAAGAGGATATAATTACAGTCCCTGCTTTAAGAATTTTACTCCCTGGTAGTGAGTCTGTGATATCAACATCATTACCCAGGCAATGAAGGTCATAATGGATTTTTTTTTCCCTGAAAGATGAAAAGAACACAGGTAAGGATACGGTTATTTAGGTTTTCACATCTTTTCTCTTACAAGACCAAATATTTGTGAGTGATATTGAGTTGGGAATGTAAGAGATCAGTTCTCTGGCCGTGGCCCTACTGACCAAACACATACAGTTGTGTTTGAACAAGTAAACAGTTTTGAATTTATTTATATATATTTAAAAATCTGGGGACTTCCCTGGTGGCTCAGTGGTTAAGAAACTGCCTGCCAATGCAGGGGACACGGGTTCGATCCTTGGTCCATGAGGATCCCACATGCTGCAGAGCAACTAAGCCTGTGTGCCACAACTACTGAGCCTGCACGCCTCAGAGCCCATGCTCCACAACAAGAGAAGCCACCGCAATGAGAAGCCTGTGCACCACAACGAAGAGTAGCTCCCGCTCGCCGCAACTAGAGAAAGCCGGCATGCAGCAACGAAGACCCAACACAGCCAAAAATAAATTAAATAAAATAAACTTATTAAATAAATAAAATTAAAATCTGTTGGATTTTTTTCTGTATAAACACACTTCATGCTTTCCAATAAACAGACTTAAAATGTGAAAAAGCAACATTTAAATTTGACTTGGTGACATTGGGCATACAAACATGGCAATGCTAGCAAAATGCATTTTCTGGTGCAAGCCATGGGCAATAGAAGAAACAAGGAACCGAACATTAAGGATGGCTTATATGCTCCGTAGCCACCCGTGAGCTCTGTGGGTTGCTGCCCAGGCTCAGGAAGTGACTCATGACTGTTACTTGTCACAACGCTGATACTGCTCTCACTGGGTCTTTCTGTTTGGTTGACTTAAAAGGATTCACCACCACCTGGTTCTATCTACTTACCACACAGTTTCCAGCAGGAAGGACCATTACTGCTGGAAGAACCAGATCTTTGGGCACACTGAAGACTCAGGACCCCATGGAATGAGAATCTTGAACAAAACATACTTGCGTCTTGAACCAGGAGCCATATTCTTTGTACTTGCCACAGACTTGAGTTTAGGAATAGCCATACTCAAAAGCTGCTACCAAATTTAAGCATGTATTTTAGAAGTTACCAGCATTCCCTAAAACTATCAAATCATTAACTTCTGGGAAAAAATAATAGAGGAGTTACCGTTGGGTGCAGGCCCTTCCATCAGGGCTGACTCGGTAGATGCTACAAAAGATTTGATTTTCAGATTTCTGGAAGAAAAGGGGAAATCTGAAAACAAAACCAAAGAAGTCTCACATGGTGGGGGAGATCACCGAGCTGGGGTTGGTAGGCTGAAGTTTGATGACACATTGAAATGCTATTCAGAGTCCTAGTTTTCTTCTATCTATGACTTTGGGTGACACCACATGCAAGTCAGAGCTTCTTCTTCTTCTTGCAGGTGAGTTTAATAGTGCCTCCTCTCCCTTGCATGAGATTGTTGAGGCAAAACGAGTGATGATATATGTAAAAAGCAAAAGAAAGTCTAAACATGCAAGATTTCTGTCTTCTCCCCCAGACTGTGAGCTTCTAGAAGAGGGGACCTTGCATCTCTCTACCCAGAGTGACTGCTGTATAGTGGGCAGGCACCTGTATCGAATGATTAACACTAATTATGAACCAGATGGGCCCGAGAAAGAAAACTGCTATTGGAGGTGCGGACTAGACCCATCGTATCAACTGGGTCCTGGAGGGGATCCCAGCTTAGAGCATGCAAATGGGAAGTGGGCCCCTGCGAAGCTGTTGCTGTCTGTGACTAGAGAGAAAGGGGAATAGATTAGGAGATGGAATGGCCTAAAGGATCCCTGTCTTTATTTCTGTCTTTATTCAGACAGACACGTGTGAGAAAAGGTCCCAGCTCTCAGATGCGAGTGAAGTGGGAAGTCGGGTGACATCGGTTCGGGTGTTCTGCTCAGCACGGCTGAGTGTGATGGATGGCTTCGTGCGCTGTTTATCTAGTGCAGGCTGGTATTTCACTGCTGTTTTCATTAGACTGATGGTAAGGTAATAATTCTTTCCTCTGGCTGAAAAATCTGTCTTCAGCCATTTGTTGATCTTCTTGAAAGGGCACTTCAGGTGCCCAGAAGTCACCCTAAAGGAGGCTTTGAATGAAAACTTAAATAATGCTGGTCGGCGTCCACAGAGCTTGCAGCAAGACATCTGCTAGACCTGCTGTGGTTACGAGGTGCAGAGTCACACCTATGCAAAGAGAACCAGCCTCAGGAATGGCACGAAGGGACCACGCCTGCAGGAAGCAAAGAGGAAACAGCACGCTTTTTTCATTTGAACATTTCAAGGTTATCTGCAAATTAAATTGAGGTAGTGCCTTCTTCCTAGGGTGTGTCCATGAAGTGGTGTGTTATAGTGGGAAGTACCCCCGACTGGGACTCAGAAGTCTCCTTCGTGATTCTCCCTACAGGCAAATTTCATGATATCTCTATGCCTCAATGTCTCCATCTCTCCAGAAAAGATAATAATAGTATATGTTGTGGTTTGAATGGAAAAAACTTGTCAAGAGAACATAGCTTTTAGTTTTTGCAGGAGTGCAAGGCTAGTGGGACAAGTTGAACACAATGACAGAGGCGTGTGGCATTACTAAGTGGCAGCATGCTAGCCCCACCCTCCTTCCAGCCCCTTCAATGAGGAGCATGAAGACAAGAGGAAGGTGTTTGGCTCAGTAAGCCCTGGTCAGAAAAGCTGTCCTTTCCTTCCAAGAAGTGTTGTGGCTTTGTGAGCTGATGAGCAGGTGATAGGACTTCTACTTACAGAACCCGTGAAGTTGCTTCATCCGGAGTGGACCTGCGGAAACGTCTCAGCTGCTCATATATGTATGTGTATATACTACCTATGTACAGATGGTATAGTCAGGCCATGGGCTTTCAATGCTCAGGTCTTCCATTCAGGATGAAGGTCCTTCCTCCCCATAATGTGCGGACAACCCATCCATCCTCTCTGTACCATAGGCCACTTACCTTGATAAATGATTCCTATTTAATATAACTAGGGTGGACATATATCCTGATTTGTCCTTAACAGTCCACTTTATGCCTTTTGTGCCAGATTAAGTATTATAGCACTCGCATTAACTCTCAAAGTGTTTGAATCTGGACAGTAAATTCTATGACACCTCAAATACAACAGATTCATTTTTCTGTTGGCAACTTCTCCACTCCCAACAAGTGCCTCATGTCTATCAACAACGTCCTCTCTGTCATCAGCTTAGTTGTTTATGCTATACAAATAAAAATAAACTGTTATTTTATAATTTTCACACAGCAATCTGTATTCATCAATATCATTTTCAGGGCACTCCTGACATGAGGGGGCACTCATTATGAAGAATCGTGGATAATAAAATGTAATAATTCTAATGAGGAAGGATTCTCCCCCAAATACTTTTGTGGGTATCGACTAACATAACTTTTGTAAAGTGCCAATCAGATGTAAGCTACTACTATTAATAACTCTGAAACAACAATGTCAATTAAAGAATTCTTTTATTCACTCATTCTTCAGTTAAGCAATAATTCAACAAATATTTGTATAATGTTTCCAGGCACTGTACAAGAAGATACTGGAAATATAAAAATGAAAGACAATATCTGGGCTCAAGGAATTTATAGAAAACGGGGTAGAGACAAGCTGGTGATGACGGTCTGGCTATGGTAGCACAGAACAAGAGCCCTTAACTCAGCATCAGGCCACTAGACTGGGACAGAACAGGGGAGGAGGTGGTGAGGGAAGGCGTTCAAGAGGCAGTGATGAGGAGTGGGTCGTTTTTTTTTTAAAGATTTTTTTTTAATGTAGACCATTCTTTTCTAAAGTCTTTATTGAATTTGTTACAATATTGTTTCTGTTTTATGGGTTTTTTTGGCCATGAGGCATGTGGGATATTAGCTCCCCAACCAGGGATCGGACCCGCACCCCCTGCCTTGGAAGGCGAAGTCTTAACCACTGGACCGCCAGGGAAGTCCCTGGAGTGGGTCTTGAAGCATGTGTAGGAGTTAGCCAAGGGAGGAAGATGTGAAAAGCATTCTCTCTCAGATCTTTTCTAATATTAGAAAATAAGAAGGACAGGAAATTTCCCTGGAAGTCCAGTGGTCAGCACTCCCTGCTCTCACTGCTGGGTCCCTGGGTTCCATCCCTGGTTGGAGAGCTATAATCCTGCAAGCCTTGTGGCACTGCCAAAAAAAAGTAAAAGAAAATAAGGAAGACAAATTCAAAAGTCAGAACATATTCTGATGTCTTCCTGTTGATTCTGAAGGAAGCTGTGGCTAACAGCAGAGGCTTCTGGCGGTCTGGGGGACTCCGTGATTGAATAAGCTTTCAGAGTTGGGAGACTCTTAAAGAGAAGGCAGCCTATCAAAGCACTTTCCAATAGAGCGTTGTGACCCACATGTGGCATTGTAAGTTTTCTAGTGACCATATTATAAACGAGAAAAGAAACAGGCAAAATTAGCTTTAATAATACGTTGTTTTTAACCCAGTATATCCAAAATAGTATCATTTCCACACAGTCAATATAAAAAATGAGATGTTTTGCTATCTTGTTTTCGCATTAAGATTTAAAAATCCTCAGTGGTTGTCTGAGGCCTACGTTGTGTGAGATGGGAGGGTGGGGAGTGAATGGAATGGGGTACGCTTTGGGGGTGGTGAACATGTTCTATACCTTGATTTTTATTGTATTTATTTATTTATAAACTCACTGAACTGTGAAATTAAAATTGATGCATTTTCTTGTGCATAAGTTGTATCTCAATAAAGTTGATTAAAAACAAACAAAAAAGATTTTAAAATCAAGCTTGCATTTTACACTTAGAGAACATTTCAATTTGTAGTAGCCACAGGTGGCTGGTGGCTCCCATATTGAACAGTGCAGTTTTACGACATCGAATCTCACTGTGGTCACAAATGAAAATGAAACCAAAGTGTCCTGGCTGGGTTTATTCATGACTATTAATTGCCTCACTTATATAAATAAGATACATTTCTTCAAGAAGGAAGAAACAAAGTTTCTACAGAGATCTATATTCTGTCCTAAGTATTTCTCTTAGACTTGACAGCCAACAGTTTATGAGAGGCCTCTATACCTCTTAACCAAACTGTGGTACAGTCTTAGAAGTATAACTGTTTTAATTGTTGGGGCAGCCAAAGCTCAGGTTCGTTATAGATTCCATTACCATGAGGGCTAGTCTGTGACTGTGCATCTGTGATACAATTCAGAACCAAATATTCCATCACAAAAGATGTCATCAAGGCAAACCTTCACACATGCCGTTAGTCATGCTAATTTCTTTCTTTCTTTCAATAGATCTTTATTGGAGTATAATTACTTCACAGTACTCTGTTAGTTTCTGTTGCACAACAAAGTGAATCAGCCATATACATACACATGTCCCCATATCCTCTCTCTCCTGAGCCTCCCTCCCACCCTCCCTATCCCACCCCTCTAGGTCATCGCAGAGCACCGAGCTGATCTCCCTGTGCTATGCTGCTGCTTCCCACCAGCCAATTATTTTACATTCGGTAGTGTATGTACGTCGATGCTACCCTCCCTTCACCCCAGCTTCGCCCTCCCACACCATGTCCTCAAGTCCATTTTATATGTCTATCTCTTTACTCCTGCCCTGCAAGTAGGTTCATCAGTACCTTTCTTTAAATTTTTAGATTCTATGTATATATGTGTTAGCATGCGGTATTTGTTTTTCTCTTTCTGACTTACTTCACTCTGTATGACAGATTCTAGGTCCATCCATCTCAGTGCAAATAACTCAATTTAATTTCTTCTTATGGCCAAGTAATATTCCATTGCATACATGTGCCACATCTTCTTTATCCATTCATCTGTCGATGGGCATTTAGGTTGGTTCCATGTCCTGGCTATAGTAAATAGTGCTGCAATGAACAAAACAATCGCACTGCTATTTGTATACAGCGTATTATCATTCTGTGAACCGAGACAGAAGAATGATATTAAGAAGAAAGTCCTGCTAAAGATTCACTACTGGAATGGCAAGCGATCTCAGGCTCTGAATTCCTCTGTCTATGCAATGGCAATAGTAATTCTGGCCCCAAGGTCTTAGTACCCTGAAGACATGAACAAACACTTTTCATCTTTCCGATTCTCTGTTTAGCACAGAGCTGATGATTGCAAAAGATTTCTTCAATCTCTAGACGTGTTCATGAGCTATAGGGCCACCCAGTGAGTCACTGTTTCTTCTTTCTCTTTAGTGGGTCACTCACAGTTTGTGACAAGAACACTGCTAATTTCATAACCAGTGCCAGGGGCACTGTGGAGTCTCTGAGGAAGTCGCTGTTAGCTACAACCCATATAAAAACTGACTATTCTTTAGAGAGGCTGCGTGCCATCCTGCGAGAATGCAGGCTGGTGCCTTGAAGTTCTACTTCCGACAATGTGCACAGCCTGGGGCCAACTATTTTAACTGCAGCCTTCTCAGCTGTGAAAAATGAGAACCGCAATCCTCACTGCTTTAGAAGAGAGTTGTGTTTATTAATTAATCTGTGTTTCAAAGTGCTTCACACCTGGAAAGTTTCACTATTGAATTAAAGAAAATTCCCTTTCATTTTATCCCCACCACATTAGGATAAAAAGAAACTGTGCTCACTGAGGCTGTGAGAAAAACAGAGGGGATTCAGGCTAAAAAGCTAACAAACCACTACTTCCAAAAGTAGTGGCTCATTTCCCTGACTGTAAGATGACACCCATTAAAGAGGACTTTTGTAAATTAAGTATCTCAAAGGGCAAGCAAACCTGCTATCTGAAGAATTGCATTTGTTTTAGACTTAATTTTTATGATCCCTTCAAGAAAAAAAAAAGGAAAGAAAGAAAATGAGCCATATCACACTGTGATGGGGGATTTGAAAAGGAAAGCTTCCCCTTCTTCCTAAGGAAATGGCATTAACTTTATCATGTTTTCTTTCTTGAGAAAAAGACCTTAGACCTGCTTGTATCTCCACCTTTAGCTCCTCAGATCTCCTTGTCCATTTTCTAGCTTATGCTAGAAAGTAGGCCCACCAAAATTTTCCAAACTGTTCCATTATCATCAGAAGATCAAGTGTTCAAAAAACGAGAATTTATTCCTCGTTCTCCTTGTGGCTAACTGTGCACTCAACTTTTTGTTTCCTTCCATACTGTGGAAATGCAGTTGCCCGGCTAGAACTGTTCTTCCCAGTGTCCTTTGCATCTAGCTGAGGTCACTTGACAAGTTCTCACCAATGGAAGGTGAGAAGAAGTAGCGTTTCTAAGAAGTAGATGTGCTTCTTCACTCTCTCTGAGGGCTGGAAGTGATTCTGAAGACCTAGGGCAAGGCTGAGCCTCAAGACAGAAACCTGAATCCTTTATCCCACACTAAAGAACATCTGCTTTGGATTGTTATCTGAGTGAGAAATAAACTTCTGTTTGTGTTCAGCCAATTTTTTTGAAGTTTATTGTTACAGCAGCTAATGTTACCCTAATACATACACTTGCCAAAGCTGACACTCTTTCCCAAATTTCCCATTATAACTGTTTTTCCATGCCAGACCACAAAACTCTTTCAGGACTTTCATGACACACAGGATAGTGTGAGGCATGTAAGCTATTTAATAAATGCATGTGGAATGGAGGAAGGAAGGAAGGAAGGAAGGAAAGAAGGAAGGAAGGAAGGAAGGAAGGAAGAAAGGAAGGAAGGAAGGAAGGAAGGAAGGAAGGAAGGAAGGAAGGAAGGAGTGAATTAATTAATGTGAATGCATTTAAGGTGACTCATTTTCTTTTAAGCTCTCAAGCTCAGCACACCGGCCACCCCATTAAGTGGTAAAGAGTGGAAATATTTCTCCTTTCTTCATGGTTTTCTAAAGGATGGACACAGAGCCATGAGAGAATTCGCTGGCTAGAGGAAAGCAATCCCTTAGAGAAAGCAATCCAAATATCATCACCCTTGAGAGCTGGGCCACCTCCAACATCTCCATCAGCAACTTGGAAGAGTTGTCTGTCTTCCTGACACAATAAAACTGGAGACATAAGCACGCAGAGCTCCAGCCAGCACAATTACATGAAGCCAGAGCACATTATCACTTCTAGATTGCAGGATTTATGACCAACTCTGATGGAAAATAAAGACAGAGATATTTTACTTGTCTGAATTCATCACTCACAAAAGGCAATATGTTTTAATCATAGAGAAGTTGTATATATTGTCCTTTTTCTAATGAAAACTTTCTCAAACAGAGCAGAAACAGATGCTGGCATGTTAGAAGAAAAAAAGAAAAATGAAAAAGATGGCTACTTTGCTCCTGTTCAGAAAATATGCAGTTGATAGCCTTTATTATTGAAAAACCTCTTTCAAATACATTGAGGCAAGCAATGCTATTTTGGCGGTTTCCTGGGTTTGGGAAACTGCTTCTAACTTGAGTGGAACAGGGGAGCAGGTTTGTATACCCTATTAGTGTCTGCTGATCCAAGTATTAAGTAGTGAAGCTAAACTCATTCTACTTGTAAGAAGCCTGTGATTTCTACTTGCCACAAGGATGTTGCTTCCTGTGGCAGTCCCCCTGCCATGAACTCTGCCAGAGCCAGGTTCTTCCCCCAGCAGATCATTCCTAGGCTTTATCACAGCTGCTCATTAATTGTCTCCACCCTGGGATGTACACCCTGTGAGCGTAGGGCCCGCGGTGTTCGTGGCCCAGTGCTGGTACATGGTGAACGCTCAGAAAATATTGAAGAGCTCTGATTAGGTTGTGACTTTATGTAATTAAAATTCTTTACACAGACCATTTGTTTTCATCATCAGTTCCCTCCCAGACAATGAAAAGGTAAACCAGAGTGGTTTTTGTCTCATGTTTTCAAATTTTGTACCATTGAAATACATGTTGGTGAAACCACTGCTTATGGGAACCAAAATTACAGCCTCTAAATTTCTGCAAGATAGAAAAGGCTGTTTGAGAAAAGAAGGAAAGTGCTACATAATCCTTCAAGTGCAAGATTCATCCCTTCTTTCTGTCTATGTTTAGTGTGGCACCCTAAACCCTAAAAGAGAGTTTGTTTCCAGAACACCTGAAACAGAGACCCCATTTTTATGATGTTTGCCTCTCACTGTCAAGTTTACATTAGGGAGCTATATCTTCCTTGTATTTATTTTTTAATCATTTGGGTTTTCTAATAAAATAACATTTTCATTTTCTTCCCTCTTCCCAGATGAACACACTTAATTGTTTTTATCCAAGAACATGGGGCTGTGATTGGAGGTTGGGATGCCCTGGAGTGGTACACTTTGGAAAGGATGTGTTGTTTGCATTTAAGAAAATACTTAGTTGGCTGAATGTCTAGAGACTAAAATAATAACAGTTCATCAAAACACGGTTATCCCAGATACCCTTTCAAGAGCGGCAATCAGATTTCCTAAAGAGTCCAAGATAAGGGTGAGAATTGCGAGGAGGGGGAGACCAGAGGGACAAATCATGTTTGGAAGCAGGAAGTGGGTCAAGGATCTAAAGATTTGAAATAAAAGACAACAAAGGGGGAATACATGGATATTCTCCTCTGTAGTCATCCAGTTTGAACCTAATCCAGATTAGTGGGAAGTAAAATCATTATCTGATGTTCTGAGGCCACTTCAAAAATGCATTGGTATTTTCAACCAGACTAAACATTGAAAAACCAGCAGCACCTCTGACTCGGGCTGCAAGGTACAGCTATGGGCCCACACCTGCCCCGAAGGGCCCAGGGCCACTATGGTCAGGATGGGGGTCAGGGGAAGGACAGAGCAGCCATGCTTACTCAAGCTGGCCTCTAAGAGGAGGCTGGGGTCATAGAGCCCTGTGCTACTCATTCAACTGCTCTCTGGAGCAATAAACAGAGAAGTGGCAGGAAGCTAATCTCCTCTAGTTAGGCAATCTTAATCCTCGAAGGTGACCACAGATTTATTTTTTTAATTCATTAATAACTTAAAGTATATGCATAGACACACTCACACATATATATACACATGCATATATATGTATGTGTTACATATACAAATACTAGTCATGGGTGTTCATATATATGGGTGTGTGTGTGTGTGTATATATATATATGCACATGCATGATTAGTATTTACATAAAAGTGAATGTGAAACATTCCAAACTTAGATTGTGAGGTGGTTGTACAACTCTATGAATACACCAAAAACTGTTAACTTGTATATTCTAAATGGGTAAATGTTATGATATATGAATTATGTCTCAATAAAAATGGTTTTTAAAAATGAATGTACTTAGCCCTCTATTTTTCTAAAAATATCATACACTGGGTTTTCTTATTGTTGTTGACTTCCTTCTATGCTTTTGTTTTAACTTCTTCAAGTCTTAGTAGTCCTAGAATACACTCCCGGATTGCTAAATGTTGGTTAATGAATGATCGCTCTATTCCGGTTTTAGAGCTGCCAGGCCACATTGTCCATGTTATGGGCTCAGCAAGAAAGATTATACCGAAAAACGAAACCCATCCAGAGTGATGCCCTTCGTGTGCTCCTGCCCTCTCTTCCCCACCTTTACAGCTTCTCATCATTCTCTGAGAGTGGATGCTTATTGTGGTCTCAGTCATCATCATTTGAAAGATGACATTTTGGGTGATTACTTCTAACATTCTGTGATGTGGATGAGATTGGCAGAAATTGTTGTAAATGTAAGAACTGGTGGTTATTTTTTAACCTATCCTCAAAGCCAGTTCATATGCAATAATTCAGCCTTACAATGTCTTGTGTGGCATATATAATTGCAGTTGTTTCATAGATGATAAAATCTTACAGGGGTTATATTAGTCAGTTTCATAGGAGCTATTCATTTTTTTTTTTTAAGGATTGGTAAATCAAGTGAATAGCATAGAGCAGTGCTTCCCAAACTATTGAAAAAGGTCAAATTTTATAAAATTTCCAAGAGATTGGTAACTTTTGTAAAACCAATAAAAATTAACTACCAGTAAAAAAAAAAAACCATGAAAAACAAAGAAATACAAAACACGAGCCTCCCTTTTGTTTATTTTGTGTTTTAAATTTTTTTTTAATTTTCAGATCACACCTCTCTCTACTCTCCCTTCTATACCTGCTTACAGACTTCAGTGTGCCCTGCCACCCAGCCCCTCACCAGTCTTCCCAGACACTCACTGCCCTCATCCCCCGCTCCGACCAGAAAAACACCTCCAAGCCCCCATCTTCCAACCACCCTCCAGGCCTGTCCTTTGCCCTCCATTTTTAATATTAAATTATTGAACAGACATTAAATTACATTTCAAAAAATAGTATCAAAACGAACATAGCATAGGGAAAAAACTGAATTTTTAAAAACTATATAGGTTGTTCATTGAAAATATCTATGGGGTGAATAATAGAGAAAATTGCTGTTACATTCATAATTTTTATAATTCTGCCATCATAACATGAAATTATAAATGGAATAAATTCCCATACTAAACACCTATGTCCATGCTTTTAATGAACAATTTGTATAACAATATTTAATTTTAATGTGATGGATGAGTTTGCTTCTTGCTTCTTAACTTATCTAATCTAGGATAGATTGATGACAATACTACTCATAACAGAAAATGTATATCAAAACTGTTTCTATGTTTTAATAATACTTAAAATAGAGAAACCTGTCTTGTAGAGATGTATTCATGGCAGCAAGGACAAAACAGGATATTCATTTTTAACTTTTTCCAAAATGAAGCAAATGATACTCTATTTGCAAATTTTTTCAGTTCTTTATCAGTAACCAGTTCCAGCTATTTACTCTGTAAAGTTATAGTTAAATTTAAATTAATTTTTTATGAAAGACAAGGATTCTGTCTTTGAAACTTTTGGGTTACAGTTGACAAATTAACCTTAAAATATCACACTTAATATGGTTCTACTGCTCACCTTATACACTCACCTCACAAGTTCAATACTCCTTGATCCGATCTGTATGCTGTTGAATGAAACAAGTCCATTGACCGTGCATTTGGATGTCAAGGCAATGTCAAACTTCTAAAAAAAAAAAAAAATTTGTGTCCACTCACTCTCAATTTCTGTACATATCTCATTGTGGACCAGTAATAGTTGACGAACCAGCACTGGGCCCCTGGAGCACACTTTGAGTAGCACTGCTATGTATTGGGTTGGCCAAAATGTTCGTTCAGTTTTTTCCATAAGACGGCTCTAGTAGCACTTAGTTGTCCTTAACTTCATTCTAAACCATTTTGTTAGATTGTATTGTGACAGCTGTCATATCAGCGTGCATTTAAAAAAGCATCAAAATTGGTGAATTTTTGTGTAACCATTTCAATATTGAAGATGGAGGAAAAAAGCAACATTTCAGCATTTTATGCTTTATTATTTCAAGAAAGGTAAAAACACAACTGAAACGCAAAAAAAGATTTGTGCAGTGTATGGAGAAGGTGCTGTGACTTACCTAATGTGTCAAAAGTGGTTTGCGAAGTTTCATGCTGGAGATTTCTCTCTGGACGATGTTCCACGGTCGGGTAGACCATTTGAAGTCGATAGCGATCAAATCAAGACAATAATTAAGAACAATCAATGTTATACCATGTGAGAGATAGCCAACATACTCAAAATATCCTAATCAAGTAGTGAAAATCATTTGCACCACCTTGGTTATGTTAATCACTTTGAGGTTCGGGTTCCACATAAGTTAAGTGAAAAAACCTTCTTGACCGTATTTCCACATGCGATTCTCTACTTAAACGTAAAAAAAGTTCCGTTTTTAAAAACAAATTGTGACAGGAGATGAAAAGTGGATACTGTACAATAACGTGGCGCAGAAGAGGTCGTGGGGCAAGCGAAATGAACTGACACCAACCACACCAAAAGCCGGTCTTCACCCAAGGAAGGTAATGGAAGGAATTGGGAGTCCTCTATTATGAGCTCCTTCTGGAAAACCAAACAAATAATGCCAAAAAGTACTGCTCCCAATTAGACCAACTGAAAGCAGCACTCAACGAAAAGCGTCCAGAATTAGTCAACAGAAAATGCATAATCTTCCATCAGGATAACACAAGACCTCATGTTTCTTTGATGACCAGGCAAAAACTGTTACGGCTTGGCCGGGAAGTTCTGATTCATCCACTGTATTCACCAGACATTGCACCTTCAGATTTCCATTTATTTCGGTATTTACATAGTTCTCTTAATGGAAAAAATTTCAATTCCCTGGAAGACTGTAAAAGGCACCTGGAAGAGTTCTTTGCTCAAAAAGATAAAAAGTTTTGGGAAGACGGAATTATGAAGTTGCCTGAAAAATGGCAGAAGGTAATGGAACAAAACGGTGAATACGTTATTCAATAAAGTTCTTGGTGAAAGTGAGAAATCTGTCTTTTATTTTTATTTAAAAACTGAAGGAACTTTTTGGCCAACCCAATAGATGTAGCATTCCTTTAATTCATCAAGCAATTGAAATCATCTCTCATGATGGACTCAAGCATAAGACGGATGGTTGGACTCTAAAAGCTGAGATTTTATGATCCCATGGATTCATGTTAACCTAAAGGGAAGGTTCAGGAAAATTGCTGTTGAGTTCTTCGTTTGAATATTTTCTATTCAATGATTTTACCAATGACTTAGATGAAGGTGTGAAATTGTACTCATCAGACTCAAAAAATAGTTTATATTTATGAAGTGCTTACTTTGTATAATCCACACACTGGGCTAATTGTTTTACACTGATTGTTTTGTTTAACCTTCAGAACAATAATTCTGTGATGTAGGTACTGTAATTATCCCCAATTTATAGCTGGGAAAAGTTAAGTAACTTCTGCAAATTCACAATGCTACTTAGTGGTGGAGCTGGGATTTGAGTCCAGGCTACCTGTCTCCACACCCAAAGCTCTCATCCACCTAACTGGCCACCAAAACTGGCCAGGATTGGCACAATTATAAGTGAAGGAAGCAGTATACTTAAAATATTCTCTAGGCGAAATTGCTGGGCAAAAATCAATATTATGAAATTTAAGAGGAATAAATATCAATTCTTCTATTAAAATAACGTAAGTCAATTACACAAAAGCAGGCAGAGGAAGGCCTGGTGCGTCAGAGTCCCTTGGGATCATCTCATATCCTGCCAGCCTCACCTCTGTTACCAGCCACTGCAGCAGCACATGTCCCTAGAGCGTCGGCAGGCCACTTCTGCCAACAGCACCTCATTTAAAGAGCTTATCTCTCTGCCCTGAGATTCTTAGGAGCCACACCTTGAGAAGACTGCTCAGGTTACATGCCATAGCAGCTGGAGTAATCCCTAACCAACCAGGGATGACAGCTGATGGATAAATGCATTTTGCTGTCAATGCTTTTTATTGAGAGCGATTCTGACAAGCATTCTATGGCCTCAGATGGTCCTAGTAAGATCCAGTCCCAGTTGCCTGCTACAGCACCCAACTTCACAAGGCATCTTTGAATGTTTTTTCCTCCCTCTCCATTTCCTGCTCCCTGGTCCACCTCTGATCCCTGGAATCACCTCCAAAGACACCACCTGCACACATATTCTTGTCTCAGACTCTGCTTTTGGATAGTGTCTTAGTTCAGGCAGTTATTTTTTAAAATTACCATAGACTGTGTGGATTAAACAACAAACATTTATTTCTCATAGTCCTGGAGGCTAGGAAGTCCAAGATCAAGGTGCTGAGAGATGTGGTATCTGGTGAGAGCCCACTTCCTAGTTCACAGAGGGCTGACTTCTCAGTGTCCTCACAGGGTGGAAGGGATGAGAGTGCTCCCTGGGGCCTTTTTCATAAGGGCATGAATCCCATTCATGAGGGCACCACCTCATGACCTAATCACCCCCAAAGGCCCCACCTCCAAATGCCATCACATCGAGGATTAGGTTTTTACATAGGAGTTTTGGGGAGAAACAAACAATCTATTGTACCAGGTAAAAACACTGGCCTGGCAGTGAATCATGGAAAAATTAGATCTTACTAGATGACCAATTCAGCTGAAGACAGGAATGTGATGTGACAAAAAGAAGGAGGAGGAAGGGAGAGGAGAGAAAGAGAAAAGAAGAAAGGCGGGAAAGAGAGAGAGAGGCAGAGAGAGAGGGAGAGACATTGGCATAAAGACATTACCATCTGAAGACCTGCAACAGTTCAGTTGGCAGTATCATCTTACAATTCTCAGCATCCACGGAAAATCAGTACTTCTCACATTAGGGCCCTTTGAATCATTTTGTGGGTACCAGAGGGTTTGATTGACACCCACCCACCCCACCCACACACACACACACACACACACCGTCATGAGCTGTGATTTGGTCCCCTTGCAATTCTGCTCTCCAGCTCTGTGCTCAGCCTTCCTGAGGGCAGAGCTTCCATACTCATTTTAAAGGATGCTCGGCTAGGCACCCCTGGATTGTCAAGGGGTTACTGTTTGCTTTGTTTGTCTTGTTTTGTTGTTTGTATTTACTTCTGGGCTTTTTACAAATGACTCTTATGCTGCAGCATCCTTGAAGAAGAAGGCCTGCCACAACAGGTAATGGGAATAATGTGAATAATACCTTGGGTATATATAGCACCTCTTTTCCTAAATGCTTGAGGTGTCTTCACATCTATGGTTATCTTCATGGCATCCCTATGAAGTGGACCAAAGCAGACAGCACATGGGCTAGGATCTAGCCTGTCAGGTTTCCAGTGTTCCTAAAAGAAAGCTTAAGAGATACTTGACTGAGTCATAGGTATTTTCAAAATCTTGCAACTTCTAGACTAAGAGTTTGTCTGTTTTCTTTGCTTTGTGGTTCTTTCCAAAGTTAATTACCAATCTTAATTACTTCTAGTTATGAGATCTCCAAGACTATGTTCTTTGTAAACACATGCTACTTTATTAGTTAAGTCTAAATATTTACAAAATCTTTCAACCTAGTAGTTTGGTTTCTCTGATAATGGTTGTCTTTATCTCTTTATGAAAGAAGATATTGAGGGCTTCCCTGGTGGCGCAGTGGTTGAGAGTCTGCCTGCCGATGCAGGGGACACGGGTTCGTGCCCCGGTCCGGGAAGATCCCACGTGCCGCGGAGCGGCTGGGCCCGTGAGCCATGGCCGCTGGGCTTGTGCGTCCGGAGCCTGTGCTCCGCAACGGGAGAGGCCACAACAGTGAGAGGCCCGCATACCGAAAAAAAAAAAAAAAAAAAAAAAAAAGAAAGAGGTTTCCTGAAAGAAGATATTGAGAGAGATATCCAGCCTTAGTGCCCAAAGTTTGCAGGAAACAGAAGAGCTTCTACCTTCCCTTATTTCGTCTTCTGTGTTTTACTTTTAATTGGAGACCCTGTGAGCAGGAGACGTTGGAGCAGAGTGAAACAGGTAAATTACCATGGTATTAGAGAGGGTGGGTATATCAAAGATGAGGAAAGGGCCATGTTTGTAAGCATAAGTAACAACCACACAACATTTTTCAACACTGATGGCTTTGTGGCATCCAAAAATGAAAAACTATTTTCAAGGTACCCCTGAATGACTGTTCATGCCCTGGTCTCCGCAGGGCGCTTTGACCGCGTCTATAGACTATACCACTCACCAAGAATCTGAGACATTTTTCTGAATATGAAATTATTCCCTCATAGATGCTTAGAGAAGACCCGTGTGTATGTTCACATGAGAAAGAAAATTGGTCCACAGATTAACTGCTGTGTTTCTTAGCTAAGGTCTTTGGATAAACTCCAAGGCAATAAATCATCACATGCGCCAGGAGAGAATTGTTTTGATAGTTAGATCTATCTGTATGACACTACTATATACTGCCACACAATAACAATAATAATAGTGGACACCTGACATTTGTATACCATTGTACAAGTTACAAAGTACTTTCTCACTTCCAATAAACATATCAGTAGAGGTAACTTGGATTGACCCTAATCCTAACCCTAACCTTAACCGTATTTAGGTAGTATGGTATAGGAAGGGTTTTTCTCAAGAATGTAAATGGAGATAAACAGATCAAATGAGGGCTAGCAGTAAAAGTTTGGGAAAAAAGTTGCAGAGCATATTATTTGAATGAGGGTTGAGGGCATGAAGAGTCATAGAAAACCAAGGTTATGGAGGTTCCTTAAAAAAGTAACAATAGAACTACCATACGAGCCAACAATCCCACTACTGGGCATATACCTTGAGAAAACCATAATTCAAAAAGAGTCATGAACCACAATGTTCACTGCAGCTCTATTTACAATAACCAGGACATGGAAGCAACCTAAGTGCCCATCAACAGATGAATGCATAAAGAAGATGTGGCACATATAGACAATGGAATATTAATCAGCCATAAAAAGAAACAAAATTGAGTTATTTGTAGCCAGGTGGATGGACCTAGAGTCTGTCATACAAAGTGAAGTAAGTCAGAAAGAGAAAAACAAATACCATATGCTAACACATATATATGGAATCTAAAAAAAAAAATTGTTATGAAGAACCTAGGGCCAGTACAGGAATAAAGACGCAGACGTAGAGAATGGACTTGAGGACACGGGGAGGGGAAAGGGTAAGCTGGGATGAAGTGAGAGAGTGGCATTGACATACATACACTATCAAAGGTAAAACAGATAGCTAGTGAGAAGCAGCCACATAGCACAGGGAGATCAGCTTGGTGCTTTGTGACCACCTAGAGGGGTGGGATAGGGAAGGTGGGAGGGAGACTCAAAGGGAGGCGACATGGAGATATATATATATATATATATATATATATATATATATATATATATATATATAGCTGATTCACTTTGTTATACTGCAGAAACTAACACAACATTGTAAAGCAGTTATACTCGAATAAAGATGTTAAAAAAGGAAAGAAAAAGAATTAGAGAAAGTAAATCATCTTTCTATTGGACTATGAAGGAAAGAATATCACAATCCCTTGCTGACGATATAAGGCAATGTACGTAACACGCACCGGTAATCGTGAAAAAACGTATAGGTCAGTGTAAGTCAGGGCTGGTAGCGCTGTCAGTGTATGACTGTGCCCCGTGAGGGGCTGTTACTAAAGCCCGTCGTGAAGGATGCACGCGTGTTCCCCACGTCCCCATCCTCCCTGGAGCGGTGTGACCTAGGGAGGGATTAAAGCCTGAGAGACTACTGAGAGGGCTACCTTTTTTTTCTGATTTTAAATTTTAAGGGTTTTGAAGGCAGGAATTTTATCTTGTGCATGTTCTCTAGTACATTTATCGGTATCAATGAGAAAATTAAACAAATCTTGGAAATAAAAACAGACAGTAATTAATCACAATAACCTTAGTATCCAGGAGTCATTTTCTTTCTTCGAAGCACTACTGTTAACTGGAGCCATGTATTTATACAGTCCAGGGTCATTTTGAACGATGAGTTTTTTCAGCTTGTTCATGGTAAGTAAGTGATTAAATGAGGCAGAGAAACGACGAGAAGTGCGTGATTTCGCCATCTTGGCCTCCACGCTCGCTCTCCCCTTTGCCCCAAGGCCACACTCATCACTCCATGTGGTCATGGAGGCAGGCAAATTGGAGAGGCCTGACTAGGGGAGAGACTGGGCATCTACAGACCTCACTGGAGGCCAGATCCTATCTGTCCAGCCTGTATGTCTTCTTCAGATTCTTAGAGCCATTGCTCCAACGCCCACAGGAAAGCCCGGTTATCACTGAGTGCAACAGGAGCTGAAGACATTTTCTCCATTCTCACTGACACGGACGGCAAATGACTCTGCCAGGAGATAATACCTAGCACCTCATTATTTCACCACGCAGAGACTTAGGACTCAGATAACTGCATTCTAACACACACAGCAAGCACACATGGACACTAAAATAAATGCTTCTAATTAACAAATGAAAATACTTCTGAGCCAAGTGAGAGTGTCAGCTGCTTAAGTAGCGTCCGTAGTCCCTGGGGTTGCCCGTGACAGATCAAACCACTTAAAAACATTAGAGCTACAGAAGGGACGGGATTCTCAGACTCATCCACAGAATGACTTTTTGGTTCACTCTTCAGAAGATTTTTTTCCTATTTGTAATAAATGAGTTTAAGCCAGAATCAAAGTTTGATACTTAAAAAAAAATCAGCCAGTACAATTGATAGAACCAGTTAAAAGAATGAAACACTTTTGCGTGGAAACAATGATTCATGAACTGCTCTTCCCTACAGGAGATGAAACCATTTGGGCTTTCCTTAGAGAGATGCTTATATTGCTGGCAACGTTGAAAAAAACCCTCATTATATAGAGAAAATTCCGGCCTTCAATTTTTCTTCTTGAGAGGGTTCAGTGGTTGCTTTGGTCTATGTGTGTCTCTTGGTGAGTGTGTTTCGTAAAATTAGATTCTAGCAAAGGGAAAGCGCATTTATGCAAAAGCAATTCATCAACCACTTCTGTGCTCAGAATTCACGGAGGTAATTTAGACACTTTAACGGCAAGGTAGTTTAGGTAGGTAGGAGGCGATGTCCCCTCCCCTCCCCTACAGCTATGGTAATAGAAAACGTGTGCTCTAAATGAATCTTTTCAGGAAAGTAATTCTCGTTTTAATTATTTATCCACTACCAAATATAAAATATAATTACACAGCCAATGTCCATGGGAGCAAAATCTACAGCACAGGATAGAGTAGAAGAGCCTTCAGCTTTGAGAAATTTTCCATTTAAAAAAGAAGATATTAAAAAAAATAAGATTAGCCAAATGCAGCTTTTAGTGCTAATCTTATTTTCATAATGTTACTGTTTAGCAAGAGACCGCTGCTTGCTCAAACAAAATGGCTCCAGAATTTGCAGTGTTTTTACCATGGCCTTGACCTTTATGATGTCAGACATATATTACTTCTCTGCTATAATTTACTATTGACATCACGGATTAAATTTGTTGTTTCAGCTAATGTAACTGAGCAAGCAAGGTAGACTGTGAAACCGAAGCCAGATACTGAAATACGAGGGTTGTCAAGTATAAATTTACAAAAGATATTCAGACTGGGTGTGGAAGACAAAAATAAATGGACAGAGAAGCTGTTTTTGACAGACTGCAAGGGGCTAGAGACTTCAACTTGAACATTGTAAATCCAAATGTCACGAAACGCTGCTGCAGAGTGAGAGATGCGTCTATTCCTCAGGAATATAAATGGTGATGGGAAACCAAACTTTCAAGATGTTTTTGAAAAGTATATCCCTGCTGCCTGCTAACAAACTCACCGATCTCTTCCTCCTCTCCCCCTACCCCAGCTAAAAAATCACTGCAAGTACCCCCTGCCCCAGAACCTGTAGTGACCACAAAGCCAGGGTTCCCCAAAACACCATTTGGACAAGAAGCCAAGGCATGTCAAGAAATATATTAAGATGCATCTTTTAAAGAAAAATAAATTACCTCAGTGGCTGTATTCCCCAAACGTGAGCCATGACCAGTTTTCATGTCTCATACAAATAATGTTTTTAATACCAAAGTGTAAGTCGCTTACGAGGGGATATTGTAACCATTGAAACACGTAAGGGTGCTCACATCACTCAGCATGTAACCCCTAGGAAAGCAGTCAAGCCCCCCACCCCATGGCGGGTCTCTTAGAATAACAGTCTGGTCCGCAAGGCTGTTGTAGGACCAGGCTTCCTTTGTAACGTCCCTAATGTTTTATTTTCCCAGATACCTTGCCAGCTAAAAGGATTTTAGAATAACTGAAATCAGAACACAATAAATGTGGGCTGTGTAGACGGATTGATGGGTGACTAGCACAAGAAACACAGCAAGTCTAGAAAGTGAAAATGCTTCTCCGTGTCACAGCTTGTTGTTAAGGATGACGCCCATGTGGATTGCTCAGTGTAGTCTAGGGTTAGACGGCTCATGGGCGTGTCCAGTGGGCGTGCATTTGGGGCACTTTTAGGGGGATAAATAGCCTGGGGTTCCTCTTGTCCCTATAAACTCAATAACTTGCTATCCAACCTTTTCTATGGAAGGTGAAAGAACTCTATCTGAGTCTATGAGTCAGATATACAATGAACATTATGGAATAACACCTAGTACTTTATGCTGGACTGGGCCTTGAAATCATTTAGTATCACTACAAATAGACTTTGTCCTCAAGTTCATAGTCCAATGTCCAGGTGTGTCTATGTGTAAGAGAGAGAATGCATATTCTAAGAGCAAATCTAATGTGGGAAATTGGGGATATGAGTACATTTCTTTGCTCCTTGACCCAAATAGTGCCTTTGAATAAGCTATCAAAAGACTCGGTTGGGGCCAGGCAGTATTTTCAGGTAGTCATGGAAAGAAATGACACCAAAAGTGCTCACTTACATCCACTTTGGTTAGCCATGGAGAGCCTAGATGGAGAATAGGGTGACCTTCAGAGGCCCATGATCATCTTGGGTGTAAGAAGCCTGGGAGGAAGACGTGCTGTGAATCTAATCCAAAAAGAGAGACCAAGAGCCCCTTGAGCTGAATCCAGAGCCACCTTAGGGAGATTCACAGCCTGCAAAGGAGGGTCTAACTCACCTAGACCTCTTGACGTCTCTTTAAGTTAATCTGCAGGTGATTGACTACAGGTTAATTGGATATCCTCCAGGGGCCCCTCTTCTGGTGTAATTCAAATGCTCACGGTCCCAGAGCTCCTTGATTCTTAGTCCTACATGTGTGGGAAATTTATCGTAAAAGCTGATGGCTTAATTCCTTCTGAAGAAAGTATTACTATTTCTTTATTTAGAAAAATACCTCTTTTGTTTAAGGAAATCCACAACTCTTACTTTGCCTGATGTTAGCACTTGTCAGCATCCAGTCTCATATTTTCATGAGCTGTTTATGCTGTATTGGAGCCACTGTGTATTAATTTATCTCTGTCTCCCTCTGGGCCAGTGGATTAGTTCAGATGTGTTCAGCTGCATTGAACAAAAATCCAAATACAGTGGCCTAACCAATATTTTCTCATATACCACAAAGCTCACGAGCAACGTGTGCACAGTTGGTACAGCAGCTTTTAAACCATCCCTCTAGCTTCTTGCTCTGCCATTTTAACATGTGGCTTTCATTCTCCTTGTTTTACATGAGGAAGGAGAAAATGGCAAGGATGTAGGAAGAAGTGGAGCCTTTATCAGGAAAAGAAAACTTTCCTACAAATCCTCAGCAAAATTCTACTTTGAAGTAAGAGTCATTTTACTAAGAATTACTTTACTAAGTGATTCTACTAAGAGTAACCTGGTTTGGACCAAAGGAGACTGGGAAACAGATGCGTTATCTGGGCACAGTGCCATCAAGAACAAAATAAGGTGTCTGTGGGCAAGGAGAAAGGAAAAGAATGGAGACCAGGTAGACAGCAGTGTGTGTTGTCACACCCATATACCTGGTAAGTCTGCCGTATTTGCTTGTTGATGTGAGTTAGAGGCCATGCAAACTTTAAGACTGCTCTCAATTTTTCTAACACACACACGCGTGCACACACACACACACACGCGCACACATACACTTAAGTTTTCCATAATAATATTTTTTATGAAGACTGGGAAGATGATAAACTTTCCAGATGCTCCTGTATAAACAGTAATTAAAGGCCCTTGGACATTTCCTTATTTGTAAAATGACAAGAACACCGGATCTTGAGGCAGGAAACCTGGGTTCTGGAACTGATTTTCCTGAAATCAGTTCCAACTCTATTATTTCTCCTCTAACTGGTCTGACTGTTTCCACTCCTGGTAGCTCTACAAGTCCATTCTCTACCCAGCAGACACATATCTCACCACTGCTTCAAATGCTTCAGTGGCTTGGGTTGAAACCCAAAGTCCTCAGGATCTGGTCCTTGCCTATGTCTCCTGTTTGCCTCTCCCCCCATGCACACCTCTCACTCAGCCACACAGGCCTCCTTTGTTCCGTTAACCACATCTAGTCACTGTAGGCCTTGGCTGGTACTGTTCTGTCTGAAACGCTCCACCCCAAGGTCTTCAATGACTGGCTCCTTCTCACACTTCAAGTCTCAGTTCAAATGGCCCTTCCTAACAGTGATATCTCAATACAATTCTCCCCCTAAACACTCTCTATTCTATAAACCCTGTCCATTCCCTTCGGAGAGCATACCACAATCTTTAATCATCTTGATAATTTATCTGTTTGCTTATTGTCTGCCTCCCATTGAGAGTGTAAATTTTTTGAGAACAAGAACGTCCTCTCTCTTATTCACAAGGGTAATTCTGGCATAGTTTCAGTTAAGTCCACATATAACAAATATTTGTTGGATAAATGAATGAAGAATGAGGGTCTTTAACTTGATCTCACAGATCCTTCCACCACTAAAACCCTGTGATTTCCATCTCATAGGGCTACTCTGAGGATAGAATGAGTCAATGTATGTGAGCGTATTTTTTTTTAACTGGTAAGTAGTACACAGATGTTAAGGCTCTTTGAAAAATCGTGTGATTTCGGGCAATTTGTAAACTGTTAAACAAAACTTGGCTCTTTGAACATGGTTTACAAAACAAAGGCTGAAATAATAGAAATTAGATCCAGAGCAAATGAACCATTTTAAAACAAAGTGTTTTCTAAAGAGGTGACATTCTGGAAAACAATACCGACCGAACAATTTTTTTCCCTCAATCAGCTCTGTAGAAAGTAACACTGTTTTCCTACCCTGTAATACTTGAAGTTCTATTTGCAAGTCATTTCTAAAGGGCAGCCATTTATTTTGTACTAGTGATTCTGTGAACTGTGGACCCCACTGCGTGAGATCATACATCTCTGTAACATCTACCAGATACGAAATTGCATTGGTGTGAATTCAAGATTACAGAAGATAGTCCCATTTGAAACCTTTCATTGGCCCAAGTGTGTTTCCAGGTGGAGTACCGGACAAGAAACGGAACCCAAGAGTCGGCCTTGATGTTCTTTAGTTGTGTGCAGACTTGACTGAAGCCATTCAAGACTTGTTTTGAATGACAGAATAAATATGTATTCCCAAGCGGTGACTTGAAGCAGTCACCTCACTTCATGTGGACATTCATGCCACCTTATTTTTGAGTAGTTTTGTTAGGAATACCTGGCCTCATGTCACTCTTCCGCATCTAAACAGGCACTGCATCTAAATTCCCACTGCCCCAAAGGGAAGTCTGATCTTCCCCTGGCGTTCAAGACTGCCCCCCAATGCGTCCCAGCCTAATTCTTAAGCATGCAGTCTCCCTTCCCCTTTATAGGTAACCACTGTATTCCAGCTAGACAGCCATCTCTCCATCTTCTTTGTATTTAATAATAATAATTACAGTTCACGCTTACTGAGACCATGCACTGGCCACTGTTCTAAATGCTTTACATGGCTCATCTTAAGGAACACTCAAATAACTCTCTGAGGTAAGTACTACTATAATCCCACTTTCCGGATGAAGTTGCTGAAGCCTAAGGGAGTTGCAAAACCACCACCACAACTAGCACGGGACAGAGCTGAGACTCAAGACCAGGTGGATCATCTCTAGAGCTGATGCTATGCTGGTGCAGCCTTGTACCAGCGAGAGAGCCCACTGTTAGCATCTCTTTCCGACTCTGCCTTCAATGATGTCATACTGACAGCTGAAAATAGGCTATAGTGAGAGTATCTACACCACATAAACAGGCATGATCTACAAACCAGCACAGCCCTCATTTTGTTCCAGATCACCAATTGTTAAACGTTTACCGGTAAGCCACTGGCTAGAGTCCACCCTCTCAACCATTATGTCACACTGCCGCTGCCTTGCCTATTTGCGTGCTCAGGCTTTACTACTACTAGACTGTGATTTCCTTGAGGTAAGGGACGACATCACACTCATTTCTGTCTTCTGCTTTCTGGGTACATGGTCTTCCTCTACACAGTAAGTATGCAACACACAGTTATTGGAGCGATTTGTATTCATTCCCAAGATAGCTAATACCAATATTCTATTTCAAGATGGAAAAAGCAGTGCCTCTTCTGGATAAACCGAAGTATGTCTAACTTTTTAAAATAGTACGTTGTCAGCCTGAGCAAGCCTTGAGAAAAGCATCCTGGACTCTGAACCCAGAAAAGATCTTAGGCATGCAGTGAATGCAATCCCATGTTTGGCCACAACTGAGCTCTAGAATCTAGTTGTTGTTCCTCTTGGGAGCAGAAATTGTCATCGAGCACTGGGATGGAGTAATGGTCTTTTCAAATAAAATCCTCCCTCATTAGTTCAGATATCTGTCCCCACCACTAACACACCTCCTCCTCCCTATTGGGGACCAGTGACACACAGAATCTCAGTTACTGACAGAGGGTTGGTGTTGAAAAGGGTTACTTAAGCAGTGACTTTCTCTAGAGACTATGAACAGGTCCACATTACTTTCAGAATGAGAACAATAATGTGATTATTCTAGGGACGGTGCCCATTTTACCGGCTAATTTTCCCAACTTCTAAGCCTAAATTCTTTTAAATATATCTCACCTTCATCTTTTACCTCCTCATCCCTGTATCTTTGCTCCCTCCTTTCCATCCACAGGAATTGTGTTCCTGTCCCATCCCCATCTGCGAAATCATACCAATACTAATATCTCACTAGGCCTAGCTTATTGCCACATTGTCTGTGATCACGCCCAACAAAGAAGACATCACTGCTAAAACCTGTAGACCTTTGGGCTTGGAAAGCTTATATTGCTCTCATATAGAATCTGACCATGAAGGCTATTTGGGAACACACTGCTTCTCCCTGATAGGCCTGCTCTGTGCCCTCCTTAGTCCCAGCCTGATCACAGCGGGGATCAATAAGAACCAGGACTCCTTCATACACGGAGACAAGTAGGAGCCTGAACCAGAGCTGGTTGGAGGCCTAATCTTTTTTTTTTTTGTTTTTTTGTTTTTGCAGTACACGGGCCTCTCACTCTCGTGGCCTCTCCTGTTGTGGAGCACAGGCTCCGGACGCGCAGGCTCAGCGGCCATGTCTCATGGGCCCAGCTGCTCCGCGGCATGTGGGATCTTCCCGGACCGGGGCACGAACCCGCGTCCCCTGCATCAGCAGGCGGACTCTCAACCGCTGTGCCACCAGGGAAGCCCTGGAGGCTTAATCTTGTTAGGACTCTGAGTGAATGGAATCTCAGGCTCCTCCAAATACCATTGTGTGTGATGGGCTCTCTGACAGGCCTTCTGCCTTGGAATTCGGTTTCTCTTCAAGGTCTTTGCAAGGATCACAGCCCAGGGTTGATTGCTGACTGAACAGGACCCTCAACCCCTCCTTCCTTCCTGCCATTGCCTTCTGTACAACATGGGCACCAAGCAGGCAGAACACTAACTGTATTGGCCAGGGTTCTCCAGAGAAACAGAACTAGTAGGATATATATACGTGCATATATATATAATTGACTTACACAATTATGGAGGCTCAGAGGTCCCCCAATCTGCCTTCAGCAAGCTGGAGACCCAGGAGAGCCAGTGGTGCAGTTCTAGTCTGAGTCCCAAGGCCTGAGAAGAACCAAAGAACCAGGAGAACCAATGATACAAGCTCTAGTCCAAATCTAAAGGTCTGAGAACTGGAGGGACTATCAAGAGTGTCAGTCCCAGACTGAAGGCACAAGGCTGATGTCCCAGCTCAAACAGTCAGGCAGAGAGAGTGCATTTTTCCTTCTTCCCTCTTTTTATTCTATTCAGTCCCTCAATAGGTTGGATGAGGCCCATCCACATTAGAGAGGGGAATCTGCTTTACTCAGTTTATGGATTCAGTTGCTCATGTCTTCTGGAAATACCCTCACAGATGCACCAGAAATGTTTAACTAGATATCTGGGCATACTGAGACCCAGCCAAGCTGACACATAAAATTAACCATCACATCAATGAATAAGCAGGAGAGATGCTGGGTAAACACTGGCCTTTCCCTGACCTCAGAAGACCTCTGTGATTAACCCTAAAGCATCTTTCCTGACCCCAAGAACTGCCCCCTCCAGGAGTCCCCACTGCCAAGCCCTGCCCCATCCTACCCGATTTAGCTCAGATCCCTGGTCGTATCTGCCCCTCTTGCATTGGGCAGACTAAACTGCTGAAGTCCCCCAGGAAGGGGCCAACCTGTAGGCCTCCTGTGCCCCCTTGGTGCCTAATCCATCCCACATGCCCAAACTTGTTCTCTCTTCCCCACTGGGGACTCCCAGCAAGCCACATGGCAGGGACAATGCTTTTTGTCTTGTTTTTGACCAACCTTAAGCTCCCTGAAGACATAGCCTGCATTATTCATCCGTTCTTTTCTTGTTGCACTTAGCACAGTCCCAACCCTAAAGCAGGGATTGTCTAAGGATGAAAGAAATTATAACATGTCAGATGATAGCATGCTGACAAAGATATTCAAGAGAGTGACAGCCTCTGTGGAACATCTAAAAGGAGTGAGGATTTAATGGGACTCAATCAAGCAAAAGGTTGACCTGAAACAGTAGGAAGTGGCAAGAGCCAGAAGGTTTGCACTTTATTTAATAAACACTCGTAATATTTACTATGTGCCAGGCATGGTTCTAAGCACTTTTAAGATAATAACTCATTTACTCTTGAGGAGATAGAGAGGTTAAGTAATTTGCGTGAAGTCAAACACTGAGTTGTAGAGCCAAGCGGTCTGGCAGCAGCGTCCTGCTCTTAACCAGATGCTGCTTTGTGAACGAGGCAATTATCGAGAAGCCTGAAGTCAGGCCAGTGGGGCAGAATCAAGTTTGGGGCACTGCTGAAGAGCCAGGAGCCAGGGGGCCAGAGTGTTAGAGAAGCCTGGGAGACAGAACAGTGATGGAGGCAAAGATGGCGGACTGTTCTCAGCAGGCACAGGGGCAGCTGGACCCACCAGGGGCAGAGCTAAGGGAAGCAGTTTCTCCATACCAATCCCACCCCCCCTAGAGAGTAAAAGGCAATTGATCCACCCTTGGTACGCAGTCTGGTGGCTGGGGACAGGCTCTGGGGACAAACAGCCCTGGATCTGGATCCCAAATCCACCGCTGAACAGCAGTTGACCTTGGACAAGTGACTTAGCCTTGCTGAGCCTCTTGTTTCCAGGCTGAGGACGATCAGGGCCCCTCCCTCGTAGGGTTGTTATAAGGACTAAATGAGATAATGCACGTAGAGGGCCATGTTGCTTAATATTATTATAACTGTTGTTGTTGTTACTAATTTCAAATCCCCTTTGGCCTCCTATACTGATAAAGCAAACTTAGGATTTATAATCTGCTCCTAAATTATGTCTTGTGCTGCTCTTGGGCCAAGTACATCTTCATTATGAGGAATTAACTCACTCTCAAATGTTCATGTGTGCCCACCGTGCGTATGCACCAAGAACTATCTTAGATGCTTAAGAGACAAAGACGAATAAAGCCCTTTGTGCTTTAGAGTAAGTAAAAATGTAAAACAAAACAAAAAAACGTGTTGTAATAAATGGTATCGCAGTGGTACGAATAAGCTGCTATGTAAGAATGGAGACTAGAGTGCCCGGCTGCTTGGGAGGGACTGGAGTTTTCACATTTGAGCTGAGCCTTGAGGGGTGAGGGGGAGTTTGTGGTGGGGGGAAGTGGCTGGCATTCCCAAGGAAGGTGCAGGATGAGCAAAGGCACAGAGGTGAAACAGAACAATTATTCAGCTTGGTTGTGAGTGGGGCTGTGGAAGGAGATGAGTTTGGAAAGGAGGCAGGCGTAGATCCTGTAGACAGCGGAACAGTGCCGAGGAATTTTACGTAGAGGAAATGATGGGATTTGATTTGGTTTTAGAAAGATTATTCTGACAATAGTTTTAAAAATTGATTAATAGTGTTGCCCCAACTTCAGCAAAAATTTTAGAGATTTGCATATGCTAATCATAATTTTTGCCCTAACCATGTTCCTCCTGTACTCTAAATTCCTTAATATTTTTCTTTAAACTGGATGTCTTTTTATCTTAAAATTATTTTAAAAGAAACTTTATATCACAAGCATAAATGGAAAGTCAGTGTCATTTGCCTTAAAAATGAACAGAGTAGGTGCAATATCAACGAACCGACATTATAATATTTGATCCAGATAATTTTCTTATCAAAAGTGTTGAGTCTGAGAACTGTTCTAATTTTGTTAAAAACAACAAGAACAAAAAGTAGTTTAGAAAGTGTCAGTGAGTGTTAAGGATATCCTAGCAGCAATGTGAGATGTTCTTTTTGACCCAATTAAACAGACTGGATAAGGAACAGAAACAGCAATAATATTCTCATCACATGATCTCATATCAGGAGCCCAAATTGCCTGGAAACATTTTACACTTTGGGAAGCATGGATGAGAGTAGAGGTTTTCAAACTTTTTTTATCAGGACCTACAGAAGTACGTTTTACATCTGGAGCCAATGAGAGTAAGAGTATGCAGTCACACACACACACACACACACACACACACACACACACACACAGCTGAAAAAGAGCGCCAGGCAATAACGCTTGCCCTTACTTTGTGCAATGTGCAGCAATATGCTTTGTCCCGTTCTGTTCTCTTTCCTTCTTTTTTTTTTTTTTAATGTTAATGGGAGAACACTAAATTGATTTCACCACCGACTAATGGGTTGTGAAAACCTCCTACTTTGAAAATCTCTGAATTAAAGGAAGCTGGATTGGAGGTAAGAAAACAACAGAAGAGGTTATTGTAATAGTCTAGTCAAGGAATGATGCATCTTAATGGCATTTCTAGTGGCACTAGAAATGAAACAGAGGTAAATTGACATGATTATTGTACTTGCATTTAAAAAGTTGTAACGTTTCACACAGGGAGGTGGCATTTATAAATCCATTTCCTGTGAGTTGCTTTAATGTGAGTCAACTCCCTTGCAAATAGTTAACTTTGGGGTGACTTGTTGGGAAAGCACCACTTCCTGGAAAACTGGCTGCCGGTGTTGACCTTTCAAACAACACATTCAATGAGCATCACATCTGACTGTGTTGGGTTTTTTCCACGTTGGAAAGCATCCTGCCTTGCAAATTCTATTCACTTTGTGCTCTTCAAGAAATCTTCAACCATAAACACACTTGGGTCTTTAAATCTGTACAGCAATTGTTGTCTTAGATGTTAGCTTGTTCTGTAACTCTCTGGTAACTAAATGAGTGTGACAGGGATGGAATTAAAATCGTAATTACATTGTGCTCATATTATTTGTTCTAGTGAGACTTAACAACTGGGTGAGCAAATGCAAAATATGAAAATGTATCAAGTTTATAGGACAGGGAAAAAATACCTTTCCTGGAATGGCTCTGGAAAGGCCACCTCTATTTACAAGTGTGGCTGTAAAATAAACAACCTTCATCTTTAATTTACCTTTGCAACCACACCAAGATGCCTAGGTGTTAAGAAAGGAGGACTGTACGGCGATGCATTTGTCAGACAAAAAGCTTTCCCTGTTATTAATGACTGGTGGTGCCCCAGTGTAATCAAAGGGCACAGCTGCAGTGATATACAGCAGTGACAAACCTCGGGATCTTTCCTTCTCAATGCTAACCTAGCGGCTAGCAGCCAAGAACTTCCAGCGCTGTGTATCTACAAGATAAATCGCACAAGAGAGGAATATATGTATTGCTTACAGTCTTGAAAAGTCTTGTTATATCCCCCTCCACAATCATTCTAAATATGATGCAAATGCATTTTTCACCGCTTCAGTACAATGCTTGTTGTTTGTAAACAGCAATAGTTTTCTAGTGGAGATTTAAAACCCTCCAACTGTACCAGTTACTGCAGTCTAATTTGAAAACTGGTGCTTGCACTGTTGATGGTGTTTGTAAAGCAGGTTTCCGGAGATTTATAACCCTTTTTACGTTGACAGGCGGCCTCAAAAGAAGGAATCACTTCAAGAATATACTAGAAATCATTTTTATTTTTGCTCCTCGATCATGCCAAGATGATCTAAAGGGAAAAATCGGAGTCACTCACGGTATGAATTTGACATGAAGGAATCCATAAGAAAAATTCACTGGTGTTTTTATTTCCAGCTATTAAGCCATTTCCCCCCTCTCTCTCCTGCTTTGAACTTGTGACCAGTAAGTGCCATATTTTGCTTTCTAAAGGGTTCAAGAAATGCATTTAATTGGGAGTTATGGCCAAGGTAAAACACAGGTTAAATAACCAGCATGAAAAGAGGTTAGCTTTCTGCACTTAGTCAGGTGTGAATTCCGGTGGAAAAAATTCTATAATTACTGATCAGGTTTCCATTAAAAATAAAGTGAACAAAACCACTGAATGGACAAAGCAAGGTCTTTTCCCAGATCAATAGCAAAGACACGTCCATGCACACACAGAGGAAGTCAGTGCAGCTCCATGACCTTTTCATGAACTTTCTGGGAGACAGAAAGATCATTCAGAGGGCAGAGGTCAGCGCTCATGCTGGTCACAAACAAAAATCAGATTTAGGTTTGTAATGAAGGATTCAGGGTTCTCACCTACTAGTGCAAATTAAACACTATTATTGCACATTTTCATACATTATCAACTGCAGAAGAAACTGCTTTTTTATTTGCAGCATGTATTAACATTTATTTATCAACACATATTATTTTGTTATCTTTATCAAGCATTGCAAGATTAAAGATGGGATTTAAAAACCCGAAAACTTCAGTCAAGGTGGGAATCTTAAGCTTATCACAAAGGACAAATGCTCAAGATAGCCCTCTCTGAGTAATCTCCTCCACCACATACACACCAGCCCCAGTACACGCAGCACAAAGGGAAGAGCAGGATTATTGAAAAACAAGACAATGGTGAGTTAAGGAGAGAGCTTCAGCTAGAAATAAATGATTCAGGTCATGAGGGGAAACCTGGGTGTTGCTCCTCTGTGGGTACAGACCCACTTCACAAAGAAATAGGGCAGCTCAAAACCTCAGAGATGTTCAGTGTGGAAGAGACAGCATTGGGAATAAGTAGGAATCTAGAGCATTCTACAAAAGAGCCTTGTCTTCAGATCAGCGTCATATGAAAATTGAAAACTAAAGAAGTTTCCTGAACAGATTTCCACACAGAGGTGCCAACTGGTAACTTTTCTTGCCAGTGTTCTCTGACAAAGTGGAGCCCAAACAGACCAAAGTCTGTTAGAATCAATTAGCAATGAGGTGTCTTTGGGGCTTTGACAAATCAGGCAAGTATCAAAATATAGGAATCCTACTATTCTGAAAATGCAATATCCTAGCTCTCAGTTAAGAAGAAAAGGCATCTTCAGAGGAACTGATGCAACCACTACAGGTCACAAATGGCTTTGCCTCCCTTTCTGGCTGGCGCACAGTAGTTCAAAGTTTAGAGAGTTCTGAAGCCTTTAATAAATGCACATGTAACCTATAGTGAAATTTCGGTGCTAAATCTCTTGTGTTTCAACTTGTGTCCTAAAGACGCTCATTATTCCTGTCTGGCCATGTTCTACTTTCCTGGGTACTGCATTTAATTTTCTTAGTTACCTGACATATGACACGAGCAAATTTCAATATGTCCTAAGGCCATTCTGAGCAGTAGTTGCTTTGTGAAACTTTAGTTCTCAATATTGTGTGCTAAATTGGAAATTAGCTCTTAGTAAAACAAGTTTATCTATGTGGGCATGTGGGAAGTGGAATAGGCCTGGGAGGGTGGATGCCCATGAAGACTGCAGAACTTAAAATTTAGAAGGAATCTTGGGAGGGCATTCCAGCTTACCCTCTTTGTTTTCCAGAAAAGGAAACGAGCGCTTGGTGATGGTGATGGCGATGGTGATGGTGTTGCGCATGCACACGCAACACTGACCAATCAGAACAGAGGCAGGCCTTGACCAATCAGAATGGATTGTGGGTCTGGTTCTGGGGCAGGATCCTGGAAATCTTTTGCAGGTCCTAGTCAAACCTTTTGGCTGCTGAACTGTGGGAAAGTGGAGGATACACTGGGAAAGGGACTGTTAGCTCAGGTAATAGATAACATATAGAATTTTCTGTCCTGGGAGAAAGATGAAAGACGGTGTTTAGTTAAATACGCATCTACCTAGGTTAGAATCCTGACTCTATCACTTCCAAGATTAGTATCCTTGGACAAGTTATGCAACTTCTCTAGACCTCAGTTTATTCATCTGTATAATGGGGCTAATAACAGTAACCTCATAGGATCATAGAGAGAAGCATATGTAATGCTGCACTAAATGCTTTAAAAGCACTGTTGATCTACCCTCAGTGACCTCCTGAGGTGGACACCTTTTATTATTTGCACTTTACAGATGAAGGAATGGAGGCTCTGGCAGGACAACTAACTTGCCACCATCTCACATCTGGTAGGAATAGAGAAGGGACTCAAGCCAGGACGTCCTCCCTGGAGCCCTGTGTCAACTGCACAGACTGACCCAAGAAACTCTATTCAATGTTGGTCTTAATGGCTCTGCTTAAATGGCCTCCTACTGAAAGCCATAGTATTTATTTAAAATAAATAAGGTGCTTATAAAAGGAGTTAATGTAATAAATTTCTGCCTAGCTTTTTCCAGAGAGATTAGCTTGCCCAAGTTTGCACAACTAATTCGTGACAAAATTGCATTGAGAGCCCATCTTCTGGCCTTAGTTAGTGCTGTGTTCTTTCCACTCTACACACAGCCTTGAATATAGCTTTCAAAACAGGTTGTAAGACCATTCTATGAACATGGCATAGTGGACAAAAATGTGAACTCTCAAGTCAGACTGCCTGAACTAGAATCCTGGTTCTACTGACATGTCCTGTGACCATATAAGAAGTTCAATGACCTCTTTGTGCCTTACCTTCCTCATCTGGAAAATGGGCATGATAATAAAAGGGCCTGTCTCCCCTAGGTTATTGTGAAGATTAAGTGAGGAATGCCCATGGAGCATTTAGAACAATGCCTGGGACATTAAAACCACTCAATAAATGTTAGCTTTTTTTTTCTTTTTTTTCCAATTCAAGCAGGTAGGCTCTGTGTATTCAGATCAACAGCTGAATTGCAGAAATTTTGCCTTGTGCTTTTCAGAACCGTGCTGCGTCAAGGGGACAGAAGTGGGTACATAGTGGACTGAAGTATTAAATTAGAAGGATAAGAGTTATTTTAAGTCTTCTGAAGAGGAGTGATTAAGCCTTAGTTCTAAAATCAGATAATACTTCAAAGAATCTTATTCACATTATAGACAAGGAGGTCTGAGAAAATATTTTAGTTGAAAAAGGAAAAAAAAATAGAGGGGAGCCCATGAAAACATACTATACCCTAGTGACAGTAAATTTCATTTAAGGGAAGAGTTGGGCTTACAAGAATCATAGTATTATTCATATCAGAAGGGAGAGTGAACTCAGCTAAATATAATTTGTGTGAAACATTTTATTTTAAATGTCTATTTTTTAAAGAAAATATAATAGGGAACATAAAGTAACTATATCTTGGAATGAATGGACAATTATAATTAACCTGAAATAAATATCAAATCCAATTTTTTAGGGAGAGGGCATAAAGATTTGTAAAAGTCTATTTCCCTTTCATCTACTCTCATAAAAAAAATACAGAGCACAGTGGGTAGGTTTTTGCCTCTTCTCCCTTTTAATGTGTTCAACTTGGTTTTAAGCACGCATCAGAAAGCAGCTTTCAGTGAAAGCCTTTTGTCATCTGTAGACAGAAATGTCAGAAGCTGAGCCCTGGCCAGCCCAAGGTATAAAATATGCCATCTGTCCTTCAAGTTCAAGCCCTGCACACTCGGGATGGCCCAGGATCACCTGGGTAATCTCTGGGTGATGTTTATATTTGAGATGTGACCTAACATGGGGAAGAAAGGGGAGAAATAGCAACATGATACATAACACATTCTGGTCCAAGTGCTCACACATTTGGCTTCCTGCAAGGCATAAATCCATTATCTTCAAAACTGGGCGGCTTGCAATGCAGGCATTCCTCCTAAACAGCTGCAAATGATAAGCTCACTCTACATAATTTCCTTTAAAGCACCTTAGAGATATGATTAACCATATACATATATATGGTGGACCCTATTTTCCCTGTTTCAGTATAAAAGATCTAGAGATTTCAGTGTCACCCCCTCATTTGTAATTACGCCTATAAATGGGTCCTTCAAAGCTGCCTCATTCTATAGAGATTCAGATTTCAATATTGAGACCATACCTTAAAAAATAAGCTTTTTAAAATGACAGAGCTAGATCGCCATTATCGTCTACCATTCTACTTTTTTTCATGTAGGAAATTTTGTTTCCTACAACATTTTGTTAAACAAAGTGATTTTAACCAAGAGCTTCTTGCAGTGCTTGGGTAAGTTCAGCCTATACTGATACCTAGGGGCCTGAGACACAATAGTTTTCATAGCTTTTGGGTAAAAAAATTTTTTTAAACCAATGGAGCTCTTCTTTTCCAATCTGTTAAATAATCATGGAATCATAGTCATGTAACTTGAAGGGGTCTACAAGAATGTGTGGAAGCCAACTTATAACTGGCTAGCAAAAGTCAATCATGTGGGCTTCCCTGGTGGCGCAGTGGTTGAGAGTCCGCCTGCCGATGCAGGGGACACGGGTTCGTGCCCCGGTCTGGGAAGATCCCACATGCCGCGGAGCGGCTGGGCCCGTGAGCCATGGCCGCTGAGCCTGCGCGTCCGGAGCCTGTCCTCCGCAACGGGAGAGGCCACAACAGTGAGAGGCCCGCGTAACGCATAAAAAAAAAAAAAGTCAATCATGTGTCTCTCTTCCCAACTCATGGCGGAAGTATTTACACCTTGGTCACTGGCAAATGCTTCCTCTCCTACCACCCCAGGGGCTGGTTGTTAAACATTGACAGCACACCACAGATTTTACAGGGTCCTGGTTTCAGCCTTGGACCCTAAACCTGGGGAAGGTCATTTCTGTGGACACTAGTCATTGAGATGCATTAGATACTTGAATAGTGTCTATTGCATTCATGCCTTAAATAGATATGAATGGACGATATGATACAGAGGAGAGAAAAATTGCAAATAATGATGCTTGTTAAACTAGTTTAAATAAAACTACCTTTCAATAAATATAAAAAGTACTATTCAGTGTTTATACTTATTGATTGACATGGCCATGATTGTCAGCTAGATCTTGTAAAAGTGCAGAAAAGTTGAGGGTAACAGGCTGCTAAAAACAGCCTTTTTTAATCAGAAGAAAAATATCTCTACTAAATGTTTGTTTTTTTATGCCTCTAAAGAAAAATCTTTACTTCACATATTAAAAACAACAACAACAAAACAAGAATCTTTCTGTATGTTTTACATTAGTGAAGCAAGTTCTTCTCAGAAAAGGTTAAGTAACGTGGATTTAACTCTGATGCATCGTTAGGTCCGCCTCCTTCCCTGTTCTGGCATTCTCGACTTTCAGTACTACACATCCTTCCAGGAGAACTTAGTAGTAAAACCATAGAGGGAGTTTAGCTTTTATTGATTCTGAAAGAACAATAAACAAGGTACTGACAATAATAAACAAAGTTGTTTCAGCCTGGAAACAATTGCAGCCATATAACCCTTGGTGGCCTCTTTTATATGAACTGTTCTTTTTCTCTGCACAATGACTAACACGGGAACTATCATCCATCCAATCAAGCAGCTTCTAGTTGCTCAGGAAATGGTTAAACTATTGCACACCAGCCCTGCAACCTCATGGAAATGCTTTGACTTGTCTCCCACACAGAACCAATTTGAGTCATTTATTTCACTAACAATTCCCAGCAGAATCAAGGCACTGCACAAGTCTCCTTCTCAGAAAAATTTACCCCCACACACAACTTTGGCAAGGAAGTTTCTTCTGAGAAAGACACAGATTTCATGAATTGTCATGAAGGGTCTATGAGCCTTTACTTAATATTAAGGAACTGCACTGTTTGACAATTTTTTTTAAAGCAGCCACACAATTTCCATCTAGTTTAATCTGATGCTGTTTCTGTTACATAAAATAAAAGCTTGACTCAGAAACACTCTGGGATAAACAATTCAAATGCAATAATTACTCCAAGTGCCCCTAGTCACAGAATAGGAGGATGCGGGTCCCTGACTCAAATCTGGTGGTTATCCAGTCAGTCAACAAACACATATCCGGTATCTTCTGGATACATGATATTGTAATAGGTGTATGTATAAGTTATTCTTGTTTGGAGATTGCAAATAATTCTAAATCTTTTCTTCCAAAACAGAGTCTCCAAGGGAAAGAAAATCAAACAGTTAACAATATACTTCTCAAATAACAACTCTTGTTCCAAAATGGGTGATTCATAATCAAGTTGGCTTCTCCCTGCTTGAAGGTCACTGGAGGAGCAGCCAGGAGGGTGACGTTCTCCTGTGATGTCATGGCCCCTGGAGGGTCATCCTACAGCTAACAAACCACAGGTTTCAACCCATGTACACCTGAGTGACTAAGATTTTTGGTGATGGTTAAAGAAAAGAAAAGGAAAAGGGAAAGAAGAGCAAGAAATTCCGGGACTTTGAGATAGAAAATAAAATCTCTCTTTTGTATTCCAGTTTCAACGTGAACTAAGTTCCACACATGCAACCCTCAAAAGGTAGAGCTTAAGAATACAAGTCTGCAACAACTCGTTAACCTTTTAGGACCTACTCAAAGCTATGTAGTGTGACTTTATTAATGAATGCTTTAATGTGGTCTATAAAAGCTAACAAACACAGGTGCTTGCTATGATTCATCAAATTTAATATTCCATCAAACCTTTCAGTTTAAAGACCAATGATATTGTTAAATATCAAAATCTCAAAATGGAAGTCCTGTACTCCAATTAAATGTAATGCATCCAAAAAGTAAAACCATAAGAATTTAATGCTAGGTCAAATTTTTGAATAAACAAACAATAAAAGAAATAAATGCTGTGCAAAAAGAATGAATAACTCCAGAAAATCTTTTATTAAAAACCAAGACAACCGATAGATGTAGCCCTTGAAAACAGACTTGCTCTTTAAGGCACACATTGTGTTCTTAGGAGGCGAAAGACCCTATTATAAGACAGCCGGGCTTTTCACTCCAGGCAAAGGCAAATTCTATAGTCAGAAACTTAATTAGAAGCTTCCAGAATTTTTGCACTGTTTTACTCAATGACCTTTACATTTTGGAAACCCATATTTATGTGTCTGACTTTCTCTATACGACCCCTTCTCGTGTAGTTACAATATACTGTATACATTTTCCCACTGATATTTTATAATCTGTCCTACGAAAGAACAGCCCACCTTGCTCACATTCAGGGTCCATCTGCAAAAATTCTCGGACAGAGTTTTCAAAAAGTCATTTTGCTTTAAAGACTCCTTTATGTCTCTCTTTGTAGATGTTTACGTGATGTGCTGTGGCATTTATCAGAAGAAAAATGAAGCAGAAGAACTTTGGTGGTCTAATTTGGCCTCCTTGATCTTGTGTTCAAAATCTAGGTCATGGTCAGTGCCTGATACGTGTCAAAAATGAGTACAGTTCTAGGGAAACACAGCCTCAGGTCCAAAGAGATCATTGTGGACAAAGAAAAGGGCTTATAAATTATGTCACCAGGACAATCCACCATGTTATCAGAGAAAAATCCAAGTGGATTATTATCTTTTTCTCTTCAAATCATCCTGTAGAGGTCTTAAGCGCTTTGCAAACTTTATCTGGTTGTCAGATAGGTTATCTCTCATTTTAGTAATGAAGGAGAGACACCGTGAAGTTAACTGATGAGATGAGGCTCCAATAAAACTAAACCAGGAGGCTACTGACATCAGGATTTTCCCATCATGCAAAATGCTATTTCTTACCTTCTGGAACAGAGAATGCCAGGTTAAATGAATTTTACCCAGTATACTTAATTTCACTCAAACACATTTCTCACAGTGCAAAGTTCTCAAGCATACTCCAAAACAGAAAATGTACATGTGCACTAGATATTTTTTTTAATGCAAACATAGAATCTAGGAGATATTTTAACTGACATGGGAATTGAAAATCTACTATGTTTCTATTACGGAATGTGAATAATTCACTCACATCATCTGAGATTTGTGTGGCAAATGGATTCATGAATCATAGGGTAATCATAAAAAAATAGTGTCCATATGAGAAAAAGTGGGGCAATTTAAAAATTTCACCTATATGTCAATCCCTCTTAGAAATAAACAAGAAGGTAACATTTTTAGTGAGAATTAGACTCATGTCCAGGGAAAGAGTTTGGTATGATTCGAAACCACAGAATTTATGCTTAGCCTGGACTTTCAAAGATATGTTCCAAACCACTCATCTGGGAGATGAGGATGCTAAGTCCTGAGAAGTTACACAACTTATCTTCTACAGCCCTAATCAGGGCCACGGTTGACACAATCAAGTTTAGCTCTCTCATTTCAACTATAAAATGGGCCTCCGTGAGGAGAAAGGGTTGTACTAGCTACATTCCAAGCTCTCTTCCAGCTGTAATGTCTCACTAGTCATTACCTCTTCTCAGGAAATATCCAGGTCCCCTGTTTCCCATTTGGTGCTCTATTCATCCTTATGTCATTCCCAGAACATTGAAAGACAGATGTATGATAATGTGAAAGTCACAAGCCACATTACTGTTTACTCTTGGATTTGTTGGTGGGGATTGTCAGTAGCAGGGACCAATAAAGTCCTAGAAATTTAGAGCATGACTCTGGTACCTTCATAGGAAACAAGAGGACCAAAGGCTGGTCCAAAGGAGCCGTCGCTGGACCGCGCTGTGGAGCCTGGGTGATAGTGAGGTGAGAGCTCTCAATTGTGTGATGGGCTGGCTGGGAACACTCACTCCCCACTTGGTCCTGGCGAGCCCTCACTACTCCAGCTCCATCCACACCTCTTGGTCTTAATCCCCACAGATACACCCAAGAACCTGACTTTTTTTGGCAGCAGATGGAAGGGTAGGGTAGCCACTCTCTTAACCAGGAACATGGTGGTGGAGGGTGATGAGAGTTGTAGAAGACTGCTTTAGAAGCTGACGGAGCATGGTCTCATATGCAGCTGGGAGTCCTCATCAAATAGAGTGTAACACGCGGGACAAGAAATTAGAAGCCCACAGGGCTCGCGTTCCTTTCATTTAACCATCGTGTGATGCAGCACTGTGGTGGGTACTGCAGATTCTCCAGTGAGCAAAAACCCAACAAGGTCACTGCAGTCTGGCCACACATCTTTGCTGGTCAAAGCTGCCTCATACGATAAAGGCATTCAGCACACACAGCATCAGACCCTCTCAGGAGTGTTTTGTCATGAGCTCATCTCTGCCTAGTTCCCAAGAACTGTCTACCTACCCTCTTTGACCTCTATCTTCCAGAAATACTGAACTAATAACTATTCTCCAGAGCTTCCATGCGATCTCTCATCTACACGTCTTCCGTTCACTTTTATTTCCCACTACAATTATCTTCCCACTACCTCTTTCCTGATTACTTCCTTTGAATCTCTTCTTATGTACCCAGGGATCTTTCTCTTTTCCTCCAACCCCATCCCTGATTAAGCTGGGTCCCTTCGTGTGTGCTCCATAACACCCTATACCCTCCTATCAGAGTTTTAAATTGCCTTTTGCTTTGCTGTCTCCTCCACTAGGCTCTAAGCTCCATGAGGGCAAGGTCCCCCTTAATTCCTGTTATTTTATGTCTCAGCGTCAGCATAGGATCCGGCCACAGCATGCAAAGGTAAACTGTATTTCAGTTTACTTGGTTTCCTTTGTAATTCTGTGTATTCTAAAATGCTTTTTAAAACATCATTCTGAGAAGTCATCCGTAGGTTTCATCTGGCTGCCAAAGGAGTCCGTGGCATAAAAAAAAACAAAAATTAAAAACATCTCCTAGGGCTTCCCTGGTGGTGCAGTGGTTGAGAGTCTGCCTGCCGATGCGGGGGACGTGGGTTCGTGCCCCGGTCCGGGAGGATCCCACATGCCGCGGAGCGGCTGGGCCCGTGAGCCATGGCCGCTGAGCCTGCGTGTCCGGAGCCTGTGCTCCGCAACGGGAGAGGCCACAGCAGTGAGAGGCCTGCATACCGCAAAAAAAAAAAAAAAAAAAAAAGGTCTCCTAGATGCTCAATAAACATGATGAATTAGTTGGACAAACAAATGAATGAATGAATTAAATGGAAGAAAAGATCCCCACCTTCCCGCAAAGAAAGGAGGCCTGACTCCAGGTGTGAGAACCTGCTCCTCATCAACGTGATTTTATTCCGCAAGGTGGAGACATGAAGTTTCAGAAAAGGTTGAGAGTTTTTTGGATACCCAATACTTGCGTAGCCTGTGGAAAACATTTTCGGCTGCCTACTTTACCACCAATCCCTCCCCTTTCTTCCGTGCTAGCAAAGCCTGCCTTCAATACCTGTGCTAAACCTGCTGGATACCTCTCTGTGGCTAGTTCTGGCCATGTGGCCCCATTCTGGCCAATGAGATGTAAGGGAGAGTCTGCTAGAACTTCTGGGAAATAGGTCCTTCTCTGACAAACGGGGGAGGGGAGGATCTTGAGAGAAGCTTGCTTGCACCCTGCCTTTGAGCACGGCTTTGCAAAGGTATGCTGTCTGGAGCTATGGTGGCCATGTGATGTTCAAGATGCAGGATGAAAAGAAAACATGCTGAACACAGCAGATTGAAACGGAAGACCCTGGGTCCTCAATGCAGGTAGAAATGGAAGAAGAATCCGGTCCTCAATAATATGATTAAGGCACTAAATCGTTTGCGGGACCATCTATCCCAAACATCTTTATATATGAGATCATTAAACACCTTTACTATTTAGCTCATTCATTCTTCAGTGGGTCTAACACTCAGTGCCTTTCTATCTTATGTAGCCACACAACCCAGTGAGGAATTTGGCTGTCATGAGGAGTAAGGCTGCAGTCCTGAACTAGCTAAGGACACCAATCCTTGTTTTCAGTTATCAGTAAACATTTCCCTGTGCAAAGTTCAGATTCATCCAATAATTATTGTACCCCTCGAATACACCAGACAGAAGAGGAGTATTGGCTCTGTAGTGGGGATTACTTCATGACCTTCTAATCAAGATCACCAGCAGAGCTCCCTGAAGAATTTCTGTCTAACTTTCCTTTGCCCTGACCTAACACGCCAGGCCTGGGCTGAAGGCAGCATATACAGAAGGTTAAGGTCCAGTCTGAAATGGGAGGCTGCTGGGATTCATACCCAGCATCCCTGCATCACTCTCCCCAGCCCCAGCCCATCCCCTAGCATACCTCCTGATATCTTTCACTTCCTAATTCTCTCTGGTGATTGACATGCCTCCTCACTGGACTATCAGCTCCTTCAAAGTCAGGGACAGTATCCTACGGATAGCTGTATCCTCCCTCAGTATCCAAACAAGGGGTCGATAAATGTTTATCTGTTAATACTTTATAAAAAGCTTAAGACTATCTGTAAGCTAGAGTTGAGAGTGTGTGACAGTGTCCCTGCAGAGAAAACACAGGTATGAAAAGACACTTATGATTGCAAGCAGCAGGCACTATAACAGCTGTATGGAGGAGAATGTCAAGGTCACTTAAATCTGAGATGGTAAAGGAAAGCTCTACAGAAGAACTGTACCTCAAACTAGTCCTGAAAGTGGATAAAGATTTAGACAAGAAGAGGAACAGAAAGGCGTGCCAGGCAGGACAGATGGTGTGAGCAATGACAGAGGCAGAAGGACTGTTTCAGGAGAGTAAAGGATCAATGAAGAGAAATTAGGAAATAAAATGGGAGAGGTAGTTTGATGTTAGATGGCAGAAGGTCATTACTGCCAAGTTCAGGAGATCCAGCTTTATATGAAAGGAAATAGGGAACCATTGAAAGTTGTAGGGGAGAATTACAAAGTGTGTATCTTGCAAATACCATTTGCTACACTCCTTGCTGTGAAATCTGAGTCACTCACTGATAACAATGCCAGAGGCTCTATTGTCAGTGGGTAGATTATTAGTGAAATTGTCTGGATCACAGTTTCCGTCTTCCTGGTGACTAGGTTGTATGGGACAGACTCAAATGCTTTCTGATCTATGAACTATGGCTTCTTGCTAACAATCGTACTTGATTTGAAGACAAATATTTCCATTACATTCTCAGAGTCAAACTAAAATTATAGTCACTATTTTATCCTTCATTTTTTTTGGTAACATCTTTATTGGAGTATAATTGCTTTACAATGGTGTGTTAGTTTCTGCTGTATAACCAAGTGAGTCAGCTATCCATATACATACGTCCCCATATCCCCTCCCTCTTGCATCTCCCTCCCACCCTCCCTATCCCTATCCTTCATTTTTGACCTCAAAGGCAGAGGTCTGTAGCAATCCTACACCTCATTTTGTAGCCCACCATCTCATCATTCCAGCAAGATGCTTCTCTTATTTCATTATTTTCTCCTCCTTACCCCAGAATCCTTATCACCCTTCCTCTCACCCCCACATACGCATTTTCATGTTGCTGATATGTGCATATACCTTTGTATATCTAGTGCTGTGTTGTATTTAACAAATTTGAATTTGTTTTTAAAATTTGGACAAATGACATTATGCTTTCAATCTCACTCTTTCTTACTTTTTCACTCGTCATTTTGCTTTTAAAATTTATCCCCAGTGCATAGCCATTAGATATCTAAAATCCTGCCTCTGTTTGCCGCACAGTATTCCACAGACTGCAAACACCCAACTTACTTATGCATCACCCTAGCGAAGGGCATCCACGTTCATTCCAACTCCCAGTCGCCACAAACGTCACTAAAAAGACATCCCTGTACATGGTGCCTTTGGGAAAGTTCTCTGGGATACATCTTCAGCAGTGGGCTTGCAGAAGTAGGGCGACTACATAATTTATTGTCTTTCCTAAGAGGAATATTTGGGGAAGTGGAAAAGGGGCATGGGTTTTCCCTGCTATCCTGGGTACGTGGGGACCTCTTGTCACACACACCTTACTTAATCTCACTAAGATTATCAGATCGCTTTCCGAGACGACTATAGTCATTTACTCTTCCCCCAGCAATCAAATAGAGCTCCCATCACCCCATATTCTTGCGAACACCTGGCATTTTCCAGGTTCTCATTTTGACATTCTGATGTGTCTGCTGTGTCTAAAGTGGTCTCTGCTGTCTGATTACCAGTGATTTGGGGTACCCCTTCTGATACCAGTTCATCACTTGAGCTTCCTCTCCTGCGAATTGCCTCTTCGTACGCTTTGTGCATTAGTCTGTGGGGTTTCCTAACTACTCTGGTCAGTTTGCAGGTGTCTTCTGTATATTCCAGGTATTAATCCAGCGTCACTTTCTTTTTCAGAGTCAGTTTTAAGCATTGCAAATATCTTCTCCCAGTCTGTCATCTGTCCATTAACATTGTTGATGAAGCTTATAGTTTATGGCTGTCAGGGTCACCACCATTTTCTCTTTAAAAATAAAAAGATATTATTATCTTCTTCTCCAGGCTCTGGCTGACTCTCCAGCTCTTTGCGCATTCTCTGCAAAACAACAGTAAGATCTACGGTGACTTCAGCCAAGCCACTGCCATCCCTCATGACAGTGGTGCTTAAACTTCACTGTGAGCCCAAACCACATGGGTGGGGCCCAGAATGAGCATCTTTAACGAGCTCCTCGGGGAGGCTGATACCAAAGTCCAAGAGCCGCCTGTAAGGAAACGTGGCCCAGGATATAAGAAGCTGGGGCCTGCAGAGTGGGATAAAAGAGCTGAAGGGACCTTGGTGATTACCTAGTCCAGCCTTTCACTTTGCAGATACAACACTCGGAATCACGAGAGAGCAAGCAACTTGACTGAGGGGCCCAAAGCATCTGACTCCTGCCTGTTTCCAGGCTGGGGCTCTTGTTAGCACAGCAGGCAGGTTGGTCTCTCTCTTACTCCAGTGGTGCCTTACTGACATCAAATCGGGCCCAACCCTCTCATTTCACACACTGTAGAGTGAGCCGTGTTTTTGTTTCACAGTTGACTTCTTACCCTGGATCTGGGTTGGTAAAAGGATGAAATGCTTTCGTTTTAGGATGTCATTATCATCAACACATGTATATTTCTTGCATTTTCAGCATTTTGAAAGTAAAGCAAAAGATGGGTGACCCCACCTTGCTGTGGGTAGCATCTCTGAAAACAGTCCACCAAACCTCCCGAGACCGATGCAAACAAAACGGCTCCATGGCGTCCCTGTTCCGTATTCACATGATGCAAAACACATGGGCCAAATTTATGTCGCTGCAATTTGCCTGGCAGCCTGCGTTTAAATCACCAAGGTTTGCAGCTCCACGTTTTAGGGTGTCGTTTGCAGTCCTATAGCCAAGAGCTCTGAAGGCACAAGCTCACATGAAGGATCGTTAGCCAGCCGGCTGTGATAGGGCTCTCCTAGCAGAACTAATTAGTATGCTGCAATGTATCTGCATATCTCTCAAATAGACATTGTTTGTGTCTCTCCTCAGTGACAGGGGAGATTGTTCAGTAGGACACCTTACATTTTAATATGCAGGGTTTGTTAGAAGGACAGCTCAATTCATATTTCCCCTGGTTTGATGGTAAGTGAACAGCAGTGGCAATATTAATCTGTAGTAACCTGTCAGTGAACTCTACAGCTAATATGATATAGTTATGATTTTACCATCAATCAGGACTGAACAGGCTCTGGGCAACCCTCACAGCACAGTCTCAAAAAATCTAATTGTGCAAAAGCTTCATTGGTTTCCAACATTTCTTTTTTATCTGTCACAGGCTTTAGGCCTAGTACACAACCTTGTATTATTGGCCTTATTACATTAGCTTGTCGGACAAAGAAGAGAAGGCTAGCGCAGAGGGTCCTCCTGCATTCCATCATTTATTTGCATGCAGGATTTTATTTGACAGTCCTGTATTGTTTTAGATGTAGATAAAAATTATTAGGACATATGGCATCACATGAACTTTTGAACCGCCAATTGCCAGTGTATCCTAAAGGGCTAGAGGCATTTAAAAATTCTGCTCTACCTACAGAGACAGAGACGCTACATGACGAGCAAATGAGGTCTCCCCGGAGAATTGCATCTTAGAGTCAACATAATCTTGCCTGTTCTCCTTGACCAATTTTTATGCCGGGGAGGAGTAGAATCACTGGGAGATGGAACACTAGCAACTGAGATGATTTTTAGCCAAAATTAAGGTTGGATATTTTTGATATGACAATAAAAAGCAGTTCACTGTCTCTAAGAACCTGAACACACAGTGAGAAGTAGCGTGGGGTCACGTGGCCTCCGTTCACGTGCAGAACATTTCTCTGGATATCTGAGATGCAGCTTCAGTTCCAATGAAAGCATGTGCTGAAAACACAAATCCACATCAAAGGAGCTCCAGCCCTTGAGTCCACAGGGTTGGGAGGGACTATAAGACCTAAAACATATAAAAGCATTTAACTGTATCTATTTAGGCATTTTAATATTTTGCATCTTAAATGCAATCTGGCTTCTTGGAACTGGGAAATTGCTAATCAGAATGTTGGATAAGTGTTTCTATTTTGAAATGTGCACATTTAGAAATAACAGCTGGCCATAAAGTATGTATTTATGTTTGTGATTTAATGTATCACAAACTTTATATTTTATTTCACTTAGCTTCACAAAGAGACCACACAGTTTTTTTTTGCAAGTGCTGTATAACTTTTACAGCAGCTTTATGACTCAAAAACACATATGGCAATAAATCAGATATGTATACAATGCCCAAGTTTTTTCAAATTTGAATTGCCTTTTAAAAAAAAAATTTAAGGATGACATCCATTTCTTATACTGTTCTAACTCATTTAAAGATTCAATTGAAAATCCCTATTCATTAATCAGGAAAATCTGCATGGAATTATAGCGATTGTCTTTTGAAACACTGCACCCTTGCTTCAAAGGAAACATATTGTGACTAAGGGCCCATCAACAGCACAGCTGAGTGTTAACCCTTCACAAACCTGTGTGCACATTGTCCACAACCTAATAAAAACATCAGCACAAAATAAGGAAATTGCTGTGGCATCCTGCAATAAGCCTGCAGGAACGTGCCTGGGAACTACTGGGGTGGCTGATGGAGCAGAAAGACAAAAACAGGATGTGAAAATGGTCTCAGCAGTTGTGCTGATTTTAAGAGCTCTCTGGCTACCACTCTGTCGTCTAGGACATTGGCTTTAAAAAAAAAAAAAGTTGTCTCTGGGTGATCTCTGAAAATATCTAAATCTCAATGATCTTGAGATCATTGAAATGAAATCCACCCCGCTTTGCCAGCGCCCTTAGAAAGTGACAGCTCCCGGTGTAAGCATTCTTGACAATGTGGTCAGCACAGCAGTAGCATGGGTCCTTGTCAGGACAGGAAAATGTTCACATTAGTCAGAGCGAGTTTAGTTCCAAAGTATCTAAATACCTAAACAGTGGGGAAGACTTACTAGGTCCTGCCCTGCTGTTATTAACAAGCAAAACATAACATAGAACGTTCACATAAGCAGGTTCAAAGTCTGAAAACTAGGAAAGGTCCCCGAACTGGATAATTACCCCCAAATCGAAAATCTAGACAGTTTAACTCAGACATTGCTGAATATCTACACAATTTTTTAAATTAAAAAAGCATCTACAGAGACATAGGGACTATACATGTAACATTCACATCAAATGATAATGACAGTGGAAGATCTCTCCAAAAGTAAAAAGGGCTAAACCAATGGAGAGTGTTATTTCACCAACGTTCTCCTGGGGTGAACTGGAAAAAAGATAACTGGATTCATCGTATTAATGTCTTAATAACTGTAAGTTGAGAAAAGAGTCTTTCAAAAGAGTTCACTGAAAACAAAGGCGAGTTGAGAAAATAGTTTTTCAAAAGAGTTCGCTTAAAACAAGGGCAAAAGTTTTATGGAGTTTTATGGGGGCAGAGAAAGGGTGGAATTCCTTAAAAAAGGACTGTCTGATCATAGTGATAGATACAGAGTTATGGGGGAGGAAGGAAGAAAAGCTTACAAAACCCACATATTAATCAACTGTAAATCTGAAATACAGATAATAAATATTATTGTGCAAATTGTTTATATTTCCAAACATTCATCTCTATATGTATATATTACCTATAAAGGTAAAATATACATTTTCATGCTATCGTAAAGGGTTTTCTAGGAAAATGTCAACTAAATGCACCTTAGGTATATATTTTGGTGGGTTTTGTCCTTTTTGAGAATATTTTCTAGATCCCAGAGAATCTAATTGCAGTTTCATATAATTTATGTTTTTTTAAAAAATTATACTCCTGTTTGGAAGGTATAAAGAACAATAATTACTCTGGCAGTATCGCAGAACTGGGCACGGAAAGAACTGAGAAATAATATAAAAGTCATAATGGCAAAATGAGTGAAGATCAGCAGCGAAGGAGAGGGAAACACAATTATAAGCTCAGTTAGTCAGATTACAATAAAGCTGATAAAAAATACCAAGATTAATTTCAAAATTATTAGAAAAATATCAAGTGATGTATGAATCATTAAGGTTGGATCAGTCAGGTTCCTCTGGTACTTTGCCACAGAAAAATTAGAGGAATTGAATTAGTCTTCAAATACAATCACATTCACTTGCAATCCTTTTTGAATAATTTTATGACATCAATACAAAAAGTTTGGATTAAGTCTATAGCTCAAATGAAATATATGTTGTGGGTCAAATGAAGTATTTGGTTGAACCATATGAATCTGCCATTTTGTAGGCCAGAATTGTTTGAACTTTATCAATTTCATGTGGTTCATGTATTGTAATACGTGTTGCAATGTAGACAGTTTAGGATAGTTTTTGGAGTCCAATGGGACATGTATGGAATCTATCTCAGTTCCACCACCACTTTACTGGCCGTGAACCCTTAGGAAAGCTACATGCTTTTATCTCTCCTGTAGTGTCCCCACCGAGATAACAGGCATCTGGTGTCTATTCTTGGAGCGTTGTGGGGATTTGCGTGGATTAGATGAGTGACCTACATAAAGTGCCTTGCACGGGGCTTTGTCCCCACCTAATGTAGAGGTGATTCCTCATACATTTATTTTTAAAGTCGATAGTTTAGAACTCAGACAGGAGGGACCTTTTCTGGGTTTTAATGAACCTTTTGAGATGCCCCAAGATTTTAAATGTTCTGGGCTTCTGGGCACCTTCCAGAAAAGCCACACCTAACACAAGCCAGCTGTCCATTATAGGTGAGAACATCCCACCAGAACATCTGCTTTGAATTAATGTCAGCTTCATCTTTGAAAGATATAGCGAATCTTGTTCCCACACCTCACTCTGCCAAGGACAGTAGAATTTAAAATAACCAGGAAGACACAGAGAATAATTCTTTGAAATTCAATAGCTGTTAAATTGTGAAGTAGGGTGGGTGGGGAGTTTATGTCAAGCCCCTCACACTTCATAAGCAATTTGATAACTCCTGAATGCCTGATGGTATTATTCCCATCAACCTTAGAGTTTGGGTTAATTTCCTTCAGGGTAAGCTTTCTCACACCTGGTCCAACCAGAGAAGTAGGTGCTGGGCAAACTCTGGAGGGCGCTAGTGGATGTTTTTTTCTCAGTAGAGTCCTGATCTCAACACCCACTCTGCTTTTCTCAAATCAGTCTGCAGCGTGAATCCACTGATGATAAGCATTCTGGCTGAGGAATGCTGAGCCCTGAGAGTGAGTCTAAATGATGAGCCCGAGGCTCTGAGAAGTGGTTTCCATGTAATATTTCATTCCATTCTTACAGGTCTGCAGGAGTATCACGGCCAGGTAGAGATGAGGAAACAAGTTCAACCGCACCAAAGTCACACTACTAAGTAGGAAGGAATTCTGGGACCTGACGTCTCGCTAGTACACCCCAGTGCTTCTGAAAATCAAGAACAGCTTAAGAATAGGCATGAGATAGGGGACTTATTTTTTTAGTAGAATTTCCACATCAAATAATCAGTTAGATTATATTTCTTCATTACATCCTCCAACTCATTCCCATTATCCTTCAAAATGGGTCAAAATTCACTCTGGGGCTTCCCTGGCGCTCAGTGGTTAAGAATCCGTCTGCCAATGCAGGGGACATGGGTTCAAGCCCTGGTCCGGGAAGATCCCACATGCCGCGGAGCAACTAAGCCTGTGCACCACAACTACTGAGCCTGCGCTCTAGAGCCTGCGAGCCGCGACTACTGAAGCCCGTGCGCCTAGAGCCCGTGCTCTGCAACAAGAGAAGCCACCGCAGTGAGAAGCCCGCGCACCGCAACGAAGAGTAGTCCCCACTCGCCGCAACTAGAGAAAGCCTGCACGCAGCAACAAAGACCCAATGCAGCCAAAAATTAATTAATTAATTAAAAGAAAAAAAATCACCCTGACTTCCATTAATATGACTAAAAGGGTCCTCTTTTTTTCTATACGATTCCCACTGTTTTAACATTAAAGGGGACTCTTTCAATGAACTGGAGCATTGTTTTCAGTCTCAGCTTTCCTTCCAATCCTTGTCACTGGGTATCTTTCAACTCCAGCAACAGTTCCTCATACCACAGCTTCTTCTGGTGTTAAAAATATCAGACTTTGTCCATTTGCAGGCCCAGGTTACCCGGCACAAGTCAATATTGTGCATTTGAGAAATGCAGAAATGAGCCAATAGAATTAGCAGAGTAATTTACTGTGCCTCAGCTACAGCTGGCAGGGATCGCAGAGGGAAGCTAGCAGATGTCTGTTTGCTAATGGTGGCTTCCTCAAGCGGTCAGAGCCCAGGGCCCCATACCTCCGTCAGCCAGTCTGTCCAGCTTAATGCAAAAGGATAAGGGACATTTGGGCTTCCTCAGTTTGTGATGCCAAGTGAGTTCTCCTTGTACTATTCACTGTAAATTTCCATGCTTTTCGTGGTTATAATATGGAATAATATTGTGTGAAGTTTTAGATTTGTTGTAGTGAAAAAAGGAAAGGATTTTGTTGTGGACAAGGCAGAAATTGATATCGGGGTCATAATTTCTTATAATTACAGGAATTTCCTATAATTTGAGCATTCAGAAAATAATGGCCAATGATGCCCCATTATGAGCTTGGCAGATAGAAAATACAATGGCAGCAGGAGGAGCATGTAAGAATGTGTGGGTTTCCCTTTGTTATGGCAATGTAGTAATTTACAGACGTTTTCTTTTCTCTCTCTAAAAAACAATGAATAAACACGTCACAATAAAACACAGAGTCAAGGAAAACCCTGTTTCCTTTGGATTAATCTCTGTCCTTGCCTATTTGTGCAAGCTTCTGGGAGGAAAACCAAGACTTCAAGCGTAGCAATGCTGTCTTTTGCGAGGCCGCTGAGGAGATAGTACACTATGAACTCATAGTAAGGCTTGGTATCTATTTCTGTCTTTGTTTCGTCTTCTTGATCTTGTCTATTACACTGGGATTTTTATCTATCAAAAAATGTTCACCTGAGACACATTTCCTGAAGCTTACAATGGCAAGGTCTGAGTCAGTTTCGTGGGGAAGACAATCTCACAAATGGGAGAATGATAAATGTACAAATAATAGTAAAACAGGAAATTGGTATAAACTTTGGGGGATGAGGTCAGGGGAGGGTGTTTAAAAGAGGAAAGATGAAATAATAATATAAAAAGAGTGTCACTTCAGCTTGAAATCGTGGTAGGACTTACACGCAGCCAGAGGTATGGAGGGGGAACTTTGGAGGCGGAGGAAAGCGAGGGACAGAGGCATGGACTTGGTGAAAATGAGATTCTAATATTTGAAGAACAGAGAGGAGTCGCTTGGGCTGCATGGGATGTTGGTGGAGAAGCGGTCAAAGATAAACCTGGAAAAGAAAACAGTCTAGAGCTTGGAACACTTTGGATGCCCAGCTCAGCCACACAAACTATGCGGTAGACACTGGGCACCACTGAGGGGGTCTCAGCATGATCTGCTCAATCAGTTCTGTGATTCAAGGTCATTGGTCATCGATGTGTAGGTTGAATTTGTGGGTACAGACCAGCAGGAAGTTAGGGGACAAAGGAGGCATGAACCAAGCCGGTGACATGGGAATGAAATGGAAGCTAAGGTGAGGATTAAATGATACAGGGCTAGAAAATGCAGAACTCCCCAAATGACTGGGTGATGCACTAGGAGTGGGTTGGTTGAAGAGGAAGGAAGAGCTAGTGGCAACTGAGTTTTCAACCTTTTAGAGAAGGAACTGGTTTGAAGACACTGCTGATCGTCCCAGCATGTCAAGTGCTTTGCATGCACCATTGCATCATACACAAACAATTTTTATTAGAAACAATATTATTCCTGCTTTACTTCTGATGAAACTGGGACTCCAATAATAACCAACTTGCCCACGGTCACACAGATAGCATGTAGAACAGTGAGGATTTGAACTCAGCTCCATCTGGCTCCCTATTCCAGATGTTTTCCATTTGTGTCCTGAAGAATTCCAGAGATCCTCAGAAGCTCCTTGGGATCTCCTGGAGGGACCTGAGAGAGTTTGGGCCCCTGGGTCCCATCTTGGCTTTAACCTGGCTTAAGTTTTCCTTTGATGAAAGGGTTCTCCTACTAGCAAAACCAGCATGTTCTATTCCATCTTAAGAGAAAGACTTGTTTGCAGACATGCTGAATTTTAAGAGCAAATAGGACAGGTGGAGGTGTCCAAATGTTAAATATAAAGAGCTGATCTTAGGGATGAAGACACAGGTTCAAGAGAATGTGCGTGGAAGAGACTGGTGAAAGGAGCTGCCTAGTTCCAGGCCAATATTAGCTTTCTAGGATAAGAGATCACATTCTCGTATTTCTAATATTAGTAAATCACATTCAGCTGTCATGTGCTGGAATGGCTACAAGTTCCCAGTTTTCCTTAGATGCTGGGTGCCCCTCTCTCAGGCACCTACACACCTCTCCTCCCACCAGTTGGGTATCCAACTTATAAAGAATACTTGGGTTTATTCGCACCCCAGCTCTTGCCAGTTGCTATTTGTTTTTGTAATTCATCATCTTATTGAATAATATGTAAACCAGTGCAACATGAATGCAAAAATAAAGAAAATTTTTCCTTGAAAAATAAGTGGAATTACTTGGAAGGAATAGGCAAGTTATTCTGCCTTTAAATGAGGCTGGAATGACACTGTTATAAAATATTGGAGGAAACCATAAAAATCTAGGCAGATTCTGGGCTCAGACTGGTTTTCAAGTGTCTTTAAATTCTTATGGCACTAAGAAACTAACACTGGAAGCTGTAGGTGCTGCATCATAGGTACAGCTTATACAAGAAAGTTGACTTGGCCTCCAAGCACCAGATCTTGGTTCCTCATCAAAAGAATGGGAGATTAATATATATTTGTAAGTTTTAAGTGAAAATAAAATGTTACATGAGTTTGTATGTATCACTTTTTACAATGCCTTGCTTTAAATGACTTCTTTATTAACCTACAACGACTAGTCCTGATGGAAGTCTCATAAGAATGGGTTTACCATGTATTTCTAGTCCCTGAACAGAAAGGGGATTTCTACCACTTGAGCACAGGTCAGTCATTTGACTCTTTCAATCCTTAGGTCAAACCGACTAGGAGATGTGGCCAGAAACAAAAAATCATTGAATTGGGCTGAAGCTTCCTAGAACTCATAAATATGAGAGGGGGTGAGAGTTTAGATGTTAAATGACTTAATTATGATTTCCATTTAGCAAATCATGTGGAAAGAAATTTCTGCTTACTTTATAGGCATAATCCTGCCCATCTCCACGGTAATATAAAAGAAGGTTTCCGGCTAGGCTAGAGGGGGATGGACTATCGTGAAGGCATTTCTAACTGCGTGTGCAAGGTCAGATTTTACTTTGCTGCCCTGGAGAAATACGAGGAGCTGGAGCAAGCAGAAGGAGAGGCCGCCTTGCTCCCCAGCAGCTGCTGCATCGTGACCCGGAAGCCCCCAGCGTTCAGCACCAGCCGTTAGGCCTGTGTCTCTAATTGGCACTGCAGCCAGTTGAGACTCCTCCCTTTGTGTGCCCCAGACTGCCAGAGCCAGAGAGGGGGGAGAGAGAATAATATGTGTTTGTGGTGTGTGATCACCTGCTTCCCTTCTCTTGTTGCCATGGGTTACGGAGCCCAGAGCTGGAGAGCGGAGCCAAGCACTCTGGGTGGAAATAACTGCGTCAGCCTCTGAAAAAAAGAAATCAGAAATAGGGAGCGGGGCAACAAAGGGCAAAAGAACAAAAATCAACTTCCCAAGGCAGCCCAACGGTGAGCAAGGAAGCCAGGCAGCCCAAACGAGAGCGGCTCTTCATAAATCTCACTCCCACCAGCTACGCTGGTCTAAACAGTGGTGAGGAGAAAAGGACAAATGCAAATCTGTGCAGCAATCCTGTGCCTCCGCCCACCAGGGCCTTAGGTACAGGTCTAGGATCCACCTTGGAGATAAACAAACAAAGACTGTTAAGAGTTAAGTCAACAGCTGTCAGGGAGCCCATGCTTTGCATAGCATTATGGAGCACCAGGCGCTGAGCGGAGAGACACACGAACGGGAAGGAGGCTGTGACCTTGGGGAGGCCATCATTTAATTAAGCATCTTACGTCTGTAAGTCAGGCTGATTGTGAACCCTGCACCCAAATACACATTACTCTTCTTATTTGATGGCCCATCAGGGAAAAGAATGTGTTTCCTCCTCTTTCCTATGGTTTCTATTTTGTATGAAATATTATAGACTTTAGAAATGGAGGAGACTTTTCAGCCAGTTCAATCTCCTCATTTTGCAACTGAAAAAAACAAGCTCAGAGAGGTTATGCGCCTTGACCAAGATAACCCAGCTTGTTTAGGGCTTTTCTGTTTGGCTTTGGTTTTGTTCGCTTGCTTGCTTTTTGCCGAGGGAGAAAAAGGAAAAAAAAAAAAAGACTTAAATGATGCAGCTAATATCTAATTGTATGAGTCTCAGACTGTATAGCCAGGAGGCTGAGATCCCACATCCCTTCAGACTGAACTATCAAGAGATAACTAAGATCTCTGCTTTGGCGATAGGGCCACCCACTGCCTTTGGACGTGAGGGCAAGGGCTGCTTCCCACCAACGTTGCTTGGTCCAAGTCTCGTGGATGTGGTTGTGCAAGTGTGATCTACAGGCCTTTATAATTCATACCAGGACACCGCCATGGGCCTCCAGGAGCAATTTCTTCCTTCTTTGAACCCGGGCAAAGGAGATGAGTCCTCGAGTTCTTGCAGTGCCTGTAGACTTCAGTCATCCCCTCCATCCTGGGTTCCTGTGCTCTTCTCTGGTACCATCTGCTACTGGCAGGAAACTGATTCCACGAGAGGCTGTGGCTAATCTGTGCCTAAGGAGAATGAGTTTCTTGATGCGGAGTGACTGACTCGCCCTTTGCCCTCTCCCTTTCCTGCTCTATCTCCCACTTGCTAAACACCACGAGGTGGCTGTTCTCCTCTTGGCTTCCAGTGTATTTTGCCACCTCAAGAATTTAGCCTCTCACATTAAGACACGTGGGGAATGGTGTCACTTGCATGCTTCTGGCAGCTATTGTAAAAACATAATATCTACCCGATGACGATAGAGTAGAAATAACAACTCTGGCTGCTTGCCTCCAGGCCCCTCCTAGAGAAGGCTGCCGTCAGAGAGGGGCGAGCGTGACCCTTCGTAGAAGTGTGTCAAGCTTGTCCAGCTCTTCTCTCTCCCTCTCAAGGGGCAGAGCCTAGCCCAGGTGTCTTAAAGGGCAAAGAGACTGTTCCACAAACCTCTGAGAGTCTTTATGAGGAAGAACTAGAAAGCTCTGGGCCCTGGGAGCACACAGGAAGCTGTAGGCCACATCTTAGAATGCAGTCTGTCCCAGGAAACTCCAGGAAACAGATGTCCAGGTCCATATCCCATCCGAAGCACCACAGCTATTCCAAATGCTTTAGAAGGAAGTTGAACTTCTCTCTGCTAAAGAAATTAATCCAGAGACTAAATCCTGCTTATTGTTAATGGCTAGATATCCTTGAGATGGATCCCTTGGCAAAGTCCTTTGATCTCGGCCAGCCCGCTGGGGGCTGCATATTTCTCTCAGTAATCAAAGTCCATAGATCTTTTTTCTTCCTTCAGAGGTCCATCTATACTCCATGTGTTTTTAAAAATCCTTATACCATGTCCTTCTCTATTTCACATCACTCTCTTTCTCTCTTCCTTTCTCAAATCACTCTTTACCTTTCACTTTTGAGTTCCACCCAGAAATGATGACTTCTTGGAGTTCTTGGATTCAACAGCCCCCAACTCACAAGAAATGTTTACAGAGCACTTATGGTATTCCAGTACCAGAAATTCTAGGGCCAGGGGCTGGGGGGGTGGGTAACTACAAACATAACAGATGTGCTTTCCGTCCTCACCACATAGTCTAGGGAGTCAGGAAAAGTCAGAGGAAGTGAAGTTTCAGCTGAGAAGGAGAAGAACTGAGGATGGGCAAAGGGAAAAGCAGGTACAAAGCCTCCAAGGCAAGAGAGAACACAGCAGGTGTGAGAAAAAGGCAAGAGTTGAGTTGAGGAAGCCGGAGGGTAGACAGCAAAGTAGGGATGGTGATGGAAGAAACGATGTATGAGGAGGCTGGGGCGGAGCAGGTCATGGAACACTTTAGACCTTCTAAACCACACCAAGGACTTAGACTTTACCCTTTGGGCAATGGGGAGCCATTGAATGTTATAAGCAGGGTGTGGTGTGATCAGATTTGAATTGTAGAAAGATGGATGCAAGATTGGAGGAGCATCGCAGTGTTAGCAGAGAGTTATGGAGAAGTCAGGTGGGAGTAAGTATAACCTGGACAAGGGTAGTGGCAGTGAGGATGGGAAAATCTGAACAGATTAGAGACTTACTTAGAAGTACAACTAACATCTGGTAGCTGTGTGGGCTGGTGCATGAGAACACCATGGGCTTCTCTGAGAGACCTCATTAATTATGGAATAGGAATACAATAGCAACCTCAGATGTCGATCGCTGTGCTTGTCCAATCACAGCCCCCGCTAAAGGGATGGATCTAGAGGAGCTTGTGTTAAACAATGTAATCCTACTCCACCTGTCCTAGTGGATGAGACCAAGGGTAAGCACCTGAGCCAAAGGCAGGCCACCCGCAGGCTGGCCAGCAACCAATGATGTGGCCTGACCATAACTATAATCTGGACCAATTAACTTTGCTCTCTTGGGAATATGGACTATGAAAATGCCAAAAGAATGAATCAGTAATAAGAGCTGAAGTTCAAAAAGGATGAATTAGGGCTTCCCTGGTGGCAAAGTGGTTGGAAGTCTGCCTGTCAATGCGGGGGACACAGGTTCGTGCCCCGGTCTGGGGGGATCCCACATGCTGCGAAGCGGCTGGGCCCGTGAGCCATGGCCGCTGAACCTGCGCGTCCGGAGCCTGTGCTCCGCAACGGGAGAGGCCACAACAGTGAGAGGTCCGCATACCGCAAAAAAAAAAGGATGAATTAAAGAGAGGATGAAACAAGAGGGAAACTGTGCCTGTGAAGTCATAAGGAGGGGGATGTTATGAGCAAGAAATGGAAGCCAGTCCACCGAGAGGGTAGAATGGAACAGATGACAGACACAAGCAGATACACCCATAGAGGCATCCCTGTGGCTCTGAGAGCAACAGAGAGCATAGGTGGTTTCTAGAACTATTTTGGGCCCTGAGCACTGCCTATTTCCAGTGCCGTTCCACAAGTATCCTTGCGATAAATCACTCCTGTAACTTGAGAGTCTCTGTTCATTGCAACAAAAGAGCGTTACCAAAACACTCACCTAATATTTTGCCCAGTGTCACATGCTTGTCTCTGCCCATCTTGCAGCTGGTCTCCAGTGTGGTCCAGAGATGCTTGCCTGCCTTGGATCCCTCAGGAGGGATTATTCCATCCCTGATGACTTTCCAAGGGCTGCCTTTGGCCACACTCGGTAGGTACATTAAGATCAGAAGGAATGTACAGCTTCATTCCGGAGATTCTGCTCTATGGAAGAATTTTAAACCCACAACGTGTTTCAGTGAGTTGAAGATGTCTTTAAACGTGTGCTCCCATCTCCAGAGCTATGATTAATTACTGGAGGTTGCTGCTGGTTATGCTTGCAGCTCTCAGCAAGAAAATGAGGAAAAAGTATTTGAGCTTTTACATTCTCTGACAAAAAGTCTCTTTGAAAGAATGAAAGAAAAGAAAAAGCTGGATATAACTTATAACAATGTCTATATTTTCTGGGCAGCTTTGGCCCAGCCAGCACCTGTCCTAAGATAAGCTATGATGGAGGCAGGTGTGCTGCTTTTTCCCCACACACCAAGTTATCCTCATCATGCTCCGTGCACATTTCTGAATTAGTTCCAGCTAGTTAGTGTCACTGCAGAACAATTTAGACTGCCATTGTTTGAGTATTCAATGTATTCTTCGATGAAGAATTCTCAGAAAAGGCAAAATCCATTATCTACACATAGTAGGAAAATAAACCTTCTCCCCAGCCTAAGACATGAAGATCAAGAAAGCTTTTCATTTTAGGCCATTGGAAATTTCGCTTTCAACTTTGTCAACTCTTTTAATCAATGTGCTTTGGAAAAACAAATTTAGCAACTTGGCTCCCTTATTCAGTAGGGGTGAGGTGTAACTAAGGATAATAGCTATCAATGGTTCATGGTCTGTTAGCCAGCACTGGCTTATAATAAAGTGCCGCTAACTGACAGCTGTCCCTTGAAGTAGCATCACAGAAAAAGAAAAGAATAATAATAACTAACAAACCTCCAGATTTGACAAGCACAGGGCGGGACATAGGGAGAAAAGGGTATTTCTCTCCAGCTAGCAGAAAAATACTCTTCCCAGTGCAAGAAAGCTGTTCCTACAGCATAGTCAAAAAGTTTTCAAGTCAATATAGCAGGTTGTTGATGTTCTCTGAGCTACATTTCAACAGATGCCAAATGTTCTCAGGGCCAGCACAGGGAGAGGATGTGAGTGGTGTCCATGCCTCCTGTGGATGGTGGGGGGGGTGGTCAGAGGGTGAGGAGACCTCTGTTTCCTAGCAAGGACTCTGTAGGGCACCACACTAGTGGCCAGGAAGACTTCAGGTGGGTGGTCAATGTAACTGGACTGGGAGAAAGAGCTATAAAAGGATGTTTCTCAAAGTGTGTTTCTAGGAATGGTTAAGTATAGTATAAGAATAAGGTCCAAGGTCAAATTAATTGGGAAAATTATGGGTTAAGTAAAGCTGAACAGGTCTGTTTGTTGTAGGACTTCTCGAACCACTTAATAGGCTAATGAATCTGTAAGAAGAGTGTAGTGTGCAGTCTTCTCAGTTTCCTTTTGGTGGGGGAGCACGGGAGCATTTTCTGGAGAAGCGCATCTCACTGGACGAGCGCGCTGTGGAAGAGGCTTTGGGAGGAGGGTTCTGGTACTCACTCTGTCCCCCTCCTGACAGCCCGCAGAGCCTGTTCACAAGGTCTTTTGTAACCAACTTTAGCTCTGAAGTCTTACCCAGACTCCGCCTTGCCCCTGCTCCATCCTGTTTTTAGCCTCCTTCTTTGACCTTGACAACACCGAATCCATCTCACCCTGACTGGGTTCTCCTAGGTTACACTCCTGAGAGCACTCTTTGCAGCCGCCTTGAACAAACACCCGCCGCCGCTTCCTCTCACCCAGGACCTCAGGGCCAGCTGGGTTCGCTTGGGTGAGACCCTGCTCAGCACCCCTCCAGCAGGCAAACTTGCACTGATTATCCAATGGTCAGACGCACTGAAGAGCCGGGCTGGGTCCCTGCCTTCGCCCTCCCCATTTCCGGGCACAGCCTGCGCTGCCTCTGCTGTCTATGGGGCCCTGAGGTGCCCTGAGGGGTTTACAGACTCTGGGAGGCTTTCACGGGACGAAGCGGAGCTGAAGTTGCTCCCCACCCCAGCACATTCCCTTCCCAAATCTGCCGCCTTCTCCCTCTAATTACAGTCCCTTCCTGTCTTGCATGAACAGAGCTGGCTCGGGGCAAAGCAGTGAAGGAGGTGATGCTGTTCCTCCTACGACCACTGTTTGTGCCCCATGCCCCAGCCTCCGTCTCTGAGCCTCTTCCTTCCCACCCTCACTGAGCCGTTGTCTAGCCTTCCTTCCCAGCACAATCTGCTCTTACCTAATATCAGTCGTTTACACATAAGTATGATTTTAAGCCGTTTTTTCCTCTCTGGGGACATTTTTTTTTAATATTAGGTAATTAGGGAATGAAATGAGTGGCCTCAGGAAGTAGGTTAGGGAGATATATTCTCTGCATGCTAAAACCCACAAGATTGCCTTTGCAGAATGCTAGTCCTGGCTATGACATTAAGCAAGAGAGCAATTCCAGGACTAAATCATTCTGTGCCGCTGGCTAGGCTCCCAGGTGTTGAGGGTGGATAAGCAGACCTCATATTTCTAAAATGTTATACCTGGAGCTAACCATTCAGTTCTGTGATTATGGCTCTTACCGGCTGAACTTTCATGCCATTTAATATTTTTATGTCTTGCACTGCAAAATGGTATTACTATTTGACTCTGCAATATGGGAAAGAAGACAAGAAAGTAACCAGAGTTCTAATAATACATTTTCCCTCTTAACATCGATAGGTCAGTCATTCAGCCCTGGAAACCCAACACCTAGTGAAATTGAGGAGAGACGGCTGATGGGAGCAACAGAAGGCACCACGGACCCACTGCCTGATAGAGAACTATGGGGATATTTACTGAGAATGGTGAGCGTATCTGCCAACAGGGAAGCAAGCAAACCAGCTAGCTAAGAGGAAGGTAATTGCTGAGTTAGTGAATATTCGACTCCCCCCGACATTGCAAAAATCCCTTGCTAACTAAGTTATAAGACTTTATGGATTCCTTGTTCTGTGGCATCTACCATTGCTGCTCACAAGAGAAATCCATTTTAGCAACCTCCCTTGGCCGACCAGCTTTGGCATGGTATGAGAAAGCACACTTAGGATTTGTACCATCTCCTGAGACCAGTTCTATGGACTTTATCAGGATGGAACTTTCTTGGTACGGAAACGAAGTTGCATATTAGATGACTGAGGTCCGCCAGCCATCTCTGCCTTCCAGACTCTCACACATAGGTTCCCTTCACAGAGGCCTTCCTGGGGGACCCTACATCCATTTGTATCCTTCACAAACATACATGCTTCCTCCTCCAAAGCTTATTTCTCTCATGTATCACCTTCTCATGGATTAAATACTCTGATCTTTTACTTTGTCTATTTCTGTCTCCTCCACTCGTTCCTCATAATGTAAGGCCATCCAGGCAGAGATTTTTTCATGTGTTTTGTTCCCTGCCTAGAACAGTTTCTTGCATATACTATATACGCTCAATAAAAATATGTTGACAACAAACTAAATCAATTAAAATTATTAACCCTCTGGAAATGAACAGTCCCCTCCCTTAAAATATGAAGTCTGTTGTCCTAACTTTACACTCTTAAATTTCATGCATGTTTTTGGAAATCTATTAAGTCCAAAAGTAGGGTACTACCAATCCTAATATTTAAAAGAAAGTGCTATGTTTCAGTGGATAGAGATAATTATTTCAAAGTCATTAAAGATTATTTTTCTTTTGTGTGTATAATAAATCACATGTCTGAGTTATTTTTGCCTAATATATAGTATTGGGGTGGTACCTTACTTGATGTAGACTACAAAGCGCTTTCCTGTATCTTCAACTTTCTCTAGTAAGTTTCCTGAAAGATACCTAAGAAAATTTCAGTATATAAACAGCAACCTGAGGAGGAGAAATGTGACTCACGAAGGTCAAGAGATTTACCAAAGATCACGCAGCTGGAAATAGACATATTTAAATCAGGAATTTGGCATCACAATTTCTGCTCACCATAAATGTTGTAGTAGAATAGTGCCAGGCATTTGCACATTATGCACTAATAACTAGATTTTATTAAATTTTCAAGATTGAAAGTGAATTCCACGAGAAAGTCTGAATAAAGACCCTAAAAGTCGTATTTACAAGAATCCGCAGCTTCTAAAGCATCCATTTTGAGCTGGAAGTCTATTTTAAGCAATATGGAGTATTTCTAATTAACTTTTATCACCTACCCAATAACTAGAAGCCTGTCCCATCAAGAAACCCTTTTAATATTTACTTTATAAAGATAGCACTGGAAAGGACCTTGGCCATTGTCTTAGTCCATTTGGACTGCTCTAAAAAAAAAAAAAATACCATAGACTCTGTGGTTTAAACCACAAATATTTATTCTCATTGTCCTGGATGCTGAGAAGTCCAAGATCAAGGCACCAGCAGATTTGGTGTCTGGTGAAAACCTGCTTCCTTGTTCATAAACAACTGTTTTTTCACTGTCCTCGCAGGGTGGAAGGGATGAGAGCTCTCTGGGGTCTCTCTTATAAGGGCACTAATCCCATGCATGAGGGCTCCACCCTCATGACTTAATCACCACTCAAAGCCCCACCTCCAAATACCATCACATGGCATATTAGGGTTTCAAGATATGAATTTGGGGGATACAAATATTCCATCCATAACAGCTATCATCTGCTGAACCCCCTTGTCTTTATTTGAGAAATCTAAGACCCTTGGAAGTTCACCTATCACAAGCAAGGTAGTGGCAAAGCCAACACTAGGGAGAAGCTCTGACTCCCAGTCCAGTGTTCTTCCAGGTACCCTCTATTCTCAAATGGCTTGCTTGGACCAATGAAAACAACCATTAAATTACCTTTAACTTTCCTTACTCCAGACTGGCTAATTCAAATCATGTTGGTATTTTACCATGTCACTTTCCCCAACATGTCACGTATGGATTTTGAAGAAGTAAAATCTCAAAAACAAAACTAGTAAGGAAGAACTGAAAGGACCAAGCCCTCTATCCCTGTCAGAAGTGACTCTTGCCTAGCCATTCAAGAGGAACAAATTTTGTCCTTGGAGCTCTGGAGAGCCAAGGCTGGCCTTGGTAATTGGAGGGATCAAGAGAAGACCCAACCCTGGGAAAGCGAGGACTGGTGCTGAGCAGTGCACTTTGTCAGCACCTGTAATCCCTTCATCACCTAGCTCAGCGCTCGATATTTATTGAACTGAATCTATATCAAATTTAAAACTGGGCGTGGGGCAAACTCTATCTGGTGTGTTAGAAGGTAAGACATCAGGTGAATTGTCAGTTTTCTTTGTTTAATTTTACCCTTTGTGCCCTTTTAAACGAATACAGTTGTTTTAAAAAATTAAATAGTATTTACCTCATAAGATTATTGCAAAAACTAAATGAAATAATTCATATAAAACAACACAACCAGGGCATAGATTTCAATAAATGCATGTGATGATGATGATGATATATATACATGCCTTCTTCTTCCCATAGACAAGGTGTCTGGGCTCAGTAATTTATTTTAATATTATAAAGGGGTAGCATGAGGCATTTTTGTGGTGATGGGACAGTTCTGTATCTTGATTGCAGTGATGGTTCATGCATTTTGTACATGTGATGAAATTGCATAGAACTACACACATATATAACTGAGTGCAAGTAAAACAGATGGAATCTAAATAAATTCTGTAGAGTGTACCAATGTCAGTTTCTTGGTTTTGACATTGTATTATAGTTAGGTAAGATGTTACCATTGGGAGAAACTGGATGAAGGTACAGAGGACCTCTCTGTACTATTTCTGCAACTTCCTGTGAATTTATAATTATTTAAAAATTAAAAGCTTTTTCAAATAACAAGTGTTGGCAAGGATGTGGAGAAAAGGGAACCCTTGTACACTGTTGGTGGGAACATAAATTGGTGCAGCCACTATGGAAAACAGTATGGAGGTTTCTCAAAACACTAAAAATAGAACTACCATATGACCCAGCAATTCCACTCCTAGGTATATATCTGAAAAAAACAAAAACACTAATTCGAAAAGATACATGCACCCTGTGTTCATAGCAGCATTATTTACAATTGCCAAGATATGGAAACAACCTAAGTGTCCATCAACAGATGAATGGATAAAGAAGATGTGGTATACACACACACACACACACACACACACACACACAGTGGAATACTACTCAGCCATAAAAAAGAACAAAATTTTACCATTTGTAGCACCATGGATGGACTTGGAGGGCATTATGCTAAGTGAAATAAGTCCGACAGAGAAAGACAAATACTGTATGATATTTTATATTTGGAATCTAAAAACTACAAAAAACTAGTGAATATAACAAAAAAGAAGTAGACTCACAGATATAGAGAACAAAGTAATGATTACCAGTGGGGGGAGGAGGGGTAATTTAGGGGTGGAGGAGTGGGAGGTACAAACTACTGGCTATAAGACATGCTCAAGGACGTGTTGTACAACATGGGGAATACAGCCAATATTTTGTAATAACTGTAAATGGAAAGTAACCTTTAAAAATTGTATTATAAACAAACAAACAAACAAATAAATAAACAGGTTTTTTAAAAAGATTCACGGTTTCCCCATATTTTTGTAACCTCTGGAAGATTTCATTAAAAATGTAGATGTTTTTATGTTTCCTCATTTATTGGAAAAATTCTTAAGAGAAAGAGTCTCACCTCTTCCTGGAGATTACTGTCATTAAAATGGAAACCATTTTTGCCTGTAAATGTGGTTCCAAGAGTTTGAGACAGATTTATGCAAATGACTGATTTGTAATGTCACTCATTTTTAAATATTTTACCTTTAAATATACATTATAGGTGTTGAAATTTAAAATATTGCTGAGCAGCTGCCAACTTTTAAAGTTATAATAAAATCAAAGTGACCATTACCTAAGAAACCAAGCACAAGCCTGCAAAACTAAATAGATTTAGAGCTCCAATATGTTCATAAGAAAAAATTACGCACTTGCCCCGTACCCCAAATAATATATTTCATCTACACATTATGAAGAATATATCTTTCTGTGCATTCAAAAAAAAGATGTAAATTATCTTTATTTGCCCCTAAAGGAAATTTTATTTTCTGTAAAAAGCTGCTTAATTTAGGATGAAAGGACTGATCTATATTTGACCACTAGGTGTCACTGTTGGTGGTTGCGTGAGCGGTAAGGAGGGGGAGGGGAAATTGAAAGCCATCTCAGAGGATTTTGGGGGGGTTGTGAGATTTTTTTTTTTCTGGAACATAAAATTCTCACATTATTGCCATTCTCCTTTTCTGTGTTCAGAGGGGTGACGTGGAAAAGAAATAGAGAGGTATGAAGATACAGCTCTTGGAGTGTTTGCATACTCAGGGGCCATCATACCACCTTAGGAGATGGGGCTATTATAATACCCAACAAAAATAGACTATTAAAGACCAGCCCATTTTAATAATTGCCTAACCACGTAGCAGGAAAACAGGAAAACGTCAATAACTTCACGTTCAGAGAGGGAGGCATTCCTCAACGATGCCTGCCTGGTGCTGAAGAAATTAGATGAATAATTATGTCACAAAGCAGAGGGTCAGCACGTGTGTGAAGGGGATTTGAGGAAGGAGCTCTCGAAACACGTCAGAAACATCATCTGTGAGGCTGCAAACAAAGCCAGTAGGAAGAGCCTTAGGAAGCTGAATGGGATTTATTTTCCAGCAACCGTCAGCCGAAGTCCAATTTAATTCTGGACTTCACTATAAGAAATGGGAAATTGTTCAAAGCCCGTGGAAAAGCAAACAATGAAAAAGAGATTTTCCTGGTGTTGTGCTTGGCAAAAGCTCCAAGGATAGCAAGATGGGGGGTGCCTGGCTGGTCTCTGGAGGGAGATCGTCCTTTTTTTCTTCTAGAACATCCCGGGCCTGCCGCCAGGCCGCAGGGTCAGGGGCCGGTTTCCGGGGACCCAGCGGCGTATCCAGCATCTGCGGCGGCTGGGCTCATTGGCAGAGACCTGCAAAGGAAGCTGCTTTGTCAGTGCTATTTCAAGCAAGCGTCTCTAGCTGGAGCTGTTATTCTTTCACTTTCCGAAGGGCGGAAAAAAAGTTTAAGAAAACCAAGGAGCTGAAGTGGAAGGTAGATTGGAGGGGAGAGCCCAAATGAGGGGTAGAAACCCCTAATGAGCGTCTAGAGGAGAATTTTTTAAAAGGGGTTCGGGGGAGAGAGAAGTTGAACCTCATGGCCCCCAACTTTTCATACTTGAAAATATTTCCTTGTTCATTTATGTTATAAACTGATGCATGAAATGATTGTTTCTGTCCTCTGCTTTACACGTTTCTCAGGGCAGTGGTAGTGGTTTATTCTGAACTACATTCACTAGAGGCAAGTTAGTGGGCTAATCATTCAATTAATGAAAAAAATGAAGAAGGTAAGAGGTAGGGAACTAATGTTGAGTGCTAACCACATGCTAGGTATTACTCTCAGTGTTTTCTTGGTATTAACTCAGTTAATCATCAAACCACCCTATGAAATAGGTACGATTTTATTCCCATGATAGATGAGGAAACTGAGGCAGAGAGGTCAGGTAGCTTGCCCAAGGTCACACAGCCTGTAAGTGGCAGTCTGCCTCTTTGGTCACTCAGCAAGGCAGCAACAAAATCAGGACCAAAACTTGGAGGTCTGACCCGCATCACCCAGTCTCTCCTTACTAGACCTTTGCCCGTTTGTGACTTGTGAAATGTTTCCACCGAAGTCAAGATACTAAACCCTGAGACCCACAAAATGTTTGCACAGTGGGACTTCTCCACTCTCTACATTCTGACGAATGTGCTACACCAAAGGATACACATGCTGGAGTAAGAGGTGCTAGCCCTTGAGTCATGCCTCTTGTGCTGACAGCTCCAAACACTACCTGAAGAAAGCCCTTGACACACCTTTTTTGACCACTTATGTTCACATGTCCATGTAATGTGTAGTCAGGGTCCACTAGCTGTATGAGACTACACACCATCCTTGCACTGTGATGTACATGAAATTGACTTCCAGAAAGGGCAAGTAATGGTACTTTTGTATGAAAACACACGTAGATGTAGAAATTGGACATGTGGCCACAGAGGGGGAAGGGGAGTGTGGGACAAATTTGGAGATTAGGATTCACATATAAACACTACCACACGTAAAATAGATAGCTAGTGGGAACATGCTATAAAGCACAGGAATCTCAACTCGGTGCTCTGTGATGACCTAGATCGGGGGAGGGAGGGAAATCCAAGAGGGAGGGGATATATGTATACATATAGCTGATTCACTTCATTGTACAGCAGAAACTAACACAGCGTTGTAAAGCAATTGTCCTCCAATAAAAAAAAAAATTTTTTTTAAAGAAAACACCTTTTCCAGAAGGTTTTTCATGCCCATGATGCATCTACACACAAAGCTTTTGCCAAAATAAGTTCAAGCCAGTTGTGCAATTACACTCAAAATAGCTGAAGCTACAAAAAACGGATTTTGGGCACTGACTCAGGGTAGGGGAAAAGACAAAGAAAACACAACTGTGCTCCCTAATAACCCTGATAGCAGCACTGATTCCAATGGATAGTCTTCTGGTTCAGCAATAGTACTGCAACTTGTCATTAATGGATGCGAGGAGGCCAGTTTCCTTAGTTGGAATGGAGCCACAACTATTAGTAGATGACTCCCCCCCACCCAAATAAACAAAATCAAACAGGAACAGCAGTCCCAGGTAATAAACCCAAAGGAAGCATTTGCTCTGGATATAAAAAACGAATATCAGAGCACAGTCAAAAGATTTTGTGGAGTTTCTTCTTGTATTACTTTTAGGACAGACTCTAAGCCTGAACAATGAGATCATCTGTCAGATTTTTCATTCCTGTTGTGCTTCTAATGAGCCAGGGTCACGTCACTGCCAATGATTTGCCCAGGAAGCTAGTTACACAACCAGAATTAAAGGGGTTTTAGGATTAAACCATCTTCAATTCAAGTGGCCAAAGAAACTTCATTTTCAAAATCCCCCCTAAGTTCTGATTGATTTTTGGAAAATGTTTTCTCTTTTACTTTGCCACTTACATATCCAGATACCAATTATACATTATTACCAGGGAAACTACCATGGATAAGGAAAAATAAAAAAGTAAAACACAGATGTTTATTAAGGGAATTGCACTCGAATGCCAAAGTTTCATAAAAATTAATTCTTCCATATTTATGAAACCTAACTACAACAGGCAACCAACTGTCAATCTATTGGAAGTATTTTTTCGTTAATGACTGCTTTTTATATTCATATTTTCAACAAATATTGTTGGACTCTGATATGGACTGAATTGTGCCCCTCCCCTAAAATTCATACATTGAAGACCTAATCCCCAATATAACTGTATCTGGAGATAGGTCTTTTAGGAGGTAAAGTTAAATGAGGTCCTAATAGGGCCCTAATAGGATAAGATTGGTGGCCTTAGAAGACCTCCCTCTACCTCTCCACACATACTTCGAGGAAAAATCATGTGAAGACACAACGAGAAGGCGGCCTTCTGCAAGCCAGGAAGAGATCCTCACCAGAAATGGACGCTGATCTGGAACTTCTAGCCTCCAGAATTGTGAGAGCTAAATTTCCATTGTTTAAACCATCCAGTCTATGGTAATTTGTTATGGGATCCTGAGCTAACACGAGCTCCTGCTCTGTGTCAAAGATATTACTGGGTATCGGTCTACACTGGTGTTCAGCTCAGATGTGGTCCCTGCCCTGTTGAAGCTTATGGTCTAGTTGGGGTGACAGACATTTCAATTAAATATAAAAATTAATCATCAAAATAAGTGTAGAATTATTAATTATAACAAGTGAAATTAAAAAGTTAATGGATAATTTGAATGAGTGTGAGAGGAATTCAATTTATTCTGGGAAGCCAAGGAAATGACATTTAATCTGAGCCTTAGAAATGAGCAAAAATTTAGCCAGATGATGAAAAGAAAGCTCTGGACAGAGAAAACTGTACATGCAAATGCCCTGAAGCAGAAAAGAGGATGCTGATGTTTAAAGAACTGAAAGAAGTAAATGAAATTTGAGCATGGTTATCAAAGGGAGAGGGACCACAATATAATTCGCTGGAGCGTCTGTGTAGAGAATAAATGAGGGGGGAGGTGGAGAGTTGATGCAGAGAGACCAGCTAGGAGGCTGTCACCATAGACAGGGGACAAGAAGGCGATGGCTTCAACTAGGGTGGTGCCTGTGAAGGTAGAAAGAAGTAAAAAGACTCTAGGTGTACTTTGTAGGTAGAAACAAAATGACTTGGTGATTCAATAAATGAGGAGGGAGGTGCTTACAGAGAACATTGTGCTAAGGATAACTCTATGGTTCAAGGCACGAACAACTAGTGCCCAGATGTGTTGTTTCCAGAAATGGGAAAGACTAGCAAAGGAGCAGAGCTGGGAGTTGGGAGACACTGTTTGGAATTGCCCTTGCATGTTGTTTCTGTCTAGGAGACTTATCGTGAGACTGACCCTGAGACTGTTCTCTGAGGTGAGACTTTGGATGTATCATAAGCATCAAATTCAGTAGGTGACGAGGATAAGTGACAGAACCACCGAGACCAGTTCGGTTCTAGTCAGACTCCTTGGATGTAGATTAGTGCAGGCTTGGGTTGAGCTCCTGCAAATCTGCTTCCAGGGCCAGCAATATCTGTTGCTGGGCAGGTGTCAGGGGAGTCTCAGGAAAGGAGAGCTGGTGAACTTGTCCAAACGTCCCCTCCCCCGCCAGAGCAGGGCTGAATCACAAAGGAACTGAGGAAATTCTCTAACCTGAGCCATTATGTGACTCAAGAAACGAGGGCAAGGGGGCTTCGAGAGTGGATTATGCCGCCCTTGTTCCTTTCCCCCACAGACAGGGGGCCACCACCACTGTGGTCTGTTAGACATAGGGCTTAGGAACTCCTTTGCCAAAAGCCTTGAAGAGGCGAGACCCTTCCTTGGTCTTCTAAATGGTCTAGTATTAAACAATAAGATTCAGACTTGAGAGATGTACAGTTTTATTGACTCTTATACTTATCCCACCAGCAAAGGACAGTGTTGGTTTCCTTTGCAACTTCCATTCTTTCCTCCCCTCCATAGTAGTGGAACCTCAGTTCTTAGTGAGAGATAATGGAAGTCTGGACTAGCACTGTAGTGGTAGAGGTAAAGAAATACAGTGAGCAAGAGAGCTGCCTGAGAGGTAAAACCAGCAGGAGTTAGTGGTTGATGGATATAAGGGATGCGGAAGGGAGAGGGCTCCAGCATAACCCCAAGGTGTCTGACTTGCAAAAGAGAATAAATAATGATGCTATTTCCAGAGAGGAGAGAGAGAAGAGAGAAAAAAGACGAGGTTTGGGAGGGGAGGTCATGAGCTCCATTTTGGATATGTTGACACCCATGAAGAGAGCTGAAGGAGGCAGCTGGATATGCAAGTCTGGAGCTGAAAAGAGGAATCTGGACTGGAAATATAAATTTGTTAGTCATCTGAATATAGAAAAGAAAGATCACCTGGGGGAAATTACTGAGGGAAAAGTAAGGGGGCCTCGTGAACACCAATATTTCTTGATCAGGTAGAAAAGGATGAGCCTGCGAAAGAGGCTGTATAGAAAAGGTAAAAGATGAATAAAACTAGGAGAGTGTGGCATCATGGAAACCACAGGAAGAAAGTATTTCAGGTAGGAGGGGCTGGCTCATGGCATAAAATACTTCTGAGAGTCTAGGTTAAATGTGGACTGAACAATACCCTGTAAATTTAGCCATATGGAGGCCACTGGTGACTTTGGGGAGAACTCTCTCCAAAGATGAGAGAAGCCAAATTAGACTGAGTGGAAGAGTGACTGGCATGTGAGAAATGGAGCCAGCAAGTATGGTCCACTCCTCATTTCCTTGTGAGCTACTCCCCACCAGGTCACTTTTATTCATTAGTAATGGTCAGCAGCTCCCCTCACTACAGTCTTTTCTATAGAGAGCACTATTACCATCAAGAGTAACACTACTCAGGGCACTAATGTAGGTTCTTCATTGTCTTTTTTTTTTAACATTAATTTTTGTTCACTCTTTTATTTATTTATTTGGTTACACCAGGTCTTAGTTGCGGCAGGCAGGCTCCTTAGTTGCATCTCGCAGGCTCCTTAGTTGCAGCACACGGGCTCCTTAGTTGTGGCATGCGAACTCTTAGTTGTGGCATGCATGTGGGACCTAGTTCCCTGACCAGGGATCGAACCCAGTCCCCCTGCATTGGGAGCACGGAGTCTTAACCACTGTGCCACCAGGGACGTCCCCTTCATTGTCTTTTGAAGATGATGTTCACCTTTGATGGGAGAAGAGTCTGAATGGCTTTGATGCCAATGATGATAAATGTAGACGTTGATTTATCCACCCTCTTTCACTCAATCCCTTTTGTAAGAAGGTTGAACACAGGTAGGAGTGAAGTCCATGGCCATGGAAGTGACTAAAGCTTCAGCTGGGATTTGCTGTCTGACCCTCTTTGTTCTCCTATCTGCGTCCAGGTAACCCACGGAAATCTCCTGTTGTGAGCAGCAAGTGAATAAGGAATCAGATCACAGGATGCCCGTTCTGTGGGCCATCCGTTATAAGGGGACAGGGAAAAGCAAATGTGTCCACTAAGGACAGATGAAGGAAGCATTATTTCACCCAAGGCCAGAAATATTAATCTATTCATAGTATAGATGCAAGTTCAGGCTCAGTGGGAAAAGGAGTATTAAAAGATGAGGGCAGTTAACTGGAGAATGGAATGTACCTACCAAGGGGAAAGTTCTCAAAAAATGGTTTTAAAGTGAGAATTCTGTAGCTTGGCACAGATTAGAAAGGATATTTATAGCCAAGGGGAGTGGAATACTTGGAAGTGGCTTAGACATCGGAGGGACAGAAACAAACAAAGAATGAGGAGTCGATTCTAGCTCCAGCGTTTCTATAGGTCCACGATATCTGATCGGCAATCCCAAATTTGAAAAAGCTCTGAAAATTGAGCTAACTCGTTTGGCAGTTAATTCTAACTTGACCTGAATACATTTGGCTGCAAAACCTGATCTGAAAATATGTGAAAATATTCACAATTATTTCACTTCAAGGTGAATAGTCATACATTTCACTGCAGAAATGTTCATGATTACTGAGGGCCGCCTGGACTCCACTGGAGTGTTAAGAATTATCAAGCAGACAGCGCTGAGTTATCTTTCTGAAATATGGAAAATTCTGAACTCTGAAACACATCTGGCCCCAGGGATCTGGGTAAAGCCTTGTGGGCCTGTAGTGGGAGGGACCAAGAGGACTGTACTCCTGACAGCGTGAGGACCATAAACACAGAACAGATGCAGAGCCACACCCCAGCCTGAGCAGGACATCCACTTTCGTGGAGCATATGTGGAGCCTGCAGTCACAGCGTGGGGCTGTGAATCAGCCTGGGGCTGGACCAGGCTCCGTGTTCTTGTAAGAGGGAGGTCTAAAGGGCCCTGATGGTTTCTAGTCAGGAAACCCGTGTTTTTTGAGAGCCTGCTGCATGCCAGACACAACTTATTACCTCATTTTCTTCCTCACGCCAGCCCTCAGAAGGGAAAATAAGGATCAGAGAGTAAGATCACAGAGTAAATGGCACAGTTTGGGATCATACCCGGTCGGTGTGACTCTAAAGCACATACATTGCCCATTACGCCATGCAGATCTCTTGCTGAACATAAGTCAGTGGGCTGTGGGCTAGAGAGAGCAATTATAGCTAATTCTTATGGAATGTATTCTACATGCAAGCAGCTTGTTTAATTCTCAAAACAATCAAGCTGGATTGGTGTACTATGACCCCATTTTTTAGAAGAAGGAAATGAGACTTAGAGAGGAGAAGTAACTCGTCCAAGGTCTTACAAACTTAATAAGTGGTGGAGCTGGATTTCAAACCAACATCTAGCTATCCACAGAGCTGGCCCTGCTCCCCTGTATGCTGTGGGTCCTCCTGAACATAGATTGCTGGTGCCAGTGGCCGAATATTTACACACACACACACACACACACACACACACACTTTTTTTAATAGCCATGTGATTACCGAGAGTTAAGTGTCAGTTGCCTTCTGGGATCCCTCTGATGGTGAAAGGATAAAGGTCATAGTGATGGCCACAGAAACCTGGTTATTATCAGGAGATAACATTTCCTGTCACTTTAAATGAGTCAGAGACCTCCAGACCCTCCAGCTCATCTCCCATTACACAGGAGAACAGCTTCAACATCAAAAGAGAACGAGATGTGGGCAAAGGAGGGGGAGAAGTGCTTTTCTTCAGCTGTTGATGGTTGGTCAAGTGAGTCTAATGGCTTATTAATAAGAAGAAATTAATTGTGTGGCCAGCCCAGTAGTTCTAAGAAACGAAATCCCAAAGCTGATACATGAAGGGCATCAGGGATTGAATAACTGTTAAAAAGCAGTTTCTGGCACTTCTTTGCATCAATAAAGATGTAAAGAACAAAAGGATAGTGTGCAACTACTGCACGATCAATAGGCAGTTGAAATACAAAAGCCGAAAAAGCCAAGAAGCGTGGAACCTGGTAAAACATCAATATTTGCGTTCCAGAGAGAAAATCAGAATCATGGAGACACAGAGTTGGAAGAAACTTCAAGAGGCCATCCTGTCCCACAGCTTAAATTCTCCTTGGCTGGCGATAGCTAGTCTCTTATTTAAAACATCCAGGAATTACAACAGACTGTATTCCAGGGAAATGGGAGAATGTGCATTTACTTATTGTGGACACTGGACAGCTGGCGCACCGAGAGCAGTAAATCAGAGTCCAAAACAATGAAATACAAGGAATTTCTGGACTCATCAGACCTCCTCTGATGAACAAGCCTGACATCTGCCTGCATTCCAACAGAAATCGTGTGAAATCAAAATTTCAGCTAAAAGAGGTCTGGGTCCTGCGATGGGAATTCTTATCATTCTAAAGCCAGAAATCATAAGTTTCAGCCACGTAAATGAAGGGATGCAGAGGTCACTGACCAGGGGAAGTCCCTGGTCAGTGTGACAACCTGTGCTACTTGGCAAAAAATAATATCCACATGGAAGGGATGTTCATAGTTTGTAATCATAAGCTAAGAGAATTCTAATGCCAGACTGAAATTAGAACACATACACGCATACCCATTCACACACAATTGGAGACTCCAGGAACGTGAGAGACATAGGATAATAGCATTTGTACAACAACGCCAATTTCTTAGTTAAGCCAAAAATGTGTAAGATTTCCATTTTAAGTGAAGTTACACCAGCAATGTACCTGCAACCTAAATGTCCTCAGTTCCTATTAATTAGGGTAAAGGAACATGTTTGGAATGTTTTGACATCTTTGAACCCCATGGGAACAGTAGGCAAAATAATGGAACAGATTTAATGATCTCTGTATCATGCAAAGCTGGTTGCCTAGAAACATACCCCAAAGATTAGTAGATGCTGCTTTTGTCCATACTCTGTATTTCCAAGCCTTTTTCACTTGTCCTTTTAATCAAAGAGAAGATATGTACAATTTATATCTGTTCAGACATTGCTTCATTTCTGGGTGCTTTTTAGGGAAATGCCAAAGAACTCAGGGAACCTAGGGAATTGTTTCATTGGTTGTCAGAGTGTTTCTGAGAGTTTAAATACATTTGGCGGTAAGTATTTCCATATCAATGCTGTAACTGATGAAATAGAATCAAAGAATCAGGGGTGAGACTTACATTTGTAACAGTGATATCTTTTTTTCAGTCTAAGAGACTATCTTGGTAAGAACAATCCCCTTTAAGGGACTTGAAGCTGCCAAGCAAAGGCCATTTGTAATGAGACTTTTCCTTTAGTTACAAGATGGTCTTCTAAATTAGTCAAATCCCATAGGTCTTAAATATAAAACTGATGGACGCAACCTAATTTTAAGATGGCAATGCACCATGCTATGTTTGCAATGTGTGCAACTGATGGGGTTTTAGCCCTCTTCCTTAAGAGGGTTTGATGGCTATTTTTGCCTAGGCAGCCTAGCCCCTGAAAAGACTGACCTCTCTTTATAAGTCAGGACTATACGCGGCTGATTCCATAAAAGAGGAACTGGTGGCTATCTCTGGGATGGCAGGAGACAAAAGCAGTACATCCACTGCCCATGTTGCTACTGTCACACCTTCTGAGATCCAAAGTGCTCTTCCATCCTAGACTATAAAAGGAAAGGCCTGGTTTCTCTGGGGACACCCATGCAGTGGGTATAACTCATCAAGATTCACAGTCCTCTGCCTAGATGGTGAGAAATCCTTCACATTTCTCTTTGAATATGAATTCTCCACTTTGTCCACTGGGCCATGGAAAGGAAGGGTGTGGCATTAAAACTTGCTTTGAGCTTTATCATTTCTGTGAGTCTGTGGCTTGGGGTAAAGAGGAGGAAAACCTGTTTCAGATTCTAAATCTGGAACTAGAAAGTTAATCCTTGATTAGACATGGTAAGATCAGTAACAGTTAGAAACCATACCTAGAATCTTACTAAATTATAAGGTCTTATGAACCATTGTGTCTCTTAAGAGGAAAGGAATGACAGGCCTACTCAACTCCATTCGGCTTCTTGAGAAGGATCGAAAAGAATACAAATACTCTAAGATATTTCGGTAGGGTTGTTTTCCCCCTCTCTGTTGCTTTTTTTGTTTGGTGTTTATGTGAAATTCCAGGGAAGAGTCACTATCAATGAATATACGTTGAGTGTCAAAGATGTACTAAGGGGATTTTGAAGTACAGAAACCTGATACTGTAAACCAGAAGATTAACGCAGGCACATACTTTACTGTATGTAGGCTCTGATGTTTTTATGCATTGACCCCATCCCATAAATCAAGTAAATAAACAAATATAGTTAGCGGTAGCTCATGTATACCTGTGGATTATCTAGACAACTGCAAGTGGGAATGAAATTTTTTTTCATATTTCACCAAACTTGCTAATTTTATGATGTGGAATGCCTAGTTTTTCTGAGGCTTTAAATGTTAAAAGTCCCAAATGAACAAAGAATAAATTAATTGATGAGCTAGGAAAAAAAGTTTATGAAATTAAAGTACTAAATATGCTCTTTGCCACATGTATTATATAATGTAATATCGTGTTCATCACCAGTGAACCCTCTGAAGTCATTGCCATGTGCATGCTAGATTGGAGAAAGAGTTGAAACCTTGCACAATGGTGATTTTTTTCCCTTTGAGTCACAGAATGGAAATAACATAAGCCCCCTCTGATTTTTGAAAGTATAAGCTGAATTACTAAAAAGATGAGGAACCCTTCATTGCATCAGGCTTTAGAGTTAGAACAGAAAAATGAGCAACTAGAAAAACAGCAACAGGAAAGTTTATGAGACTATAAACTGAAACTATAATCTTAAAAAAGAAAAAGAGATGAATCAAACACACGGGTTATCAGGCAATGTCCACATGCAGTGGACCTCTGGTGTTCTGGCCTGCCCAAAATCTCCTTTCCCTTTTTCTGATAACCATACCTTTAATTTCTGGGAGGAAACCATCTTCCGCTAATCTCAGGGCACCTGAGATTGGCATACTGCCACTACTGAAGTAGATGTGTAATCCAAGCATTTACCATGAACGTATTCCCTCCCCCTGGCAACAATGATTGGCTCAAGGATAGGCACATGACTCTATTTTGACCAGTCATAACCAGGCCCAGAAGTCTTTGCTGAGTTGAACATGAACCCAGGAGGACATAAGTCTGAAGTTGCTGGGGGGCATCAAAAGAAAAGAATCCATCTAAGGGTGAGGCCAACAAACGGGAAAGTAAGTAAGAGTGAGACTGAGTCCAAATACATTGGAACTCCAGGATCCAGACATGCCTAAAACGTGCCTAGATGATGATGATTATATGATTTCCTGAATTATTTTTTTAACCTAAGTCAGCTTAGAGGTGGGTTTTCTTTTCCTTGTAACTGAGACAGTCCTGACTGATACACTCCAAAATAATCAACACGCACTGTAGTAAGCCAGTGAATATAAAGTCTGACTCTGTTGTTTTGGCAGATGTCATAGAAGAGCTCTCATCTGTGCCCCAGATGAACTAAGACTCTTCACTTGCTAAGTCCATGTGCCAAACAGAGTCAGCTGCAGGTACAAAGGTACCATGAAGGATTATAATGCTCATATTGGGGAAGAACCATTTCCAGGCTAAGGTGATTTGACTCAGTTAAGAAACTGAAGTCCAAATTGACACAGGTAATCTCTGATGTATCCACTGCCAACAGCAAATGCAGAAAAGAGAAGACAGGAATGGAGACCAGCTGGTGGACATGTTTTGGATTTTCAGAGCATCAGAGCAGTCTGAGATGAGGGAACACAATGGATCATAGAGGTTCCATGTCAGCCGACCAAGCACAACCTTCCAGGAAGCTTCTGATAGGCAGGCTTCCCTGGGTTGCTTCCACCGTTCCTTCAAGCGTCCTCTGACCTCTGTCTGATATGATTGACAAATGTCCAGAATTTTAAAGTGGAAGCGAAGCAGAGAGAAGGAACTCCTCTCTTTTGATCAATTGGGTACAGTTTTATAACAACATATTAAGAAAGAACTGCTTTGTAAAATAAAAATATAAGCCAAAGTTCTGTGTAAGAGGAAATGGAGACAAGGATAAGTGCATCAAAGGGTGACCTGTGCAAAGAATCTAAAACCTAATTATTAAATGTTGACATTCTCAAAAGAAAACAGAAAAGGAGAACGCGGAACAGAAGAAAGATAAAGAGAAAGATTTTTAACGCAGTTGAGAGAATTCAAGTCTCAAGAACATGATCTACGATAATGATAAAAAGAGAAGTGTCAATAAAGGCTTAAAAATCCAGACAGATTCAGGAGATATCCGTGGATTCCACATTTCCTGTGTGATTGTGAGAACCAGATCTTCCCCAGGGAACCACTTACCCATCCATTTCCTTTACCCCATCTAGAAAAAGCATAGACTTCAAGCCAGATTAGGAGCTTCTTAAGGTCAGAAGAGATTTCTTTTTCTTTTTTTAATCCCAAAGCTTTCCATTATGGCTGTCAAATACTGTTGAATTGATTGATTCATTAATTCCAAATGGAAGTGACAATGGCAGTCTGAACCAACCCGTAATTTTTTTTTTTTTTTTTGCGGTATGCGGGCCTCTCCCTTTGCGGAGCACAGGCTCCGGACGCGCAGGCTCAGCGGCATGGTTCATGGGCCCAGCCACTCCGCGGCATGTGGGATCTTCCCGGACCGGGGCACGAACCCGCGTCTCCTGCATCGGCAGGCGGACTCCCTACCACTGCGCCACCAGGGAAGCTCCCAACCCGTAATTTTACTGATGAGAAACTAAGGGTCAGAAAGGTGAGGAGTTTAGCTCAAAGTCACAGGGGATACAAGAGTTCAGTATTCCCAAGCTGAGGGAAAAAAATGTTCATATGCCTAAAAACGTATCGTGGATGGTAGTGACTCTCCTGATGAATTAGAAGAATGTTTGGAAGAGGGTGATATCTCACTAATTGTAGGGAAGAGAAGATTCCTTCCTGTCTTGTTTTGCCCTAAGACAATTCAAGCAAGGACAGCAGTGAACTCAGGAACAGAGAACAGAGCGGGTGGGAATAAAAGAGTCTTCTGTGAAAAGTTTATCTGGACTCACTGTTTTGTCAGAAGCATCTATACATCAGCCTACTGGTAAGCCAGTGGTGTCTTGTTAGTGCCTTTACCTTGTAGACCCTGGGTTAGGGGCAGAGGAGGAAGTCAGGGAGACAGATGACAATCCAGGAGAGAGGGAAACCTCACTCAGATGCACTGGTTTAATTCCACACATCTCATTTCATGGAAATTGTTAGACCTGGACTAACTCTGCCTTCAACATTATCTAACTGTGCAGCCCTCTGTAGATCTCAGTTGCCTCGTCAGCAACTGAGGGGTGTGGACTGAATGATCACTGAGATCCCTTCTGGCCCTAACACGACCAAATTCTGAGTGCCGTGAGGATGTGCACAGAGGCCTAATTAAATTCAGTTGAGGTTAATCTGCAATTGTCCTCCCTGACTTCCTGTTCTGGCTTTCACTGACAAATGAATGTAAACCTGAAATTCGTTTTGTTTCCAGAATGCTGAAATTATTCAAATTTTAATCAGCTTTTAACAAGAATGGGTAAGAAAGAAAATTAGGACAATTAAGAAATAATGAAGCCACTATAAAAACAGTAATGATTTAAAAGCAGGTAAGGGAATACTCTTATTGGAAATGTCGAATACCTGCAAATGAGCAGTTAGATGACAAGCACACGATGGGAATAAGGGATTTCACTAATGCAGAAACAGAACCACTTATAATAATTTCTTCCCAAAATTTAAAGTTTAAAGCAAGTGTCCTGATTTTTACTGGAAATGTATATTCTCCTGAAAATTGACCACCCTGCAGAATGTTGGATACTATCTCTGAAGATGTTATCAGTGCTTTGCTCAAATGTATTCTCTTTTCAAAGATAGCAACTTCCTAGAGTTTTTCTTGTAAATCAAAACATACTTTTGAAAACTACTAGAACCAGAATTGCTCTCGTAAAAATAATAATAATAAATAAGTCAGGGTGTGTTGCTAGCAGGTGTAACAAATCTCAGGTGCTTGCTCACCCTGGGCCCATGTGAACATCCCTGCCTGGGAAGTGCTCCTGGGGCCACCTCTTCTATGCAGTGAGTCAAGGGTCCAGGCCCCTTCCTTCACGAGGATCCTCCATCTTCTAGGCTCGCAGAGAATCTCACTGTCAGCCCCAAGGACAGTGAGGGGGAGAGCTTGGAAGGTTGACAGAAGGCTTTATGGCCAGGCCTGGTGGTAGCCAATGTAGCTTCTGCCCACATTCCATCAGCCAGAACTCTGTCTCGGGGTTTCACTTAGCTCTCATGGGGTGGGAAGAATAGCTCAGCTATGTGCTCAGGAAGGAGAGGAGAACTGGAGACTGGGGAACACTGGCTGTCCTAAGGGGAGATCTCGGAGCTGTGGGGTGGCTGCCAGATGGAACCCAAAGAAAAAGTCTCACCAGGGCCAGGGGTTCTGGAAAAATTTTACCGCTTGACAAAAAGAAATGCACAAGAAGAAACTTTCCCTCTTGTCCTGCTGCTGTTGTGCTGGGACATGATAGCTGGAGCTGGAGCAGCCACCTTGTAACTATGAGAGGACATACCCTAGGAACAAAGCTAACACACTGAGAATGGCAGAGCAAAAGAAAGAGGCTGGGGACTTGATGACATCAATCAATTGCTGAATTTATTAACTTTACAATTGTCCTACTCCCACCTTCTCTTTTGATCTCAAGTTATTATTGAGATGAATTATCTTATTGTTTAGGCTGCTTTTACCTAAATGGAGGAGGTTGAGCGTTGACAAGGGCCTAAGGGCAACAGAACTGAGACAGACAAAGAAGAGTAGGGGGCTTCCCTGGTGGCGCTGTGGTTGAGAGTCTGCCTGCCGATGCAGGGGACGCGGGTTTGTGCCCCGGTCCAGGAAGATCCCATGTGCTGCGGAGCGGCTGGGCCCGTGAGCCGTGGACGCTGAGCCTGCGTGTCCGGAACCTGTGCTCCGCAACGGGAGAGGCCACAGCAGTGAGAGGCCCACGTACTGCAAAAAAATAAATAAATAAATAAATATAGAAGAGTAGGGAAGAGTTTTCTATAACTACATACTGGTAATAATATCTACAATTTACTGAGCATCTACTACATGTAAAGGAAGGGACTTCATTTACAATCTCATTTTTTAAATTTATTTGTTTTTAACATCTTTATTGGAGTATAATTGCTTTTCAATGGTGTGTTAGTTTCTGCTGTATAACAAAGTGAATTAGCTATGCATATACATATATCCCCTCTAACCTTCACAACAATCCGGAAATAGACAGTTTTATGCTAACTTTACGCTCATGGGAAATTTACAAAAGAGAAAACTTGATAAAATGAGAAAAAGAGTTAAGTGACTTGTCACAAGCCACCACCTATTATGCAGCAGCACCCAGCTTCTGTGCATATGCAGATATTACACTACAGCTACGAACTTTAGACCTAGCAAATGTAGCAGGCAAATTCTTAGAAACTGAAACAATGTTTTCAACACAGGAATCAAGCCTAAAGATATAAAGTAGGTGAACAACACTTAATGGAGTTATTGTGACATGTCACCAAGAATTGAGAAAATCTGTGTCTTTGCTTTCCTTCAGGATGCCAAATCCTCCTAGCATCTTCTTTGCCATTTATCTGCTGCCAAAGTGAAAAAATAACCAACTAGTTCTATTCAGTCGGGGGCCAAGCACAGTAGGGGATGGTTTGGAACTCTTTTTGGCAGTCCAGCATCCATTCCTCTTTCTTTTGTTGGCAGTCCCCTGTTATTCTTAAGGGAAACTACATACTCAGCCTCCTGCATGGTCTGGTGGGGCCATATATTGAAGTATAGTTGATTTACAGTGCTATGTTAGTTTCAGGTGTACATCAAAGTAATTCGGTTATACATATTATATATATATATATATATATATATATATATATACACACATACATACATATATATTGTTTTTCAGATTCTTTTCCATTATAGGTTATTATAAGATATTGAATATAGTTTCCTGTGCTATACAGTAGGTCCTTATTGTTTATCTACTTTATATATAGTAGTGTGTATCTGTTAATGCCACACGTGCCAAAGCCTCTGACCCTTAAAGAGGGTGATTAGGTGGACAGTGAGAGAATAGAAAAACCAGGAATGGTTCCAGAGGAAACCTCGGTGTCCCTCTGCTAAGAATTGTAAGACCAGGAGTGGCTAATTAGGCCTGGTAGGCAATTATTCTTACTACATATAGAATCGGGATATGACTAGAGCAGGAAGGAATCCTCGGCACACTGCTGCCTGTTCTTTTCCCAACTTCTTTCAGTTCTCTCCTAATCTCTCTCAGTCTGTCTCTCTGTCTCCTTACACCACACACACACACACACACACACACACACACACACACACACACACTCACACAGAGGCTGTGAGAGCTGAGACACATACAGACATAAAACAAATGGAACTGAAAGAAATCCAACACCACAACCCCTGGTAACGATAATGATGAAGAAAAGCTGCTGCCAGATGCATCTTGTGATGACGCCAATGATCTAATTCTCTTATTATCAAAAGATGCAGGGAAAGGCAGCCTTGACAGAAAGCTTTGAAAAATCAAAAGAGTGCAGCATCACTGGAACTGTTATCTGATTTATGCCTTTTCAAAAACCAGGCTTGTGTCATATGCTGATAATAGACTCTAGCCATCAAAACGTTATTTTATCCAGTATCTTGATTTTAAAGAATTGTGGAAACTAGCAAATGGAACTGGGCTATTTATACAATGTTTGAAACTATGTTAGCCCACTAGGGGAAAACGACAGCACACACACAACAAAAATCAAAACCCAAACTAGATAATAATATAACGAAAAGCAATAGCCTTGATGCTATAAATGGTCAACGACGTGGAATGTAATTTTCAAATTAGAATGGACATTTTTCTTTCATAATTTCATAATGAAAGTATGAACGAGTGATCAGTTGGTGTATGGGTGCCCACCAGATGAGACCCTCACCCACAAAGGCTTGGGCACTGCCAGATTTCAAAGCCAGCACTGCCAGCAGATGGAGACTTGTGCTAAAGAAGAATCGACATCAGGAAACAACCTCATCTGTTAAGTTACGAGGGTCTCCTTGGAGCAGACATAACACACAAAAAAATTTTTCTTAAGTTTTTTAAAAAGTTTAAGTAACTGAACATAAAAACTCCCCAGAAGCATGACCTAATCATTTCATATTTCATGCAACTTAGAGAATACATCTTTTCCCTTAAATGACTAGACATTAATCAAATGGACCTCCACACTTGAGAGGATAAATGCCAAGCAAAGAAAAGGAAGGCTTCTGTATATTTACCTTAACTTTTAAAGCACAGACATTAGAAACGAATGAGGTTTTTGACCATTTATCATACAGAGAGACCAATTGTCTCACAGAAATTTTTATGTCAAACCACACCTGGCCATACATGTTTGTCTCTTGATTCATGAGCTCTAAATATCACATTGCAACATTGTTGGGCTTCAGCCAAAAGCAATGTTTAAAACTCCTTCTCTGCAGTCTTAAATTAGCTGCAATACTGGAAGGAAAAATCTGCCTTGATGATCCAAAACTAAAGATAACCTAAGTGTTATTTATTCAGTGTTTCAAACATATTATTTAATGGGGCTGGGGCAGTATATTGACCTCCCTAATGAGGTTTGACTAAAGCCAATATTAAAATTAATGTGCCCTCCCTGAGCACCCAGTGACAGAGTGTGAGAGGAACTGTCTCGGAAGGGTCTGTGTGGCAGGGAGAAATCAGCCTGGCAGTAAAAAATGGCCTTGGACAATCCATATGCAGATGATCAAGAACTGTCTTCATCGCTCTTAGGGATTCCAGGAACCAACTTTTCAGACCAGGCTCAGTGTTCAATGATTAGAATATATTGATAGAAAATATTGACTACAGTGGTTATAGCTTATGGAAACACAAGAAGAGAATATAAAAGCTCTTGAAAGTGGCTTTAGTTGGCAAGACCAGTACTGCATACATCAGAATGCCATGGTCATTGAAAACCACTGCAGGGTAGTATTTTTTTTTTTTTCGGTACGCGGGCCTCTCACTGTCGTGGCCTCTCCCGTTGCGGAGCACAGGCTCCGGACGCGCAGGCTCAGTGGCCATGGCTCACGGGCCCAGCCGCTCTGTAGCATGTGGGATCTTCCCGGACCGGGGCACGAACCCATATCCCCTGCATCGGCAGGTGGACTCTCAACCACTGCGCCACAAGGGCAGCCCTGCAGGGTAGTACTAATGCTTAGGCCTGGCCAGTCCTACAGCACGTCTACACCCTCTTCTAGAGCTTGTATATATTACAGCTTCACATGCATTTTTAAGCAGTTATCAAGATGCTCACTTGCTAACTGGTCTCTTCAAATAGTCCTGAGTCTCATTCCCAGGCATCAGAGAACATGTCACCCCTCACCCCGACTGCACAGCCAGTCCAGGCCAATGGTAACATAGGTGAATGTTGTCATCTTCATCTTTCAGCTGCCCCATTTTGTCCCCCTCACTCCCCTCCTCTCCCTGAATCTCCAGGCTCAAATGATTCATCATAGCTTATAGCACGATGTCTCCTAGAGCTCCAAGGTAGATTTCAGAGTATGGCCTTTAGGAAAGCTTGCCCGCTCACTTCATAGCTGTGTGACTTTGGATGAGTTATTTTACCTTTCTCATAGTTTCTCCACTGGAAAACAAAAATTGGGGATAAGGAATGAAATTATATTCAAGAAGTTCTTAGTACCCAGAAGTACTTCTTTGTAATAGAAAGGCTGTAAGTGGAACAGGTTTCTCATTATTCTAAGTCCGGAGATTCTAAAACGGGATGCTGGTTTGTTTAATATAGTCCATCTGGATATTTCAAACTCCAAAGGGAATCTGAAAGACCAAATTACTCAATTCATCCTCTGAGTAACCATAATTACACTGGCTGCCTATGCCACTGTGTCCCAGACAGGGTAATTCCTATCTCAGGTCCACTTTGGTGAAATCCTCAGCCGTGTTCTCTGAGCAGATGATTCTAGATGCTTTCCTTCTTGTTGTGTTTGAATTTTCAGCCCACGTGGACAAGACAAGCAGGTCAGGGAGCAAGGAACAAGGCAAGCAAAGGACAAGGACTGACTTTCTGGCGAACTTGCCCAACTTCCATTTCAAGTTTAGGATACCAAAATAGTTCTTCAAGTATGCTTGCAAATAGTGGCACTGCCCTTGAATATGTTCCCTTGGCTCCTGTCTGAGTCGGTGTAATGAATCTGCATTTTATAAGAGCTGAGCCTGGTCCAAATGGAGCCATGTAACGGTTAGAAATATTAATGGACTGTATCATCCCACACTTGACTATAAACTTCTAATTGTGTGAAGCTCAGTGTGGTGTCTAGAGCTAAATCGGAGTCTGCTTCCGTCGCTAATAACCACTGATATTGTTCATTATTTTTCTAATGCCAACCCTAGGTACATCAGCGCTGGGCAGATCCCTGAGGAAAACAGCAACTTCTGCTGTAGGTACTTGAGAGCAGTCATTATCACCATTGCCAAATAATTCATCAGTCAGTGCTTACCAAGCTGCCACCGAGAACAGGGACCAGCACGGAGCCCTGCTGAGCAAGGGGCGGCTGGAGGAGTCTGCAAAGACTGAGCAGTTGCAAACAGGAGCCAAGAGATCTCTTTCCAGGTTGGGACTGTGTGACCTCAGGCAACTCACTTACCCCTTTTAGCCGTAAACTGGGAAAGACAGGCCACCTACCGGAGGAACAAGGGACACAATGTGTATGAACGCGCTTTGAAAAACATTAAGCTTGACATAAAAGAAAGCATTCATCGTGACCTATGATAGAAAATACAGATCCTGTAGCACTAAGAACAAATCAGGTTAATGGGGGTGTATTTGCACCTATTTTCTTCCTTATAAATTCACGCCCCTCTCTTCCCACATTTCAGAACATTTTGAGTGGTTTCTTCACATAAGCAACCCCTATTCTCTTTCAGCTTTAAAATCAGGTGCAGCGTGGAGAAAAGGGAACACTCTTGCACTGCTGGTGGGAATGCGAATTGGTTCAGCCACTATGGAGAACAGTATGGAGGTTCCTTAAAAAACTACAAATAGAATTACCATATGACCCAGCAATCCCACTACTGGGCATATACCCTGAGAAAACCAAAATGCAAAAAGAGTCATGCACCAAAATGTTCATTGCAGCTCTATTTACAATAGCCCGGAGATGGAAACAACCTAAGTGCCCATCATCGGATGAATGGATAAAGAAGATGTGGCACATATATACAATGGAATATTACTCAGCCTTAAAAAGAAACGAAATTGAGCTATTTGTAATGAGATGGATAGACCTAGAGTCTGTCATACAGAGTGAAGTAAGTCAGAAAGAAAAAGACAAATACCATATGCTAACACATGTATATGGAATTTAAGAAAAAAAAATGTCATGAGGAACCTAGGGGTAAGACAGGAATAAAGACGCAGACCTACTGGAGAACGGACTTGAGGATATGGGGAGGGGGAAGGGTGAGCTTTGACAGGGCGAGAGAGAGTCATGGACATATACACACTAACAAACGTAGTAAGGTAGATAGCTGGGGGGAAGCAGCCGCATGGCACAGGGATATTAGCTCGGTGCTTTGTGACAGCCTGGAGGGGTGGGATGGGGAGAGTGGGAGGGAGGGAGACGCAAGAGGGAAGACATATGGGAACATATGTATGTGTATAACTGATTCACTTTGTTATAAAGCAGAAACTAACACACCATTGTAAAGCAATTTACCCCAATAAAGATGTTAAAAAAAAAAAAATCAGGTGCAGCGGCTTCTTTACGCTGCACTTGCTTTGTCCTTGACAGAACCACATTCCATTAAAAGAACTGTCAAGTGTTGGCCCCTGGTTAAGATCAAGGGAAAGCTTAGAGAGGATTTCTTTCCCCCACCCCTACCCACCTGTTCCTTCCCCCACTCCCTCTTTTCTAGCTCCCTTCTGCTTCCTCTGAACAGGAAACACAGAATTCTCAGCCACAGGATGCTTCACCATCCCACAGGACACTGGACCTGTGAGCGGAAGTCACCACGACCACTGGGTCCTTCATCCCAGGCACTTATGTTTATAAGTTGCTTTTAATCACTTTGCAAAAATGTCCCTCTCTCCTACCTTAAAGTTGCATTAAGCAAACATATTATCTTATGTTCTGAACAGCGTTTTCTTTTCAATAAATGAAGGAGAGAGGACTATTAGTTATCTCTACTGTTACAGTGTGTTGTGAAGCTCTGGATGGCATAATGCTGGTTGGCAAATGCGACTGTAAGTCTCCAAAGTTAATCAAGTTGCTGAGGTTTTCAGGATCTGGATGTTGGCAGAATTTGCCCACACCCAGCCCCGCCCTGCCAATTTAGATGGTTAACTATCTGGGGAAAAGTAAATACAGAACACACAACTGCAGCGTTATAAAGGACCGTGGCCGCAGTCCTGTCTAACCAGCATGTCCCTGTATATCTTCAAAACTTCCCTTTGGACTACATGGGCAATAAAAATATATAGGCCTTCCTCAGTCCTAGAAAGAACTTCGCTGCCTCTCTCAAAAACACTGGGGCTTTTGCCTGCCACCTCATTTATAACAAACTAATTTATGCTCTGTAGATCAGAGAAATGGGTTGATTAGGAACAGATTTGTGTAGATTTGAATCTGCCCTTTGAATGATGGAAAAGCATAAGCCTATTGCACTCTAAGGTTTAGAAGAAACTCTAATTCCATCAAGTGTCTCCAGTTGCGACAGTGAGGCCTATTAAAGGACAATCCCAGAGAAGCCTGAAAATAACGAATTGGCAAAAGATGTAGTATCACGTTTTACCAGCCATACCCATAAAGTTCTCTAGCAGAATATGTGAGGATTGTACATTAGCCAAGATGCCTTTATATATCACTAAAGGAATGATGACCAAGTTTGGGTCTTAAGACTTATCACCAAATGTTTTCTGCTGCTTTCTGCAAGGACAAGTAATAGTATGAGATCTGGTCCTGCTGGAGTTACTCTGCCGCATGAGTGGGGGAAGAAAGTTTGGGGAGGGGAAATTAAAGCAGGAGGAAATAATAGAAGGGAAAGACTCTGAACACCAATGAAATCCCGCCATTCCCTAACACAATTTTCTGTCAAATCTGGACCGTGTGAATTTTGGTAAGTGAAGAAAACTCCCTGGATGCTCTGGGAATACAGGAAGAAATGGTTAAAGGCCCAGATATACAGAGGAAAGGGGCCTGTGTTGGCTGAAGGAACTGGTGTTTTTCCTTTCATCCTTAAGAGTATAAATTGTAGAGGTGTGAACAAACAAACAAAAGGCCCAGTGAGACTATTTATGAGGAGAAGCAATAAAACCCACACAGATAATGTATGACAGAGAAGGAGAAATGAACTTCCCAAATAGAGTACTAATGCCCTCTTCGTGGGTGCAACGCTCAAGATGAACAATGCCACCCTCAGACTCCTTGGTGGCATTTCAGGACCTGGCTTACAGCACTTTTTCATTTCATTGGGATGTAAATAATTGATAACTTGAAAGGACCCGAGAAACCCACTGCAACTGAACACAGATATTTTTTATGACATCAATTACAGGGCTAGTGACTTGATGAGAAAAGGAAAATATTTCAAACCACACTTCAGTGATCTTCACCAAGAACCCCTAGTGTTCCAAATGAAACGTGGGTCTCTGGGCCTTGATTTCTTTTCCTCCATTTTCCTCCTCATAGGGAATATAAGTTACAGCTGAACAGAAGAGATGGTTAATTATTTTCGTGTCTGTGCTTTTCAGTGGTGGATTGCAGGCTTCCTTATTCTAATAGAGAAGGAAAGGCCTGGGAGAGCGGAGGGCTTGAGGGGAGGTCCCTTGTGTGTACCCCATCAGAGCCACATGTTATATGACAGAGCTGTTGTGGAGTTAGGCTTGGCAACTGGGGCTACGACTGTAGCTGAGACTGTCATTTATGACATTACAACACCGGAGCACGTTAAAATGATATGGTAAGCAGTACCATTAAGGCTGTTGAAAGGAAGTCAGAGTTCAAGTATTTGTGCATGAGGTACTTTATGTGGTGACGACTTCTGAATTTATAGTTGTCAGGACGGGAGTAGAAATGTTGATTTGGTCTGAGAACAGGTCTGTTCACGCTTGTTATCTGGTTGACTGTGAAGTCCAGTTCGTTTTTCTTTTTTCCTGGCAAAACTCTTGCAAGGCTGCTACTGCTTCATGAGAAAGGCCCAGAACTACGTCTGGAGGGTTGTCCAAAAGCCCAGATGATGCAAAGCAGTGGAAGGTTTGCTGAATACTCACCACACATTGCTCCTAAGGGAAGGGTGCTTTGAGGTAACATTGGGGTGAGGGTAGAGAGGGCCTGGGTGTGTCTCAGAATGGAGTGGAGGGTAGGGAAGATGCTTCAACCTAATTCTAAGAACAAACAAAATCCTATTCTTCCATGACTCATTACGTACAGTTGAGTCCACTATAAGTCAAACACATACCTTGAAATATCATTACAAGATACATGAAAAGTCTCCTGGAATTAGGTTATAATTGGGGCGTAGGTGTGTTTCTCCACTACCAGCACTGTCACTGTTGGACTGCATTTCTTTCTTTCTTTGGAAAGACCTGAAATAAGAGGAGAATTTTTTTGGTCAGTTAGTTTAGAACTGGAGAGATCTGCCAGACTGCTTGTTCTCAAGTTGAAAAAGATACTGGCTGGCTCTTAGGCCAGAACACTGAAGCCCTCATACTTTAAAGCAATGTAATTCTAAGCTTCCACATCTTGTAAAGAGCTGTTCATTAACTTGGCTCATAGGCAGGAAGAAAGGGGGGTGGATGGTGCCCTGAAGAGGAGAATTCTTTCTCTTCCTTCCAGTTTTTTGATACAAATATGCCCTTGTTTCTGCAGTTTCAATTCCTCACCATTCTTCTATGCTTTCCTAATACTCAGCATCATCTGATGATGTCAAATAAGATATAGGATGGAGGATCTTCAAAATCTCAGCAGCGAAGTTCTTCTTGTGGCTTCCTTTCTAGCCTATCTTGTAAATGGCACCAGGGAAACTCAATCTATTTTTCTAAGACTTCCAACCCAACTGGGTCTACTTAAGAAAAATCTCCAGATGAAATGTATTGAAATGTTCCTAAAATGCCTCCTATTTCTATTTCACAAATGAAACTCCTTCACAGGTTGGAAGTAGTTTATGGAATAATTGAGTCTTTTCAGACTGAGCCTGTAAGTATAGTTCATAATGAAAACTGATCAATGGAGTAGACATTTCATCACATCTGTGTTAATCTGGGACTGCTAATTTATCATTACTAACGCATTTGGCTAGAAAACAATGTCCATATTTGATGGTCTGGTAACTTTTTTCTCCCATTTTATGCCACAGTAACTGCCCAGTCTTACTGTTGCACATTATAAGTTTTATGGACTAAGTAATGTCAAATGACACAGTGTCAAGCAGAGCTGGAGACAAGTTGGGAGGGTTTAGAGGGAAATGAAGTGTGGTCTACGCCAGCCTTGCTTGCAGTTTTACTGGGTATTGATCCCTTTTACCCACTGATTTAGCATCCTGAGTTATAACGCAGTATTAAATTTCAACACCACTCGAGAGCTTCTACCTCAAAGGTTACAGCCATTTTTGACTCGATGGTCTCTGCCTCTCTGGAGTGGGTGTTTTATTAGAATTGTTCCTTTTAGGAACGGCAGTCAGCCTGCAGTGCAGGACACATGGTGCTTTATAAGCATCTGGAGTGCTAGGACACAAGGCATAGTTTGTATGACAAAAATCTTCACAAAATCACAGTCTGGAAAGGAGCCTCCTGAGGTCATTCAGTCCAGTCTGCTGCCTCTGGGGAGAACTGCACTTAGAACGTTCCCTAAAATCTTCAGAAAAGGGGGTTCCACAGACTTCCTGGATAACAACATTCACAATACAACAAGCCGGACCCTTAGGGAAAGTTTCCCTAGTGCCTCTCCAAAACCCCTGCCCTTCATACTCATTCCCATTTCTCCCAAATGAAGGGGTATTAAAATCCCACTTGGTCTACCACAGGAGGAAGTGGAGTACAGTGTTTTGGTCAAACTTTTTAAAAATTAGGAGTCTCTCACTGTTGCGGCCTCTCCCGTTGCGGAGCACAGGCTCCGGATGCATAGGCTCAGCGGCCATGGCTCACGGGCCCAGCCGCTCCGCGGCATGTGGGATCTTCCCGGACCGGGGCACGAACCCATGTCCCCTGCATCGGCAGGCGGACTCTCAACCACTGCGCCACCAGGGAAGCCCAGGAGTCCTTAAATTTTTAATTAGGTATAATGCATTACACTCCAGGTGTTATTTATATAGCTTCTATTTGTTGCATGTGCACCAGAGCTATTTTTGTGAGTGGAATATGTCTGAACACCATACTAGAACTTTTTTCTTCTAGAATCAGGAAAGATGGATTGAGTTCTAGAGTCTCTTTTTAATAGGTATCAGTTGCCAGTATAGGGAGGGAGGGAGGGAGGGAAGGAGGGAAGGGAGGGGGGAAAGTGTTTGTCCAGTGATTTTAAGTCTGCATGGAACTCACTCCCATGCTTCCCAAGTCTGATGTGAAGTCATATCACTTCTCACCGCTCATCACTGAGGCAAAGAAGGGAAAGGGGAAGGAGCAGAGAGCCAGTGGGCCACGATTGCTTTGTGTTCCATGCAGGTGAGAGGTGATTCCTCCATTGCTGTGTCTAGCTTCCAGGAGGGCACAGAACAAGCAGGGGCCAATAGGAGAAGAGAATGTGACTTATTCATGGCAATCTAAAATAATGCCTTTCTTGCTCACCTTTCCTTTCAATGCTTTGGGCAAATCTATTAATCCTTCCCTTACAGTGGGGGAAGAACAAGAGACAAACCCAGGTTAAGACCAAAATGAGGTTAAGGTGTGGATTTTCCCTTTTGCTGTATAAAGATAAATAGGTTTCAGAAATGAAATAGTTCAGTTATATGTGGAATCCCCATTAATCTATACTATTTATCAAAATGCAAGGATTCATCAGATTTTGTATAGAGTTAAACATTGAACCTCTAACAAATTAAATATAAATTTTTATTTCAGTCAAATGACTAACTCACTAAACCATGTGTTTTACACAATTATCACTTTTAAAAACTTTTTAAATTATTTTTTAACATCTTTATTGGAGTATAATTGCTTTACAATGGTGTGTCAGTTTCTGCTTTATAACAAAGTGAATCAGTTATACATATACATATGTCCCCATATCTCCTCCCTCTCGCTTCTCCCTCCCACCCTCCCTATCCCACCCCTCTACGTGGTCACAAAGCACCGAGCTGATCTCCCTGTGCTATGCGGCTGCTTCCCACTAGCTATCTATTTTACATTTGGTAGTGTATATATGTCCATGCCACTCTCTCACTTCGTCCCAGCTTACCCTTCCCCCTCCCCATGTCCTCAAGTCCATTCTTTATGTTTGTGTCTTTATTCCTGTCCTGCCCCTAGGTTCTTCAGAACCAATTTTGTTTTTTAGATTCCATACACATGTGTTAGCATATGGTGTTTGTTTTTCTCTTTCTGACTTACTTCACTCTGTATGACAGACTCCAGGTCCATCCACCTCACTACAAATAACTCAATTTCATTTCTTTTTATGGCTGAGTAATATTCCATTGCATATATGTGCCACATCTTCTTTATCCATTCATCTGTCGATGGACACTTAGGTTGCTTCCATGTCCTGGCTATTGTAAATAGAGCTGCAATGAACATTGTGGTACATGACTCTTTTTGAATTATGGTTTTCTCAGGGTATATGCCCAGTAGTGGGATTGCTGGGTTGTATGCTAGTTCTATTTTTACTTTTTTAAGGAACCTCCATATTGTTCTCCATAGTGGCTGTATCAATTTACATTCCTACCAACAGTGCAAGAGGGTTCCCTTTTCTCCACACCCTCTCCAGCACTTACTGTTTGTAGATTTTTTGATGACGGTCATTCTGACCAGTATGAGGCGATACCTCATTGTAGTTTTGATTTGCATTTCTCTAGTGATTAGTGATGTTGAGCATCCTTTCATGTGTTTGTTGGTAATCTGTATATCTTCTCTGGAGAAATGTCTGTTTAGGTCTTCTTCCCATTTTGGATTAGGTTGTTTGTTTTTTTGGTATTGAGCTGCATGAGCTGCTTGTATATTTTGGAGATTAATCCTTTGTCAGTTGCTTCATTTGCAAATATTTTCTCCCACTCTGAGGGTTGTCTTTTTGTCTTATTTATGTTTTCCTTTGCTGTGCAAAAACTTTGAAGTTTCATTAGGTCCCATTTGTTTATTTCCATTTCTCTAAGAGGAGGGTCAAAAAGGATCTTGCTGTAATTTATGTCATAGAGTGTTCTGCCTATGTTTTCCTCTAAGACGTTTATAGTGTCTGGCCTTACATTTAGGTTTTTAATCCATTTTGAGTTTATTTGTGTGTATGGTGTTAGGGAGTGTTCTAATTTCATTCTTTTACATGTAGCTGTTCAGTTTTCCCAGCACCACTTATTGAAGAGGCTGTCTTTTCTCCATTGTATATTCTTGCCTCCTTTATTAAAAATAAGGTGACCATATGTGCATGGGTTTATCTCTCGGCCTTCTATCCTCTTCCATTGATCTATATTTCTGTTTACAATTATCACTTTTAATCTTCACCTAGGGGATTAGGCAGTCGTTCTAAAAGTGTGGGTGCTGGAGCAGCAGCAGGGAACTTGTTAGAGATGTTACAGATTCTCAGGCCCCATCCCAGACCTACCGAATCAGAGACTGGAGATAGGACCAGCCCGCCATCATCTAACAAGCTCTCCAGGTGAGTCTGATACACGCTACTGTTGAGAACCACTGGGTTCAGGTGTATTTCTATTTTAGAGATAGGAAAACTGAAGCACAAAGAGTTTAAGCAATTTCCCAGCACCATGCAGCTAGAATGTAGTCAAGGCTACCTGACTCCAAAGCCCTTGCTATTAACCACTAGGGTATGCTGTGTGAGAGACCTCAGTTTACTTGGGAAACCAGTGTCAAGAATATAGATAAATGAGACATATCACCCAGGAGGAAGAATTTAGATTTTCTTTTTAAGCTAACTAACAACATCTGGCTTCAAACATGTCTTACTTGGCTGAATTTCTGTCTATAAAATATTTGAACTGAAATAGTTATGACTCAAAATGTTAAAGTCAAAATGCCAGGTAGGTGATGGGAAAGCATGCCTGTAATCAGAAGGTCCAACAAGTGGATGGTTCCTGCCCCCCATGAAGGAAGCAGCCACTGGACTCAGTTCCAACAGAAGAGTGCTACGTCTAAATTCTCTCTCTCTCTCTCTCTCTCTCTCTCTCTCTCGAGAGAGAGAGAGAGAGAGAGAGAGAGAGAGAGAGAGAGGCCAGGAGTCCAAATCTGTGAGCGAAATCTTGCAACTTGAAAACATTAGCTACTAATTCATAAATTTTGAAAAAAGTATAGATTTTTTTTGAACATGGATTTTGCTTACAGGTTGCCATAGTGCAACCTCTCATTGAGAAATTCTCATAAGAGCTAAGGAACACGGATCAAAAGGCTGAAGGGATGTGGAAAATATGTGTGGGGAGAGGCATGGGAAATTGAACTCAGATAACTATGCTAAGTGATCACATTATCAAAAATGTGCTGAAACCTGATGGCTGTGTCATAGTGGCCAATCTTATTAATTCGCAGTCTGGAACAGTGTTTCATAACATCACCATGCCTGTACAACCTTCGTGGAGATCTTGTGGCTGCAGACCCTGATTTCACGAGCACTCGTGAGCAAGTGTTGGAAAATGACCTTTTGAGGTGTAGGCCAAGTGTTTATAGGGGCACCATTTTAAATTCTCACTGAGAAAGCCACTCTATGGACTGAAAAACATTCAGAGGAAGCAGGTTTGGAAAGGTTACTGCAAAATCCATCTCAACTGCAAAATCCATCTCAACTGCAAACAGAAGTGATTTTAATGCCGGTTGTTTTGGAAGCAGTTCAAAGTTGTTTTTTCCATTGTAGATAGCATAAAAGTGCTCCGTGGAAGCAAGTATTACTTTTTTCTTGGCCCACTGCACTTCAGTAATGGTTCTTATACACTGAAGGCACAGCAATCAGACTCAGGAAGTTATGCACAGCATATCAGGGACAGCAAAGGAGAAGTGGAAAGGGAGAGGAGGTCATATGGTAAGTGTAGAGAGGAGAAATTTGGGGGTGGAGATGCTGTGCATGTGAATACCAGCCAAGACAGGGAACATCTGGAAAACCTGCTCTGTATTATGTGGTCATTCCACAAACTTTTCCAAAGAGTCACATAAGGAGAATATTACATTTTAATTAGGGCTGGGATTGATCCAGAGAAAAGGGAGGGGGAGGGGGATGGTTTGGTGAACAAGCTGCATTTTAGTTTGGCTGGGTCCATGAATTGCAATTAACCACTTAGCTCCCTCTAGATGTGCTCTGCCCATCCCAACAGGTCAGTAATTTAATGAAGCATCACACTGCGCTCTTGCCCAGCCCCAACCTGTAAAAGAAGAACAGAAGCAGTGGGTGGATGTGGATTGAAGAAATGAGGTCAAACACGGGACAGTTCTCAGAGGAAGGCATCAGAAAGCCAAGGTGATATCTGTCTCTCCATTCCTTTCTTATTTTTTGCCACATGGCAAGTTCATCCGCTATTCTCCAGTAATAAGAAGGTAACAGGGAAAAGGACAGACACAAGAATGTGATGAAATATGTCATTTCTTTAAAGTAATATCATTCTATTTCATTTTATGAGAAAATACAAGTATTATGCCAAGAAATAAAATAGTCCATGTGTCTTAAAGCCTCCTTAATAGAAATTAAATGCAAATAATTTTCGTTTTTTAGTTAAGTATCTAATGAATTAAATTTAATAGATCTAATATTAATAGGAAGGAATGAAAGAAACATTTCTCAGTACTTTTTTGTTGTTGCTGTTTACAAATTCATCACTGTACACTTTTTGGATGCAAACTACGTAGAGGGTACTGTCCTAGATTCCCCAACCCCTCCGCTCAAGAAACTAATAGTCAAGGAACACCGACAAAGCGTAGTAGAGGCTTGAGATGTCAATAACAATGTAAGACAATGATCTATATCAGCGGTCCCCAACCTTTCTGGCACCAGGGACCGGTTTCGTGGCAGACAATTTTTCCACGGACTGGCGGGGGGAGGGGGATGACGGTTCAGGCGGTAATGCGAGCGATGGGGAGCGATGGGGAGCGGCAGATGGAGCTTTGCTGGCTCGCCCGCTGCTCACCACCTGCTCTGCTGCTGGTTCCTAACAGGCCGAGGACCAGTAGCGGTCTGCGACCCGGGGCTTGGGGACCCCTGATCTACATGATGGCAGTCAGCAAATTGCCAAGCTAACGGCTCATAAAGAAGCATCACGGGCTCCAGGGTTTGAGAAATCAGGGGGGCTTCCTGAGAGAAGTAGCGTTTGTCTGGACCTCCAAGGCTGGGTAGAATCTGGATAAGTGGAGAGGTGAAGGAGGATCAAGCAGAAAGTGAGCTGCGCTCTGAGCAAATGCCCAGGAAGGCATTTGGAATCTTCAGAGAACAAACCAGAGTGGCTGAGAAGAGGCTTCTGGGGGCAACACAGGGAAGGTGATTTGAAAGGAGCCAGTGGCCAGATTCTATAAGGCATTGACAAATGCCCCCTGTACAGCATTATACAGGGACTGTAGAGGACCTTGTCTGAGGAGGGATCCCTGATGTAGGGAAGAAAAGTTTGTAAGTGAAAAGGGCCCAAAATGAGTAATTCAATATTTCAGGAGTACGTACACCAGGAATCATGAAAGTGGGGTACTACTTCCACATGTTGAAGGAAAGTTTTTCTTGAATGGGATCTCTGTGGCATGTGACAGTTTGGACATAATGTCCATTGTGATTTCTGTTTCCCTTCCTTTATATCCCAGGCCCCAAATTGTTATGCCATCTGAAATACTCTAAATTCCTGACCCCGTGCATTACTGACCCCATGCCAGCAACATGTCAACTCCTTTTCTCTCCTCTTTCAGCATATCCTCCCCAGACAGTATTTCAGCCTTGTACATGAGCTACAGATTTTCCAAAAGTTGGAGAAATCTTCCAAAGAAGGAATATGGCATCTGATTCTCTGAATCACCCTCCCCTTGTCCTCTTCCAGCTGCTGCACATACATACACTGCTTGATTTTATTTAATCAGAAAGCGCAAAACGTTTCTCAATTCAGAACATAACCCTGCATGCTGCTCCCTCTACTCTAACCAGAAATCCCACTCTCCTTCTCCTCTAACTCAATAAACCAAATCTAATCGGAGAATAATTCTAAAATACACTGATGTGCAATTTGTTTCACTAACCCAATAATTAATTAATATGCTACTTATGGTTTGGAAGAGCTCTTAAAACACAGCACAAATTCCACTAGATGAAGGAGGATATCAAAGACATAAACCAGGGGCAGCATCTTTACATAAGGTGGGCCAGGAGAAAAAGATGAGAGAAAAACAAGATTGATTTGGCCTTTTTGAATCTATGGTGAGATTTGTTTTACCCCATTGAAGGATTCTCTTCTTGCCCTTTTTTAGAAGTGAGGTAGATTGTGTGTTTTGCAGATGAAGTGCCAGCAATATCCAGCTGGTGGATGGACTTTTTAATGTTTAAAGTTTTCAACCACCAGATGCCTGCAAGTGAGAGAACAGACCTAATCAATGGAACCCGTCTCCTATCGACTCCTGGTTGGTTTGAGTACACACTCTGTGCTCACCCATGTTATATACAACTCCTAGCCCCTTTTGCCTTTACACAATTGAAGCTTGCAGCAGGAAAATGCCTTGGATTTTCCCTTTCATTGGTTAAAATGTACAGGGCATGTAAATTGCTCCAGAGATTTCATTTTAAAATAATTAAAAACCTATCTTCTATTTGCCTTCGGAGAGGTGAGAGTTGAAGCTAAATCAAACTCTTTGTAATTACTGCAATGCACAATTATTAAATAATCACTAAATCAACCAAATCTTCTAAAAAAAATGTTTTCTTCTTTTTGGACAATTTAAACTTATTGCTCATAGCTGGGTACAAGATTCTGGGTGACCCCAGACAATGGTCCACCAATGCACCTTCATAAACTGAAGGATCTTATGTTTTATTTTAATCCTTTCAGCTGTCATAAAATTGGCTTTTATCTTTAGAAGCATAATGAACTCTCCTTCACACTACCAACCGCCTAGGGAGCAGCGTGTTTCTCATCTGAGCGTGGCAGAACCTCAGACGATCCAGAGGGCTTAATGTCTCTACACCCTCTTCTTCACAAGGCTCCTGGCAGCCTTTCTTTTAATCAGTTCCTTTTCTTTGGCAAAGCATGCTTCAAGCGTGTCCCCAGGTCGGTCTGGGTGTGCCCGTGTCAGAACCCCGTTTTCCTGGAGACCGCGTGTTTACGCAGCAACACAGTTTGCTTTGGCAAGCTAGTACCACACATGACGAATGAGGCCTCAAAACCTACCAATTCAGCTGATTTCTAATCTGAGGCCTATATAAAGGAAAGAGTAAATCTGCTGCAATGTGGTTCTTCACCAGGGTCTGCAAACGAGTACCGCTTTATATTTTTATTGCTCTTAACATGAGGTTTGAGATTCAGCTGAGGTTTGCCTCATTGTATAAAAAGCAACTGATCAATTACTTCCCTACTGTCTGCAACAAAGGATGTAGTGCCGTAACTCATTGTGTTTTTAATCCACATTTCTTTTACACAGGATGTTATTTAGAGAGGGGAGAGGCTTTCTGTTCACATGCAGCAGAGTTAATTATGGAAATCTCTCTTCAGCGTGTTACCTGATCCTTTCTATTCTGCATTAGAAATCTCCTGAACTTGGCAAAAAGAACAATTTTTATGCAAGCTTACTTTTTAGGAACATGGACCTATTTTGAGAAATTCATTTTTTCTTTCAAAAAAACGAAAGCAAAAACACACAGTTTCTTTTACAGCCATGGGGTTTTCCTTAACAAAGAGAAAATTAGCCAAGCCAAATACTCTGGACTCATCCCGCGTCATTTCATGAAAGGAATGCTGACTAGGAAATTATATGAAAATTATACGAAGCCATATTGGACAAAGATAAGACAAACTTGCTTAAATGAATTACTATTCCAAGACTGGAGGAATTTCCAAACTGTAGAAAACTGAAAGGAACACCCTTCCTCTCTAACTCTTTAAGTTCTGCACTGTACGTCTTCGATGGTACGTCATAGTTCAGATTTTAACTGTCTAGAGTCTAGAGGGAAATATTTTCTCATCCTGTAGAAACCTCATCATGGCACACTATGTGTATGGATTTTTTTAATAAAGATGATTGTGGTGATAAGGCAAATAGATGCATCCAACATTAGAAAGACTCAAACAACCTCATAAAATACATAAAAACAGATTACAGACTTCCTACAGGTCATTTTCATAGAGTGGAGACTAAAATATGCAATCCACAGAGTGTTTGCTTAATAAATGTTTATTGATGTGATGATAATGTTCGCATAATACAACACCTCTCAAACTCCTTTGTACAAAAGGATCATCTGGGGTTGTGTTAAAAGTGCAGATTCCTGAGCCCATCCCCAGAAATTATGATTCAGTAGTTGTGGAATGGGGCCCAGGAGTTAGCAATTTTGACCAACACTCCAGGTAATTTGGATACAGGTGGTCTGTGGGCCACACTTTGAAAAACTACTGCGATAGGGCATCAATTGTGAAGAAAGTACCATTTATTTCCAGTAAGTCAAGAAGCAATTCACTGAGCTATAGGGTGACAAACGCTCTCTGAAGAACAGAAGGAACATGGCCAACCTAGAAGAAAAGGACATTCTGTTCGTTTGTTCATTCACTCATTCCTCCATTCATTCTTTAAAATCCACTGAGTACCTATTACAAAACACTTCTTTGTTTGCCAGACCCTGCTGCTGCTCTGGGTGCAGGGGGGTTGCCCAGGCATAATGAGGGGTTGGCCAAGAGAGAAGCCCATTGTCAGAAACAGAATCATCAGGTGCAGAAGAGCATTTCTTTTCTACTTGAATTTTCCTGTCTTTGAGGCCACAAGCAAACTGTCCTTGCTTCCACAAAGGCCTGACATGAGCATTGCATTCTGCTTCCTGCTTTCAGCATTCAGACCACCCTTTGACCCTGAAGGAGTCAGTGGTTGGCTTTGAGCTTGAGCCTGCATCACTCTGCATCAGGCTGGACCCTCTTTGTTTTGATGTCAGAGATAGAGCATGGAAACCAGTTTAACACCAACTCAGGCAAAATGGGGAAATGCTGTAGTGGGGGAGTTGAGACTATTTTTCTCAACTTTGAGTTTGCTTTCTATTGAGGATAAATTTATGACATCGTATAACTCACTTTGAACACATATCACTTTTTTCCTCAAGCAGAAGGACAGACCAATTAAATTTAGCCTTTAAAATAGGCGGCAGGACTTCCGTGGCTGTCCAGTGGTTAAGACTCCGCACTTCCACTGCAGGGGGCACAGGTTCGACCCCTGGTCGGGGAACTAAGATCCCACATGCCACAGGCCATGGCCAGAAAAAACCCTAAATAAATAAATAGATGAAATAGGTCATATCCCAAATTCCTTAGAATTGTATGAAAAGAACTCACATTTACCACCACCATATGTGGTATAGGGCTGGTATAGGCCTCTGATAAATAGAATTCTCATAAAATCTCTGATACAGGATTTCATAAATGCCAAATGGTAGAACAAGCATTGCCAGCTAGTACAGGAGAAGTGGAAACCGGTCTCCTTGTTCTAAGCCTTGAAGTCCAGACTTAATGCAAATCCTTGAGCTAGCATCTGTTGGCTATCAGATGGCTGGAAACTTTCAACTCAACTTTATATCTACAGAAGTTCTATTTCTGGAAGTTCTGTAGGTTTTTTTTTTTTTTTTTTCAGACCAAATTTTCAGCAGAAGACAACTAAAAATATTGGATAAAATATTAACCAAAAAGTCTCATAAGTGTATGGTAGACGCTGACAAGGCTGTAAGGAAATACCAGGCAAAATCTAAGGGAAAGAGGGAAGCTAGAGAGGAAAGCAAGACCTGAGCACCCCAGAGGCTTTGCCAGAAGGTATTTGCTAAGTTTTGTTGGTCTGATGCAGAGGTGTACAGAGGTCAAGGCTTAGGGCCAATGCAGGAGAGGAGCTTAAGAAAAAAACCTTCTCCACATTAAATGGACCCCTGAGACAACATCCTCAGAGTATGTGTCAACCAGAAGTAAACTAGCCTCCACTACACCCATAGGTGGAGAAGGGAAGGAAGGAGGGGGGAAGAAAAGAAATCTGTCTCTGAGATATAACAGCCACAGGTCAACCCTCACGTGTATTTGCAGCTGGGTTTGCCTTGCCTGGAGGTTCCAGAGAACCTCAAACTCTGAATCTGACAAAAGGTTGTCAAGGACTGGTAATGCCCACAAGCGCCAGGCAGAAGCAAAACCTCTGTAGAGGAACATGCCTCCATGACAAGCCTCAAAGACTCCCACAAATAATGTTTTAAAGACAATGACAAGTATACACACACAGTTACCAAATGCACCAAAACAAGGCACCATGAGCAAATTTGTTGTCTGCTGGGAATCCCTAAACTCTGCTCCATGGAAGAAGAATCACTAGGAGGGAAGGAGACCTTCTGGAGGAGATCTCCAAAGCAAGTGCCCTTTAATCCATTTACTAGGTGATTAATAGTTTCGGTGGCTAGAAAGGTTAGAAATACCTGTTTAGGTATTTAAGAAAATATAAACACTGGGGTTTCTTAATTACATGACTCAAGAGTGACACTCTACTTCCTGACAATTAAGAAGCTTAACAGAGTAAAAGTCATCACTTCCTTCAGGTAAGAAATGGATCTGCTTAGAAACAAACTTTATATACTTGGAATTCAAAGAGCATATAATTTATTTTAGAATCTAAAAGAAATGACAGGAGGAGGGATTTAGTATCTTTATTCATTTTCACAGGCAAAAACTGAGGTGTGAAAGTGAATCCCAGGTGACAAGGAGGTCAGAGACAGCACGAAGGAGTGGCCTGTGGTCTCCTCAGGATTCTATATGGCAGATCACCTTAGTCCAAGTGCTATAATCTGAATCCATTGGGCCTTTTGATTTTGTTCATGTGTTTTAGATTCAAAACATGTATTTTGCCAGAATTCTTTGCCCTTAATTTTTAAAACCATGTGTGTTTTAGGGTCAATTTAATCTGCATGTTTCCTATTTCCTTATAATTAAACTATCAAAATATTGTCCTTTAAAAACTATTTGATGTCCACAAAATCTTCTGAGCCATTTCAATAAGCTTCTTAAAAAGGTTTTTATCCCACTTTAAAACAGAAGTTGCACTGTGTTATGGGTGACCTGATGCAGAAACCAAAAATCCCCTTTAAATTCCAAAAACCTTGAAGTTTGAATAATTTCTGAACTTGGAGAAAATGTGTTCACCCATTGCTGAAGTTTCTGTGTTGCTAAAGAAGACATTTGGAGCAAAGATGAGTTCCATAAGAGGGGAAATCAGAGCTGCAGGAGAAATTGGAGGTATGTGAATTTAGCTAAGGCCCCTGGGGAATAGCTGGAAGCCTAACTTGTCACACTGCCATCCACAGAGCAAGGAAAAACTTGAGTGCACATCAGATGTTTGACAGGACTAAAGAGAAATGTGATGTCCATATGAAATAATATTTGCTCCCAGTGCTAGGAAAACAATGGAATATAAATGTATGGATTTCAGCACATCCAATTTGCTCTCTAGTATAATCCTCTGCTGTTGGCAGCCCATAGAGAACGCTTAATAAGTTTACCAAAGTTGAATAATTAATTCCTCATAAAGCATAAATAGGATCTGTTATTCTAACACTAAGTCCTGTTACACGGAACTGGAAAACTGCAGTGGCAGGGCCACTGGATGGAGAAGGTCTTTTGTAGAAGGCTATGGATAGCAAGCCAGGAACATGAGCTGGACTCTGTAGAAAATTCTCTCCCCTGCTCTGCTGGTGTTGACAAGAGCTCAATAGCTGAGCTCTCCAGCCAGGTTCCAGGGTGCGTTCAGCAGGCATTTCCAGGGAACTCATAAATACTTCTGTTCTGAGCAGTTCCCAGCTCTTGGAGAGCACGGGCCTATTTTATCACCAACCATCAAATCCTGAGCAGACAGGATGCAGGGGCTTCCCTACCAGGGGAGCTGGCACACGAGCTCTAAGGAAAAGGGATCTGAGTCCATTTCCTGCAATTGTTAGAGAAGGATGATGGCCTGGCCCTTGAGTATTTAGAGTCCTGTGTGCATTACTGTTCTCATGTGACTGCTAGGATCTCAGTATATCCAGGCCTTAATCTTCTACGGAGAAACCCCCTCTGCTTTGGTACCCGTGAGAATAAAAAGATTTTTCTATTATAGTTAATAAAATAACTTATAGAGTGGTTCTCAGTTTGCAAAGCTCTGACATGTGGATTAAATGTCTCCTTTGATAATGTTTATGATTTTAATCACAACAGCAACAATAATAGTAACAATAACAAGCATTATCAGAACGAGTGAGTTTAGCAAAGCTGCAGGATACAGGGTCCATATGAAAAAATCTATTATATTTCTATATACTAACAACAAACAATTGGAACTTTTAAACAGCTTTGTTGAGGTACAGTTGACATATAATAAACTGCATATATTTAAATGTACAATTTGGTAAGTTTTACATGTATATATACATTCATGAAACCATAACCACAATCAAGACAATGAACTTATCACCCTCAAAAGTTTTCTTTGACCCTTTGTAATCCCTCTCTCTCACCCCTCCATGCCCTTTCTCCATCCTCATCTGTTTTCTGTCACTATAAATTGGTTTGCATTTTCTAGATTTTCATATATATGAAATCATAGACTATGTACTCTTTTTGGTCTGGCTTCTTTCACTCAGCATTATTTTGAGGTTCATTCATGTTTCTTGGGGTGCTTTGAGCTTCCTGGATCTGTATGATTATAATTTTCATCAAATTTGAAAATTTGTTCAGTTATTATTTCTTTAAATACTTTTTATGCTCCCCTCTCTCCCCTTCCCTTCGAGGAAACTATGACACACATCTTAGGCCGTATATTAGGACTCATAGCTCACGGATGCTCTCTTTTTGTTTGGGGGCTTTTTATCCCCAGTCTTTTTTTTAATCTCTGAGTTTCATTTTGGATAGTTTCTATTGCTTCAAATCTACTATTTTTTTTTCCTCTTTGGCGTTCAATCTGCCATTAATTCCATCCAATACATTTCTTTACCCAAACATCATAGTTTTCATCACTAGAAGTTCAATTTAGGTCTTTTTTTATATTGTTCATGTCACTACCTAACATTTTTCATCTTTCCTCTAGTTTCTTAAACATAGGGAATACAGTTATAGGAATTCTCTTAATGTCCTTGTCCACTAATTCTATCATCTGAGTCATTTCTGGGTCATTTTCAATTGAATGAAATTTCCTCCGAATTATAGATCACACTTTTCTGCTTCTTTGTATATTCAGTAATTTTTTTTATTGGATGCCATACAGTGTGAATTTTACCTTCTTGAGTGCTGGATTTTGTATTCCCAAATATTCTTTAGTTTAGTTATGGGGTGCACTTACATTACTTGGAAACACTTACTCTTGATCCATTTGAGTCTTGCTGTTAAGCTTTGTTAATTAGAACCAAAGCAGCATTTAGCCTAAAGCTTATGAAGTTTTTGAGGTTTTTCTACTGTCACTGGTAGGAACAGTAACTATTCTTGGCTCTGTGTGGGCTCTAAGTATTGTTTACTCTAAACTTTTTGAGTGATTCTTTCCCTGGCTTCTGGTAGTTTCCTCTCCAGCATGCACTGATCCATACTCAGCTGAAGACTTTGGGGGACTCTCTGCAGACCTCTGAATTCTCTCTCAGTGCAGTTCTATTCTCTCTAGTACCCTGACCTGCAAATTCTAGCCAGCTTGGCCTCCCTGAATGCCTACCTCTATTTTCTCAACTCCAGAGACTGCTGGGCTCTGCCTGAGTTGCTGCCCTCTCTTCTGTGGCCTGGAAACACTCTCCAGGTGATAGGCTAGGCAATCATAGGGCTCGCCTCATTTTTTTTTTTTCCATCACTAAAAAATCACTGCCTATCGTTGCCTGATGTCCCATGGCTTGAAATCTTTTGTTTTATCTATTTTGTTCAGAGTTTTAGTTGTTTTAGTGAGAGAATATATCCAGCCCCTGTTACTCCATCTTGGCTGGAAACAAAAATTCGACAATTGGAAACTGAAACTGAAAAAAAAAAGCATACATTATTTACAATAGCATCAAAAATATTTAAAAATCTTAGGGAAAAATTAATACAATGTGGATAAAACCTGTACACCAAAAATCACAAAACATTTTTGAGAGAAATTAAAAATGGACCTGGATAAATGGAGAAATGAACTGTGTTCATTTATCAGAAGACACAATACTGATAAGATGTCAATTCTCCCTAGATTGATCTATTGACTCAATGCAATTTCAACCAAACCCCAACAGGCTTTTTTGTAGAAATTGACAAACGGATTTTAAAACTTATATGGAAGTGAAAATGAAGATCTAGACAGTTGAGTTACTTGGAAAAGAAGAGAAAGTTTGGAGTAATTATACTATCCAATTTCAAGACTTATAAAACTACAGTAGTAAAGATGGTGTGGTATTGGAGTAAATAGAGACATATAGATCAATGAAATAGAATAGAGAGTCCGGAAACAGACCCTGATATCCAAAGCCTATTGATTTTCAACAAAGGTGCCAAGGTAATTCAATGGGATGAAGAATAGTCTTTTTCAATAAAAAAGGTTGTTGAAGAATTGATCACATGAAAAAAAAAATCCTAGACCCTTACCTCACACCATGTACAGAAATTAACTCAAAACAGATCACTTAAATGAAATATCTAAAGATATAAAAACTTCTAAAAGAAAATATAGGAAAAAGCTTTTTATTTAAATTATGAAAATATTTCTTAGGAAACACAAAAATAAATGAACCACAGAAGAAAAACTATGATGAATCAGTCTTTACAAAAATTTAAACCATAATAAGGAGCCTGACATTTTGATGTTTCATTTTTACTGCTGACACCTTTCAAACCCCACAATTCCACCTTCCCCTTCTGCTCCACATCTGGGCTAGCTGATAAAAAAGCCCAGGTGCTCCCACCTTTGTTGCCAAGTTCAAAACAGACAAGGCCTGGCTCTCATACACAGGAACCCTCACTCCAACCCCATTCCCTAATTACAATAAAAACAAAACCAGTCTCTTCCCTGCTTTCTCAAGCCATTTTTGGACCTGTTTAGGGGCCTGCCCTGCTCTCCCCAGAAAGTCTCATTGTTGAGTAATAAACCTTTTCATACCTTCTTGGTGCATGTGTTGTATCAAAGTCTCAACACCTAAATCAAATTTGGCGGGGAGGAACACATCTTGTTTCTACAAGACAGCAACACAAAAACTCTCACACTTCAAAAGACACTACGAAGAAAATAAAAAGGCAAGTGACAGACCAGGCAAAAATATTTGCAAACACATACCTATAAGGGGCATTTATCTAGAACATATAAAAGAACTCTTACACCTCAATAATAAGAAAACAAACTCCACTTTAAAAACTGGCAAAGATTTGAACAGATTCTTCACCAAAGAAGGTATACAAATGACAAATAGTCATATGAAAATATGATGAACATCATTCATCATTAGAGAAATGCAAATCAAAACAATGAGATATCACTTCACACTCCCTAGATTAACGAAATTACAAAGACTGACAATACTGAGTGTTACTGAGGACGTGGAACAACTGGGAATTTCATACATGGCTAGTGGAAATGCAAAATGATGCAGCCACTTTGGAAAGCAATTTGGCAGTGTCTTATTAAATTAAACATGGACTTACTATACAACCCAGCAACCTCACTTTTAGGTATTTACCCAACAAAAATGAAAACATATCCATACAAAGATTTATACTCAAATGATAATAGTAACTTTGTTCATAATAACCAGAAACTGGAAACAACCAAATGCCCACCAACTAGTCAACGGCTAATCAAAATGTTGTGTATCCACAAAATGAAATACTAGTCAGCAATAAAAAGGAACTACTGATAAATGCAACATCATGGATGAATATTGAAAGCATTATGCCAAGTGAAAGAAGCCAGACACAAAAGACTACACACTGCATGATTCCATTTATATAAAATTCTACAAAAGATTAAACCAGGGATATGGGAAGGAATTGTTGGAACAAGGCACAATAGAATACTTTGAGGTAAGGGAAATGTTCTATAACATCACTGTGGTGTCAGTGATATGACTATATACACTTGTCAAAACACATCGAATTGTACCTTAAAATTGATACATTTTATTGTAGGTATATTATACCTCAATGAAAAAAATTAAAAACAACAGCTAGTATGTATTGACTGATAAAGTACTGTATGGTGCTCTTTAGATTGTTCTCCATTTCACATACATTATCTTACTTGATTCTTGAACACTTCCAGAATGGTTCTGAGGGAAGATTCTACAAAGACAGGGTCAGGGAGGCTAAGGAACTTGCCCAAGATCATACTATCTGTAGGTAAATTGCAGAGCTGGAAGTTTTTATTCTAAATTTAATGCTCTTTCATCTATAAAACCTCTTTTTCATGGAAATCCATGCTTTTAATTCTTTCCTTGATATTTTCAATATGTTGCTTTACACTACCTTAAGTAATCAAGAAAAAAGACAGACCATTTTTATCAATCGTTTTTAACTATGGTTAAATTATTTACAGAGGTCTTTACAATTCTGTATGTGACCACCATATTTAGCACTTATTTTATATTTTATGATAATTCCTCATCCTGATAAACAGATTATTCTCTTAAACTTATAAATTAGCATCTTTTCACTTTTAAGAAGAACCTTGGAAGAATTGACTCTGAAATTAATGAAGGAAATGTCCCATTGTATGTTAGCTACAATAGACTAAAACTTTGGTCTTCAGTCCTCAGTAAGCATTGTTTTTGTCACAGGCAGGAAAGGGGGAGAATTACTGTCTCAGCCTTACATTCTGCTTAACATGACAGCCAGAAAATATCACTGTGATGGTTTTTGCCATATCCATGAGCCAAATGCTATCATTCATTCCATTTTTCTTTAAGCTTTCTACTTTCTGTCTCTATTCTAATCCTAAACAATAATGTCTACAAAATCACAGATTTGAGAAGTTATATACATTTCTGATTCATAGTAACATACATACATAACAAGATGTGAAAGGGGACTTTTTCTGCCATCTTAGAATTTTAGGTAAAGTTTCAAAGCTTTAAAAAAGTGATGAGCAGTACCCCAGCAGTCTAAAGCAAGGTACTCACAGGTGGCCAAGCTGGTCCTTTAAGACTATCAAGAGACGGTTGAAGATTCATCAGGAGGAGAATAATTCATTGGAATACAGAAAACTATGGTGTCTTCTTTTCTTTCCCGTGGGTTCTTGCCCCTCAACCTTGAGCAAAGTAAGGGGACGTCAAGAAAACCACTCACAGAGACTGATGATACTTGCCAGACATGGGGGATGACCTCTTACTCCTTAGCTGGAGGCAAGCCTTGGGCAGCTCCGAGGCTTTAGAAAATTCTTGGGAGAAGCCCAAATTGTGTTTCTTGGAGTTTGCAGGACTGAAGAAGTCAGAGGGAAAGAGGTTAGGAGAGAGGGCGAGTGGAACAAGATGCACTTCTGTAAATGACAGACAGAGCAAGGTATGTGAGCTCCTATGAGCCACATGGATGATGCCCCAGAAGATAGAGGGGTTAGTGCCATCTTGAAAGGATACTGCCTAAGATCTATATGCTGGGGTCAGAACCCCAGCAGAAAAAGGTTGATTGAGATAAACTGCCAAAAGATAGGATCCAAAGGGGTATCATACAAAGTCAGAGAGTACACTAGCTCATTGGGGAGTGGTCTTTAGTAGAATGGTGCAAGCAGCTCCAAAGGAACCATGAAAACACTTCCAGAGAGAGCCGGTCTGTGTCACAAGGAAGGCAATGACCATAAGCTTACAACAGCTCCAGGCAAGCCAGTCTTTCTATTTTCCTCTAATCTTCCTCCTGGTTTTGACTCTGGGAGGACCAGAGGCAACATTGTGAATTGGAATCTGTGAAGCAAGGAAAGCAAAATTAAATATCACTCCCTTTTCCTACCATTGGTCTTCAGTATCAGGGGTCAGACGGTAGAGGGTAGAAACTCTGAATTGGATAAAAGATTAAAATTTTGATTTTCATTTTACTAGTATTTTCAATATCTGAACATGAGGCTTTTTTCATCTGTCAATGAGAAAAACTAATTACCCAAAAGTGATTAGAAAAGTTATGAAACTGGCCTAGAATATTATCCAGAAGCAGGATGAAGATATGACAGGGCAAATGGGAAGGCGGCAGGGAATCAAAACAATGCTCTTTCCTGATTGTACCTTATGATGTTCAGTCCATTCAATAAATTGTTAAAATTAGGAATATTAATTCATGTACCCCCTAAAATCATGTTACATTTCCCCAGTGATCCACATTCCCCATTCTATACTTTGGGAAAGACTGAGTCACGTCACATTAGAATAAGAAGACAATGGAAATGACAGCATTTCAGCCTTGAGAAGGCCCTTGGCTATAGCCTACGTTAAGTGTCAAATAGAATCATTTAGTGGTAAGGACAGGATCTCATAAATACCAACTGACTTTTCCCAAATTACCCAGCTACTTAAACAGAACTCAAGTATTCTAGTTCTTAGATCAGAGTGCTTTCCTGAATACTACATGACATCCCTGGTTCACCATTGGTAGGTTTTAATATTGTGTTGGAAATTTAATTATTGAATATATATAATTTCTCTGCCTGATTAGTTTATTTTAAAAAAAGAACCAACAACAACTCCCTGAAGTTCCCCAATTTAATCCAATATTAAAACTGGAAAAATTAATTGTCTTCAGATCCCTACTCTATCTCTAGTATGTCTGCCAGGCCATCCACTTACCTCAGAGGCTGGGCTTGAAAAGCTATGAGTAGGAGCTTTTATGTAGAGTTATCATTAATTCAACAAGTGTTTATTACACTGCTCATGCGCCAGGCCTTGTGCTAGGTATTGGGAGCACGAAAGAAACAAGTTAGAGTTCTCACCTTGCAAGTTGTCCTGCATCAACAGATGAGAACACGGGCAAACACAATGGAGCACGAAGAACATCCTGAGGGAGGAGCTCTGACTGTGTGATGCGAGACCCAAGAGACACCTGAACAGTCATAGCGGGCCAAGGGGGCTCATGTAAGGCTTTGCCTAAATAAATGCACATAAATATTACATGTTTGGTTTACAACAGAGGTCATGACTAATCAAAGTGGCATCAAGATTTCCACTAGTTTGCATGGTTGGGTGGTCAGGAAGAGATCTCCTGACAGACACTACACCCCTCCCTTGTGGGCTCTACATGTAGGCCCCCTCATCTCCCTATGACTTAAAAGAAACACCTGAGCAGACAGAAAAAGAAAACTGGGTTGTTCCAGAACAAGAATCTCTGCCTTAAAATGGCATGCCTCTTTTTCTGTGATTTTGCAAATGAAGAGATCAAAATGAGCAGCTAAATTTCGGTGGGCAGAATAATGGCCCTCCAAGATGTCCTAATCCCCAGAACCTGTGAATATGTAACCTTAGTTGGCAAAAGGGATTTTGCAAATGTCACTAAGGTTAAGGACCTTGAAATGGGGAGAGTACCCTGGATTATGAAGGTAGACCCAATCTCCTTAAAAGTAGAAGAGGAAGTCAGAGATGCAGAAGGAGGTGTGACTACAGAGGAACTAGTCAGAGAGATACAGCCTTTCTGGCTCTGAAGAGGGAGGAGGCGGGGGTATGAGCCCAGAAATGTGGGCAGCCTCTAAAGGCAGGAAAGGGAAGGATTCTCCCCTAACGCTGCCAACACCTTGATTTTAGTCCAGTGAGACCTGTGTTGGACTGATGACCTACAGAATTGTAAGAAGATAAATTTGTGTTGTTTAAGCTGCTACGTTTGTGGTAATTTGTTACAGCGGCGATAGAAAACTAATATAAAGCCTGTGACTCCTCACTAGTGTGAGCTGAAAACGTGGCTAAGAAATAGTTTGTAGAAGTTAATGACCTACAAATAAGCTAATGTCATAGATAACCATCTAAACTGGTGTGTGTGTGTGTGTGTGTGTGTGTGTAAGCCTGGATGCAGAGGCTATTTTAGTTATTAAAGAAATGGATTTCATTGCAGGGAGCGATGGTTTCTTGAGGAGGATGTATAATTTTCTGCAGATGTTGGTGGCTGGCCTTGAGAGTCTGAGTAATTCACTGTGAATACCATGTACATCTTCTCCCAAAGGGAAAACAAAGGTGGTGATTGATCAACAGTGGACTATTGGCCATGAGAAGCCACAGGGAGGGATGCAGTCCTGAGCACCAGAACCTATGCGCTCATTCTCTTCTGAGTACTCGGTGCTGCTGAGAATGTACCTAAGAAGACAAATAGGTTATTGGGACAATAAAAACCAGAGATATGTGGTGTGAGACTCATTACTTGCTTTTACTGTCCAAACAATCAGAAAGACTAATCTGTAAGTATGCTTTCACAGTGACATTGGAAAGGAATTCTTCTTCCCCCTTCTTAGCCATAAAAAGACACCCATGAGGATATGTGGAATTGCATCATGAATTTTTCCTTTGTCCTCAGCAGGATCCTGCCTTTCGTTTGCTAAAAGTGGGATTTATGTGAAATAGACTCTTATCCTCTCTAAAAGTTCACCTTCAGGCACAGATCAAACAAACAGCTGTGTGATAAAGTACCTCTGCCCTTACGATGTAATGAAACGGCCCCAAATGCAAATGCTTCAGAGTTCTTTTCCATCTTCGCTTTCCCTGAAGTACAAGTCATCTGCTCTTTTATTTTCCTGCAGCTCTGCTCTTTGCACCCCTTTCTTGTTCATGTTCCCGGCGATGAGATGTCGGGTTTGAGGAGCTTTACACAATATCACAAACCCCTAGAACTGGTGAGGTCTTCAAGAGTTCATCTAATCCTCCTCTTTGTTCCTCTAATCTGGGGCTTTGCCCAAGCAAGCTGAGGTATAAGATGTTTTCCACACTCCAAAAGAATGCCCGACTTGGGGATTGTTATAGGCTGAATTGTGCCCCACCCCAAATTCATATGTTGAAATCCTAACCCCAGGACCTACAGTGTGACTGTATTTGGAGAAAGGATCTTGAAAGAGGTAATTAAATTCAAATGCGGTGATTAGAGTGAGTTATAATCTGACTAATGTTCTTATAAGAAAAGATTAGGAAACAAACACACAGAGTAGGAAGACCACGTGAAGACATAGTGGGCAGATGAGACAAGAAATTTCTGTCTAAACGACCCACTCAGTGGACCTTTTTTATGGCAGCCCTTGCAGACTAATAGAGACCAAACCTTTTAGTCTATTTACTGTTAGGGAAATGATCCTTATGTTTAATAAAAGTCACATTTGCTCTAAAGAGTGACCTTTTATTTTGTCTTTCAGGAAAAGGTTAGCAAGTTCTTTAGAAAGTACCCTGAATACGTTAAGGGAATCCAGACTGTTAGACATAGAAGGGGTGGAGAGATTACCACCTCGCCCCCTTGTTTTTACAGATGAGGAAACTGGAACCCAAAGCGGTGAGCCGGGCCTTCCGTAGTCACCCTGCAAGCGGGCAGTCAGGCCCAGGAGGCGGGCACCGGGCCTGGAGCCCAGCCCACCGCTTTCTAACTCACGCCAGAACAACTAGAAAGGTTTTTTTTAAGAGAAACCAGTGCTGGGAGGCATAGCGTGAATCAAGTGAGGAGTGGAGAGAGGGTGGGAGCAAGGTTATATGGTAGCTTTTGGTTCTTATTTTCCATGATAATAAAAATTGTGCAAAATGTTAAACTGTTACAGACCAAACAGTTCAGGACTTACATTTCATAATCGGTTCTGAAGATTCCCTGTACTTCTGACAATCTACCATTATCTGATATTACAATTTTTCTCCTCTAGGAGCTGAGGGCATCACCATTTTCTCTCCCTGCCATGGAGAATCTCAGGATGGGACGCACCACTTTGTGTAACCCACGCATGTTTCCTTGCCTCTTATGGTTTCATCCACTCCCCCATTTGTCCTCCATCTCTCCCTTTTGTGCTTAGGACCTTTCAGCTCACACATCTATCTTTTTCTAGAAGCTCTTCGATGGACAGAAATCTCTGTAGAAATCATAAAGTAAGGAAAGATAGAATTTCATTATCTTACTCTTATTTCTCTCTTTTCCTCTTTTTTCTCACCAATCCTTCAATCTCTCACATGGCAAAGGAGTGGCAGGGTTCACACATAAAACTCAAAGCACTAAACTTCCTCACTTAGAGTCCAGTTCCCTTTCCACTGGAGCACATCATGTCTATCCCTTTCCCTGGTGACCACTGATGCCATCGGGAGCCAAGGCAGGGGCTAATCAGCTGACGGTGCAGTGGGGAAGCTGCCCTGCAGAGGCTTAGAAGCAACAAGTGGAGGCCAAACCTGCAATTCAGGGGTGAGATTAAATCCATTTAATAGAGCACAGAGGCGGGGGCCAGAGCTGAGCTAGACTGTGATTTCTCTGCCTGTCAACTAAGCAGAATTGTCTCCTGTGAACCTTCTGCCTTGTTAGTCTGGGATTCTCAAAATGAAGTCTGTAGAGCACCTGTGTCAGAATCACCTAAGGGCCTGTTAAAAACTCAGATTGCTGAGCCCCACTCCAGACTTAGGATTTTAGCAGCTTGCCAAAAGCAAGGGTGACAGCCTTTGGGACACCAGCCTCATACTGTTGTGTTTGTTTTTAAAAAGCAATGGGATGGGGCTTCCCTGGTGGCACAGTGGTTAAGAATCCACCTGCCAATGCAAGGGACAGGGGTTCGAGCCCTGGTCTGGGAAGATCCCACATGCCGCGGAGCAACTAAGCCCATGCGCCACAACTACTGAGCTTGCGCTCTAGAACCCCTGAGCCACAATTACTCAAGCCTGTGTGCCCTAGAGCCCATGCACCACAACTACTGAGCTCACACGCCACAACTACTGAGCCCACATGTGCTCTAGGTCCCCTGCTCCGCAAAAAGAGCAACAAGAGAAGCCACCGCAATGAAAAGCCCGCACACCGCAACAAAGAATAGCCCCCGCTCGCCGCAACTAGAGAAAGCCCGCGGGCAGCAACGAAGACCCAACACAGCCAAAAATAAATAAACAAACAAATAAATAAATTTATTTTTAAAAAAAGCAATGGGATGCACATTCTAGAATATCAAGAATTGTAGTGAAATCTAAATTTTAAATATATGTGTGCTTTGTAAACTGAAGAATACAATAGAAATATTAGTGAAAAGTGATTTTTTAAAAACTTATACCTATTTTCACAGAAGCAAAATATTTCCACTCAGCAAAAAGTATTTTTAGAAAGAGTGTCTTGGTTTTCTTGTGTGACTTTAAATTTAACATCCAACTTGCTGATTTTAACATCATGAGTTTTTATATTTTACTAAGTCCCTGTTGTTTTATCTGTTATCAGGCAGCCAAATTCCCCAAAGGAATAAAAGCATTAAATAGAATGCTATACACACTACAGTAAAAACTTCCATCCATTTCCCAACAGCTGTTGCTTTTTAGAGAAACCAAATATTTTTGGAAAGGGCCACAAACATTCTGGATTCAAACCATTTATTAGCTTTGGAAACGTAATATGCAGTCATCTCGCCAGTTTTAATCTTTCAGTTCCATTAAACACACCACAACTGCATCATAAAACAGAAAAGGGAAGAATTTATAAACAAATAGAGCAGTTAATTGGGGCAATAAAATAGCAGTTCTCTCCTGAGTGTGGAATTGGTTGTTTCAACCTATGGAACCCTGAAATCTGTTCTTCAGGGGTCTAGTGACTACCAGAGGCAAACACAGATCAAAGATTTCAGGAGTGCTTCTGGGTCTAGGACGCTTACCTCTGCTGCCACTCCCTCAGCACCACTGGTCCTCACACCTTGCATTGGCTGCACATCTTTCCAGGGAGATGAGAAGCTCCAAGCCCAATACTCTTCTGTTCTCTGTTCCATAGCTGGGGTTCCAAAGAACAAAGAAGGAAGAACTGGGAGATCCACAACTATGGCTGTGTCTGCAACATAGCCCTCAGGTGCAGAGATGGAAACATCTTCTCAGCTGTGCTACTCTTTCCTGAACCACACCCACCTGAGGACTGGGCAGTGACCTGTGTTGTCTCTCACGTGCACTGTTAAGAAAAGAGCAAGCTTTGGAGCCACGTGAATTGGGTTCCAAGCATTGCCTCTTACTTGCTTTACGACCATGAGTAAAAGCAAGACTTTTAATCTGAGTTTCATTCATTTAGTCATTAACACATATTTATTAAGCATCTACTACCTACAAGGCTCTGATGTTTAGATTTTTTAGCAGTTAAACGGTGGTCCTAAATCCCTACCACAGAAAGCTGTTGTGAGAATCAAATGAGGAATATATATATAATGTATATAAAATATATTTTTATATATTTTATGTATTATATATATTTAAATATATATTTTATATATATAATATATTTTATATATATTATATATAGTCTTGCATATAGTATGTGCTCACAAATATCCATTCATTCAAGTAGCAGATGAGAATTGCAGCAACTATATTGTGTGTAGAATTAAAATTATAATATCTTGCAAAGAATTGCTTTTAGTCAAGAAGAGACAAAGATTTAGAGTATCCATCCTCCCCGCCATAAATGAGTCCTGGCTTCACTCATGTGAACTACGGAATAGTCAGGGTGGATTACCTCCGAGGGGGCCTCTGTGACAGTGGGATGGAGCAGAGCCAACTGGACCATGTGGGGAGTGCACTCATGACCTTTGCCTTGTTAACACCCAGGACCTGCACTCTCTCCCGCCCCTGGAGATGTTTACAGTCCATTTATGTAATCTGATGCACACACACACACACACAAACACACACACACACTCTCTAGCAGGAAATTGTGCCTCTTCATAGAGGTCTGGCTTTTGGTATGTTTTGTTTAAACCCTCTGGAGATAAACTGCCATTTACTTTTGTTTAATAGCCCTCATAATACATAGACTAGAGCTGTACCCAAAAGATGCTCGATTAATGACTTATAGTACTATGCACAGATATTGTCCCAATTTTAAAAAAGAATGAGGCTAGTATATGGGACTCTTGTAAACTATTTCCCAAGTCCTAAGTAAACCTAAAAGAAGGCAGTACCTGGCAGTCAAAATCTGTGTGAAGCCTACATAAATGCTCGGTACTGCTTGAAACATTCCTTAGACACAGCAGCTGCACGTGGGCTGCTGCTTTAGAAAATGTCAACTGGGACACTAATGATTGAAGTTAGAACCCATCATTAGCCCTAAAAGGGAGGCCAAGGAGGTGGGATGGGGGAAGGAAAAGAACTTAATCTCTTCTCCAGGTTAGTAACTTAAATACTTATAATTCAAAAGTTTCCAGGCTGTGCAGGCAATACGTCGGGTTAACTGGTTTCCAAATGTACTGGGTTTGCTCAAGCCAACATGAACCTTTTATTTTTGGAATCTTATGTGGCTGGAGAGATTGAACCCAGCCACATTTGGGTTCATTCATTTGCACATTGGCTATAAAAACATCTTTAAGTTATACTCTGGAAAAGATCCGCAAACCTTAAGCAAGCATACCGTCTCTTTCACCTTAAGATCCACTGAGAAATTTTATGGGGGATAGTGCCTTCTTTCTTGTCCCTAAGCCTTGCCAGCCCTTGTCTCCTCTTACATGTAAACAAAGCTCAAGTGAACCCGGCGTCATTTGGAAGGCAGTTGGAGTGCTGTCCTTTCATCAGCTCACCTGGTGCTCTAATAAAACATCCAAGAGGCCCACATCTGGTAGGTAATAAAATCCAGAGCATAAAAAAGACGCCTGGCTGCTGAAGTGCTCTAGCCACTAGACAAAGCCATCGCGACATTATTTCAACAATAGCCGATGCCAGGATTTTAATGGGGCAAAGCTGAGAGCCCTCCTTCTATATATTTTTCCTGCGCTGGGTTCATTGGCTACACTGCTCCCATGCCGCTGAATATTCCCTCCACAGCACCATCAAACCAACTCACAACCCAAACAAGGAAAAGGTTTTTTTAACATGACAGAATCAAACACAATCACACTTATCTCATACTCCCATTTCCCCAGGGTGGTGGCACTGAGGGTGGATCTCCTTTTTTTTCCACCTCTTCTTAGTCTCCCAAATAAGAATAAATGTTAGATCTCTTTGCAGGAAGAGACAGGCTATGCCAACCGCAGAGGACATGTTCTGACTGTCAACAGTGATGGATGAGATTCTGTACATTTAATAAATATAAATGTCATAATCCAACCATCAAATTTAATAAACAAAAATACCACAAACCATCTTTCCTCTATGCTCCATGTGCTCCTTGAAAGCTGATAACATTAGAACACATTTTGCCCAAGCTGTAACCTCACCATCTGCCTGGCTCAACTTCTGAAGACTTGGTATGGGCTAGAAAGAAAAGCAAATGACTTCACACTGAGAAAAAAATGGGGGGGGCGGTGAATGGTTTTTTTCACTCCTTCTTTTCCTTCTGACCCATTTGTTAACTGTAGAACCAGATGTAACTATCTGAGCATAAGTTCAACCCTCAAGAATTATTAGGGAGGCAGGTCGCAGGGAACATTTTTTGCATGAGCTACACAAACTAAAAGGCCTGCTTCACCAGCAGGCTGAGTTCTGTGTTTCAGGGCTTTGATTTTAGAAATGTGTGAGATGGGATGCAGAAACTAACTGATTAAGGATACACTTTCTTTTGATGACAAATTAATAATCATGACCACCACGATAAACACATACAAAAAATAGTTTCATTCCCAGGGGATACAGAAGGCCAGATTCAAAGCTGTAACTAGAAGGGGTTCTTTATGTTAGGTTTAGGAGAAAACTCAGAGGCTAAGGGAATGATAAAAAGAGTAACCAAGTCCAAAGAACCTTAGAGAATGTCTAATACAAAGAGAGAGCAATAGATAGGCTAGATCTAAGTTTTTTAATTCCTTTTTATGAGCCTGCTATGTCCCCGATACTTTACGCACAGTTTTACAATTTTATCTCATTGAGTCCTTTCAAGAACACACGCCAAAAGATACTACTAACCCTATTTCGTGGTTGAAGTGTACAGAGGCTCTAGAATGTGGTCAAGCCTACAGCGCTACAATGTGGGAGAACTGGTCGAACTTACTCCAGAAATGCTACTCCTTCCTCTGGGACACCTCGGTTTTTCTTTTGGGGAGCTACTCCTCCCTCACTCTCACACCACATAGTTTGACCTCACCTCCCAGTTCCAGAATTCACATTTGTGACGTTTTGCTCTGAGTCCATGTTCACAGCTGTCACGCAATGGTGCTCAGGAAATAGATTCAGATGCTCCAGCGACCTTGGTGGCTGGGGCCACCATCAACTGTAGAAAGGTCAAATCTTCATAACTAAAATTCCCCAAGGTCTTCAAGTTAAATCCAAGAAGACTGTGGGTTCCGGGACATGTTGGTTGGTTACTGCTATTCTCACTTCCCATCAGAGGAATCTAGGCAGCATCCTGTGCCAACATCTGCAGGAGAGAATCATTTGACCGCTTCCAGCTGTGGTGTAATTCCTTTCTCTGTGGTAACTAGCCCTCGCCCTGAGTCCTTCCAAAGCACGCTTCAAACCTCACACCATACACTGCATGCTTCCCGATGAAGCCAGGGAAGCTGAGAGGCCATCCTGTCCCCCTACTGTTTCTGTATGTCCAGAAGTAAGCTAGGGTGTCTGGGGCCTGCGGCTTGTCTCAGTGACTAGCAGAGTAACATGTGCCCCGAGACAGAATTAACCCAGCACGGAGAAGGGGGAAATGGAGAGGGGTGGTCTCTGTACATCTATCATCTAGGCAACCTCACTGGAAACTCTGAGTCTCCTGGGTTCCTTAATATATAAAACTAGATGCTTGCAGCGCTGGGCAAGAGGAGGGGTGAGAGGATGGAGCCTGAGTAGAGGAGTCCTTTTACTTAAGTTGAAGTCTCCCCACGTTTCCTGGGTTCATGGTGTGGGAAAAATGCAACATAAAAATCTCATAGAGGTTTTGCTGCCAAATTACTATGAGGACATCACATTGCAATTGAAAAACTTTATGTGGAGCTGGGTGGGATCTCTGATGGCAAAGTATCTCTTTCCTTTCTTAGTTTTGATTATTTTGCAAGTAATTTTGCTAGTGTCACAAAAATGCAATAACTTCAGTTATGACAATTATCATTTTTCCTCTTGACAGAACTCTCAGGCAACGGGAAGCTTCAATACTCGAAACAAATATTGGTACTTACCAGAGAGGAGGACAGGGCTAGGCAAAATTTTGCAAGAGATGGTCCTTACCCTGAAAGCTAGGAATCAAATTTACACAAAGGCCATGGTCACAGTGCTATAGTTTGGAGATTTCTACAATTTTTATGGCATGATTTCACACCTTGAAGGCCAAAATTTTACTATTGCAAAGTTCTTCTCTACAGGGTCTTCCATGATATAAATAAATAAATAAATAAATAAATAATAAATAACATGGGTGGGGGGCATTGGAACCAAATTATTCACCCCAATGCCCTCCCCCAAAAACACATATAGAAGGTGGTAGTTGAGAGGTGGGAAAATTGAGGGAGAAAAAGATGGAATCCATGTCTCCCTTCTGTCCAGACCTGTCCTTTTTAACTTGCTAATGCTTTTTTTTTTTTTTTTTTTTGCTAATGCTTTTAAAGAGGAAGAGAAAGAGGGGATCCTGTGGGTCACTCAAGAAAGGTCCTCTGGGCTTCCCTGGTGCCGCAGTGGTTGAGAGTCCGCCTGCCAATGCAGGAGACACGGGTTCATGTCCCGGTCCGGGAAGGTCCCACACGCTGCGGAGCGGCTGGGCCCATGGGCCATGGCAGCTGAGCCTGTGCGTCCGGAGCCTGTGCTCCGCAACAGGAGAGGCCACGAAAGTGAGAGGCCCGCATACAGAAAAAAAAAAAAAAAGAAAGGTCCTCCCCTCTGGGCAATATTCTTGTTAGCACCTCAGTCAACAGCAGAAGGATCTGCCATCTGCTGTTAATTATCCTTTCTAATTCAGAATATTAAACAACCTTAAAATGCCCATGTCATTTTAACTGTCCTCCTTGGACTCTGGAATCCAGAAAGGTGCACAGCAAGTGCTTAGAAATTAATCCTGGATGTCTGACTTGTTTCTACCTCTACATGAGTTAACAATGGCTGACTAATAGCAAACTTATTTTGAAAGTGTTTGCTAGCTCTTTCCCATCACTAGATATTACCTGGTAGTTTGCCTCATAAATATTGTATCATTATGGTTCCTAATATCTCTGTCAGAGTTCTTAACTTTTACAATAATAGGCAACTTGGAAATGCTTTGCCAGACATTAGACCATAATGCACAAAATAAGTGTCTTACAAATGGGTTGTAGCTATCTAGAGCATGTCTGGGAAACAAATAACTGATAGTGGACAACAGTGAAAATTAAAGCCTAAGTGCTGTCTTTGTGAAATGAAATAAAGTAAAATGAAATGAAATAAGGACTGCTTTCTGGTTCTTTGTCTTACTGTGAACTGCTACAGCAGCTGCTTTCCTTTTAATTATAAACAGCTCCTTGAAACCATAAACCCAGGGAGAAACCATGGAAGGCAAACACAACCATTCTCTAACAACATCTATTACACTCTTTGCTGAGTGCCTCTATTAGTGTAAACTGAATGTCTAATTCCCTAAGTTTTAATCTCTTTAAATTCCAAAAGCAAAGTGCCCCCATGAAGGATTGAGGTCATCCTTTGAGGGTGGAGACCCAGAAACAATTACTTTTTGGGATACAGTCGGCCAAGTTCCAACTGAGAGCATTTTTATACAGATGAAACCAGATTAAAATAAATTTCAGGGGCACTCTTCTCTTTTTTAAAAAATTAAATTAAATTAAATTATTTATTTATTTGGCTCCGTCGGGTCTTAGTTGTGGCACATGGGATCTTCGTTGTGGCGTGCAGGCTTCTCTCTAGTGGTGGTGCACAGGCTCTACAGTGCGTGGGCTCAGTAGGTGCAGTGAGCGGACTTAGTTGTCCCACAGTATGTGGAATCTTAGTTCCCCAACCAGGGATCGAACCCACGTCCCCTGCAATGGAAGGTGGATTCTTAACAACTGGACCACCGGGGAAGCCCCCAGGGGCACTCTTGATGAGGAAAAGAAATAAAGTTTTTAAGATTCAAACTTTGGTGAAACCCAGAGCAGAAGGATGAAAGGGTTTTTGCTTGGGTGATGGTGAGAGGTTTAGGCATTTTTTAATTTTTATTTTATTTATTTTAATCCTCTGCCTCATTTCTACCGAGCTTTGAGGTGGCTTACACTAATATAATAGAAAAGTACTTTTAAAAATTGAAGTAATCTGAATAAAAATTTTAGATAAGAATATACTAACTCCAAGAGTCATATTATCTGAGAGGAATGTAGACCATATGCTAACAGACTTGCTCCTAAGCTTCATAAAAGCCAAAATAAAAAGGGAAACAGAGTCATTTTTAAGATTCAGCATGTCAACAAGACCAAAACAAATCAGATGTTCAGGAGAATCACACTTCCGGGAACTGAGACCTGGAAGCATGTTTCTGGCGGCTCCTTGTGAAGAGGATGCAGGCTGATGCCCAACAGCATCCCTGCAGCAGATGCCACCGTGGGTTCCTGCAGGCAGGTCCATCCTCCTATGTCTGCTGTAGCATCCAGCCAAGGTTCTAGTCCACTCCCTGGGGGTGGGAGTCAATGAGAAACTGTTCAAAGGACACTTAGAGAAAACCTTGGTGGGGTGGGGACAGATTTCACCAGTTTCACAACTTCACTGTAGATCAATTGGCAGGTCATAGAAAGGTCTAGCTCAGGTGGCAACAGGAAATGGAAAAGTGGTAAAAAAAAAATATATATATATATATAAGCCAGGCAATGCTATACTCATAATTCAAATCCTACTTCCTACTCTGTTCTGTAATATTAATTTTCTCCAGGAAGATTATTGCATTTCATCTAGAGTTTTGAAACCATTAAGAATGCACTCAAGTCCTTCCACCACCTTTGTCTAGCAATAAACATTACTGAACCCAGCAGCAGTCAGCTCTTCCAGCAGTATATGAGGGACTATTGGGGGAATTTGAAAATTTTATGGTCTGAAAAGTGGGCCTTAGCACTTTAGCTTTTATTCTCTCAGAGAGCTTATAAATCCCTCTTCATTTAGCAGTTTTCAAGAAAGTGACAGCTTTTGTTAGGCTAAAGAGAGATTAGAAATAAAAATTTTAGCCATTAATCCTCACTGATTAAAGTGAAACCAGAAATCAGATTGTTACCAACTGTGTGCTAATTTCAGCTTAATTCTTTGGCAAGAGGTGGAAATTTTCAACTGGCTGCACTAATTCACAATGCCTTACTACTGATGGCAGAAAGTCAAGGTCTCCTTCCCTCCTGGGTCCAGGGTGTGAACAATGACTATTTCAAAATCAGTCCAATAAAATATAAACATTAAATCATTAGCTATGTTGTTTCTCAGCCATAATTTTCCAGACCACTCTCTCCTCCTATTCTCCACCAACCTCTCCCCACTCCACCAGCAGCAGTGAAAAACTATCTCCCCTGAGACCAGAGCATCACAGCTGAATGGCTGGCCTTTCCGCATCAAACAAAATGTCTGCAGCATCAAAGAAGGTGTCACCCTCACACAAGCCATTTCTATTACATACAGTGTTGGGAGGGAAGGAAAATATTCATGCCAATAAGTCATATCAATTCATCAAAAATGAATTCACACGCTAATTAAACTAGCAAAAATTTTAAAAGGCATTTGTGTTACAGAAGGGAGAGGAGGGTGGGGACAACGGAGATGGAGAGTCACAATTCCAGGGAAGTGAAAACTCGACAGACAAGGCACCAAATAGAAAAGGCAGTAAATACGTGACTGGAATTAACAGTGAGTCTTTCCTTAAGTTAAAAATAAAAACTAAATATATAAATAAATAAATGGATGGTACTCACACTTGAGGGAAAAAAGGCAAATATTTTTCTGGTTGGGCCAAAGAGAGACATTAGCAGGCGTATCCTCCGGATTGTGTACATTCCTTGGGGAAGCCTGTCAACAAAGTAAAACTCTGTTCCTCTTTCTTCATAACCATTTCTACCTTCTTATGAACATTTCTCCTCCTCCTTTTGATGACTTTCCAGGGCCACCATGTACAGTTGTATGGTTAGCACACTGCACAAGAGCTTCTCGCTGAGGGAAGAACGGAGGTAGTCCACACTCTGACAGCCAAGTCACACACCCTGGAATGGGGTTGCTGTCATAAGGAAGCAGTGCCTTTTTCTTCACACAAAGGTGCCTTCTGCTTGTGCACCCAGAGGGCTGTGATCCCACAGAGGAAGTCCTTGTTCTTGCTTTTATTTACTTTCTTTTCTCCTGTTTCTTTGTTTCCTCCCTCTGAACTTTGAACTGAATACCGCTTCACCTGTTTCAGTATATCATACATATCTGAAGGAAAAGAGAAAAGAATCTCAATTATCCATCCAAGTGTTTCATCTATACGACACCAAGTATCCACATAGAGGGAAACATCTTAATGCTTACTATTGTGTAGACAAAAAATCTGGTTGATCAAATTAGTTCATGTTTCTTTCAGATGTTTGAGTACCATAGAAACACTCTCATATCCACTTGCAGGCTGGATTCTCCTTTGTAGAGTACAAATTAGTTGTTTTTCTAGGTTCAAAGAGTCTAATTCAGTATAGCAAGGGCCTGAGAGATAATATAGGGACAAGGGGGCTGTTTTCCCCTTAACACTAAAGAAGTAGCATTTAACCCATACACTAAATATTATGGGGTGAGAACTTATCTTTAGTCCACTTGTTCTGATGCTTCATTTGACAAGATTCTTTCACTGTCTCTTATCTGTGTTGTATTGAGAATAGAAAAACATTTACCTCATTATTCCAATATTTATAAAGTCTTCCAGGTACATCTTTTTCTCTTCAAAACTGCTCTTGAGAACCAGACATCCTGTTGAATGACCTCCCTAAAGTTAATATCAGGGCAAACACTTGGCCCAAACTCAGCTACCGTTGTTTAAAATGATGGAGGAAATGATTATATTGAGCACGTCATTTGAATCTAGCCTCATCACCAGAGCCCTTTCTTTATAGCATCCCCGTGAGGTAAATGGCAATCATTCTCCCCATTTCCCAAAAAGAGAAGTGGAGGCTGGTCAAGTTAAACGCTAGGTCCACGGTCAGATTGTGAGTCAACAGCATAACAAAGAACTTTCCAGAGCTTTCCAGAACTGGCCTCAGGACAATGTACTTGGTGCACAAGGGGTGAAAACTAAAACTCCTTTTCTTTTCCCCAAGGCAGACCATGAAACTGTGAAGATGAGTTGGCATTTTGTTTTATTTTGTGTAATACACTTCTTTTCACAGCAGTTGGCCCTGGGGGAGTTTCAAATAGCACCGCTTGGCCGCAGCTGTGGGTGTGGCCCCAACTCAATCCAATGGCAACTTGGAGAGCACAGCTGTGTCAGGCAGCGTGGATCTTAAACGTTACATCTGGGCCGCACACTTTCAAGCTCACCCCCCACACAAGTTATTTTCACAAGCCAGAACCCCTCAGATGGAGGTTCTGTTCTTCCGCTGCCTATGGTTACTTGGGGAGTAACCAAGTAACATCAGATGTCCCCAGAGACTGACACCCACATTTGTCTCCGGCCCATTTCTGAATGGTCCCGGAGCCGTCCCTTTCTAGTGAGGAGGAGACTCCACATTTGAGTTGATAAAAGTGGTCAGTATTTTCACGGGGGCTACTGGATGGTAGGTTTTATTGTTGTTTGTGGGTTTGTTTGTTTGTTTTCGTTTATGATCTCTTGGGTTCTTCTTGTGTGTGGCTATCACAGACCACTCTGATAACTGGGACCCGTCCCCAAATCCAGTAGGTTCATACACATTCCCAGAAAAATTTTCTTCAAGGGTTTTGCTTTGAGCCCCTGCTTCCAGCTGGAGCAAATAATTGACGAAGTCAGCCTCCATCCTTAGGGCCGAAACCCAAAGACGGAAGTGTGAACTCTGAACCCCTTCTCACCCTCCAAGTGGACGGAACAATCACTGGCTTCTTTGTTTCGTGGAGGAAAAGATCTGGTCTTGTGAATGGCTCCTTTTCTGAATGGATTACAGGAACGTCAAAATGGGCACAGTCTGAGAGTTCCCAAGGGAGAAAGCGCAGCCCCAGGCTCGGGACTCGGCCTCTGCCTCACGACCCGCGATTCGGCGCGGCCGCGGGGAGGTCCTGGGAGGCGGGGCGCGCCTCTCCCCGCCTGTCTGGGGACCCGCCGCCAGGAGGCGCGCCGCGCTCCGGGAGAGCGGCCTTTGTGTGGGTGCGCCTGGGCTTGCGCCCGGCGGGGGCTGCGGGGGCCGCTGCGGGGAGGGGCGCGAAGAGTCATCCATCCCTTTGCAGTGGGAGTAGCCGGCATCTCGGCGACCGGAATCGCAGTCAGCCTTTTCGGCGGGTGCATGGGGCCGCACGCCTCTCCCCGCCTCTCCGGCCTTCGACGATCCGATCGAAAAGCCACTGCAGGGCCCGCAACGCGCTCGCGTCCCGCCAACCCCCCCACCCCGCGCCCGGGGGGACAGGGACAGACACCCCGCGGGCGCAGACAGACGCGGGCGGGAACAGCCCAAACAAAGCGTGAGGACGACTTAAAGGCCGGGGAGCGGTGTGCGTGGGAGAGAGAACAGCTGAAGGGCAAGGGGGACAGAGACAGACAGAGACAAAATACAGACTCAACCCAACAAGTTCCTGAGTGCAAAGCCGAATGCTGTCCCCAAGGAGAGGCACGGGTCCTTCGGGGGAACCCTGCCATTGGGTGCTCGTGGGGAAGACAGAAGAGTGAACAAATCTTTCCATAGAAGACAGAATCGGTTTAGAGGTTTAAGGAACAGGACAAGAGATGCCCCAGTCTTCTCAGGGATCCTCCTTCCTAGAGAAGGGGCCAAAGAGGCTCTCAGAGTCAAAGCAGCTTCTCTGGGGAGTGTCAGGCTATCCCAGAAGAGGTTCTATGATGTAAGGGTCAGGGAAGAGTGATAAAAACACAAGTTCTTTTCCAGCTAGCCACTCAGAACCACTTCCTGGGACCATGGCCACTTTCTCCCCTTGTCACTCTTCCCCTCTGCTCCATTTCAGCCAGTCTGCCTGTCTGGTATTCCTGTGGACTTGTGACCCATTTGCTGACGCCACCAAGAGGGAAAGACTGAATGTGACCCTGGGAATAAAGGTCACAAGGAACATCTTTAGACCTACTTCCTTAGTCTAGAAGAAGAGGAAGAGCAATAGAAGTGTAGCCATGTGGGTTTAAATAGCGGCTTTGAATTTTAAACTCCACGCAGGGTACAATAGGAAACAGAACAGGTGCTTGGTTAGCTCATTTCATTTCATTTTGGAAGATAAGCCCTTTAACTCCTAAAATAAATCATTTTTGAAATATGAGCATGCGTGAGTCAAGTGGTCTTTTCCTGGTCTTCTTTTCTTCGTCAGTAAAATTGAGAGGCTGGATCAAGTTGTCTTCCAGCTCCAAAATTCGAAGAAAAGTTGTCTATTTAGGTATTTGCAGAGGAACCTTCCTTATTTAAATGTACAATGCAGTCCTGGAATGAAGAACATGAAAGACAACGTTTCAGGAGGAGAAAATGAAGTAGCACAGCATTTTCTCCAGCTAAATCTCCATTTCCAAATTTTGCATTTCTAATGTTGATAATTTACTGTTATATGAGGTCATATCTATTGATAAAAATAATTAATGCTCCTTCGTGAGAAGACAATATCCCCTCTGAGATCCGATGAGGAAATCAACCGGGAAGACCTATGAGCAAAAGACAATTTGCTGTTCAAGAGGAAACGATTTTCTTCCACTCAGGAAAGGATCATCACCCAGACTTTAGAATCCTTGGGTATTCAGTACCAAACCCTGGCAAGTTGTAGCTGATTTTTCAGAGCATCTAATTCTTTAATTCATGTTTTGTCCTCTTCTCCTTGTTGTTTCAGTTTGGGAGGTTGGGGACGACAGATAGATACGAATCCAACGTTGCAGCAAGAACATTTCTCAGTATGCACGTCAAATTTTCACAGTTGTGAGAATGTCTGTGATTAAGGCTGTTTCACCTAAATATTTTCTTAAGCTGAGATGGTTCCAACAGCGAAATTTAAAGTCTGTGAGGAACTAATGAGGAACACAGACTTATTTTTTAAACTTCACGTTTGGAGGCAGCCCTTTCGCCTCTCTGTTGGAACTATGACAACGTGAGTCTGATAAAATACGACTTGGTTTCAGATTATCCAAGAGCATTATAAAAATTTTTGGACTAGATTTAGTTTTCCTAAAAGGTGGCAGATTGATAGAGCATGGATAAAGCGAGTCAGCTTCCAAGAATGATTACTTCGTGAGAAACAGGGCCCTTCTTTCTCCAGAGAGACATGGACATTCCCAGACAACGTCTTAACTTGCAGAGTTCTGTGAGCCTGGATCCCAGCTTCCTTCCCTACTGAGGTCTCTGGCAAGGGTGGGAATTTCTGCAGGGACTTTGTAGTGGAAATGACACCTTCCTGAAACTAGGGCCACCAGGGCATTTCCATCTGATCAGCCTGAAGCCCGCATGGCTCTCACCATGGCTAAACCTTCCGGAAGAAGCCTGTGAAATGTGTTCTCTGAGCATCTTGATCCCCTAGGTCAGCCATCTCCTTACTGTGATTTCCCTCCCCTCCCCACCATGTTCTCGCACGGACCACAGCCCCCCTCTGCTGGCCTGGGCCTCCTGGCCCCTCTTTAGCTCTTTCCCCTTCCTCCATTTCTTTTCCTCACTGCCCTTCTACGTACATTTGCATCCCGTTTGTGTAATTGCTACACCTAAGGCCGGTTGGCCCTGTAAAGTAGGAATGGCTCATCGTCATCATTCCGGAGGAGCAGTTTATAAAGCTGGGGAAAGTAATTTGACTGTAAACGTTTATTGACTCCAAGTCATTTAAGCATTACTGCTTCAAAATTCCAGAATTCGTTTTTAACTCAAAACTTTTACGGACAGCAAAAAGAATAAAGGAGTATTGAGACAAATAAACTCTCATTATCGAATGACCAATACAGAGCTTGCTAAATAGGTAATTTACACGTACATGCATGTGTTCATAAATGCACATAAAATCTCCAAGTAATGTTCAGCTGGGTTATCCCCATGGTTTGGCTCTCAACTACCTCCAGATCTGTTGGGAACCTTTAGCACAGACGGGCTGAAGGAAATGTGTCTGTCTTGTTCACCTTCTACCGTCACTAGAGGAGAGTTCTCTTCCAAGTTTTATTGCTGATCTGCTAATTACAAAACGTTCTGTCTGTGTCCACATGTTCAGAGCTCATACTTTACAGAGCAGTCACCCTCTCCTCTCTCCATGTCCCCCTCTCTCTCCTCCTGCCTCTCTCCTGCAGGGACAGGAGGGATTTTACCAACTATCTCGGCTTTTTACCAGATAGAATAATTGATGCCCCTCAGAAGTCAGTCCCCCACGGTTGGTGCCCGGGTTGACTATTAAATATTCCTTCTCTTCCATGTTCCGTGGAGTTTCAGCACATCACACCAGTTTCTAAAATGCTCCATGAGCATCTTCACAGAGCAGGCCCAAAGTCAGGAGCTAAATCATCAGCTAGACCCCGTGACCACCCCTTCAAGATGGCCTCAGTCACTTTTCTTTCCACAAGGAAGCAAAACCATCTGTCCAATCCTCTGACCAGCCAACAAGTATCCTACTTTTGTATAGACGTGAAATCACCCACATCGATCAATCGTAAGTGTTCTTAGCAAAGCACTCCGCTAGGCACTGAGGGGCCAGATACAGGATCAGGTAAAGTTGCTAAGAACACTGCAGAATTTCTGAAAATAGCCAGCAGAGCTCCAGGAAAGGGAGAGGGCTCCCAGAGGCCAAGCTGCAGCGAATCCTGGAAAGCGATGCCTGACGGCGGAGGTCCAGACGGCCAAGCGGCCTCAGCAGAGCAGCATATTTTTACCGAGTTCATTTAAACCATTATGTCACGTACATTCTCTTTTTTCAAAATGATACATCACTGCTGACAGGTGGCATGTACTGTTTTCATAGCTTAGCCTTTATAAATATTACAAGCACATATCACAGCGGTATTGTTACAACGAGTTACAATGATGTACTCTTTGAGAGTGCCAGTGACTGGTTTATATCCTTGGTGATGTTGTGGCATCAGAACAAATGTGGCATAAATCTTTCCCAAGGTTCAGCAGTTCCTTGAAGCCAAGAACACTATATGTGGGTTGTTGGGTCCCCTGTGTCGTCCCCCCAACCTTTGAAACCCCTCCTTCCTCGATGCTTTGATATATAGTCCCCAATTTTGAGGATTTTCATATGGTCAGTGATCGAACTGCACTCCTTTAATAGAGGGCAGCCTTTATTATAATCTGGAAATAATTTTCAAATAAATATCACCAACAGCCAAAAAAAAATGTATAAGTCCAGTAACATTACACAGAGGCCCCAGGAGAGGGCGGGAGCGGGGAGCGTCTCTGTCTGCTTTCACAGGGATGCTGTCATTGTTGGGGGGATATGGGAGAAAGCAGTCACCCTCTACTAAGATAACTCTGTTAACTGCAGAGGAAGGCAAATTGGTTTGCTCTATGTATATCAGGAGACAAAAGGCGAGGGCTGAGGCAGTGAAATAACCAGCAATCTGGACACGGAGTGCTGACAGAGTTCACCTCTGCTGGCTGTGAACTTACTTTTTTGGTTTAGACAGGTGGCGGGTCCTGGCTCTCTTATTTCTACCATGGGGGACCAGGATAATGGCTGAGAAATACAGACCTTTAGTAATAGCACTAAGTCCACGCTCACTATTCTGGGGAAATTCTGGGTGGGAATAACCCTGCCGCATTCACTTTCATCAGCTTTTGGGTCACTTCCTCTAGGATGGCACCATCACTGGCCCTTGGGTCCCCAAATTGTGTCCACAAAAACAGGTCCTAGATGCTCTGCTCCCTCCAAGGTAAGGTGCTTTAAAATGATTAGGTGGAAATTATAGGTGTGCTGAAAACTAAACAGCTGAATCCTGGGTCATTAAATCTTCATTTAACTCTGCTAATGGTATGCATGAGCCACGAGCTGCCTTCAGATAAGCTTTGCTCAACAGAAATTGGCTGTGGGAATGCAATTGATCTATAGTCAGCTGTCCCAAGCTTGAGGTGGTAATTCTTTTGCCAAACACTAATCTATTGTATATCACCAATGAAACCACACCTGAGTCAGTTAGAACAAACCCCAGAGACCGTGCTGCGGATGCCTAACGGGGCCAGGGCGAAAACTCCCTGGAAGTTCTGTCCTTCGTTCAGGCTCTAAATCACCTCCGGTCCGGACTAGGCTGGGGTTACTTCATTACCTTTTCCTGTGAATTAGTAATACCGAAACACTGAGTCTTGAAGCAAGGGTTGGAGAAAACTCCACGCAGGGAGGAAATGAACCCCACCTATTGTCAAGTGTTCTCCTTCTCTCTCGCTGGAATTTCCTCTCGTTTTTCCCCAAGCTTCTTAAGTGTTTGTGCATTTGAAATAGCTGGTGTTTGGGTCATTAGTGGCCCTAGTGCTGTTGCTGGAGTTTGTTTGTTCTTTTATAAATATTTTTTTGAAAGAAAAAAACTAGTTCCTGTAACTTTTTCACAGCGCATGTCCCAAGTGACCTGTGAGGACGTGAGTTCTGAGTACATGCTCTACCCACTTTTTCCTTTGGTGTGAGAATAAACTGGTAGTTGAAAAATGACTTCCATCAGTGAACACTTCCTGTTGCCACAATGATCTATAATCTCTGAAGACAGATGCCCAGATTCAGGGTGCCAGGATCCCGCTCTCACAGCACAGCACAGATGTGCCCTCCTAGGTTTCATCTCTGAGGTTCCTTTCCAACCCGTCGTGCCCCACTAGTATGCCCCCTTCTTCTCCTCTTCTTCCACCTCTCTCTCTAAACCCCCTGCGAGCACACTTGGTCTCAGGACTTCTAACTTGCCGTCTTGTTCTCACACCTGCTCTGTAACCAAGGACATGCTCCCTTAACCATCTAGATGTCATGAAAGGCGTCTCATTCAAAATTAATGTTATAACATGCCACATCCCCCAAGGACCTTTCTCAGCACTGGGTCTCCAAGAGATACTGAACAAGTCTTTGTTGGGTGACTGAAATCAGAAAATTTAAGTCAAAAGAAAATCTTGCCATGCATATGCAGTTTTTAAAACCCTAAATCCATAGACCAAAGAAGACTTAGAAAAATGGAGATTGGAAGAGAACTGTGGACACGTTTTGACCATAATTTCTGAAGCAGACCTATATCAGGAGGAAACTTCGATGATTAAGTTACCGACTCTTGGTTCAAAGTGGTCTTCTAAGCCTGAGAAAGATGGGTTTAAATGAGTGGGAGGAAAAGTGTTCATGAGGCTTCTGGGACCTCAACCATGTCTCAGAAAATAACCTCTTGAGGAATTAGGGATAAATGAAATCAGAAACATGTGGAATATATTTCCCTTTAAATACATGTGAGGCTAGAAATTAAGGGAAAGTGTTCGGTTAAAGTTATTTAGGGTTTGGCTTTACCCACAACATCTGAAAAATAGTTCAAGATGTTAGATGAGCCCAAAGTGCAGCCACGTCCACCTTCTCCTACTGAAAATAGAGTGTGTGTAGCAGCTGAGGGGAGAGATGTTTAATGTCAAGCTAATAAAAGGAGAAAAAGGTATGTTGGAGCTGAAAGGAGGAGGGGGCAATTGAATACCCACAGAAAAAAATTTAAAAGCTAGAGGGCTTTGGTAGAGAAAAGAGAATCTGAAGTCTTGGTACTGGCTCCTGAAACACACAGCTCCCCGGGACATGTGGCTCACTTAGCAAACAAAATTTTTATGAGACTCTTTCTTTGGTCACCAGACTTTCCCTCAAAAATCGAAGCCATTGCACCTTGATTATAACAGAGGTATCTTATAGGCACCAAAGATAGGTTTGAAATGTGACTGACTTTTAGCTAGATGTGCCTCGGTAGTGGAACTCCTGGATGCCCAGACACTCAGTAAGTCATCTCCCCTGTGAGACTGCGGGCCTGAGGACCTTCTCTCTAGGACTGCCTAAGGAAGCAGGACAGTCTCTTAGTCTGCTGGGCAGATGTTGTCCTGCTGGGACCCGATGGATGATAGAACTCTCCCTCCACTGGCCAGACATGGAAGGACCAGTTTTCTTCGGAACCCACAGGCTGTACCTCTACTACCCTTTCTGCTGTGCCCACTCTGTCTGCATTGATGGGAACCATGGCCCTAAACTCCCCTTTTGACCAGAGATCATCCTCTTTATCACTGTACCTCTAGACAAGAGATATCAATGAAGTTGGTGTGTTCTATCAATACTTGTGGAGTCTGGGACTCTCTGTAAAGAGAAAAAAACGCTACTTCTTACCCATGTGTAGAAAATTAGAAAACAAGCCTTAAATCAGAATAAAACACTCAGTAAGACTTTGAGATGGAAGAACAGGACCAGATGACCATGTCCCAGAGGATGACCTTGGGTTTGGAGGCATGAATTTGGCCAAGTCTGTGAACATCTTTTTTGTTTCAGTTTCCCCACCTATGAAATACAGGATAACAATATCTGCTCTGCTGACTTCATACAGGGATTGTTATGTGATTAAATGAGATAAAATTTGTAGAGGTGCCTTGAAAGACATTACATGTCCTGAAATGTTAGTCTCCAGCCCTCCACACCTTTCTTCTGAGCTCGGGGTGGTCTATTTGCGATTTGTACCAGAATGTTCTACTGACATCTCAAACAAGTCTGAAATGGACCTCTACAAATTTCTACCTACTCCAACTTTCCAATTTCTGCAAATGGCTCTACCACCCAACCAGATGTTTAAGCCAGAAACCTACAAGTTTCCCTTGATACCTCCCTCTCCCTCACTCCTACTACCAATTTGTCACCATGCCCTAGTGATTCAACTCCTTTTTTCTGGAATCTGGGCACTTCTGTAGCCCAGTTTCTATCGCCCTCACATGAACCACTGCAAGAACCAGCTATTAATCTCCTGCTTCATCTCCATCCCCCACTCCCCACTTCCTTCCTCCATCTCTCCCCACCTCCTCCCGGTGCCTGCAAAGTACTTTCTCCTCACTGCAGCCAGAACAGTGTTTTCAATCTGATCATATCACTCTCCTGCTCAAAATGCCTCAGGAGCTCTTCTGTCTCCCAGGGACTTGAAGAAAAATTCAAGAACGTAAGAACTGAGAAAAGGCTCCACTATGTTGGGACCTAGGATGTGTGACTTACCAACTGGTTGTTTGCTGTGGGACACACATGCAGAACTAATATATCCCCAAACCCTTCCCTTTCCACAACAGCTCTGACAGAACTGACAACCAGGTCCTCCTCAGCCAGGAGTCCTCCCTGGACACCCCAACAAACAGTTCTCCCCATTAGGAGTGTGTGTGTGTGTGTGTGTGTGTGTGTGTGTGTGTGTGTGTGTGCTTATTTGTGCAACTGTTGTGCCTGCCATCTGTTTACCAGCTGTAATTTCAAAAGGGAAGAGGGGAGGGAATCAAGTATAATGAAATGGATAACAAGATGAGTTCTTTTTTATTTGTATTTCTGATTGATAATAAGTATTTTAATGGTCTGAAAATATCTCTCCAAATTTTGAGTATTAATGCCTTAAAAATGCTAGATCTGGAAAAGACTCAAACTATTTTACTGAGCACCTGGAAAGTTTCTGGATAACAAGTACATTTAAAATTTGGATACAAACAACTCTGTAACATCTGTGTGCAAAGTCTTGGCTCCATGGATTATCTAAGACAAATTTTTAATTCAAAACTGACTTCCTCTACCAGCCACTATTTCTGATTTGTGCTCAGGACCGCCAAACTAATTTTAACATTTTCCTTTAAAAATATATTTAAGAAAGATAAATCCACTCCCAGAAATATTCTGTAAAGTTTTACAAAGCTAAACAGAAATGCTTTCTGAGTTATCTGCTGTTCTAGAATGATCAGTTCAGAATTTTAATGCTCTTGGCCAGAAGCCATTTCAAAACTTTCAGAGTAAAAATAAAATGTATGTTATTTTGAGAATAAGTCATATATTGTAAAACAGAACAGAGCTAAAATACTTCTAAGCATTCAAAGTTTGGGGTTTTTCTTCCCCCAAGTATCTGCGTGTTCTTTCTAATCCAGAGTCAAGAGTTAACTAACTATATTGAAATTTTTGATAGCACTTTTTCTTAATGATCTTTGAAAACCTCATAGACAGGACCTGGTGCCAAATATAGTTAATCTCAGATGCAGAGGACTTGGGTGATTTGGCAGAGTTGCAGAAGCATAGTTGTAGGAAGAACTGTGTTGCATGTCATGAGTCTGAGAAGTTTGTCCGTTCTCTCTACCTGCCGTGGCCCCAACAATCAGCTGTGTCATCCAATTTCTTGAGTGTTCAACCGCAAAGTGGGAATACAAAGGCAGATGGTTTCTCAAAAGTGTTTTCCAGATTCCAAAATGCCTGATCCATGACTCTCTGATTTATCATAGAGCATAATTTAGAAAAGCTTCTTCAAGTGAAGACACTTAAAGCAGAAAAAAAATTCAGAGCAAATAGTCGGTGCTTGCGGGTAAGGTGTGAAGGAGATTTCACTTTGAAAAGCAAAACTAAAATTTCTTAAAAGATGTTTACTTTATCATGTTTTAAATTGGGGGTTACAATTGCAACCATAAATTACTTTTCGGAAACAAGAGTGAAACAAATAAGAGGTTTTTTCCCGTAATTTTTCTACCAAATTTTATGATAGTATAATACCACATTATGACATCCCTTACCGGCATAAAAAGAGTAAAATATTTGGGGACTTCAACTTTTTCCCAAGGGCCCTCTGAAACCATTGATTTTCAAACAGTTCTGATGAATTACTATTCCGTCATCATTCTCCTTGATTTTTTCCCTTTTACTTATTGCTCAGTTTTCTAAGTCTTCCATTCCCATCTGTCAGCAGCTTTGCACATGATTCAAACAACTGTCAACATCGCTTTTATCAACTTTACAAAATCCTGCATCTTTTGCAAGATTTGCAACTTCACTCTGCAGTGGATTTATATTAGTTTGTCAAAGTAATTGGCAAGTCTAGCGTTAAGTAGGGAAGAGACTTTTGAGTGGAAACTAATTATATAAGTAAACGAATAACATTAGTGAATGTTTTCACATCATGGTTACTTTTGCTCCTGTGCGCATTTTGTAAAGGAAGGGTCTCACATTATAAGACAGCCTTGTGTTTGAGAGTTCTGGAATCTATTTCCCTTTTTGTCTACGCAAACCCATCTTAGATAAAAACAAAAGATGTTTCCCTGATTCCTGATCCCTAGGAAAATCCCTGTGGGAAAACACTACATTTTAGAAACACAATATTAACATGATTGGAATTCTCCTCTTTTGAATAATTAATAAATGAAAGACTTGACAAGATCATGCTGTATCAACTCCAAAACAACTATTTGTTGTGACAGCTCACAGAAAAAATGTGATAACTGCCTTCACAGGATATTTCACAGTGAGAAAGATTCCTTTTTAAAAATATTCTTGGCGGCAGCATCCATGATATCTTTATGTGAAAGGCCATTTATCAGGTAATAAGGCAGCAGATCCCCTCACGAGGATTCTCAGTTTGAGGTCATTTGTTTCTAAAAAAATATGTGGTCTCACTGGGACCTGTTTCCATATTATGGAAGAAAAAGAAATGGACTGATGTACTGACGCTGGAAGGTAACTTTTAGAATATCTAGTGAAAATAAATCCTTTTACAGAAGGTTATTTGACGAGCCATTGTGATGATTTTGCTTCCCCTGCCCTGCTCCTTTTCTGTATTTTGCCTGCAGATGTGTCATTTGGCTCTAAGATGGAGCCCCAAAGTCCACGATTTAATGGTGCTAAGCATGGGTTTCTGAGCCAGGATTCCTCCTCAACTCTTTACCCCAAACTGTCGCTTCCAGGCAGAGTCTAAGATGGTGGCTTGCACTTGGTGGAAAGGCAAACCCAGGAAATGGGAGTGAGACTCTGTGGACAATAAAACAGGAGAGAAATGTGCGTTGTCCAGTTGGTCAGCACTGTGATGGGAGCTCAGCCCCACCGGGACCTTGTGAGCCACTGTGAGACTCTACCTCAGCACCACTGGCCTGTAAAACAGGAGGCGAAGCCCCTGTTCCCATCCATCACAGGAAGTGCAAGTTTCCACACTTCCAGGCTGTATGTGGTTTCCAGTTTTCCACAGGCACCTCTCTCATCCTTGATGTCAGAAGGACGCGCAGGAAGAGGTCCATGGTGTACCTGAGGTGAAGCACTGTCAAAACTGGCCAGCATCGGTGCTTCCCTGGTGGCGCGGTGATTGAGAGTCCGCCTGCCGATACAGGTGACACGGGTTCGTGCCCCGGTCCGGGAAGGTCCCACATGCCGCGGAGCGGCTGGGCCCGTGAGCCATGGCCGCTGAGCCTGCGCGTCCAGAGCCTGTGCTCCACAACGGGAGAGGCCACAACAGTGAGAGGCCCGTGTACCGCAAAAAAAAGAAAAAGGAATGAACATATTCTGTCACATCCAGCTATCATGCACCTTAAAATGAGATTCATATACCTGAAAGTGGCACAGAACTGGAGTCTGGTGGATCCAGATTTTTGTGGGGCTTGGAATTCTTACAATTGGGAGAACACTCTTTAAAGACTAGAATACAAAATAAACGTGAGTGTGTACTCAGAATGAGAAAAGTAATCACCACAAATTACGTATCTTTAAACTTCCAAATGCTACTTGCCTCACAAAATCAAAACAACAACACAATATTTTAATTAATTAATTGCCTTGCATACATCTATAATGTTTTTTCTAAATTATTTGGCTGTACAATCTTGATGACTTCTTCATGAATGATTTCGTAATATTATTTTTATAGAGAGGATAACAAGATAATTCAGTCTTTGCTTTAGCTTGGTTGAACTAAATTCGTTTATCATTGATGGTTGGGTGCAATAATCATTACAAAGAGACATACCTCTTTATAATGTGGCTGAAAGTTTGTATCCTACAAATACAAGCATTATGACTAGTTCTATTTCACACATTGCTATCATGAAAGAAAAATATGTATGGTGGGTATCTTAGTCCTTTGGGGCTAGTATAACAAAAATACCATATACCAAGTAGCTTATCAAAAAAATTTACTTCTCACAGTTCTGAGATCTGGGAAGTCCAAGATAAAGGCGCTGGTAAATTCAGTGTCTGGTGAGAGCCTGCTTCTTCCTTAATGACAGTCTTCTCACTGTAGCCTCACATGGCAAGAGGGACAAGGGAGCTTTCTGGTCTCTTTAATGACAGCACTAATTCCATTCATGGGGGGGGGTCCACTTTCATGATCTAATCAACTCTCAGAGACCCACACCTCCTAATGCCATCACCTTGGGCGTTAGGTTTTCAACCTATGAACTTGGGGAGGGGCACATTCAATCTGTAGCAGTGGATTTACATATGGTGATAGATGGTTCATTACCGAGTATATTTCTGACAGAAAAGAACCTCCATTTTCACTGGTCATTGACGAGACTAGCTTCTGGCTCTTTACATTTCAAACCTCATGTCTCCTTCACCGTCCACTTATTTCTTTATTTGTTTTATTTATTTTTGGCTGTGTCTGGTCTTAGCTGCAGCACGCGGGATCTTCGTTGTGACGTGCAGGCTTCTCTCTAGTTGTGGCTTGCAGGTTTTCTCTCTCTAGTTGTGGTGCGCTGGATCCGGGGCATGTGAGCTCTGTAGTCTGCAGCACGCGGGCTCTAGTTCAGGCGCGTGAGCTCAGTAGTTGTGGCGCGCAGGCTTAGTTGGCGCGAGGCATGTGGGATCTTAGTTCCCTGACCAAGGATCGAACCCGTGTCCCCTGCATTGTAAGGCGTATTCTTTACCACTGGACCACCAGGGAAGTCCCACCATTCACTTATTTCTAATGCCAGGCCCTGTAAAGCATGTCGATGCTGTGACATGACTTCTGCTCTCTGCTTCTTGTATCCTGATGCTGAGTGGGTCAGCACAGTGGGCAGTAGAAATATCCAGGGGCACTGTTTCTGCATTGGGATGGTTAACAAGAACCTGACTGGACATGGAAGTGACTGCAGGCCACATAAATGTATCCCAGGAAACCCAAACTAAATGTCGTCCCAACCCAATTTACCTCAACTGGATCATCAGAAGACTGGTGGCCACTCCAAATACACTGGTTACTGACTAGGCGAAGTTGGAGTGATCTTAACCAATTGCATTTAAATATCTGACTTGTCCAAATTTTACAAAACATGTGGCCACGTGAACACATTACCTGGTCCTTAACCAGGGTCTTGGAAGACACTCATACAAATGAGGGACCTCATTTAAATTTAAGGTTCATTAGCATTGTGGTAAACCTGAGTCTAGTTGGAGCGATAATGGTGGTGGTCAACACATCACTGTTCTTCCCTTCCTCTTGTAGCCTAGCACCTCCTAGGATTCCCATGGTCAGCACCCAGCACACAGCTGGGCTTACATGATATGCTCAACCAACACGAGACAACCACTACTCAACTCATCTTGACTACACTTTGAACGGATTTTTATTTGAAGTGGGTCCAATTTTTTTCAATAGAAAAATATAGTTGATATATGTAATACTCTATCTGACAGGAATTCGTAAAATGTAGTCTATAATAACCATACTTCTAAGAATAAAAGAGCTGGAGTTTGGCTTTTGAAACCAGATAAATTACATAGGAAAAATGCCTTCATAATAAATTCAACCAACACTTTGTTTACATCAGTACTGTACATATGGACACAAATAAATTTATTATGACTCTTGGCCCCAATCCACACTCTTCACTAAAGTGTATTGGGCTTGGATTACTTTTTTCCTCCACCAAATAAAAAAAAAAGAATAAAAGCAAAAATCCTCCCTACAATAATTTATTATACTTACTTTTTAAACAATTTTTTCTCAAAAGATAAAATATGTTTCCATAGCCTCTTCTATCTAGAGAGCAGAAGTAGAAGGCAGTCTTTTCCGGGGGCTTGAACACTCTTTGTTCTAAGCAAGACTCTAATAAATGCACACAATTTATAAGTGATACTTTGAGGACTATCTCACAGAATTTAAAGCCATCCAGGATTTAATAGCAATCAACAGAATCAAGGCCAAGTGAAACTATTACAGCTGAACACACTGGAAAAGTGGAGTTTGAATTGATGCTGCCTATTATTCATTTTGACAAGCGCAAACTCACGTTGAAGATAGCAGGAGTATAGACGGGGACTGCAAGGAAAGGTAATACAAATGTATTACTAACACAGAAACAAATCTGACTTTAAACCTGGCATGTCTCCTGGTTAGCAAGAATAATAATAAGGCCTTGAATTCTCATTGTACTTTGCATCAAAAGTAATCAAAGAAGTTCCAGATTTTCATGGGAGATACGATGGTCGGTCTGCATCAATTATATCTTCCAAAGGAAACCTATCACCAAATTGAATGTGTGCATATTGGGGATGGCTGCAGACAGGCGACATCAAAAAGGCACTCAGACACTGAGAAATATGGAAAGTAGAGTTGCAGCGTTCTCCCCCAAAAGGTCAACCAGGCAGCGAATCCGAGACTGACCCAATTCACACAGTGCGGAGAGGCACTGAGGACAATGGCAATGCAGTGAACTCCAGCAAGTCCCTGAGCTTCTACTGCAGACTAGGGGGTGACAACCCTAACATAACATCTCAGAAAATTGCCCGTGATTGTTGGGGTCCAATGGACTTTCACAAATACTCCAGTAGGATGGAGAGTGGAAAGGTACCATCAGGATTCCAATTGTGCATGGTGTCTGCCGAGCCCCAGAGTATGTATTGAGCCCACCTACCACACGCATATACAAGCACTGTGTATTGTATTTGTCTCCCTTACTCTCAGTAATCTTATGAGGCAAGTCCTATTACTCTCCCCATTTGACTTATAAGGAAACTGAAGCAAAAAGAGGTTGAAGAATTTGAGAGGGTCATAACTAAGTGACGCCAACAAAATGGCAGGGAAGTAAGAAACACAGTTTAGTGGATATAAAATCTGTCCTTTACCAATGAGTATTTTTGTTTGTTTGTTTGCTTACTGGATCCACGCACTGCCCCAAGACTTGCAGCTATAGTCAAACATCCTGGGTTCTGATTTCTCACGAAACCCATCCTCTGTCTCTTCATTCTGTTCCAGTGACTCCTTAGTGAGAAATTTACAAATACAATTGCTAACCTAATGCCCCAAACAGGACAAAACAAAAGATAGAGAACGTGGTCAGAATGCATTTACCAGAGAAACTGCTCCGGACAGGGAGTTATCTGCCATGTCTGCTCTACACGGTAACATCCATAGCCTACTAAAGAGTTAAAGTAACACTCGTGGCTGTCACAGGTAGCCGTTATTCTAATATCGCTTCTTCTCCTGAATTAGTGTCAAGTATGTAAACCCAAATTTATATTAGCATAAATATTGAGGAATGTTTAACGCTGTGCTGTATTCTTGATTTATAGGAGGACAAAACAAAACAAATAAATCATTTTCCGTGAGTGCCATGGCAATACATCTTTAAAATAACCAGCCCCTCCATTCCAAAGTCACTAGTTTCTCCTTTACCCACATTTGTAATTCTCATTAGTATCCAATGAGGGCTGTACCCACCAGGGAGAAGCAAAACTGAATGGATACCTTGCACTCCAGATTTTCAGAGTAACGTGAACAAAGCAGATTTTTTGACTTAATCATGGTCAAGTAGTGCCACTAAGGCAAAGAATACCAGAATATCAGCAATTCAGAATTAAACATTCATTAACATTGAGCTACATTAAATTCACCAAGTGGAGATCTTAAATGAATTAGCTCCGTATAGAAATGTTGCTGACTATAAGAAGAGGAAGAATATTTGAATGAAAGCACAGCTTTCTTATCTGCCCTAGAAGTCTGATTTTCAGATCAACCAGGAGTATCAATACACTGTTCTTTAAGAATTAAAAAGGAGAAGTAATTATCAATGATGTAGTCAGCTTGTGTATGTCAGACAGATAACATCAAGCCACTTTCAAAAAAATCAATGAGATACAGAATATGAATTTGTCTTCTAATGGACAGGAACAAATAAAGAAGAAAGGAAGTCATAACCACAGCACTAGACTCAAGATTTTCAAGTCGGATCCAAAATTTTCACACAAGGTGCTTCTTAGCACCAAAAATGAGAGTGGAAAAGACTGAAGAGGCAACAGCCAGGAGTGAGCTAGCTTCTTACCAGCTAAGAGCCTTTGTTAAATATTCAGGAATTTCCTGAACTAGATCTTAAACCGTTGATAGCTTAAAATTGGCTCTGGTGGGGGTATTTACCCAATGGAAATCAGCAAATGCTACAAAGCAGGCTTCTCACCCACCCATCTACCTCCCACCCCTCACCCTGACCCCAGAGCCACTCACTGCACACCACTGGTCAACTCCTAGGATGCGTCCAAATATATCTTGAGCCTGATTCCAAAGTCATAGACTTCTACTCTCACACTTTTTAATATTGAGTCAAAATTCTGCATTAGTGGTCAGTTTGGTGAATAGGAAACTTGACAATTTGCTTAAAATGCATTGGGTAGTGAAGGTGCTTCCTAGTAAAAGGTGACTCGGTAAAAAGTTATTGTCTGGTAAGAACCCTGGCCTGGGAATATGAGGAAAATTGCTTGACTCCCAGCTCTACCGTTTACTAGCTGGGAAGCCTTGGGCAATTCACTTTGCCTTTCTAAGCCTTCTTTTCCTTCCTCATCTGGGGAGGGGATGCACATGAAACCATCCTGTAAATTGTGAGGCACTGAAAAAAAGTCAGGAAATCCACAAAATTAGCGGAGTATTATATTTCGCCTTATTTTTACCCCTTCCTCATAATTTACCCTCTATCATCACAGATGACTCTATCTCCTCATGGTCTGGACCTGTATCACAACTCCCTAACTATCCTGTTAGTCTTAAGGGCAGGGATTACATCATGTGTTTGTTTTGAATACCCACAATGCCTAGTACAGCTGTAGACACATTGCAGTGCCCCAAAACTGACTTCTTGAGGGCTTCCTACTACCAGGAATGAATAACCAAAAGCTCTACAGAGCTACACAGAAATTAAAATTCCACTGAGAAGTGACTTTTTTCTCATTTCAGTCTAAGCATCTTTTTGGCTCCCTCTGATTACAAGTTTCCTCAGATTTGATCTGTGAACCATCTACAGCCTCTATTTCAAATCACTCCTCCAAATTCACTCTTTCTTGAAGTTCCTATGGCCCAAGATGCACTGATTCTTCCCAGTGTATGCTGAATTATATGGATCTTACTCTAATAAACAGCAGAATAAAGATGCCACAGTTAATCAGGTAATAAAAATTTGTCCACTAATCCCTATTCACTTTAATTTCCTACCGTTCTCCTTTGTGCTTTTCTTATTTTTCATTAAAATTTTTAGAACCCACAGAAAGGGCCCTCTATTTTCTCCCTGTAGAATAGCATGGAGTAGCGAAAAACATGTGTAGGATATTGGACTCAACAGATAAAGGTTCAAATCTCAAATTTACTGGTTAATAGTTGCATGACTAAGGAAAATTATTTCACCCCTCTGACCTTCAGCTTTCTTATCTATGAAATGGGAACAATAAATTAAGTGAGACAAGGAGTGTGAAAGAACCTAACACAACGCCAAGCACAAAGTTTCTCATACTCACCTCTCTCTCCTGCTCCTGGAGATGCTTACAACCCATACAGCAATCCCTGAAAACAGCCTAAGGAGAGGGGCACAGACACGTCTGTCTTTTAAGTCTCAGTTGGCAAGTAAGAACTAAGCTTCTAGCTGGCTGAATTAATTGAGGTAAATCATTGTCTACTGTTGTTTGGGAACAGTTTAGAAATGCTGCCTCCAACTGATCAAGTGTGAATTCGATCTTCCCAGTAGCCACTGGTCTTTTTGGTTTGCATTTCTTTTTCTTTCCCCTCCTTCCTTCGTTCCTTCCTGTATTTATTTATTTATTTATTTATTTGTGGTTCTTGGGCCTCTCACTGTTGTGGCCTCTCCCGCTGCAGAGCACAGGCTCCGGACGCGCAGGCTCAGCGGCCATGGCTCACGGGCCCAGCCGCTCCGCAGCATGTGGGATCCTCCCGGACTGGGGCACGAACCCGTGTCCCCTGCATCGGCAGGCGGACCCCCAACCACTGCACCACCAGGGAAGCCCCCTGTATTTATTTTTTTTCTTACTCATTAGGTCAACAAATATTTACTGCATACCCACAGGAGACAGGTAAGGTTTTGCCGGGGACTGAAGTTTGTAGGAGTTGGGAGACCCTCTTATGAAAAATAATATAAGACTGCAAATACAAAGTCGGGTACAAAAGTGAATATTTTTAGAATGTATATAGAAGGGACCCTAAAGCTTAAGGTTGTTTCACTTTACAGTAAATCTGTGTCTAATGCCTACTTCATGCCAGGCACCGTGTGAGGCTCTGGGGATACAGAGATGAATACACTTATGAATGTCTCACTCACGTGGACCCAGCAGTCTAGTAATTTTCCAACAATGCCTAGTCTTTTCTTGTCTCCTCGGAGGCCTACGTGGTCCATGCCCCTCTCACACTTCAGTGTCCTTGAACTCCAGCACCCTTCCCTGGCCCTCTCCAGTCTATAACCAGCAGCTATCTGATCTCTCACGTTTCCTCCAGCTTCCCTCTGGGTGTCAGTGGAGAGATCTCTGGAATTTTCTCAGAATGTGAAACCTCATTTACAGATGAGGGGACCTGGGGTCCCCAGAGAGGAGCAATGTTCTTACTGTAGAAAGATAGTTTTTGCCGGCCAGGAGTAAGGCTGAGTGTCCTGTTTTGGGCTTTGATGGAGCTTGTTTCAGCACATTGTCTTCCCCAGACTTGCTGCCCACATGGGGAGTAAGAAAAGGCAAATAAACTTTATCCCTCCCTGGAGAGGAAATTTAGCAAACCAGGCCTCAACACAAACCGTGGATAGTTAGTTGTCTTTATTACCTTCTTAGCACTATAACCTACGAGCCTTTAAAATTCAGCAGTTGCCATTTTTGGTTGTGATGGTTGTTGTTGTCAGCTTTATCTAGAAACTACACTGAGGTCTAGAAAATAGTTGCATCTTTATACGTATTAAAAAATAAATTAGAAATTAGAACATAAAACCTGTGTTCTTTTTATTTTAAATTGTATTTTCTCTTTCTCGCTGAAGAACTTGGTCCTGTGCATCTACAGAGCTGAATTCAGTCTTACCAAATTAGCATCTTTTTCTGGTCTGGGTATAAGAGTTTGGGTGTGTGTAACTGCTGAATCTTTTATCTTAAAGTGACAAGGATTAGCCACGAGATGCACCTTGCAATATTCATCAATGTCTCACGCATGGAGAATATTGTTTAACATTCAGGACAATATAATCGTGCCTTTTCTTGAATTTCATCTTTTGATTAAATGGCAGCGGTATTCAAGCATAGAAACACTGATCCCTTAGAAAGCATATACATAAGATAGATATCGATTCCATTTGAGAGCAATGGTAACCCACAACACTGCTGTGAAATGATCAAATTTGGGTTAGAAAGCCTTAAAGAATGAAGGCTGGGGAATTTATTGTACAATCGCATATTGCATCTTTGCAATGGCAGAGAAAAGGCATGTCGCAGCTGCGGTTGAAAACATCAATGTAAATGTTATTATGCCTTCCCAGCTCTCACACTGGCGGCTGACATCTCTCAGCGCCGGTTGACTGTCAGTGGCAAAGCAGGTCTGTTGTCAATTGGCTGACCAGTGTCACACGATCCCACTGCCTGCACCCACGTAAATCACCCAGTGAACTGTTGTGTGAAATCATTCCTACACCCTTTGGTGAATTTGCAGTGTGACATCTCCACCAGAAATAGACTGGACATCTTCAAACCGCACTTGCCCTTTGGACAACCCATCCAGGAACCTGAGGTTGCTGGGGGCCTCAGAACTCACATTCTTACTGTCTCTGATTCACACGCCAAGTTGTGTGGGCTTTGCTGCCTCACAGGCACACCATCCGCATCTTTATTTTCTGAGTCTCTCTTTACATTTGTGTTATGCGTCTTCATGAGCCTTCATGACGATCATTCTGCAGCAGCTCAGACTGCCTCTCTGGTTGCTGTTATTTCCCCAGATCTGATAAAGACCTTAGCAACACACTGTGTTTGGATAATTTATGTGGTGAAGATGTAACAAAATCAGAATTGGACAGACATTGAGACATCTCCTTACCTACGAGAAAAAGATACTACGAACTGCGTCCTCAAATCTCAATATGAACATTTTGCTTCACAGATTTCTCATTTTCTGAATACATAATAACATTCTCATATGCTGATAGTGAGGGTGAAAAATAGTATCACCTTTCCAGAGGACAATTTGGCACTATCCTAGATGGAAAATTTGTAATGTGTGCAAAAATGCAGTTATAACAATGTTGCACCAAAGTTGTTTATAATAGCAAAATAGTTACTTACAATTATATGTATTTGTAATAGTTGTAATATAGATACTTACATATTTTACTATAATAATTATAATACATTAAATGGATAAAGGATAGATATGAAAATAACCTAGATGTCTGTTCGTACATGAAATACTCTGCCATAAATATTGAAATTTTTTGAGATTGTTTGTAAGTTTAGCATACCTAAGTAGGCAAAACACCAAACACGGAAAACGATAATTTTTGCTACCACAAATTTAAAATAGAATTGGCGTAGCAAACAAACATAAAAACAAAACAGGATTAAACAAAGTCAAATGCTTGCGACACATATATTGAAAAAAAGTAAACAAAGAGGACCTACGGATTGATTTCAGAAGAAAGGTGGAAAAGACAAAGAAGACGATGCTAATAGAAAAATAGACAAGGAGCATAAACAGATAATTCATAGAAATCCAATGGCCAACAGACAAATGAAAAGATGCCCAGCTTCAACCAATAATCAGTGGAAAGGAAAGGAATGCCATCATTAGATATTTTTCAGCAGTTAGACTGGGGAAAAGACCAATAATATTCACTCATAGCAAAGGAGTAAGGAAACTGGTAGTGAGAGTACAAACTGGTCCAGCACTTTTAGAGAGCATTTGGAAACACCTAAAATAATACATACATGTGTTATAACAATATAATGATTGCTTTCATTTATTACGTGCTTAGCATGTGCTCGGGCTAAGTGCTTGTACAGTTACATGTATTAACCATTCCATCCTCACACTTGCCCCGTGAGCAGTGCTGTGCACTCTGCCATTCCAGAAGGTACAGTTCACATACTCCCGTGTGAAGGTGCCCCCTAGGGCAGGCACAGCAGCCTCCCTGACTACGGGGCAGGACTTCAGCTGTCTCCATTCTACACAGGAGAAAACTAACCCCCGGGAGGTTATGTAACTTTCCTATGGTCATGGCAATGGTATGACAGCAAACCAGCAATCTCAAAAAAACCCACAAAAAACAGAAAAGAAAGAAAAGAAAAGAAACAGGACAAAGAAAAAGCCCTGATGTGCAGTATTTCCCAATGTCTGTGGTGTAAATACTTCCACCACGACAGATTTCAAGCTACAAACGTGAGGTCACGGAACTCAGAATTGGGAAGAAATGTGTGTAAGTGCCTCTCATGTGCTGTCCTCAGCACTCCACAGTTTGTAAGTTGTACAACCCAGGATGCAAATCCAGACAGCTTGGTTTCCAAAACACAGGTTCATGCTCAAAATTCTACTTCTAGGACTACACAAAATCTACAAAATACATGTGGCCAAAGTTTTATGTGGAGGAATGTTTCTAACGGAGAAAAATTGAAAACAACGTAAGTTTATTCATGTATCAATTATTGACTGAGAGCCTATTATGTAGCAGTCACTATGCAGGTGCTGGGATACAACGGTGATAAAAGTGCACAGTTCCACACAGCTTGCAGTCCAGAGGAAGAACAAGAGATGAGTAATTAGGTAAATTATAATTCATCTAATCAAAGGATATTGTATAAATGGAAAAAATGAATGTTATATATGTATGAATGTGAAAAGATACAAAGTTAAAAATTTTTAGCATAAATTACCTCACGTAATGTTTCTTCTTTTATTTTTTTATTTTAAATTTACTTACTTGTTTATTTACTTATTTATTTATTTTTGGCTGTGTTGGGTCTTTGTTGCTGCGCACGGGTTTTCTCTAGTTGCAGCAAGCAAGGGCTACTCTTCGTTGCGGTGCGCAGGCTTCTCACTGCGGTGGCTTCTCTTGTTGTGGAGCATGGGCTCTAGGCACATGGGCTTCAGAAGTTGTGGCACGCAGGCTCAGTGGTTGTGGTTCACAGGCTCTAGGGCGCAGGCTCAGTAGTTGTGGGGCACAGGCTTAGTTGCTCCACAACATGTGGGATCTTCCCGGACCAGGGATTGAACATGTGTCCCCTGCCTTGGCAGGTGGATTCGTAACCACTGAGCCACCAGGGAAGTTCCCTTCTTTTTTTTAAACTGTGTATGTATTCCTTTTATAATTAAACATTAAAAAATTAGATAAACATCATTGCTGGGCAAAGATGCACTGAGGTCGTGGTTTAAAATAGGTAACAAAACATTATGCATGGTATGAGTCCTTTTTCAAAACAAAAAATAGTTCTGCATAAGAAAAATGCCTACAAAGATATACGCTGACTCGTTAGCAGTGGTTGATTAACTAATGCTTTTGTCTTCCTCTTTTTGCCTATTTTTATTTAGCAAGTTTTCTACTCTGAACATATACAGCTTTTGCAATGAGGAAAATAAACAATATAGATTATTTTAATAAATGAAAGGAATAAGAGAAAATGTCAGCTAATGAGACCTCTTTGTTTTGCCACGTGAACAAGCTCAGAGCCACTTTCCTGCAGTAAATCTACCGGAAAGAGTGAGCTGGTAGGGTGTCTGCTGTCCCTAAAGGCTGAACGTGGGGGCTCTCTAAGCTTGGAGGCACCATGACAATTGGCAGAATGTTTCCCTTTCACCTGGGTGTCTGCCTTCATGTAATCACAGCAACTCCCTGAGCTGATCCAACCCAAGGGGAAAGCAAGAGAGAAAGATATCCAGTAAACTCCATACACAAAGTGACCTCCCTACGGAAAATCACAATCAGGTTCCAATGAAGTCACACATTTTTACACATATTCCTCTGCTTCCCCTTATAATGCCAAAGGTCAATCTACGGTTTTCATTCATACAAATATGACGTGTCCCAACCATTGTACTTCTTAGAAAAATACAATGCACAACTAACTGCACAGCAGAAAAACAACCTCCCAGCCAGGGGGAAAAAAAAATTCAATAGCATTAGGATTGCTCAACAAACCAAGAAAGGCCAGGAAATTCAAAGTGAAGTTTTACACTCCCTCCTTAGCTCCACACTATTGTGAAAGGGAAATAAAAGGCACAATGGCGTGTGTTAGGGGTGCAATGTCAGCAGTAACAGCACTTCCAGGCTTTTACTGATTTGTGTCATAACCTTAACGTTCTATAAACAGGGGATTTGGCTTAACACCTAGGACCTTTAAAAGAGAAGTATCTTCTGGAAGCCCAGACTAGGGAAACCCAGAGAGGTTTCCCAGTCTCTTAGGTCTACTCAGTAAATCATTAGAGAGAGAGGAAACAGATAAAATTGTTGTTAAGATTACAGCCTTTCTGGCCTCTCGGGGAAATAAATAATTACAACAAAGAAATCCTATTTACTTATGAGACCAGAAGAGACTCCTGAGGAATCTGGTCTACCAGCTAATTATCAGACACGTCCTTGTGCAAAGCTGTGCATTTAGGGAATAAAAGTATTGCTCAGTGACACTTCAAAGTGCTGATAGTTTAATGTCTCTTTTCTTACCATTTGCCAAATACAGCAAGCTTTGTTTTGAATGTTGAATGCCTGAATAAATTGAAATTCCAGCCAATTCAAGGAGGACAGAAACTTTTCGAAAATAAGCATAATTTCATCACCAGGCATGAGACCTGGACTTTTTTTTTAACCTGTTTTTTAAAAAATCAGATCGTGGTTGTGGAATGGTATCAAATGCTTTTTGGGGCACCTTTGAAAGAGATCATACATTTTCCCTCTTGTAATTTATTAATATGATGAATAACAATAGATTTCCTACTGTTAAACCATACATGTATTTCTGGAGTAAACCTCAATCCATTCAGTTGCAGTTGGCCAGAACTCAGTTACATGACCATATATAATGAAAAGGAGACACTTCATGTGCTCAGAAAGAAAGGGAGATGGGTTTGGTGAATAGCTACCAGTCTCTGCAACACCGGCCATGTCAACTCTGGACCTACAAGAACAGCGGGTGCCACAGGGTGAGGTTCCTGGAAGAAAGGACAAATCACTTCCCTTCTTCTCCATTATATCCCCAACTCAAGAGAACCAAGGGGTAGCAGTAATCTGGAGTGACTGGGGCTGAGTTGAACTTTCTTTCCTCATAAGAATGAAGTCATTCTCGGGCTCGCATCTCAAGACTCTGTAATCATATCAAGAATGCAGAAGGTCTATACTTTTTACTCCTCTATGAATTGACTAGGTATATACCATTACTTAGATGTACTATTACTGTTAGTTTTGTAACTGTAAAATGGTACACATTTTCACATATTTTTATATTGTTTAATAAATTTATCATCTAGTAAATATAACTAGTACAGAAACCAAATTATGCATTTTATTTTTTAAATTATAAACAGGAAGCAAAGGTAAAGCAACAAAACATTTAGCTGAGAAAAGTGAATAACCTATTTTTTAGACTTTTAAAAATTGCTATTATGAACACAGTGGTTATTATATCCAAAGGTAACTTCCATCTGGATGTGAGGACGATGGATGGGACCTTGATACTCTGCTCTGCCCAGGAGCAATTTGTATTCAGACGACAGAAGCTACTCAGTAAAGGAAAAGGTCTATCAATATAGAATGGTTACTTGCCTTTCATGCAACAGCCTTAATTTGATTGAGCAACTAGATCTTACAGAGAGACTTGATGAGGTCTGAGTGACATTGTGTAAGGTTAGACTGAAACCACTGTTACAGTCCCTACATCATTGATACACATTTCTAGCCAATTTATTTAGATCAAATCATATGACTATCATTTGGCCCAGGACTGCAAAACAAAGTCATCTTATATTTTCAAATAAAATATTTAAAGATTTTGCACTTTCTAGAAGGCTGAAGGAAAGAGTCAAAAGTAGGAAAATACAAATGGCAGTTGAATCTCAAAGATGATCCTAAGCAAAGTATTTTAGAGCACTTCTTCATTGCCACTGACTCCCTCTCAAAATCTCCCTTCTCTTCTCAAGGCCCGAGGAACTCACCATAATGTCTTCACTCTCCCTGGTAGCTCCCCTTAACACCCCCGGAAGATTTAGAACTGTTTCCTTTTTCAGATAAGAATTGGGGCATTAGAGACCTTAGATGGTGTGCCCAGAGTCGCCCACACCCATAGTGAGGGAGCCAGGTACCAACCTCGAGCTCTCTGACAGACCCCATGGCCATGTTCATCCCAAACACCATGGCACCCTCCCTGTGCTATCAGGCACTTGATCCTGGGCTAGGTCCCACAAAAAGAGACTCACAGGCTCATCCTCTCCCCACCCTTGGTACAAAACCTAACGCTCAGGCATTCGTTTTCCCCAGGACAACAATTGAATATTTGTCATATGAAGAACCTGGAAATCCCACACTTCTTACATGGGAGCTTTCAGATTCCAGGACTCTATCACTTCTCACCACTCTTACTGCCACCACCCTGATCTACCACCATCTCCCACCTGAATTACTGCAGTGACTTGCTGACTGGTTCCCCCCTACCCTGTTCCCTCCTTTCTTCTCCCCTATAGTTTAATCTTAGACAGACAGATTCTTTTAAAACCTAAACCAGATTGTGGCACCAAAATGCTCAAAGCTCTCCAGATTAGCCATCAAATCAAAACCACAGTGAAATACCACTTTACCCCCAGTAGGATGGCTGTGAGCAAAAAGGACAGACACTAATACATGTTGGTCAGGATGTGGAGAAATCGGAGCCCGCATACACTGCTGGTGGGAACGTAAAGTGGTGCAGCCACTTGGGAAGACAATCCGGCAGTTCCTCAAAAGGTTAACAGTAAGACTCAGCAACTTCCCTCCTAAGTGAGAGATAGGGATGAAACACATTTCCACACCAAAACTTGCTCATGAATGTTGCTAGCAGTCTTATTCATAATTTCTAAAAAGTAGAAACAACACAAATATCCATCCACTGATGAATGGTAAAAAAAAAAGTGGTCTAGACATACAATGGAATATTAGTCAGTATTAAAAAGTAATGAGGTACTGATGCAGAACTACAACACTGATGAATCTTAAAAACATGATAAGGAAAAGAAGCTCGTCACAGGAGATCACATATCATATGACTCCATTTATGTGAAATGCCCAGCATAGGCAAATCCATAGATTAGTGGATGTCTAGTGCAGAGGCGGTTAGGGGGATCAGGAATGACTGCTGATGGCTGTGGCACTTCTTGTTGGGGAGATAAACATGTTCTAAAATTGATTATGGGCAGTTCCCTGGTGGACTAGTGGTTAGGATCCTGGGTTTTCATTACCATGGCCCGGGTTCAATCCCTGGTCGGGGAACTGAGAGCCTGCAAGCCATGTGGTGGGGCCAAAAATAAAAACAGGGGCTTCCCTGGTGGCGCAGTGGTTGAGAATCTGCCTGCCAATGCAGGGGACACGGGTTCGAGCCCTGGTCTGGGAAGATCCCACATGCCGTGGAGCAACTAGGCCCATGAGCCACAACTACTGAGCCTGCGCTTCTGGAGCCTGTGCTCCGCAACAAGAGAGGCCACGATAGTGAGAGGCCCGTGCACCACGATGAAGAGTGGGCCCCGCTCGCCGCAATTGGAGAAAGCCCTCGCACAGAAATGAAGACCCAACACACCCAAAAATAAATTAATTAATTAATTAATTAATAATAAATAAAACTTAAAAGTCCTTTTAAATAACTAACTAAAGAAAAATCATTATGACGATGGTTTCACAACTCTGTGACATACTAAAAGCCATTGAATTTTACACCTTACGTGGTGTATGGTATGTAAATTATATCTCGATAAAGCTGTTATTTTTTTTACCTCTCCAGGGCCAAGCACAGAACCTGGCACCGAGTGGGTGTTTAATAACTACTAGTTGAATGAATGAACAAATGGGAGTTTTTCATTTGTAAATCAAATTAATATCATGGAGTGAGCGAGCAGAGTTCAGACCAGAAACTTAATGTCTTGCCTCAATAAATGACTCCTTGGGAGGCCTTCACTGAAACCTCAGAATCTGGTCAGTCCCCTGGGTCCAGTCTCCTCCAGTGCCTGCTCTTCCTCCTTTGTCCCACATGTGTCCCATGAATTACCTGCTCTCCCTGAGGACAGAGGCCATAACTGCATCCCCACATACCCCAACCCCAGCACAGACCCTGGTACTCAGTGACCGCTTGTGAATTTAGTGCCTGTATGTGAAATCAGTCAATATTTATTTACACCCACTTCACGTCAGGCAATATAGTAGGTGCTATGGAGACTGTATAAAGGTGAATAGGCTTCTGAATTGTTTGACTTGTTATCACAAGCACGCGTTACTTTCGTAATGCAAAAATAAAACAATGCGGGCTTCCCTGGTGGCGCAGTGAGAGTCCGCCTGCCGATGCAGGGGACATGGGATCGTGCCCCGGTCCGGGAAGATCTCACATGCCATGGAGCGGCTGGGCCCGTGAGCCATGGCCGCTGAGCCTGCGCGTCCAGAGCCTGTGCTCCACAACGGGAGAGGCCACAACAGTGAGAGGCCCGTGTACCGCAAAAATAAAATAAAATAATGCTAAAAAGTTTCTTAAAGCTCTAAATCCTAGTTTCTTTTGAATATTTGGAAGAAAAAAAAGTGATAACTAACTCAGAGGGTCGGCCATTGATTTCTGATCACCACAGATACGAACATAAATAATTTGGGTACAAGCCATGATATGCTAAGTGGCAGAATGGAGTGTATTAAATATGAATGCACTTTCCGGTCTGATCCTTGGCTTAGCCACAAGTCAGCTGTGTGATTTCAGATGGGCTGCTGGGCTGCTCAGAGCCTCAGTTTCCTCATCTGTAACTTGGGGATCTTGACACTATGCCTACTCCCCAGGGCTATCGTGAGGATAAAACGAGATAACGGACTCGTTGTAAATACCCTGCCAGTTCTCAGGGACAATAGCAGCAGCAGCACCAAGAGGAAGAGGCAGCCTCTATGAGAGCTGAGGAGGAGGTGACCCTTTGTCTAGAGCTTCAGGGAGGCTTGGCTGACCCCATGGTCTAGGAGTCAGACTGCCCAGGGTTCTAATCCTGGAGTGACCACTCACTAGCTTGGGGAATTTGGGTGACTTACTTCTCAGCAGACTCATTTTCTTTAAACTTTTAAATGGGGAAATTAAAAGTCCCTACTTTTGGAGTTGTGACAAGAAATCAATGAAAAACTGGTATGTCGTATGTCTTCAGATAGTAAGCCTCCCATCAGTGGCAGCCGTAACTCAAATCCTGATCCTTAAGAGGGAAATGTACCGAGCACTTTCCAAAATGGGTAAAAAGATAAGGTGCAAAACAACCTCCTAACCAGAGAGAGGCACACACATCACAAAGCCCTGTGAAAAAATTATTAGCCTCCTGGGCTTCCCTGGTGTCGCAGTGGTTGAGAGTCCGCCTGCCGATGCAGGGGACACGGGTTCGTGCCCCAGTCCGGGAAGATCCCACATGCCGCAGAGCAGCTGGGCCCGTGAGCCATGGCCGCTGAGCCTGTGCGTCTGGAGCCAGTGCTCCGCAACGGGAGAGGCCACAACAGTGAGAGGCCCGCGTACCGCAAAAAAAAAATTATTAGCCTCCTAATAATAGTTCATTGTGATCACATCTCACAGCTATCCTCTAACAGTTATCACAGTTAATGAAGCCAAAGGTTTCTGGAGCTGGTTGGAAATACCTGATAGAGAGCATTAGAAAGCTCTATGGCAATTTGGCAGTCCCTGTGTTTCCCTACAATGGACTATCAGAAACTCCACTATAACATTGATCATTAAGCAAATTGTACTCTCCCGTAAGAATGGTATCAAAGTTGGGGACAGTATTCCTGTCCATTCAGTCTCAAAAGGACACTGAAGATGTGCTGTCCCAGAAGGAAAGGAAACCAACAGGCTCTGTGCATCAAGAACCTGCCTTTGTCATCTTAGTTGGAGGGTTTAGGTCACCACTTGACAGACTTCTCATCTTTCCCATTATATATTCCCATAACTACATTATGAGCTCCTCCGCCATTTCCATGGTTCTCCAACATCAGTGTGCATCAGAGTGATCCAGAGAGCTTGTGAAAACACAGATTGCTGGGCCTCACCCCAGAATCTCTAACTCAGCAGTTCCAGCCTGGGGCACTAGAGTTCCCATTTCCATCAATTTCCAGGATAAGTGATGCTGCTGGGCTGGGGACATACTTAGAGAACCAGTTACCTATCCTAACACACAGTTACTTGGGGAAAAAAAAAATTTTAAGGCTGCATTTTTTTAAAAAAAGAATTCTGACAGTAGTAGAGCCTTTCAGATAAAGTTCAATGCTCATAGCTTGGGAAGTTTCTAAAGGGTGGACCTTCGGAGAGGCACTGAGTCAAGAGCTGATCGGTTGCAGCTGCTCTGATGAAATAACCTATGATCAGTGGTTGCTTGTCTCCGCAGACCTTCCTTAGCACAAAGGGTTCCCAGACCAGCTGCCTGCTCCCGGCTTCCTGGAGCAGAGCTGCAGGTGACCCCACTTCCCTCTGCTCAGGGGACCCATGCCTGTGGTGAGGACCTGAGCCCAGCCTCCAGGGTGGACTTCCTCCCCACTCCCTCCCACCTCCTGACATCAGCTCTCCACCCCAGGAACCAGTCTACACCATCTTGAGAGCAACTGCTGGAGGTTTGGTTGCCATGGTAACTGATCCTCTATCCACAGAATGGTAGAGGAACCCTGGTGTGTGATTTGATGGGTGGGTTACACCATTCCCGTTTCCCCAAATGACAACGATTTTCACCACTAGGAACTCCTTCTTTTGGATTAAGCACTTTTCCATTCAGGAATCCCATCTTACCATGCAAACAGTCCTCAGGAAGAGTGGGGATTCTTCTATCAAATAGAGCCTGGTACCAGCCTCAGAGGAGAGATTGCCGGACCACACCCACAAAGGGATGCTGACGGCAGCAGCATATACAACTGTACTGAAGTCCCGCTGTGAAGTACCCACTGAGGGTGGGGAGGGGAGTGACTGTGGCCACAACAAACTGAGGTTGGGACCAGTAGCTCTCCCTACACGTGGCAATGTTTTTAAATCCTTATGACCAAAAGCTGAGGACTAGGGATGGTCACCAAATACCTTACCAGCCTGCCTGTCATGAAAGTGTGGAGAAATGAAGAAATAATCTTTGCGATTGGAATCCTCCTTAACAGCACAATTTCTTGATGTTTCAGGACAAATGCACCTTCATGGTTTGTTCTTTATTTTATATTTTATTTTGCTATCATCTATTTTAAGATCTTGAGTCAGGTTTCACATAAAAGAAATGGAGCCAGGATGTTTGGGAAATTAACAGATGATATTTAGCAAACATTTTGACGGGTCATAAAGAAACATCTGCAGCGAGTCTGGGACTGGGAGTTGCGTGTTGGGGAAAGGAGGCCCCTTTCTAGCAGCTGCATTAGTTTACAGGGTTGAGCCTAGCTAGGAGTTCAGAGCCGATGATGGTGCAATTCACTGAGTCCCCAGCAGGGGGCAGCCTTTTGCAGTAAACTCTTTTTTTTTTTTTTTTTTTTTTTTTAAATAGCTTTGCTCCCCAGCATCGGACCTTACAGATAATTGGCATTTTAATTTCTTTAACCCTCTGCTTCCTCCTTCAGAGCAGATACTCCCCTCTAGGAAGCTTTCCTCCCAGCTCTTATGAAAATGGACATTTTGACAGTAGGTGGCTCTTGTGAGGATTAAAAGCAATATCTGAAGAAGAAAGTCAATGAAATTAAATAGATTATGAAAAAGGTTGAATATATACTCACAAAAGTTTAAAGATGGTCTCATCTGATTTTCATGACTGAGCCAAAAAGCACAAGGAATTCTTAGATTGTCTCATAAAACCTGTCAGTAGTACATGTGGGCATCAGTGTAAAACTGGCCTCCTAGTATTTCATTTCTCAAGGGTCAGCTGTGTTACTTGACAGACAGCCCATGCCTGTGTGGAAACACCCCATGCTCTCCCAGCGGTGCATAAATAATCACAATAAATAATCCACTCATTAGCCAAAACAATCAGCCCTGTTTTAGACAATCCTAAAATGTCTTGGAAGCAAATAATTCAGAAGTAGATCTCAGTGTTCTTCTCTCAAAACCAGGCTCCAGTATTGCCAGCCATTACAATATAAACATTTTGAATAACCTATTTCTTTGTCGTTTGAATAAAATTAGTCGGTTTAGTTCATTACACTCACACTTCACAGTTCTGTAGACACATTTGGGCAATATTCTCATTTTAAACTTGTTATGGATTTTGTAATTTGATAGGTGCTTTTTCATTTCTCCTTTAAAGATTTTCTTGCTGGAGTTATTGTCTAGCAACGTTTCACAGTTCACACTGGCACTCTTCTCAGCTACATTTTAAAAGCCAATTCACTCTAGACGTTTTAAGTCATATAAGCAGTAGCTGAAGTCATATACGCTGTTTACCCATCACAGATGGGTAAACTGAGGCACAGAGAAATTAATAACTTGCCAGAACACACCTACTGGCAAGTAGCCCAGTCAGCATTCAAGCCCAAGAGGTATGGAGTCAAAGTCCAAGTACTTAACCACCATGCTGTGTAATCTGTTACTAAGGAAGAGTCCTTAGTTGTATACAAACTCAACTAGCAAATGGCTCTTTTAACTAAATGTGCTAACTTATATAACCAGTCCTAGCCCTGGCTCATAGTAACAAGAGGTGCTCCATAAAAATTGGGGATGGAGGTGGAGGAGAGATGTATGCATGTATATTGACCCTCAGTATTCATGTAGTGAAGAGGTTGAAAGCACTGGATTAAACAGAACTAGATTATTTCCAGCTCTTTCAATCACTATCTGGGTAGCCTTACTCAACCAACCTAGTCACATTAAACTCAGTTTCCCCACCTCGAGATAACACTGGAGTCTACCTCACAGAGTTGTGGTCAGGATAAATGAAAGAATGCATGTAAAAACTTAGTAAAGTGCCTGGCACAGGAGAAAAGGTTGCAATTCTTCCTTTCAGCTTCCTTAAGACTCAGTTTTATTTAAGGATTTAATCAGTCTATAGTTTCATACAAGGGCAAAAATTTACCCAAATGTTGCCTCCAACAAGGCCAATCAAGGAGCAAGTTCAAGTCTTTTTGGAGAGACACAGAGGCATTTGGTCATCAATATTGATTGAGGGTTTTGAAAGGAAAAAAGATTAAGAGTACTATTAGAAAATCAGTTATGGACTGAAATTTGGCAAGGTTTACAGAGCTTCAAGTTCAATACTCCTCTGTAGCCAATACTCTTTAATGTGTGCAAGAGGAAGCTGGAAGCTCTGCCCTTGACAGGCCCAGAGGATAAAGAAAGCAGAGAGGAGATGCTTGGATAAGCCCTGCTCAGGGCCACACAGAGGAGAGGAGGTCTTCTCCCACCTGCCCTCTCCTTGGTCCATCCCATCCTCTCATTACTCCTCATTCCATTCCCACTTCCCCTGACCTGACTCTTCCCCACCACCCTTCCTGGAGCAACTGTTGAAAGGTGAAAGAACATCTGAGCTGCCTTTGCTGCCCAGGGGCTGTGACAGGAGCTGGGTGGCCTCGGTGAGTGACCAGGGATGAGTGACCAGGGGTGATCAAGGCGCAAGGTGGAGGAAGAGAGATTTCCCTCGAACCACCATAGATGTGTAAGGGCCATGGGCACCTTTGCTGAATGGTTGTCTTTGTTATAAGAAAAGGAAAACAACATTCAGTCCTAAACACTGTATTTGAGACCTTTGCATGACCCATGATTGGTGAATCAACCTCAGTCTAGGGTAGTATCTTTCCAGTGGTCACGTGCTTTGCTGGGAAGTAGCCCTTGCACAATGTCTTCCTGAGAATCTTGGACTCATAAGCAACTTTTAAGATGAGATTTTAACGTTGCCATTTCTTCACCATTTCTTGACGGTTTCCTTCTCACCCCAAACTGATGAGGATCACGTAATTCCAAAACACATGAACAAAGAGTGCAAGAGGTCCTGGTGCCGGTAGGAGTTAGTGAAAAACACCAGAAACCCCTAAGATCCCACACCCAATCCTGGAGACTCTGCTCTGTGACATGTGTCCCCACATTTGTACAGCCCAGGGGCCCCCAAAGAACAGTTGGGGAACTTTTATCAAAAACAGTAAGAAATAGATCCCAGAGAGATTTCACTATATAATTTATTTGTTCTCTCACATTATTTTGAGCTCCCATTATGTGCCCAACACTGGGAGCTACAGAGAGGAAAGAGGCATAGTTCTTGCCTTCAAGGAACTCGTGGTCTTGCCACGGGGGAAAGCCAAGGAGACCAGCCTTCCACAGGGTGACGAGCACAATGACAGAGGCACAGCAGGCTGCTGTGGATGCCAGAGGCGGGGCTCAAAGAGGGGCACATAACTTAGCTGAGGCTGTCCAAAAAGAAGGCTTTGCAAGGCATCGGACCCTTAAACCCAGTGGACCTAGAGTAGGAAAGGGAGGGGACGATTCCAGCAACAGGAACTGACCGAAGCGTGAAAGCACACAGGGCAGCTGGAAACTAAGGAGCAAAGCTTATTCGTGGAAAAACCATGAGAGATGACTCTAGACAGGATGTCAAGGGCCAGAGTGTGAGAGGTGCTACAGGGCAGGCTAGAGAATGAGAGCTGTATCTGCCAGGCAAAAGGAAACTACTATGGTGTGAGTTTGAGACTGATCTAATCAGATTTGAATCTTAGAAAAAGCATTCTGGTAGGAGTAGGGGAGCTCATTGTCAAGGGCTGGTCTATGGAAAGACCATGACCTGGTGCATAAGTAATGCTCCATCCCTGACCCTCCTACCTATGGTGGATTAAACAGGGCAACAAATTATCTGTAGCTCTTCCCACCAAGAATTGGAGTCCTCTTCCCACCCCTTGAATCGGGCTGGCTTTGTGATTCACTTTGACCAACAGAATGTGGCAGAAGGGACTTAGTGAGACGTCAAGCCCAGGCCTCAAGAGATCTTGCAGCTTCCGCTTTCACCCTGTGGGGTGACCACTCTTGCAATATAAGAAAGCCCAGACCAGGACTTCCCTGGCGGTCCAGTGCTTAAGACTCCACATGTTCCAGTGCAAGGGGCGTGGGTTCGATCCCTGGTGGGGGAACCAAGATCCCACATGCCGCTCGGTGTGTCCAAGAAAAACAACAACAACAAGAATAAAAAAGAAGGAAAGCCCAGACTAGCCTCCTTGAGGTTGAGAGACCCAAGTGGAGAGAGAGGCCCAACCATCAAGCCATTCCAGCAATTCACTCACATATGAATGAGACCAACCCCACCCAGCCAGCCTGTGACCAACCCACCAACCAATTATAGCCACATAGGTGGCCCCAGGTGAGACAAGCAGAGGAACCATTCGGCGGAACCCAGTGCAAATTACAAAATCGAATCCATGACGGCTGTTTGAGCCTCCTAAAACATGTTTAGTCTTCGAGCAGTTAGTTACACAACAATAGAGAACTGGGCCTCCTCCATACTGTAATTCCTGAAAACTGGCACTGCCACAACTAGCTGTCCAGAGCCTGACTGGAATTAATACTGTCTGGAGGGTAAATATACTCCATATACCTTGCAGAGAAAGGGTTTCCGCTAGGATTGTCTGAGTATCCTTCCCTCCAGAGTGCCAATTAGGATGCTTGACTTTCTCTAACTTAAATCTAACTATAAATGCACTGCCCTGATTGATAGAACATCAATATTAGTTAATAATTCACAGTATGGTCAGACTTTTTCACATGTAATCACTACTTTAGATCTCGAGAAATGCTCCTATAGATAGCTGGAAAGGCAACCTTTCCTTCCAATTCTGACTGAAAAAAAAAGTTATCTTAGTCCCTCGGAACAGAATTTTGGGAAAGTGTGTGAAAAAGTCAAAGTTGGCCAGAGATGCGATTTTTCTCCTCGGGGCAGGATGCCCTTCCTGCGGAATGTAGCTTTCATGTGAACAGACCCCACCGTGGGGGCAGACAAGGAGAAGAACGAAATGACTGGGATTCACGGCCACTGGATTCCATATGGTGGGGAGGGGGGAGGGGTGCTGGACTAGGCACTTGAAATCATATTGATGTTATGAAATTCACAGCATCTAGATCCCTGTGTGTACATCAAAAGGGAAGAGCCTTACTGCCACACACTTGAACTCATTTTGAAACTGCAGAACTACCAGGCCTCATCTTTGTTCCATAAATCTAAAGTTACGTTTCTATCTCTCTGCTGTCACCACATCATACCAAAACAGCTAGACAGATTTTTACCAAATTTAGAGGATATGTTTGGGATGTCCGGACTTGAAAAAAAAAAAAAGTAGGCCCTGGGATTTGCAAACATGAAAGTCACTAAAGGAGTCCCCAGTGACTTCGAGAGGCTCATTTTAGCTGCAGAGAAAAGCGGGATGTGAAAGACACTTGTAACTACGGATCAGAGGCAGGGCGAGGAATCAAAATGCTTGAGCCAGAAAAAAAACAGTTTCAAATGTGAGCCTAAACTAAGACTCATTAAGGGCTCCCACTGCAGGCATCAGCTTCTCAAGAAGCTATGTTTGTAATGTTCTCCAGGGAGAGGAGCAGCAGGGATTTATTTATTTAGCAAAAGCCCTCAGGATTCTTCCCAGCAACACGGGGGAGGCCAATGAGTGTCATAAATACAGCCAGCCAGTGCCCTGAGGACACACGGTGGAAGCCGAGTTCAGACCTAAGAGATGATGTCTTGGATTCTTTGGGGTAAGCCTTTTCCTCACAGTAGGGTAGTTCACAGCTTTCCCTATGAACAAGCATAAGTTGTTCAGTGTAAACACTTCTGTCAGAAACCTACTGGGAACCTTCCAAAAATCACTTGCACGTTCCCATCGTGGTATGAAGTTGTCTGTGTATTCGCATACATGCTCACAGAGGCATTTAATAAACAGTAGTTGGGTGAGGGAGGGAAGGAAGGAAGGAAGGAAAAAAAGTGAAACGAAGCATCTAACAGACCCTTCACAGGAAGTCAACCTTGTTAGCTAAGCTTTCAATTGAATGGCATGTTTAGTTTCATTACCTAATAGAGTGTTGAGATTTTTCAAACCATGTTTAAAGGATCTAAAATGTAAAACTGTGGCTTTAAAAGGCAAAGATTACAATGCTTCCGTAATACTCTTACTAAGAACGGTTTACCTCATGTTTAATGTTGGCACTGCCACTGTTCCTGCAATGAATTGACGGAACAGCTCAATACACCTCATTTAGAACAATTATGGGGCATTTCATCAAAGATCTGGTTATGAATGTCTCCAGAGAAAGGATCAATGAGGTTTTTATTATGGTCAGGAGGGATTTCTTTATGAAAAAACAAATCCCTATAAAATGAAGGTGACTGGAATAAAGTGTGACCTGGGCAAAGGACATGTTCTATTTGATTCTATTGAAGGTAAACATAATTTTTATTTTTACAATAGCCTATTCCCGCATATACTACCCATGTAATTGTTTATGTTTCAAAACCTACCTGATGGCAGTTTTACAAGAGGTATAGATAGACTATTCTCAGGAGTTTGTGCTCAGGGACTGACTTAAAGAGAAAACTGCCTTATAATTAGCACGTTTGGTATATTAGCAGCAAAGCACCCCTTGGAGGGCAAAACAAGCCTGCAGCTCACCAAAGCCCTCCCTCTCAGAGAGTGTCAGATCCAGGTTCTGGTGGCTTCCACATCCTTACAATTGGGTCAAAGTTCTCCTGCACTGTGGTCTTAACTAAAGAGCCTGTGAAACACGGTACATTTAATCATTTATTTGTGTGTCTTCTTTATGCAACATGCATTAACGTAGCCTTAGTGTGCTTCTATTTAGTCCCAGACAGTTTTCTAATTTGATAAGAAAAACATTTCTAACTGGCTTTAATATTTTTTCCTGAGTTTCTACCTGCCTAGTCAATAATTTAAAGCAAGCTGAATAAAATTTTCAAAAATGTTCTGTTTTACATTATCTCCCCGGTTTTGTTCAGCTTTCTTAATAAGCTGAAAAAAACCTGACACTTTTTGTCCTGTATAAAATATCAGAGACATGTTAACACAACTGCTTGAGAAAAGCAAGCACTGTTTTCCTGTAGGTATCAGTCAAGGGTCTTTGGGTGCAAAGCAAAGAACCAGACCCCGGCTAATGTAAGTCAAGAAGCAGGTGATGGGGAAGGAGACAGGGGCAGCTCAGGGTGAGGAAGGAAGGGCTGAACAGTGAGTCTCAGGCAGTGCTGGAGGGCTCCCCATTAGCACCTCAGCCTGGGCTCCACCAACCTTCAATCTCTTAGGATAGGGAATCAGATTGGCCCAGCAGGATCTAGAACCTCTACCCTTGAACCAATCAGACATGGTCAGGAGCTGGGGAGGAAACCACAGTGAGCTGATTAGCCACCTTTCCTCACGTCCACTACACTCTAGACGTATATCTTGTAATTATCTCTTAAGTGACTTTGGTTGTTTTGTATCTGCTAGTGGTAAGTGGTTGTATTTATTCAGAATACACTCAACGATAATAACACCTGGTATCTGTGCTGAGTTTTACAGTTTCGAAACACTTGGCATACATTATTATTACTACCAATAGTCAAAAGCTATCCTTTTTTGAACGCTTACTAGCTTTCTGATGCTCAATTACCCCTTCGGTGTGCTAGCAATGTGCGAGGCTGGTGCTAAGCACTTGGCACGGATTACCTCTAATCTTCCCCAAGATTTGTATTATTCTCAGGTTTGTATTATTATCCAGTTTGTCAGACCATTTCTAGAATAAGACAGGATATAAATATAATAAATAAGTACAAAACCAAAGTGATATCTCACAAGACCGTGATGAAATCACAATTATTCACAGTGCACAGACAAGGATGCCAAGGCCCAGAGAGTGTCTGCCCTGGACTTATAAACCTAGAAATGGCAGAATTCTCTTCTCCTAGCTGCCTGCCCAGTGCTCTTTACAATATTAGGCCAATAGAACTTGAGTGCATTTATTGATAACAATGTTTTTAGAACTTTGCCTAGCTTAGACAAACTCAGTTTAAGTATATAGGATCAGGAGTAGTTACAAATACACATCCTTGCTGAGTTGGGTTTATTTTTTGTTTGTTTGTTTTCTCTGACAGAGACGGAGGGAGACATGAATGAATTAAAATACAGTATAAACTGCCATAATTAAGAGACTCAAAAGTTAAGGGACTTAATTTCTCTTGCACCTAAGAGGCTGGAGTGAGCAGGGCAGTGCTACCATCCTTCACCTGTGGCATCTGTTCATCACCATTTCCCAGCCAGTGAGAAAGAGGAAGAGGGAGGTTTAGGGCAAGCAGCTTAGGCTTTAAGACTTAGAATTCCTACATTCTCACTTCAGCTTACCTCCTACTGGCCCAAATTTAGACACATGGTCATACTGTAGGGCATGATGGGAAATATACTCTCTAGCTGAGTGGGCAACTGCCCACCTAAAACTTAAGGGGGGCTGTTACTGAAAGGGGGTAGGGGAAAGCAGAAACCAGGGGGAGATTAGCCATTTCTGACACAGGAGTATTTTCACCTCTTCTTTCTTTAAGTGATCAGACTTTGAAAAACGAATTACCCATAATCAAGGGCAAATCTAGGCTTTCTGGGTCCTGAAGCTTATACAAGCTGGAAGGAAGTGGTGTGTGGAGATCTTTTTCAAGAAGGATAATACAAAAATATCTAACTTTTGGATGTGTGACAAAAACATATGCTCTTAGGAACACATTGCTTGCCCCTCCCAGGGCCCTACCCAGTCTGGGGTCTGTTCAAGTGAGAGGCCTCGAAGCCTAAGCCTCATTAGCTGCAGGGTAAACCGGTTCATGCCTGTAACAGCTGCATTTCTCCAACTCCTTATCCCTGCAAACTCTGGACACATAAAAGCTGTGACTTTGTATCTGAAATAAATGGCTGAGTCAATGACAGAGACAGTCAGCGCAGTTTTCATAGTAGCCAGTTCAGCTGGTCTGCATCCTGGCAGCCCAGCTGGTGGTTGGGATGCCTTTAGTGAGCTCTACTGACCAGTTAGCCTCTGCCGGCCATAAATAAACGTGGTGGAACAGTGACTCATAAAAAGCAAATGCCATGTTTGTTTGTTTTTTTGAGGCTGAACTGGAAGGGCTGGATCCCATTTCTGACCATCCTTACCAGCACCATGGCCTGGGCAGCAGGTGGGCAGTATGCAACAGTATACTCTGCTGGCCTAAGGTCCCAGATCCCTACAAGGAGGGACAGAGATGGGTCCTGCTCAGGCTTCTTACACTGGAGGGAAGATTCTGGTGGAATCTTAGTGAAATGTGCTCTCACCTGCTTCATCTCATGGGCCTGAGCTCAGAGAAAAATGATCTATTGTCAAGACAGGCAGTTAACCATTTGCCCAGAGAAAATCACAAAGTATGGCAAACACAATTTTCCCAAAAATATACTGTGAGTGGGGAGGACAAAGCTGGTTGGAGAGGTTCACCCCTCCTGGAATGCATAATTCTCCATTAGATATTTCCAAACGTGCACAGTTCAAATATTCATTCATTCCAGGAACATTTATTTTCTACTTGCTCTATGCAGGTGGGCCTGAGGATACAGGAATGGATAAGGAAAGGGCACTGGCATCAGCAGTGTACACACACACAAACACACACACACACACACACACACACACAAAATGCAGGGTCAGAAGGGCTGTGCCAGGGTTATGCATAGAGCCCATGGGAACACAAGCATCTTCCTGACCTGGGAGGGAGGTGGAAGAGCCCCACAATGGAAGACAAGAGAATATTAGATATTAGTCACCACGAAGGTTATCTCTTGGACTCACCAGGCTGGAGCGACCTCTCCCTTTTCAGAGTACTGGGTACATATGACACCAGTCACATCCTCCTGCATGGCACACGGCATCGGCCTACTCTCTCCCATTGGAATACAAGCTGTGGAGGATAATAGGATGGAATATGAGCAGGTAGGAATCTGAAAAGGACACTGATATTTATTAAGCCCCTATTTTAAGTCAGGTAGTTTATATATTCTGTTTCATTTGAATTATATTTTTAGAAACTCGATGAGGAAGATAATAACCCTATTCTGCAGATAAGAAAGCTGAGGCTAAAAAAAATGGCTTAGGGAGTTTGTCCAGGGTCACATACCAGTAACGGTAGAGTGAGGATTTGAGCCTCTGACTGCAAAACCAATAGACTTTCTAGATACAGACTTACTAATTTTTCTTTTACCTCATGGTACATGGCACACTTGATTACTACTTGTGAATAAGGGAATCTTTCTGCTGAAACATCAGCCTCATGGGGCCTTTCTCCTTGGACCTTCTCTAGACTAATGACAAAGAAACCTACCACAGCCTGGTTTCTCCCATATAGACGTCCGTCGGTTCAGGATGAACATGTAGAACATGAACTGCCTTAGCAACAGGCATTAAATAGTGATCACTTGGTACCAACTTTGACCTTAGCCACATTTTAAAAAGAAGTTTGGCAATTAAACCCTCCAGAATGTTATGTCAATATAGTGTCAATCCCAAGCCTGCTGATAAAACTCTGCACTTTCAGTTCTTAGAAAAAAATAAACAAACAAACAAAAAAACCCAACGCCATGATTATTGGAAGTGTTGGTTTCTTCCCGCACATAAACCGATATCTCTGCTGACTGGCAGCTATGGGATTTAGTTCGGCTACTTGTGGTCATACCAAAAGCAAATTTTCTTTTTACCAAATCCTATTATATACCTTATTGCTGGAGCATAGGAAAATATTACATTGTATTTTCTATTTAGTATTCTTAGAGAATATCTATCTTCCATTCTAAGCAAAAGTAGCTAGATATGATTTTTAGTTAGTATTAATATTCCAGCCACTAAGTTCCATTATGAAAATCATATATAATGGAATCCTGAGAATAAAATAAACCTTGGCCATAACCCACATGAGATATACTATTCCATCACTGATGTTAGACCAGCCCAGTCACTCTGCTGTTGTAGGATTCTGTGTCTATGCACAAACACCCAGCAGTCTGTCTTCTGATGTTCTTTCTAAACTCTTATATCAGCCAACTTTGGATTAAATTTTTGAAATAACTTATTGTAATAGTCAAATTTTACTGGAATTCAACTCATTTTAAAAAATAAAAACCCTTCCCACTCCCTAAGAGGAAGATTCAAGAACTTCAAATGATACAACAGAAAACTAACGTTAACTGTTAGATAGAAACTGTTCTCAGAAAATAATAATATATATGTGGAGATGTGGGCCACTACTAGCAGACTAGAAATAACAGGGTGATTCGAAGCAGCCAGCTGGGAAGAGAGAACAGATACTCCAGTAATAATGTGGGGAAAAAAAAACAGGTAGTTACTTCCTATTAGTTCATTTCAATGTAAGTAGAACCTTTTAACTCTAATATACTTTAATCCTTACTCAGATTTCATGATGAGCAGAGTCAGCTCTTTTTTTCAGGCATGGACATTTTTATTTACCTTTTTTAATGAACCCAGAATGATAAAATTCATGTAGCTCTGCAAACCAACTTTACACTTGCAGAGCCTGAGGCCAAGAGAAGCAAAGTGACATGCCCAAGTGCATACCCTTTGGAAAAGCCAGGATGAGAAGCCAGTCCTCTAGACCAAGTGTCCCAACCTCAGCACTATGAACATTCTGGACCAGAGAATTCATTGTTGTGAGGCCTTTGCTTTGTCCTGTTATCTATTGGACAATACTAGCTCATTCTGAGCCTATTATTTGTGAATGAACCAATTCCAAACCCTGAACTGTCTCTATTCTACTTTTCTTTATAGTATCAATGTGTGTGCATTGAAGGATATTCATCAGCATCCCTGATCTCTACCCACTTGATGCCAGTAGCAACCGTCTCCCCAGTTATGACAACCAAAAACGTCTCCAGATTTTACTAAATCACTTTAGCCAACATCACTCCAGTTAAGAGCCACTGCTCTAGACCTACCTCGATATGCCTAATGATTCCTCAGCCCAAAACCAGTCCCAGATATACCCAAGCTTGCTTTAGGAGGGTCTATTTCTTACAAGTCCATGCTTTTTCTTGGCAGGAATTGTGGTATGATAGAAGAACACATAGGATTGAGTAACTGGCAAATTTAGGTTTAAATTCTGGTTTTGCACTCACTTGGACAATATTTTTAATTTCTCTGCCCCCCGTCACCCTTTCTTCAATTGTGAATGGGAATGTAGTGGGTGGCACAGATTCAAAGGGCCTGCAGCACCATGAGAGTCAAGGTGAGGGACTCCAAGATCCTAGGGGAGACCTCCAGCCTTGTTCACACAGACCCTGGGCCTCAACCTGAGCTACTTGCCGACGCTCACTGTGAGATAGCCCCACCCAGGTGGTCACCCTCACAAGAAGCCAACAGACCAACAATTTTACAACAGGGACAAATAAGGATCCCAAGGGAATCTCTAAAGATTCAAGGACCCCATCTCCTTCTACCTCCTCTCTCATATGGCCAGATCCTTCTGAAAGGAGGAGGATAGGGCAGGCCTGAGCAGAACCCATTTTATCTAAAGCACCTATAAAGAATACCTATAAAGACGGTTTAAAGGATTGCATCAGACTAAATTTATCAGTTAGCAAAAATCTAGTTTGTAACATTATTTTCCTGCTACCAAGACACAAATTGGGGATTCACGAGGAAGATCAAACTGGTCTAACGTAAACAAAAAGCTATAAATTTTGCACATCTGAATGTATTATGAGAAAACATGTCACCCTACTACATAGGTATATAGACAAAGATTAAAAGGAAATAACAGGGGCTTCCCTGGTGGCGCAGTGGTTAAGCATCCACCTGCCAATGCAGGGGACACAGGTTCGAGCCCTGTTCCAGGAAGATCTCACATGCTGTGGAGCAACTAAGCCCCTTTGCCACAACTACACAGCCTGCTCTCCAGAGCCCGCGAGCCACAACTACTGAGCCCACATGCCATGACTACTGAAGCCCACATGCCTAAAGGCCATGCTACTCAACAAGAGAAGCCACCGCAATGAGAAGCCTGCACACTGTAACGAAGAGTAGCCCCCGCTTGCCATAACTAGGGAAAGCCCATGCGCAGCAACCAAGACCCAACGCAGCCAAAAATAAATATTTTTTTTTTAAAAAGGAAATACCCAAAATGAATTTTTTACATTATTTTTTAAAAGGAACATCTTGCCTAGTCCCTGTCTCTAAAGAAGGTTCTACAGCTGCTGCATAATTGCATATTTACAATAAGACTAAGTTTTTGGAAAGTAAACATTTTTCCAGCCAACTCCTGGTTCCCATATAAAGATTTCAATAAAGTTAAAGATGCAGCAAATCTCTCCTTTTTTTAGTCCTCAATTTGTCCTGCTTTCTGGAATGACCAAGAGTAAAAAAGGGACAGAGAAATAGAAACGGCTCAGAAAATCTTTACAACATCATTCATTCCGTTCACCTGCTGATAATCACACAGATATCATGTGTGAACAGCAGCCTTTCTCAGCTCCGCAGAGCTGAGCATGCTCCAAAGAACCGCCACCGAGGTCCCGTCCTACATCTGTGACCACATGTCCCTTCACACACTTTTCAGAGTTCATGTGGTGTCTCCCCAAAGTAATTCAAACTTAAAGTGAAAGAACTGTCTGTGTGTTTTTGTTTTCTCACTTCTCTCTTATTTAGAAGGAAGGCCAGCTGTCCCACTCAGGTTGCCTGAGAATAGAGTCAGTCTCACGACTGGTAGTCCCCAAGGCATGTGGTTTGAAGGGTACGATGACAGGGCAGCCCTCCTCCCATGGAACATCTGTACTCTGCGTAGCAGGTGCCGGGAATCCTAACATCAGGGATTCATTCCACTGGTCTTCAAGATGCCTCTGCTCTCAAGAACTGCATCTTAAAATGCATCCACTAGCTGGCGGAAGTAACACCTTTAACATATGTCAGCTACCACTGACCCAGGATTGATCAGCCAGCTACGTGAACGACCAGCAAAGCCCTCAGTGATAGGAGCCAGTGTAAGGACCGCAGGGAAAGCAGAATCATCCAGTCCGTGGGGAGGAGTAGGAAAAAGGAATCTAGGGCTGATTAGGCTGATTACTTTCTCTCAGGAAGTAATTACAAGAACAGAAATCACCATTTTAAGTGACCTCTTTGTGCTTGGTACTTTACTACTGTACCTCATTTAATTTTCATAGCAATGCTTTGAGGTAAGCATTATTATCTCCTGTTTACAGATGGTTAAAATGATGCTCAGAGAGGTAAGTAAGTTGCTCAAGACCATGCAAGTTGTGGAACTGTGAGCTGGAACTCAAGCCTGCTGATTCTAAAACCCACGCTCTCTCCTCTATTCTGAGTGTGTGTGTGTGTGTGTGTGTGTGTGTGTGCAGGTGCACAGACACTACTGGTAGAGGATAATTTGAAGGTACTTGTTAAAGCACTAAATATAATAACTCTGGCACTTCTTTTTGAATTTTAGTAAGTTATCTTGAGAAATAAATTGTAGATATGTACAAGGATTTAGCTAGAAAGTTTGGCTAGAAAGCAAAGTAATCTAATACTCAACACTGGGGGATTAATTTTAAAACAGAATGCTATTTTCATATAATCAAACTGCTATGCAACGATTAAAACAATGCACAAGGAAATGGAATGAACCTAAAGGGTTCACAGTATGCCGCTATTTATTTGTTTGTTTTAATCATGTGTTCTAGTTACTACTGCTATATAACAAAGTACCCAATTACTCCACTTGTTTTTTCTCAAAAACTTGCAGATCCAGAATTTGAGACAGGCTCAGTGGGGCAGTTCTTGCTGGGGAAGTGATTGCAGTAGGATGAAAGCTCAATCATCTAAGACTCATCTAGACTGGATATCCAAGATGGCTGCCAGCTGGGCAGTGAGCCTGGACTGTTGGCTGCAGTGTCTATACATGGCCTCTTCACGTGTCTTGGGCTCCCTTACAGCATGGGGGCTTCAGGCAATTGAAGTTCTTGCATGGTGGTTCAGGGCTCTGGCACAAGTGTTAGGAGGAACAAGGTGGCAGAAGTGGAAACCCCTTTTCTGATCTAGCCCTGGAAATCACCTAGAGTAACTTCAGCCACATTCTATTGGCTATAAGTGAGTCACAAGCCTGCTCAGGTGGGTACAAGTCAAGAGACCAATGAAAGGAGTGTTGAAAACTTTGCAACCTTTTTTTTCAAGCTGCCACAGCATGTTATTAAAGAGTTTCTTACACAGTTGCATTTTTGTTAAGTTGACATGTGGCTAGGAAAAAAAGATTATAAGAACATAAAATATTGAGAGTGATTTTCTCAGGAATTTGGATGAGTTTTATTTTCATCTTTTTTTACCTGAATTTTTATACAGAATCTCTATTAATTGTGTGATCAGAGACAAATCAAAGTATTTAATTTTTAAAGTTTGAAATGAACACTTAAATAATATTTTACCTCCATATTCTTTACTAGCTAGGAACTTTTTCCCACATATCCATCTTCTGAAATCACCACAGAGCAATCTATCACACATAAAACCCTCAGGTACAAATTACATGTGAATTCATACTTGTTTTCTATCACCTTCATGTCAATAAATCTCCTCAATGTCTTAGACAACTGGTTACCTACCATGCCTAGCAATCCATAATGAGCCTGGGAACACAATCAGTGCAGGACGCCTTGGAGGAAGTGACCATGGCCATGACCTTCTCATGCAATACCTTCAGAAAAACTCACAGAAGCCCCAGCCACACTCCTAAATATAGGAAATTTGTGGCAGTTTCGGTATTATTTTCTCATAGACAGTAAAACGAGATCTCAAATCAATCCGGAACATCAGCTTTTGAAAATGTTACCCTGGGAAGAAAAAAAGAAAAGATCAGCTCAATTGGCTAAGTCCATCAGAAATGAAAAATACTTCCTTTCAATCGAATGGATAGAGCATGACTGGGATGAGCCATTCGTTTAGGCTACCTTCAATGTCAATACCAACTGCTGCAGACAGAATGAACAGATGTCTTTCACTTAGTGAGTGGAAGTGGAGACATCTACTAGACCAAAATATCCACAAAAGTCTCAGAGGTTAGACCATATTAATGACTCTCTCTTTTTCTTTCCTCCTCCCCTGAAAACTCTATTAAAAAACTGAGGTCACCAGCTGTTGTGTGCCATCAAAAACTAAAGAATTTATGGCAAGAGTCCTATTTAATTACAGCTTATGAAACTGATCCTATGGTATTGCAGACTTTATATATAAATATAATTTATATTCCCGACTTTCAGGAAAGCAAGGTCTGTTTCACAACCTTGCCAAAGGTCAGGGAACTGCCCCTGATGTTAAACATAAAAGGTGTTGTATGACATAGCTAAACAGATTACAGGCTGGTTTACAGACATGGCTTTCTTCTCCACACAACTATAGCTCTCCTTCTCTGACAGTGGAGAAAGAGCTCCATTCATGACACATCTCCTTACAGCCAAGAGTACCTGTCTGAAGAGTGTGTACTTAATTCGGAGGGCCACGGGGAGCTATTGAGGGCTTACCAAGAAGGGAATGACGTGATCTAAACTATACCTTAGGGGGATTAAAGCTGAAATTAGTAAAGTAAAAAACAAAACTACATAAATTTGAAAACTGGTTCTTTGAAAAGATGAATAGAAGAGGTAGACTCCTCCCAAGGTTGATTAAGGAAAATAGTAAAATTAGGACTGTGAAAAAGAAAGGGTATAAGCTCAAGTTCCAAAGAGGCTAAAAGGACTATAATAGAATATCATGTAAAACTTATAGTGACACATTTGAAAACCTAAAAACAGAAGATTTTCTGAAAAAAAAAAAAACTCAACAATTTTTCCTAGTCAATTCAAGAAGCGGTAAAGGTGAACAGACCACGTACACAGAGAGGTAATGACTGACCCCCTACTGGATGAATCCAAGAGATACTTTTGGATTGCAAATTGTTTGTAAGGCATAAGAAAGAGGTGGATGAAGGTAATTCATACTAACCTGGCCTAACTGAGTGAAAAGACTGATTTCATGCACAGAGAAACCAGGAGGAGGAGCTGCAATGAATCACCTTGGAAACATTATAAGGTACGGCCAAACGACAATCCAAGTGACATAGTATAATGGCGACCAAGTGTGTACACTCACAGACGAATCAGCATGATGCACTGGTATGCAAGGGAAAAATAGGTGATATTTTAATCTCATTTTTTCTTAACTCTTAGATGTATATGTCATTTTATTGTGTGTAAAATATATTAGTACTGTTGTACAAATATACTGTATATTATATTATAATATATGTATAGCATGGTGGATACTCAAAAATGTTTTAGTAATATGGATGAGTAATCAAAAACATTTAGAGGTATATCCAAACAGCAGAATACTACTCGGCAACAAAAAACCTAGAAAACAAACGGTCCCAGTTAGAGCACACCAGAAGGCTTGTTTTCTTCAAGAAGATGCCATTTATGTTTAATGTGTTTAAATCTACTGAAAAGAGATTTGTGCAACTTCAGGAAGGTTTGGATTGAAGTCAGTGATAGGTATTAAATAACAGCAATAAATTTTAAGACAATTATAAACTCTAGGATACACAAAATATTGTATGAGACAGAAAGTTTATTAAATTACACTACATGGTTCAATACATGAATAGCATTTACATAGTCATAATTATTTAAATGCGACACAAATTGTTGACATAAATAAAATTATCATATAACTACACGGAGTGGGTGAGGACACAGGAAGGGTGTGTGTATTACAGGAGGAAGGTAAAAGAGGATTACAGCTTCATCTTCCAAGTGAGAAGTCAGTGGGATAGATAATGTCTGACACGGAAAAATAAAAGTAAGTAGTATCTATATAAGTGTGAAACAGGAAGGTAAATTCCAAGAAGAAGGAAACATTATGCTTGACCTCAAAGAGAGCAGAGACTCAAGGGAGACAAAGATGTGCAAAACATATTTACCATAAATACAGGACCCAGAGGACAGAGAAACGAATTCTGCCTAAGGACCTCAGGAAAGACTTCACAGAGAAATAGGGGCAGATAATGGAGAAACCCCATCATCCATTCTCTCCTCCTTTACGTAGTAGAATATACTCCCTGTACCCTATCTCCACTTTGGGTTTTAACTGAGCACAAAGTCACTAGAGATTCTGGTTCCAGCCTCCCTTCCTGCTAATTAGGACCGTGTCACTAAATTCTGAAGGGAGCAGATGTGATGTGTGCAGCTTCTGGATTATATCCTCAAAAAGAAGCTCCTTGTTCTCTACTGCCTATTTTAGCCCTTCCTAGTAGTAGACTATTTAGACCCTGTGGACAAGGAAAAAATCTTAGGGGATGGCAGAGCAACAAAGTAGAAGGTACCTGGGCCCTGGATGACCCAATGGAAGAGCACAGCCTACCCTCAACCTGTCCAGCAGCTCAGACTTTTATGTGAAATAGAAATAAACCTTCCCCCTTTTTACATCACTATTAAATTATATCAGTTAAAGTATCCAAGCCAATATCGTAGGTAACATAAGGAACGCTGTCTGGAAGGAGTTCATAGACAGGTGCAAAAGGGAGAGGTCCCAAGGCCAGAAATAATGAATGTGGGGCTGGAGTAGGGATGCTGGAGGAGGCTGAAGGGAAGCTGGGACTCGATGGTGAAGCCATGCAAAAGAGTTTTCACTCTATAATAAATTGGAAGCTATCAAAGTTTCCTTTGCATCAATAGTGCAAACTCTGTCAGTAAAATGACCTTGTAATTATCTGAAAATAATCTGTAGCCTAACTCATGCATTTTTAAACTACACACAAATAGGTTACATGCAGACTACGTACAACAGATTGCATACAATACTTGCCACCTCGAAGAATAACCTGGTTGAAGCTAGTAGTTTTTCTACTGTATCCAAACTGGTCTTCCTCCATTCAAATTATCACTTTAGAGTCTTGGAAAATAAATTTCTTATTTCATACACAATGTAGGCATTTCTAGTGATAAAATTATCTTCCCAGTATTAAAAAAAACCTTATGAAAATGCTCTTGCTTTATTAAGCAATGTTTCTAAATAGTCTGTGATACTGTGTAGAAAGTTTAACTAAGACTAGTAAATTGATTGGAAAGAAAGAAATATTTAATAACATGCTGGTGGAAGACTAGCTGGATATCTGTTTGGAAAAAAATTAAATCCACTTTACATATGGTAAAACAATATGAAAGTAAAGATAAAACAACTACAATTCTCATCCCAATAGTAATCAAAGGAACTTTACAGCAATTGAAAGACATTATTGACAAGGTAAATGAGATCAACTAAAGGAAAAATGAAAAATGTATCCAAAGTAGGAAGAAGCCAAAAGAAGAAATGTAATAAGTAAAATTATTTGCATTACACATGAATAAAGTGTTTAATTTTTTTAAAAGTAGATGCCAATCCATGATGCTTTCTACTTTTTACTAGGCACATTTTACAAAAGGGTAGAGAACAAATGAGAAAATCCAAATACAAGTCAATGTTTAGAATAATATTCATATTTCCTAATATTAAAAATGAAAATTGAAACAACCATGACCTAGTTGCTGCTGTTATATTAGCAAAAAAATTTTAATTGCATGTATTGTCATACCAGTAGCATTGTACATTTTTTTAAAAGAGCTATTTAGAAGAATACAAGAGCTCTATGATAGATCTATCTTTTGACATACTAACTCACTTTGAGTAACCTATGCTCAAGAAAATATTTAAAAGAAAAAGCTACTTGTACAAAAATGTTTCTAGCAATTCCATTCATATGAGATTATTTTCAAGGCCCCAAATTTGGAAATGGATAAATAAATTTTGGTGTATTGTTATTGCTATCATACAGTTTATATAGTTAATAAATAATATTGATATATGTAAATTTGTATGCAAAAATGTTTTTGAGACCCAAAAATGTTAAATAGAACATAAATTATTCTGTTACTGATTATGTAAAAATTTAGGCCTCTACAGTGAAAAGTATCCATAAAAGGCATATATGTAATTAGCTGGAGTTTTAACATTAAATTATTCTTTATCCTTTTTTCTGTAAAATGTTGAAATGTACAATAAAAAATAAAAGATTAATTGGTAAAGTAAAAAGAAAAAAACCTTCTACCAGCTTACAATCACCTTGAACCCCAGAGTAATAATTATTATAAGTACTATTTGTTGTCTAATGTGGGCCAGCAATTCTGCTAGGCTCCTTAAATACATCATCTTGTTTAAACATCACAGCACCCCTGCAAGCTGGAAGTTATCTTCCTCATTTTACAGATGATATATTGAGGCTCAGAGACATTAAATAATTCACCAAATATCACTCAACTAGGACATGGTAGAGCCTCAATTAGAATCTAGTTCTGCCTCCAAAATTTTTATTAAATCATTTTTTTCCATGAGAATCAAAATAACCCATGCTTGTTGAGGAAGATACGGAAAGGTAAAAATACTATTCAGGGGGAAAAGTCTATAATTCCACTATCCAGAGGCAATCACTCAATATTTTCCCAATTCCTTCTAATGGTTTTCCAGCATATTTTCTTTCTCACAGTTGAATTCATAGTCTATGTACAACTTCATATCCTGCCTTTTTATTTAACATTACATCATACTTATAAGTTTTAATGGTAGTATAATATATATTATATAGATATTTCATCATTCCATATTCTATAGTTAACTATTCTACCAATGTACATTTAAATGCTGGTTTTCCTCTATTACAAAAAGCACCACAAAAAACCTCTTTATACACAAATCACGCTCAGCAAGAAAATCGATTAAAAGACAAATAATTGGAATAAAGGGAAATGGGGATTTTTAAGACTTTTGTTACGTTTTGCCAAATTTCTTTCCAGGAAGGTTGCGTCAATTCACATCAGCAGTGATTGAGAATGTTTGCCTTACAACACCCTTACCATGATTATTGTTACGTTTAATCTTTGCAAATGGATAGGTGGAAAATTAGGCATACTATTCTTGTTTGAACTTACAGATGGAAGTTGCTCTTTCACATGTTTTTTTTTAAAAATGTAATATTCTTCTTCAGCAGTTGTGCTAATTCCCCTGAATTGTTCCAGGTATAGGTATGTCATGAAGCAATCATAAGCCCTTGAGCTTTCTGCTGCCTCCTGAAATAAAGTGCATCTGCCATCTTTACTTCATTTATTCACCCCCCACTCATTCAATCCTTAACCTTTATGTAAAACACTTTGACATAAAGCATCAAGTCTTTAAAATATTATATCCTTTAACCCCACAGACTTTCTTCTAGTCAAATGCTTTCTGAGGACCCGTCACATTTGATTTGGTTTCTAAAGAAACTTGAGGAAATTAAACCCCAAGGAAATAGCCCCCATCTTTTGCTTTTCTTTCTCTCACCTGATTTCAGAAGAGGAAAACATATTACCAAGAATAGCTGTCTTGAAAACAGTGGAAACTAAGCAGGTGGTACCACCTGTAGCTGTGTAATTACAAGCTCTGTAAGAGGCTACCCAGTTGTGCTGATATCCAGCTATTCTCAATTTTGTTGGGAACACCGCCAAGCCTGGACAAGATTCTAGTTCAGAATTCTCCAGATAGATGATGATAGATAGATAGATAGATAGAATAGATAAATGGTAGACGATGGATAGATGATAGATAAATGATAGATAGCCACTGAAATAGCAATTAACAATCATCTCTATTTTCTGTGAAGCACATGCTCTATTTTACAGCTGTCATATCAGTCACAGCAGGTCCCGGGTTTATCTATCTGTAAACCCACTACTCACTTTAGGTCTGACTAACAGGTCTCTCGGTAAGAGAGAGCAGATGGGTGCAGATTAATTCTCTCACATCCATGACCATTTCCTCTGCAACATCACAAAAGCCTTATTTATGACTTATGTGTGTGATGTGGGGATAGGTGGGTGGGTAAGTATTCTGAAAGCCTTAAGTTGCTACAAACCAATAGGCCTTCAAGCCTTATACACCTAAGCACGTATGCATTTGTTCAGGTAACAAGTGTATTGGGTGCTTACTATGTGCTAAATTTTAGAGATAAAAGAAGGAATAAGATGAATAAAGTCTCTTTCCATGTGTAAGGTCCTTGCATGGCACTTACACTCTAAAGAGAAAGACAGACAACATAAGGAAACAAATATATAAAAAAGATGTCAGACTGTGACGAACACCAATAGGGTCATATGGTAGAGTGACTGGGAGTTGGTCAGTTTAGAATTCCTGAGCACAGGAGGCCTCTCTGAGGAGACAGATTTCAGCTGAGACCTGAAGGGTGAGAAGACAGAGAGCCAGCCATGATAAACCTCCAGGGAAGAGGGTCTCCGGTAGCAGAGAGATGGGGGTCTCTAAGGAGCAGAAGGGTGCCCAACATAGCTGGAGTAACGTAAGGGCCAGAAGAAGAGAGGAATGAGATAAGGTTTGAGAGATGAAATTACCTTCTATGAGAGCCTGTTAAAGGGTTTAGACTTTCTTGTAGGAGATGTGGAAAGACTTTGAAAGGCTCTAAGTGTGAGGATGTCAGGGAGAGCCACAATCTGTCTGCATGGCTGTCTCCCTCACCTCTAACTGTTTTGCTTAACTACCATCTTGCCCAATGAGATCTCCTCTGACGGCCTTACTTAAAATTGTGGACACTGGCCCTCCTCTCCCACTGCTCGCCTCATACTTCTGATCCCTTGAACCCACCCGACCTTTTCATTTCCCAGTACACTTATCACCTTCTAACACACCACACAGTTTCCTGATTTGCTGTATTTACCTTTTATTGTCAAGTCTCCCATGTGAATGTAAGTTCCATAAGAGAAGGAATTTTTGTTTGGTTCATTGACCTATCCCAAGAGCCAGGAACAGTAGCCCGCACATAGTAGGCTCTCAATGAACACAGTGATTAAATAAATAAGTTTACATGAAGATAATAATTTGGAGTAATAAATAGCACATTCATGTTTTAAACCAGTTTTTTTTTTTTTTTTCCATAGAATGATCAGAGAAAACCATGCTCTTATCCACAGCAATGGAAGAACTGCGATGGGACGCTTCAATACCTATTTTCACCACTCTCTTCTAATCATCTCAGTGGCAATTTTTTTTTTTTTTAGATGTTGAGGGTAGGAGTTTATTAATTAATTAATTAATTTTTTTGCTCTGTTGGGTCTTTGTTTCTGTGTGAGGGCTTTCTCTAGTTGTGGCAAGCGGGGGCCACTCTTCATCCCGGTGCGCAGGCCTCTCACTATCGCGGCCTCTCTTGTTGCGGAGCACAGGCTCCAGACGCGCAGGCTCGGTAGTTGTGGCTCACAGGCCTAGTTGCTCTGCGGCACGTGGGATTCTCCCAGACCAGGGCTCGAACCCGTGTCCCCTGCATTAGCAGGCAGATTCTCAACCACTGCGCCACCAGGGAAGCCCAGTGGCAATTTTCTTACGATATTAGCAGCCAGCTTCTTCAAGGGGTGGAGAGCTGCTTTGTGTTTGTCTGTGGGTATTACCCATGCTGAAGTGTCATTTCACCTGGACTGGTGTAGGGGCGTGAAGCAATGTACGGTTTATTGCTTGTGAACTTTGTGCTTTACCATACAGTCCTGCTGCCAGTAATAATGGGACCATAAAGCCCATTCATTTACTGGAATGGACTGTTCTGTATTATGTAGCTGTAGTTATCAATCCTGTTACATAAATTCAGAGGTGTGCCAGCTAATAAGCTACTACAGTTACTAAAGTTTCAGGCATGGATGACACAGAAAGATTGCAGGGTTATTATACGTTATATTTATTATATAAAATATGCTGACGAGTTCTGGCTTTGTACCTCAAGATTATACGTATGTTCACATGCTAGGCAGAGTCATAAAACAGAACCAGGATGACAAAGCAGCCACAGTGAGGCTCTGCTACAGGCACAAGACACCTGAGGGATGTAGTCCAGACCCTCGTTGTGTGAATCCCATTGTTCCAGTGTCTACTGCTTTCATCTGCGAATGACAGAAAACACTGGCTGTGCCTCAAGATTTCTTGATAAAATTGTAATCCATTTTCTATTCCCAAAGAACGTCATGTATAGAAACTATCAGAAGAGTGCCCTGAGGCACTGTGATTTCAAAGTTCCTGATCCTGACAGCGGCAGCTGATTGGTTAATCACGAGCACTGCTCCCACATTTCTGAAGACGCTTCAGATGCTGCTGGTGGCCTGTCCAAGAGCCATTCCCCCTTGCTCCTCCCCTTGAGAAACGCCCTATTACTCTGGCTTCCACTCTCCCTCAGCCGCATGCTTCAGAGGGTGAAATGTGGTGTGTCACCATCCTGGCCAGTGAGACACAATCTTCTTGTAAGGCTTTTGAAAAGATTTTCATCCCTGGTAAAGAGATCCAGGAGAAGAAACAGCCTCTTCACACCCCTTGATTGCTTCAGCTGGAGGTGGTTGCTTCTGCAATGCCTGAGAATGCAACCATATCACACCCAAAACCAAGAGACAGGCTGGCATGTTGAAGATGGTTCAGCAGAAAGATGTCAGAACCGGGATGCACGATGATGTTGCACAGCTGTTACCCTCCTGGAGCCACTTTGCTTCTGGACTTCTTGACGTGTATGATCAAAAAGCCCTTTACGTGGCAAAATGATGTGGTTCATCACAATGATGCCCCCCCCCCCCAGAGATGTTCACAGCCTAATCCCTGGCTCCTGTGAATATGTTAGGCTACAGGTCAAAGACGAACTAAAGTTGCAGAAAGAATCAAGGTTGCTAATCAATTGACCACCTTAAATTAGGGAGATTATCCTGATTATCTGGAGGGCTCACCGTAATCACAAGGGCCCTTCAAAGTGGGAGAGGCAATCAGAGAGGACCAGAGAGATGGCAGTGTGAGGAGGACTCAGCAGGACATTGCTGGATGAAGGGGCCACAAGCCAAGAAATGCAGGCAACTTCTGGAAGTTGGAAAAAGCAAAGAAAGAAACAGATTCTCCCCTAGGACATCCAGAAGGAAGCTGCTAACACCTTGATTTTAGCCCAGTGAGACCGATGCTGAACTTCTAACCTGCAAAACTGTAAGATGACAAATTTGTGCTGTTTTAAGACACTAAGTTTGTGGTAATATGTTACATCAGCTATTAAACTAATACAGATGAACATACACTTTACCATCCAAATCTGGGCACTTTTGAGAGTGAAAGGGGTGTTAATAGTTAGGACAGAAAAACACGGGTCAATTGCAAATGTCCTGGGAACACCTCACTTATTGTTTACATCACTGAATTGTGTTTTCTGACATTTGTGGCCAAAAATATCCTAATTATAGGGAACATACCAACACATTCCACATATTGGCATAAATTCGTTTCTGAAATTCTTTAAGATGTTAATTTCAACACACAAACAGAGCCAACACCACAGGAATTAGTAGCTACCTTAACCCGGTGCCAGCTACACACGTGAAGGGTTCCCTCACAATGTGGAGAGTCTAATGGCAAAATTAGCTCAGTGTGGAGGAGAAGGAAAAGAAAGGAAGAACAAGTCCCCACTTGCCAAGAGTTTACAATCAAGTTGGAAAGACAAATGTCACAGATATTAAGGGCCTAATGAACTGATTTATAGAAGTAGCTGTTTCTTGGCAGCCCTCAGAATGTTCCTATCCCAATTTTTTTATTCCCCAAAAGACAAGGGAAATGGAAAACTAGTATTTTCACTCCTTGGTCTAAGAATCCTTACTCCTAAACGCTGTGAGAGTTCTTTCTCCAAAGGGAGCTGAAAGAAACAGAAAGCAAAGGTTCATTTCGTAAAGCTCAGTTAAAAAGAAGTTGGCATTATAAAAAAATGACATTAGGGACTTCCGTGGTGGTCCAATGGGTGGGACTCCGCACTCCCAGAGCAGGGGTGCCCCATGTTCGATCCCTGGTCGGGGAACCGGATCCCGCATGCCACAACTAAGAGTCTGCATGCGGCAACAAAGATCCCCCATGCCGCAACTAGGACCTGGTGCGGCCAAAATAAATTTTTAAAATAATAATAAATGACATTCAACCTTTGAATATAGGAGAAAATATATGTGCATAGGAACCTCACTGGAAGAAACTATCTTTAATGCAACTCTATCTTTATGCAAGAAAACCAGAATCAGAGCTGGAACAAGCTTAGGGAATTTGCCTTGGGTATTTAAGTGGAGAATGGCAGCAGAGTTAAGAGGCAAGGGCTAAATGCATGAAAACCCTGAAGGAATTAACTCAGATTATCTATCTATGAAGTAATGCAAGAAGAAAGAGGTAAATTCAGGGTTCCAGCTTGGGAAAGGAATTCCATTTCCGGGGATCACTGGAGCAGTGCTGAGCCCTGAGCACGGAGCTATCAGCCCTGGGGGGGGGGGGGGGTTGGCGATCAGAGGACCTGTTGCCGTGGCCAGTCTGGGAATTCCCCATCTCCCAGAACATTTCCTGCCCTAGAGGAAGGAAGAAAGCAGAAGGGAGAGTGTTGATTTAAGATGTGTATAGGAAGAGATTCAACCTCCTGTGAAGTCACAAAATCTGTCGGAAAGAGCAAGGCAACTTTTTCTTTTAACTGATTTGTTCGGGTGTCTTAGGAAATGTTCAGAGAAAAGTGAAATGCCCTTTGAAGAGAGAAGGCAAGTCTACAAGGGACCCTAAACAGGTTAGGGGAAAAAAACTACTGAGGCTGTAAAGCAGATTTAAAGAATACTTGGGGATTCCATGAAAAGGAACTTTTATACCAAAGCAAAGGTGTCTCTGGGGAACAAGGCACCTGGAATTCAGCTCCTGATGTGTTTATATCCATGAAAGGGGAAGCAGGGAGCATAAAGGATATGAATATTGATTGGTGGGGAAGTTGAAGATCTGGTGTAACCAGGGCATCTGAGTCAAAAAGATCCAGCCCCTCCAGCTTAACTTCCATCTCCGCCACAGCAAAAAGAAACCACAATTCCCATCTAGTTAATGACTTCTTCACTTTCCTAAAGAAAAAATGGCTCTACTCCATTCTGAATCTTCCTGAACTCTCCATAGCCTCCAGCCACTGATCAATAGCTATTATCTCCTCTTGCTTCTGAAGCATCCCCCCCAATTTAATCAGCTTCCTTTCTTCCTTCCTTCCTTCCCACCCTCATTCATTCAATAAATATGTATCCATACTCCCAGAGTGCCAGACCCTAAGGGAAGATGAATAAAACCCAATCTGATTCACATCCCAATGGAACACTCTCCTCGGGCAACAGAGGCGAAAGGTCATCCCCCTGTCTTTGGCTTCACCCTTTCCATATTTTCCCACTTGCCATCCTAAGCAAGGCCCTCCAAATATCCTTCCAGGACTTTATCAGCAACCTCATGATAGGCCTCCTTTCCCAATAAAGGTACAGTGTAAACCTGTCTCCAACCCCAGTTTCCATCACCCAACCCAGAGACCCAGAATCAAGCAATACCTCAACTTGTCCATTGCGGTGCTCCAGTTACTGAGCAAGGGCTCACTACCCGATCACACTCGCAGAAGCCAAGACTATGGCACCAGCTTTTGAGAAAAGAAAGAGCTTTGTTGCAAGGCCGACCAGCAAAGTGACCGGAGGCAAGGCTCTCAAATCTGTCTCCCTGATCCAGGCTTCCGGGAGAAATTTAAGGGTTAGGGGAATTTCAAAATCAGAAGCTGATTGGTTAGTCTTCGATTAGTCCATATGAGCTACTCGCGCTGCTGGAAGCCAGATTTTCCTTATTGAAGGACTTTTCACTTTGTAAAGGGCTCTAGCGACAACATTTCTATTCTTTAAGTTCTGTAGACTAAAGATTCTTGGTTCCGGGGTCATCCTGGAGACATGAGTTCCAATCTTGCACGTGTAAAGTGTGGTCTGTGTAAAATAACTCAAGGTTTGATTAATCAACAACCTATGTAAGGAGGCAAAACCAGTTTAAGCTAGCGCTATTTCACTCCTACCAAAAGATACCTTCCCCACCTGCTTCTACTGATCAGGTAAATTCTTAGGAGCTTAGCTCAAAACTGAAGACAGGGGCTTCCCTGGTGGCGCAGTGGTTGAGAGTCCGCCTGCCGATGTTGGGGATACGGATTCGTGCCCCGGTCCGGGAAGATCCCACATGCTGCAGAGCAGTTAGGCCCGTGAGCCATGGCCGCTGAGCCTGCGCATCCGGAGCCTGTGCTCTGCGACAGGAGAGGCCCGCGTAGTGCCAAAACAAAAACAAAGAAAAACAAAACAAAACAAAAAGTGCCTAGTTCAGAACTGTACTCAGTACAACATTTAAAATGTTTAACAAATCTCTGCCTCCCCATTAATTAAATGTAGAAAAGAAAGAAATGTTCCTCTTCTTTCCCCAATTTACCACAGTGCTCTACTTACTCGTTACCATGGCAACAGTGGCATTTCAGACTCCTCCCAGCCCCTCACCACCCAAAAAATAGGCCAAGAGTCACGTTGAGCCCACATCGTCCTCTACGCATCCTCTAGGACCACAGCAAAACACTACTGCTCTGAATGCATCACCTTTTTGTTCATCTCCTTCCTCTCAGTCTCCACAACCAAAGTGTTAGCCCAAATCCCGTCTGCTGTAATGACAGGAGCCCATCTCCAAGAATTGGAGATAACATCCACCACCTCATCCACTGGGCTCAGGAAATGAGGCAATGTGTTGAGTGCTCTGAAGATGGCCAGGGCACATCAAATGTGCAGCACCGCGGACAATTCCACTCTCCGGGTCCTCCACTTGCCACAGCACTTTCAGGAGCATCCTCCAGTGGCAGAAAGTCACCTGGAGCCAGATAGGTCCAGGTGTGAAGGCCAGAGAAGCCACTTACAAAGATTGTGAGGTGGCTGACAACACTTACCCTCCCTGTGCCTCAGTTTCCTCATCTGTGAACTGGAGATAATGCCATCTTCTTTGCAAGATCATTGGGGGCATTAAATGAGATGGTAAATGCCAATGATGTAGCTTTTCACCATTAATTCCCTTTCGTCTTGCCCTGCTCTGCCATGGCACCCACCCCACCTCATCCTTCTTTGAAGGGTCACAGTGGCTTCTCTCTGCCACTGGATAATGTTTTTATTTTCATCAGATGAAAATAAAAGGATTTTGTTTTCTGATGAAAATTTAAATGTTGTTCAGTGGCAGAAAGAAGGACTCCTTTTTTTTTGCAGTACGTGGGCCTCTCGCCGCTGTGGCCTCTCCCATTGCGGAGCACAGGCTCCGGACGCTCAGGCTCAACGGCCATGGCTCATGGACCCAGCCGCTCCACGACATGTGGGATCTTCCCAGACCGAGGCACAAACCCGCGTCCCCTGCATCGGCAGGCGGACTCTCAACCACTGCGCCACCAGGGAAGCCCAGAAGAACTCCTTTTTGAGGCGTGTATCAGAAAGCCCAACCAAACTCTTTCAACAGCAAGGGAATTAATTGGGTCACAGCTAAGAAGTCCGGGCTAGAACCCGAGTCAGACCCAGCTGGACTGGGACTTCGGATGCCCCTAGGACCCAGCCCTGACCAGCTCTTAGCTGAGCTCTGCTTTTCTTGCATTGTTGATGCCCTGCTCAGGCTCCGTGTGGTCCACAATGGTGCAGCTGTTCCTTCCTCCCTCCCAGGTTCAAGTCCACAGGAAAGCCACCCTCCTTTCTCTTAGCTTCAAAAAAACAAAAAAAAAAGGACTTGGATGAACTCTGATCAGACTAGCTTGGACCGTGGACCCATTCCTGAACTAGTTACTGCAGTCGGAGATCCGAGCTGGATTGAGTAGGCTAGCAAGTGAACATCCCTGAGCAGCGTCACCCCGAGGCATACGGGGAGTTTAGGGGATGGTCAGTTACGATGGTAGATCTCTGCTTTGAGATGTGGTGGTGGTTCATGTCCAGCATGTTAGTAACTAAGGTCCAGGAGAGGGCTGCTTCTGAGCAAAGAAGCAGAAGGAGGATTTTGGAGATCCCAGAATGACTTTCGAGGGCTTCACCCTTTTGCTCTGGCCCAATCTGGGTCATGGTTTAGTGCACAGGTTCTAAGCTGCCTGGGTCCAAATCCTGGCTCTGCTGCTCCCTCGCTTAGACAAGTCTCTTCTCTGTGCTTCAGTTTCCTCCTGTGTGAAAAGGCAATAATATGAGTCTTCAGCAAGTAAAGAGCTTAACGCAAGGCTTGGCCTTGTAAGCACTCAGTGAAACTTCTCTGTTAATGGAGACCTCAGGGAAAGAGCACCCACAACACTGCCACGGGCATCTCTGTGGGATGCAAGTGGATGATTAAAGCTGGGCTCGTGGAAGCCTCTTTGGAGAAACAAGGACCCCAAAGTGGCACTCTGAGTTTCCAAATCCCCTGCGATATGAGCACAAAAAACCTTGTATTACACTGTTTTTAAAAGGTTAATTAAAATGTGGTTAAAATAAAAAATATTTAAAAAGAAGGATGGCTATTGAAGTTTCTAGCTCCCAGGTGCCTTTGCTCACTGAGCTCTTACCCTCACAGGCATCTAACATGCCTTTCATTAAACCGGGAAAGCTAGAGGCTGGCTAATTGCATACCTGCTAGCAGTATTCATTACAGAGGCCCCTTAATCAGATGGTTAGCCTGAGTGATTCCCCTTGGAAGGTGACCTGACTAGTATCTAAAAACACTCAGATGTCCAGGCTGGGTTGATGGAGGGCAGGAAATGTAACCTTTGACCAGGCAAGTGGTAACAGTGTTGCCCTTTCCGCAACCAAGAACCAAAGGAATTAAAATTGAGTCAGTCACCAAGTAGATTGCATTTAGGGTCATCTATAAATCTCTCAGAGGCATTTACCAAAATGTTTACTTTTCTTAGTAATTTAAAACGAATGGGAACAGGCTTTGTACCAAACATTGGGAAAAGAAACTTGGTTCCTTCTCTGTGGTTCCATTCCAGCAATCTGGCTTGACTTTCTATCAGAGTACGTTTTCCTGAGCACCTCCTTGACAGGATAACCATCATGCAAATGACAGTGAATTCTTCCACAAATTAAATATATTCCTGTCCCTTCAGCTGAATAAGCTGAAATTATTCTTCAGTGATGTACATATGGGGATGACATTGAATTTCTCCCAAACTAAGGCAGAGATGTTGAAAATTCGTTTCATGTGATTTAAATCCCCCTTTGTTTTCGACTTCCCCTTTAATAACATGCAGATTGTGTTGTGCAATGCCACCAAGAATCTGAGTGGGACACAAGGGACCCAGTTCTGTGCTGGTTCCTGTTTATACTTATACGCAGTTTATTCTATGGTTGGGGGGAGGCCACAGATGGAGATGTTCTTTTACAGTTAGGTTAAAACCAAGCAAACGGGGGCTTCCCTGGTGGCACAGTGGTTGAGAATCTGCCTGCTGATGCAGGGGACACGGGTTCGAGCCCTCCTCTGGGAGGATCCCACATGCCGCGGAGCAACTAGGCCTGTGAGCCACAACTACTGAGCCTGCGCGTCTGGAGCCTGTGCTCCGCAACAAGAGAGGCCGCGATAGTGAGAGGCCCGCACACTGCGATGAAGAATGGCCCCTGCTTGCCACAACTAGAGAACGCCCTCGCACAGAAACGAAGACCCAACACAGCAAAAATAAATTAATTAATTAATAACCCCCTACCCCCAACATCTAAAAAAAACCCAAGCAAATGTGAGTATAAAATCTACTTAAACCTGATTTTCAGCCTTGTCCTATACCATAAGTTTTGGTTGGTAGAGTGTAAAGATTTAGGTCAGATTGTAACTCTGCTTATAGACCTTCCCCTCTCTGATGTTTCAGCACTGACCAGACTACTTAAGGACTGATGCGAAGTAAATGCAGCTTTGATAATGCTTCCTACTTTGACACTACAGCCCAGTATCCTGCTCAAACAATGTATTGATCTTAAAATTGACTTCCTGACTTCTAAGTAATTGTCAATTCTGTTTTTAATGGAGTTCCTGTCTACTGAATATACATTCCCTTCTTGTTTTTCTCCTTCTATAAGTGGAGTCCATTCTGAATCTCTCAGAATCATTCTTGTATTCTTAAGGTAAAAGAATCAAGGAAAATGAATGGACTTCTAATTCATCTCCAGGAATTTTCTCTACTGTTTCATGAAGATTCGCCCCCTGTTTTCACACTATCCCTGAACTTTAACTTCAAAACCACATGCAGCAATGGTCTAGTTGTAAGAGAGATGATTTCGTTTTCATATAGCCAAGATTTCTGTTTGGGTTTTATATTTGTTTTATTAGGTTGGACCAGTTTGATTGGCCTCTACCCCATAGACCCTGCTGGGTCAACATGACACAGAAGGCATTTACCTTGCCTTACAATTTCACTTGTAATCTGAATTTTATACGCGTTGTCAGGAATGAGTTAGAAATGCCATGTGGGTCTAGAAATTCCTGGTGACAGAAAAGGAAAGAACCTGAGGGTCCAGGTAATTTCTCGGGAATCTAGCTTCTATTGGTTTGAGTCATTGCTGAGAAGGCCTGAAATTATCTCTTTATTAGACACCCAGGTAGATGGAACTTTCTCTGCAATGAATGCCCTTAAAGGTTATAGCAAAGTAATGAAAAATAATAGCAAGAGTACAATAAAGTACAGTGAGCTTTCCACTCAGGGGTACCATGGCCCCTCAGACTCTGCCTTCTCTTTCAGCAACTCCTGAACACCTGCACAGCCTCCCGCTATTCAGGCTCCAGAGGTCACCTTAATGCTATCTCTCTGTAGCTCTGCTTCAGTATATTAATCTATAATCATTCATTCAACAGTGTTTCTGGAGTGTTGGCAACATCCCCCTTAGACCACGACGACCGCTACCATTCCCTGGACCCCACAATGTAGAGGGCTTGCTCTGACCCATTCCCCCCTTTCTAAGCCAGGCTCCAGGTACCCAAGACCCCAGAATTCCCAGTCCAAACAGCCCTAAGGAGGAGGCAAAGGGCTAGCTATGGTGGGGAGAGGAGGATGGAGCTTGAGTGTAAGGCTGGGGTGCTTCGGGGTAGAGGAGGAAGGAGAGTGGACCAAGGCCCAGGGCCTCCATTTGCAGCTTTGCCTCAGGTCCTACATGCAGAGTGTTGGGTGGTGAAGGAGAGAGGCAATCCCAGCACTCCCGGGGTCTCCAACCCAGCCGGGAAGACAGGTGGGGAAGAGTAATTAGGAGGGTGATGGGTTCTACAAATGAGAAGTGCAGGGTACGCTGGGAGGTTCTGCTGGGGGGCCGGGGGGGCGGTAGGCAAACCAGGCTTCAGTGAGGGGGCAGATAGAGGAAAGTAAAGAGGTCTTTTCCAAGGAAGCCCTGCCCACAATTTCCACCCCAAATTTCTCACATTCCCAAGCCAAAAGGCATACACTAGGACTCATATACGTAACTTCCTTTATTATGCACAAGTCTGATGTGCTGAAGAAACTTTGTCTCTGATTTCGGCACTCTTTTCCAGTCTAACTCATTCTCTTTCAAGTTCTCCTTAACTGACAAATACTTATTTTTCTTCCATCAGCAGCTGGGTGGTGTCTTAAGAGCAATATAAGATCCGTTTTTTTTTTTTCAACAAAGAAAGCTACCGATTTTCTCTTAAACTGCAAAGTGTACAGTCCCCACCTCACTACGCATTTCAGGTGAAGCTTGGCTCCCAGTTCTGTGACCTTGAGCAAGTCACCTCATCTGTATACTGGGGAGAACAACGTCCATCTCAGGGGCATGAGGGGTGATGAGATGAGACATTTAAAGCACATGGCACAGAGCCTGGAATAGGGTAGGTTTCAGTAAATGTTAGTCACACTTCTCTGTCTCCTATTAACCTTAGAAACCCAAATTTTTTTTTTAACTTTTGAATTTAAAAAAAAGAAAGAAATGCTACGTATTCTTCACCACAATAATACTCTGGTTCACTTTAATGCTAAGAAGCCATGATTATATTTTCTACAAAGACGGGTACCTAATAATAAATACACACGCACATATATAAGAGAAAGACAGAAACAGAGAGAGAGAAGGAGAAACGTACTTCTTAAAGGTGAAAAGAAATACAATTAGTGCAAATAACATCATCCAGATTCCTGTGTTATTTGCAGCTAAATATGTAGTTTAAAAATCAGACAAATGGATTCCTGACCTGGACTGGCATTTGGGAGAATATACTAGACAGAAGTCACATGGTGTTGCCAGGGCTGCAGGTTGCAAACAAGTGAATGGATGTGGAGACAATGAGCGTTCCCTATGAGTCAACATTTCCCCGCCTTCTGTTGCTATTCGAGGTATAGATATTCCACACCTTCCACTCATCTACCTTTGTTCCCCATCAGGCTCCCACCTTCTAAATTCTGCTTCTTAGTTTTACAAAAAAGCCTTCCAAAGATAAAGTTCTAAGATAAAGCATCAAATTCTGGAATTACCTAAACTCCAGTAATGCTGAAGACACGAAAATCCACAGAACCATAGCTCTCGGGGGATTGATAAATAGGACTTTATCCTCACCTTGGGTTTCTGGTACTTTATGGTAATGTAACATGCCACCTTTCTCGATTTACTGTCTCTGCCTCCTTTACTTATAGGGACTGACAAAAGCAGGCATCTATATTTTTTGTTTTGTGTGCTTGGGGTCAGGGGAGGTAGCTCCATAGGCGTATAAATGCACTGTTTTCAAGATAATGTAGTAACTGCAGCCTAATAAAGTTTTTCTAAAGGCAGCGTGACTACCTCCATAAAGTAAATTTAAAGAGAAAACTGTTTGGAAGTCTGTTTTTAGTGGTTGAGAAAAATAATGAATGCAGTAAATAAAATGTTAGAAAATTTTTCTATAAAAAGCCACACCCATATTTCTCCCATTCACTTATAGCTACTTGCACTATTTTCTAGGCCGTCTTTGTCTTACACATGCATTTCACAAAGCAATCTTAATTTAAACGTCATTGTGACTTTTGCTTTCTACACTTATCAACATATCCCCAGTTTTCTACAGAATGAACAAATTTTGCTCATTCACTTTGAGCCTGTATAATTTAGTTACTATTAATGACTCTAGTCACAATGATTTATATTTTGATAATGGCTGTCTTCTGAAGAATTCAAACTGTTTTAAAATAGCACCTTGGAAACCACTGCACAGCTCAGAAATCCTCCTAGTGCAACATCCCAGTTTTATTAAGGGGGAAACTGAGGTTCTAAAGAGCTTATGGGACCGGCCAGGATTTTTCTTGGCAGATCCAGGACTGCAACCCACGTTCCCAGAACCCCAGACCCAACCACAGCTCTCAGCCCTCAGCGTCTCCATCCCATACTGGGTGGACATTGGAGGGGAGGGGAGGGGAGATCACAGAAAGATAACATCCCACTTCTCAGTCTTTCCAACTCAAGTGGAACAGATAGCTGGTACCTGCCTGTACCCAGGCCTTGTTTGAATAGCATAATCCTCACCTGACTGCCCGAAATGTGATTACCTTCTCGTCTTTGAAAAACGTTTTTATTTCATGGGAAACCGAGTCCTGGGTACTAACTAGGTGCCAACACGGCTGCAGTCCTGAATACGGTGTCAGAGAACTGGAAGCTCTGTGAGCATGATATGTACCTTTCTGCAACTGTTACTGCAACCAAGTCAAATCAAAGGACCCCACAGAGACTCTCCTGGACGTACATTCGGGGTGGGACGGGGACCTGGAGGAAACTCAGACCTGCGTGACTTTTTCAGAGACAGGAGTCGAACCCCACCAAGCCCTCTGCACACCAGCACGATTCTGGGCAGCTGGATTCATGCATGAAAGGGTTTCCTCAGGGCAGCTGGAATTGGTGCAACTCACAGAGTCACAGGTCAGGTTCTCTCCCAGCACACCTCCCGGTGGGCAGAGCCCTGGGGAGGCGTTAAGACGGTGAAGGGCAGCGGGGCTCAGCGGCCCAGGGGCGCTCTGGCAGGTTCAAGTTTCCGTGAGTGCCAGATGCAAATGGTGGTTCTCCTCTCCGGGTTGCAACTGCCCAGCTGTCTGCAAGGGAGCCCAGAGCACCCGCCCGCTTCCCAGCTGGCCTCTGCAGCCATCCCGGGCAGTGACTTTGTCATGGATGAGCACAGCTGCATTTGAACTGATGACCTACTAATCTGCACTAGAAAGGTCCGCATCCTTTTACAAATCCCCGGAGCCTCACCATCTACTTAACTTGTTGCTCTTAAAGTTTCACATCATTTTCAACATGTTAAGCCACCACTTCAAGAGTATTATTGAGTCTGAGAAAGAGAGCCGCCCCTGAGCGTGTTTGCCACTTTCGCCCTCAGCCTTTTATTTCACAGTTTACACACCCAGAGCTGGCAGGCTTGCCGTTGGTTTAAGAATTCCATGCTGCGTTGCTCTCTTGAAGGATCTGCCCACTGATTATCTATAGAGAAATCAGCACTTGAAGAAATGCATTAGAGAACGCCTCCACCCCTATGCAGAAAATCCTGTATGACAAATAGGGACACAGCATCCTACACGATCTCAGAAACATACAGATGGCTTCTCCTGGACAATCAGGCATTTGTCAGGAATGTTAGACAGAGAAAGTTTTGTGTTCACAACATTATTACCACTGCCAGCAGCATTTGTTTAGTATAGAACTAGCTGGCAAAAAAAAAATCATCTTACTTTTGCTTCATGAGTAAAATTGCAGTTCAGTGCATGGTCCCAGAAATGATAACTACAGTAATATGCTTAAAAATATGCACTTCCTTCCTAGTCTTTCATCCAACCAACACATGACCACAAATATTTAGTGAATCATATGTATGTTTATTAAGTATATGTTATCTAACCTAAAACACACAGAAATCGTATAAAATCTGACACAATGAGAACTCCTAGATCACTTCAGAATTTTTTAAAAAATATTCTTGTTGCTTTATACAGCTTCCTAGTACCTTATGGATTTAAAGATGCCAAAACTTATCTAAAATCTGACACAATTAGAAATTCTGGAGCATGTTGGAATTGTGTTTTTCTTTTTTAAATTATGGTTGTCATTTTGCCACTTCCTGGTGTTCTATCGATCTAAAGGCATTAAAATCTTTTACATTCCATCATAATTGACAACTAGCTTTTTGCCCCAGTATAACTCCTCTTGAAGAATTCTCCGGTGGTGAGTGTTTGGCAGCATTGTTTTTTATCTTATGTGCTAATATTTATGACAAGACTGAGAAATAAATGTGCAGGGTATCCAGACTCCTCCCCTTCACCCATACACACATTTTATTCCAAAAGAAAAGTGATGTTCTTGCTTATGCTGTTTTGCAAAAGACCTAAAAAGGGAAACATTATGCAAAAAGTTTTAATATTCTTCTGAGTTTGGGGGGAGAAACAGAAGGGCTTGTAATGAATAGTTTGTAAATAAACTGGCAAATAATAAGTACATTCTAGTAGCATCTTAAATTTGAATGTTCCAGGTAGAAAGATAACCTTCCAAAGCATCTTTTTCCCAAGAACATTTGTCATGGTCCCTCACTGTGGGAGCCTGGGGGGGAAATGAGTACAATTTCCCTGATGCCCCTTAGGATTTCTGGAGCTTACTTTCCAAAGTTCATTTTCTAAAAGCATAGCTGTCTTTTTTTTTTTAATTTATCCCCACCAGGTAAAGAACAGAAATTTTCCTTAAAGTAGACAACTTCCAGCTAAAATGGCTTCATTACTGACCATGCCACAGGCCAATTCTTCAGCCAGAACTCCCTGCCCTTTTTACCATGCTGTCACACCTCAATCTAGAGCCTTGCCCAAAGACAAGGAAAACCAGCAAGATGGTCAGTGTTACTTTGGTTACTACATTTACCGTGGATTTCAGAAAGCTGGTGATTGCAGGGACGAGCAAAAATGAGGAAATATTTCCGGAGCCCTTAGAAGAGAAATTCAAATAGAACTTACCTTGAGGGGAAACATGTTGTATACAGAGGGGGTACTGTATCCTGAACTGGACAACTTTTTTTGCTAGTGAGTCTTTGCAAAGCAAATATTTAGTAAACAAAGAATCCTTTAATGACCAAAAGGTTTTCTCAAGTAAGTATTCCCAGGACTCCACGGGCTGTAACAATTGTACTGTATTAGTCAGCTCAAGCTGCCATGACAAAAACCCACAGACTGAGTGGCTTAAATAACAGAAACTTATTTTCTCACAATTCTGGAGGCTGGAAGCCCAAGACTAAAGTATCAGCAGGGCTGGTTTCTTCTGAGGCCTTCTCCCTGTGTACTCACATGGTCACCCCTCTGTGTTGTTTGTGTCCTAATCTCTTTTTCTAAGGACACCAGTCAGATTGAATTAAAGCCCACCGATACGACCTCATTTTACCAAACTTATTTCTTTAAAGGTCCTCTCTCCAAATACAGTCACATTCTGAGGTACTGGGGGTTAGGATTTTGACACGGGAATTTGGTCAGGGACACAATTCATCCCATAATATATGCTTAGGAGAAACAACGTAACTCTTAGGTGGTAATGTTTGTTTTGGTTATTCATAATATTCTTACATTTCCATTCATATAATGGTGGCAGTAAGTTATTTATCTGCCTATATGGTGTTGACGAACAGTAGATTTGAAACAGAGGGAAACTTTAAAATATTTTGTTGAGACTATTAGAAGTATTTACTTTCCTGTAGTTATGAGTCTCAACATACTCCAACTGATAACAGGAAGGATCCAAAAGAAATTGCAATTTATCTGATATGTGTTTTTTTTTTGCCGTACACGGGCCTCTCACTGTTGTGGCCTCTCCCGTTGCGGAGCACAGGCTCCGGATGGGCAGGCTCAGTGGCCATGGCTCACGGGCCCAGCCACTCTGCGGCATGTGGGATCTTCCCGGACCGGGGCACGAACCCATGTCCCCTGCATCGGCAGGTGGACTCTCAACCACTGCGCCACCAGGGAAGTCCCTGACATGTTTTTATATAGTCTGGTGAGCTAGAAAGAATATTGTGGCAGAAATTGAGAGAGCTGAGTTTTACCCTTATTGAGAAGAAGTAATTTGCTTCGGGGCCCTTGTAGCTTATTTCCTCAGTAGAGTGTAGCAGTTAAAAGAGTAGACTTCTGGAGTCAAAATTACCTAGACCCAAATCTACCACCCATTAGCTCTGTGATCTTGGGCAAACTACTTAACCTCTTTGTTGTTCTGTTTCCTTATCTGTAAACAACAACAGTAACCTACCTCAGAGGCAGTGAGATTAAATGATGCTGTATATTCAAGGCACTTATAATAATGTGTATCATCATCACCCCTTTCAAGGTGATTTCTTTCATGCAGTTGAAACTGGCAAATAGTTAAAGGTACTTCTTCCCAAACTTCAGCATGATCAGAATCATCTGGAAACCTTGTTCAAACACAGATTACCACAATTACAGCTGAAGACGTCACCACTCCTCCCAGCAACTGATAGAACCACTAGACAGAAAATTAGCAAAGATGTAGAAGAAATGAACAACACCATCAGCCAACAGGATCTAAATGATATTTATAGAACTCCACCCAACAAGAGAATACACATTCTTTTCACATGGCCATGAAACAAATACCAAAGTAGACCATACAATGGATCATAAAACAAAATTCAACAAATTTAAAAGAATTGAAATCATACACATATGTTCTCTGACCATAATAAAATCAAACTAGAAATTAATAACAGAGAAACAACAGGTAAATCTCCAAATACTTGGAAATAAAACAAAATACTCCCAAGTAATCCATAAGTGGAAGAGGAAAAACTCAAAAATTTTTTTAATTCATAGAACTAAATGAAAGTGGAATGCAGTATAATAAATTTGAGGGATGCAGCTACGAGGGAAACATATGTTTATATTAGAAAAGAGAAAGCCCTCAAATTGAAAATCTAAGTTGCTGTCTCAAGAAACTAGAAAAAGAAGCTCAAATTAAGCCCTAAGCAAGCAGAAGGAAGGAAATATTAAGAAAAGAAAAGAAATCAATGAAACTTAAAACAGGAAAACAATAGAGGAAATCAATAAAGAAAAAGCTCTCTTTTTTAAAGCAATAAAGTTAATAAACTTCTAATAAGACTAATAAAGACAAAAAGAAGACACAAATCACCAATATCAGGAATAACATAGAAGATTTCAATACAGATGTTGCGGCCATTAAAGCGATAATAAGGGGGTATACAAATAACTTTACACATAAATTTGACAACTTAGAAGAAATTGACCAACCAAACTAGAAAATCACAAACTACCAAATCTTAGCCAAGATGAAATAATCTAAATAGTCCTATAATCATTAAAGAAATTGAACTCATAATTTAGAATTTCCTTTCCCAAATTCCTGGTTCTGTATAGTTTCACTGGAGAATTCTATCAGACACTTAAAGAAGAATTAACATTAATTTTATACACTCTTTTTCAGAGACTAGAAGAGGAGGGAACAATTCATCTTATGAGGCCAGTATACCCCTAATACCAAAATCAACAAACAGTACAAAAAAAGGAACCTACAGACAAATATGAACTTAGACACAAAAGTCCTCAACAAAATTTAGAAAACTGAATTTATCCGTACATAAAAAATAAAAATTATGTACTACAACCAAGTGAGACTTATTCCAGGTATACAAGGCTGGTTCATTATTCAAAAACAAAACAAACAAACAAAAAGAAGGCAATCCAATAACTCAACAGGCTAAAGAAAAAAAATCATATGACCATTTCAACTGATGAAGGAAAAGCATTTAAGAAAATTCAACAGGCATTCATGATAAAAACTCAGCAAACTGGTTTTTGCTGATGAGAACATTCTCAACTTGATAAAAGCATCTGCAAAAAAATTTACAGCTAATATACTTAATGGTGAAAGACTAAATGCCTTCTCTCTAAACTTGGGAACAAGGTAAAGATGTCCTCTGTAACTGCTCTTATAGTTAACTCAAAAGGATCAGAGTCTTAAACGGAAAATGGAAAATTATAAAACCGTTAGAAAAAAAAAAAAAGAAAATCTTTGGGACCTAGACTTGACACCAAACGAATAATCCTTAAACAGAAAATTTGATAAATTGGACTTCACCACAATTAAAAACTTTTGCTCTGCAAAAGACTCTGTTAAGAGAATGAAAAGATAAGCTACAGACTAGGAGAAAATATTTACAAATCACACATCTGAAGGACTCTCAACACTCAATAGTATAAATCAAACAATTCAACTAGGAAAGAGGCAGAAGACACGAACAAGTATTTCATCAAAGCGGATATACAGATGACACATAAGCATATGAAAAGGGACTTCCCTGGTGGCACAGTGGTTAAGAATCTGCCTACCAATGTAGGGAACACGGTTCCATCCCTGGTCCGGAAAGATCCCACATGCCTCAGAGCAACTAAGCCAGTGTGCCACAACTACTGAGCCTGCGCTCTTGAGCCCATGAGACACAACTACTGAGCCCGCCGCCTACAACCCGTACTCCACAACAAGAGAAGCCACCGCAATGAGAAGCCCACGCACCACAACGAAGACCCAACGCAGCGAAAAAAATAAATAAAATAAAATAATTTCAAAAAGCATATGAAAAGATGTTCAAAATCATTTCCTATTAGAAAAATGCAAAGGAAAACTACAATAAGGTATCAATACACACCTAACAGAATAGATGACTAAAATTAAAAACAGTGGCCAGAAACGGGATCACTCATACATTGCTGGTGTAAACATAAAATAATATCATCACTCTGGAAAACAGTTTGGCAGTTAAAAAAAAAAAAAAGACAACTAAATATGCAACTACCATATGACCCAGTAATTGTACTCTTGGGTGTTTATCCCAGAGAAATGAAAACATGTTGACACAAAAACAGGTACAAGAATGTTTACAACAGCTGTATTCATAATAGTCAAAAATAGGAAACTACCCAGTTGTCTTTCAGTGAGTGAGTGGTTAAGCAAACTGTGGGACATCCCTACCATGGAATATTACTCAGCCATTAAAAAGGAACGAACTGTTGATTCATTCAACAACCTGGTTGAATCTCAGAGAATTATGTTGAGTTAAAAGAACAAAAGCCAATCCCAAGAGGTTACATACTATATGATTCCATTTATATAACAAAAATAAACTTACAAATAATAAATAAAATTGAAATAATGAAATCATAGAGATGATGAATGGATTTGTGGTTGCCAGAGGTTAAGGATGGGAATGGAGTGGAAGGGAGGGGAGTGGGTGTAGTTATAAGGAGAGAACACAAGGGAGCCTTGTGGTGATGGAACAATGGTGTATCTTGATTGTAATGGTGGTTGCACGAATCTATGCATGTGATAAAGTTGCATAGAAGTAAACACACACACAATTGAGAGCATATAAAACTGGTGAAGGCTACATAAGTTCTGTGGATTGTCCCAGTGCCAATTTCCCAGTTTTGCCTTTGTACTCTAGTTATACAAGACGTTAGCATTGGGAGAAATTGGAAGAAGGACCTCCCTGTACATTTCTTTTATGCAGCTTCCTGTGAATCTATAATTATTTCAAAATTAAAAATTAAAGAAAATAAGCTCAACTATTTTTACAAAGGATGAGGCACTCAGGATAAGAGGTTGGGTGGGTCTTTCTTTAACTTTATACATTTCTAAAATTGGTTGAGGTGACCATATCATAAAAATACAGATCTCAGGAGAAAAAAAAACAGAGTGATGGGCTGCACTCCTAGAATTTCTGATTCAGCGAGTCTGGAGTAGAGCTTAAGAATTTGCATTTCTAATTGGTTCCAAGGTAAGCTGGTCTGGAGCCCATATTTTAAGAGTCACAGATAAAAGGAAGTGGGAAATCATTTCAGTCCTTGCTTGTTCGGTCTGATCTAAAAGTGCCTCTTAATCTGATGGTTAGATAGCTGTAGAAACTAATCTGAGCTCTCATTTCAAATTTCACAGAGGCCGTTCCTCTCAAATAGACAAATATAGACAAGTATCAGTTCAGATCAAATGTCTTTCAACTCAGACAAATGGCTGCTCAATCCGGTCCTGGAAAATAAATAAGTTAATAAAAATAAAATAGAATAAAAGGGAGATATCCCCATCTAATCTGTATCTTAAAATGAATCAATCCTTCTGAAATGTCAGGCAAAACAGCCTTTGTGAAGAATCTCCTGCTCAACCAGGTAATCCAGAGGGTCATATTTTTATATCAGCCTCCCACAGGAAGGAAGGACAACCACTGTCTCCCTGAGAGAGAAGCTGAGGGTAGCTCAGTGAATAAAATGTTATTTTCTTTTTCAGTTCTTTTCTCAGTCACATATTCTGCCCTCTTCTCAAAATGTTTATCACCACTAAGAGTCATATTTCTGTTTGACTATCTGGCAAGTGACTCCCTGCTGAGCGGGCGGGGGAGAAGCCCCATAAATCAGAGACCTGCAGTCCACATGCAGCCTCCCAGCCAGTAGTGGGACCCACACATATTCTTCAAAGCTAAGTACTTCAGAGCAGCCCTCTTAAAAATGAAGATCCAGCTACTCAGAGCTGGAGAGCGTTAGAAATACCCCCAAGTGTCCAAGTGAGTGGCACCCTGAGGGGCTGTGAATTGTTCCGTTGTTTTCCCAAGAGCCCTGATGAGTGCTGACTCTGGGAGCTCAAGGGAAGCATGCCTGTCTGCAACCTGGCCCTCTGTGATGTGAGGACGAGGTTCCCACTGGGACATCAGCAGATGGAAATAAAGTACAAAATCATGGGTCTGTAATTATCAATAAGAGATCATGACAATTCAATATATTTAGGAAGTTCGGCATGTCTGCAGTACTTTACTCTTAAAAATAACAGTTTGGAGCATGAGCAAAGTCTTCTAATTATTCCTACATCTAATTACTCCTTACTATTCAAAGTGTGTTCCTCAGATGCTAGCAGTGGCATCACTTGGCAGCTTCTGCAGACTGAGACTCTCCAGATCCACCCAGGCCCAACCCATCAGAATCTGCATGCTAACAAGATCCCAGGTGATCCCTGGTAGGTAGCATATACCTGTGGATTACAACAGGGGGAGCTGCTGAGAAAGGGGGAATACAGAAGCAGAGATCTCATGAGTGACAGGGTCACCACCACAAACACTACAAGACCAAGACAACACTGGTAAATTAAGTAATGTGGAGTTCAGACTTGAATGATCAGGAAAACTGCTGTAATCTTGACACTCTACTTGCCCTTCTAAAATGCCCTCGAAGGCTAGAAAGCTCAGTCCTAAATTCAAACCTCACACCTTCCCAGAGAAGCACTAATTCAACCCCACTTACCATTTCCTAACTGAATTTCTTCTTTCCCAAATAACTAGGAGTTGGGCAGTTTGCAGAGGTTTCTTGTTGGGAAAAGTTTGGAGTAACTGAATAAAATTCCAGGTGAAATAGTCTGGAAAGACTGAAAAATGTATCAGAGAATCATTATGAATTGTTGCTTGTTCTTTCTTTGCTTTCAAACCTCTTGTTCTTAGTGCTGAAAGCATAGACATTCACCAAGGAGGAAGGCTGGGAAGTTGAGAGGGTCTAGAGAGATCTTATTGGAATCCGTAGAGGGTTGAGTTTGGTAGGGATTTAGAAAGCTTCTTGCTGTCTTACATTATGTGAACCTTTATGTAAAACTATAGCTTTGTAATAATCATAGTAATCATAAATATATTTTGAATGACTAAAGTTTAGGTTTTACGCACAGTTTCAGCACCCGGTTTAACACATTTTATCTAATTACACAAATTTTTTTAAATGTATACTAAATAATGAACCTGATATTGGATTGGGGTAACCACGCAATACCTTTTTCTTTTGAAATGATATTATTTTGATAAGAAGATAAATTTGTCCTTCTTTCTCATAGATAATAACTATCGTGTAAAACATTAGAGGAGCTTTTCTTACTTACTAAGGAGAATTTGTGAGACTTCTATTTGCTTAGGACTTCACAAGAAGCCATATTCACACGTGTGTCTTGCCTTCCAGGAGCCTACAATCTAGATGAGGAGCCAGACATAAAAATATGAGATAAATTTTACAGGAAAAATTGATAGAACTTTAGATCAGAATATCGGGGGTGGGGGGCAGACAAATGAATCTCGCTGACAGATTAGAAGTGTTACTGTCAGAAACAAGAATGAAAGGTGAGGAAAAGATAGGTGGATTGTGAATGGGAAGATGAACCTGGCTTTGTGCCAATGAGTAGGACATGACCACGAGGCATGGATTGCTGTATGTCAGTGTAAAATTAAGTGTAAAATGAACAATTAGTACTAGAGGGACTGAAAAGGGGAAGCTAAACAGACTAGTCAGAAATGAGCAGTGATTCAAAGCTTCCTGAGGGAACTATGACTTGTATTGAGCCTTAAAAGGGAAATGAATCAATTCAAGGTAAGGTAGAGTCAGATGATGGGGGTTGTGAAAGCACAGCAGGCATTTTAGATTTGAATGATTAGGAAAGAGACACCAAAGATTTTTAAAGAAGTGATGAAAACAGTGTGAAAGGAATTTGGGAACAGGGAAAGTTTTCATCCAAGGCTTCCAGAGTTAAAATCCCCATTGACAGGAACAGATAAAAGATATATTTTAAAAGAAAAATAGATAAAACTTTGAGTCCAACCATCAGGGAGCTGGTAAGGGAAAGAACTGAATCTGACAGGGAGATTGGTAGTGCTAACGACAAAGACCAGAGGTATAGATGGGGGAAGAGAGAAGGATTGTGAATAGAGAGATGATGAGCTTGGCTTTGGACATCAATAAGTTGGAGGTGATAATAAGATAGCCCAAAGGGTAATAGGTACAAGGCAGCAGGGCTGCTCAGCTCTCAGGTGACACACCCCTGGGAGGGAGTGCCTCCTTAACTTTTGCGCCTGGGATTTCAACTGCTTCATCCTAGTCACTGCCCTGCTGGGCTGATGGAAATATGGAACTTGAGTTTAGATGAAAAACAAGATTGGAGATACAGGCTTGGAGGTAGCAGCACAAGAGCAATTGTCATATTCATGAGGTCTTCAAAGTAGGCACCAAAGGGAAGAAAGGAAATAGGGCTGAGCCTTAAAGACTTCCCTTTGGAAACCAGAGAAGAAAGAACAAGTAAGCCTAACATAGGAAGGACAGTTGAAATTAGGAAATTGGACACTCCTACTTAAACATGAGAGACTTCATAGGTGCTCTTCCTGCTAGTCCCTTCCAAATAACCATTGACATGGTAATTAAATGATTTTTGAAAAAGCATTTACTCACAAGGATTAAGAGAACAGGAGAGCAAGTGGCCATAATAAAATTGTGGAAGCTTAGAAAACAGTGGACAAGTCTTAACTGTCCAGGCAGACTCAGGAAAACAGAAGCTGAAGCCAGCAGTGGGGAAAAGCCCCACAAATATATTTGCACCATAGAATCCTGAAAGGTTCAGGCATTGGAGGCACTTGATACTTCTGGAGTCAGGGATGTGGGTGAACCAAAAACAAAAGGATTGGTTAAAATTCTACATATTCTATAGCAGTTATATACAACAGGTCCCCTTCCCCAGCCACCACAGTTAGACAATACCCTAATATACCCTTAATCTGGCAGAATTCTAGAGTTCTAGCCTCTAGAGAAGTTGAATTAAATGACTTTGGACACAGGGCTACAGTCACAACCAAGCACAGAATTTCCTTACTAAAAACAGAAGGATTAAGTGAAAGTCTACATATGGAACAGTACCCTTCCCCAACTGAATTCCAAGAATGCTGGGAGCCTGGCTTCTATCTCCCAGGCAGGAAGCCTCTCTGAAAAAAAAACTGACCAAGCTGAAGAAAAGACAAGTAAATGTGAACAGCTGAGTCACTGCCCTAATGGAGGAATGCTGTCAGGTCTCCTGATATCAAAGCCTCGTGGTTATCCAGCCCTGAGTTGGGCACATGTGCACACAGCTTCCACATTGTGTGGTAGAGACTCACTCTTACAAATGCACAGACAGCCAAGGATCATTAGACATTTAAGAAACACGTCTAACATGAAAGACAGAAAAGAGATAAGGAAGGAATGCAGGATGGGTGGATCACTTGGGGAAAACAGAAACAATGCAGGAACAGAAGAAACATTGAAAAATAAGAAAGATCCTCAAAAATATACATTATTAAAAGACATTCAAAGAACAGTGAAAAGTTTTTGGAAATAATGATCACTGACATTTTTTTTAAAGCAGTAGTATGGTTGGAAGATAAAGTTGAGAAAAATTCCCAGCAATCAAATTTTTAAAATAAATATAAGACTGTGGAAGAAATAAGATGAAAAATTCAGATGACCTGTTTGGAAAGTTTATCTTCTGATTATAGCAGCTTAACAAAGAAAGAATGGAGAAAGAGGAGGGGAGGAAATCATTGAAGTAACACCAGAAAAGAACACACAGAGGAGAAAGACATGGGGTTCCATACATGAGGGCTCTTCAAGTATCCAGCATAGTAAGTGAAAAAAAGGTTGATATCAAAGCTCATAATCATGAAATTTCAGAACTCTGGAAACAAAGAGGAAATCCAGAAACTTTGATATAAGGGCCACATACAAAGGATGGCATAGGAAATCTTAACAGCAAAATTGGAAACAAGAAGACTGAAGAAATGCCTCTGAAAGACTGAAGGAAAGTTATTTGCATATAGCAATTCTGTTCTCAGCTAAAATACGGATCAAATGTAAAGAGAGATTAAAACATTTTTGGAAATGCAAAGACCAAAAAAATGATCTCCTCTGCTTTTTTTTTTTAATTAGGAATCCAATAGGCTAGAGGCTTACTACCCAAAGGGGTGGTAAAACAAGAAAGAGGAAGATTTGGGATCCAGCACAGAGAAAGTCACAGGGAATCTACATGATGATGGTAAAGGGAGCTTCTAGGGCTCCAGCCATGAGGCAGTCTAGACTGTGGCAAGGTGAAAAGGGGATTCTGGAGAGATGTATCTAAGAAAAAGGTTACCTGATTTGTTTGATTGTAGTCAGAAAATTTACCCCTTTGTCCAAGATTTGGGGACAAACTAGAACAAAAACAGAAAACTAAGCAAATGAAAAAGAGAAAGAGAGTATTAATTCCAGGGGAAACAACAAAGTAGACAATAAAGGAAATGATGTCATACGTATGGCTCAGCTGTGAAAAAGAGGTACATAGTTATAAACTTCAAATATTGATCTAACCAAAATGAGGGAAGGTGTCTGGAGGCAGGAAGGGTATGAAAGCCAAACCTCATCATTAAAGGTAGGAAACCAACAGAAAATATCTAAAGCTGAAAAAAAAATTTTTTAATTAAGGTATAATTGATGTACAATATTATATGTTCCAACTGTACAACATAATGATTCACAGATTTTAAAGGTTATATTGCATTTATAGTTATAAATATTGGCTGTATTCCCTGTGTTGTACCATATATCCTTGTAGTTTATTTTATACATAGTAGTTTGTATTTCTTAATCTCCTACCCATTTCTTGCCCCTGCCTCCTTCCCTCTCCCCGCTGGTGACCACTAGCTTGTTCTCTATATCTGTGAGTCTGTTTATTTTTTGTTATATTCACTGGTTTGTTTTATTTTTTAGATTCCACATTTAAGTGATATCATACAGTATTTGTCTTTCTCTATCTGACTTATTCCACCTGCATGATACCCTCCAAGTCCATCCATGTTGCTGCAAATGGCAAAATATCATTTTTTATGGCTGAGTAGTATTCCATTGTATACCACATCTTCTTTATCCATTCCTTTGCTGATGGACACAGGTTGCTTCCATATCTTGGCAATTGTAAATAATGCTGCTATGAACATTGGGGTGCATGTACCTTTTCAAATTAGTGTTTTCATTTTGAAAAAAAAATTTTTAATAGCCGTGTAAGGAAGTTATTCAGAAACATGATCACAAATGCTAGAATAAATTGGAAGAGTTACAGGTGGTTGCCACTGGAAAGGACTCAGGAGGGAAAAGTTGAGTCAGGGGCTGCTGTTCTTAATTTTAAACCTTTAAAATACTCCACCTTTTAAAATTGTTACCTATGTACACCTTTGTAAGAGTTTAAAAAATAAAGGGACCAAAATAAGTAGACTCAAGATATCAAAATACGTTTGTATTTTAGAATCAGATGCATTTATGATAGTGAATGCATATTTCAAATTTAATGAAAAAAACTTGCTAAATAACCTTTCAAGTCTTGTAATTTCAAGTTCATGTACTTTTTAAGGAAGAAAACTGAGAGGATGTGATGGAATGATATAGTCACAGTATTAAAAAAGTGGTTTTTAAGGTAGTTTGTATTACATTAAGTATATTTCGAAATCATAAGTGTGTTGTATTCTTCTTTATAACATATATCAATCACTCTTTGCCAAGTACGTGTTCATTCTTGTGAGTATTTAGAAACAACACTGGTTAAGTACAAGATCTCCAGTCCTCAGAGGTTTAAAAAAATTCATTTCCCATGTTTTCCAGATGTTTATCTGCTAGAATTCTTCACTGATCTTTTTTTTCAACTCACTGTTTGAATAGTTTTTCCCATTTTTAAATATGAATACCTCTAAACAGAGGCTCACAACACATTTCAACTTAGACACAAACATTTCGATGGGACAGAAAACTGCACTTTATTCAAACAATAGATTAGGGATGAAATAGTGGTTTTAAGGTTGTTTTTGACATTTAAAAAGGCCTGAAGTATTTTTTATCGCATTGCTGCCTGTTGTTCCTCTAGATACCTAATAACTTTGAAGAGAAGATCCTGGCACATTATATACACTGAAACCCTGTCCAATGCAAAGTGATATTTTTCTTTCTATTTTTCATTTGTGGATGATGGCTCCAGTCAACAATATAATCACTTTCTCTTATTGATTTTCTTACAAAATACGTCCTTGTTAGATTCACTGAAGACTATACATTACTGAAGTACCTGGTAAAATTTCATTTTGTTATTACCACCGCACAGGAGATGCTTTTTGCTGGATGAAAATAACTACTTCTCAAGAACAAGATGAAACTGGGTTTAATGCAGAATTCCAGAGAATGGCCTCCTTATTTGAAAGCTAATCACCAAGAGCTCCTACCCTCAAATCAATTCAATATTATTCTCCGTTGAGAAGCTGCATTGTATCAGTCTAGCTTGACCTGGGTTTTCCGATTGAAAAAAAAGATGAATTTTCCCACTTTAAACACTTAACAATTTAAAGCTTTAGCTCTTCAAAAGAATTCTGATTCTCTCATGACTGGCCTGTGCAGTGCACCTCCTAAATCACTCTGGGTAGTTTTCAGTGGCCTGTATCTGATTAACTTGAATTGATTTGGGCTAGAAGATTTGTTAAAACAGCTCAAGTCAAATGGTGACTTTGTATTTGCAGGCCTGAGTAATATATAACCCATAGTTATTTTTCCTTCTTATTTGGGGTATCAAAATAAATTATGATATCACTGGATCCTCCTTTTTACTGAGAAATACTGAAGTAGTCTCTTTCATTTTGCCAGAATTATAGGCTTCCTGAAATTCCTAAAGCACCACACTGACAAAAACAACAAAAGATACATTTATTTAAGTTTATTCAAAGGTTATGGATTATTCCTAGGAAGTCTACCTAAAAAGGAAAATAGAATGTTAATACTTAAACATTTGACAGGACATACTCTTACTCAATAATTTATTTTTCAGTTAAATTCCATCTCAGCCTGTGCTGCTGCCTTATGGACTGTCTCATAGAGATAACTGTTTTAAAAAATAAAGTTAAATTTTCTTCTTGGTAGGAAATGGTTTTTAAAATCAATTTCTTATTTGAAATTAGAATGATTTTTAATCCTAAATAATGAAAGTATTCGGATCCCCACATATATTTGATGACAGCAAATTTATGAGTAAATCTTTAAAACTTAATTTTGAAAATTAAGACACTTAGGGGCTTCCCTGGTGGCGCAGTGGTTGAGAGTCCACCTGCTGATGCAGGGGACACGGGTTCGTGCACCGGTCCGGGAAGATCCCACATGCCGCGGAACGGCTGGGCCCGTGAGCCATGGCCGCTGAGCCTGCGCGTCCGGAGCCTGTGCTCCGCAACGGGAGAGGCCACAACAGTGAGAGGCCCGCGTACCGCAAAAAAAAAAAAAAAAATTAAGACACTTAAAGTTAGCACTTTGCTACATGAAAGATGGCATATGATACTGCAACCCTTAGTCTAATCTGAGTAAGAGAATATTTTAAGTCAACGTCATTTTATTCCTTTAAATTATGCACAAGCACTCTAATTAGGTATTGCTAATAAGAGATTATTCAGGGACCTGATTGACAAATAGAGAAATGATTCACAATTATCATGCCAATTGCACAAGGCTGACTGCTCCCCCAGACTTAAAGGCTGTCCTTTGTAGATCATTAATTTGCTTAACAAATCCTTTCTCCAGCCTAGAGGTAAGAGCCCCGTTCTTGTCTCCATTATCAGAGCTCTTCTAAGGAGGTTTCCTTACAGTCTACAGGCAGCACACTGGCTACATTTTCCAAAAATCTTACTTTGCTCCTGATTACCCTGCTGTCTTTGGCTTAAACCGGAGCAAGTTATTCATATATCTGCAAGCCTTAGTTTCCCCATGTGAAAAGCGGGCCCAAGGGTCTGTACAAGTTCAAGTGAATCAAGTGTTAAAATCGAATCTGATTCTAAAAAAGATGACCAGGCAGATAGCCATTTTCTCCATAAATCATTGTGAGGGAGTTCTGACCACAATAACATCCCACTTGGCCATTGTATTAAATGTGTAAATGAAGCTACTCTTTTAGGCCTTTCTGAAAAATATGCACTTAGGGACTTATAAACAGCATATTTTTATTCATTAATCATTTTTAAAATAGGCTGTGAATGAGAACTTAAAAGTGCTTAAGAAAATATTATTCATTCTGCAAAAGTTACTATGGCCCAGAATGCAAACTGGTCACTTGAGACTATTTTAAAGCTACGAGCAGAGGGAGGCAGAGGTCACTGCCTTCCTCCCTCTATGACAAGCCAAACCTCCTCAGACTTGGCCTGTCCACTCCTCAGCTGGGCTGGGCCATCCACAGGGGCTGATACAGCCTCCACGTGACCAAGATCTTTGATTTGAACAAGGCAGAAAATCACAAAACTAAACACAAATCTGCTGTTAAGGGAAAAAAATGTACTTTGCTTTCCAGATTTTATTTTAAAACATTTATTCAGGCTTCTCTATGATTTCAAGCCCCACAGCCCAAAGGCATTAAACTGTATTGAAGCTTAATGGCCTGAAAAGTTTCCTTTTGAATTAAAGCACATCCAGTTACAAAGGGGGAGGGGAGGGCATCTGCAACTAATCTGAAAATTCCATTTCTGATCCTGGTCTTTGAGGACATAAAAATAGCCAGTAGAATACTTTCAAATCACATAGGGGAGAATATGACTTCTGGGAGCTGGGTTTCTATACCAGTGCCTAGTTAAGAGAATATTCTATTAGTGAAGAATGACCTTTAATATAGAGAGGTTCACATGGGCATTGAGAAGAAAAAAATAAGCTACATATGCTTCTCCAGACTCTTCTCACTAAGTGATTCACTTATTGTAGAGGAAAATTCTAGGAGCTTTCATTTTATAGGTAAAATGGGGACCTTGTTTTCAGACCAGTGGGCTCCAAAGTAGGAATGAGATACTGGGTACAGGTAGAAAATTAAATTTTTTAAAATTTAGGTGTAGTACCTAGATCATCTTTAATTTTTCATTTGGTATATACAAAGTACATGTAACAACATCCCCTTAAATAAACAAATGTACCTATGCTGGGTACTTAAGTAAATCCAGAGACAACTCCTCTAGACACTACACCTGAGGCACAGTGAGATTATTCCCAATCTTAGTCCATAAAGGAATCCCTAGAATGCTGCAGGTACAGACCCCAAAACCCTAAGAACCAGATCAACAAGAGCTCTACCCACTGGTTTTCTGTTATTGCATTCTGTTCTTTTTCCTTTCATAAAAAATTTTTTTAAAAAGTGCTACAGTATATCACCAATAATGGGGTTATAAGAAAGGTACAAACAGATGAGTCCTGTGCAAATCTTTATTATCAACTGCCATTGTAAGATACGTATACTTGTGTTTGTGCAAAACAGAGAAACTCCGACACAATCGTGTTCTATTTGATGCCCTATTTATTATGGGAGCATAGATTATCTCTGGAACAGAGACAGAGAAATGCTCACTATCAAAGTGGACGTTTCTAATATCAACTTCAATCTGTTATTTTTGAAGAGCTATTTTCATCCTCCATACAAACAGGATATCAAGTATAACTTTCTTTTGTTGACTAAATGTCAGTGTTTCCTCTTTAAGTGTAAGTTGCCTGAATGGTTATTTAGCAAAAAAAGAAGGGAATAATCTCTGAGAAATTCTTTTTCTAAGCTTCAGAATGTTCAAAGGAAGACAGAGTAACACAAACTGCTGTTTGAGGATTTGAAAAACATATTTTTAAAGATCTACATGACTTAACATTTCAAAGTAAGGAAGAATCTCCACCCTCCAAAAAATGTGCAATCACATGAAAGTATTCCAATGATCATTGCCAATGGACATTGAATTTAAACAGTTTTTGTTTCTAAAAAATTTACATTCTCATAAGGTTTAATATATCATACTTTTATTGAGATATAATTGACATATAACATTATATTAGTTTCAGGTTTACAACATAATAATTTGATATATGTATATATTACAAAATGATCGGCACAACAAGTCTAGTTAACATCCATCACCACACATAGTTACAATTTTTCTTCTTATGATAAGAACTTTTAAGATCTACTCTCTCAGCAACTTTCAAATATACAATATGGTATGGTTAACTATAGTCACCATGCTGTACATTACATCCCCATGACATTATTTTTATAACCAGATGTTTGTACCTTAATATATCTTACTTTAAAGATAAAATACCCAGCAAAGTCGTTTAAGTCTCAAGGAAAACTAAAAACAATTAATATGATCAATTTGCTTTGTAACAACGATAGCTTTTCCTCAGGACCTTTCCTCTTAGCTCAGATGGCCAAACCCTCACTCCCTCAAAGGTCCCTCTGTTATGAACCCTCATATCTCTTGGAGACCCTCTTATGACTGTATTAAATGATTGTACACTTCTGGTTTTAAGATGCTATAGACTGACTTTTCTGTTCTGCCACATCACTTCTGAAAACCACCCCCCAAACAGTAAATGAAACAAGAAACAAAAACACAAGCTCCATCTCTATTGAGCCTAGGAGTCATCTGAAATCCTCAGCCATGTTTATATACACATGGATAGCAGATGGAAGGTGGTAACTGACTTAACCAAGTGGAAAGGTTAAAGCTAAGTGCCTGCAGAGGGATGTATTGAAGAGAAGCCAGCCAACAGAATCCAAAAACCAGGAAAGCCTCAGGTATGGGAAGCACCAGGTGCTGGAGAGATGGGGATTAAATGTCCCATGAAACTAGAGTGTTCGGCCGAAATCCACATATGGAGCAATTGTTCACCCCCTCCCCTATCCTGGATCCTCACCTCGACCCTGCAAGGCCAGGAGGTGGGAAGTGACACGAGCTAAGGGACACGAGGCAGAGCAGAGAACACCGGGGAGATGGCACTGACTGCTCGTCTTCATGTTAAGCAGTGAGGTACCAGGCTCTTCTCCCACCTTCCTTCTGAATGCAACAATCAGATTTATACACTCTTCACAAGAGATTATAGCCCCCTGATGAGCAGCCCCAGAAACAGACCAACAGATACTATATTTGGGGTCTTGTCAATGAAAAAAGCAGTTCATAGTCTGATTATTCTATACTGACTCTCACCACCTAACAAGTTCCTCACATACAGGCACCTCCAGTCTTAAATATGTACCTCACTACTTTCTCAGCAACTTCCCTTTAGGAATTTTTCCTAAGGGAAAAATCAGACAAGTGGACAAAGATGTGTATACAACAATGCCTAGTAAATACAATATTGTAAATCAACTATACCTCAATTTAAAATTAATTAGTTAATTAAAAGAAGTGTGAAAAAATGCCTAGTGCAGCATTACTTAGAATAGTAACAAATTAGAAACCTAAATGTTTCAACAATAAATGATTGGTTAAAGAAATGTTGTAGCCAATAAAAAGGGTACAATACATGTATTGACACGAAAGATACTAACGGCCTAGTGATTGTGAAAAAGGCAGGTTTCAAACATGTATGTTACAATTCCATTTATATAAATATATCTTTATATATGCATAAAAATATGAAGATTTGTTAAATAGTGGTTATCTCTAAGAGGTAGAACTATGAGAAGGTTTTCATTTCTCTGTAAATGAACGTTTTATCAAACTTATATCAGAAACTCAAAGAGAATTCCTATTCAGAAAATAAAATATGTTACAAATAATTTTAAATATGGTCCTTGCTCTTAATTATAAGCTTATAGCCAAGAAGTAGCAGACATTTGAGGAAATCTTCAATATGAAGGACAGAAATCTAAATCAATAAACGTGGTAGGAAGGAAAGAACCTTAGAGGTAAGAGAAACAATGCAGGGAGCACTGTTGGAAAACATCCAAAAAAACTACCATTAATATCCTTAAGGGGAATACCTACTGAACTCTGGCAGAAGACCTCAGACTTTCCAAAAGGCAAGAAACTCCCTACATACCAGGCCATGTGGCTGACAGGGTCTTGGTGCTCTGGCCAGGTGTCAGGCCTGTGCCTCTGAGGTGGGAGAGCCGAGTTCAGGACATTGGTCCACCAGAGACCTCCCAGCTCCACGTAATAACAAATGGCAAAATATCTCCCAGAGATCTCCATCTCAACGCCAATACCCAGCTCCACTCAACGACCAGCAAGCTACAGTGCTGGACACCCTATGCCAAACAACTAGCAAGACAGGATCACAACTCCACCCATTAGCAGACAGGCTGCCTAAAATCATAATAAGGTCACAGGCACCCCAAAACACACCACCAGATGCGGTCCTGCCCACCAAAAAGACAAGATCCAGCCTCATCCACCAGAACACAGGCACCAGTCCCCTCTACCAGGAAGCCTACACAACCCACTGAACCAAACTTAGCCCCTGGGGACAGACACCAAAAACAATGGGGACTACAAACCTGCAGCCTGAAAAAAGGAGACCCCAAACACAGTAAGTTAAACAAAATGAGAAGACAGAGAAACACACAGCAGATGAAGGAGCAAGGCAAAAACCCACCAGACCAAACAAATGAAGAGGAAACAGGCAGTCTACCTGAAAAAGAATTCAGAGTAACGATAGTAAAGATGATCCAAAATCTTGGAAATAGAATGGAGAAAATACAAGAAACAATTAACAAGGACCTACAGGAACTAAAGAGTGAACAAACAATGATGAACAACACAATAAATGAAATTAAAAATTCTCTAGAAGGAATCGATAGCAGAATAACTGAGGCAGAAAAACGGATAAGTGACCTGGAAGATAAAATAGTGGAAATAACTACCACAGAGAAGAATAAAGAAAAAAGAATGAAAAGAATTGAGGACAATCTCAGAGACCTCTGGGACAACATTAAACACACCAACATTTGAATTATAGGGGTCCCAGAAGAAGAAGAGAAAAGAAAGGGACTGAGAAAATATTTGAAGAGAATATAGTTGAAAACTTCCCTAATATGGGAAAGGAGATAGTTAATAAAGTCCAGGAAGCACAGAGAGTCCCATACAGGATAAATCCAAGGAGAAATACACCAAGACACATATTAATCAAACTATCAAAAATTAAATACAAAGAAAAAATGTTAAACGCATCAAGGGAAAAACAACAAATAATATACAAGGGAATCCCCACAAGGTTAATAGCTGATCTTTCAGCAGAAACTCTGCAAGCCAGAAGGGAGTGGCAGGACATGTTTAAAGTGATGAAAGGGAAAAACCTACAACCAAGACTACTCTACCCAGCAAGGATCTCATTCAGATTTGACTGAGAAATTAAAACCTTTACAGACAAGCAAAAGCTAAGAGAATTCAGCACCACCAAACCAGCTTTACAACAAATGCTAAAGGAACTTCTCTAGGCAGGAAACACAAGAGAAGGAAAAGACCTACAATAACAAACCCAAAACGATTAAGAAAATGGGAATAGGAACATACATATCGATAACTTCCTTAAATATAAATGGATTAAGTGCTCCAACCAAAAGACACAGACTGGCTGAATGGATACAAAAACAAGACCCATATATATGCTGTCTACAAGAGACCCACTTCAGACCTAGGGACACATACAGACTGAAAGTGAGCGGATGGAAAAAGATATTCTATGCAAATGGAAATCAAAAGAAAGCTGGTGTAGCAATTCTCATATCAGATGAAATAGACTTTAAAGTAAAGACTATTACAAGAGAAAAAGAAGGACACTACATAATGATCAAGGGAGCCATCCAAGAAGAAGATATAACAATTATAAATATTTATGCAGCCAACATAGGAGCACCTCAATACATAAGGCAAATGCTAACAGCCATAAAAGGGGAAATCGACAGTAACACAATCATAGTAGGGGACTTTAACACCCTACTTTCACCAATGGACAGATCACCCAAAATGAAAATAAATAAGGAAACACAAGCTTTAAATGATACATTAAACAAGATGGACTTAATTAATACTTATAGGACATTCCATCCAAAAACAACAGAATACACTTTCTTCTCAAGTGCTCATGGAATATTCTCCAGGATAGATCATATCTTGGGTCACAAATCAAGCCTTGGTAAATTTAAGAAAACTGAAATTGTATCAAGTATCTTTTCCAACCACAATGCTATGAGACTAGATATCAATTACAGGAAAAAATCTGTAAAACATACAAACACATGGAGGCTAAACAGTACACTACTAAATAACCAAGAGATCACTGAAGAAATCAAAGAGGAAATCAAAAACTACCTAGAAACAAATGACAATGAAAACACGATGACCCAAAGCCTAGGGGATGCAGCAAAAGCAGTTCCTACCTCAAGAAATAAGAAACATCTCAAATAAACAACCTAACCTTACACCTAAAGCAATTAGAGAAAGAAGAACAAAAAGAAACCCAAAGTTAGCAGAAGGAAAGAAATCATAGAGATCAGATCAGAAATAAAAGAAAAAGAAATTAAGGAAATGACAGCAGAGATCAATAAAACTAAAAGCTGGTTCTTTGAGAAGATTAAAAAAAAATTGATAAACCAGTAGCCAGACTCACCAAGAAAAAAAGGGAGAAGACTCAAATCAATAGTATCAGAAATGAAAAAGGAGAAGTAACAACTGACACTGCAGAAATACAAAGGATCATGAGAGATTACTACAAGCAACTATATGCCAATAAATTGGACAACCTGGAAGAAATGGACAGATTCTTAGAAAAGCACAACCTTCCAAGACAGAACCAGGAAGAAGTAAGAAATATAAGCAGACCAATCACAAGCACTGAAATTGAGACTGTGATTAAAAATCTTCCAACAAACAAAAGCCCAGCACCAGATGGCTTCACAGGTGAATTCTATCAAACATTTAGAGAAGAGCAAACACCTATCCTTCTCAAATTCTTCCAGAATATAGCAGAGAGAGGAACACTCTCAAACTCATTCTACTAGGCCACCATCACCCTGGTACCAAAAGCAGACAAAGATGTCACAAAGAAAAAAACTACAGGTCAATATCACTGATGAACATAGATGCAAAAATCCTCAACAAAATATTAGCAAACAGAATCCAACAGCACATTAAAAGGATCATACCCCATGATCAAGAGGGGTTTATCCCAGGAATGCAAGGATTCTTCAACATATGCAAATCAATCAATGTGATACACCATATTAACAAATTGAAGGAGAAAAACCATATGATCATCTCAATAGATGCAGAGAAAGCTTTTGACAAAATTCAACACCCATTTATGATAAAAACTCTCCAGAAAGTAGGCATAGAGGGAACTTTCCTCAACATAATAAAGGCCATATATGACAAACCCACAGCCAACATCGTCCTCAATTGTGAAAAACTGAAAGCATTTCCACTGAGATCAGGAACAAGACAAGGTTGCCCACTGGCACAAAAACAGAAATATAGATCAATGGAACAGGACAGAAACCCCAGAGATAAACCCACACACATATGGTCACCTTATTTTTGATAAAGGAGGTAAGAATATACAATGGAGAAAAGACAGCCTCTTCAATAAGTGGTGCTGGGAAAACTGGACAGCTACATGTAAAAGAATGAAACTAGAACACTCCCTAACACCATACACAAAAATAAACTCAAAATGGATTAAAGACCTCAATGTAAGGCCAGACACTATAAAACTCTTAGAGGAAAAAATAGGCGGAACACTCTATGACATAAATCACAGCAAGATCCTTTTTGACCCACCTCCTAGAGTAATGGAAATAAAAACAAAAATAAACAAATGGGACCTAATGAAACTTAAAAGCTTTTGCACAGCAAAGGAAACCATAAACAAGATGAAAAGAAAACCCTCAGAATGGGAGAAAATATTTGCAATTGAAGCAACTGACAAAGGATTATTCTCCAAAATTTACAAGCAGCTCATGCAGCTCAATACCAAAAAAACAAACAATCCAATCCAAAAATGGGCGGAAGACCTAAATAGACATTTCTCCAAAGACAATATACAGATTGCCAACAAACACATGAAAGGATGCTCAACATCACTAATCATTAGAGAAATGCAAATCAAAGCTACAATGAGGTATCACCTGACACCAGTCAGAATGGCCATCATCAAAAAATCTACAAACCATAAATGCTGGAGAGGGTGTGGAGAAAAGGGAACCCTCTTGCACTGTTGGTGGGAATGTAAATTGATACAGCCACTATGGAGAACAGGATGGAGGTTCCTTAAAAAACTAAAAATAGAACTATCATACAACCCAGCAATCCCAGTACTGGGCATATACCCTGAGATAACCATAATTCAAAAAGAGTCATGTACCACAATGTTCATTGCAGCACTATTTACAATAGACAGGACATGAAAGCAACCTAAATGTCCATCAACTGATGAATGCATAGAGAAGATGTGGCACATATATACAATGGAATATTACTCAGCCATAAAAAGAAACGAAATTGAGTTATTTGTAGTGAGGTCGATGGACCTAGAGACTGTCATACAGAGTGAAGTAAGTCAGAAAGAGAAAAACCAATACCATATGCTAACACATATATATGGAATATTTTTTAAAAAGTGGTTCTGAAGAACCTAGGGGCAGGACAGGACGTAGAGAATGGACTTGAGGACACGGTGAGGGGAAAGGGTAAGCTGGGACGAAGTGAGAGAGTGGCACGGACATATATACACTACCAAATGTAAAATAGATAGCTAGTGGGAAGCAGCCGCACAGCACAGGGAGATCAGGTCGGTGCTTTGTGTCCACCTAGAGGGGTGGGATAGGGAGGGTGGGAGGGAGACACAAGTGGGAGGGGATATGGGGATATATGTATATGTATAGCTGATTCACTTTGTTATAAAACAGAAACTAACACACCATTGTAAAGCAATTATACTCCAATAAAATATTAAATATATATATATATATCTCCTTAAGGGGAAAAGAGAAAATATTGTATCCATGAAATAAGAAGAAAGTATAAAAAGGGAACAAATAAAAAGGAAGAGCTTTTAGAAAAGAAAAATATGACAGTGAAAAGAAAAAGTCCAGTACAAGAACTGGAAGATTAAGTTTAAAAAAAAAAAATCTGCCAAGGAAATCCACAATGAAAGAAAAACATAAGAGAATTTGAGTATCAATGTAGACTGTTGTTGAACAGCTGACGAACAGAACTGACAGAAAGGAAAGAGAAAGTGGTTGGGGGAAAATTATCAAATAAATAATATAAGAAACATTACCAGAACTAAAGTTTACAAATCTGAAAAATGAAAGGCCTTGTGAGAGTCTGGTATAACTAATGAAAATATCCACGTCAAGAAATCTTAGGACACTAGAGATAAAGAGAAGATCCTAATAACTTCCAAATGAGAGAGTAGTAAACCCAAGACACACAAAGGGTCAGGAATAAGAATGGCATCAGACTTGTCAAAAGATATATTGGAACACAGAGGACAATGAAACAATTTTTTTTCTCAGGAACTCTTTTTTCTCTCAAAACAAGTGAGCAAAAGAAGAAAGAGGAAAATATGCGCTTCAAGAAAACAGAAAATTCAATGAAGGAAAAAGGCAAAGGAAAATCCCGTGACCACAGCCCTCCAGAGCTACTGGTTCAGATCAGGGCAAGAGGACACAGGATCCAGGAGAGATGTTTCCAGGGAGAAAAAGTCAGGAGGGAGGGTACAGGGAGAATGTGAGAGAGAATGTGACAGATTAACCCCGAGGAAAATTGTACTGGGAGACCAGAAGAGAGTATAGAAAGACATACTAATGGGTACAAAGAAAACAAGTCCAGTGAAAATCAAGGGAGTTAGTAACTCCAGAGAAAGGAAAACATACATGAGAGAAGAAATGTAATCACAGTACACTACATGGCTCAGGCAACAATATTTATAGTCATAATTTTATAAACTCTGAAATACTGATTGAACCAAAAATCATGGAGAAAGACTGGAGGGTTGTGTAAGAGAGCTAAGCTCTCTCTACCAGAGGAGATATTCCACAGATAGTGAGTAAAACTGATGACTCAAGGGGAAGGATCATGCACTTATTGAGAAATATGGAAGTCATTCCAAGAGAAACAACTAAAAGAGCTGAAAGTAGTCAGAGGATGAGAGGCAGAGCTCTATCACGTAGTGAATAAGACAATTACTCTTTACGGAAGACTTTTATAGCTTTTACCTAACGATGAACATCAGTTCTGATATACTACTACAAAGTGCCTTAGTTCTACACTTTATTTATTATTTATTTGGGTTGTGCTAGGTCTTAGTTGCGGCATGCGGGCTCCTTATTTGTGGTATGAGGGCTCTTAATTGCGACATGCATGCGGGATCTAGTTCCCTGACCAGGGATCGAACCCCAGCCCCCTGCATTGGGACCACGGAGTCTTAACCACTGCGCCACCAAGGAAGTCCCTAGTTCTACACTTTAAAACGTAGATTATCATGTCCCTGTAAACACTTAATATCAAAAGGCAAAGAAATTCCTCCCATCCTACCCCTTTCATCACAGGCCTGCAAAGCCCTCCGTGCCAAGATGAGCTGAATCAGACTAAATAGTCTTCTGCTGGCCTGAATAAAATACCAACTGTCTCCAACTTGCAGATGGATTTGTTTCAGAAATCCCCAGGCCAGTTGTTTGGAACTTGGGAATGTTTTTTCTTCCTCATCCCTATCCCAGGAGACATATTTTAGATGATTATTCATCACAGGATTCTGGATGGTGGCTTCCTTGGATTGAGGAGCAGGGAAATGGATGGGGGGAAGGGGGGATGACCATAAGTAAGATGTAGGTTATTGTTAAGACTGAGCTTTTGTGTTGGATGGTGGGTTCACGGATACTTATTACCTTATAAAATTATATTAATAAACAAGTAAACAATAAAAGCAGGACCAATGATAAGAATGTGTCATGAACCAAAAATTATCAACCCATTTCTACATACCTGAAGCCCAGTGGAGACAAAAACATATTATCACAGGATCCCGTTTAGCTGATAATATAATAGATGGCACATTTACCTATATAATCAGCAATTACCTGAAATATTCTTTTTTAATTTTTATTTATTTATTTATTTTTGGCTGTGTTGGGTCTTCCTTTCTGTGCGAGGGCTTTCTCTAGTTGCGGCGAGCGGGGGCCACTCTTCATCGCGGTGCACGGGCCTCTCACTGTCGCGACCTCTCTTGTTGCGGAGCACAGGCTCCAGACATGCAGGCTCAGTAGTTGTGGCACATGGGCCTAGTTGCTCCGTGGCATGTGGGATGCCCCCAGACCACCGCACCACCAGGGAAGCCCTGAAATAAATATTTATTAAACATATCCTCAGGGGTAACACACTGAGCAAGTCCTATGGTTATGGTAATCCATAGAGACATGGCCCCAGGGCTGGGGGTATTGGAGAATCATCTTTATCTTTCAGAATTCATAAATTATATGTAAATATATGGACCATTTCAAAGGTCTTTAAAACATACACATAGTAGTTCCCTTATGTATCCCATGACTAGTCATCCAAAAAGAAAAAAAGAAACACAACAGTAAAATACGTTAGGAAAAGTATATTTTTATATTGATTGTTGGGACTGTGAAAGCAGATTTGATTAGGAATATGGAGAGTTCCAAGAAGATCCAAGCAGGATCTGAAGAGATACCAGGGCCCTTTTGAGGCCTATAGTTGCTGATGGTGCTGGTCCTTCCCTCTCCCTTGACACATACGTCCTTGAGTGCTGCTTTAAGCTCGTCAGTCAAGGTTAGGGACATATTTAGGTATAGTAAGTACATGTTAATACTGTGAAAGTAACTAAAGTCTCTCAATTCTCTACAAAAAGCAAAATTTCCCATTATTTCTTGATTCTTCCTCTCTTTTAAGCACATTCTTCTTCCTGAGTTTCTCTCTAGTTCTCTTGAGTTTCCTTCTCTCATTCTAAAAATGTCTCTGAGAGTCTCGAGTACAAAACAGGCTTTAACCCAGAGATTCTGGTTTGACACCGTATTCCACACACCTCACAGACTACACACACTCACCTCACATATACCTGCTGGCTGCTCCATAGCCTGCAGGACCCTGAAGGTCAGGTCATACATCAGGGCCAAGGCTTCACATGGGCTCATTCAGAGAAAATGTACTAACCCTGCAGTTACACCTTTGCTGGGGGCTGGGCCTGTAGGCAGGTGATGCCTGATTCCTGGTCCCAAGACACACAGCCTTGTCTGCCTGCCTCCCAAAGGAACAAAGCTATAGGAAAGTAGTAGGCGAGGTAGTTAGCAGAAAGGTTTAGGAGGCAAAAGTTCTCATGATTTGAGCAACACTTCCATAGCATTTACTCTTTGCTAGGTCCAAGTGCTTTACGAAAACTATTAACCTGTGAGATAGACACTGTTATACACATTAAAAGATGGAGGCCAGAGAAGTTAAGTAACCTGTCTAAGGTCACACAGCTACAAAGTGATGGATTTGATCCAAGCAGTCTGGCTCCAGAATCTGTGCTCTTAATTATGATTCTGTGCAACCTCCTTCAGCCTGAGATAGGAAGCCTTCCTCTACCCTTCTAATTCCTGGAATCACTAATGAGCTGATTTTTCTATAAAAACGAAAAGAGTGCTTAGCATAAACCCAGAAGCTACCTTTCCAGCCAAGCAGAGGGGCAGAAGCTACAATGGGGAGTGAGGGAAGGAGGGCCAGGGAACAGGTGCTTTAGACACTGAGAATCGGGTCTTCCTGACCAGACACACATGCAGTGGATAATCCTAGTGGCCAAGGGAGGGAGAGTTGATGCCAGGTATGGAGGTCACTCACAGATAGAAAATAAACCATAAGAGTCCACCTGCCAATGTAGGGGACACGGGTTCAAGCCGTGGTCGGGGAAGATCCCACATGCTGCGGAGCAACTAAGCGTCACAACTACTGAGCCTGCGATCTAGAGCCCGTGAGCCACAACTACTGAAGCCCGTGCGCCTAGAGCCCGTGCTCCGCAACAAGAGAAGCCGTCACAGTGAGAAGCCTGCGCACCGCAACGAAGAGTAGACCCCGCTCCTCGCACCAACTAGAGAAAGCCTGCGTGCAGCAACGAAGACCCAACGCGGTCAAAAACAAATATAAATTTAAAAATTAATTAAAGAAAAAAAAAGAAACCAGAAGTGGAGGTTAACGTCTGCCTGAACTGAGAAGAGGATGCTCTGGCTCTCTGTGGATGGAGCACATTGAAAAATGAAGCCAAACCACTCTCATCAGAGAAGCATATAAATAGCATTTACAGACCTTGGCTTCTGTGCCCATTTAATTCTGTGAACTCTCAGAAAAGGCCTACTATGAGGAAAGCACGACATAGGACAGAATGGAGTAAGGAACACGGCCCAGATTTTTCTCGTCTCAGTGAAGTCTTGATTGTGGGCTTGGTATGCGTGTGTGGAGACCTCAGCTGCCAAGGGCACTTGAGAGCATCTGACAGCACAGTCTGCGGGGCTGAGAGCAGCTGAGCTTCTTGGAAGCACCACCAGTTGGAGGGAAAATAAATGGGGAAAAAACAGAGGAGCCAACATTCGTCAAGAGAAAAGAAATCCACAATAGGAAGGTCAGCCACTCTAAGAATAACTGTCCTGCAAACACAAAACCAAGGCAAATATAACGTCCCCTACCTCAGCCCCAATCATCTGCCTTTTGAAGTCAGTGTTATGTTTCTGTATTTTTTTCTCCTTTATTCCCTATGGGTTCTTCTAAGGTAGGCCATTCTCTGTGAAAAGATATATGTGAGGGAGGTTTCATTTGACATCCGTTTTCCAGCTATTAAATTTGTGGTGGTTATTTTTAGAACAAAAGATAGTTTAAGAAATAATTAGATGCCCATATGTGATACAGGCCAGATAGCGGCAAATGTTTTTAAGATTATGTCTAAAAAATTCAAACTGACTGAAAAGTAGGAAAAAATAATGTGGATTTGAAGTTTATTAAAATGATCAGGTTTTTAAAATTCAGCAATATAATGTAGCTGTACCTCAATTTCCCCAATTGCATGCCTCACTGTTGTTTGCATAAAACAACTGCCCCGACCCCTCCCAGCCCCCAGTCTGTGAGGCCAGCATGATCAGTTGGGCTTCCAGCAGTGGTGATGGATTTGCTGTGATCCACCCTCACCCTCTCCTGTTTCTGCCCATGATGAATGGACACCATTACAAGATGGCGTCTGGGGTTAGGAGTACAGCTTAGGGGAGCTCACCCCCATGGGGGAATCAAACCCTGGACCTTGGCCTCTTTTGTGTGATGCCTTAACCTACAGAACTAATCAGCCATGGAAAAATAAGGACGCTTATCACTGACTTGCCAAATAGCAGTGTTTGAGAATATATTCTTTTTAAAAAAGAAAGAAAGAAAGAAGGGTGATCTTAGAAGCTTTGCTTCCACAGTAAAACACCTATTTAAACACCAACTAATATTATTTTAAGTCAGGAACAGAGGCAGTGGCAATAAAAGCGGTTTCTCTAAGTCAACAACTGGCTAGAGACTACATGTGCCTACAAAACGAGTTTCATAAGATCGTGCTTATTTTAGAAACATCAATACTAAAACAACAGTAACAGTTTTTCCCCTTAGTTTAAGCACTGCTTGGATATGCATTATATCCAGCCAAGCAATAACTGAACAAATTCCCCTCTTAAATTTCCCCAAGTTCAAGTACAAGGCTTTGAGCATACCACAAGCTTTATAAAACAGCCCAGCTTTAAGTATGCAATAATCGCTCATTTCCTGGCCATTAATTCAGACATCATGCAATCACTCAAAGGCATCCATTTTCCTTTGCTGCTATTTTGGGGACTGCCGCCCTATTGTCATCCCTGCCTTAGACCCCTGACTTCGTCTTCTTTTAATTAGAGCAGCAAGAACGACAGGCGGAGTCAGTCTGCTGAGGGTGATCCATCACAGGGCTCACTTTGCTCCCTGGCCTCGTAGATGACAGTTTATAAACAGGACATCTTGGATATCAAGATAACTGCTTAAGGAAACAGAAGAACAAATGGTGACCATCTTGTAAGCTACTTGCCTAAGACTATAAACTCTAGGCTAGGGCTGTATTTACTGACACTGTGGGTTTTTTTGTTTGTTTGTTTGTTTTTATAAATTTATTTATTTATGGCTGCGTTGGGTCTTCGTTGCTGTGCACGGGCTTCTCATTGCAGTGGCTTCTGTTGTTGCGGAGCACAGGCTCTAGGTGCGCGGGCTTCAGTAGCTGTGGCTCAAAGGCTCTAGGGCACAGGCTCAGTAGTTGTGGCGCACGGGCTTAGTTGCTCCGCGGCACATGGGATCTTCCTGGACCAGGGCTCGAACCCGTGTCTCCTGCATTGGCAGGTGGATTCTTAACCACTGCACCACCAGGGAAGCCCATGACACTGTGTTTTGATTAAATATCCAAATAGACTTTACCAATGATGATACTTTAGAAGATGTTTTGTCTGAGCTTGCTCTCAAACTGACGTCATAACCTAAGAGTTGCCCAAGGTGTTAACTCATATTCTCACAACTGAGCGATGGGATCTGCTTTTGAGCTAAATCCTTTCCACGTTGGTCAACAGCAGTAGTCCCAGTCCTGAAAAAGAAAAAAACTCAACACTCGTGGGCTCATTCATTGTCATTACAGAAAGCACTATATATTAGCCTGCAGAGTATTGAATACTACTATTCAACAGTATTTTCCAGGTAAAACTAAAGGACTGATTTATGCCTGCTGTAATCTAACCCTGTTATCCGGAAGAGAAGACATAGGACCCAAAGTTATATTGCGCTGTAATTCAACTCTACAATGTGGTGAGCTGGTGCGTGTGCTAGGTGCTGGATTACAGATACCCAGCCTTGCACTGCAGAAGCTCATGACACACGTAAAACCAGCAGTGTACAGTACAGAAGATGCTAAGACACAGGCTAGAGCCAGTCTGCCTAGATTTGACTCCCAGCTCCTCCATTTAGGGTGCAGATTACTTAAAACATCTGTATCTGTTTCATTACTATTTTGATGTATTTCCTTCTAGTCTTCTGTGCCTGTATCTAATGTATATATACACATATACATACAACAAAGTTGAAATCATATTTTTGCATATTTACATATTTTACACACTAAAGAATACATCAGAAGCATTATTCCATGTTAATATTATTTCTCATGCCTTAGAAGAATACACTGTATAAATACCCATTAACTTATCAAGCAACTCCCTATTGTTGGACATTTACACTGTTTCCATTTTTCACTATGGTAAATTGTGATGCATATTTTTTCCTATCTTCTAAAAGAGTTTAACAGTATTGGGTTGAAATATTCCATGAAAGATTTTAAAATCTCAATAAAATTGTTAAAACCCAATAGTTTAGGAGGTAATTATTCCATAACTTTTTCATTCTTCCTTGGTGATGTTCTATTCCATTTTTTTTTTCGGTATGCGGGCCTCTCACTGTTGTGGCCTCTCCCGTTGCGGAGCATAGGCTCCGGACGCGCAGGCTCAGCAGCCATGGCTCATGGGCCCAGCCGCTCTGTGGCATGTGGGATCTTCCCGGACCGGGGCACGAACCCATGTTCCCTGCATCGGCAGGCGGACTCTCAACCACTGCACCACCAGGGAAGCCCTATTCCATTTTTTAAAACAATGCAGACTTTACAGATACTGTAAGATAGAAAATAAATTCGATATTGAACAATGAATGTTGATTGACTTCCTAGGCTATTTCCAGGCATTGATTTAAGTGCTGAAGATACAGCAGTGAACAAAACAGACCAGCTTCAGCCTTCATGGAGTTTACCTGCCAGGAGAGGAGACAGAAAAACAAACGCACAAATAAACATAAGGTATTTGCATCAGAAGATGATGGTACTTGAGAAAAAGCTTGAGAGGGACACAGGTAGTGCCTGACAGGATGGGGGAGGTGCTATTTTTTCTAGAGTAGCCAAGGAATAACTCAGTAAGAAGGTGATATTTGAGCAGTGATTGAAGAAAGAGAGGTGAGAAAGTGGTCCAGGCTTAGTGAACAAGAAACAGCATGGAGGTCCGTTTGACTGGAGCCCGGTAGGTGAAGGAGGATGTGGTAAAGGTGTGTTCAGAGAAGTAGGAGTGGCCAGATCGTGTTGGGCTTAAAACAACTTTCTAAGGACTTGGAGTTGAGTTGGTAGACATGAGTTCTTAATAGATGCTTTCATACACATTCTGAAAGTATCCAGTTCTTTCTAAAGTCGTTACACTCCAAATAACACTATCTGGTATGCATTCTCATTGATGCATTTTTATAGACCTTCTTCCCATTCTAATAACCCAATATAAGTCCTATTAAAATCATTCTTATCCAAATGGCTATTCATGAGTTTAAGAGCTCTGTTCTTAAAAGCTTTGTGATTTTGTCAAGGAGAGAGAAGTATAAAGGCTAAAAACAAAAGGCAAGTAGTAGTCAACATTTTCCTGTACAAAAAAATGAGTTTCCATAGAGATCAGAATTGGGACCATCTGATGTTTTATAAGTATCCTGCAAGACAGCACAAGAAAAAGCTCCTGGATTATAAATGATACTAAGATAGCTAACATGTGAAATGCCCATAGAAACAAAATACTAGAAGGATCTCTCAAAATTCTGTGATTTCATGTAAATGAAATGAGTGATGAGTGTCAGCATTTAGAAGTCATGCAAAATGTCCCTATGAAACTCCAGGATCTGGGCTTTCAGTTTTACCAAAGAATTCAGGGGCTTTCTCTACAGATACTGCCCCCCTGCCATGGGTACAAAGAAGTGAATAAATGTAGGATGGCATCAGAAAATGTAACAAATAAACATTCTTTCAAATAAATATGTACTGAACACAGACTATGTGCACTGTGTTTGCTGTTGGAAATACAAAGCTTATAGTCTCACAGCATGACAAATTGATGGAATGTGATGAATTCTTTCCTTGATGACATCACATGATGCTACAAGGAAGAAGAACACATAGCCTAGATGGTCAGGGGCAAGGAAGGTAAAAGAAGTGGTGGGAGTTAGCTGGATGCAGATGGGTTGAAAGGATTTGGTGTCCCAGAATGAAAAAACTAGAAGAGAAAAGGCCCACAGGGAACCTAGGAGGTGTTGAAGCTCTTCTGAGTGGGTGGAATGGAAGTGGAGAGATGGGGTCTGGGAGTGATGAGGGGTGAGAGGTAAATACTTGTTCTTATCCTCCTGAGTACAATGGTACATCTGTATCTGGAAAAGTTCATGCAATTCTGGTCCTTGTACTTAACATCCACACATGGCCAGAAGCTTAGGTAAAAGGCAAGTAAAATGATCATGTTCATGAAGCAGTTTTCATAGAAAGAGAGTCTTAATAAATTAAGATTCCCTATCTCATAAAGACTAAAAGGGAAAATGTACCAAAATCTATGAAATTAAGATAAACAATTAGTAGGGTAACATGATGTACTTACTCATTAAATCCCACAGATCAAATTCTAGACAAAATCCAGCCAACCAGAGTATTTCATACATTAACCCTATCTAAGTCAATGTCTCCTAAACTTGCAGAATCTCCAAAAGATGGGCCTTGAAATTTATATTGTAACAAATGTCTCAGATGCTCCTTACACTTAGGCAAGCCTTATACAGCTTAATGAATATGGTATGTAGGTGCTTCTAAAACATACTTACGTTTCAATAGTTTGTAATAAATGAATGTGTTCTAAGTAAGAGCTCGGCTCTTGCTTTGTAACTAGAATTTGTAACTAGAATCACAAATACAACTGTTTCACAGCCCAAATCCCAAACTCCAAATGGTTGGAACAAGGGTAAGAGCTTCATTAGTCCGAGTCAAATTTGATCCCTTGTTTTTTGGTCATTTCACTGCTTGCTAAAGCCTTCAACAAATGGCAGGGGAAACGTCACAAATCAACCAAGGACAGATGCTGATTCACTACATAGGGACACCCACAGTCTGAAAAGTCCAGAAAGACCTTTTCCTGGATAATATAGGAGACCAAGAGAAGTTTCTTCTGGGCAAAATTTCTCATATGGTAAACAAGTGCAACAACTGTACAAACTAGGTTTACAACTTAATAAAGGTTACCAGCCAAGATCAGGATCACCCTACTACAGCCAAGTAACTTCTTTTTTTTTTTTTTTTTTTTTTGCGGTATGCGGGCCTCTCACTGTTGTGGCCTCTCCCGTCGCGGAGCACAGGCTCCGGACGCGCAGGCTCAGCAGCCATGGCTCACGGGACCAGCCGCTCTGCGGCATGTGGGATCTTCCCGGACGGGGACACGAACCCGCGTCCCCTGCATCGGCAGGCGGACTCCCAACCACTGCGCCACCAGGGAAGCCCCCAAGTAACTTCTTAAGAGAAGAATGTGGATTTCTTGTATAATAGGGAAAAGACACTATCGCCGGAAGAAGGCACGTATTGCCCTCACGAGATGAGTGTGTAGGCCATTTGATAATGGTAATTCACCTATTCAGATGCTTTCCCAGGAATGGGTTGTGTTCATTCTATCACTTCTGTTTCTCCATATAATTAAAGACTGGCCACTTGTGATGTGGACCCTTATTTAGAAAAGGAGATAATTCTCTAAAAATGTCAGCCCTAGTCATAGGTACCTATCAACTATCTTTCATTACTTAGCACTTTGTATTACAAGACCCTTTTCAAAATAAATTATGAGCCAATATACTTGTTCATCTGGTATATTTGTGGACCCCAGACACACATCCATGTTATTTTCTTATTTCCCCTTCAGTTCACTGGATGATAGATCTTAGCGCTGAAATGTTTCTTTCAATTAAGCTTGCAGTAGATCTAAAGATTCAGGATTGTAAACTCATTGTGATGGGGGTAACATAGGAGAACAATACCACTGCTGGTGTCCCTGGATATCCAGATGTAAGCGGGTAGGGGTCCCTTATAACAAGTTTCAAATTATTTCTTTGTGTGAGTGGATTCAACGTCTATGAAGGAGACAGAATCGAAAAATAAAAATCCAATGAAAGGAACACTGGGCATGCAAAATCCATAGTTGTGAAATATTTAACAAAAGCCAAATATTGAACTTGGACTGGGGAAAGAAGACTTTGTTCCTATTTTGACCTGTTGGAGGTGAAGTGGAAACACCCAGTCTCACAGCAAGCCAGAAAGCAGAAAGTGGCTGTGTGAGCCAGCTCAGAGAGACTTAACTCCCTGCGGAAAGGGGGTGTTTTCATTCTCAGAACATTGTACCTTACTATTTAATCATTCTAAAGGTTCTAAATGCCGGACAGGTAAGTTGTACCAGGGCCTCTGGACAAGGATTACAGACAGATGTCTATAAAGACAAAATAAACACATAGGTTTGGGCTTATTTTAGCCACAGTTCTGTGTTAAACTTTATAGATAGTAAATTCTTACCATATTCTTACCATGAATATGGTTGCCAAATTTAGCAAAGAAATATACTGAACACCAGTTAAATTTGAATTTCAGATAAAAGATAAATAAATTTTTATTATTGAAGTAGGTCCCACACAATACTTGGAACATACAAAAATATCTTTGTTCTTTATCTGAAATTCAAATTTAACTAGGCATCCTACATTTTATCTGGTAATTCTACCAGCTCACTGCCACAAAGAGAGACAACACTTGAGTCTACTATAAGAAACTAAATTTAAACTAATTTGCCTGGTTCAATATTAGCTGAAGACCACGAGTGCTTAGGCCAAGAGCAGTAGATTTGGTACAAAGGAAAACCTCAGTGATAATCTTGTCCTTTCCTAAAGTAGAAGGACATTGCATGTTAATGTAATGCTTTTATTTTTGTTAAATTCCCTGGAGTTAATATAATACAAAAACGTAGTACTTTGCATTTTATAGTAGCCTGTGTGAGGAATGTCATCTCTACAAGAGTTTATGCACATTTCTCACGAGACTACAGTGACAAGGGACTAAGTACACACCTGAATTATATTTAACATAGGGAAGGAAGGGGTTGTTGATATGACCCTTAACACCTACAGATGGGCAAATCTGGGGGGGGTTGACTTGTTTGGGTTTAAGGTTTGTGTATATGCGTGTGTTTCAGGGTTCCCCCTTACAACAAAATAAATCTCAGAAAAGCACTGACAGGACTCCCCTGGTGGCACAGTGGTTAAGAATCCACCTGCCAATGCAGGGGACACAGGTTAGAGCCCTGGTCCAGGAGGATCCCACATGCCGCGGAGCAACTAAGCCCATGCACCACAACTCCTGAGCCTGCACTCTAGAGCCCGCAAGCCACAACTACTAAAGCCTGCGTGCCCAGAGCACGTGTTCCACAACAAGAGAAGCCACCACAATGAGAAGCCCACACACACCGCAACGAAGAGTAGCCCCCGCTCGCCGCAACTAGAGAAAGCCCACATGCAGCAACAGTGACCCAACGCAGCCAAAAAAAAAAAAAAAGAAAAGAAAAGCAGTGACTATTGCACTGATATGAACAAATTATTTTTTTAAGTTGGCAATAAAAAATAAAAGTATAAATATTTTGGGCAATGCAGAATATGTTTATCTCTTGTTATAAAAAGGTAACTGTAAAGGGCACAGAATACCTCTAATTAAACATTTATTTAAGAAATTAATTTGTAGTAAAAATACCAAGGTGACTCAAGATCAAAGATTACCATGTATCATTCATTTCCAAAGATATCTCAAAGATATGAGATATCTTTGAGACTGAAGAAATTATTCAGCCAGCTACTATACTTCTTGGGTATTTGGATTTTTTTTTTAGTATACATAGAATCCTATTATTTCCCGTTATGCACCTGGAAATCAGAAACTGATTTCAAAATAGAACTGAGATTGCACTTTATTACACACATTAGTTTCCCTCTTTTTATCTAGAAATCACTTAAGCAAAAGAAATTCACCTTAATTGTTTTTTATGTTCCTGAAACCTGGCAGTGCCTTACTCACCATAGGCACTCAGTAAGTTGTGTTAAATGGCTGAATCAATGATTCCAGCAAGATTTGTTTGGAAAATAATTCAGATATTATATACAATATTAAAAAGTGTCGAATGCCTTTTGGCATGGGTTTCATCAGATAAGATTTGAAATGAGTTTTTTTTTTTTAATCTATATAATTGGGGAATCTAAAAAACAACTGAAGTCAAGCTTGAGCTCTAAGCCAAAATGGTGTATTGGTTTTCTCTACATTGGGGAAGGACTCCATTTGCGTCTGTGGAGGAGAGCAGCAGACATTCCTGGATCTATTCATATCTTCAAGGAGACTCCCTCATGAAAGGAGGAAGTTTACCTACCACTTTCTAATTTGCCAGCTCTTGTTTCGAATACCATTCTAGAAAAAGACAAACATTCTTTTTCTTCTATAACATTCTAACTCCAAATAAAATGAAATAAAAATTAAATGTGAGTTTCTTCACCAACACAGTGATAATAAAGCCAAGATCACAGTTTTAACTCCCAGATGTATCCACTGGCATACTACAGAGAAAAACCAGGGCATGAAAATAAACCATAGCCCTCTCTACTCACACCTGCATTCATGATGCCTTAATAAAAGAGACTACTACACACTCTACATTTAACTAGCTCAGCACCTATAAGGTAAGCACTACACACTCATCTTACAAACAAAGAAACTGACTGCCCAAGGTCATAACCAGAAAGAAGTGCTAAGATTTGAACCCAGGTCTGGTTGATTCCAAAAGCATTGCTTTTGCTAAAGCATCAGGATGCCCCCCATTATACCAAAGGCAGATGGCTTACGGCAGGCCATCATTGCTACTGGCTAGTTACTTTGGTACACATATCTGATTAAGACTAGATCAGGGGTGTTTTTTCCTATCTGAAAGGGCAGCAGACAATTCTGTTCTTTTATGGGGTGAGAAATGCCAAAGTTAGGACAAATCAGCTTTCACTAAGAACTGCAGAGGGGCACATAAAATCAGATTAGCACAAAAAGAATGAGATACATTATTATTTCTTTCACTGTTATTTTTGGATTTCTGTTCTCTGTATTTTTCATGCTAGCTTGCTGAAATATCAAGGTTAATGTCTCAGTCAGGTTCCAACTTCCCAAATGACCTTTATCCCAATTACCCTTTGATGCAACACCTACTTCAGAAAAATCAACCTTCAAAGTGCTCCTGAAATGGAACTTTCTCTATAGATCTGTATCCCCTAAAAAATAAGCACTTCCCTCTCATCTTCCACTCACTTTTGGAGTTAAACAAGTTGAGGTAGCTGGGTCTACAGAATATAGCACATACTATCAAGGCTCAAATATTAAAACAGTATCATTTTGGTACACTAATAAACAGAACAATAAAACAGAATGAAAATCCAGCAGTAGATCCAGCTGCATATGGAAATTTAGTATATGATAAAGGTGGCATCTCAAATCAGTAGGAGAAAATGGATTTTTTAATAAGTAGCATTGGATGAACTTGAGAGCTATATGTAAGTTTTCTAAACCTGAGAATGATATAAATCCAGAGATCCCAGAATTTCAATAAACCCCTGTAAGAATAAGTGTACATGCATGCATGCACACACACACAAACACACACACACACACACACACACACACACACACACACACACACACACCACCACCACACCAAGGTATCAAATTGCTGAAAACTAGGAAAAATTAGAAAATCTTAAATATAGACAGAGGAAAAAAGATACATTACATAAAGAGAAACATAAGAAGAATGACCACAGATTCACATCCAAAAGAATGTAACAAAAATACAATATCTTTAAAATGTTTAAAGAAATTATTGCCAATTTAAAATTCTATGCCTAAAAAAATCCTTCAAAGTGAAGGCAAATAGACAGTTTTAGAGACAAATAAAAGCTGAGAGAATCTGTCATCAGCAGACCTGCACTGCAAGGAAGGTTCTCAGACTAAAAGCACAAAAAAGAATGAAAAACACTTAGCAATGGCAAATATGAGGATTTATGTGAAAGACTTTTTTTCTCATTTATTAATTTCATTAAAAGACAATTGACTAAGAGCAAAAATAATAAAAATATATTTTGGGGTGTATAACATATGTATCAATAAAATAAATGACAATAATAATCAAAGGATGGGAGGGGGAAATGGAAGTATATCATTGTAAAGGCCTTACAGGAAGTGGTAGATTATTATTTGAATCTAGACTGTAACAAGTTAAAGATGCTTATTCCAAAGCCTACAGCAACCACAAAAATAAATAAATAAATAAATAAATAATGAGAGAGAGGGAGCAATAAAAAGCCAATAGTAAAATTCAAATGGAATACAAAAAAATTACTCACTCTCTAATAAAGGAAGAGAAGAGGAAAAAAGAAGGAATGAAGAACAGATAGGATAAATAGAAAACAAAGAGGACTATGGTAGACTTAAAGCCAAATACATTGATGATTACATTAAACATTAATGGAATAAATATTCTAATTAGAAGTCATAGATTGTCATACTGGATTTTTTTAAAGCAATATCCAACTGTATGCTGTCTAAAGAAATGTACTTTATAAGCTAAAAAGTAAAAGTATGGGGAAAATATACCATACAAGCACTAACTATAAGAAAACTGGAGTAGCCACAGAAATATCAGACACAGTAGATATCAGAACAAGGAACAAAGAGGAGCATTTCATAATGATAAGACAGTAAATGTATCAAGAAGATATAACAATATTAAATGTGTATTCACTTAATAAGAGAGCTTCAAAATATAATAAAGCAAGAACTAACAGACCTGTATGGAGAATTTACAATCCACGAGTATAGCTGAAGACTTCAATGCTCCTGTTCTAGTAATTGATAGAACAAGTATACATAAAATCAGTAAGAATATAGAAGACAAACAACACTATAACCAATTTGGTCAAATTGACATTTATAGAACACTATAGACAAAAACAACAAAACGTAAATTTTTTTCAAGTGCATATGGAACATTCACCAAGATAGACCTTACGGTGGACCATAAAACAATAAATGTAAAAGGACTGAAATCATATGGAGCATGTTTTCTGACCATAATGAAATAAAGTTAGAAATCAATAATAAAAAGATACTTGGAAAATCCTCAAATATTTTTAAATAATACATATATGGATTGAAGAAGAAATCACAAGGGAAATGATATGCTATTTTGAACTGAAGGATACTAAACAGTCATCATAAATCTAAGCAGTGGCAAGAGAGACTTTATAGCTTCAAATTCTTATATTAGCAAAGAAAAAAATGTCTAAAATAAACTATGCTTCTACCTAAGGAAGGTAGAAAAAGAAGAATAAATCAAACCCAAAGTGAGAAGAGAGAAGGAAATCATAAAGCTGAGTATGGAGCTAATTGAAATAGAAAATGGACAAAGTACAGTGAAAATCAATGAATCCAAAAACAGGTTCTTTAATAACATGAATAAAATTATAAACCTTTGGCCAGACTGATCAAGAAAAAGCAGAGACAACAGAAATTAATAATACTATGTATAAAATAGGTGACATCACTACATATCATACAAATATTAAGAGGATAAGAAGGGAATTTTATGAACAAGTTTAAACCAACATATTTGATAACTTAGATGAAGCGGACAACTTCTTTTAAAGACACAATCACTAAAGAAACACAAGACAAAACAGAAATTCTCAATATTCCTATATCTACTAAATATATTGAAATCATTAACAAAACTCCCAGAAAGAAAAGTTCAGGACCAGATGGTTTCACTAGTGAATTCTATCAAACGTTTAAGGAAGAAATAATGTCTATAGAAAATAGAAGAAAGGGAATTTTTAAAAAATCATTTTATGAGGCCAACATTAATCACGTTGATACCAAAATAAGACAAAGACACTACAAATCCCTTAAGAACACAGGTGCAAAATTCCTTAATAAAACATATGCAATTTGAATTCAGCAATATCTAAATATAACATACTATACCATGACCAAATGGGTTTATCTCAGCAATTCAAGAGTGGATTGATACTTTAAACCAACCAATGTAATTCATTATGGTAACAGAACAAAAGAGAAAATTTCGTTTCACTAGAAATTAAACAGAAAGAAGAACCCCACAACAAAATATTGGGTTGGCCAAAAAGTTCATTTGGGCTTTTCCATAAGATGTTACAGAAAAACCCAAACGAACTTTTTGGCCAACCCAATACAACTAGAAGGGAACTTTCTCAACCTGATAAAGGGAATCTATGAAAAAAATTGCAAAAAATGTCATGTAATGGTGAACATATGAGATTCTAATATTGAATAATAACATGGATTACTTAGTGATAAAATTTTTTAAAAAGTGTTAAGAACTGTATACTAAAAACTATAAAACATTGCTAAGAAAAATTAAAGAAGACCTAAATATATACTACAATAATTAGATGGAGGAAACAATATTATTTAGATGTCAATCTCCCTAAATTTAAGGAAATCCCAGTAAAAAATCTCAGAAGGTTTTTGTTTTTGTTTTTGGTAAAACTTGATTAATGGATTCTAAAACTTATATAGAAATGCAAAGGACCTAGAATCACCTAAACTATTTTGTTAAAGAAGAATAACATAGGAGGACTTACTCTGCTTGATTTTAAGACTTATTATAGAACTATAGTAATCAAAACAGTGTGGTATTGGCATAAGAACAGACATATAGATTGATGAAACAGAGTAAAGTGTCTAGAAACAAACTATTACATATGTGGTCAACTGATTCACAATAAAGGTACCAGAGTAATTCAATATGGAAAGAACTGTCTTTTCAACAAATGGTGCTACAACAGCTGAATGACCGTATGAAAAAAAAAAAAAAGGTCTATGACCTTCACACCATACACAGAAATAAATGTAAAAACTAAGACTCTAAAATTTCCAGAATAAAATAATAGAAAATTTCCAGAATAAAATAATAGAAAATCTTTGTGGCTTTGGGGTGAGGAAAATTGTTTTTAAATGGGACACAGAAAGTACAAATGTAGAAAGAAAATAATAATAATTGTACTTTATCAAAACTTACAACTTTTGTTCTTCCAAAAACATTCTTTATAAAATGAAAAGGCAATCCACATCCTGGGAGAATACATTCATAACGATGACAAAAGGCTTATACCCAGGATATTTTTAAAAATAAACTCTTAGAACCCAATTGAAATTGGACAAAAGGTTTAAACAGACACTTCACAAAAGGCGACACATGACTGGCCAGTGAGCCTACAAAAGATGCCCAATATCACTGTCATCAGGAAAATGTAAAATAAAATCACAGTGAAATACCACTACTCATGCATTAGAATGGCTAAAATTTAAATGACTGCCAACACCAAGAGATAGCAAGGATGAGAAGCAACTGAAACTTTTAAATATTGCTGGTAGGAATGCCACATAGTACAACCACTTTGGAAAATATTCTGTAGTTATTAATAAGTTAAATATACATGTGTCATATGACTCAGCAATTCAACTCCTAGATGTTTACCCAAATGAAAACATATATCCACACAAAAACTTATATACAAATGTGAATGTTTATAACAACTTTGTGCAAAATAGTCAAAAACTTAACACAAATGTCCATCAACAGGCAAATGCATAAACAAACTGTAGTATATCCATATGATTTATAAAATGGATTTTTAAAAATGAACAACTGATACATGGGACAACAGGGATGAATCTCACATAGTGTTGATTGAAAGAAGTCAGACACAAAAGAGTACATATAATATGATTCCATTTATATGAAATTCTAGAATAGGTAAAGTTAATCTGTAGTGATAGAAAGCAAATTAGTGGTGGTCTAAGATCAGGAGTTGGGTAGGGAGTGAGGATTGCCTGCAAAGGGTCATGAAGAACTTTGGAGGATGATGGAAATATTCCATAGGTTGATTTTGATGATAGTCACCCAGATGTGTACTTTTCTAAACCTGAATACTGTACACCTAAAATTTACATTTACTATATGTAAATTATACCTCAATAAACTTGATTTTTAAAACTAGACTGAGATACTATTTCTTACCTATCAGATTAGTAAAAATCAAAGAGTTAGAAAACATACTTTGTTGATAAGCCTGTGAGGGGAAAAGTAACTCTCATACATTACTATGGACAATACAGAATTGGATTATCCATAGGAAACTTGCCAATAGTTACCAAACAACATATGCATTTACCTTTAACCCACATATCTCACTTCTACGACTCTATTACAAAGGTATATTAGCAAAAATATGGAAAAATATGCACACAAATTTTTATTAAAGCACAGTTTGTTCTGCAGTAGAATGCAGAACAATGGGAAAACACCTAGATACCTAGAGAATATGGTATATTCAGGACAGAGATACAAGCTAGACTTCTCTGAACATGTCTTGTGTATCATTTACATATATGAATATACTTATAATTATAGTTCCTAGTTCTGTTCACTGAAAATGCCTAAAATGATGACCAGCCCCAGGAGCAATAAGTATCACTAAATACCACTAACCACCAAAAAGAACCAGAGTTTTTAAGAGATACAGCTGATCCCAGGTCTGAGAAAGAAAATGTATAAATGGATCACAATAAAAACCAAGGAAGTTGCCAAATACTACCCCAGTCAAAAGGACTCAGAGGTCAAGCTGAAAAACCTCCCACTGGCCAAAGATGGGACCATCTGAGCATCAATAAAGATGACAAATGCGTGGATTAAACAAACAAACTTTTAAAAATCCATTTGTTCATAATGATTCTAACACAACAACAACAAATACACTCATTGGTCATTGAAGAGCATTAGGGAACAAATTCATTTATTTGGAAACTGGTAAATAAAGGGAAAGAAGATGCCATCAGCAAATTCAGACTGCAGAAAAGGCTACAGGACAAATACCTAGTTTTTGCCACAACTAAATGCCAAGAAAAAAGAAAGAGATGCAGGAGTTCTTTATAGCTTAATCAAGAGTAAGTGATGCATCAACCTGACAGCAATGTGTGGACTTTATTTAGATCTTTACTCAAACAAACATAATTTTCAAAATACCTTTATGAGGGCTTCCCTGGTGGCGCAGTGGTTGAGAGTCCGCCTGCCGATGCAGGGGACACAGGTTCGTGCCCCGGTCCGGGAAGATCCCACATGCCGCGGAGCAGCTGGGCCCGTGAGCCATGGCCACTGAGCCTGCGCGTCCGGAGCCTGTGCTCCGCAACAAGAGAGGTCACAACAGTGAGAGGCCCGCGTACCGCCAAAAAAAAAAAAAAAACCTTTATGAGACAACAAAGGAATATGAACATTGACTACATATTAGATGATAGTCAGGTATTATTGTCAATTTTGCTAAGTGTTATAATGGTACTTAATAAGGTTTCAAGAGAGCCCTTACCATTTAGAAATATATACTATGTTTAAAGATGATATATATCATCTAGGATTTGATTCAACACAATGACTTACAAAAAAATGGGAAGAGAGGTATAGATGAAACAAGACTGTCCACGAGTTCATTACTGTAGAAGCTGGGCGATGGGTACAGGGAGTTTATTACATTAGTCTCTCTAGATTTTTGTATGTTTAAAATTTGTCATAATAAAAAAGATTTTTTAAGTGCCCAATGTTAACAGTTGAAAGAAAAAGGGAAATCAAGAACTGGGCATGTGAGCTAAAAATAGATGTCACGTACAGGAGAGATCAGACCTGGTGAAAGCTATAATAAAATGTAAAGAATTAGTTCCAAAACTCAATCAATGCAGAAAGTTAACAATCAGATAATATTTGATAAGTCCTGTTTGATTAATTAATTAATTAAGGCCATGAGGTCCCTGGAGCAGGAAGGGAAAAGCAGCATATGGACCATGAGGAAACAGGTGCCCAACTAGAGCAGAGACAGAAAGGGGGCACCTCAGTCTGGAGGGAATAGTTAGCAAAAAATAAGAGAACAGTGAGAATCTGAAACCAGGAACAAAGCAGTGGAATGAAGATGATGGGTGAATTCTAGAGACTATTCATAAGAACAATTGACAGTACTTAATATTGCAACGAGGAAGAGAGAGGAGCTAAAGCTGATTCAGTTCGATTCAACAAATATTTACCAAGTATCTGCGTGTCTTTCAAGATCTCGAAGAACTAAGAGTCTTCTTGAAGAGATAAATAATTCAAACTATAACATATACAAATGTTTTATAACAGAAATTAGCATGAAAGTTGTAGGAGAACAGAGATGAAGGAACAACTGAATAAATATTGATATTAACCAAAATGGGGAAAATACTGGAGGAACAGTAGTTTAGAAAGGACTGTATTTTTTTTTAGGTGCTTATGGGACATTCTGTTGAATAGGTTCAATAGAGATGAGACATAGAGGTCATACATCAGCATAACGGCAATGACTTTCAAATAAATAGACTAGTTAAGTTTGTTGGAAGACAGTTGCCACCTTTACACTTTGGTCCTATGAGTAAAATATTTGCTACTACCAGCATCTTCATCACGTCTAATTATTTATTTATTTAAATCTTTCCTGAATGCTAAGTAAAGAATATTCTAATTTAATGTTACAATAAAGAATTCCTGAAATCATCTAAACCTTAATGTCAAATTCCCTGATGTAACATTTAAGTGCATCATTTAAGAGAGATTAAAACAATTTATTTATAAATGCTTGCCTTACTGTACTTATCAGTACAGATATAAAATAGCATAGTGATAATGGGTACCTTCAATGAGAAAAAATGTTATTTCAAAGATGGAAATGTAATAAATCTTTGTTTTAAAGGTTATATAATGAGAGAAGGCAGATGCAGCTCTGTTGATATAACTGAATGGAAGTAACTTTTCCAAATGAAAACAAATCATATTTCTCTTTAGAAATTTTTGTACTCGATTTCTGAATGCCCTGTTTTAGAATTTATAATTTCCTATAAATTAGAATTTATAGTTTTCTTGGAAACTCTGGGAAATTGAGAAACTGTCTCTAAAGTTCATTTATCAGTGATCCAAATACATGCAATAGAGCAATGACTCAGGAGTGTTTATAACATTTGCTGTGAATGTTTACACTGAAAAACACAGTTTTCAATAACAATTGGCATCAAGAACTCAATAGTAAAAAGTGCCATATGGGATTACATTCATTTGGTAGAAACAGGGACAATGCTGTCTCATTTTAATCACCATTTACAGTCATTTTCTTGGGTTGAAAAAGAAATCCAATAATACCATATATAAAATTAAAGGTGACTATGAGGTATCATTGAACATTTGCACTTTAACTTCTTAAATTTATTAGAAAACATAAGAAAAATCCTTACGATGAGCCATTTTCATCTTACACACGTTCTATATATCTTTATAGTGAGAAACAGAAGTCAATATTCTGAAAAATAGCCCCGCCAATTTGAAAGATGAAGTAAAGTTGAGTAATGGTGTGGATGGAAAAGTTTATTTAACTACAACCTCACCTAGATATGGAACAGAAGACTGCCTCAAGATCCCTATCCCATACAATGCGCGTTTTTATTTTTATCTAAGCACGATACAGTCCATGACTAAACATAATCCAATTTGATTTGTGTTGCCGTGGTTCTCCAAAGAACAAATCTGTAAAATTACAACATGTGAAAGCTTAACACAGTGATATAAAATGGCAGTGGCACGGTTCATATCTTAAACTGACAGACTGATGGTGATTATTGCAAGGACAATGCCCTGCATATGTCAAACGATTTGCAAATAATTTATGTCACCTTCCCCTCCATTATTGTTTTTGCAGAGGACATAAACTGTGTCACCAATATTAAACTGTCTGCAGAAAGAGCCGAGCTCAGCTCTCTCCTCTCTGAGAACGCAGAGCCATCTGCACCCAGACAAACATGCACGTGGCCATCATTTGTCCAACATCTTACACAGTGTGAAGGTTTTTTACTTGAAATGCCAACCTGTGTGGCAGATGATGTATGTGTTTCCTCAGTCCTGTGATTACCGGGCCCGCGCCGCCGCGCCGCGCTCTCACCTCATCAGTTCCACAAGCTGCGCTCCAAGGTGCGTGAGGCATTTGCTGCAATATGGCTTCTGACACGCGCGGGGTGGAGGCGCTCTGGTGTGAATACCCGACTCCGGATTTTGTTCCAATCAGGGTCAAAGTCTGACCCGCAGAAATTAGTGTGGGTAGGGATTTAGGACTCAAAAACAGCGATTTAAAAACTGGAATGAGTATATTTTGATAAAGGGGAAAGCAAAGGGCACTCTTGCTATCCCCTGGTTAACTGCTGTGTCAAATGCCTCGGGAATGGCCTTTGTTTTGTTCCTTTGGAAGACAACAAGGTGTAAGGTATACTTGAAATCACCAGTCGTAAACCAAACTGGCTACACCTACAAGCAGAAGGTGTGATTAGTTTTAGGGATTTGCTACAGACAGGAAGTAGAGGGAATTGTCATCCCTGCAGGCTCTCTCTCTCTTACACACACACACACACACACACACACACACACACACACACGGTAAGAGTGAGATCGTAAAACATAATTTCTAAACTATTCAGATATCTTTTCTTTTAAGAGCTCTGCAGAACCCAGACACTCGATTCAAGGCAGAATACAGCATTTTCCTCTGTTTTTATCAGGGAGGGAGAGGGAACCACAGAGGAAGAGAACTAAGAAGTTTAAAGATTGTCCCAAAGGGATCCGTTTAGACATCAAATAGCTTTTACAAAACCACACATTTTGATGAGTGAAGTGTAAGTTCATCAGAAACAAATGGATTTACTTTCCTATAAAATTCACGTGGACATAAAATATCTCCCCAACCTCCCTCTTTCAGTGATGGGTGGGCAGCAGGGAGGGGGAGAAGCACTAAAATCAGACATGATATTTAGTTCTTGTCCTCCACCATTTATCAGATTTGGACATAAAAAAGTTTTCTAACATGGACATTGAAACTTCGACGAAAAGTACCTAATTTTAATTTAAGAAAATAATCCCTCAAGACTTTTGTTTGATTTTTTTTTTTTTTTTTTTTTTGCGGTACGTGGGCCTCTCACTGTTGTGGCCTCTCCTGTTGCGGAGCACAGGCTCCGGACACACAGGCTCAGCGGCCATGGCTCACGGGCCTAGCCGCTCCACGGCACGTGGGATCTTCCCGGACCGGGGCACGAACCCATGTCCCCTGCATCGGCAGACTGGACTCTCAACCACTGCACCACCAGGCAAGCCCGCTGACGCTTTTTCTTTCTCCACATCTGATCAGCTATCAGCCCTGTAAGCTTTTCCTTCCACACTTTTCTCAGATCTGCCCTCTATTTCCTTTTACATGGTGACCTTCCTAATCCAGGTCTCTTACCTCAATTTAAATTAATGAAATGGCCTTTCATTTTTGCCTCCTAGATGCAGGAAGCATCCAACTCCTCACTTCCTGATCAAGCTGGCTCAACAGCCAATTTAATCATATCTTATTCTTCTCTCCAATTACAATAACACTTTGGATTTGTGGAATGCTTCATAATCCACAAAGCACTTTCACATTAATTAATTTGTTTGATCGTCACAACAAGCCTGTGAGGTTGGCGGAACGGGTATTCACATTTCCATTTTGTAGACCAGGAAGCTAAAACTTGGAGGGGGAGTGACTCGCCTGAAACCATGTACATAGCTACCAACTGGAGCCAAGGGTCCAACTCAAGTCTTTTTGACTCCAAGCCTGGAGCAATTTCCATTATACCATTCTGTGTAGGATGACTGCACATTGCCTAAATGTCAAAATTTCCTAAGTGCACTCAAAGTATTTTGTAATCTAGTACAACTTTACATTTATAACTTCATCTTTCATGGCTATCCTACAGAAACCTTCTGATCCAACCACATTGATTTACCTACTGTCCATGAACTTGCTGGGCCCATTTTACTCATACTGTGACCTTCTAATAAAAGTTTTCCCCTATTCAAAATCTACCTACCTACATTTAAAACTGTAATTTAGTTGACCTTCTCCATGAATCCTTCCACAATCATTCTATTAAATGTCTATAATTTTTCACATGTTTAAACTCAGTGTCATTTCTTGAATACTTAACTATGTATTACCATGTCCCTTCTTAAATTGTTGCTTTTTTGTACTCTCATTTAACTTTTCACACATCTTTGTCTGATCTACCCATATAGATTATAATCTTTTTGACAGCAGGAGCTATGTCTATCTTTGTACCTCCTTCAGAACCTAACAAATGCAATATTAAAATGTTCAACAAATATGTTTAATTGAATTGAATTCATTTTGATTGAGTTTTGTTAGTAGATGGTTTTTAGACTTGGAATTTCCATTCTGGCATTACAATAGGATTCCATATACAGATATCCTGACTACCCTCTCTTAGATACTTTCAATCTAATTTGATATATTCTTTTAAATTTTATTTTAAATACTATATTATTAATCATCATTAAATGAGGAGTTTAAAATAAAGTAACCTTTTTCTTGGTCTCTTCTAGAAGTCAAGTTTTCATGTGACACATTATTTTCTGATTAGGTTTACAGAGAGATGGTGTTCACTGACTCCTATTAGAAAACCACTTGAAACAACTTCGCTAGGAGAAATGTGTCATTAATCAGTGGTAATTATTAAATATATTGTAAAGCTTTGATGGCATACCAAATGAAAAGAACATAAACCTACATTTTGTTTATTCCTTTGTATATTTTAAATCATTTTAGGATAATTTTAACACAAGCATAAATATAATAAAGTTCAGCATTTCAATTTGCCATTCAGGATAATTTTCCTATTGTTTGAAAATATAAATGACAAATTTCTCAAGGCTTTCTCTACTTACTAAAATGCATCTTCTGAAAAGTCAATCATATTAATCCTGGCTTATTTGCATTGATTCAGTCCTTAGCACACTTTCAAAGCTCTAACATCAACTGTCTACCTAGAATAACACTTATTTTACATAACATTCTCTCTTCTACCTTCTTGTACATAGGGAGTATAACAGCTGTTGTAACATCCTTATGTACTAATTCTGTCACCTCTGTCATTTCTGGGTCTACTTCTACTGACTAATTTTTCTCCTCATGTCTCTTTGCATACCTGGTAATTTTTTCTTGCAGGCCAGACATTGTGAATTTTACATTATTGGGTGCGGGAGATATTTATGTTAAGGTTTTGTTCTGGGATGCAGTTAGTTATTTGGAATTAATTCCGTTCTTTTGAGACTTGCTTTGAAGCTATAGTACGCAGGTCCAGACAGCCTTCAGTCTAAGTCTAAATTGGCCCTAATCCCCTTCTGAGGCAATGCCCTTCTGAGGACTCCATTTGATCCCCATGTTTACCAGGTAATCTTTCCAATCTGAACTGGTGGGACCACAAGTTCTTTGCAGCCCTCCGTGAGCTCTAAAGATTGTTCTGCTTGTTCTTTTCCAATAGTTTTTTCCTGAGTCTTGGTAGTTTCTTCATACCCTTGTGATGATCAACACTCAGTTGAACACTAGAAGTGGAATCCTCTACAGCTCTCCAGAGTTCTCTCTCTGTGCAGTTGGCTTATCACCAGTACTCTGCTTTGTGAATTCTAACCACCTTGGCTTTCGTGAACTCTCAACTCTTGTCTTCTCAACTCAGGGAATCTACTGAGCTCTGTTTGGGTTCCTCTGTCCTTTGCTGCAGCGTGGAGATGCTTTCTAGGCAGAAGCGGGGGTAAGTGAAGGTTCACCCTGTGTTTCCCTTTCATGCAAGGATCACTGTCCTGAACTGACTATTGTTTCGCGTCTGAAAACCATTGTTTCATCTATTTTGTCTGGTTTCTTTAGCTGTTTAAGGCAGGAAAATAAATCCAGTCCCTGTTACTCCCATAATGACTGGAAGTGGAAGCTCTTAGATGGCATTAATGAAAAGTAAAGATTACTCTAGAAGTCAGAGTAAAAATGAGTTTTTCTTATTTGGAGTTGTGAAAAAACAAAACAAAACAAAACCTAACGAACAGAAATGAAACTTTACCTTTTCTAAAATAAGCCCTTCAGAAATGGTATTTAGTTCAAAATAGAAAAAGTAAAATACATTGATGTTTATAGTAAAGTCTTTAATTTATACATGTATGAGGAGATAATTCAACATTTAAAAGGTTATTTACCTAACCTCTTGTGAACTCAGTTTAATTTCTTAATGGTCACAAAAATCATTGCTTTGATAGCCAGAAATATTTCCTAATGTACTATTAAAATATAAAGTATTTGTCCATTTGTGTTATTTGGTAGCAAAAAGCAAAAAATAATATGACTGGCTACACAAGTCTGTTCATAGTAAAAAAAAAAAAGAAAAAAGTGAGGGAGAATGGAGAAAGGGCAAGAAAAGGAAGGAATGAAATAAAACAGAAAAATTGGTCTGAGCAAGCTGGTACTTTTTTTTCTTACATGCCCCACTTTGTATTGGTAAGACCAGATAATGAGTAGCACTTTTTCTTTGTAACAATTCATTAATCAGAGAAATGATCCTTGCCAGTGTTTGGATGTTTTACTTAATTTGGTACCTCTGGCCTGCTGCCCCACTAGTGCCAAAATTATTATTTCTCACCCAGCAGGTGATAAATAACAACTTCAGTCCTGATTAATACCATGAATCCTTCAACCTGACTAATGCAAAAAACTTGAGACCTACAGAACAAGAGGGTGATAATTGTTGTGAGAACTGTTGAAGCTCTGCTCAGCTTGTGAGGAAAGAAAGCCACAGGAAATGAAGCATTTGCTAGCAGTCCAGCTGATCCTAAGAGGCTTCATTAAGCCCATCTCAGTGACATTCACCATTTGAATACCAGTGCTAGATATTCTCCCACCCAACACTAAGTTTTAAGTATCTTCAGAGAAAAGAAACCACTAACTCATTTTTGCATACATTTAAATATTTATTGAATGGATGAATAAATGGATAAATGAATAATACATGAGAAAATAGAATTCTTGCCTAAGTACTCGACAGTGTAATATGGGTCATTTGAGAACTACATATGGTTATCTCTTGTCATTTCTCTAATAATGCAATTGTGCACAAATGTAGTTTTGCTAAAACCCACAGCAAAATTAACGTTCTCTGCTGGCAAAAAGAAAACTGTTAGTAATGGCCAGTAACTAAAGCCACATGGTGCCATCAACTTGATTATGATCATTTAGCACTGGATACCAAGGTAGTATACCAGTTGTCCTCAGTTAGGCAGATGGTAAGGGGAATATGTGTTGTTTGAAAAGCTTCCCAGGATATTCCTTGCCTCTTAATTGAGAAACTTCTTTAAATGGTGCTATATATTTTAAGTCACAAGTCAATGGATTCATAATGGTGTCAACCAGTTGAACGTGGCCTAAAGACATATTTGCTTGGCAGGCAAGTTGTTTTAATTTCTTTATGCTATTTAAATGCCTTAGTCAGAGGGATGCGTTCTCCAGTTTTGCACAGCCTCCACCATTCTCTATTGTTTTAATATCCTGTCCATCTCACTCATTCTGACTTCCAAACTGAGTTTATGATCCCTAGCTAAATGGAAAGATATAAATAATAACAACCAAGGGAAAAAAAACTGAGAAAGTAACCTGGATCAAGATATGTGGCTAAATATATCCAGGGATATTTCAAGAATCACAAATTATCTAAGCATCAATTTCTTCAGTTAAGAAATATTTTACCTCTGCCCTACCTAAACAAGCAATGCCTGGCATGGTATCAAGATCCCTTGAAAATTGCACAATGTTGTAAGTGATATGGAAACACAGAAGAGGGGAATGTAACCCAGCCTAGATCTCAGGATAACTCTTAAGAATAGTTTTAGCCAAGATTTGAAATAAATGGAGAAAGAAACAGAATGAAACAAAAACCCTCTTCCCTCAGTAACCAAACAACTCATAACGCTTAATAAGTGAAGAGGGCTTCCCTGGTGGCACAGTGGTTGAAAGTCTGCCTGCTGATGCAGGGGACACGGGTTCGTGCCCCGGTCTGGGAAGATCCCACATGCAGCGGAGCAGCTAGGCCTGTGAGCCATGGCCACTGAGCCCGTGCATCCGGAGCCTGTGCTCCGCCACGGGAGAGGCCACAACAGTGAGAGGCCCACATACTGCAAAAAAAAAAAAAAAAAAAATTAAAAAAAAGAAAAGAAGTGAAGAAAAGTACCTTAAATTGAAATTCTAGACTACTGATTCATCACTGATTTTCTCTTTAAATTAAAATATAAAATCTAAATCAATTAAATACAAATAATATAAATTGAATTGGTAGTCAAAAATCTACTCCTCCCTCAAATCCAATAACCTTTAAGAATGACAATCCCTATAAGTTTCAGAGAACAGAGTGTCATCTAATTCATAACTTTATATCAACTTTATATAGGTACAATTTGCATAGAATAAAATGCAGTTTGATGAGTTTTGACAAATGTATACAACTTATAAACAAAATCAAAATATAGAATTTTTTCATTCCCCCCAAAATCTCCCTTGTGCCCCTCTGTATTCAAGCAAAACCAAAAACAACCCCTCAAAACCAAAATACCTCACCCCAGGCAACCACTGATCTGCTGTCAATATAGGTTAACTTTCCCTATTCTAGAATTTCATATATCCATACACAGAGTATGAATTTTCACTTCTGGCCTCTTACCTTCAGCCTACGTAATGGTTCTGAGATTCATCCAGGGTGCTGTAAGTCATAGTACTCTGTCCCTTTTATTATGAGTAGTATTCCATTGTTTGAATAAACCATAATTTATCTATTCATCTGTGGATGGAATTTTTTTTTTCAAATTCCAGGCTATTATGAATTCAACTGCTATAAACATTCAGGTACAAATCTTTATATGGACGTGGTTTCATTCCTCTAGGGCAAATACTTAGAAGTGGATTTGCTCAATCATACAGTAAATGCATATTTAAGAAACACAGTTTTCCAAAATGCTTGTACCAATTTATACTCCCACTAACAGTGTGTGAGAATTCCAATTTTTCTACGTCTTTGTCAACACGTGGTAATGTCAAACTTTCCAATTTTAGCTATTTTAATAGGTGTGTAGTGATATCTTGTGGTTTAATTTACTTTTACCTGATGGCTAATGACATTAAGCTTGTTTTCATGTATTTATTGGCCATTTATATCTTTTCTTTTGTATAATGTCTGTGTTATGTCTTTTGCTCACTTCTTAACCTGGGTTGTCTTTTTATTAATTTCTACAAGTTATTTATTTGTTCTGGATAACAAGACTTTTATCAGATATATTATTACAAAATATTTTCTCCATCTGTGGCAAGCCTTTTCATTGTATAAAGTGTCTTTAGAAGTGCAGAGTTCTAAATGAAGTCCAATTTTTCAATATTTTTTTTTCATAAGTGCTTTCTGTGTCCTATCTATAAAACCTTTGCTTACCCAAGGACACAAAGATTTTTCCCCAGTGTTTTCTTCTAGAAGTTTTAGAGTTTTAACTTTTACATTTAGATCTATAATACATCTTGAGTTAATTCTTATGTATGCTTGAGGTAATATTGGGGGTTTTTTTTCCATACGATATTGAGTTGTTCCAGAATCATTTATCTAAAAACCTATCTATTCTCCCCTTTGAATTATCTAGGGCTTTATTGATTTTCTCTATTTTGTCTCTGTTTTCTATGTCATTTTGGGTTTACTTTCTCTATTGTTTGTCCATTTCCAATTTTATTGATTTTCATTCTTTGTTATCTCCTTCATAGTACTTATTGGGGGTTAATTGCTCATCTTTTTCTGGATTCTAGAGATGGAAGCTGAGATAGTTGATTGTAAACTTTTTTCCTTTTCTAATATAAGCATGTACAGCTATAATTTTCCCACTAGGCACTGCTTAAATTAAATCACATGAGCTTGGATATATTTTCATTATTCCTAAATTCAAAACATTTTCTAATATCCTTTGTGATTTCTTCCTTGACCATGGGTTTTTTTGAAGTGTTCTGTTTAATTTCCAAATGTTAGGGGGTTATCCATGACCTAAATTTACTCAGCAACTATTTGTTGAGCACCTGCCATATGCTCAACAAGTTAGTAAGTTTCTGGAGATACGGGACAGGAAAATCGCAGATCTTCATCCTGACTACTTAACCTTGCACAGTCCCTGGCAAATTAAAGGTGTTTACTGAATGAATGAATATAAGCACTTTGGGGGAATGTAAAAATGAAATGTGATTAGAACTTAACTCTCAAGAGTATTAATCTAGTGATGAAGAATATGATTGATACCAAGGGACAAAGACTACATGGGTATTCAAGAACTTGCCAAAATAATGCTTCTTGTGCTAATGAGAAACTCAGCACTTCTAAATTCTCCAAGGGAACAGATAATGGATGCCTAATCTGATACTGCTTTTAGTTGGAAAAAACTTTTAACATCACATAGTCAAATGACTGCCAATAAATGATACAGTAGATCTACCCCATATGAATAATGTGTTAAATTCTTGTTTACACAATTATAGCCTTATATGCAGGAACATATCATAGACTGTTAACTAACTTTCCAGTCTATTTAAAAAATCAGAGACTTCCCTGGTGGCACAGTGGTTAAGAATCCGCCTGCCAATGCAGGGGACTGGGATTCGATCCCCGGTCTGGGAAGATCCCACATGCCGCAGAGCAAGTAAGCCCGTGCACCACAGCTACTGAGCCTGTGCTCTAGAGCCCCCGAGCCACAACTACTGAAGCCTGCGTGCCCTAGAGCTTGCGCACCGCAACTACTGAAGCCCACACACCTACAGCCCGTGCTCCGCAACGAGAAGCCACCACAATGAGAAGCCCGCTCACTGCAACGAAGAGTAGCCCCTGCTCGCCACAACTAGAGGAAGCCCACACGCAACAATGAAGACCCAATGCAGCTAAATAAATACATAAATAAGTAAATAAATAGTCAACTATCATAATAAACAACTAGCTGGTTGGAGAAAGATCTTTCCTATTTAAAAGCCTAGAAATTTTTAAAAATTCAGTTGACTTAATTTAATTAATTAGCTTTGTCTTTTCATTTTGAAACTCCATGTATGGTCAATAATGAGACTCTCGTATGTTTTTCCTCATGTACTTTCTTCTTGTCTTTCAGTTTCCCTGTTTGTGATACAAATTCTCAATGATATCCTTAAGTACATACCTTGCTTATTCCAACATAAAAAAGTAAAGAGAACTGGGAATTCAAACAAACTATTTACAATAAAAAGCTAAAGATAGCAATATCCTTACTGTTTTATCTTTAATGCTCTCTGGTTTTATAGGAGTGAAATATTACACTGATGAAAGTACATTGTATTAAACTCGGTAAGCCAACATTTCTGATTAAAATACCATAAAATTAGTCATTTTTCTGGTCTAAGCTATATTATAGTCTTTTATACATTATTTTTAAAATAACTTTTGTTTAGTTTTAAAACCTAGGCAATGAAAAACAATAAGGAGCTAATCCCCCAGAAACAAGTTTGTGCCTATAAATGGTATTTCTTTTGAATGTATGATTAAACCAAAATGAAATAATTTACATGTTCAACATTAACAAAATACACATGTTATGTGGACACAGAGAGATTTAAGTATGCTCTTCTCTCCCCAGTTTCAGCTAAATAATCACCGAAAGTTCACATATTAAATCTTTGGGTGTGAAACGCACAAACATACTGAATAATATCTAACACACCAAACTTAGGACATTGATCTAATACTCAGTATAAATTAACAATCCATCACCTAAGATATTAGGTAATATTTGTAATTTGTAAAGTTTTCAAAATACTTAGTAAATACAAAGGGTATGATTGTTTTTTAAGGTATAGCCTTTTACTATCTCTCACTAATGGAGGAAGTTAGGAATCAGGAGGGAGAAACATTGTTTTTCAAATTAGAATCAATATTTTTTCCTCCAATACCATCTCATCAAGTAGGCAGGTGAGGATAAAATGAATACTTTATACCTTTAGTGTTTAAATAGAATGTGAGCAAATCAAATAAGCTATGTTTTAGAACTTTATAAATATTAATAATTATGATATATACAAATGTATCTAGCATTCTAGCAATAGGTGTAATCAGTTGGCACTAAAATTCTTCATTCTAATTATAACTGATTTTCATAAAAATAACCTGAAGCATTATAATATCCTAGAATACCTTCTGCTTCATTCTGAGTAATTAAATTATGCCTGATGCTATTTCACTATTAATTACATCGTACTGCATTTTAATGATTTGAAAACTGAAAATCCATGTAACAAGAAATACTATAAGTTATCATAAAAACAAAAGTTAGTGTAACATTTCTGGACAAAATTTCAAATTGGAATTTAGTATGATAAGTATGGCATTTCTAATCAGCGAATTCATAAAATTCTGTTGGAACAACTGGCTAGCCATTGTATGAATAGGTAAATAAATGAACATACAAAGAATAAAGCCAAATCCTTAACTCCCTCAATTCTTGCCTCAAGATAACTTCCAGTTAGACCAAAATAAGCATACAATCAGAAAGCCATAATAAAAAAGAATATATGACAATACATTTTAAAAAATTTAACTTACTTCTGGAAAAAATGAAGTCAAAAGCAAATGGCAAGCTGAGGACAAAGATCCACAATACCTATGAAAACAATGGGTTAATTTATGCATGATACAAAGATCACATGTAAATCAATAAGGAAAAGAAACAATCTAATTGACAATGAGCAAAATCAGACATTACAAATAACTAATAAAGATATGAAAATGTTTAATCTCACTTATACAGAAATACAAAATCAAAGAGTAATGAAATACTACTTTTCACTTAGATTGGCAAATATTTAAATGTTTCATGGTGAATCACACTTTTGTGTGATGTGAACTGATATAATTTAGCTATATGACCGTGAACAAATTTCTTGATCTCTCTGTGCCCCCTTAGTTTTCTCATCTCTAAAATGGGGATAATATTACATCATAGGGTTATTGAGAAGAACACATTATTCAATATCTGTAAAGAGCTTAGAATAATGACTCACATCTGCAACTACTATAAGTCTTTACTAAATAAATACTTTTAAAAATTAAGACTTTGTTTTTTAGAGCAATTTTAGGTTCACAGCAAAATTAAAGGGAAAGTACAGAGATTTCCCATATATTCCCTGCCCCCAAGTATGCAGAGCTTCTCCACCATTATCAGCATCCCTCACCAGAGTGGTACAATTGTTACCACTGATGAACCTACAATGACACATCATAGTCACTCAAAGTCCACTGTTTGCAGTTCATTCTTGGTATTATACATTCTTTGGGTTTGAACAAATGTAAATACACATTTTTAGAAGGATAATTTGACAACGTATACTCTTAAAATTTATCAAAAGCAAAAAACATATATGCTTTCACAAAAAATTTCCATTAAAAATTTACCCTTCAGAAATATTTACATATTTTAAGATATATGTTCAAGAATGTTTACTACAATATAACATATGTACACTGTAAACCACCTAAATCTCTTATTAATGAGGGTGATAAACTACTTATGGTACACCTTCATATAATGAAACATGTAACCAATGAACACGTGTCCACAATATTCTAGCCTATAGCCCATAAACTGTCAGAAAAGATAAGTATTTTAAAAGAATATATCTATAGCAACAGTGGAAAACAAACAAAAAGGGCTACCAGAGGGGCAGAAATTCTGAAGAAATTGTGCTTTAAAAAATAATGCAGGGGCTTCCCTGGTGACGCAGTGGTTGAGAGTCCGCCTGCCGATGCAGGGGACATGGGTTCGTGCTCCGGTCCGGGAAGATCCCATACGGGCTGGGCCCATGAGCCATGGCCGCTGAGCCTGCGCGTCTGGAGCCTGTGCTCCACAACGGGAGAGGCCCCAACAGTGTGAGGCCCGCGTGCCACAAAAAAAAAATAATAATAATAATGCAGATGGCATAAGATTTACACAGAAATAATTTTGGAGGAAACCAAAGCTCCAAGTAGAAGCAGAAGGTTATCACAAAAAATGGCAACAGTCCAAGGAAACTCCGCTGGTAGGTACCACCTTATTATACAAATTGCAGGAAGGGATTTTAGGTATTCAAGTGATTAATTAGGAAAATTAATTCAGAGCACCTTGGCTAATGGGGCTCTCCTCCATCTCCAGCTTTGGCTAAGAAAGAGGTGCTCAACAGCAATATAGTATTTGCTCTCAGAATGATGTAGTGAACATAGATCTGAGACTAGAGACAGTGAAGCACACAAGTAACAACTAATCCCAAGAATGAGGAACAACACACTCACAAACTGCCACCAAACTCTATTTAGAAGCACATCATGGAAAATGAGAAGAACCAGACAAGGTAATATAACTAGCACCCACAAAGAAATGTGTAGCAATTCTCAAAAACAAAGAAAGACGAGCAGACAATGAAGAATTGGCAAACATATAAAGAAAACCAATTCCATGAGAGAAAGACACCCAAATTCAACTGAAAACTGCATCCCAGAACAAAGCTCAAGAATATTCATAGGGGGCTTCCCTGGTGGCGCAGTGGTCGAGAGTCTGCCTGCCGATGCAGGGGACACGGGTTCCTGCCCCGGTCCAGGAAGATCCCACATGCCGCGGAGAGGCTGGGCCCATAAGCCATGGCCGCTGAGCCTGCGCGTCCGGAGCCTGTGCTCCGCAACGGGAGAGGCCACAACAAGGAGAGGCCCGCGTACCGCCAAAAAAAAAACGAATATTCATAGGAGTACAAAAATATCCAGCCCCCCAAAAGACAAAATTAACAATATCTGACATCAAAAGTTACCAGGTATGCAAAGAAGCAGGAAAATACAACTTGTAACAAGAGGGAAAAAAATCAGTTTATATGCAGCACAATATAAAACTTTCAAGAAATACTCAAAAGAAAATCTAAATGAATGCAGATATTTACCATGTTTTAAGAGCAGAAACTCAATATTTTTAAACTGTCAATCCCCATCTAATTAATCTACAAGAAAAGGATCTTCCATTTTTATTTAACATTAACGTAGAGGTGCTAGTTACCACAATGTGACAAGTAAAAGAAACGAAAGTTTAAAAGAAACAAAACTGCCATTATCTAGGCATTATATTATTTTATCTATAGGAAACCAAAAAGGATCCTTAGAAAGATCATTAGAATAAAAACATTCAAAAGATTACTGGATAGATTTCATACAAAAGTCATGAACGTTTTTTATATCAACAACTTAAATTTTTAATTGTTATTTATAATGGCTAAAAATAGAGTGAAAAAATAGAAACAAAATTAACCAAAGATGTTCAAAACCTCTATGGAGAAAAACCTTACTGAAGGACATTAAAGAGATATGTGGAAGCATGACACATTCATGAATATAAAGACTCAATTCTGTAAACGTAGTGATTCTTCCCAAAATGATCCAGAGATTCAATGTAAACACAATCAAAATTCTTCTTGTTTTTGATGGAATTTTAAAAGTTGATCCTAAAACTGACATTGAAGGGCAAAGGTCCAACTTCAATTTATGAAGATAAAGAATAAAATGGGGGATTTGCATGATCACATATCAAAGTTTGATATAAACTATAGCAATTAAGAGAACTTGATTTTGATGCAAAGTAGGATAGCCATACATGGAATAGACCAATATAATAGAGTCATCATAAATTATCTCCAAAAAACTCTGTATAGAACACAGAAGCCAGGTAGACAGAGTTCAGTTTTTTGTAGAACAATTCTTCAAGCTAACCAGTTCTTGAAGAACTTGACTTTTTTCTTTTCCTTAAGTTTTATATAGGAGTGCTATGCAGTTGAAAATTATACCTTTCTCAACATATCTGCTGTCAGTTTCCCATTGTCTTTCTCCACAAATTTCAACAAAAAGTAAACTGAATGTGCTTAGGAATTTCATAAAGTGTTCTTTGTGGTATTACCTTTAACATCTCATTTAAGGTCTCCACTCAGTTGGTAAAGTAGGCAAGAACTTACAAGGGGAACACTAAAATAAATACATGGAAATATTTTAACATCATACAATGGGTATAGTTTCCAGTTACCTGCTCTATGACACTGAGATCTACCATAACCATACTGGTTCACAAGACTGTGTCCACTGGACTGACTAAAATACAGAAAGTAAACTAGCCACAAGGCTTTAGGAGTCACTTCCCATGGAAAAAAAAGTAAGGCCTTATTTTGGAGTCCCATGAATGAGACTTTCAAGAAATGAATGAGACTTTCAAGACTGAAGCCTGACTTATACATAAGGATTGGGAAGGATGTCCTGCATAAACTAGGCACAAAAATCTTAAATCATGAAGGAAAAGATTGATCATCACTGACTATATAAAAATTGAGAACTTCTGTACATTAGAATACACCATAAAGGGAGTGAAAAGACAAACAACAAGCTAGGAGATATTTGTAACCCTTATAACCAAGTAGGCATTAATATCTATAATACAAATAGGACTCCCATAAATCATAAGAATAGGCAAACAACCCAACAAAAAAATAGGCAAAGCCACTAGGAAGAGTCATTTCAAAAAAAAAAAAAAAATGGAAGAAGAAAATGGCCAATAAATATAAATATGTACCCAGTTCATTGGTAATCTGGAAAATACTAACTAAAGCCCAAATGGAAAAAAAAATGTCCAATAATTCCAAATATCTGCAAAGTGGTAGATAAGTGTAAGTGTGTAAACTGGCACAAACATTTAGGAAAGCAATTTGGAATTACCTAGTGAAAGACACATACCTGACAACCCAGCAATTACACTCCTAAGTATATACCCCAGAAAAATTCTTACACATTTATATCAGAACATATGTACAGAATTGTTCATAAGCAGCATTTTTTTAACAGCAAAATTCCGTACACAGCCAAAATGCCCACTGACAACAGAACAGAGAAATAAAGTGTTGTATTTGCATATAAAAGAATACTATGTAATTAACCACTGCTAGGTGCAACAAAATGAATGAAAATTTTAAACGTAATATTGTGTGAAAGAAGAAAAACACAGCAGAATGCATACAGTATGATTCCATTTATAGAAATATCAAAAGTAAAAAATTAAATCATGGGAATGATTAACACAAAATTCAGGATAGCGGGAACCTCCAGTGGTAGAGCAAGGAGTTGGGATTAGATGAAAATAGTGTCAAATAGAGGTTTTAAGATACCAGTAATGTTCTATTTTTTAACCTAGGTGTGGATATAATCTACATAACAACAAAATATTTTTAAGAACATGTTTATATATTACATCTTCAAAAGCAGACTTACATGAACTTTTGGGCAACATATATTATAAAGTAAATAAAGCATATAAAAAAGAATGGGAGTACAGACCACCCTGACTTGGTAACTGTTGAAGTGAGGTAGTGGTTCATACATACATGGGAGTTCTTTTTATTTTCTCTTCTTTTTGTATGTTTGAAATTTTCCATAATAAAAATGCTTTAAATGGTCAGCACTTAAAATTCTTAATGAGCATTTCTTGCCTCAAGAGTAAAAAACAGATGGTGGAGTAGAAGGATGTGTGCTCACTCCCTCTTGTGAGAGCACTGGAATCACAACTAACTGCTGAACGATCATCGACAGGAAGACACTGGAACTCACCAAAAAAGATACCCCACATCCAAAGACAAAGGAGAAGCCACAATGAGACAGTAGGAAGGGCGCAAGCACAATAAAATCAAATCCCATAACTGCTGGGTGGGTGACTCACAAACTGGAGAACACTTATACCACAGAAGTCCACCCACTGGAATAAAGGTTCTGAGCCCCATGTCAGGCTTCCCAACCTGGGGGTCTGGCGATAGGAGGAGGAATTCCAAGAGAATCAGATTTTGAAGGCTAGCAGGATTTGATTGCAGGACTTTGACAGGTCTGGGGGAAACAGAGACTCCACTCTAGGAGGGCACACACAAGGTAAGTGTGTGCAACAGGACCCAGGGGGAAGGAGCAATGACCCCATAGAAGACTGAACCAGACCTACCTGCTAGGGTTGGAGGGTCTCCTGCAGAGGTGGGGGATGGCTGTGCTCACCATGCAGACAAGGATACTGGCAGCAGAAATTCTAGGAAGTACTCCTTGGTATAAGCGCTCCCAGAGTCAGCCATTAGCCCCACCAAAAGGCCTGTAGGTTCCAGTGCTGGGTAGCCTCAGGCCAAACAACCAACAGGGAGGGAACTCAGCTCCACCCCTCATCAGACAAGCTGATTAAAGTTTTACTGAGCTCTGCCCACCAGAGCAACACCCAGCTCTACTCACCACCAGTCCCTTCCATCAGGAATCTTGCAGAGCATCTTAGATAGCCTCATCCACCAGAGGGCAGACAGCAGAAGTAAGAAGAACTACAATCCTGCAGCCTGTGGAACAAAAACCACATTCACAGAAAGACAAAATGAAAAGGCAGAGGACTATGTACCAGATGTAGGAACAACATAAAACCCCAGAAAAACAACTAAATGCAGTGGAGATAGGCAACCTTCCAGAAAAACAATTCAGAATAATGATAGTGAGATGATCCAAGACCTCGGAAAAAATAATGGAGGCAAAGATCGAGAAGATGCAAGAAATGTTAACAAAGCCCTAGAAGAATTAAAGAACAAACACCTAGAATAATTAAAGAACAAACAAACAGAGATGAACAATACAATAACTGAAATGAAAAATACACTAGAAAGAACCAATAGCAGAAGAACGGATAAGTGACCTGAAAGACAGAATGGTGGAATTCACTGCCACAGAACAGAATAAAGAAAAAAGAATGAAAATAAATGAAGACAGCCTATGAGACCTCTGGGATAACGTTAAAAGCACCAATATTTACATTATAAGGGTCCCAGAAGAAGAGAGAGAAAGGACCTGAGAAAATATATGAACAGATTATAGTCGAAAACTTCCCTAACTGGGGGAAGGAAATAGCCACCAAGTCCAGGAATTACAGAGTCCCAGGCAGGATAAACCCAAGGAGAAACATGCTGAGACACACAGTAATCAAACTGACAAAAATTAAAGACAAAGAAAAATTATGAAAAACAATAAGGGAAAACGACAAGTAACATACAAGGAAACTCCCATAAGGTTAACAGCTGATTTCTCAGCAGAAACTCTACAAGCCAGAAGGGAGTGGCACAATATATTTAAAGTGATGAAAGGGAAGAACCAAAAACCAAGATTACTCTACCCAGCAAGGATCTCATTCAGATGTGACAGAGAAATCAAAAGCTTTACAGACAAGCAAAAGCTAAGAGAATTCAACACCACCAAACCAGCTCTACAACAAATGCTAAAGGAACTTCTCTAAGTGGGAAACACAAGAGAAGAAAAGGATCTACAAAAATGAACACAAAACAATTAAGAAAATGGTAACAGGAATATACATATCGATAAATACCTTATATGTGAATGGATTATATGCTCCAACCAAAAGACACAGGCTCACTGAATGGATACAAAAACAAGACCCAGGGCTTCCCTGGTGGCGCAGTGGTTGACAGTCCGCCTGCTGATGCAGGGGACACAGGTTCGTGCCCCAGTTCAGGAAGATCCCACATGCCGCGGAGCAGCTAGGCCTGTGAGCCATGGCTGCTGAGCCTGCGCGTCCGGAGCCTGTACTCCGCAACGGGAGAGGCCACAACAGTGAGAGGCCCGCGTACTGCAAAAAAAAAAAAACAAAAACAAGACCCATATATATGCTGTTTATAAGAGATCCACTTCAGACCTAGAGACAGATACAGACTGAAACTGTAGGGGATGGAGAAGGATATTCAATGCAAATGGAAATCAAAAGAAAGTTGGAGTAGCAATACTCTTCAGAGATAAAATAGACTTTAAAATCATGTTACAAGAGACAAGGAAGGACACTACATAATGACCAAGGGATCAATCCAAGAAGAAGATATAACAATTATATATATATATGCACCCAACATAGGAGTACCTCAATCCATAAGGCAAATGCTAACAGCTCTAAAAGAGGAAATTGCCAGTAACACAATAATAGTGGGGGACTTTAACACCGCACTTACATCAATGGACAGATCATCCAGACAGAAAATTAATAAGAAAACACACGCTTTAAATGTCACAATAGACCAGATAGATTTAATTGATATTTACAGGACACTGCATCCGAAAACAGCAGATTACACTTTCTTCTCAAGGGCACAGGGAACATTCTCCAGGATAGGTCACATCTTGGATCACAAATCAAGCCTCAGTAAATTTTTAAAAATTGAACATATCAAGCATCTTTTCCTACCACAATGCTATGAGATTAGAAATCAATTACAGGGAAAAAAAAACGTAAAAAACACAAACACATGGAGGCTAAACTATACGTTACTAAATAACCAAGAGATCACTGAAGAAATCAAAGAGGAAATAAAAAAATACCTAGAGACAAATGACAACAAAACATGACAATCCAAAACCTATGGGATGCAGCAAAAGCAGTTCTATGAGGAAAGTTTATAGCAATACAATCCTACCTCAAGAAACAAGAAAAATCTCAAATAAACAATCTAACCTTACACCTAAAGGAACTAGAGAAAGAAGAACAAACAAAACCCAAAGTTAGTAGAAGGAAAGAAATCATAAAGATCAGAGCAGAAATAAATGAAATCAAAACAAAACAATAGCAAAGATCAATAAAACTAAAAGCTGGTTCTTTGAGAAGATAAACAAAATTGATAAACCTTTAGCCAGACACACCAAGAAAAAGAGGGAGAGGACTCAAATGAATAAAATTAGAAAAGAAAAAGGAGGAGTAACAATGGACACCGCAGAAATACAAAGCATCCTAAGAGACTACTACAGGCAACTCTATGCCAATAAAATGGACAACCTGGAAGAAATGGACAAATTCTTAGAAAGGTTTAACCTTCCAAGACTGAACCAGGAAGAAACAGAAAATATGAACAGACTAATCACACACAATGAAACTGTGATTTAAAATCTCCCGACAAACAAAAGTCCAGGACCAGATGGCTTCACAGGTGAATTCTATCAAACATTCAGAGAAGAGCTAACACCCATCCTTCTCAAATTCTTCCAAAAAACTGCAGAGGAAGGAACACTCCCAAACTCATTCTACAAGGCCACCATCACCCTGATACCAAAACCAGACAGAGATACTACAAAAAAAAGTACAGACCAATATCACTGATGAATATAGATGCAAAAATCCTCAACAAAATACTAGCAAACAGAATCCAACAACACATTAAAAGGATCGTTGACCATGATCAAGTGGGATTTACCCCAGGGATGCAAGGATTCTTCAATATATGCAAATCAATCAATGTGATACACCATATTAACTAACTGAAGAATAAAAACCATATGACCATCTCAATAGATGCAGAAAAAGCTTTTGACAAAATTCAACACCCATTTATGATAAGAACTCTCCAGAAAGTGGGCAGAGAGGGAAGCTACCTCAACATAATAAAGGCCATATATGACAAACGCACAGCAAACATCATTCTCAATGGTTAAAAACTGAAATCATTTCCTCTAAGATCAGGAACAAGACAAGGTTGTCCACTCTCACCATTATTCAACATAGTTTTGGAAGTCCTAGCCACGGCAATCAGAGAAGAAATAGAAATAAAAGGAATACAAACTGGAAAAGAAGAAGTAAAACTGTCACTTGTGCAGATGACATGATACTATACATAGATAATCCTAAAGATGCCACCAGAAAACTACTAGAGCTAATCAATGAATTTGGTAAAGTTGCAGGATACAAAATTAATGCACAGAAATCTCTTGCATTCCTATACACTAATAACGAAATATCGAAAAGAGAAATTAAGGAAACAATCCCATTCACCATTGCAACAAAAAGAATAAAATACCTAGGAATAGACCTACCTAAGGAGGTAAAAGACCTATACTCAGAAAACTATAAGACACTGATGAAAGAAATCAAAGATGACATGAACAGATGGAGAGATATACCACGTTCATGGATTGGAAGAATCAATATTCTGAAAATGACTATACTACACAAAGCAATCTACAGATTCAATGCAACCCCTACCAAATTACCAATGGCATTTTTTACAGAACTAGAACAAAAAATCTTAAAATTTGTATGGAGACACAAAAGACCCTGAATAGCCAAAGCAATCTTGAGGGGAAAAAAACGGAACTGGATGAATCAGACTCCCTGACTTCAGACTTACTACAAAGCTACAGGAATCAAGACAATATGGTACTGGCACAAAAACAGAAATACAGATAAATGAAACAGGATAGAAAGCCCAGAGATAAACCCACATACGTACAGTCAACTAATGTATGACAAAGGAGGCAAGGATATACAATGAAGACAGCCCCTTCAATAACTGCGAAAACTGGACAGCTACATAAAAAAGAATAAAATTAGAACACTCCCTAACACCATAACACAAAAATAAACTCAAAATGGATTATAAAGACCTAAATGTTAAGACCGGACACCATAAAACTCTTAGTGGAAAACATAGGAAGAACACTCTTCGACATAAATCACAGCAAGATCTTTTTTGACCCACCTCCTAGAGTAATGGAAATAAAAACAAAAATAAACAAATGGGACCTAATGAAACTTAAAAGCTTTTGCACAGCAAAGGAAACTACAACCAAGACGAAAAGACAACCCTCAGAATGGGAGAAAATATTCGCAAACAAATCAACAGACAAAGGATTAATCTCCAAAATATATAAATGGCTGACGCAGCTCAATATTAAAAAAAAACAAACAACCCAATCAAAAAATGGGCAGAAGACCTAAATAGACATCTATCCAAAGAAGAGATACAGATGGTCAAGAGGCACATGAAAAGCTGCTCAACATCACTAATTATTAGAGAAATGCAAATCAAAACTACAATGAGGTATCACCTCACACTGGTTAGAATGGGCATCATCCAAAAATCTACAAACAACAAATGCTGGAGAGGGTGTGGAGAAAAGGGAACCCTCACCCTCTTGCACTGTTGGTGGGAATGTAAACTGATACAGCCACTATGGAGAACAGGATGGAGGCTCCTTAAAAAACTAAAAATAAAATTACCATATGACCCAGCAATCCCACTACTGGGCATATACCCAGAGAAAACTATAATTCAAAAAGACACATGCACCCCAATGTTCATTGCAGCACTATTTACAACAGCCAGGACATGGAAGCAACCTAAATACCCATCGACAGACGAATGGATAAAGAAGATGTGGCACATATATAAAATGGAATATTACTCAGCCATAAATAAGAAAACTGGCTCATTTGTAGAGATGTGTATGGACCTAGAGACTCATAGAGAGTGAAGTCAGAAAGAGAAATACAAATATCATATATGTGGAATCTAGAAAAATGGTACAGATGAACCCATTTGCAAAGCAGAAATAGAGACAGAGATGTAGAGAACAAACATATGGACAGGAAGGGGGGAAAGTGGGGGGAGGGGTGGTAGGATGAATTGGGAGATTGGGATTGACATATATACACTAATATGTATAAAATAGATAATAAGAACCTGCTATATAAAAAATAAATAAAATTCAAAAAATAAAAAGCAACTCAGATTTCCCATTTTAGAATGTAGAACGCTAAAAAGAGCATTGCTCCCCCCCTTACAGTAATGATGAACACCATACAATCTGCAAATTCACCCTGGTTCTTGAACCCAGCAGAGAGTTGAGGCTGCAGGGCCAACTAACCCAAAATCTAAGGAGAAAAGGGACATAAGCACTTGCTTACCTGAGACAGACACTACTGGACAACAGCAAGAACTTAGCTAATATTTTAAACTAATGGCTAAAGGCTGAGTGTGAGCTAACAAAAGCCTATCAAAACCCTGGAGGCCACAAACAAAAAGAGGAATTCACATTTACTCACAGGGTCTTCTCGAAGGAACTCACAGGAAGTTCACCAAAAAAAAAAAAAACGAAAAAAACCCAAACGGGAGACATGGTGGGAATCTGAGAAAGTGTCCCGTGTGGTTCCCTGGAGAGGAGAATAGCAGCAATTACAGGAAAGGCACAAAACCCCCACCTGTATCCTTCTTCCCTATTTCTCACATGAAACAAATATGTCAACAAATCAGTTGTATATCCACATGCAAAAAACCTCCAGAAAACACTTAAGACTCTTACCTCACCCCATTAAAATTAACTCAATATGGATCATAGACTTAAATGATATAAGAGCTAAAACAATATAACTTCTAAAAGAAAACATGGAAGAAAATCTTTAGGACTTTGGATTAGGCAAAGATTTCTTAGATATAACAACAAAAGCATAATCCAGAAAGACTTGATAAACTGACTTCATCAAAATTAAAAATTTCTGCTCTCCCAAAGACACCATTGAGAAAACGAAAAGACAAGCCACAGACTGGGAGTAAAGCAGTATATACTATTTGAACACAGGCTCTGATTAAAGATATATATTGTAAACCATGGGTAATCACTATAAAAAAAAATTAAGGTATAAATAATAAGCCAATAGTGGGGATAAAATGGCCTCATTTTAAAAAACACCTCAATCAATCCAAAAGAAAGAAGAAAGCCTTAAAAGAAACATAGAATAAAAGCAAATAGAAAATATCTGGCACGATGATATATTTTAACCCATTTTCATCAATAATTACATTAAATGTTAACACCTTAAACAATTAAAAGAGAAACTGTCAGGTAATCCAAGATCCAATTCTAAGCTGTCTATAAGAAAAAAAAAATTTTTAAGTATGTAAGAAGGCTAAAAGAAAAATGATAAGATATATATAGACCTTGCAAACTTTAAAGAAAAACTGAGTAGCTATATCAAATAACTAAATTAACTGAAATAACTAAATTAATATCAGACAAATAACTTCAGAGCAAGAAATATTACCAGGAATAAAGAAGGACAGTATATATCAATGAAGGGATCAATTTTTCAAGAAGAAATAATAATCCCAAATATATATATACCTAACAAAAGATCTTCAAAATGCATGAAGCAAACTGATAGAAATAAAAGGAGGGGGAAAAAAAAGCCATAATTCAACACTCCTCTCTCAGCAATGTAGAACAAGTAGGCAGAAAATTAATAAGGATATAAAAGACCTGAGCAACACTACCAATTAGATGAGCTTAACATATATAGAATTCTCCATACTATAACAGAAAAATGCATACTCTTTTCAATTACATATGGAACATTCACCAAGATAAACCATATACTGGACCATAATGCAAATATTAACAAATTTAAACGAACTGAAATATAAAATATGTTCTAGAAATACAACAGAATTAAACTAGAAATCAATAATAGATACCTGGGAAATCCTCAAGTATTTTCAAATTAAAGAATACACTTACAAATAGCCCATGGGTCAAAGGAGAAATCACAAGGGAATTAGAAAATATTTTGAACCAAATGAAAAAAAAGCATGGCATTTCAAAATTCCCTCCAAGCAGTGCTTTGAGGGAAATTTTTAGCATTGATGCTTACATTAGAAAGGAAAACTTTGAATCAGTCTATGCTTCTATATTTAAAAACTATAAAATGTAGAGCAACTTAAACTCAAAGAAGGAAGGAAATAATAATAAGGGTAGAGAAGAAAATGAGAATAACAAAACTACAGAGAAAAATCAATGAAACCAAAAGCTGGATTGGGGAGGGGGCTGATCAATAAAAATTGATAAACCTAGCACAGACTGACCAGGAAAAAGAGAAGATAAAAATTACAAATATGAAGAAGAAAAGAAGGGACATCACTACAGGTACTACAGAAAGGATAAAAATGGAATACCAAGAACAACTCTATGCCCATAAATTCAACAACTTAGAGAAAATAAATTCTTTGAAAGGCACATGCCAAAGCTCACTCAAGAAGAAACAGATGATCTGAATAGTCCTAAATTTATTAAGTAAATAAAAATGTTAAGCTTAAAATCTTCCAACAAAGAAACCTTCAGGCCTAGTTAGCTGCATCGGTAAATTCTACCAAACGTTCAAGGAAGAAATAGTACCAAATCTAAACTCCAGAGTATAGAAGAGGAAGGACTACTTCCTAACTCATTTAATGAGACCAGCAATAACCTGATACCAAACCCAGAAAAAGCATTACAAGAAAGCCAGAGACCAACATGCCACATAAATATGGAAACAAAAATCGTTAACAAAATACTAGGAAATCAAATCCAACAATATATAAAAAGAGTAATACATCATGACCGTATGGGGTTTACCTCAGGAAACTAATGTTGATTCAACATTTGAAAATCAATTACATAACTCACCATTTCTATAGTCTAAAGGAAAAAATATATATAATCACCTCAACAGATATGGAAAAAGCTTCTGATAAAATACACCATTCATTCATGATTTAAACACACACACACACACAAACTCTGAGCAAACTAGAAACAGAAATTTTCTCAACCTGATAAAGGGCAACTACAAAAACCTACAATTATACTTAATGGTGAAAGACTGAATACTTTCCTCCTGAGATCATGAATAAGGCAAAGACGTCCATTCTCAATACTCCTGTTCAACACTGTACTGGAAGTCCTACTGCAATATGGCAAAACAAGCAAAAGGCATACCGATTATAAAGTATTAAATAAAATTATTTCTATTCACAGAAAACAAGACTAAGTAGAAATACTCAGACTGGGAATTCCCTGGCAGTCAGTGGTTAGGACTCTGTGCTTTCACTGCTGAGGGCCCAGGTTCAATCTCTGGTCAGGGAACTAAGATTTCACAAGCCAGCGTGGCCAAAAAAATGGAGAAATACCCAGAGATTCTACTACAGTCTTATGACAAATTCAATTACCATAATTTGATAAAAATGTAAAAAAAAAAAGAAAAATAGAAATCCGATCCCAATTCTTAGGAACTTAAAAATAGATTAGGAAAATATTTCTATCGATCTAGATATAATCAAACTTTTTAGTATTTCCTTTTGACTCAATGAAATTTACAAATTATCTCATAAGAAGCAACTGGTTGTAATACTTTAAAACAAGAAAGTAAAGTAAGTGCAAAAAATTATATCATCTTAAATTTTACTTTAGAATGTAGTATCTTGAAATATCTCAATGTACAACTGCTTTTTACCCATTCTCACTAAACGACAATCATAAACAGTAAGAAAACTACTTGTTATCTATTCATCAAAAAGGTATCAAAATATATTAGTCTCTTAGATTGACATATTTTATAATTTCTCCTTTTCCTGGATTTAGGGTTCCAAATGAATTAATACAGTATCTACTCATCCAACATTCAAATCAATTAAAAAAGTAACAAGTTGAGCTTCTAAAGGGTTTTATAGAAGATACAGTTGACCCTCCATATCTGCAATTTCCACATCGGCAGATTCAACCAACTGTGTACCTAAAATATTTTTTAAAAAAAAAAACCAGGAAGTTCCAAAAAAGCAAAAGTTGAATTTGCCTCACACCAGCAACTATTTACATTGTGTTTACAACTATTTACATGGCATTTACAAGTCATCTAGAGATGATTTAAAGTATATGGGAGAATGTGTGTAGGTTATTGCAAATACTGTACCATTTTATATGAGGGACTTAAGCATCCAAAGATTTTGATATTTGTGGGAGGTCCTGGATGACTGTAGTTATTTTAAACCCAACAATGTACATCATTCAGAAGTCATCAAATGACAGGGTAGACTATACCCATCTTGATTTAAAGTTTCTCACTACTTATGACTTAAATTTTAATTTAAATAAGGAATCACGCTACTTACTTTAAAATTCAGTACACACCTAAGTGTTTTGGCAGCAAAACCTTTAACTCTTTGGTCAGCAAACTAGCTTTTCAGTGGTAATTTTTAGCTACTGTGACTTGGTTTGATGGACCCAAATTTAAAAGATAAAAGCAGATATTAAATAACCATAACTGAATGTCAAGTTTTCTACTTTTTAAGACATTCTGTTTTGAGGGTGATTCACTCAACACTAGAGAAAAACAAGACCTCTATCAAAGAGATCCATAGTCAGTAAGTCTTAAATAAGAGTAAATATCTCAACTTGGAATAAACAACCATTGTCTGCCAAAGTTTCTCATATTAAGATAATACAGCCAGCTGTAATGATTAAGATTAAAATATCAGAGCCCATGTTGTTGTATTATCTTTATATCCAAAAAGCTCGAAGAAAAAAGTCTAGATTTTATATACTGAGTACAGAAGGTACTTGTTCTATGAAATGAACGTTATGGCATTTTTTTTTCTTTTGCAGTACGCGGGCCTCTCACTGTTGTGACCTCTCCCATTGCGGAGCACAGGCTCCGGACGCGCAGGCTCAGCGGCCAAGGCTCACGGGCCCAGCTGCTCCACGGCATGTGGGATCTTCCCGGACCGGGGCACGAACCCGTGTCCCCTGCATCGGCAGGCGGACTCTCAACCACTGTGCCACCAGGGAAGCCCTATGGCATTATGAAAAGAGCATCATTCAGTATAAAACAAGCATACAAAAATACATACCAAAAAAAAAAACTGTCATAAAAATTGTACAAAAGCACAGGTAACTTGGAATTTTTTATTTTAATAATAAAACAAATTACAAAATTAGTTCAGGAAAATAATAAATAGCACTATAGTCAAAAGGGAGCACCCAAAGTTTATGTGGGACTTGGGCTAAGGAGAACCTAATACATCCCTTATAAGTATAAATCTATAATCTTAAAAAAAAAAAAATGTAGTGTTCTTTAAAAGCCAAACAGATGCCAGACACCTAGGTTTGAATTCCAACTCTACCATTTACTAACCCTATGACCTTGGGCAAGGTATTACCCATTTTGTGTCTCCATTTCCTCTTCTGTGAACTGGGAATAATAACCTTCATAGTTTTTTTAAGGATTAAATGCGTTAAAATGTCTGGCACATAAAAAGGAATATAGAAGTACTACTATTCTAGACATTTTCAAGAAATTACTTGTACATCTGACTTTTATAGCATCCCTGGCTTTATATAAAATATTAGAAAAATTGAAAGAAATACAGCATATAATCTTTTATGCTTATGTATAAATTGATACTTCTGTGAAATCTATCCTCCCTTCCCCACAAAAGGAATAAAACAGCATTATTAAAATATTATTTTCTCCAAAAAGAAGTTTCAAAAAAATAAGGTCCTTGAAACTTATCCCTTTATCAAATGTAAATTATAGCTGCTCTGATAAAATGTTTTTAAGTTCAATAAAGTTTAGATAAGAAAAATGCTCTTAAATGGTAATCTGTTCCAGGATTTAATCACTTTGTAATCATGCGCATTTTCTAAGTGCTCACTGTTAAGAACATTCATCCCACGACCAGGTTTACCATGCATTACATCTAGCAAAGTAATCTTGGGAGTATGGAACACAAATTATTGCCTTAGAAAAGACACTGTTTATTCCATGTATAAAGCTCAGAGAGTAGCTTTCAGAAAGATGGAAAGAAAGTAAATACACCGGCCACACAGTTGTTTGAGCTTTATTTTTATATGCATACATGTGTCAAAGAAACCAAAAATTTCAAGATATAGAGTACAACATATCAAATGAAATCATTCAAAATTATTTTAATGTATACACAAATAGCAGTATAAGGTATACGATACATTACATAATTTGTTTTGAGGTTGTGAAAAGCAGTATTTTTGGTTTTAAAATTCTGATACCATTATCTATTACATCATTCAAGTAACATATATTTCAAAAGTTAAACTTTTCAAAAATAATAACTAAATTAACACATAACTCTAAGACAATCTGATGGATGAGCTGACTTTACCAAAATAGTGTTGTTCGATTCTTCTACAGAAAGCAAGGAGGTTGCTATAGTTTTTCACCTTCTCAGAAAGTTCATCATTGGTCAACTGTGTGGTAAGAATGGTGTACAGATGGCCAAATACCAGTGCATCTAGTTCAGTAGGCCTAAGACAAAAGCAGAAATGAGAGTAACATGAACAGTGTTTAACTTGTACGGTAGACTATATACTATTTTTTTAAACACTTTATTCATCTATTTAAAAGAAAAAAAGTCATGTAAGCAATAAATCCTACCCCAACTTGATAGAATTTATTCTATTTTATTGGAGTTTCTGTTATAAGATATGAAAGAAAAAAAGATCTTTTAAACTACGATTTGCTAGTTGTGTGACTTGCTTTTTTAAATAGCATCATTTAAATGTGTTAAAATAATATTGGTGTAAAAAAAAAAGAATGTCATACAAATGGAATTATATAGTATGTAACCTTAAAATAATAATAATATTGGTGTAAATGATCATATTCATTTTATTCATTAATTTATTCACTAAATATATACAACAGGTCTCCAGTGTGCCAGGAACTATGCCAGACGCTAAAGATATAAAAGCAAGAAAGATATTCTAAGACATGGACACAAAACATAAATTACCACAACACAATTTAGTAAGTGCTTTTGTAGATGCATAACCAAAATGCTGTCAAAGCAGAGAATTTCACTGTGGTGCTAGGAAAACAGAATGATACCTGATTACCTGATCATCATATTACAACATGATTTAATTTTAATTTTACCATTTTAAAAGTAAACTTAGATTTCTGAAGGAGATGTAAGAATGGCTTCAACAAAATTTTTTCTATGTTTTCTTTCCCTTTAATTATATATTACTAACAAAAAGATGAAATTTATCTACCTTGCTACTAACGGTCTATAAATGGGACATCACCAATCTATATTACATTAAAATAATTACAGTAGACCCTTGAACAACACTGGTTTGAGGGCTTCCCTGGTGGCGCAGCGGTTAAGAATCCACCTGCCAATGCAGGGGACAAGTGTTCAAGCCCTTGTCTGGGAGGATCTCACATGCCGCGGAGCAACTAAGTCCGTGAGCCACAACTAAGCCCATGCACCACACCTCTCTGAGCCTGTGCTCTAGAGCCCTGAGCCACAACTACTGAGCCCGTGCTCCGCAGCAAGAGAAGCCACTGCAATGAGAAGCCCGCGCACTGCAACAAAGAGTAGCCCCCACTCGCTGCAACTAGAGAAAGCTCGTGCGTAGCGACAAAGACCCAACGCAGCCAAAAATTAATTAATTAATTAATTAAAAAAAAATACTGGTTTGAACTGTGAAGGTCCACTTACACGCAGGTTTTTTTTCAATAAATACGTACTACAATACTACACAATCCAGGGTGGACTGAATCTGCAGATGTAGAACCACAGATGCAGAGGTCTGACTGTAAAGTTATACATGGATTTTCAGCTGCAGCAAAGGGTCAGCACCCTGAGCCCCCTCATTGTACTGTACTAGTACAATATTACTAAAAGGAGAAAATACCATCACTATTATAAACTAATTATTGCTGTCAGCCCTACAGTGAAAAAGTTACTGAGAAAACATATTAGTCGACCTAAACTGTAAAAATATTTGCAGTAATCCGGTTTGGCAAAACAGATTTGGGGGTCCATCAAATCCTAATTCTGTCACTTACTAGCTATGTGGCCTTGATCGCCACTGATGAATGACTTCTTTTAATAGTTGCATGGCTTTGTATGTCTTCATGCCACTAATTCCTAAAATATTTATCTCCAATCTGAATCTCTCCCCTAAAGTCCAGAATCATACATTCAAAGGCCTATATAACAATTCCACTTGAATGTTGAATAAGCATCTCAAACCTGCTTGTCCCCTCATCTTCCCAAATAAAAGTCACCACTACCCACCACCTGTTCAAGCCAAAAATCTGAGTTACTCTTCAGTCCTCTCTTTCTCTTACCTTCCCATATCCATTAGCAAGCCTGGTGAGACACAACCACCAAAATATGTCCTGAATGCCACCACTTATCTATATCTCCTCCAAGCATAAAACATTGGAATGAATTTCCACTCCACTTACACTAACATGCCAAACTCCTTATCCGAAACATACAAATCTTAGAAGATCTGGCTCCTGTTTACCTCTTCAGCCTCATCTCCTACCATTCTCTACACACAACCATAAATGGTTTTGCTTCTTCCATTTGAACATAAACTCTAGCCAATCTTAGGGCCTTGACCCAACTATTCCTGCTGCCTGGAACACCCTGCCCTTGACTTCATACTGCTGGCTCCTCCTTGTTTTTCAGAATACAACTTAAATATCACATCTTAGTTTGAGTGGTCAGCATCCCCTGACCACTCAAACTAAAGTGGACATATAGCTGCTTATTGTGATGTGATTCTATTTTAATTCTCTATATGGCACTTAAAACTATCTAATATTTGTTTTTAACTGTCTATCTCTTTCTACCAGGACATAGTCTACTTGTTTCCTGCTGTGTCCCCAACACCTGCAACAATGCCTGGCCCAAAGTAGGTTCTCAATAAATATGTGTTTAATGAATCGATAAAAAGGTGAAGTACTTCTCATACCATACTATAACTGTTTACTTAATGTTTCCCCCATTATACTCTAAGTTCTCTAAAGATAACACTGCATATATCTTTATAACCCCAGTTCTTAGCAAAGTATCTAAGGAACTGAATGGTTATTTGCTGAATGAATACACGAAAGAGAAAGAAAGCATCCTGCCTAAGTTGTATAGGATATTTAATTTTTCAATAGTAGTTATTCACATTCTTCCAAAGCCTTCCCTCTTTTGACACATTCATGAAGTATTAATCAAAGTCAAATGTGCAATTTATGGCCATGTTTAAGAGGGTAGTCAATAGGATAGTTTAAAAAAATCACAAGTGTCCTGGGACTTAATAGCACCATGATCCTAGCATTACAGATGAAGAATCAATAACAAATGGATACCTGAAAAAACCCAAGGATGTAGAAGGTGGATAAATATTGAGCTGAGGCACTTTGTGAGAAGTAATATAAACACCAACTCTTCCAGATCCCTAAACATATTTCTTAAAACGTGTATCTTACCAATTTAGGATTTATTTTCCTAATCCTTATTTAGGATTAACTACCCTCTGCTTCTTGTACTAGAGCCTAAAAAAAGGTGAATATATTCCCTGATGCAACTTCCAGTAGGGTAGATGGGCATCTTTTATCAATAAGGGAAGGCTCTGAATGAGCTCAGGTATGAAGGTATGTTCAAACCAGAGTAGTCTAGAAGTACCCCTGAAGTGGTCAAAATATTATTTGCTTCAAATATACATCCACATAACTCAAAAGGTGCTGAATTATGTAGGGTAATGAGCATACAAAAACTGATCTGATGTTACCTAAAGATAGCAACTTCGTGACAAATTACTTTTAGAACATCTAACAGGAAGTAGAATATACTATACTAAGTCAAACAAAACACACACATAACTTAATGCATATTTTTTGTAATCCTTACAAATTTCAGCAACTACTTATATTAGTTGACTCTGACATATATGTTATCAATTCCCACACTTCTTTCTTTTTAAAAAGTAAACTGTGGGCTTCCCTGGTGGCGCAGTGGTTAAGAATCCGCCTGCCAATGCAGGGGACACGGGTTCGAGCCCTGGTCCAGGAGGATCCCACATGCCACAGAGCAACTAAGCCCATGAGCCAGAACTACTGAGCCTGCACTCTAGAGCCCATGAGGCACAACTACTGAGCCCGCATGCCACAACTACTGAAGCCCACGCGCCTAGAGCCCGTGCTCCACAACAAGAGAAACCACTGCAATGAGAAGCCCACGCACCACAATGAAGAGTAGCCCTCGCTCTCCGCAGCTAGAGAAAGCCTGTACGCAGCAACAAAGACCCAACACAGCCAAAAATATATTTAAAAAAAAAAAAGTACACTGTGGTAATGGGGACACAACTGTATACCACTGCTAAAACTCACAGAACTATGCACATAAAAGCGTCAATTTTACTTTTTGTAAATTATGCCACGATAAACCTGACTTTTAAAAAAAGCAATAAGCTCAGAAAAATATTTGCAACTCCTATGAGAGACAAGGACAAAAAATTACACTTTAGCCAATACTTCCACTGAATTGTTTAATCAAGCCAAGATTTCATGTACCTCCAGTTTTAATTACCTTTTCTATACAATATGGAGAGAAAACATTTCTACCCTTCTGCTTACTAAGTCGTTTGTAGATTGTAATTTGGATATAGATAGCAACTCTCCTCCTAAGACCTTCAACAACTTTCACATTGTTGCCTTCTCATCTTGCATTATCATTCTTTCCACATTTCTGTTGGTTACCTACTATTCTTATTTTTTCCAGTTTTATTGACAAATAATTAACATACTATTCTTATTTTTTTCAGTTTTATTGACAAATAATTAACATACATCACTGTATAAGTTTAAGGTGTACAATATGATGGTTTGATTTACATAAGTATATAGTAAAATCGTTGCCACAATAGGTTCAGCTAACATCCACCAATTATCTACTATTCTTTCATTTGAATATCAAAATAAAAACGGTACCATAAAATGCGAATGTTTTCCTAATCTTTCCCACTAAAAATTTTTTTGTACTTATCTTTTCCTTCAATTATTATGGTTCCATATTTATTTCTCTCTTTCTGATACGTTTCACCGTCTAGTTTCAAAAACATTAATTTTGTCTGAATGTTCCCCAATTTTTCTTTCCCATTATACTATTAACTTGTCATTTCTTCATACTAACAGAAATAATCTACATATCCTTTCTTTATGTATCAATCACTGATCTTTAGGACTATCATTCAAATTTGTAAATCAAGGCCCTTGCCATCAACTTTGCTATATTTTGCTTTTGGATATTTTTGAGCAATTTCCCCTTAATTTTCTTAACTAGTGATTTCTCAATTGAATAAACTTCAATGAAATCCCATTACCCCCTGAAATTTTTCTTAAGGTTCCCAAGTATAATTTTTGCATCATTTCTTCAAAATACTTTCCTATCAGTATATGAAGGTATATTTTCAAATTTTACCATTTACTTAATGGTTAATAGCAGTATTTTTTCTTTTTCAAACCTAACTCCTTTTCCAATTTCTCATTCAATTTAATCTAGTCTTAACCAACATTTACTGAGCTTCCTCTAATAGGTTTTGTTTGGAAAACACAAACCCTCAAGGAGCTCATAAATGCTTTGGAGTAGTATTAACTCTTTCTATTCTGATTACATTTAGAAAAATTATTTTTTTCTTCTTCTTCCCCTTTACTAAAAAGGTAACATGAAAATATCACTTCAAGAACAGTTCTGGTTTTTTATTCCAAATCCACTCACCAGGTGAAAGGGAATAAATTACCCAGTCTTTGTGTAGGTGTCTTAACAGATATCACATCAGCAAGATCACAGATACAACAGATAACACAGATTTTGTTTGAGTTGCATTTTAGAAATATGATTTAAATATTTAAAAGCTACCAACTATATATTATGAAAGATAAAAAGGACAATTGTTAGTATCTACTTTGTATTATTTCTAATTTTTTTCAAATTCGCTTTCCTTTTTCCTTTCCACCATTTAGCTTCTTTGCCCTCTTTTCCCAATTACTATTCTTGCTGCAAGATCTCCCTCAACTATCTTTCCCTTTCTCACATCAAGTAAAGCTACTGAGTTTCTTTCATGAGGCCTCTCAACATGTCTAGTAGGTAAGCTAGAAGAAAAGCTGATTCTAATTTTAGAGGGTAAGGAGAGGATACACAGGGAAATAAATTTTAATATTAAACAACTGGGTAAAATTAAAACTAAAAATTAAAACTATTCTATACTTCAATCATAAAAATGTTTATCTAAGTCTCATATAAGGTAAAATTATTTCAAAAACCTACATCTTAATACCAGTTAAACAGTTTCTCATTTGTTTTTGTACCTATTCTAAATTCTGAATTTTTCATTACAAGTTTAAAAATAATTATACCCGAGCTTATCTCCCTGGGCTATGCAGCTGCTTCCTACTAGCTATCTATTTTACATTTGGTAGTGTAAAATAGCTCGGTGTTTTGTGACCACCGAAAGGGGTGGGATAGGGAAGATGCGAGGGAGATGCAATAGTGAGGAGATATGGGGATATATGTATATGTATAGCTGATTCACTTTGTTATAAAGCAGAAACTAACACACCATTGTAAAGCAATTATACTCCAATAAAGTTGTTAAAAATAATAATAATTATACCCTTATGAAGAAAAATATTTTTTGATATTTCCACTGAATCACATGCCAAATGATACCTGGTTACTAACTCTCTGACACTGAGTTTCAATGAGGAGAAAAATAAGTTAGATCTATTATCCTGGCTTCCCATGGAGACAGGGTGCATAACAAAACTAACTCCTAAAACAGAGTGATGCACTTCAAACAATAAAATGCACCCCTTCTGGGTTTCCCTGGTGGCGCAGTGGTTGAGAATCTGCCTGCCAATGCAGGGGACACGGGTTCGAGCCCTGGTCTGGGAAGATCCCACATGCCGCGGAGCAACTAGGCCCATGAGCCACAATTACTGAGCCTGCGCATCTGGAGCCTGTGCTCCGCAACAAGAGAGGCCGCGATAGTGAGAGGCCCGCGCACCGCGATGAAGAGTGGCCCCCGCTTGCCACAACTAGAGAAAGCCCTCGCACAGAAACAAAGACCCCACACAGCCAAAAATAAATAAATAAATAAATAAATAAATATTAAAAAAAAAAAAAAACACTCATTAAAAAAAAATGCACCCCTTCTGAGCTTTTCAGCTCCTAAGAATTCCTATATCAGAAAGAAAGGGGACTACATAATACTAACATTTTGATACCTTTCTTTTGCATTAGAGACTAAACAACTAGAATCAGCATAGCAAACATCACTAGAAATAAGAACATAGCTGTAGAAACTTTACCTACCAGTATTTCATGGTTTGAACTCTATGACCTTTCTGCTTCAAAGATCAACAGAGACCAATTTTATTTTAATATCAGTTGTATAGCACATACATTAATATAACTTTAATATTTCCACGCTATCACCATAGTCATTTTTGCTACAAATATTAACATCTCTACCAAAAGATGTTTGATATAGCTATAGATGAATGCCTATGAAGATGTAATAAATAATAACAAATAAACCTTTTTAAAAATTATCAATCTAGGGCTTCCCTGGTGGCGCAGTGGTTGAGAGTCCACCTGCCGATGCAGGGGACATGGGTTCGTGCCCCAGTCTGGGAAGATCCCACATGCCGCAGAGCGGCTGGGCCCGTGAGCCATGGCCGCTGAGCCTGCGCGTCCGGAGCCTGTGCTCCGCAACGGGAGAGGCCACAGCAGTGAGAGGCCCGTGTACCCCAAAAAATGAAAAATAAAAAAAAAATTTTTTTAATTATCAATCTAAAAGTCAAGAGATTTTTATTAAAAAGCCAAGAAAAGATTAGAATTCTAAGCAAACCAATGAGGTTAAAATGCTAATTTAAACCCATCTTAAACTGGATCACAGGATAGCTGATTCTGATATACTAAAATTGTAACTTTAAAAAAAAAAGGAAAATTCATTCTTTGCCTACGTTAGATATTATTTTCCAAATTACAAAAGAATTCTGTCCTAATAAAACATGAATTACTCAATTTACATATATACACATACATATATTTAATCTACATCCTTCACAATTATTTCTATGCTTTACAAATATTTTCATTAAATTTTAAAAGAAAAGTTCATAATAATGTTTGTCCATCCAACAATATTGTTTACAGTTTAGTTTTATTCACTTTTCTAGTCCTCAGGGTATCATCCTATACAGACAAGTATGGCTACACTTCACGTTTTAATAGCAGTTTGCAAGCTCAGATTTTGTTAAGATGTCATAGTTCCATACAAAGCACCATGAACTACCTCTAGTAGAACCTCTATCATATCACACAATAATGACTGGTTTACATTGTCTACCCTCAGGAGAAAATTCTTAATAGCTAGCAGTGCATTTTAGAAATCTTGGTCTCCCAGAAGCTAGTGCTATGCCTGACACCCAAGAAATTAAATGGTTAATGAATGCAAAAATGAACTTTAATATAACTAAATCTTTTCATAAATATTTCTTGATAAAACAATTCCTCTATGATAAAATGTTTGATACGACATGTATGATAAAATAATAATATAGAAAAGAAACTAACTAAAAAGAATAAATTCTTACTGCTTATTGAAGAAATACGGTTGTGTTCCCAGTCTTTGAGAAAGAGCTTGACAGCACTGGTCTACATCTTCTAAGACCTAACACAAGCAACAGACCCCAGAGAAAAATATTTAAATTAGCAAAGCAATAAAATGTGTCTAAAACTTAACATGTATCATAGTTTATAATAAAAATATAAATTTAGGTAACCATTTATATTTAAATCAGACCACAGACCACATAGAGAACATACATAATAATTTCTATACAAGAAACAGGGAGAAAATTTGAGAGCAAATTTCCTTTAAATACAAGTACATTTAAGTTACTTATAAGGATTATGATCAAGAAAGTTTTTATCTCAAAACTCTACTCCCTACAAAAATGTTTTCCTGAATCCATATAATCAAATGACTTCACATATATTAAAAAATCTGCTTCATAAAGATGACACTGCTGACCTACCATGAGTAAAAATCATTTGAATTGTTTTCCCACTAGTGGAAATAGATTTTATTTACTCCATCCCTATTCATTTACCCAATCCCCCTTGTGGCCAATGGCACACATCAATGAGTTGGCTGACTAGGACTAGGGGTATCCTTGAAAATGAGACATTAATTAGCTTAATGATGCTCAAACTCATGACCTTGACAAGATATATATTTTTATAATTTTGCTACTTCAGTAAATTTAAGACCAAAGAAAAGCAGGTATATTAAGCACTGCATCTAACAGGGTTGGGTTTTTCTTTTTAAGCCCTGGTGCAGCAGATCTATATTTATTGGCATAAAAAAATGTCCACAATGTATTGCTGAATGGATAAAAAAAATTAGGTTATAGAGTGGCAGTTATACTATGACCTCATTTAAAGAAAATGTTATTAAGAGACACCTAGAAGAATGTTCTCCATATAGTTAACAGTGGCAATTTCTAGATGGCAGGATTCCAGCCAACTTTTATTCCGTTTTTGAAGTTTTCGGTATTACATAATTTGTTTTACAATAAGCATGTGTGATTTTTATAAAACAAAAAAGTACTTCATGTCAGAGAAAATAAGAGCAAATGTTAATTTTTTTTTATTATGTTGGGAGTTTGTTTCTTTTTTTGGCTGCGCCACGCAGCATGTGGGATCTTAGCTCCCCGACCTGGGATGGAACTGGCACCCCCTGCATTGGAAGCGCAGAGTCTTAACCACTGGACCGCCAGGAAGTCCCCTGGGATTTTTTTAAAGGACCAACAATTTAAAATCGTTTTTCTTTATGTATTAAAGTTGAGGGTTTTACCAACTTCAATCTGAACTGACCTGGTCCAGAGTCTTGTTACCCCATCCAATAGCTTTCATCTTACGTTTGACTTCCCACTGTTTCTGATAGGCCAAAATATGATTCAGAGGCCAAGGGTAAGGAGATCCATACCTAGCATGAGTGATCTAAAGCAAAAAGATTATGTTAAAAACATGATTCTAAAGACATAGCCTGTTTTCACAAATAAAATTCTAAGGGAAATATATTTCCAGAGACCACAAACAGAGCAATCTGAAAAAATAAAACAAAACATAGCTTGCAATCTAAAAATTAAAATTTTAAACCATTCTCTTTAAAAATATATAAACTTTCACATACTCTGCAACCAGTTATATCAAACAATGACACACAGCTTCCCTAAAATGTATGTGCAAGCAAAATTAAAGTGAAAAACTATATCACTAATGGTATAAACCACAATGTTTCATTTATGAGCAGGGACTTATGATTCTGAGCAAAAGTGTTTTTTCATTAAATTTTAATTAAGATAAATGTTGCAGAACCACTCACCTCCCCTACAGTAGCTTCATCACACCACTGAAGATACAACTAGGAAAAAAAAAACAGTCACCAAAACTTTAAAGTATCAAAGAGAAAATGGATAAAGAAAGTTACTTCTTGCCAGGGTAATTTTTTATAAGCCAACGTCATAAAAGTCACATATGTGAGGGTTGTTTTTGTTTTTTCTTGGCTAATGTTGCTACACAGAATTATTAAACTTAATGGTGGTACCTATAAAAATATTTCTTATTCATAGAATACATCTCTAAATGCCATTAAAGTATTTTACAGATACCATTTAAGTGAATTTCACAAGACCAAAATAAAATAATGAGTGGGCAAGAGTCACTCCTGTTTACTAACAGAAAAACTAGAAATGATAATATCAGGCAACTTGTTCAATGATAATGATCAAATTATTTGGGTAACGACACTAGCCCTAGAAGTGGCTTGACTGCTTTCCTATTTTTCAGTAACTTTAACATAACCCATAAGAAACATGATCTTTTATGAGAAAAAGCTTATTTTCAAGGCCTCTTATCTTCTATTATACCTCTGCAGTCAACAGCATATTGTTGACTAATTCCATGTAGGCTTTCATTTCTGCTTTTTGGACTTCATCCAGCCCATCACTAAGAGAATGGCCCTAAAGGGAATTTAAAAAACTTTAAAAGAGCATCATATTAAATATACAAAAACTTTCAGTTATCTTACTACCAAGTAATACAACATCAATGTTTTACTGCAAATGTCCAATGGATTCATTTCCAAAATGCCCCCTAAAACATAATTATTTTATGTAAAAAAATAATACTTTGCTATCACTACAAAATATTAATAAGAAGTATTTACTTGTCATTATAAAAATGTATCTTTCAAGAGACAAAATTACATTATTATTTCACAAAAGAAGAAAAGAGCGATGGCCAGTAAACCTTGTTGTTTTTAAGAGACTAATCTTTTTAGTAATAAAATAAATTCCAAAGATTGACATGTGTTACTTATAAAGTGGCCAAAGATTTTTTTAAATGTTATTAGTAAAGGATAGGCAAATAGACACTAATTTTTAAATTCTAATACAGTATAGTAATGAGTAGATGCATAAAATAGTATAAGCTTTAGTTGTAAGATTTTTAAAATGCATACCCTATAACACTGTATTATCACTCTTAGGAATTTATCCTAAGGAGATAATTTAACGAGTGTACAAAGGTGTATGTACAAGAATATTTGTATTAGCACTCAATAACAGCAGAAAATTGGCAACAACTTCAGTGTCCATCAATAAAGACTTAAATAAATTATAATACATCCATATGATAGAATATTATACAACAATTTAAAAGGATAACATATATCTATAGTCATTAAATGGAAGAATTTCAAAACACATTGATGATTTTAAAAGGCAGGTTGCAAAATAATACATAACAGTATGACCTGTATTTTTCTACATATGCAAAAAAAAATTCTGGAAGCATGCTCCCCAAAATGTTAATGGAGATTGTTCTTTGATAACTATTAAAATCTAAACTGAATAATAATTCAAATGGGTAAATTAGCATTGATACATTCAACTTTTTAAACATATTCTATAACTCCCTCCTCAAAGGTTAACCTGATATTTTACAACAATGAAGAGTTTTCATTTGTGACCAAAATTCTCTTAAGCATGAGTTAGAAAATTATCTATCACTTTGTAAAGATCAAATGGCCTCTTCTGCCACTGACTTACATTATGGGGGGAAAAAAACTTACTCTTTAGAAATATTTCTCTGGTAGTTTATATCAGCATTTTGTAAAACTAGGTTAAAATCAACGTAAATGTTACAACACCCTAAAGAATGATGAATGACTTACTTAAAACTAACTGTGATCAAATGCATTTAATATCTTTTTTATTACCTTGGCTTTAACGAATTGGACTATTGGACCAAGTTCCGATACTACTTGATTTCCTACGTGAATAAAAGGTACTTTACCTGTTGAGGGGGAAAAAAATGTGAAAACACTCTCCATAAATTAAAGTTTGTGCTAAAAAGGAAATCAACACAAAACTGGGATATGTTTTATTAATACACACAGTTTCCTAACACTATGACTTTTGAAAATTATAGCTAAATGCGTACGTTAAATTCTAAAAATTTTTAAACATTAATTACTAATTTTAAAACAAAAGAAAAAAACAAGGAGATTCACTTCTAGAGTTCTTATATGTAATAACAGATCAAAATATTCCCTTTTCAGAGCTAACACTAATAAGTCACTATATAGCAGTAAATACTAATTATTCAAATTATATGAACCAAGCCTAGTCATTGGTTCATGACCACTGATAGATCTGAAAAAATTAAACTGGGCCTTCTCTTCAGAGTACAATGAATCAATCTATATTTAAGCTACATTTATGAAGCTTATTTTTTTTTTTACATCTACTACTTTCAAATCTCAGGTACCCATTCAGATCAATTGTTTAAGCACATAATGGTGCATTAATAAATGTATCTGACTCAAAAATTTCAGGAATTAAGACAATAACAATCTTTGAAGGTATGCTAGCTTATGAATTATAATACAAAGTATGCTCCCAACACATGTGGGGAAAAAAGAATTAGTATGCTTACAAAAACTGGTTTCCCTAAATAAATGCCACATTAAAAAAGTAATATCTCATTTTTTTAAATACTAATAATAGATGAAATGATCAGAGATGACGATCTCCAAATAGCAATAAAGTCTACCTCAAATGCTAAAGGATGAAACTTTGTCAGACTTAGTTCAAATAGAGTTCACCCTAACAGCTGGCTTCTTCGTGGTCCTTTTCAAGAGATTCACTCCTCTCTGGCTTAGACAGCCTGAGGGTAATAGATGAGGTGCACAGCACTAACAAAAGCTTCATCTGCGTCCACAGGACATTACAAAGGAAAGGCAGGCCTTTTGGAATACAACTCAACAGAGGTATTTAGAAGACATTTCCATTTACCAATATAAAAACACTGAATTCTGCATTCCTTTTTTCTACCGCTTTATAAATCTTTCAAAAAAGAAAAAAAATTCTTATCTGCATTAAGAATTAGATCATACTCTTTTTTAACTTGGGATAATATCTTTGTAACTACTATACTGATAGAAATAGTACAGGTCCTCTGAGATAATATGACCAGAGAATGAAAACAATTTGTGAATGAATGTCTAGACTGAAGAGTATTTTGTGGTGGTACATTTTAAGATCAAAGTATATTTCTCATTTTCATTATCCAGTTTGGAGTTCTTGGAAGACAGAGTTTATACTGGCATACCTTGCCTTATTGTACTTGGCTTTATTGTGCTTTGCAGATATTGCGTGTTTTTACAAACTGAAGGTATGTGGCAACCCCGAATTGAGTAAGTGTATTGGTGCCATTTTTCCAACAGCATTTGCTTACTTTATGTCTCTGTATCACATTTTGGTAATTTTCACAATACTTTAAACATTTTCATTATTATTATATTTGTTATAAATTTAAAACTTTAAAGAATGAGGAGTTGCTTCTTATGGATGAGCAAAGAAAGTGGTTTCTTGAAATAAAATCTACTCTTAGTGAAGATGCTGTGAAGACTGTTGAAATGACAACAAAGGATTTAGAATATTACATAAACTTAGTTTATAAAACAGCATCAGGGCTTGAGAGGATTGACTCCAATTCTGAAAGACGTTCTACTGTGGGTAAAATGCTATCAAACAGCATTCCATGCTACACAGAAATCGTTTGTGAAAGGAAGAGTCAATCGAAAAGGCAAACTTCAATGCTGTCTTATTTTAAGAAATGGCCAGGGACTTCCCTGGTGGCACAGTGGTTGAGAATCCGCCTGCCAATGCACGGGACACGGGTTCGAGACCTGGTCTGGGAAGATCCCACGTACCGCAGAGCAACTGAGCCCATGTGCCACAGCTACTGAGCCTACACTCTACAGCCCGCGAGCCACAACTACTGATGCCATGTGCCACAACTACTGAAGCCCACACACCTAGAGCCCGAGCTCCGCAACAAGGGAAGCCACTGCAATGAGAAGCCCACACACCACAACGAAGAGTGGCCCCCATTTACCGCAACTGGAGGGGGTCCACGCACAGCAACGAAGACCCAACGCAGCAATCAATCGAGTGAATGAATGAATGAAAGAAACAATAAGAAATGGCCAGAGCCACCCCAACCTTCAGCAGCCACCACCCTGATCAGCCAGCAGCCATCAATATGGAGGTAAGACCCTCCGCCAGCAAAAAGGTTTTGACTCACTGAAGGCTCAGATAATGGTTAGCATTTTTTAGCAATAAAATATTCCTAATGGAGATATGTATAGTGTTTTTTTAGCCACAATGTTATCTCACATTTAACAGACTACAGTACAGTGTAAACATAACTTTTATATGCATCGGGAAACCAAAAATATCCATGTGACTCACTTTATTGCAATATTCGCTTTACTGTGTTGGTCTGGAACCAAACCCCACAGTATCTCAAGGTATGCCTGTATTTTATTTCTTTTCTTAAAAATACTTTGCGCATTGTAGATTCTGAAGCAGGGAAGCAGTGTGGGTAGCCGACTGAATACTCATATATCTCTAAATACAAAGAAATAAATAAAAATCAAGGCAACAAGGGACTTACCTGGTGGTGCAGTGGATAAGAATCCACCTGCCAATGCAGGGGACACAGGTTTGAGCCCTGGTCCAGGAAGATCTCACATGCCATGGAGCAACTAAGCCCGCATTCCACAACTACTGAGCTTGCGCTCTAGAGCCCGCAAACCACAAATACTGAGCCCACGTGCCACAACTACTGAGGCTCAGGCGCCTAAAGCCCACGCTCCGCATCAAGAGAAGCCACCACAATGAGAAGCCCGTGCACCGCAATGAAGAGTAGCCCCTGCTCACCACAACTAGAGAAAGCCCATGCACAGCAACGAAGACCCAACGCAGCCAAAAAATTAATTAATTAATTAACTTTTTTAAAAAATCAAGGCAACAAATTAGAAGTAAATAATGTTTTCTGTCACTAGCCTGACTTAAGGTGGAGCCAGTGTTATATCCTTATTATTGGAGGTGATCAGGCAAAAGCAGAGTGAGACAGTTATTCTCTGGCACCAATCAAAGGTCATAAAAAAAAAACCCAAATGCCCTGCTTCTCATTTTAGGCAGAATAATCATTTTTGGAAATTTTATATTTAAAGAAAGCAAGATGTTTCCAAGCAAGTTTATTTATTCAGAGAATATTAGAAATAGAAAGGACCTTGGATGTCATCTAATGCAACCACCTCATATTACAGATGAAGCCACTGAGGCTCAAAGAAAAGAAGTGAATTTCCCAAGAAAACTGTTAACATGTGACAAAGTCACAGAAGGGTTAGACTAAAAATTTCCTAACTCTTAGCCAAGTGGTCTTCTGACTATTCCATGATGTTCTCTGCTTTAAAAATCTACCAACAACCAGATCAAACAAGCAAATAAAATATAACACATTCCCATGGTCACCCAAATCATATGATAAAAGAAATACTAGAGACGATGAAATTTAACTACCTTAATAGAAAGTGCCATTTTCATCTACCTATGGGAGACTTCTCCTATGCATATATGTATATATGCATGTATTGTAGTCTCTATACTATTTATGTTTGTCTTTCCTAGAATCTATGAAGATGGATAACTGCCTAGGTCATACTACATATAGTACAGTCATTTTAGGAAATAGGTGGATAAGCTATATGGCTTCTCCTTGATTTGTCAAAGATATTAACTTTAGTATTAGATTACTAACCTTTTTATATGTATATCTACACTCTTTGTATGACTACACAGAGGAAAAAGATGGACAGAACCCAATATAATTCATTTCACCAGAAGTCAATAAAGTTTATAAAACCTATGTATAAACTTAAAACAAAATGATTCAATTAATAGCCTTCAAGGATCTAAAAGATGTATATGTTTATAAGTCTAAAAATTCATTTATTGAAACGTTTTTAAAATGTATATTCATAAACCTATAAATGTAGAGGTATTCATATAGAACTTTCAGTGTGTATAGAGAGGGTGTCTTCACAGCTGTTGACAATTATTATCACCCTTAAGAGTTTATGATAAAAAAATGTCATTCCTAATGATCCAAGTCATTCCTAAATTATCACCACAATAAAGAGATCGATAAATGTCTCCCTAAAAAGCAATGTAACACACTTGTACCAATCAGTTATATTCAACGAATTTATCCATAAAGCAGTGGTTCTATGTGTTATTATTGCTCCAGCAAAACCATAATTATAATAACCCATACCAATTCTATTTATTTATCAGATTTGGTGGCACTATATTTTTATATTAAAAATTACCTGAATCATGTTTATTTAAAACTGTACCTTAATCTACTAATACATGATACACAGAAAAGGCAATACTGATTATAAAAAATAGCAGAAAGGCTAAAACCTTAATAAGAAAAAGTAACTTAAAAACTTAAAATGAAACAAAAGGAATCAGAAACCAAAGACATTCAGATCTATGACATGTTAATTTAATTATTCCACAATCTCTCTTCTTCCATTGGCATAATGGGAGAATACAATTTAGAGAAGTGTATTTAATAATAAATGGATTCACATACTAAAATTTGTTTTCTGAAGAAGGAACAGTCTTATGTAAATAAGACTGGGGGAAATCTGAGATTATATATTTTCTTAACATTTACTATTTGAAACAATTCCCCTAACTTTCCAGTAATCATCTCTGACCACAGAGTTGAAATGAGTAGACATGTCACCCCAAGACTGTCAAGTTTGCAACTGTTACTTTATAGAATGGGAAAATTCTTCAAAGGGTAAACAAAAAATATAGGCATTTTAAAAATCTAGGTACAAACTGGACTATCACTGCAATTTTATCAATGCAGAATATTAACAGAGAAGAAAAACAAAACTAAAAAACACTTACCAGATGGAGACATATATTCTGCATTTGCCCTGCAAACCACTTTGACGGGCAGATTACACATCTGCAAAAAGGCCTGTCAACCAAGAGAAGTCTACAGTAAGTCTAGTGAAAGTATGTGCATATTCAAACACAACTTTTTATTTATTTCTTTTCCAAACTTAATAGCTCAGGAAAAGAAAAAGAATGAATCAACTTAAAGTGAAAGATTTGTACTCTAAAACAAAAATAAAATGTCATTTCAATACTAAAAATCAATATGACTTAGACACCAGTAAATGTATAAAACTTAAAGCATTTATACAAACAAATGTAAATTATCCACTTATTTTACTGCATTAGTTTATGTAAGTCAGCAATACTGTGTATTTATTTAATTTTCTTTAACAGATGACTAAAGTCCAAACTTTATAAGCTATTACTAACTTCCACTACTCTTTACAGAATCCTTATCTTTCCTGTCTTAGGGGAAAACTCTCAAACTGTTATTTTTACTACTTCAAAGTTCTCTCCAATAATACTCAACATCCTAATGTGTAGCTTTCATGCTTATTAACTCACTTTTTAAAGATATAGAATTGTTTATTTTTACTTTGTTTATAGCAACAAAAATTTTATAAGTCTAACAATAGGGAACTGTTTAATTATTTATGGTAAATGCAAACCATATAATTTTATACAATTTTTAAAAATCATTAATTATATCTTCACACATGACTGCCTGAAATAAGAACTTTATTTCCAAAGCTTCCTTCCAACTGGGTGTGACCAATGTCTAAATTCTGGCCAACGGGACTCAAAGTTCCGGGCAACTGCTCGGGAAGTTTCTTTAAAAAGAAGAGATATGACCTCTCCTCTTTTTCCTTCTTGCTGACTAGAATGTAAAAAAGATGACTTACAGCCACCATAGCCAAACTGAATCACAGTAGAAGTTGAGTGTTGAAGATGGCAGAGCAACAAGAAGAGGCAGGAAGCCTAAGTTTTTGATAATCATTCAGTCCCAAACCTAGATTACTTGTGTTAAAAAAAGAAAGAAAGAAAAGAAATAAACTTCTATCTTTTTAAGCCACTGCTATTTTGGGTTTTCCATAACTCACAGCCAAACCTAATCCTGACTAATTTACCAACAATTACTGTTTCTAGGTTTAAACAGCACCTCACCCAAACAAAAGTTGACTCTTCAATGTCTACGTAAGTATAACTAACAGTCCTCTAAATACTATAACCTATGCTCCCAATTTATAACAATAATACTGAGCTTCTTGGTTGGCCCACAAGTATGAACTCCAGGTAGTGGTTCTCAAGCTTCAGTGTACCATCAAAGTCATGTGGAAGGCTTGTTAAAACACAGATTGCTAAGAAGGGAAGAATTAGAATAAGTATAAAGAGACTTTTCAAGAAGACTGAGAAGGAAGAAGGGAATTAAGAAGGGTCAGCTCCCTTCTATTATAGATGTATCTGTACCCAATGATGGAAAAAGGTTGAGCTCATTAAAACATATATAAGAAATAGGCTGAAATGACAAGAACCAGGCAGAATAACTGACATACAAGATCCATGAGAAGATAAAAAGGAATGAAATAAGAGCACAGGTGGAAGCATCCGTTTTTTTCAGGAAATAGGACACTTTTTCCACTGTACTTGCAAGGGGTGGTCAGCATCAGTGATGATGACTGCAAGCTGATAAGTGAGAAGGACAAGAAAATGAGGGAGTGCTCATATTCTGTGCAATGGGAGAAAAAACCGTCTGCCGAGAACGTAGGACCAAGAGGGGGTTTAGGCCTTCAGAAGAACAAAAAGAATTTGAAAGAACTGCTTAATGCATCTTCTCAAAGGTCAGAATAATACTCAGTTGTTAGTTAACAATCATAGTACTATATAAAATAGTAAATATGGTATATTTTGCTAACCTCCATGTATATTGGTAACTGTACTAATCATTGTTCCAAAAAGCCGTGTTTCACTAAAAGAGGTTAAGCAAAATTGTAATGTTCTACAATCAAAGCCGTGTTTCCAGTCCTGTGAATTTTTTACTTCTTTACTAAAAAATAACTGGCTTAATTTTAACCAATTTAACAACATTCAACTTACCACAGACCTCAATTGATGGCACAATTCTACTTAGCCAAAGATTAATTTTATGGCATTTACTGCAATTATTCTTCATCCCTGATTCAAAAGAAATTTTCTGAATTAATCTGAATTAATCACAAAGAAGTCTGATGTCACAAACACAGTATTTTCATCCAAACATTAAAAATGCAAACCAAGGGCTTCCCTGGTGGCGCAGTGGTTGAGAGTCTGCCTGCCGATGCAGGGGACACAGGTTCGTGCCCCGGTCCGGGAAGATCCCACATGCCGTGGAGCGGCTGGGCCCGTGAGCCATGGCCGCTGAGCCTGCGCGTCCGGAGCCTGTGCTCCACAACGGGAGAGGCCACAACAGTGAGAGGCCCGGGTACCGTTAAAAAAAAAAAAAAAAAAAAAAATTCAAACCAAAACATTACCATTACTGTCTTCAAGAATATAAAAATTCCAAATCCAAAACAGACTTTGATTCAACAGTATTTCTCCTTTCTCTTGTAGCACAGGAGAAAAATCTCTGAGGCTCCAGAATAGGACTTTCACCTTTCACTTGCATTTTCAATCTCTTATCAGCACCTCAAATACTCTAATTAAAACAGGTATGATACACCAACCTAAAACACATTTTATTTTCAATTCTGAATAGCAATCTGCATACTTTTATTCTTATGTAAATACAAAGAAAAATGTAGTTCTAATCATAATAAGGAAAGTTAGGAAAATTCAGCCAACTCCTATTCCTCTGTTGGATACATTATTCCAAACTAATTCAAGTGATTGACAACATAAAATAATTTAAATTAAAAATTTAGCACATCCTATGAGAACAATGATTTATAACTGTGCTGTCTAGTATGGTAGCCACTAGTCACCTGTGGCTATTTAACTTAAATTTAAATTGATTAAATCTGAATAAAATTTTTAATTCAGTTCCCCAGTCACACTAGCCATTTCACATGCTCAATAGCCATATGTGGCTAGTGGCTACCATATTTATTGGCCAGTACAAATAACAGAACATTTCCATCATCACAGAAAGTTCTACTGGACATTGTGGGTCTATTGCAATAGCAATGATAATAGCAATAGCAATGGTAATCAGTGCATAAAAGATACCTTAGCAAAACAGGCTGACATCATCTGAAAGAGATTAGGCTAAATTTTTTTTTTTTTTTTAACAAATGTGTTTTTTAATTTTTTTTTTTTTAATTAATTAATTAATTTATGGCTGTGTTGGGTCTTCGTTTCTGTGTGAGGGCTTTCTCTAGTTGTGGCAAGCGGGGTCCACTCTTCATCGCCGTGCGTGGGCCTCTCACTATCATTGCCTCTCTTCTCTGTGGAGCACAGGCTCCAGACGCACAGGCTCAGTAATTGCGGCTCACGGGCCCAGTTGCTCCGCGGCATGCGGGATCTTCCCAGACCAGGGCTCGAACCCGTGTCCCCTGCATTCGCAGGCAGATTCTCAACCACTGCGCCACCAGGGAAGCCCTAGGCTAAATATTATAAAAACAACCTGCACAGTATTACAGTGATGACTGTGAGACACTAAACACCATAATATTTTCAATTTTCAGAAAGAACTAATATAGGGTTTACTCATTTGCTGAGCAACCCCAATTGACAAAATGGGTCAGGTAAGTTTATTAAAATGTGAAAACTAAGAACTTTAGAATGAATAAATTAAAGCACAGCCAATCAATATATTCTTTGAATATAAATTTACTGAGTACCTAAACATATGACATGGTAGGACTTTTTTAAACACACACATGCACACAGAACATAATACCCAGTACCTAAAGTCTAAGACCCCGAAATTTAATCAGCTTCATGTAGTTTCAACATATTGAGCGAATTAATTAAGTTCATAGCGTCAAAAAAATTCATTGAAGGGTATGTCTGTATATTTTTTTATTTCCACAAAAAAATTCAAAGGAAAAAAGTAATACTAGATCATCGAGAACCAGTTAAACATGAAGGATTGAACTTACACATTTATCTCCGCAACCTTTCAAAAAATCCAATGAAGTAACAGTGAAGAAGCAGAAAATGTGTAAACCCAGAAAAACACAAAGAATGGAAGAGGAGACCAAAGCAGACCAGAGATGTCAACCCATTTTTAAAGATAAAAAGCAGACTTAGCAGGGCAGAGGAAGCTGAAACCTAAGGGCATGCAGAGGAGAAAATCAATACATTTGCAACACAGAAACTGGGAAGATTCCGAAACTGGAGGCACCAAGTACCACAGAAGGCAGAGGTGAGGTAAAGGACTAAAAATAGGAGAATTGGATGAAAGTCTGTAAAGGCATCAGACAACTAGCCCGCCCCCAATCTGGCAGGAGACAGGAGTTCATTCTCTGGAGAAACCCAACCAGAGAGGCTCCTGACTCGGGACCCAAGCACAGTAGAGGGCCCTGGGTAGAGGGTCACACTGGAAGGAAGGTTAAGGGAAAGTATGTACACTGTAGAGAGCCACAGCACCCTCTCCCTCTCAGCTCCCAAACACTGGCAGCCACATTAAGTACTCCAGAGTACCACTCCATAGAAAACACCTACCAATACTGATGATTTTAGTGAGGGGTAGGGACAGTGGCCAAAAAATGGCCACTGTGCAATCAGTCTATAGCGAAGCCCGCATGCCAAAAAGTTCCTCAATGCCCCATCAGCTTTTTAGTGCCTCACTCTTAAATATAAATTGTTAGCAGAGATCAACAGATATTTGAGGAAAGCCTCAAACATACAGAGCCAAAACAAACTACAAAACAAAGTAGTTGAGAGGAAACAGAAAATGCAGACAGCAACTTCAAAGAAAAATTATAATGGCTAATATTCATTGAGCACTTACTATGTGCCAGGTACTTGCATAAGAGCTTAACTCTATGAGGTAGGTACAAAAAAAAAATCCCTATTTTAAGATGAGAAAACAGAAGTACAGGGAGGTCAAGGAATCTATTCAAGGCATATAGGAAGAAAGGAAAGGAGGGAGGGAAGAATGGAGAGAAAAAGGGAAAGAAAGGAAAAAAAGAAAGAAAGAAAAAGGGAAAAAAGGAAAATGAAAAGAAGCAAAGCATACAAAGGACTGAGATGACACTGAATGTCTCAAAAGAAGCTCCAAAAGCTAAAGGATGACAAAAGGCTTTCAAAATTCTAACGAAAAATCTTGCCAACCTAAAATTCTACATGTGGCCAAGGAATCAATCAGGTGTGAAGATAGAATTTTAAAAAAACATAACACAAGCAAGGTCTTTTTTAAAAGCCTAAAATAAAAATAATAAACCAAGAAAAAAAGAACATAGGATGCAGAAAATTAGGGAATCCAACATAAAAGGAAGGCAAGAAGAATTCCCTGAATGATGATGAACAGCAGTCTTAACAACGAGCTATGATGCCAACCAAGAAAGAAACTGTCCCAATTAAAGTAGAAGGAACAGGGCTTTCAAAGGTAATAGTTCCAAGAAATAAATAAATAAATAAAGGACCTGACGTGTTTGACCATTGTGAGGGGGAGTTTTACAGTTCAGTCAAAGAGTTTAGGAGAGAAAACTACCCAAATGAATTAAATAAAGCAATTACTCAATGGAAAAAAAATCATATAGAAAGAATATGTTCATTGTACACTAAGCCACTCAGCTGGGGTCAATATTTACATTCTAATTATAATATAAACACTGAATATTAATTTAACAAAAGTTAAAGAACTATTGGGAAGATGGGGAAGGAGAAGCGGAAGAGAGCTGCAAATGGTAAATTTCATAGTGGAATTCAATAGATATATTTAAATTAAAAACTGAAACAGCATCACAAGCATCTTACTTAGAAATATAGAGGTAAATACCAAGGGAAAAAAAATACAGCTGAAAGAACAGAAAGTGGTTGTTTCTGGGTATCAGGATTTGGGGTGAGGTAAGGGTGGGACAGTCGACTGTTTTCTGTGTGTGATAAGACTCCCATATATTGATGGTGGGAGTGGTAAACGAGTCAACCACTTTGAACTGTTTGGTAATATTGACTATTAAGCAGATGCCTACTCTGTCAGCCAACAATTCCCCTCCCAGAAATACACCAAAAAGAAACGAGGCATATAGCCACTAACATACAAGAATGCTCCTAGCAACTTCGTCCATATAGTCAAATAAAGGAACTCAAATGTCCGTTAACATGAGCAGCAACTCTAAAATTCCTAATTCCAAGCTAAAAAGGATATATAATGTTACCAATTGCTATTATAAAAAAGCAAAAAATCTAAAAAGATTACACATTTTTCTTAACTCTAAATTCTTTAGAAATAGCATACTTGGACAACTTTTAAATCAGAGAAATTCTAGAAACAATCCCAGAAGGTAACACCTATGATAATCCATGAAGATTCTAAATTCTATTTCTTCAGTAATTACTTCTGAATCATAGCTTCTGGGAACTACAGCTCAAATATTTTGTAAAGACTAGTGTTGAGAAACAGAATATATTTCATTTACATATAATTGAAACTAAGGCCAGGAGTCTAAAGAAATAAGAACAATCTGTTACCAATCAATTTGACCCTTACAAATACTTTAAATCCTATATTCTAAAGTTATCTTAGATAACAGTGCCACTCCTTTTATTAGATCATAAAACTAGCATCTTAAATGTTGGGGGAAAACCTAACACATGTTGCAGATAAAGGAATGTCTTGTGATTGCTGGGGTCAGGTGGGGTAGGGGTGGCAGCAGTGGGAGGGATGAATGAACTGGGAGTGTGGGGTTAGCAGAAACAAACTACTATATACAGGATGGATAAACAACAAGGTCCTACTGTAGAGCACAGGGAACTACATTCGGTATCCTGTGATAGACCAGAATGGGAAAGAATATGAGAAAGAATGTATATATATGTATAACTGAATCACTTTCCTGTACAGTAGAAATTAACACAACATTGTCAATCAACTATACGTCAATAAAATAAATTTTTAAAAAAAGAATGTCAGAAATATAGACAGGGATCCTGTAACAGCAATCCTTCAGTAACACGGTGGCAAGCCTTCTGATTCCTCTTTCTTCTAATTTCAGAACCCTCTGTCTTCTAAAATTGGCTTTTACTGCTGTAATTCCCAGTTATGTGCCTGGTACATAACAGATAATAATTATCAGCTCAATGAATAAATGAACAAACACACAAAAATCTGAACAATACATAAACCACAAAATAAACAAAGAGTAGAGAATCCAAGACTCAGTACACCTAGTTCTAGTCATACATGAACTTTTCTAAATGAAACAACAGAAACTTCTGATAATAAAAACACAGGGGGAAAAAAAGGCTGCTTTTGTCAAAATTCAAAACAAAATTTATACTCAACCACTGGTCGGGGTATAAATCAATGTAATCTTTTTAAAGGGCTCTTTGGTAACATCTACCAAAATTCTAAATATACATAGCCTTTGACCCAGTAATTGTATTGCTAGAAATATATCATATGGGCATATTTACATAAGATTATATAAGATATATATAAGGATATTCACACCTAAGCCCTATTTATAGTAGCAAAGTAATAATTATAACAATAGCCTAATATCCATCAATAAGAGACTGGTTCAATAAACTGTGGTGAATCTGTTAATGGAATATTTGTAGCCTTCAAAAAAGAATGGGGTTGCCCCTCAACTGAACTTCTCACACTAAACTCCAAAGACATTTCTCATCTGGGCTACTGAATGACATAAGACAGTATACACCAAATGCAGAATTCCTTTTTGTATTATTTTTCTTCTAAAGGCCTGGAGCAAATCACTTAAACCATAGCTTAATAAGGCCTGCAAAAAGCTAATTTATTTGGTCCATTGCATAGCTTCCTGTGAACTAACTTGGTAGGAGGATATAATTTTGAATATCTAGAAGAATGAATGGAAAGCAATTATTCACTCATTCACTCACTCACTCAATATTATTGAGCACGTGCTATATATCAGAAACTGTTCTTGACACTGGGAATAGAGTGGTCCCAGACCTCATGGAGTTTACATTCTAATGGAGACAGATGATAAGCAAATAAACAAGAATAGATCCACTGTGATTCCTGCTACTTAGAAATACAAAGCAGTGTGAGGGTATTGCCACTATATGTAGGATGGTCAGATAAGGGTTCACCGGTAACATAACATTTGAGCATAAACCTGAAGAAAGTTAGGGAGCAAGCCATGTAGGTTTCTAGGAGAAAAGCAGTCCAAGTTCAAAGCAGTTCTGTGCTTCAACTGGAGTGTTTGAGGAACAGCAACAAGACCTGTGTGACAATGCAGACTAAGGAAGTGAGTGGTAAGAGACGAGCTCAGAGAGACAACCAGGAGATCATGTAGGACATATAGATAATTGCAAGGATTGTGGCTTTTAATCTGAGTGAGACGAACAATCATTACAGGGGCTTGAGCTGAGGATTGCTGGAATCTGACTGACATTTTAAAGGATTACAAACCACTATACAGAGATTAGATTGTAAAGAGCAGAAGGGTGGAAATACAAGAACTAGTTAAGAAAATTTTGCACTAATCCAGGCAAGAAATGATGGCAGCCCAGGCCAGGATAGGAGAGCTGGAGGTGGTAAGAAGTCAGATTCTGGCTATGTTTTCAAGGTAGGGCCAAAAAGATTTGCTGGTAACTGGATGTGGACATAGCAAAAAAAGAGAGGACTCCAAAGATGACTCAAAGTTTCTCACATAAACAATAAGAAAGACGGAATTGCCATTTACCAAAATAGGAAAAACTGTGGGATGAGCAGGTTTTGGTGGGAGGAGGAGGATTCAGGGGTCTTTAGATGGTCTTCTCTAATTACCGCTTCTCCGTTAGACTTCTGACAGGCAATGAATAGCAGAAAACTCTGCTCTCTTTTCAAAGGCCTGGAGTTGCAAATGGCACAGTTATATGCTTTGAAACCAGATAAACAGATTCTAATGAAACATCAAGAAGCCCAATCTCAAAGGCCACCCCATCTCTTTTATGAGCAAAGGTGACAGAAATACCTACAAATCAGTATCATCTTTGTCAACACTTTCCCGCAAGTATGGTAATATCAAGGTGTTAAGAAATGGGTAGAGCTACAGATATTATGCAGAATAAAAACACAATCAAGGACAGTTTTAATCTTTGATCTTTTCTGCATCTATAGCCCACCACGCTTAAAAACTGAAAAGTCAATTTAACACCTGGTTAAACAAGAAGCTTTAAGAAGCTAAGAAACCACCTGATAAGAACAGTATTATCTTCTGAAAATTTACTGAGAAGTAACACATGAAGGAGCCACTGTCAGCTGGAGTCCTTTAAAATCTCAGCAACTATGTCCCAGTTGTCAGAAAATTTAAAATAAGCATGCAAGTCTCACAATTAATATAAGCAGGTAAGCAGAATAACATTAATGAGCAAATCAAACAAAACAAAACATCTCAAATAGTGTTCCAGAAATAATCTAGAGGGAAATCAGTGGAATTAAATTTAAGCCAAAAAGTCATCAATTTCTTTTACAGAAAACAATAATTATGATGGTCCCTGACAGAAGGAAATAGAATCTACAACCTTAAAAACCTTAAAATATCAAATATCCTTTGTTTTAATTGCATTATGTTAACAACAACCAAAAAGGTAATTAAAAATATTCAGTTCATGAAATGGTGTAAAGGGCTCAACCCTGGTTGAATGGAAACACAGCCAGCCAACAACAGGCCCACCCTGGTCACTGCATTTGCACATGGAGGATGCTGCCTCATTGAGATGCTGTCCTTACCATCATTTAGAGTAATTGACTTTCTGTTGCTGACTCATAAGCCATACCACTCTTATGACTGGGCCACTATTAGCACACTCTCACTCCTTATTTGTCACTGGTTAAGTGCCCTAGCAGAATCTAATGGATCCTAACAGTGTAGAGATTTAAGAAGCAAACTGTTTAAGTGGGAGACTATAGTGTCTTTTGAAAAATGGGAATCCCCTGCATCAGTCTTAAAAGTCAATATAGAACAAAAAAAAGTTAATAGAGCAGTAAGACAGCTCTGGGTGGAATCTTGGTGATGACTGTGTTAATCTGAGAAAGTTTCTTTACCTTGTAAGCTTTCCCACTTCTAAAATGAAAACACCTTATTATGCAAATTAACTGAAGTGTTGTATGTAAAACACTTTACATACTGTCTGGCACATAGTATTTCAATAAATATAAGGTATTATTATTAAAATTAGTAGTAATAATATTAGTAATAATAAATACTCATAAAGCTATCTGCAAAAGAAGAAAGACTATTTAACCTTGGTGATTTCAAAAGAAAACTTCACTTATGTTATTACCTATTAAACACCTCCTTAAGAGAAAAGGGCAAATAATAATTATATACTGTAACTTAGTTATATTTATTTATAATCAAAATAGAAAAATTGTGCACTAAGACAGAAATCTCTAAGTAGATATTAAAAGAATAAATAAGGGAACATAACCAAAAGCTTATACAATATAAAATCTTCTCAACAAGGCAAAAACAACTGAAGACATTTTGATATTGACATAAACTTATACTTTACAAATAATTTTTCAAAGTCATACACATTGATGAAACTGATAAAAGGCCTCCCCCTCCAGAATATAAGTTCCATTAGTACATGATGACCACGCCTATCTTGTTCACTACTTTATCCTCAGCACACCACAGGTTCTCAATAAACGATTGCTTAATGAATAAGACACAGATATTCACAATAATAAATACAAACATACCTAAGTTCATAGAAAACGAGTAAGCTACAACAAAGATTAGCATTTTGTTATTTTATGTTACCAAAGCTCACTGCATTAAAAAGATCAATGTAACTCCTGTTAAATTCAGAGGTATTTAAGTAGGTATGTTTTAGAAAAACAATAACAGGAATTCAACTTCTTAAAAAATTAGCTATGCAGAAATCATCAGAAACCACAATTCAATATGCACAAAAAGCTCTAAATAGAGCAAATTTGTTACCAAAAACATGAAATGCTATTGAGAGCACATACGAAACATCACATCAGAAAATAGGACCTTCCTAATTAACACAACTCTCACCTGAAAACCACTCTTGGAATATATGACTCAAGTTTAAATATATCAATATCTGACAGCTGTAGAAAAATATCAAGTGCAGAAAGAAAGCAACAAAAAAGATAACCAGAATAGGAAAAGATATAAGCTTTCCCTGTTAGAATTAAATATAAATAAAAGTAAATCATAGGGTCAAAATTAAGTAAAAGAGTTATAAAATAGTCAAAGACACAGAAAGAATAATTCTTGTAACCCAAGAACCTAATACAGTACCAGTCACAGAGCTGGCACTCAATGAACAATTTGGGAGTAATGACAGGAAACTACTTTTTTTCTGAGTTCCTCTAATGAATGTTGTAAAGTTTTATGATTTACAGATTAAATATTCCCAACTGAGAAAAATAACAATAACAACAACAAAACCCACTAAATTTAAAATTCTTAGTATAAGTTAAATAGTAGATGGCAGCAATAAAAAATGTATTCATTTCATTTTAATAACCTAATGGTAACTCGATACTGAATCATTTACCAATGAACAACACCAATTAACTTCTTTACTCCAAAAATAAAATGAACACTTATCTTATAAGTTAAATACATAACAATACTCTTTAATTGCACTTAAGCAATAAAATCAACATTGCTTGCCAAGAAAAATATTAAAGGAACTCAATTTTTTTTTTTTCTTTTTTTTTTTTTTTTTTTCGGTACGTGGGCCTCTCACTGTTGTGGCCTCTCCCGTTGCGGAGCACAGGCTCCGGAAGCACAGGCTCGACGGCCATGGCTCACGGGCCTAGCCGCTCTGCGGCATGTGGGATCTTCCCAGACTGGGGCACGAACCCGTGTCCCCTTCATCGGCAGGCAGACACTCAACCACTGCGCCACCAGGGAAGCCCAGGAACTCAAAATTTTAAAGAATTGTCCTCAATAACCTTTTAAAAGATTGAGTGCTTTAAATTGATTAACACTGTAGAATTTAAGGGATTATAAACATAGTTTCTAAATGTATGTAAACTTAACATTAACAAAATTATCCAAATTCTAAATAGAAAAAAATCCATTTTCAGTCCAACCATTACCAGTTATCCTTAGACAGCAGGCCTCAGGTTTTCTTCTTTGGGACAAAGCTTCTATTCATTTCATAATTAAATTTGAAATATTTTAGGTAAGAACTCACTAAGAACTATTCTAAAGCACGCAATACCATTTTCAGGGCACAAAATAAAAATGGTTCTGAATTTTAATTCATATCTTGTTTTACCCAAACACAAAGGAAAATCTGTGACAACAACTGAAGGATTATTTTCCGCCTTACTGAAGAGACATGTTTTAAAATTAAAAACCATGAACAAATCTATCTACAAAATAATTCATTTTTTATATCAAACAGCTGCAGACCCTGTAATTGAAATAATGTATCTAAGGTTACAAATGAAGAGTGTTAGGTATCGTTCTTGAAGTGACAGATTAAGCTCCTAATCCAGTTAAAGTAATAGCCATATTTGTAGTTTAACATAAATTAAGAGTTTAATTATATTTGTGACTATTTTAAACAAAATAACAAATTCCTTTGTACCTGGCAATGTAATTTATATCAAAGCCAGGTTCATTTTCCAAACCAATCTATTTCACACTGCAGAAATACTCTGATATAATAATGGTATAATGTAATTCTTGTTGTAGAATGTTGAAAGAGTAGATTCACTAAAAGCACAGAAGAGGTTTGAAGATAAATGAAGATGCTATTCATTCAAGGGTAATTTCATCTTAGAACTATATGAAAGATGTTTCACTCACACAGGGTAGTGTATGGTCTCAAGTTTAAGTGCATTTTCAGCTCAAATATAATGCTGCTAGATCAATTACGTTGATACTGTATATCTAATCATGAAGAATTCTAGCCTTTTTCTGTTTAAAAAATAGACTGTCATTTTTTTCATCTTACTGCTATGTCTTTATTGTTCTGTTTAACAGCAACAAATTTTAAAATCCTGCTTGCTATTTACTTTTTAAACAGAAAAGTATACGGTTGATACTCTAACTTGCAATGTCTCAGAACTACAGAAATGTAAGTTTCTGCTAAGTTAAATAGATATTTATATTAGCAAACCATTATCCTGTATAACCATTTTACATTATTTCACTAATTACTAAAAATGACAACTCTAATAGCCACCTAATTCCATTTTGAATATACTTCATTTTCACAAATCTGTAAGATTAATTTAAATGTTTTATATACACCATACCATTTATGTGTTGAGGGATTAATATTAATACTGAGAACTTTTTTAATCTGCTAAATTCTATTTGCACTTTAAGTTCACAATCATCCCTCCTAAAGGTCACATTTTATACATTTAAATCATTCCAGGTGTTATATGCACATATCACCAAAATGCTTTATAATACTTCTGACATAAAAAAGGTAATGTAATGTAACACATTCAATCTGAAGAATTTAAATTCAGTGATATCAAGGAAACATCTGCAGCCTTTATTTTGCTCATTTTAGAACACTGAAAAGGATCCACTAAATTCTCTCTATCCCTTAGCTTTCCTTCTCCAAATCCTGAAAGTGAACACAGAAGCCTCATCTTGCAGAAAATGATCAAGTGGAAGGGATAAACATACTTTAAAAAACTAAAATTTTACACTTTATAAAACTTTAAGAAAGTTATATCAATTTAAAAATGTTTTACATAAAATAGTATTCATTAATTCTCTATTAAAATAAATGTATCACTGCATTCCCACCTACTGTATTTATATCAGGTTTAAACTGACACTTAGAAACTACATACAACCATAAACAAGTTGTTTAAAGTAGAAAATGTATTAAACCAAACTGAAAATTCAAAATCATTTCCTCTAAAGTTCTATAGGTAAGTTGTCCACTGTGACCATCTGAATGACACAACAAGTTTACAACAGCTGTAATTTCATAAGCACAGTTCTTTCTCCAATGCAACAATTGACCTGCAGTCCTGAAGGAAAGAGAGATACTCCTCTTTCCTGTTCTTCCCCAATCACTACATTAGGATGTTATCATTTAACTTCAAATTAATATGTCCACCTAAAAAGCATCAATTGTGAAAAGGAAAAAGCAAGGGTCAGCTAACTGCTTATCAGCAGATCTGACATGTTAGTGTTCATGGCCCAGTATTAATGGGGCCTATAAAAATGCTGACATTTTTAATGAATAAACTTGGGGGAGCATACAGAGAGGCAGGCTCTCAATGGAATAGCTTAAACTATATTTCCCTACTGTTAAAATAGGACTTCAGTCTCCCAGTTTACTTCCTTTTGTACCAATAGTAAATAATTCTTTTGGGTTATATGACTAGATATAATTTTAAAAAAGCAAAACAAATTTTTTTATAACAGCCTGTGTTAATAAAAACCACAAAACCGGGCTTCCCTGGTGGCGCAGTGGTTGAGAGTCCGCCTGCCGATGCAGGGGACACGGGTTCGTGCCCCGGTCCGGGAAGATCCCACATGCCGCGGAGCGGCTGGGCCCGTGAGCCATGGCCGCTGAGCCTGCGCGTCCGGAGCCTGTGCTCCGCAACGGGAGAGGCCACAACAGTGAGAGGCGCGCATACCGCAAAAAAAAAAAAAAAAAAAAAAAAACCACAAAACCTGAAGGAAAAAAAACAACATATTCAACAGAAAGAATATAGTTTTTTTCTGTTGTGTTCCCTTTCATTTTTAGAGATTAAGTATTTATTCACAAAGGATAGGAAAAAATAAGAATATTATTTCCCTTAACCTGAGCTTAAATGTTATTCTTACTTGAAGTAACTAAAAAATGAAGCAGTAAAAAGTAAAACTACTTTTTCATTCAGCATTCTAATAATCATCAGTTTGAGACACTCTCTAAAAAATAAATTCAATAACTAAACTTTTACAATATTTAGATTAAGCCATACAAAAAAGGAAAACAGGTTTCTTTTTAAATTGGCTTCATATATAATAAACAAAAATCCTTTCTAAAACTTACTAGAAGTAACATTTTATTATATAAAGACATTCACAAAATATGTATATAAATCTTTGAAGCAAAAATAGGCACTAATTCAGCATTCAACATCATCTTGTAGTTCTATTGCTTTCACTTTTTTCAAAAGAATTTCCCATTTATTACCTAACTTGAACTTCCTAATAACCCATAACATAGGTGATACTACCTTTATCACATCTCAGAGATCCAAAAGCTGCAACATACCTATCTCTCACATCTTAATGTAATCCGTAAATTGTAAGATATAATTTGCTAGGAAATGTCAGAAATGATTTTTGAATTAAGTGTCTACTTATTTTTGGATAAAACTCCAAAGGTCTGTATCACTGGACTGGACTGGTATGCAGCAAAGTGTTACAAGGGTGGACTCTAGACCCAGACCCCCTGGATTTGCATTCCAACTCTGTCAAGTACTAATTATATAAGTTTGGGCCAATTGCTTAACCTCTCTGCCTCAACTTCCTAATCTGCAAAATGGAAATAACAATGCTACCTACCTCATATGGTGCCTGTGTGTAAACATTATCTATGATACCTAAAGTACACAGAACAAGACCTGGCGCATGGAGTAAGTGCTGTGTAAATTTTAGCTTCAGTTATTACTGTTGTTCTTATTAATATTATCTGCAGAATGGGGATTATAACAGCACTGACCTCATAGAGTTATTATAAGGATTAAATGAGTTCATAAGAATTACGTGCTCAGCACAGTGATGAGTATATAGTAGGCATTGCACCAATGCTGTTGGTGTCTGTTTACCTCCTCAATTTGTGGGCTCTATGACCTTGGCCAGAGCTTTCCTGAGCTTCAGTTTCCACATCTTTAAAATGAGCTTAATAAGAGTGCCCTACACTAGGGTTACGGTAAGGACTGAATGAGATAACGCACATAAAAGCTCTCAATAAGGTGCCTTAGACAATAAAAGCATTCAATAAATACTCAACTTTAAAACAAACCTTATTTAGTATTATTAAAATAATGGTTTGTTTGAATTCAAGCACTCTATATTAACAACTTTTAGTTACGGAATGAAACAATGAATATAAAAATTATTAATGTTCATACAGCTTTAAATATGTCCAAAAATAATTCTTACACCTAACATTTATTTTAATTACTTTAGGCATTACAAAGCCTGCAAGCTTCCATTCCTGATGCTGACACTGATTATGTATATTTCCGTCAAAGAATCAGGAAAGAAGGAAATAATAACCAATATTCATTGCATGTTTACAATATGCCAGGTGCTTTTCTAAATGCTTTAATTTTTATATATTTTACATATTTTTTAACACATTCAGTCTTCATGACACCCAGTAGGATAGCTTCTATTATATCTCCATTTTACAGATGAGGAAACTTGAAACAAAGAGTAATGTTTAAGGTATTTGCAACAGAGACCAACCACCCATTTTCATTTGTGGAATGTGCTATAAAAAACAACATATACTGAATCAGTAAAGACATAAACTTCTTGAAGAAAAATCAAATGAAACATTCTCTGCAGAAAACTTTGAAGTCCATATGCATTTGCTCATATAGTATTTCTGGACATGTGCTACCCAATACAAGAGCCACCAGCTACATACAGAGTACTTGAAATGTGGTTGGCAGAAATTGAGATGTGCTGTAAGTGTGAAATACACAACAGATTTTGAACTTAATATAAAAAAACCAAAAAACATCACGTTAATAAATTACGTACTGATTACATGTTAAAGTGATAATATTTGATAATATTAAATAAAATATATTATTAAAATTAATTTCACCTGTTTCTTTTTACTTCTTTTAGTGGGGCTACTTCAAAATTTTAAATTACATATATGGGCAACATTATATACATTATGTATTTACTGGACAGTTGATTTAGGTTTAGGGGATGGGAGGATAGCAACAGAGAATTGTTATCAAAATTCTTTTACCAACCATTACAAGCTTCAAAGTGGAAGTAATATTATGAAATAGAAGATTTCTCTCCCCCATGTTTGTGTATGTAATACTGTGTATGGGCACCTTGCACGTATATATGTGTGTGTGTATATATATTTATACACACACACACTGCTCATGAGAACCAGAGGAACACGCTACTCTAATACTTCAAAATATTCAACACACAAGATTATTTTATGACTAGGCAAACACTTCAGGTAATACCAATACTTTGTGGATGAAAGAAGGAAAGCAAATCTAAGAGGAAATAACAGCCATGGGGAAAAAAAAATTTATTTTCTTTTAAACTGAAATCATAAAAGTTCCTTTAACAAACAAACGAAAAAATCTAACCACTTAGTTCCAGGAATATAATAAATGCCAATTCTATGTGGTAAGTAAAATTTAAATTTCCTGATGGCTTAACTGGCAGACTACTAAAATATCCAATGCTTGATATCTGATATCTTCTAGAAAATAACCAGTTTATGGATACTCATCACATTGTTTTGATCAATTTTATACATTTAACTGATTCTTCTAAACGGATACTGGTCCACTATATAGAAGAAAATTATTCCATAAAGTTTACATCAGATATCTGGAAAAGTCACATTTATAGTCATGGCTACTATCAGCTGTCAAGTCAAAGAATATTGAAGAAAACCAAGAATTTTTAATATATGCTGGTTAATTTATCATCTAAGTGACATATGTAGGATAACAAAAAAAATTAAAACAGTTATGCAAAATTCTGCATTTTAAAAGGTTCTTATTTTCTGGTTTTAATTGCAACTGTGATTTGAGATGCCATGGTGAGAAAGGAAATTAATAAGAACCATAAAAACAGAATTACTAGATAAGGTACACACTAAGATTTCTTTTTTCTTTCCTTCCTCAGATTATTTTAAATGTTAATTTTTTTTAACAGTAATATAATGATATCTTGGTTTGGCCTGAAAACTAGTTAAACCATCTATTCTAGGGTTTCTCAACATTGACACCATTTACATTTGGGGCTGGATAATTCTTTCTGTGGAGGGACTATCTCATGCACTGTTTCACAGCATCCCTGGTGTCTACCCAACAGATGCCAAAAGCAGCCTCCCTAGCAGTTGTGACAATCAAAAATGTCTAAACACTGTCAAGTGTCCTCTTTGGGGTAGTAATCCTCCCTCAGTTAAGAACTACTGGTCTATTCCTACCCAAAATACAAATGGGACCTAATGAAACTTAAAAGCTTTTGCACAGCAAAGGAAACCATAAACAAGACGGAAAGACAACCCTCAGAATGGGAGAAAATATATGCAAATGAAGCAACAGACAAAGGATTAATCTCCAAAATACACAAGCAGCTCATGCAGCTCCAGATCAAAAAAACAAACAACCCAAACCAATAATGGACGGAAGACCTAAATAGACATTTCTCCAGAGAAGGCATACAGATTGCCAACAAATACATGAAAAGATGCTCAGCATCGCTAATCATTAGAGAAATGCAAATCAAAACTATAATGAGAAAAAAAAAAAAAACCTACAATGAGGTATCACCTCACACCCGTCAGAATGGCCATCATCAAAAAATCTACAAACCATAAATGCTGGAGAGGGTGTGGAGAAAAGGGAACCCTCTTGCACTGTTGGTGGGAATGTAAATTGATACAGAACTACCATATGACCCAGCAATCCCACTACTGGGCATATACCCTGAGAAAATCATAATCAAAAAAGAGTCATGTACCACAATGTTCATTGCAGCTCTATTTACAATAGCCAGGACACGGAAGTAACCTAAGTGTCCACTGACAGATGAATGGATAAAGAAGATGTGGCACGTATATACAATGGAATATTACTTGGCCATAAAAAGAAACGAAATTGAGTTATTTGTAATGAGGCGGAAGGACCTAGAATCTGTCATACAGGGTGAAGTAAGTCAGAAAGAGAAAAACAAATACTGTATGCTAACACATATATATGGAATCTATAAAAAGAAAAAAAAAGCATGGTTCTCATGAAACTAGGGGCAGGACAGGAATAAAGATGCAGATGTAGAGAATGGACTTGAGGACACAGGGACGGGGAAGGGTAAACTGGGATGAAGTGAGAGAGTAACACTGACATATACAGTACCAAATGTAAAATGGATGGCTAGTGGGAAGCAGCTGCATAGCACAGGGAGATCAGCTCGGTGCTTTGTGACCACCTAGAGGGGTGGGATAGGGAGGGTGGGAGGGAGATGCAAGAGGGAGGGGATATGGGGATATATGTATGCATATAGCTGATTCACTTTGTTATACAGCAGAAACTAACACAAGTATGTAAAGCAATTATACTCCAATAAAGATGTTAAAAAAAAATAAATGTCTAAACACTGTCAAATGTCCTCTGTGGGGTAGTAATCCTCCCTCAGTTAAGAACTACTGGTCTATTCCTACCCAAAATAACCTTCCGATTGGTGAAAATTACTTCAGTACTTCCTAAACTACTATTCTTTAGTTTTAGAGGCTCTTAACAAGGGACCCCCAGATACCTTCAGCAGGGATATCAGTAAGCCTCCTGAAACCACATGCAGAATTGCCTGGGTATGTTTATACTTCTATACGCACTGGAATGTTTCCTAGAGAAACATTCCATAGTAGCTTTCATGAGATCCTGAAAGAGTTATCTCAAAAACGGCAACTAAAAAAGGGTTAAGAGGGGGCTTCCCTGGTGGCGCAGTGGTTGAGAATCTGCCTGCTAATGCAGGGGACACGGGTTCGAGCCCTGGTCTGGGAAGATCCCACATGCCGCGGAGCAACTTGGCCCGTGAGCCACAACTACTGAGCCCGCACGTCTGGAGCCTGCGCTCCGCAACAAGAGAGGCCGCAATAGTGAGAGGCCTATGCACCGTGATGAAGAGTGGCCCCCACTTGCTGCAACTAGAGAAAGCCCTCGCACAGAAACGAAGACTCAACACAGCCAAAAATAAATAAATAAATATTTTTTTTAAAAAAGGGTTAAGAATTAGTGCTTGAGCTAAAATATTCACTGTGCCCTCATATGGTCACCTGAGTTTTGATAAAGGAGGCAAGAATATACAATGGAGAAAAGACAGCCCCTTCAATAAGTGGTGCTGAGAAAACTGGACAGCTATATGTAAAAGAATGAAATTAGAACACTCCCTAACGCCATACACAAAAATAAACTCAAAATGGATTAAAGACCTCAATGTAAGGCCAGACACTATAAAACTTAGAGGAAAACATAGGCAGAACACTCTATGACATAAATCACAGCAAGATCCTTTTTGACCCACTTCCTAAAGAAATGGAAATAAAAACAAAAATAAACAAATGGGACCTAATGAAACTCAAAAGCTTTTGTGCAGCAAAGGAAACCATAAACAAGATGAAAAGAAAACCCTCAGAATGGGAGAAAATATTTACAAATGAAGCAACTGACAAAGGATTCATCTCCAAAATTTACAAGCAGCTCATGCAGCTCAATATCAAAAAAACAAACAATCCAATCCAAAAATGGGCAGAAGACCTAAACAGACATTTCTCCAAAGAAGATATACAGATTGCCAACAAACACATGAAAGGATGCTCAACATCACTAATCATTAGAGAAATGCAAATCAAAACTACAATGAGGTATCACCTCACACCAGTCAGAATGGCCATCATCAAAAAATCCACAAACCATAAATGCTGGAGAGGGTGTGGAGAAAAGGGAACCCTCCTGCACTGTTGGTGGGAATGTAAATTGATACAGCCACTATGGAGAACAGGATGGAGGTTCCTTAAAAAACTAAAAATGGAATTACCATACGACCCAGCAATCCCACTACTGGGCATATACTCTGAGAAAACCGTAATTCAAAAAGAGTCATGTACCACAATGTTCATTGCAGCTCTATTTACAATAGCCAGGACATGGAAGCAACCTAAGTGTCCATCGACAGACAAATGGATAAAGAAGATGTGGCACATATATACAATGGAATATTACTCAGCCATAAAAAGAAACGAAATTGAGTTATTTGTAATGAGGTGGATGGACCTAGAGTCTGTCATACAGAGTGAAGTAAGTCAGAAAGAGAAAAACAAATACAGTATGCTAACACATATATATGGAATCTAAAAAAAAAAAAAAATGGTCATGAAGAACCTAGAAGCAGGACGGGAATAAAGATGCAGACGTACTAGAGAATGGACTTGAGGACACAGGGAGGGGGAAAGGTAAGCTGGGACAAAGTGAGAGAGTGGCATGGACATATATACACTACCAAATGTAAAATCGATAGCTGGTGGGAAACAGCCGCATAGCACAGGGAGATCAGCTCGGTGCTTTGTGACCACCTAGAGGGGTGAAATAGGGAGGGTGGGAGAGAGGGAGACACAAGAGGGAAGAGATATGGGGATATATGTATATGTATAGCTGATTCACTTTGTTATAAAGCAGAAACTAACACACCACTGTAAAGCAATTATACTCCAATAAAGATGTTAAAAAAATATATATTCACTGTGCCCTGAAGCTATCTTTTCAAAAGTATAAAGATTGAAGACACTATTTCACACACAGCAAATAATTTACTTGCGCTATCAGTTATCAAGCAAGATAGCTTCTACCACACTTATATAAACCCTTCATTCAACAAATATTTATTGAGTACATTTTATAAGCTAGGCACTGTGTCATTAGTATTTGAAAACTAAACTTAAATTTCAACTTCCTTATCCCCCCTGCCAAAAAGGCATTATAAAGTCCATATTTATTAAATATAACCAACTAAGAAGTTCTGCCTCTCAAAGATTACCGTAAGAAAGAAAATACACTAGTTATAGTACTAGTAGTGCCTAAAGATAAAATAAAGGTAAGTAAATAAAATAAACAAAATTTATATTCTTGGTAAAAATATATAAATCTTCTAAAAGAAAGAAACTTTAAAAAGCTCATACTCATACAAATAAATTATTGTCCAAACACATTTCTTTGTCTTTTCCTTCTTTCCCTGCCTTAAACAAAATTAAAATGTACTGAATGACAAACTATGTATCAGACAGTTATTAAGCCCAGATGATTATCAAGTTGAATTTAAAAAAAACAAGATGACCAAGTGCCTAGCATCATGCCTAGAACGCAGCAAAAGCAGTCCCTCTTCTTCCTTTTCTTTCTGTCCTCAAGAAGCTCACAGTCTCATCTCCAACAAATGTCACGTCTTAGATTTCTCTTTTAAGTGCTACACAATAAAATCCTCTTTGTGATTCAAACTATGTGAGCTAACCAAACAGCAACTAAATATGTAAAATGTTTCAATAATTATAATTCCATAATCTACATAAACATTTCTCTTTTTTTTTAAGGCAAACAATTCCCAAGTATCCTATTCTTCCTACAGTGCAGTTTAAAGTTTACAGGGCCACTAATCTTTTGGATTACACAACTGTGATATACAACTTGAAGAGTTATTATATTCAGTAAGTGGTCTGGGGATAACAGACACTAATGTAATCGATAAATATATAAGGAATGGCTGGAGAAGAATATGTTTGCTTCATGATTACCAAATGGATTAAGGCTAGAATGAGAGAATGATGCTTAAAAATATGTAGTGAATAAAACTTTACAAATAAGTTAGAAAATAGTTTTGTGCCTATAAATGAACATATCACCCCAACTAATCAATACCATCATATCTAGCCAAAAGCAAAACAGCAAATAAAGAAAATGCACCCACAACATAAGTGATGTTTATAAAAGGAATGAATAATGAAGATTTTTATGTTCATTTTACATACTGGCAACAATTACCTGAATAATATTACATAATAAAATTACACTTCACAAAGAGATGTTATATTGATAATGATAAATCAAAAAATTCTAAACATACAGTATCAGACTGGAGAGGAAAAAAAATTTGCAACTCAAAATTTTAAAAATTACATTATTTACATACTTACCTGCACAGCAAGAGAAGCTGCATTGTCAGAAAGCAAAATTTGCTCCCCTGTGGAAATACAATGAAAGGTCTGAGTCAAAAGCATAACTGCCAAACAAGTAAAATACATTTATAAGTGTTTTTATTTTTAAAAACTATTCCTATTTCTAAAAAGAAAATGTAATCATGAAGTTCTATATCAATGCTGTTGTGTCTATATGTCTATATCAATGTGTGATTATAATTTTGATTAAATTATCATAGTATGTAAATAACAATGAAACAAAACTATTTACTCTGAAACTATTTGATCACTTATTGTATTTTATCAACAATTTCCTCTAAAACTAATTGATCACTTACTGTATTTTATCAACAATATACAATGAAAATCGCTCACTTAAAAACAAATTCGTTTTCCAAGTTTTCAAGAAACTCCTCTTCTTTTCATTAAAACTAAGTAAAATAGTATCTCTACTCAAACCTCTCTAGTTAAAAGTAAAAGCATTCAAAATCATATAAAACCAGCTTACAGTTAATATTACACAGTGTGTCTAGATCTGTCACACAAAAGAAAGATGACAAGTTTGCTGCAATAAAAATTCCATGCTTAGAAGACTAGGGCTGCTGCCTATTAGTCTTCATTACTTTGCAGTCTTCTGACAACTGTAGCAGGCTGCTGAGCCCCAAATGGGGTCCATAATGTGACCTGATGATATATGAAGAGCTGCTAAAGGGAGCCTGAACCATCCTAGCCTATACATTTTAACAGTTCCTTTTTACTGAGAGCCCACTTTACCACAGGACTTCAAAAATCTGCTGTGTCAGCTATTGGCACAGTAAATCTGCCAACTGCTCCCGCAACCACATCATTTTACACTGCCTACAGCAGCCAATATAATGAGTCAATAATAAACTAAGGACCTTACAGGCCATGAATACTTTGGTTTACACTGGCAGATATAAATTTAGGTAAAATCTCCTAGACAAATTATACAAGGGAATCCCTTTATATTTTATGTTCTCTTTGCGAAGGATTATATTATTGAAGGGTGTTTTTGGTAATAAATATATTTTGACACAAAGCCATTTTTAACTGAGAACAAGTACCTACCTTTCAGCTGCTGATATAATGTAGCATTTTCAGGCCAAGGTTCTGCAGCTGTGGAAACACAGCAGTGATAATTAGGCACATAGGGTAAAAACATATCAATAACCAACCAAATTAATAATCACATACATTTGCCTAGAGCATTTAAAGTTAATTGCCAAGGATACCTTAAATATGGCAACTAGTCACACTACTTTAGATTCTATGGGAACCTATATAAGCAGGTTAGATAATTTCTTTTAAGTAAATGTTTGGTGGCAGTTTCATTTTTTATGGGGAGGAGGTGGAAGACATCTTGCCCAATCAAAAGGGAAAATTTTAAAAATAAAACAGCCTAAATGCTACTATTCCTTTAGCCTCCTTCAAACACAGACATATCCAAAATGTTACTCATGCATATAAAAAGATACTGAATTTCAGTTCACTATCAAAAAGAAAAGTAGTGAAGCAATATTTATAATATTTTACTGTAAACTTTTAACAAAGTAAATTTTCAAAAGACAACACTGTATGAAAGAATCAAATACATCTGTATCAGGCTGTGCATCTTTCCTCATAAGCTGGTAGTATTTAAACAGACAGAGGAATCCTGTTGTTCTCTACATTTCATTGCCTTGACTTCACCAATACCATCTCACAAAAACAAAGGGAAGTAACATGATGAAGCAGTTAAGTACCTACAATGTGAAACAGAGCTACTAAAGCTAATTTTAGGCCTGAAGCCAGGCTTGACCTTGACTCAATCTCTCATCCAGAGAAGACTCCAACTACAAAGAGAATATTAGCAACCTACCAGTGCTTGGAAAAAGCACTAGGATTGAATTTGTCTAATCAACTGCACTTAAGAAGCAATGCCTCCACTGACAGAATATACAGTATATCATTTGTTGAATTCTTCTTTACAAAAGCCATAAAACATCAGAATCACCAATTCTAACATTCTAACTATATTTGCTGTCAGCAAGAAAGTCAAATATGAAATCTGATAATAATTGGTATTTTTCTTACTGTGTTTAAATTAATACTGTCTCTGTGACACAGTAACAAATTATTTTTTAATATATACTTCCAGCTGGTTTTTTAAAAAAGAAATTTATACACATGAAGCATTTTTTTCTTAAGACTGATCATTTCAGGTGCACTAAAACAGTCTTAGGAGTGGGGGGGAGGGGTGGACACCTTAATTTCCTTTTACTTCCACTTTAGAATGAAAAGAAAAACATTGTATTACTGTAAATTATAAATTTTGGTTTGGTCTGGGCTACACAAAATTAAACTCATACTTAGGGATAATACATGAAGTCACCAAGCAAATAATGGACCATACACAGTTTTGCACACTGTTATCCACAGTACTACAGACCTCCCTTGACCTACCATGGGTTTACATCCCGATAAACCCACTGTAAGTTGAAAGTGCATTTAATATACCTCACCTACCAAACATCACAGCCCAGCCTAGCCCACATTAAACGTGCTCAAAACACTTACATTAGCTTACAGTTGGGCAAAATCATCTAACACAAAGCCTGTTTTATAATAAAGTGTTGAATATCTCATGTAATTTATGGAATACTGTACTGAAAGTGAAAAACAGGATGGTTTTATGGGTACAGAATGGTGGTAAGCGTATCAGTTGTTCACCCTTTTGATTTTGTGATTTCGTGGCTGACTGGGAGCTGTGACTCCCTGCTGCTGCCCAGCATCAAGAGTATCTAGTTACATATCGCTAGCCCAAGCAAAGATCAAAATTCACAACTTGAAATACAGTTTCTACTGAATGCGTATTGCTTTTGCTCTATCGTAAAGTCGAAAAATCGTAAGTCAAACCGTTTTAAGTTAGGGACTGTCTGTATACATATACGTAAAGGCTACTGAATTTCAACTCACATACCAAAAAGGCAGTGCAACTAAATATTACTATATGTTACTGTAAACTTTTTAACAAAGTAAAATTTCAATAAGAACCCAATTAACCTGTGTAACAGTTTTAAAAATAAAAGTCAGGGAAACAAAAACAAGCTGACATCAGCAATTTACTAAAAAATAACCTTTTAGGATAAACTGTATGATCAGCACACCTACACTGTTTACATCTATATAAGAAACAATACAATGAGGTTCATTATAAGAGTCTACATCATCAAAGACTCAATTATATGCATTATATTAATCTTATTAAAGAAAGCAATAAGGCAGAGGAATAAAATTTACAAAAGTTCCAAAGACATTGAAATTAAGTTCCTTGAGGGCACAAATGTGTCATATGTATCTGTGTATGCCACACTGTGCCATGTTTTGCGTACAGATGGTGATCATTAATTGTGCATGGAAAGAAACCTACCAGTCAATCTCCTAAACATTCTGGCTAATCAAAGTTTTACTGAACTTAATTATCAACTATGTTAAAGTAACAGGGTGCTCTAATTAAATATTCTGGTAATTTTAACTTTTGGTTAGCTATTTTGTGTACATATTAGACAAGAATTACAAATTTTCAAAACAATGGAAAAACATACATTTAGCATTAAATATATGCTGAATATAATTTAAGTGTTCTTTGATAAATCAGAAGCTACATCACTACTCTGCAGTATCAGAGTTCTCATATGAATAGGAACTTCTGTGTTCAGTAATTCCAGTTAAAAGTTCATTTATCATCACCCACTTTCTCCTGATGTAATACAACCGACATATGTAAATGTAACAGAAATCTTGCAACATATTACCCGACTGCAAATAAGAACAAAGGAGTTATCTACAAATACTAAAAGCTCTGTTATTAAGAACCTAAAGCTGGAAATGGGGATGACGGAGTATATTTTCCTTGCTCCAATATACAAACTATGTTCCACCTCAGGAATTATTATTGAAAGTAAATTCTCAGAAAGTAACTCTGCCAAAACATTTGATTTTATCTTCACAAACAGAACCTATCATTTAGAAAGAGAAGGCAAGTAGGCTGATATAAACCTATATAACCATGCTATTTTAGCAGCTTGGAATTCCAGTATATCCATAGTCCAGGAGGCAAGAAATAGCAAAGTATGCAGGGAATGATCAGGGAATGAATGACATGGGAGAAGAAATGGCTGGTGTGTTATTCAACAGAGAGACAATAGTGAAAATACTAAGTTGTGTGGCATGGCAATGGATCTACAAATCAACCATGTAGGTTTCTTTCTAGGAAATGAGCTTTCATAAGTAAGTCCATGAATCATGAACATTATCCACACATAACAAAGTACAAAGCCTATTTCTTGGTTTGGGTAATATTAATTAAAACCTTTTCATTGAGAATGCCTGTTATGTGAAAGACAAAGTCCAAAAATACAATTTCTTCCCCACTCCTCTTTCCCAAGGTTAGGGAAGTTAATATCCACCCTTGTCCCTGATCATGTGTAAAAGAGAGGGAGATTAAGAATTCAAAATAATAGTACTGACAACAGACCTTAAAAATCTGCCTTATTTAAAAAGAAAAATCTTTAAAAATAAATAATAAAACATTTTCATCTCTTACTAGTTTTACTTTAGCCAACCTAAAATATTTTAGACCACAGACTAATTCAATAGTGAATAAAATTTCATGACTCACCTATCCTATTTTCAATTTCTACCACCAAAATCTCTCCCTGATGTGAAGAGCCTTTTTAAACCTGCCTTAGGGAAGGGCCAGGCTTAGAATAAATATAGAAGGTGAGGATAAATGTTTCTGAAAAGGAGACTGATAGAAAATGAGGATCGAGAAACAATGTTGTCCAACACCGTCAAGGTGCCAATTACTGGTATTATTTGCATATCACAAGTAATTTTTATGCTTCATACGCATCAGTAGTTTGTGTGGCTCTTGGAATAAAGATCGACTTGGCCTTACACATCACCCTCTCTCCCTCTCTGGCCTCATCATTCCTCTCCACACACTCTATACACCAGCCACAATGGCCTTCACCCAGTTTCTGAATGCATCACGTTCCTTCCTGCCCCAGAGATTCATTTAAGCTGTTTCCTCTACCCTGGAGCTATCTTCCCCTCCTTTTGTGTCCTTACATGTTAGCAAAAACATCACTTCCTCAGGTTGGGCCAGCTTCATGGACTTACAACCTGAACAGCTGCACAGAGCCCGTACTTAGAAGAGCTCCACGGGTGCTTTTATGTTCTGCTGTGCCAGTCTTGAGGCCCCTGTTCTTTTAAACAGGGACCTCATATTTTGATTTTGCACTGGGCCCTACAAATTATGTAGCTGGTCCTGTCCTCAGGGAAGACTTCAGTGACCTCCGGAATAGTTCAAACCCTGTTTCAAGCTTGAATAAGATGCACACTTCTTTGAACCACTTATCACAGTCAACATTTTTACAGGGATTTGAGGACTACTTGTTTACCTCCCCCACTAGAAAATAAGCACATGAATCCAGTGTTCATGTCTGATTTTTGCTTACCACTTAATTCCTAGAACCTAGCACCAAACAAGCAATCAGTAAATGCTGGTTGAATAAATGTTTGTGTTTACTATTACTACTATCATTATTATGATTCTGTACTGTTTAGGCTAAGAATGAATCAGGGAAAATAAGAAAACTACACAACCTGGCCAAAAAAAGGGAAACTTTTACCCAGAGAACTCCAATACTACAACCAATAGCACAACTATAAAAATATTAAACAGCTGCCTGAAATAGTTGGCAGAATCTAATCCTGTAAACTTACCTATGCACTGACCCTAAAACTGGAAATCTGTTTCTATGTTTTATACCAAATATACAATTTTCACTGGATATTACTGTTGAAATGCTCCTAAGACCAACACAAGGCCCTCAACCATCTGACAAGTCATCTCACTATTCCCCTTTCCATATTCTTTAACTCTAACATATCACTTTTTAAAATCTCATGTCCCCATCAATAAAATACTTGAGGGGGCTTCTCCGATGGCGCAGTGTTTGGGAATCCGCCTGCCGATGCAGGGGACACGGGTTCAAGCCCTGGTCGGGGCTGATCCCACATGCTGCAGAGCAGCTGGGCCCGTGTGCCACAGCTGCTGAGCCTCCACTCTGGAGCCCGCAAGCCACAACTACTGAGCCTGCGTGCTGCGGCTGCTGGAGCCCGTGCTTGACAACGGGAGAGGCCACCCCATAAGAAGCCCGCCCACCACCACGACGGGTAGCACCGGCTCGCTGCGCTAGAGAGGGCCCGCGCGCAGCAAGGAAGACCCAACGCAGCCTAAAAAAAAAAAGAAAAGAAATACTTGAGTATGCAGACCCAAATAGATTTGGAAATCATATGGCTGGTATTCCTAAGCTAATAAATCATGCACATTATAAAACATAAACTAAAAAACAGTTAAAAATAAATTGAAACCTAAGTTCCAATATTTTCTTCCTGTACTTCAAAGGATTGTCCTGCATAAAACAGGGTGTATATATACCTCGCCCCACCTTGGAAAACATTGTTCTAATTAAATAACTACTTACTTGAAGTTTCAACAGGGAACCCAGCCATTCACGTACCCTTGAACAAAGAAGAGTCCTCCTCTATTCTAGTGAAATCACCTTTTTTGACCACGTAAAAAGCTTGGAAAAAACACACACAAATTAATGGGGGTGGGGGAATACCTGCCTACCCATCTACCTAATAATAGTACCCTTGTATCCTACCAGAGTACTTAAAATTTCCCCCATATACTTCATACTTCCTCACCTTAGTGACTTTGCTCAAATTGTTCCCCTCTGTCCAGAATATTCCTTCCCCACCACATACCCAAATCCTACACCTTTTTCAAGACCAAGCTTAAAATGCTACCTCTATCAAGAAGGCTTTTGTAACTAAACAAATCTAATTTCTCCTTTATCTATACTGCTCATAGCAGTTTGTACTTGTCTTATATCATATATTGCTTTCTTCTCTATTCTATTATTATGTCAATATCTTATCTCCATTTCTAGGCAGTAAGTTCCTAGAATGTGAAAATTCCTATGGTCCTGAGATTATTTATTAAAGACCAGGCTTCTCAATTGCTCCAAACTTGAATATGGCATTTATAATAATATGTACAATACATGCCAAAATATGAAATTCAAATTAAGCAATATTAAAATTTTTTTGGTCTAAGTATCATTTAAAACTAATCTTTATCATAAGAGTTCCAAAGTAAAACTACCCACCTTTCAGAAATTAATTCTTTCACAATCAGAAACTACTATATCATTTTCATACCAAAGCAATAACTTACTCCAAGATACTCTTAGTGACCTACATTCATTCTTGAAAATTAGAATGACTTCTTATTCCCTAGCAAAAGGTCCATGAAAGTGTTTATCATTTTTATAAAGAAGAAATATATTCCTATTTTACAGGTATAAATAAAAAACATCTAGAAATAAAGCAAATATCAGAACACCACATAACTTTCTATCCAAATAACATTATTAAAGGTCTTTTAACCCCTTTATCCTTTACTTTCTTTCCAATTTTGCCCAGGTAAAACTGCCCTGAGTATTTTACACTAGTGTCTCTTTTGCCAGGAGCAAAGGTGATTCCTCTTAAAGTCTCAGCCTTTAGTGATAGCTTTTTTTATGCAAAGGAATGTTTTTAAATTTTTCAAAGATATTTTCTACCTCCCACAAGTATTTATATTGGAAGAGAAAAAAGCTTAGAAAGAGAGAGAACACATACTTTTGGACTTTTGAAAGCCCTAATATAAAATAAACAATACAGGGCTTCCCTGGTGGCGCAGTGGTTGAGAGTCTACCTGCCGATGCAGGGGACACGGGTTCGTGCCCCGGTCCGGGAGGGTCCCACATGCCGCGGAGCGGCTGGGCCCGTGGGCCATGGCCACTGAGCCTGCACGTCCGGAGCCTGTTGCTCCGCAGCGGGAGAGCCTCTCACAGAGGTGAGAGGCCCGCGTACCGCAAAAAATAAATAAATAAATAAAATAAAATAAACAATACATAAATAAATGAATTTGTGCTAGAAATACACACATGATAAAGCAAAACCCATAGCCCCCAGAAATACATACTTGATTCTCATTTAATTATAAGGTACCTATTATTTTTCTTTTGTGTGGTACGCAGGCCTCTCACTGTTGCAGCCTCTCCTGTTGTGGAGCACAGGCTCCGGACGCACAGGCTCAGCGGCCATGGCCCACGGGCCCAGCCGCTCCGTGGCATGTGGTATCTTCCCGGACCGGGGCACGAACCCGTGTCCCCTGCATCGACAGGCGGACTCTCAACCACTGCGCCACCAGGAAAGCCCCAGGTACCTATTATTTTTAAGCTTTATCAACCAATATAACAAAAACATCAATATTCTTTACTACAAATCCATTACAATTTTTAGAGAAATGACTACTGGCCAACAAATTCACATATGTATATACCTAGGTTTCTTAAAGACTCCATTTTACCTGCAGTATTCTCTATAGTATCAAGTTGGGTGATAAGTCATTCTGGTGGCAAATGATCTATCTATTCCATTCAATTCAGGGTATTTCACGGTATGAAAGTGCTATGACCTAATAAACAAGTCTAATTCTAAAGTCCATCTCTTGATGATCTAATCTAAAAGGACAAGAGAAGGGCCATAAAAAGAGATGCCCTCTGTTGTCGGGGTTTTTTTTTTTTAATTCTTCATTCTTAATGTACAACATGACTCCTCTGGCATATGAATGTAGGTGAAGACATAATTTGTAGGATAACAGGCACTAATATTACATGCTGCTTCAGTACTGTCATATTTCCAATCCATCAAGTAGATTAATGTTATAATAACTGTACACAAAACTATCATTTGTGCACTAATGAAGTCAAACCCAGTTTATCCTTAGGCAACTAGATTCCAAAAGCTCACAGATGTCATCTCTTCCGCTTCCAAAGACTATTTAGACAGTCTAAAGGAATAAGAAACGCATGCAACCTATCTCCAAATTTGGATGTCGTTCTGCCAAAGATGTAAATGCAAATACGACTAATATAGCAAAATGCTCAAAGAACATTTGACAGCTCTTAAACATGGACAAGTTACTGCAAGACACACAGAGAAAGGAAGGAAATAAATTTACTGTTTGACATTAATACTATACTGATGATCTCAGTGATATCAACATAGACACTAAGTTCAACACCTGTCAAGTTTTAGGCAGTTATGATATGAAGCCTTCATTTAAAGTAGATTTTTAAGATGTTCAGAGTTAAAATATGATGACATGTGACTTTATCAAAGCTAGAATTTTAAGAGCTATATATTAGATTCAACAATTCAGCCTGCAAACTATAGTACAATTCAAAGATGTGTAAGCAGGACATGACTCTTCACACAATAAGAGTTTAAAATCATTCTCAGACTTCCCTGGTGGTGCAGTGATTAAGAATCCACCTGCCAATGCAGGGAACATGGGTCCGAGCCCTGGTCCGGGAAGATCCCACATGCCGCGGAGCAACTAAGCCCGTGCTCCACAACTACTGAGCCTGCGCTCTAGAGCCCGCGAGCCACAACAACTGAGCCCACATGACACAACTACTGAAGCCCACGCACCTAAAGTCCGTGCTCTGCAACAAAGAGAAGCCAACGCAGTGAGAAGCCCAAGCAACGCATCGAAGAGTAGCCCCCACTGGCTGCAACTAGAGAAAGATCGCGCACAGCAACGAAGACCCAACTCAGCCAAAAATAAATAAATAAATTTATTTTAAAAAAAAAAAACAACATTCTCCCATCACCTCAACAGTTGGAGACCAATGCTCATGTCAGAAAGTGGCTCATGTATCGTACAACCCAGGGAATATACCCAATATTTCATAATAACTATAAATGGAATATAACCTTTAAAAATTGTGAATCACTATATTGTACACTCATAACTTATACAATATTGTACATCAACTATACTTCAATTTTTAAAAATTTTAAAGAAAGTGGCTCATGTTAGAGAATGGAGAGGTGTAGTGCCATGCTGTCATTTCCATAAACTTAAAATAGTTCCAATATTTAAAATACTGACAGGTAGTATTTTGTAACACAGTGGTAAGGCTACTCTCTGTCTTAGTCCACTTGGGCTACTATAACAAAATACCACAGATTGGGTGGCTTATAAACAACAGAAATTTGTTTCTCACAGTTCTGGAAGCTCAAAGTCCAACATCAGGGTGCCAGCATGGTTGGGTTCTGGTAGAAGACCTCTTCCAGGTCACTGACTGCGACTTCTTGCTGGGTCCTCACATGGTGGAAGGGGCTAGGGAGCTCTCTGGGATCTCTTGGCACTAATTCCAATCATGAGGGTTCTGCCCTCATTACCCAATCACCTCCCAACGGTCCCCACCTTCTAATACCATCACCTTGGGATTAGGGTTTCAATGCATAAATTTGGAGGGGACACAAACATTCAGATCACAGGAGCCACTTAAAATATATACTGCAAGGAAGTGCAGACAGAAAGATTAAAGTATACCTTAGGGCTTCCCTGGTGGTGCAGTGGTTAGGAATCTGCCTGCCAATGCAGGGGACATGGGTTCGTGCCCTGGTCCAGAAAGATCCCACATGCCGCGGAGCAGCTGGGCCCGTGAGCCATGACCGCTGAGCCTGCGCGTCCAGAATGGGGGAGGCCGCAACAGTGAGAGGCCCGCGTACCGCAAAAAAAAAAAAAAAAAAAAGAACACCTCAGATTGAAATAAGGGTCCTGAAGCAAGGAGCAGACATTCTAAGACAGACTAGAGAAGTGTAAGACAAAAATACAAAGGGATTGCCAGACTTTGGAAGAAGATTCACACTAGAACCATTCCCTTGGCTACAAGTTATCACCAGTCCTTAAAAACTTGTTGATTGACATCAGAATCCACTGCATATTCTTTATTGCTTGTTGCATATAAGTACATGTAGTAAACTGTACATAGCTCTCATTTTAGAAAGTAAATTAAGCCACATTCTACAAATCCGTTTTATCAGTCGTTCAATAAATATTCACAGAACACACACACACACACACACATACACACACACACCCTGAATATAATGTGCCAGGTACCATTCTAAGCACTAGGGATAAAATTATAAAGAAAATCAAGTAACTGCCTTTAAGGCACTTAGACTTTAGTGGTACCATATGGCCCATCTCCCTATCTGTTATCTTTATAATGTTTCAAGTTTAAAACTCTGACGAATACTGGAGCCTATCTGAAAATAACAATAAAGATCATCTGATACACCCATAACAAGGCTTAATTCTGTCTACATGTTACACAGAGCTAAGAAAAAAAATTACATAAAACAGTGCACAATCTCCAGAATGCTAAATGAGTGCCAATTTACTGAGCCCATGGCAGACAAATCATCAACCCCACAAATCCCTCATCAATATCTCCAACCACCTATTCATTTGTAACAACGTGGTAAACAAAGGACTAAAATGATTCAAAGTGAGGGCACATGAATGAATGATACATTAGAATTAATATCCAAGGCAAATGGGTTCTAATATCCTGCCATTCAGGAGGCAGAAGAAGGAAAGCAAAACAGATTGAAAATTCAGGAAAACTTGTAAAGGGCAGAACTTCTCTCTTACAACCAAAGCTGGTGCCCAAATGAAACTAGAGAATAATGAGAATCTACCTCTTTCTGGTCAAAAACTACCTAGACTGCTACTGAGGCAGATGATAATGGTGGGGGGCGGGGGGATGGTGACAGCAGTTAAGAGTCCCTTAAGACCCTTATAGCTAGTATCTAGAATATATAAAAAACTTACAACTCAATAACAAAGATGACAAATAACTCAATCCTTTCAATGGGCATAGGATATGAATAGATATTTCTCCAAAGGAGATACACGAATGGCCAAACAAGCACATGAAAAGATAGTATCATGAGTCGTTAGAGAAATGCAAATCAAAACCACAATGAGATGCCACCACCTCACACCCACTAGAATGGTTTTAATCAACAAGACAGACAATAACAAATGTTTAGAGGATGTACAGCATTTGGAACTCTCACACATTGCTGGTGGGAATATAAAATGTTTGGAGGTTTCTCAAAATGTTAAACACAGAATTGCCATTATGACTCAGCAATTCCACTCCTAGGTATTCACCCAGGAGAAATGGAAAAACATCCACACAAAGATTTGTACAAGAATGTTCACAGCAGTGTTATTCACAGTAAACAAAAGGTGGAAACAACCTAAATGACCATCAACTGATGAGTCGATAAACTAAACGTGGTATATCCATACCATAGAATACTATTTGGCAATAAAAAAAGAGCCAAGCATTAATACCTGTTACAACATAGATGAACTTCAAAAGCATTATTCCCAGTGAAAAAAGCCAGTCACTAAAGAAAACACATTGTATGATTCCATTTATATGAAATGTTCAGAATAGGCAAATCTACAGAAACAGAAAGTAGGTTAGTGGTTGATTCAGGCTGGGATGGGAATGGGAATGGGAATGACTGTAAACGGGCAAGAAATTTCTTTTGGGGGTGATGAAAATGTTTCTTCTACAACTGGATTGTGGTAATAATCACAACTCTGCAAATATATTTTAAAAATTAATTGTACACTTTAAAAGGGTATATAAATATACCTCAGTAAAACTGAAATAAAAAGACTTATTGCATTTATTGTGTGCACTTAAATGCCTGACATAGTAACTACCTCACAACAACTTTACGAGGTGGACACTACTATTATTATCCCTATTTTACAATAAGAAAATTAAGGAACAACCGTAAGTAATTTGCCAAAGTCACAGTGACTAATAAGTGACAAGAGCCAGGATTTGAACCCAGGTAGTCTGGCTCCAGATTCAATGAACACAGAACTGTATTAGCTAACTTCTTACAAAGCCCACAAATAAACGTTCTTAGGTAATAATTATAATAATTAATTAATTATAATTAAAGAAATTACAATTATCCTACAACAATGGTTCTCAACCATTAATGTATATGAATCCGCTAAGGAACTCTGTAAAATTGCATATTTCCACCAAACCCTAAACTCAGATATTCTGATACTGTAGAAACGAGGGCCAAGAATCCAAACTTGCCACACACACTCCCAGTAAATCTGATGCAGATGGTCTGCAACCACCATCACAAAAAAAAAAAAGTACTGTCCACAGGACATGGAGTACACTTCAAATAAGATTAAGTTCTTTTCACCCCTTTTATTCATTTGCCTCATAGAATGTGGCAGTAAGGATCTATGTAGATTAATTTCATTCAAGAAGATTTTTACCCATCTTATTCTACTTAAGTATTTGTGGATATGGCTTAAAGCCATGTTTTAAAACATGCTTTAGTAACATGTTGCAATTTAATAGTGTTCCAGAATAAGCTTTTAAGACTAATGAACTGAGGCTGCACTTGCTTTGGAACCAAAAAGTGGTTAAATGATAGTTTTTCCATTAGATGTAATCAATAAGGAAAGTAAAATTAAGTTAGTAGTTATGAGGCTTGAACGTGAGCCATCTGAACCTATCTATGTGACACTAGAGATCAATTTCAAAATGGTATTCAAGGATCAATTTCATAAAACTGACAAACTTCTGGAGGTTAACAAGGGTGAAGAAAACAAATTCACAGCATCAGCAAGCCAATAACTCAGGCTAAAATGAATACAAGTTAAACTGAAAACCTTCCATTCTTAGTAAGGATTTATGTGTCATCCTCTCAAATGGTTATCTTTAGACTTCACCCCATTATAAAAAAGATCCACCATTTTTCATTAATTTCCAATAAACAGCAGGCCAACTCCAGGTGACTATGAACAGATATGAACCTTGTAGCTAGGACTCAAAATTTGAATTCTCTTTTTAAAAATGGTAATCTGTAATTCATAAAAGAGGAAACACTGACACTGTGTCTGAACTTTTCTCAGAAATAGAGATGAATATGAGATCGATAGCAGAACTATGCAAAAACAGCTGGTTAAGATTAAAAGTGCAGTATCTGGCCGAAAAACAGAGAGAAGACAAACAGTCCCACACAAGTATCAGACCTCAACATTGTTAACAGTGCTAACCTTCAAGATTTAATGGTTCTCTAAATCTAATCCTAGAAAATGGAAAATAAATGTCCCTCCAACTAAGAAACAATCCTCTCCACTACTCTAAACCAATTACAATCACTGTAACAATAGTACCTATTATTTTAAGTGTCTGCCCTTTTCTAGTACGTAACATATACTCACTCTCTCATATCAAGCTAGGTAACCAAAGAACTCTCTATTCCTCCTCCCTCACTCCTCTCAGCTAGCCATGAAACAGATGACTCCCTACAGAGGATTTGATCTGTTGTTATACCGGCAGAAGTCTTGGCAGAATTGCCAGATTCCCCAAGAACAACAAAAAAAAGGAAAACACAAACAAGAAATAAGATAACATAGACTAACCATCACAGAATCCCTTCATGAACAGAAGCACAGGGATAGAAAATCCTCAGAGAGGCTGAAAAAAATATATTAAAGCACTTAACTAAACAACCATAGGTTATTAAACTTGGAAAATGTACCAGGGACTATGATAAATGGACAAAGATGAATATAAAACTGCCATTGCTCTCTAAGATCTAATTTTGTTGAGCGGGTGGGGGGCACAGAGCAGAGGGAGTGAGAAGAGGTGACTGAGATGCACATAACCATTTACAATACAATAAATGAATACAGGTGGTGTAGGGAAAAAACATAAGTCTTGAAGTGAGACATGCCTGGGTTCCCCTCCCAACTCTACAACTTATTGCCTAAGTGACCTTAGCCAAGTTGCATAACCTCTTCTTGCCTCATTTACTTCATCTGTAAAAACGCGAAATATCATCTACCTTGTAAGGTTCTTGGAAGAATAAAATTAGATAAACTACATAAATGCCATATACAGTCTCTAAGCTCACAGAATGTACTCAGTAACAGTTATTAATATAAGCATCAGACCAGAGGGATGTATAAAGCACTACAGGAATCCTCTTGAAGAAATAACAATCAGCTTGAGGAAGACAGGAAAGAATTCACAAGAGGAGACGAAATATGAACTGGGTAAAAAAAATAATCACAAGTGCGCTAGACAGAAGGTGAGGGGCAGGGAGAGGAGTTGAGATGTTCACTAAATATCTAACACCCCTAATTCAGTCTGAGAGAAGGGAGGTAAAAGGCTCAGTAAATTAGCATTTCTATTACAGGATACACCACTTTGTATTTGTTTCAATGGCTCTGACCAACACAAGAATATAAGTTCACCAAAGGCAACAACTGTTACTCATTTTTGTACCCCAGCACTTAGCAGAGCACCTAATGCAAATTAGATACTCAACCTAAAAACATATTCTGTGGAAAATACAAGCAGGTCTTTTGCTATCTAAAGCCTAAAAGATATCTGACAGCAAAAAATTGCTGTAAGTCTGGAAATAAAACCATCTAACCAAATTAGGAATGATAACATCTCAGGTTAAGCCATGAAGAAACTTCTCTGGTTTATAAAAGTTCTTAGAGATAAAAATATATAATCAATGTATATGTATAACTGATTCACTTTGTTATAAAGCAGAAACTAACACACCATTGTAAAGCAATTATACCCCAATAAAGATGTTAAAAAAAAAATATATATATATATATATATAATCAGTACAAAAACATAGCTAAATGTACAAGCATAATGAAATGCTTTTTATGGTTTCTATTTTGCTAATGCAGTTACAGTTAATGGGAATTGCCATGACAAAATGATTGTTTTTATGAAAAGAACCTTCTTTATTACTAACCAATCAAATTTCATTTTTATTACTGATGTAGGAAAGTTCAAAACCATGATTCATTTATAGAGCGTACAAAAATAAGAAGTGTTCAAGAATAGAGTACAGGATCATTTACAAAGCAATAAAAAATTAAAATGTGCATTTCTCTTACTGGCAAGGCAGAAACTTCTACACATAAATGTCTGTGGCTGGATTTGCTGAATATTATAACTTCTGTCTTTGAACAAAAAATGAGAAGCCTGAATTTAATATCTCATCTTCATGTGACATCTTCAGCCCATCTGAAAACTGCTTATCAAGAAATATCAAAAATGTTTGAAAAATGTTAAGAAGTTTGATGTTTTCTTTCAATTTTCACTCATATATGAAAGGTTTGAGCTAACATTAATAACTCAGAAGTCTTCACAGAAGGGGCTTCCCTGGTGGCGCAGTGGTTGAGAGTCCGCCTGCCGATGCAGGGGACACGGGTTCGTGCCCCGGTCGGGGAAGATCCCACATGCTGCATAGCGGCTGGGCCCGTGAGCCATGGGCGCCGAACCTGCGTGTCCGGAGCCTGTGCTCTGCAATGGGAGAGGCCACAACAGTGAGAGGCCTGCGTACCGCAAAAAAAAAAAAAAAAAAAAAGTCTTCACAGAAGAAAGACTGACAAATTTTATGGGGCATACATCACCAAAATCTTTTAAGTTAAAAATGAAAAATCATGTAATTTCAGAGTACAGAATGTTAATGAAGCACACGAGAAAGTCAAAACTCACATTATGCTTAATATGGACTATTATATACGAGATCAAAAACAAGCTTTCCAAGTGATCTTAACAGCATACCAAAGTTTTCTAAAAGGAAATAAACCTTGTCTTTAAGAATTTGGTTTTCAACCTGTTCATATGATAAAATAGGTCACACTGCTGTCAATAAACTGTATTTTGCCTCTAATCTAAAGTATAACCTATTTTGTCTTTGTTTTGCTTCTCCATCTGCCCCTTCAATATCAACTTTACATGTGCCAAGGTGATAAGCACTACGGTATGAGTCTATTCATACAACTAATACAAATGAAAAAAGATTCTCTGAAATGTAATGGCCACTTCAATAACTTCTCAATAATTCCTCCGTGCCTCCCTCAATACTGGAGAATCCTCAGAATGTGGACTACAAATAACTAACAAAATATCTTTATTTTCAAGAGCAAAAGAATTGAACGCACTGTATTTTTTCAAATATCTGTTGCAATTATTAGATATTAGATATATATATGTAAGAGCCTTGACTATCATTTTCTTCACTCTTAATAAATCTTGTGAGCAATAGCATCACTTCCATCTTACAAAGGACCTTTAACCCATAGTTTCCACTTTGGGCCTCTAAGATGCTTCTGAGATGCTTTCAAAGTCCAAATTTCCCAGTATTCATGTGGAAGAAAGATGGAATAAAAAGCACTTTATTATTGATATAAAAACAAAATTTTTTAAACATGCCTATATTGATTATACTTACTTTCAAAATGCTTACATATCGGTGCCATGGAACCTATAAAACTACTTTCCTAGATCATACCATAAATTAATGCAACTGCGAGAATGAAATTAATAATAAATTTAAATAATTAAGCACCTGCATGCCCACAATGAGATAAATGAAATATTCCAAGTCTTCTTTTTCATCCTTTACATAGTTTACAGAGCTTCTAAATAAAGAACAGAACAGATATTGTCCTGATTTCAAAAGATTAATAATCATAGTATGATGAAATTAACTAATATGCTTAAACTATATCAACACATTAGTGAAGTAATAAGATCATTCAGAAACGATGGTATAGAAATTAATAAAAATAAAGACACTTTGGATATTTTGCTGACCAAAATGGTAAAGGGATAACAGTACAAAGGTAACATCCTCAGAGGCACCTAGGGAACAAAAGCAGTAACAAACTACCACATACTGAACATACCATGTACTACCCTAGGTGATTAGAATACATTATAAAATATACTATCCCCTTTTCACAAATAAGGAAACTGTGGCCTAGAAAGCTCTGCCCAAGATCATAAAACAGAAAGCAGAACTGAGCTTAGAATTCAGTTGTCTCACTCCAATGGCCTTGTTCCTAACCTTTATACTCTATTACCTAACAGTTTCAATTTCCTCATCCATAAAACAAGAAAAATGCCTAACATGATCAAATTGTTAATACTAGCAACTATGTATTGATATATCATCTAGCGCAGTGGGTCAAAAATGGATGCTTAGGGGCTTCCCTGGTGGCGGCGCAGCGGTTCAGAGTCCGCCTGCCGACACAGGGGGCACATATTCGTGCCCCGGTCTAGGAGGATCCCACATGCCACGGAGCGGCTGGGCCCGTGAGCCATGGCCACTGGGCCTGCGCGTCCAGAGCGTGTGCTCCGCAGCTGGAGAGGCCACAGCAGTGAGAGGCCTGCATACCGCAGAAAAGGAAAAAAAAAAAGGACGCTTACTCTTATCATCAACCAGATACTTAGCAGCTAAGTTTTTAAGGCTAAAACCTTTTGGCAATGCTAACAAACAAATCACCACTGAAAAAGTCTCAGAGTATTTATACCTATGACCTATACTGAAGATCCAATTATATAATGAAGATAAATATGGCTGGAACTTATCAAAGGTATAATCTTGAAACAAATATCTTAGAAGAATTTATTACAGGAGTAATTTTAATAAAAGTAACTGTTTACAGATGTTTTATATTATTGAAATAAATTATGTATTCTACTTATAGGTAATTTTAAAAGCTTTACCAAACTTATATCTTCACACAGGAAGACAGAAGCAAAGTCCAGTAAAAGAGAAAAACTGATAGGTAAATGAGCTAAAAATAATATTAATGAACACTTATTGAGTGCTTACTATGTCCCAGACACAATGCCAAGCATTTTCTATCCTTTGTCATCTATTCCTTAAATAATCTATAATTATCTTTACCACTTTGCAAATAAGAAACCTGAGGCTTAAAAAGGCAAGTAATTTGCCCAAGGTCACACACTTAGCAAGTAGCTGAATAAGAACCCAGGTCTGACTCTCACTTCCAAGTCCACAGGAAGAAAGCAAGGTGAAGGAAGTGATCAACACTGTAGGAGATTCCTGCAGTTTAGCGCTCAGCACCCCTCTAGCTTTTTGCGTGTATCTGGTGGCACTGTGGAGCCCTAAAAACTGGAGTCACTCCTGGCAAAGAGATGGGCAAGTGAGTCAGGCCTGTCCATCACAGTACTCTGTCCTTTCGGCTACAGTGACTACTCCAAATATGGTCACACAACCCAAATGGGAATACTCAATCCTTCCCCGGGATATGTGCCTACCCAACTATCCAAAAAAAATAATTTTTTTTAACCTGAAACTCAACTAATGTATTGGAAAATTTTGCCAGTTAAAAAAACAAGTTAAAATTTAAAATACATAGGCTATTACAAAAGATTTTGAAAACCACTCAATATCCAGGACTATTTTCATCCTCTTTTTAAAGTTCTTAATCTAGCATATCATTATCTAGAGATCCAAGCTATTAATTCAAAATCATAAGTTACCATTTATTTCCATGTCACTGAGTTAAAAGAAAAATTCAAAATTCTCTCCCACTTTAAGAAATTTATCCAAAGAAACTACTCAGATACACAAATATGTATTTGTAAGCACTGTTTACAAAGTCATATACACCTGTGATGGTTTTGAGGTGCATGAAACTGGCTAGACTGAACTACATCTGCCAGAATACCCTTTCTACTGTTTATTAGGGTGAGCTACAAGGGGCATCCTCCAGCAGGTGTTGGGAAGACAGAAGGGAGGCAACAGCCATTTTGTAGCAAACACCTCCCAGTTATTCAAATACTAATCTAGGCGTTGCTGTGAAGGGATTTTGCTGATATAATTAAAGTCCAGGGTCAGCTGACCTTGTGTTAATCAAAAGGGAGATTATCCTGGGTGGGCCCAACTTACCAACAGAGGACCTAAGTCCTCCCTGAGCTCGGGCCCTGCAAGCAGCACCTGCAGCACATGCTCCCTCCTCTTCCTGGACCCCCTTCAGGGCTGTCTGCCTTTGGACTTAGCATTTGCTTGGCCAACCCCACAACAACAGCATAAGCCAGTTCCGCGTGCGTGCGTGCATGAGGGTGTGTGTGTGTGTGTGTGTGTGTGTGTGTGTGTGTGTGTGTGTATACAGAGCTAGAAGTAGCGCTAGAGCTCCTACCACTTCTGCTTCTCAGGCCGAATTAATACAACACCCAAATACCCGTCATAATAAGACTAGATAAGCTAATTATGATTTCTTCAATACCGTGAAATACTAATGCAACCATTTAACAATGATGATATATATGTCAGTCCATTCATAGACATGGAAGGAGATCTCGATATGCTACATGACTAAACAGATTACAAAAAAGTAATCATATTATATATTATTTATGTTCATTTTTTTATTTGTAGGGAGAGTAAATGAGGTAGCTTTGTTCACCAAAGTTTTAATGATGAGGATGAGATTTTAAATTTATGATTTTAGGTGATTTTTACTTTGTATTCTTTTGGATTGTTTTCATTTTCTACAGTAGTATCATTTTTATTATGAGAAAAAAAGAAAAAAAACAATAAACTTTTCTTATTACACAGGAAAAAAATGTCAGGTAGACTTACAGGCTAAAATGTGCTCAGAGTCTTAAAGGACAGACAGGAGTTATCCAAGCAAAGTGGACGGTTCAGGGAAAAGGCAACATTTGCCAAAAATGGACACTACTAATAGTTTATTTATTTACTAATAGTTTAGAAAGGCAAGAGTTCAAGGAAAGGGGTGATGAGAGATGAGGCTGGAGAGACAGACTTGGAATAACTCACGGAAGCTCTTGTATGCCTCACTCCAGTCTACTGACAGTGGGGAACCAATGAGGTGTTAAAACAAGAGGAGTTAAATCTGCATTTTAGGAAAATAAAAATAAAACAACACAAACAGACAAAAACCCACAGAGGCTTTGCAGTGTAGAGGCTGTACTAGAAAGAGAACAGACTGAAAGCAGGAAAACCTATTCAGACACTACTACAGTAATCCAAGCAAGAAATAACAAAGCTGTAAACTAAGGTAATAATATAGCAGTGGAGATGGAGAGAATAGCTACTGAGTCATAATAAGGGAGTAAGAACTGAGAGGACTTGGTGAGGGATACACTAGTGGTAAAGAAACAGAAGGTTCATTTAAATGGGGTAGTTCAGAGAAGGCTTTCAAAAAGATGTCCTTATGAATGAGGTTCTCAAGGAAGGCACTTCATGAATAGCACAGATAGATGTAAGATGTCGTTAAATGTTTCCAAAAGAAATACCAGTTTGTTGGCCCACTGAAAGAAAGAATAATAAGCAAAGTGTTAAACACATTAAAAAACAGAGCTCTCAACGACAAAAACAGATTCACATTTACTTATTAAGTTATAACGGGACTATGTAGATATATATCTCTAATCTCTTGAAGTTGATCTCTTCCAAGAAAACTGTTATTACTGCCAGAAGCAGACTGCTGTGATTAGTTGTTAGATTTGAGTCACACTTACAAGTCAAATACAAGGTTTCATATAAATTATTGGTATAGCCACCCTTTTTTCGCTGTTGCCAAAATGTAATCTTTCAAATTTTTAAAATTAGAACCATTTAAATTCAAAAGTAAAATATTCTCACTCCACCAACATCCTATCCTTATTACCCTGACATTACTAGTTAAAATTAGTTGAATATTCTTCTACATTTTTCTTTGCTTACATATACATGTTTATACAGGGTTCATTTATTTAACAACAGTGGGTTCATACTATATACATACACTATTCTATAACTTGTTTTTACTTAAGATAATCAGAGTTTTCAAGCCAATACATTTAACAGATATACCTCTTCATTTTTAGTATCTGTAATAATGTGGGCATGCCATAACTTAGGACATTTCTGGGTTTTTGCTATTACAAATAATACTACAATTATTACTGCTGTATATTTCTTTAAATACTGGTCCTTCTATTTCTATCAGATAAATCTCATTAAGAAGAATTTCTGGGTCAAGTAACAGCATTTAAATAAATATTGCTATGTTAAGTTCCCAAAAGGCAGTGATTTCTTACAGACTCACCAATACTTTGAGGGTGCAACTGAGTGGAAATTAGTGGAGAGCACCTTTTCATACCTTCACTGCTGATTTGCATTTCCCCTTTTGTGAACTGCCTGTTCCTGTCCTTTATCTTTGATTCTGTTGGACTTTTTCTTAATTTGTAGAAACTTATGTCTCTTATTGTACAAAGCTTTTTAAATTTATGTGCAATAAAATCCATAATTTTTTTCTTCCATGAACTCTGAATTCTGTGTCTTGCTTGGGCCTCCTACGCTATATCTCCTATATTTTTTCCTAATTATTTTATTACAATTTGGTTTTTGTTCTCATTTTATTTACACTTAAATCTTTAATTCATCTGGAATTTATTCTAGCAATGTTATGACTTAGGAGTTGTCCCCACACCTTTTATTGAATTATCCATCTATAAACGCCTCCTCCTAGAGTGACCACTCCAAAAAGATAAGATGACAGACTGATAAAATTCCTAGAAATTCTTAAATTTCACTAATGGAAGCAAAGTTCCAAACTTATTAAAAGCTTACTAAAAGATATTCATCATTTTTTCTTTAAAAGAAATCACACATTAGGGAATACAGTATACTAATATCAGCATACACTGAAATATTTTAACATAGCAGCAATCTAAATTAAATTAATGATCTAATTTTTTTTAAACATAAATGGTATAAATAGAAATAATCGTTGTTTGAAATCTCAAGATTATTCATTGATTCAGGTCACGAATATTTACTGAGCACCAACTCACAGGTCCTCAAGATACTAGAGACAGGGACTTTCCTGGTGGTGCAGTGGTTAAGAATCCACCTGCCAATGCAGGGGACAGGGGTTCTAGCCCTGGTCCGGGAAGATGCCACATGCTGCGGAGCAACGAAGCCCGTGCGCCACAACTACTGAGCCTGCGCTCTAGAGCCCACGAGCCACAACTACTGAGCCCACGTACCACAACTACTGAAGCTCACATGTCTACAGCCCGTGCTCTGCAACAAGAGAAGCCACTGCAATGAGAAGCCTGCGCACTGCTACAAAGAGTAGGCCCTGCTCACCGCAACTAGAGAGAAGCCCTCACGCAGCAATGAAGACCCAAGGCAGCCAAAAATAAATAAATAAATTTTAAAAAGCAAAAAGGATACTAGAGACAAAGTAAGTATTATCCCAGCTTTCATGAAGCTTGCAATCTAGTGGGAGCTTCCCTCTCTTTTAGAAAACAGTCTTTAAGTGAAAAAAGGAAAAAAAAGAAGTGTATGTTCACACAAATGCAATGAAAAACATTTTGGCAAATTCTGTAACACATTCAGTACTTTCCATTTCAAAAATACTACCTTATTGTAAATGTACCTATTTATCCTCGTGACTGAATATTTACCATACTCATCGTGAGAATACTGCTAGGCTGTTTAACTCCATTTAAAGATTAACTATGACCCATCAACCTACACCTACAATAGTCTCCTCACTTTCTCAACAATATGTAATTTCTTTCACTACAGTAAATAAGAACCTCGATAACAGAAATGCATTATAAATCTATTTACATCAGTCATGTTCAGTCCGTCAAGTCAAAGGTGTTTCAAAAAATTCATGTAGACTTAAAAATGTGTCAATGAATCCTAGAGACGTAGCAAATGATAATACTGTGCTGCTCGGAGAGGAAACTTCGGTGGCCACTCAAATGACAATGGCGACTCACTAGTGACAATCACCTTAAACTTCAGGTCCCACACCGAGGTTGCCCCCATACTTAATCACTGAAGCCTTCGGAAGCCCTGCCCCTGTGGCCACGCCCCTACCTTAATTCCAACCCACGGCGTTCTCCACGCACCCCAACACGTCCAGACCCAGTGGGCAGCTGGACAAAGCAGTGCCCAGGAAAGACAGATGGAACTCCCAGTCCTACCGGGTGACCTTGGCCAAATTTCTCCCCCTCCGTTTTCTCATCTATGAGATGCGGCTGGTAGTCAGTGCCCACCTCCATCCCCAGGCCTGGGTTCAGCGTCTAATGCTGCAAGGCTGGAGGAAACCTGCAGTCCTAAAGCCCACAGTGCTCCCCACGACTGCCCCACGCCAGTCCCCGCCTCCGTCCGGGTCCGCGGCCATGCACGCTACCTGCAATCTGCGAGACGAAGGCTTCTGCCACTAGAGACATGTCGGCTGGGCGGCCCTGCGCCCGCGGTTCCTACTCCCCGGGAACCTCAGCGAACTCCTGCGCACCCCGGCGATTCCTGGCACCTAACAGACCTGGCACCGGCTGAGGCTCGGACTAGCAAAGCCCACCCCCGCGGCAGCCGTGCCTGCTCGTGCGGCTAAGACCCTAAGGTTCCCTCCAGGCCAGGCCAGGAACTTCCGGCGCAGCTGACAGCGGCGAGCAAGCACTTCCGCCGGCCCCGCCTCTGACTCCTCCCGGCTGTGCTGTTCCGGGCTCACGGCCGCTGGGGGCCGCCGGTGGGCGGGGGGAGGGGAGGGAGAGGGGAGAAGGGTGTTTGATTCCCGACTCCAGCCTACCCGGAAGGCGGGGGTACCCCAGAGGTTTTCAGTTTCCTTTCTAAGCGAGGATTTTGTAAGCAAGTAACTTTTTTAAAGTCGTTTCAAACAACAAGCATTTGTTTGCTCTTAATTGTATAGGTTGGTGATTTTTTTAATTCTATTTTTTATATAAGTTTTAAAGGTTAAACTCTATTTACAGTTATTACGAAATATTGGCTATATTCCCCGTGTTGTATTGATACAGTACATCCCTGTAGCTAATCTTACACCCCGTAGTTTGTACCTCCCACTCCGCCACCCCTGTATTGCCTCTACCCCCCGCCACTGGTAACCATTAATTTGTTCTCTATATCCGTGAGTCTGTTTCCTTTTTGTTATATTCACAAATACAATATTTGTTGTATTTTTTAGATTCCACAAATAAGGGATATCATCAAGACAAGTAACAGTTTTAAGTGTCCACTGGGTACTAGGCACTTAAAAAATATGTACAGTATTCTATTTCATGTCATCCTCTAGATGACCAATAAGATGATGTTATTGCCATTTTACAGATAAAGAAACAGGCTTAGGGATTTTAAACTGCCTGTGCAGGGAGTCCACTCAAGCCCAGATTCAAACCCACATTAATTTCCTCTGTTCAACTATACTGTTAGGTTGATTAGTCCATGTACAGACGTTAGTGTTTATTTCTTTATTCAAACATGCTTGCCAGAGAGAAGGCGGCTTGAGCAGCACCTGGGCTAAAAGTTTGCCCTTCATCTCTGTACACCTGAAATGAAGCTCATCTTGGAGAATTAAATACTCTAGTCACACACTTCAGTTCATCCCTTTCAGGGGTAAGAGGGGCAGGAAGTGGAGACACCTAAATCCCATAGGTGACTTTTTACCCCTTAACCTAATAACTTTTTAAATTATACATAAACAATTCAAGAAAACTCAGACTATATTACAGATTTAGAGGAATGAAATATTACAAGTGAAACAGACTTCAGAGATCATCTGGAGGGCCAAAGCCCCTCTTTCACTGATGATAAACAGGTTCAGAGTGATAAGGTGACTCATTTTAAATCACACAGTAATTGGAAATCCAAGCCATAGCAATTAGGCAAGAAAAGGAAATAATAGAAATTCAGTTTGGAAATGAAGAAGAAAAACTGTCACTATTTGCAGATGCTATGATATTAAATGTAGAAAACCCTAAAGGCCACCAAAAACACTTTAAACTAATAAATGAATTCAGTGAAGTTTCAGGATACAAAATAAATACATAGAAATCTGTTGTTTCCATACAGTAACAACAAAATGTCATAAAGAAAAATTAAGAAAACAATCCCATTTACAATTCCATCAGAAATAATAAAATAGGGACTTCCCTGGTGACACAGTGGTTAAGAATCGGCCTGCCAATGCAAGAGACACAGGTTTGAGCCCTGGACCAGGAAGATCCCACATGCCGTGGAACAACTAAGCCCCCATGCCACAGCTACTGAAGCCCACTCATCTAGAGCCCATGCTCCGCAACAAGAGAAGCCACCGCAATGAGAAGCGCATGCACCACAACGAAGAGTAGCCCCCACTCGCCGCAACTAGAGAAAGCCCGTGCGCAGCAACGAAGACCCAACGCAGCCAAAAATAAATAAATAAATAAACTTATAAAAAATAATAATTGATTTTAAAAAATTGAAGAAGACACAAATAAATGGAAAATATTCTGTGCTATGGATTGGAAGAATTAATATTTTTTAAATGTCCATAATGCCCAAAGCAATATACAGATTCCATGCAATCCCTATAAAAATTCCAATGGCATTTTTCACAGAAATAGAACAAACAATTCTAAAATTTGTATGGAACCACAAAAAACTCCAAATAGTGAAAGTAATATTGAGAAAGAAAAACAAAGCTGGAGGCATCATGCTTCCTGGTTTCAAACTATTTATATTACAAAGCAGTAGTAATCTAAAGAGAATGGTATTAGCATAAAAACAGGCACATGGATTAATAAAGCAGAATAGAAAGCTCAGAAATAAACCAATGTATATGTCAGTTAATTTATGACAAAGGAGCCAAGGATATACAGTGGGGAAAGGACAATCTCTTCAATAAATGATACTGGGAAAACTGGACAGCTGCATGCAAAGGATAAAACTGGACCGCTACCTTACACCATACACCAAAATTAACTCAAAATGGATTAAAGACTTGAATATAAGACCTAAAACCATAAATCTCCTAGAAGAAAACATGGGCAGTAAGCAACTTGACATCGATCTTGGTGATGATTTTTTTGGATTTGATACCAAAAGCAAAGGCAACAAAAGTGAAAATAGGCCTTCCCTGGTGGCGCAGTGGTTGAGAGTCCGCCTGCTGATTCAGGGGACACGGGTTCGTGCCCCGGTCCGGGAAGATCCCACATGCCACGAAGCGGCTGGGCCCATGAGCCACGGCCGCTGAGCCTGCGCGTCCGGAGCCTATGCTCCGCAACGGGAGAGGCCACAACAGTGAGAGGCCTCCGTACCGCAAAAAGAAAAAAAAAAGTGAAAATAAACAAGTGAGACTACATCAAACTAAGAAGCTCTGCACAGCAAAGGAAACAATCAACAAAATGAAAAGGCAACCTACTGAATGGGATAAAATATTTGCAAATCATATAGCTGTTAAGGGGTTAATATCTATAATACATAAAGAACTCATACAACTCAGTATTTTTTTAAATATTATTTAAAAATGGGCAGAGGGAATTCCCTGGCAGTCCAGTATTTAGGACTCTGTGCTTTCACTGCTCAGGGCCCGGGCTCAATCCCTGGTCAGGGAACTAAGATCCCACAAGCTGTGCAGTGCAGCCAAAATAAAGTAAAATCGAAATGGTCAGACAACTTGAAAAACTTCTTTTTTCCAAAGAAGACATACAGATGGCCAAGATGAAAAGATGTTCAACATCACAAATCATCAGGGAAATGCAATTCGAAATCACAATGAGATACACCTCACACCTGTTGGAACAGCTATCATCAAAAAGTCAAGAAATAACACTGTTGGTGAGGATATGGAGAAAAGGGAAGCTTGTGCACTGTAGATGAGAATGTAAGTTGGTGTAGCCACTATGGAAAACAGTATAAAGTTTCCTCAAAATAATTAAAAATAGAACTACCATACAAACCAACAATTCCAATCCTGGGTGTTCATTTGAAGAAAGCAAAACGCTAACTCGAAAAGATATATGCACCCCCATGTTCACAGCATTATTTACAATAGCCAAGATTTGGAAGCAACCTAAGTGTCCATCAACAGATGAATGGATAAAGAAGATGTGGTATTCGTTTATACATGCAATGGGGTATTATTCAGCCATACAAAATAATGAAATCTTGCCATTTGCAACAACATGGATGGACCTTGAGGGCATTATGCTAACTGAAATAAGTCAGAGAAAGACAAATAACATATGATCTCATTTATAAGTGAAATCTAAAAAAAAGAAAGAAAGAAAAGTAAAGAAAAAAAGCTTATAGATACAGAGAACAGATTGGTGGTTGCCAGAGGCGGGGTGTAAGTATTGGGTGAAATGGCTGAAGGGAGTCAAAAGGTGCAAACTTCCAGTTATAAAATAAGTCAAGGAGATATAATGTACATCATGGTGACCATAGCTAACAATAATGTATTGCATATTTTAAAATTGCTAAATCTTAAAAGTTCACATCACAAGAAAAAATAGAATAATTATTAAAAGTTCTCATCACAAGAAAAAACTTCTGTAACTATGTATAGTGACAGACTGTTAACTAGACTTATTGTGGTGATCATTTTGCAACTGTACATACAAACATGGAATCATTTAGCTGTACATCTGAAACTCATATAATGTTGTATGTCAATCATACCTCAATAAAAAAAGAATCACACAGTACATTTAAAAGTCAGATAGCTTACTAAGTTTCTGCAAAGAAACCTGATGTTCCAAAAATTATTGCCCATGACATTAAGAAAGCAATGTCTCCTTTCTTTATGCTTCCATAGGTCTCTAAAACTGTGTGACAGTTTATTGTTCAGATTTCTGCCTCCTTAACTAGTGCAGTAGTTTCATAACAGATAACCACAAACTGAGTGGCTAAAAACAGTAGAAATTTATTCTCTCAAAAATGCGGAAGCTAGAAGTCTGAAACCAAGGTGTCAACAGAGCCATGCTTTCTCTCCAACCTGCAGGGAAGAATTCTTAGGGAATTCCTCTTTGTAGCTTTCGGGGGTTGCCAGCAATTGGTCCTTGGCCTTCTTTGGCTTATAGACACATCACTCAAACCTCTGCCTCCGTCATCACACAGTGTTCTCCCTCTGTGTCTATGCGGGCACATTTCCCTCTTCTTATAAGGCACCAGTCATTGGCTTAGGGCCCACCCTAATCCAGTATGACCTCATCTTAAACTGGTTTCATCTGCAAAGACCCTATTTACAACTAAGGTCACATTCACAGGTACCAGGGTTTAGAAATGTGTACATATCTTATTGGGGGTGGGGGGTAGGGAACACAGTTCTACCCACTGTACTAGATAATAATTTTTTAAGGATAAGGCATCAATATTTGTATCACCCTCTACAACTAGGAAACTTGTTAAACTAAATTTAAATTTACCAAAATCTCACGGAGACATAAACATAGTAGTGTTTAAGAAGCAGCATCGAGCTTCCCTGGTGGCGCAGTGGTTGAGAGTCTGCCTGCTGATGCAGGGGACACGGGTTCGTGCCCCGGTCTAGGAAGAACCCGCACGCCGCGGAGCGGCTGGGCCTGTGAGCCATGGCCGCTGAGCCTGCGCGTATGGAGCCTGTTCCCCGCAATGGGAGAGGCCACAACAGTGAGAGGCCCGCGTACCGGAAAAAAAAAAAAAAGCAGCATCTTCTCTCTGGCTGAGATTAAGAGTTGCCAAGAGGCAGAGATAATAGGTTTTTTCTTGTGCTGAAGGACTTAATACTGATAGTAAAGTGTATGCATGCTATGCCCAGTTTCCTCCTCATCCCATAGATGACGTTGAACAAGGGAAATGAACTGTTCCGGGTACTTTGGTGTCAACTGAAAGAAAAACTTTCAGTTCCTGTCTGTTCTCTCACAACAGGGAATTATATATAACTTTTAAAAGTGAAGAATAGCCATCATCTGTTCAAGTTCTGTTACCAAGTTTAGTTTGTCACCTTTAAAAAGCTGAAGATAGAATGTTTTGACTGCTTTTTGATACAAGCAGGTTTTTTTAAAAGATTTCTCCATATCATAGACCCTGTGTGGGAACCTGAACCAAAGCCCTGAGAGAGTGCTGAGGATTTGGACTGGCAAAAACAAAACAAGTCCAAAGGGCAGAGGTGAGCCCCAAAATGGAAGAGAATGGCAAGAGCCAGGGACTGGGCACACATGTAAGAGAAAGAGAACAAGATTAGAAGAAAAGGAGAATTCACCCTCAATATTTCAGTTGAGCGTCTATGACTTGATGCGTGGTACATGGATGAGCTGGGCTGGCTGAAAGGTACTGCGTTGGGACTGACACCAATCCTGTTCTAGCAAGCTTTTGAGAAAAAAACGAAGATCTGCTAGGGGAAACTATCTACACTCAACTCTTTCTTCATTGTAGCCAGGGAAACAGAATCATTGGCACCATATGGATTCACTTTTTCTCCCTGACTGATGGTTCTTTGCTTCCCACACAGGCTAATTTGTGCTGGAAAGAATCTATAAATGTGGGAGGTCTTTATTACTAAAAATTAAATCCAATAAAATGCAGATGTCCTGACGGTGCCCACAAACAAGCTGTCTTTGTAATAAATAGCCAACTGGAGAAAATATATTTATGCATCTGTATTAGAACAACTGGCAGATTTAAAACTGAAGATCTGTTTAAGATCACCACAATTAGGGAACATACAAGAAAACAAGCCACTGGAATTTCTAAGAATGAGGTCATAAAACAAAAGTGCTAGGGAATTCATATGTTACTAAAAGGATAATCACACAATTATTTAATGTAAAATATTAATGCATGACGCTAACAGCCTGACTGTTTGCCCTAACAAAATCACTTTTCTTGCAAAACTGTTCTGTCAATGTCATTTTCAAGTCTTAATCTGGATTTTATATTACCATGTTAAATTAAAAATATATAGTGATCACGATGAATATATGCTTTATTAAGCTTAAAGTACTAAGGCATTTTATCTTCATTTAGTTTCTCTGTAGCAGAATGTTAATATTCTAAATGTAAATATTTTCTTTTTTCAAAAATGCCTGCAAGAGAAAATTTGAGGCTGAGATTTCTTCAAAATTATACTATTTACTTAACAATGATATAATAAATTCAGGTCTTTTTTATCAAATTAGTTCCCCCCCAACTCCCATCAACAGAATTAACTATGATTAATTCAATCAATCCAAATAGAGTGTTAATATAGTTTAAAACACTAAGGTAACCATGTTATGCACCAGAGCTTTTCTGTTCATCTGTTAACAGTTTTTACTTCTTTAAAAACAATGGAACTGTAGGCAACTATAAGCAATCTAATATATTACAGAGATTTTTTTTTAAAGGGTACAGAAATGTGACAGCCGTTGGTTCTTATCTCTCTCAACCCCTCTTTCCCGCATTTTGTTTAATTCCTAAGAAATCATGGTCAATCCAGGACTATTAGGTTCTTACCTCTTTCTCACTTTCTGATCCCACCCTCCTGCATTTTAGGTTAGCACACCCTCATATGAACGGCAAGTCTATTGGCCTACACTTTGGGAACTATCTACATTATCGATTCTAGTGGGCCTAGATTCTTCAAACATTAACTGGTTATCAAAAGAAGTGAAAATGCTTAATTTCCAAAATATTCTGCAGAATATGTGTGTCACCTCATTTTCACAGCTTTACATTATTATTGGGAGCTGAGTCTCTTAACCGTATCTACTGAGGGTGCTCTTCACTGGTGGTGGATAAATGTCTTATCTACAGTTACAGGAACTGAATGAGTCAGGACTTCTCTGGTTGCAAGTTATAAAAACACAATTAAACCTAACAGAAGAAAGTTTAAGTTTTTTTGCCTCATAGTGGCAGAAAAGACACGAGAGTAATTCCCAGAACTGAATGAAGAGCTCTAGGAACCAGGACCTTAGTGCTTCAGCTCTCTGTCTCACCACCTCTCATCTCTGTTCAGCTTTTTTTATTTTTTTTTTATTGAAGACACACCTTCTCCCAGATGGCAGGAAAAGTAGCTGCCAGCAGCACCGACTTAACATCTTCCTAGTTGGGCAACCCCAACTTCCTTAAATCAATCCCAGGGAAGAATGATAATTGCTTGGATGTTCTCACTTCTGGATTCATATTTTGTCCAAGTGAATGGGTTCAGTGATCAACCAGGCCAGGGAGAAATGGGATGTGTTATAAGAAGTAAAAATGGAAGAAAAGATGCTAGGAGCCAAAACTGTAGTACCACAGTCTACAGTAAGACTCAAGAGTGCTACACTGTGGCTGCCACTTGTTTTAAAACTAGAAAAGCCATTTAGGCTCTTTGGTATTTTTTATTTCTACAAAGGGGATAATAAAATGCAATGACATCTTAACTACAGTCTCTGAGGTGGGGGAAAGAGAAATTCTGATGATTGTGTTAACTAAAAGGAAGAGCTGAGGATACCTTCAACAAGTTATATTTATTATTTATATATATTTATTATGACATTATTATACTGACAGAAAAGTAATTACTTTTACATAAATGTAATAAGCTAACTCAGTCCTAAATCACTAGAGCAGTAAACTTACAGGTTTGCAAAACAAAAAGAAAAACTCACACACAATTGTCTCATCCCTTGGTGTATATATTATCCTTCCAGAGCTGGCTAACAAGGATATATGCTTTCTGAAGCTATAAATAATATGGGTGAATATAACAACATGGAAACATGGAAAATATGAATGATGCAATGTTAAGTAATAATAGGAGAATGTGAAATGTATTTTATTGTGAATACCACTATGTAAAAATGTGTACAAAAAAAACTGGGTGGGATTTCTCAAATATGGTAAAACTGTCACAACAAAGGGATGGGATTTTGATCTTTTTTCTTTTGGCTGTCTTCTAAACTTTCTGTCATATTTTCTACCACTTTTACGACTTAGGAAAAAAGTGTTTTTATCACACTGAGTAGAACTTTTTAGAAGGTGACTAAGAGGACAAGCACGCTGGCCTGTCTACATGCAGGCCTCACAGTACAGGTCTCCATGGCCTTAATTATACCCTTGAGAACCTGCCTTAACCAGTTGCATGTTCCATAGCACAGATTCACTGCTACAGTAACGAGAGAAGAACACGTGCAGACAGAACAACATCCAGAATACATTACTGCTTGATTGCATGTCCCTAGTCAATGCTGCACACACCTGGACGAGACATATCTCAATGCGTGACTCCTATCGTCAAATACTGATTGGTGCATTGAATGGGGAGAAACCGGCGAACTTTGTAGACTGGTTATAGAGACTCTTGCTTTTGATGATGGTTTGGCATTGACTTTAAACTTTGTCTGAGTTTTCATATTTTACCTTATAACCCTTAAACAAAGCTGAAGAGGAAAGTGGTTAAGGAACCTGAAGCAAGAGTGTCTACAACATGTGTGTCACAAACAACTGGTAAAGAATGGGCCTAAGAAAGCAGAAATTTGAAAGGACCCCTGAACACTTGGAGACACTTCGAGGAAAAGGTTCTCATTATGGAAAAATAGGTCACCTCTGATATAAAGTTGGCATCTATAAGATTATGTCCATCAACATGGCCACCACTGTTTTCCTTTGCCCTTTTTTCAAATCAGAATCTGTATTAGAGCATGAGATTTATTCACTCATTCATCAGGTAATTATTGGACCCCATTTTGTAATGCTAGGCCCTTAACATGATCATGGAGATACTATGGTGAACAAAATTCAGTGTCTGCTCTGAATTACCATCTAATTGAGATGGACCCAGTTGAGAAGATGGACAAGCAAACAAGCCATTTCAACAGTGTAACAAGCGTTATGAGTGTCCAAACCCATTCAAAGTCACAGGCAATGTGACCTAAGAAATATTTTAAGTTGCTGTGTTGCCATAACTACCACAACTCTTCAGGGTAAGTGAAATGCCCTTGCCAGGACACCAAATGCCTTCCTGAAATTAGATGTCTGAAAATTAACGCCTTAGGCTGGTACATAGTGCACCTTCAGTAACCTGAAAACTCATCAAATATCTTAGCCTTCACAGGGGTAATGAGCAACCTTATTTTGGCACATGTGTGAACCTCAGAGTCTCTCAGGGGCACAACGTGCTTCTGTTCATGGCAATTCATTATTTTTTTCCTTTCTAGATAAAATGAAAACATCTCACCATTTACTCCTCAAAATTAAAAGCAACGATTTTAAGCTGTTGGTCAGCTCAAATTTCAGCATGAAACATTTGGTATCTTACCAGCTTCCCTTTTTTTAAAACAGTATCCCAGAAATAAAACACAGGAACTCAAAAGGAATAGAAGCAACTAATATTGGAAAGCAGCACTTCTCACCAATCACAGCAATGTTTCCCATTTTCTTCCTGGAAAGTTTTCAATAAGTGACTGAATATTCCTCTCTTTGCTGTTGAACCCGGTCATTCACATGAGCCCACATGAACTTTACTGAGATCTTCTATTTAGTTTTGTGTGTATATTACTGTCAGTAAAGAACCTAATTCCAACTATAAAAGTCACAAAGAATAACTGCCTTTGCTTTGTTTAAAGTCATACTTATAACACCAGTAGTGTTGTTAGGCTACTACTCCAAAATCATGAGAAAAAGTACTGTATGAGGAGCCCTTGAAGCACATTAGTTGTGTCTCAACTGTAATCTAAGGCTAAAGTATTAAAAACTCAAATATGAAGGCCTTTCACTAGCTAAGGAGGGACAAGAGAATTTTGTTTCTTTGCACAGGACTCCCTCATCCAGTTTTCTCCGGAGGATTTGTAGCTAAACTCCCCCATATCTGAGAAAGAGAACCTGCCTATATAATGTATCTAGAAAGATGTAGTTTCACACATACATAAACACAAGTGTGAAAAACAACGAATCTCAGTATCTTAAGATGCGATGAAGACAGAATGAAAAAAGATGATACCTAAGAGAACTTTTTTTAATAATAATAAATTTACTGTGGTATCTAACAACTTAAAGGTCATATAAGGTCACTTAAAGGTCACATAGCCAATATATTCCTATGATAAGCTAAAAATATATCTTTCAACTTTTCTTTAATGTCCATCATGTTGAAGTGTATGTTAACAGCAAGATATAAGGCTTTTAGAAAAAGAATGGCACACTGGAAAACACTTTAAGCTTACCAGCACTGCCTGATCATTTTGTGGTAAGAAAGCATATTAAGGAAAGTGTAAGTTGGATTAAAACACACAATAACAAGCCTAAAATTAAAATTAGTATCATAGCCTTCCCAGTATTTTTTAAAATTTCCATTCCTGAGTATTGAAGTATATCTTCCTAGTAGCTGTAGTTAAGTCCTTTTATCTAATTGTTTTTAACTATTGTCTTGAATAATTTTAGACTTATAGAAAAGTGACAAAAACTGTACAGAGTTCCCATATAAACTTTATTCAGCTCTACCTAATGTTAATATCTTAGAGAAAAATATAATTTTATATTTTATGTAAATACAAAATTGTATTTGTAAATGTAATGTAGTTGTAAAATGTACGTGCATTTGTAAATGTAAAATAAAACATGATAAAATTACTGAAACCAGGAAATTAACAGTGATATAATACCATTAGCGAATCTACAGACCTATACTAATTTCTCCAGTTTTCCTACTAACTTACTTTTTCTGGTCCAGGCTCTCACATGCATTTAGTTGTCATGTCTCTAGTCTCCTCCAATATGTGACAGTTTCTCCGATTTTCTTTTTCTTTGTTTTCCATGACATTGACACTTTTGAAAAATACTGCTCAGTTATCTTGTAGAATGTCTCTCAATTTGAATTTCTCTGATATTTCCATGATAAATTGAGGTTATGAGTTTTTGGCAAGAGTCCCCCAGAAGTGATGTTGTGTCTTTTTCAATACATCATATGAGGGGTAGACATCAATACATCTTATTACTGGTCATGTTCAATCTGATCATTGGTTAAGATACTGAGTTTTCTCCACTGCACAGTTACATTTTATTTTGTAATTGATAAGTACATTGTGGAAGATACTTTGAGACTATACAAGATCCTGTCTCTGATCATACTTCTGTCCACTAATTTTGATATCCATCGATGGTTCTTGCCTGCAACAATTACTACTTTGATGTTTGCCTAATGGTAATTTTCTACTTTTGTCTTTCCTGTCACATTTATAAATAGAATCCTACTTCGAGAAAGGGCTGTGCTTTCTCCTCTTTTTAAAATTTATTTATTTATTCATTCGATTTTTCATTTATATCAGTATGGATTCATGAATATTAATTTTATTCTATTGGTTATAAACCAAAGCTACCATAGTTTATTTTGTTGCTCAAATTTCCCCAGATTTCTTTATTGGTAGATCTTTCAAGTTGATTCCTGTGTCTTTTCAAAATGGCTCTATCATTTTTTGAGCATTTCCTTATTTTCTAGCACTAGAAGATGTCCCAGGCTCATTTTGTATTTTCCCTGCTCCAGCCATGGAATCAATCATTTTCTAAGGAAGCCTGATTTCTTTTAGTGGAGTGGTAGTTAGAAACCAAGATCTGGTTGCTAGGTATGCCCAATGCTACTGGGTTTTTATTGCTTTCAGACCCACTCAGTGAACAAAGGTAGGAAATAAATGTGTGTATGGTAACGCATGCACACACACACACCTATATTTATTTCTAAAACTATTCATCCGTGTGTGTGACTATATCAACACATATATATGTATGTATATATATATATATCTCAGCATATATAAAACAAAAGGGTAAGTGGTTTAGCTAGCAAAATTAAGTTTATTCAGGAATAGCAGAGGAATTGCAGTTCGGGACATGCAAACCATGGTGAACCATACATAGACAAATCTAGAGAACAGAGGAGAAGCCATCTTCTTTTACAGAGAAAAGGAGGAGGTTAGGAGGGGCTGTCTGCCACAAAAGTTTATTGGAGGGGAGCAGGAGTTCAGGGTGGTGGTAGCTTCTGGTTGGCTGAGTGTAGTGGTTTCTCATTGGCTAGGGAAGGAGAAAAATCTTTCCACCTTCTGCAGAGGTGTAAAGCAAACTTCTTCCTGCTGGAGTCTGCAAGGAGTGGCAAGTGGGAGTATATGAGAGCTGCTCCTTCAGGACTTCCCCACTCCAGTTCAAATGAGGTTTCCTTTATTTTCACAATACATATATGTATACATTATATAAAATATACATTATAAATATATAAAACCATGAGTTCATACTGATACCTTCAATTTTAATCCAACACCACAAAGTTCATTTTAGCCTTCCCCCCTTTCCTTACTTGTAACTTCTTTCTCTGACAGTGAGGAGCCTGGCTCGCATTATCCACAATATATTTTCTTATTTGTTCAATCATAGTGTACACATAAAGTAGTTTCAGAATTGCAAAGCCATATCCCCATGGGAAACAAATTTACTAAGTAGAGTACAATATTTCTGTGCAGGATTTTTGGCTTTAGCCTTATAGTTTATAGCTAAAAAACTATTTTTCCTAGGTTAGTTAAGTTAGTTCTTTTCTTCCCCACACATTTCAGTGTGACTATGTTATTCATTTAATACATTTAGGTTCATTTATGGCTCTTCATGTTCTAGTTGAGGTTACCCCCAAGTCCTGGCTTATTTCAATTATTTGTTTTGGGGAGGGGGGAGCAAGTGAAACACTACCATGGTTCTAAGAGTCAAAGCAATATAAAAAGACAGTCACAGAGAAATGTCAGTCTCCCTCATTCATAGTACACATTCTTTCTACCCATTCTCATCCACTCCCTATAAGTAACCAATCTCATTATTTCTGGTTTATTGTTCCTGCATTTCTTTTGTAGAAGTTAGCAGATAAATGTTTCTTTTCTTAAAACCTCCTTCCTTTTTACATGAAGTAACTTATCTTCTTCAGTGTCTTTCTCTTCTCATAAATTTTGAATGTTATCCTGTATATTCTTGCATGTTTATTTTTACACATGAACTTCAGTATCAACTTATATTGCTCCATAAAAAAAAGCTTGTTGGTATTTTTATTGGAATTGCATTAAATCTATACACTGATTTAAGGAGAACTGACATCTTTATAATGTTGACTCATCCTATCCAGGAATAGAGGATGTCTTTCCATTTGTTCAAGTCTACATTTTTGGCTTTCAGGAGTGTTTTAAATTTTTCACGTCTAGGTTTTTCACATTTCTTATTATGTTTATTCCTGAGTATTTAATCTTCTTTATTCCTATTAAAATGGGGTTTTCTCCAAATTTATAAACTGTAACTGGTTATTGTTTGTGTATATACACAGAAAGGGGCACATATTGTGGGAAGAGAACTGTAGACATGTCGAATTTGAGGTGGCAGTGAAAATGTTTTGGAGGCATCTTGAGATGCAGGACTCAAGCTGGGAGAAGTATTAGGGACTGATCTTTTTTCTTTTAATCTAGGTATGGATGATAATTGAAACCAGGAGAGGGAATGTAATACCAAAGGAAGAGAGTTTTAAAAAAGAAGATGAAAACTGCAAGCTGAGGCCTGAACCTTGAAGAACACCCAGGCCTAGGACACACAGTGGTAGGAGGAACATCAGACTAAGAGAAGTCACAGAGGCCAAGAAAGAAGAAAGATCCAGAGAGTAAAAGTGAGCCTCTATGCAGAAGCTACAAAGTCAGTGAGGCCTGAGCAAACACCACTGAATGCAGGTAATTCTGGTGTTTCCCAAAGCTCAGTTCCCAGCATTCTAGTTCCTTCAGGATGATAACAGGTATTATTCAAAAAATGTTAATGGAGAGCAAAAAGTTTTGAAAAACATTGGATTAATCAAAATTAAACAGGATTTCTCAGAGCTATTAACATGCTTCCATGGATTATGAATTCCCATAAGAGAGAACAGTACGCAGATCTCTACACTTTTTTTTTAACCAACTAAAAGTTAAAGAAATTATAGTAACAGTGGAAGCCAGATAACAAAGAGTTGGATGGATTTCTCAAAAATCTGTTCATTGAGTTGTAGCATTCATTTTAATAGAGGTCATACTATGTGCAAAAAGAAATATTTTGCATATGTTTTGTAGTATATTAACCTAATGATGCCTTTTTTTTGGCTGCGCCGGGTCTTAGTGGCAGCCAGTGGGATCTTCACTGCAGCATGTTTAGTTGTGGCATGCGGGATATTTAGTTCTTAGTTGTGGCCTGCAGACTTCTTAGTTGAGGCATGCATGTGGGATCTAGTTCCCCGACTAGGGATGAAACCCGGGCGCCTGCATTGGGAGAATGGAGTCTTACCCACTGGACCACCAGGGAAGTCCCACCTAATGATGCCCTAACCAATCTTTTTTTCCAAAGGGATTCTCAGGACAAGATGTATCTTGGAATACACTTTGGAAATTTTAGAGCACACTGTAAACCAATTTTCTTCAGCCTCCTCTCTGCCCTCAAAGTCAAACACAGAATCTAGGAATTTTATTTTTATTTTACAGGAAACAGAACTTTCCTACCCTGGAAGATTGCCACAGAGTACTCCTAGTGTTGACACACCGCAGCCCCAGCTGAACAACATGCTGAGAATTACTCTAAAGTGGGCATCTGTGAGCTCGGGGGAGGGGGGGGGAGCAGGAGGGTGCTCTGAAAGCGAGAGGGACGCTGTTGAGGGTTAGGGAGAACAACAAACCAATGGAATCAAAAAGCCCAGGAGGGGCTTCCCAGGTGGCGCAGTGGTTGAGAGTCCGCCTGCCGACGCAGGGAGCGCGGGTTCGTGCCCTGGTCCGGGAAGATTCAGGGCGGCTAGGCCCGTGAGCCATGGCCGCTGAGCCTGCGCGTCCGGAGCCTGTGCTCCGCTACGAGAGAGGCCACAACAGTGAGAGGCCCGCGTACCGCAAAAAAAAAAAAAAAAAAAGGCCCAGGAGTATTTGGAAACTCACATGCAGTGTAGCAGCACAGTTCCGGAGAACTTTGGTTCTCAGAAGCAGACCCTCAACCCGGGGAGCTCAGCAGCTGCAGGCCCTTTCCAGAAGGGAGCAGCTCCTAACAGGGCCTGTCCAGACGGAATCAATAGGTGGGCACCAACCCAGCAGGCAGTTAGGGTGGAAACAGGGCTGATTGGGATTCCCCCTCCCAAACGAAATATTCTAAACTCAGTCATTTAAAATTTTATTTTAAATTTTCTAAAATGAAAAATCACTCCTCAAAAAATACTTTATCAGCAAAGGAAAAACTGCTTCTCTTAATAAACACCTAAAAAGAAATTCTAGTGACAGTGGAAACCGTACAACAAAGAGTTGGATGAATTTATCATAAATCTGTTCATCGAGATGTAACATTCATTTAAATAGAGGCCATACTGTGTGCAAAAGGAAATCTTTTGTATGATATTTTGTAGTAAACTAAAGAGGATGACAATTGCTTTATTACCCAATACTAATGTGAGATTCTTCATTTCTTAAGTCCCAAAGGCATTGCACAGTCAAGAGATAAGTGGATATATAAATACAGTCAGACGTATCAGTGCCTGTCTCATGGAACTTGACCCAAATTTAGGTTTTAAATTTGCTCAACTTCTTACCAAGTCCTAACCAAGCCTGGCAACATATTGGAAACCCCATTCCCATCAGTATGTGGGGTCTGGAATTAGTCTTGTTGTTCGAAGTCTGGTACCCAGGGTACCTGTAGTTCAAATCCTGAATGAACTATGTCTTCACTGCTCCCTATCTTCTTTATGCATGCCTAATCTGCATTATGGGACTTCTTTCACAATTTGTTTTGTAACCCATTTCTCTCCTAGGATATACGTCTGCCCTAAACTCAAGCCCTCTTGACTAGAGTCTCGACAATCACCCTAGCGTCAGCAGCTATCCTCCATCTCTCCCCCTACCCCCTGTAACCACTGCCATCACTACCACCACTACCCCTATATTCTACCTGGTGGCTGGGGTCTTGCTTCCAACTGGACAGAACTGTTCTTTCATCATTTGACTTAAATTATCGCTATTTCATGGAGATCCCTGCCACTAAGCCTCACCCTAAAATGTCTCACATTTTAAATATCAACATTAAATGAATAAGATGGAAGTTCACATCATCCCATGGACATTATGACAACTCCTAACCACTAGTCTTAGCCCTGCTTATGCCCAAATTGCTCCCCTTTCCCAAGCAATCTGCCCAGAATGAGGCTCCAAAATACTTCTTTAAAATTTTAATAACTTTTTTCTTATATTCTGAATTTCTTCTTTGAGGACTACAATTGTATAAATCAGATATTTTAACCAACACTTTCATTAACTGAAGTTCTTGGGGTCTCATCATCCTGTTGGATGTATGTATTTTCTGACCCTCACTCACAGTAGATTATTTCCCTGTGTATTTTGTAATTTTAATCTGTGTAGCTTCCTCTGGGGTAATTATGTGCAACTAGGGTTAAGGATATAACCACCACCACCCCTGGCAGGTTTTGCATTTGCCTCTACCAAGCACTCCGGAAATAATACCAGCCTAGCCTAGACCACCTTTTATTTTTGGTTGATTTCTCAGTGTGGGGGAGTTCCTGGACCCCTACAGATAGTGTTAATTCAAATGACAAATCCATATGAGGGCTTGTGGTTATTAACCTCAGGTGGATACTCTTTTGGTCGACCCACTGCACAGGTGGAAAGCATCAAGCTCCTGGTTGCCTCCACATGTTGGTAGGCACATTTTTGTTATCCTGTCCTTTCTCTGAGGCCACAGCCTTTTGGGGTTCCAGCATTATGGGGTCATCTAACCTGATACCAGCCCAAGGCCTCTTGTGTTCTTGCATGGGATAATAAACCCAGGGCTCTAGGTTAACAAGACCAGCAAACTCTCCAGGGCACCATAAGAGTATCTTCCACCACACCATTTTCGTTTTCAATTCCCTCTTCACTTTTGATATATGGGGATGTTGTATATTCCCTGATTTCCAAGTGGTTTGTAATGAGAGACTTTTTCATGTTATCTAATTCACAGTTTTGCTGGGAATAGAAGTTTCAGTGTGCCTTTTTAAAAAATTTTTTTAATTAATTAATTTATTTATTTTTGTCTGTGTTGGGTCTTCGTTTCCGTGCGAGGGCTTTCTCTAGTTGCGGCGAGTGGGGGCCACTTTTCAACGTGGTGCGTGGGCCTCTCACTGTCACGGCCTCTCTTGTTGAGGAGCACAGGCTCCAGACCCGCAGGATCGGTAGTTGTGGCTCACGGGCCAAGTTGCTCCGCGGCATGTGGGATCTTCCCAGACCAGGGCTCGAACCCGTGTCCCCTGCATTGGCAGGCAGATTCTCAACCACTCTGCCACCAGGGAAGCCCCTAAAAATTTTTTTTATTTTATTGATGGATAGTTGATTCAGTGTGCCTTTTTAATAACAAAAAATTCAACTGGTTGCTCTAAGAGAGTAATTATGTATCATTTAATATGATTTTTACATAAATAAAAAGTACCTTCAGGGCTTCCCTGGTGGCACAGTGGTTAAGAATCCGCCTGCCAGTGCAAGGGACACGGGTTCGAGCCCTGGTCCAGGAAGATCCCACATGCCGTGGAGCAACTAAGCCTGTGAACCACAACTACTGAGCCCTTGTGCCACAACTACTGAAACCCGCACACCTAGGGCCCATGCTCCGCAACAAGAGAAGCCACGAGAATGGGAAGCCCGGGCACTGCAACGAAGACCCACCAGAGCCAAAAAAACCAAACAAACATATAAATAATTTTTTTTTAAAGTACCTTCAAGAAAAATAATACAAGATCTTACAGTGATGTATTTCAGAGAATGTCTCACTATAGTTTATATATTAGTTATAAATCAGAAGGCTTAGGATATAATTTCTGCTCTGTGAAATAATAAAATATCATTCATTTCCTATTATCTTTTTTCATATTCCTTGTACATCCACTATCACCCTGGTTCAGGCCAGTACCTCATACCAGGATTTATAAAATAGACTCAACCAATTTTACCATTTCCAGTCTCTCTCAATTCCAAATCATGCCACAGGTAACCACCAGATTAATCTTCCTAAAAAGCTGCTCTTTGAGTGACGTGCTTTCTACATTTCTCTCATACTTCCCTACACAACTTAGACATTTACTCACTATCCGCCTGTACTCCTTGTTAATTCTTGCTTTTGTTCATAATTTTACTCTCATCTAGAATGCCCCTCTTCCTTCTCTATTCCTTTTCAATCCCTGCCCATTTTTTAAAGTTTCTATTCAAATCTTTCATCTTGAAAAGCTCTCTCACCTACCCACTGGAAGGAATCCTGCCCCTCTGAGTACACCATTAGGTTCTAGCATCTCAAATATTCGCTCATCATTGTCACATAGAGTACAAAGAATCCCCAATTTACAAACAAGTTGTATTCCAAAGATATCTTTATAAATTGGCTGCTTGAAATGCTGAATACGATCTCCCTCAGAAGTCAGATTATAAATGCTGGTTGGATTTTTTTTCACTTTTTATTTTATATTGGAGTATAGTTGATTAGCAATGTTTTGTTAGTTTCAGGTGTACAGTAAAGTGATTCATTTACACATATACATGTATCTATTCTTTTTCAAATTCTTTTCCCATTTAGGTTGTTACATAATATTGAGCAGAGTTCCCTGTGCTATACAGTAGGTCCTTGTTGTTTATCCATTTTAGATAGAGCAGTGTGTGCACATCAATCCCAAACTCCCTGACTATCCCTCCCCACTACCGTTCCCCGCTGGTAACCATAAATTCGTTCTCTAAAGTCTGTGAGTCTATTTCTGTTTTGTAAATAAGTTCATTTTTATCTGCGTAGATTTTGAAGCTAGCTCACAGAAGTCTACTTAGCCTTTAAGGAAACTGAACCCAAGAGCTCAGGACCAGTTTAAGAATCTGTGGGTCAAAATTTTATGCTGTCCAAAAAAAGCAAAAAGATGAATAACAATTTACTCCTCCCTTTTGATAAAGCAATAATTTCTGCTCTTGGGCAACTTTCTACTTAATTTAACAAACATTTATTGGACAATTACTAAGTGACAGATTCTGTAGAAATACAGTGATTACAACAGGCACATCCCTTGGCCTCATAATGGTTCCTTATCCCTACCCCCTTCGTGTATGCCATACTCCCTCATCTCATCAGGCCCTTCTTCCAGGGTCCAAAATTTCTGACCTAGTGACTGGGTTATTGGAGGTAGTGCCATTCACCAAGGTGGGAATTGCCAGAGAAAGGATGGGTTTTGATTTGTTTGGTTTGGAGTTTTTTAGTGGCTGCTTTTTTATGATGGTAGTGGCAAAGGAAGTGGTTTCTGCTTTTGTTATATTTTGTTTGGGAGAGAGATATTGTGTTGGGGAGAGAAGAGTATGTCAAAATCTATTGGAGCTTAAAGTTTGGCATGCTTGTGAGATACCAGGTAGAGATCTGAAGAAAAAAATAAAGGAAATGCTGTTTCAGAGCTTATGAGGATAAGAAGTGACTTGGGGGAATTCCCTGGCAGTCCAGTGGTTAGGACTCCTCACTTTCACTGCCGAGGTCCTGGGTTCAACCCCTGGTCAGGGAACTAAGATTCTGCAAGCCATGTAGCACAGCCAAAAAAAAAAAAAAAAAAAAGTGACTTGGACCAGAGCTAGAGGTTTAGACCGATCAGCATAACCAAGATAATCATTCGCATCATAGGTGGCTTGAAGGTTTATTTATTTTTTTTTTTTTTTTTCTTTTTTGCGGTACGCAGGCCTCTCACCGCTGTGGCCCCTCCCGTTGCGGAGCACAGGCTCCGGACGCACAGGCTCCGGACGCACAGGCTCAGCGGCCATGGCTCACGGGCCCAGCCGCTCCGCGGCACGTGGGACCCTCCCGAACCGGGGCACGAACCCGTGTTCCCTGCATCGGCAGGCGGACGCCCAACCACTGCGCCACCAGGGAAGCCCGAAGGTTTATTTTTTAAGGTGCTAAACTGGCTATATTGTCTTGTATTTTATTTTGCTTTTCCTCGAGGGCATTTTATAACAGCAGCTAGTGTTCTCCCTTAGGGCCAGAGCCTTTCCAATCCAGCTTTAGGCCCCATAAAGACTTGCACACTATATGGATTCAATAAATATTTGTCGATTGTTCCATTGTGTCAATGTTAGGTTTTGAGACACATCAATAATTTCCCTAGGGCTAATAAAAGTAATTGTAAACAGTTGGATAGTCTGATGCACCACAGACTGGCTAAACATAGCAATAATAACTACCACATTTGCTAAAATAACAACAAGGCTGCTGTACACAATTTGGGATTAAAGACTCATTAAATAATAACACAATTCTTTCCAGCTGAACTGGCCTACGCATTATTCCAAGACAGACATTAAATATTCCTGCTCCTATGTTCCCAGTGACTCTGTTTATCCCACCTAGAAAGGTCCTTCGCACAGGTCCACCCTCTTCTACCTTGTTAACTCTTTCCAGTCCGATCTGTGAAGGCCTTCCTCAACACTCTGGTCCTAGAGCATCACTCCCAACCAGTACACACTATTCTGTTCCCTTAATTTTATCTATCTAACCTATCTTCCCAATCAGACTGAAGAGGAATCTTTTAACCTTTTTAGTATCCTCCTTGCCTAGCCCAATAACACCCATAACACATTGTTGTTGAAGACGATTGAAAGATAGCCACCAAATAAGTCATAGGATCATAGACGGTTAGAGATGGAAGGAAACTTTGAAAACCCCATCATCCTAGCCTAACATCAAACAGACATTGTGCATTTGTCCTCAGATTGACTACATAAGCTAATTGGAAGTTCCAAACTAGGACACCTCTGACAACTGCTGAAATGAGGTACTCTGATGATAAAGCTAACTTCATCAGTCTAACCTAACTTTCGTATTTTGAAGATAAAGAAACATAGTTCCAAAGAGCTAAAATTACTTTTCCAATGTTGTACAACTGCCCACTGTTAGAGTTTAGAAACCTCGTTTACTGATCTATACCTTGAAGGTTTTTGCATAATGCCAGAATATTTGGAGACTGGTACATTAGCTATATTACTTTTATGAAGGACAACTTGATAACTTTCCCTTTCTGCTTTCTATAATGATATTTTGAGTTCAAAATCTATTGAATAATTGAATGAGACAGTGACTGGATAAAAATTTTTCTTTGGGTTAACCAAAATAACTTTGCACTTAAAAATGTTCTTTGTGGTTATTATCACCGAATCTCAACTCCGAATGGAGTTAAGTAGGAGAAAGTTTCGAGAATGAAACTGCTTTTACTATTCTATCATCGCTACCAACTCCCACAAGGGCAAGGATGTTATGAATTCTCCAAAATACTTCTATAATATAGGTGTGGCTTTTTGATGTTGTGAAATCACCATGCTTTGTTTTGTTTTGAACATCTTAGATAAAATTCAATCAATTGTCTTAAAATATAGGAAGCTTTAAAAATGGAGTATACTATAACACGGTCAATACCTCAACAAGAGAGTTTATTACGTAAATGAGCATATTTACTTTCCATTACTTCCTCCTGAAGATCTGTAATAGGAATATTCAATGCCAAAATTAAAAACTATTCATTTCACATCTATGCTTATTAAGAATTTGCTTATAATTTTGATAAGAAAAATATATTGTTTACTAGCGGAATTAGCTCTCTTGCTCTTTCCCTCCCCCATCTTTCAAACTGACAATAAAAAAGAAACATGAATTTTACTTTTCAGACAATTTATTCAGTCTTGCTATTGTTATATCTCCAGGGACTAGATTTACATTTTGAAAAAATACCACAGTGTACATGTGGTACAGGGTATTCAAATACCCTACTCAGCCAGCATATCACAGATACTGTATAATAACATCTGGGAATATTAAACTTTGCCCTTACTGGCAACCCAATTGGCATCTTTAACTTACAATGCAGATGTTTTATACTGATGTGTTTTGAAAATATTTGAAGTATTCTCAAGACAGTATTCTGAGGTTTCTGCAGTGGTCCACTTTAGTCTTTTGAAGTTTTCTATACAATAGGATACATGCATAGATTTTCCAAAACATGCTTTGGTGGGAAAAAGAAAAAAAAAAATCAAGGTGGCATTATACAAAGCTTCCCTGAGTGGTCTGTACCTAATTCCTTTCGGGCACCGTTGTTTTGGCAGTTCATGAACTTTATGACACGCATCTGATAAAACCGTTCCTGTTCCCACACTGCTTTGTGAAATCTAAATCATTTTAATGCCTTGTATTTATGAAATACTTATATTTCATATATTCAGATATAAAATTTTAATTTTACCTCTGAGCACATCGTGTTTTGGCTGTGCGTTATCCAGAGGTGATGCCCCATGATAGCAATTACTGCCTGTGTGTGCAGAGATGGCTGAGGAATCCGATGTATGTTGGTGAGTCCTTCAGCAGTGTTCCCACTGAGCAGTGTTCTTTCATTAAAGGCCTCGGTCACTTCTCCTGGAGCTTGCTCTGGTTCACAGCACTGGCTTCTCAACTTGATCACAGTCTGGCTTTTGTCTACAAGAACCTGCCTTAACTGTTGTTGCTAGTGTTTGCCAGCGGTCTGCTACTGTGCCACATGCTTAAATGTGGACCTCAGAACATTTTAAAAACAGAACTGACATCTCCCCTATTGCAGTGTGATGGGGTTAGCATGTAGAAAGCACATACACTTTGGAGACACGTTTGCTTTGATATAATTGCCAGCTCCATTGCTTACCAGCTGTATGACTGGATAAGAATACTCTCTGGCTAACAACAAGGACCTACTGTATAGCACAGGGGACTATATTCAATATCTTGTAATAATCTATATTATATAAACATACTTTTTCAGATTCTTTTATATATATTTTATATGTGTGTGTGTATATATATATAAATATATATATACATATGACTGATCACTTTGCTGAAACTAACACATTATAAATCAACTAAAACAGAAAACAAACAAACAAACAAAAAAAGGAACACTCTCTGGCTCTCTGTTTTCCTTCTTCTGTGATGAAGATAGTTATACTTCCCTGATGAGGCTGAGTGAGGATTAAACAAGAGGAACTGAATAGAACACTTTCCACAGCATTAGACCCCTATTAGCGTGTGCAGTTGACTTTCTGTGAACTCACTTGGATTAGCAAGTGTTAAAATGCACCCTGCTCCCATTTTTTTATTGTGGTAAAAAATAAATGACATAAACTGTACCATTTTTAAGTGTGCACTTCAGTGGCATGAAGTACATGCACATCGTCGTGCAACCATCACCACCACCACCATCTGTCTCCGGAATTTTCTCATCTTCTCAAACTGAGACTCTCTACCCATTAAACACTAACTCCCCTCCTTCCTCCCTTGGCCCTTGGCAGCCACCATTCTTTCTGTCTCTACGAATCTGACTACTCTAGGTATCTTAGGTAAGTGGAATCATACAATATTTGTCCTTTTCCTTCAATTCTTATAAATCAGCTACAATTTGGGACTTCATTATTGATTACTTGGCCTTGGCATTAAATTACTAAGTTAACATTGCCACATGTATATCACATTTAGGATGTTAGGGTCCAACCCAATGCATCTATATGTCTATGTATCCCTACTACTCTTCTAATAGGCTGTTAGACTACATGGCGATGACGACAATGATGATGATGATGATGGTGATGACATAACCTCCCAGTGTTATCTCCTGAGTCTTCTCCTTTGTGCCCTCTGAACAGTAATTCTAATGTTAGCAAATTCCTCTCATCCTCAGTCTCTTTACAAAATCTGACTCATCTCTTGCCTGTGGAGAATCTGAGAACATTCTGTGCCCCAGCAACCCTCTGCAGCCCTCTGGAATGGAGGCTGCTCATTTTCCATCCCCATATTCAATGGGCACAGAAGCTATATTGGCATTCTCCTAGTATTTCTGTTTTAAAAAGTATTACTCTTCAATCTTTATGCAAAAACTCTTCATCATTTGGATAAACTGAGATACCTAACAAGAATCGCTGAGGGATTAGATGTGGTGTGTGAGAAAGAGAAATGCCAATGATGATGCCAAAGTTTTAGGGCTTTGGAAGGATGGAGTTGCTATTAACTAAAATACAGAGGACTGAGAAACCATTTGGGGGCAGAAGGAAGTATCTGGAGCCATGCTTGAACATATTAAGTTTGAAATGCTCAGTTGCTCACTAGACACCCAATGAGAGATATAAGCAGGTGATCTGGGGTTCAGGGGAGAGGTTCCGAGAACCTCAGATTCATCAGCCTATTTAAAGTCATGAAGTTGACTAAGATCATGTAGAGAATAAATGGAGACAGGAAAAAAGGAGAAATCCAAGGATTGGGTACTCAAACATTTCCAAAGGAAAGGCCAGAAAAGTCGGAGGAAAAGCAAACTAGAGTGGTGTCCTGGAAGACAGTAGAAAGTGTTCTAAGAAACAGGATCAACTGTCAAATGTTGCCAATTGGTCAAGGAAGATGAGGACTAAGAAATGACTACTGGTTTGGAAATGCGAATGCCTTTGGTGACATTAAAAAAAGCAGTTTCGGGCTTCCCTGGTGGCGCACTGGTTGAGAGTCCGCCTGCCAATGCAGGGGACGTGGGTTCGTGCCCCGTTCCGGGAAGATCCCACATGCCGCGGAGCGGCTGGGCCCGTGAGCCATGGCCGCTGAGCCTGCGCGTCCGCAGCCTGTGCTCCGCAACGGGAGAGGCCACAACAGTGAGAGGCCCGCCTACCGCAAAAAAAAAATAATAATAATAATAAAAAAAAAAAAGCAGTTTCAATGCAGTGCTGGGCGTGAAAATCTGTCTAAGGTGGGTCGAAGAGAGAATTAGGGAGAGAAATTGGAGAGGGCTGGTATAAACAACTAATTCATAGAGTTTTGCAGGAAAGGGACAGAGAGGTAAGTGTGTAGCTGGACAGGAAGGGAGGTTTTCTAAGATGGGAGCAATAACAACATGATTGTATGCTGATGGGAATGATATATAGAGATAGGGAGGGGGAACAATGATGCAGAAGAGAGGGGGAGAATTGCCGTTGCAACATCCTTGAGTTCAGAGAGTGTGACGCCGAAAATGGATGAAAGGATTGGCCTTTTCAAGGAATGTGGCACTTCATCCACAGTAACATGAGAAAGGACAGTGCATATGGACGCGGATACAGGTAGATGGTGAGAGCTGTGAAAATTCTCTTCTGATTCATTCAAGTGTCTTGGTGAAGGGAAGTCATCAACTGAGTAAAAAAAGGAGGTAGTGGCAGTTTGAGGAGAGAAGGTACAAAATGGTCTAGACACTTACAGTAATGCGACTCAAAGGGTAGCACGCAGACCAGTGCTTTCTTGCAAATTCTCTGTTACCTGTCCATGAAAGGATAAATACAGAAATTAAGAGTAAGCATTTAGAATCTTTTATAGCAATTTGACAGAGTAATTTTTAGACAAATTTAGAATTTGCATGTCTTTATTTCATTTTTCTTGTAACCCATTTCAGTTGTATTTTATAAAAGTATTATTCTAGGGCTTCCCTGGTGGCGCAGTGGTTGAGAGTCCGCCTGCCGATGCAAGGGACACGGGTTCGTGCCCCGGTCCAGGAGGATCCCACATGCCGCGGAGCGGCTGGGCCCGTGAGCCATGGCCGCTGAGCCTGCGTGTCCGGAGCCTGTGCTCCGCAACAGGAGAGGCCACAGCAGTGAGAGGCTCGCGTACCGAAAAAAAAAAAAAAAGTATTATTCTAAAATGAATTTTAAATTATAAGAAATCGGCCCTTCACCACAGATAGTTTGAAAAACACTTGTTTAAAATGTGGGAGAAACTGACTAAGCAAACAGTATAACTGCTAGGAAGCATGAAGCCCCCACTTGATGCTAGTAATCATGAATTTAAAACACACAGTCAACATAGTTGTTTCTGTCTCATCTCATTCAGCATCACAGATAAGTTTTTATTGGTTGGAGAGCTGGATTTAAGCAGAGTTTTGGTTTCTCCAGCTGAGTACAATAAACAGAGAAGGGACAGAAGAGTTGGGATGTAGCAAGTGATCAATTATAGAGCGACTAGTTTGTCAAAACTCAACAAACGTAAACTTAAGATTTGTGCGTTCCCTTATATGTAAATTTCACACCAAAAGAAGAAAACTGCAAACAAATGTTGAACTCAACTTAATGATATGCGTACTGAAGAACTTAGAAAGTAGGGATGTCTAATTTACTTTGAAATGCACTTTTAAAAATGTATTTAATTTTATTTATTTTTGGCTGTGTTGGGTCTTTGTTGCTGTGTGCAGGCTTTCTCTAATTGCGGCGAGCGGGGGCTACTCTTTGTTACGGTGTGCAGGCTTCTCATTGCAGTGGCTTCTTTTGTTGCAGAGCACGGGCTCTAGGTGCATGGGCTTCAGTAGTTGCAGCTTGAGGGCTCAGTAGTTGTGGCTCACGGGCTTAGTTTCTCCGTGGCATGTGGGATCTTCCCAGACCAGGGCTCGAACCCTTGTCCCATGCATTGGCAGGTGGATTCTCAACCACTGTGTCACCAGGGAAGCCCTGAAATGCATTTTTAAAGAGATGAATTGATAGATGAATAGAGGAATTACTAAGTGCATAAATATGTGATAAAACTTAATGGTAGAATTCAAGTGAAGGAGATATGGGTGGTCACTATAAAATTCTCCCCTTTTCACTGTTTGCCTAACAGTTTTCATAATAAATGTTGGGAAATTTTTGCCTTGAATTTTTGTGAGCGTTCATTTTAACTTTCCAGCCAGATTACTGTCCAAAAGACAGAGGACGTTATGTAAAGAAGGTTATTGAGTCCATTATTCTTTTTTCCACAGATGGAGAAACTGAGTCCTGAAGATGATGAATGACTTCACCAAGATCAGATGGCAAGTTAGGGGAATATCTGGCTCCTACTTAGTTTCTTCCCAGTGCACTAGGGGCAACTGAAGTCCATAACTCACCCCAAGAGGATCCATGAAAGGGCTTCTGGAAAGCCCACTAAACTCCCCAAAACCAAATGTAAAATTTGGAGTGTATGTTCAGATGTGCATTTTCCTGAGGAGACAGTTCATAGCTTTCAAATGATCCTTAAGTAGTCTATGACTCAAAAGAGGTTACTGTCTCTTTAAAAAGTTATGAGGGCCAATTTCTTTTCATCTGCCTTCCCTGGAAGTACCAAACACAGTGTTAAGACATTCAAGAAATATTTTTAAACTGAGAGTGTTTTATTGATCAGTGTTAAACTGATAATATTTTTAACCGATTCGTCATAATGGTATTCCAGAAGGCTTTCTGAAGTTCCCGGATTGTAAGGTTGTTTATAACGTAAGACACTCAAGCCCTTTCTCATTTTTAATTATTGTTGAGCTTGTCCCTTAGGGTCCACATAAGGCTGGCTAAGCTCTGAAAAAAGAGTTGCTTTTCTTTTTCTTTTCCACTTCTTTAGCATTCACAGATCACTGTGTTGTTTAGCAAAATCCATCCAAGGCTTTCAATTCTTAATTTCCAGCAAAATACTTTCTTATGCAACATCCTTCAAGTTCAGGCTGTAAGTTACCTGCTTTTGCATATGGGGTGAGTAAGGGGTTGCCTGTAAGCATAGAGTTAGGCTTGTGTGCTCTCGCCTCTGCCACGAGCTAGAGGAAAGCCATCTTCCTGAGCTTTAGGGTCTTTTTTTTTTTTTTGCCTCTGAATTAATACTTCCTGAAGTATGACACAAGGTTTTGTCACTATGAAGTGAATTATTACTTTTAAAATTGTTTGAAGAGTATGAAGCAACAAATAAGATATGTTTGGTCAAGCCAAGGGGGCAGAAATAGATATAGATATAACTTTTATACTCTAAGAGGCCCAAGAAGTTGTAAATGATTGAAGAAATGAATGATTTGGCAGAGCTGCTTCCAACAATGGGGGGGGGAAATATTCCTCATCTCATATAAGCATCATACCAGAGTAACTCTCCCCTCTACCTGTGCCTGAGTTTGCCATCCCACTAGTTTTCTTATTTGTCAACTCAGTCAATGCCTACCTTGATCTCCTAAAGGCCACATTTGTTAAGTAAATATCACAGAAGCTTATAAGCTAACTGCAACAGGTTTCACCTGAGTCTCCTAAGGATAAATTGAATAAACAGGCCGGCACAGCTAAAACAGGAATGTCTGTAAATCTGCTTGGGCTTCCAAAAGAAAAAGAATTGTTCAGGAAGTAAAAGAGTCAATGAGACAAATTAAAGGAAATAAAGAATTCTGGTGTGGACTGAACTGACAAGCTCAAGAATAAAATGATAAAGACCTTTAATCACGTCAGAAAGTCTATAAAACTATGTAAGTACAAGAACAAGAAAACGTTAATGATAAAGCTTATCCTGTTACATAAGAAACAAAATGAACTGCCAAAACTTCAGAAAGGTCAGCTCTATCAGATAGTATATCTGTATTGAATGCTCATATTGAAAACTAACTGGAAGCATAATGAAGAATTTTCTAAGAAAGTTTGCTCTTTTTAATGACTCAGATTATATCAAATATCGGAAGCGCTTGCACCTTTGTAATTACCCATGAGAACATGCTTGGGCTCAACCCATCCCACTGGAGGCCACCTTAGATCAGACTGCTAGTTGACCAACTAGTGTGTGAGCCCTAGATGAGCCCAGAAAAATCACCCAGCCCAAGCCCAGCCGACCCACAGAGATCAGTAGAATCACCCAGCCAACCTACAGCTCAGTCTCCCCAGAAAATACCCCTTATGGAGTGGGAGCAAGGGCAAAGTGGGGAGACCAGTGAGGAGGATACTACAGTACGCTCTACTGACAGCCCCTAAACTGCCGGTCAATGCTAACCTCACACAGAGAGAGACATCCAGGCATTATGCAGCTTCCGAGGTAATGTAGCAGGGAGTACACAGTACCACTTATGAAGTAGCCTTCCCCAATAATAGGAGATGCTCTGACCAAGCATCCAGATCTAACTACTAATTTACAAGAAATACAGGGGACAGAAAACGTGTTGATAACAGGGGGATGCAATCAGCAAAATTGAAGCTACGGAAAACTCTGTGGGACAAAGTACCTGGTTTCTTCAACAAATAAAGGGTAAGGAAATAAACAGAGACACAAGTCAACCATAAAAAACATTTATGAGACAATCAGGGAAATTTTAAGAGTAACTCTATACTTAACAATAGGAAGGAATTCCTGAGAATTTTCTTAGATGTGATAATGTATTGTGGTTATTTTTTTTATAGTCCTCATAGGAATACATACTGAAATATTTATGGATGAAAAGATAGGATATTTGGATTTGCTCCAAAATAATTCAGTTGGGAGGGGGGGATGGGTGGGAGTATAAACAAAACAAGATTGTGCATAAGTTGACCATGGCTGAAGTTGGGTGATGGATACGTGGGGCCTCGTTTCTCTCTACCTTTGTATATATCTGAATTTTTCCATTTAAAAAATGTTTTAAAAGTATGAGAGAATATCATTTACATACAACATATGACAGGAAAAGGTTCATGGATACTGCTCTTCCTCATGATTGACAATTAAGCCTTTCTATTGCAAGAAGTACCTCTCCTTTGCAGACGCTTGTTTCTCTGGGGACCCCCAATGACATTATTAATGCAAAGATGCCCCCCTGGCTAGAGACTGGCTGCAACCAACTTAAGAAAGAAATGAAGGCAAGGTAGAAACATGTATCTTCCTTGTGTGCCTGTAGACTGTGTTTTAGTGTATACACACTGAATGACTACCTTTGTTAATTAACCAGTTTTTAAATTATTAAAACAAAATCAAGTTCATGACAAAAAATCCAAATAGCATAGAAGATAGGGAAAAGGTGAAAAGTAAAAGTCTTTCTCTCAACACCCAATCTCACTCCCAGAGGTGTGGAACCACCTAACTACACATTCTTGAATGTTCTTTTAGAAATATTCAATGCATAGTCAAGTGTGTGTGTGTGGGTGTGGGTGTGTGTACGTGCACGCATGCGTATGTGTTTGGAAGAGTTATTTTTAAGGAATATTTGATTAAGCACAAGAACAATCTGGCTTTTGGTTAATTTTATTATAAAATATTATTAATAAGTGTATAATACATCTTTATTTGGCAGCAACACTTTAATACTCACAGAGCTGTATATTCATACAACTTAATCATGGCCCTCTTGTCACAAATGATTTTCTGTATCATTCTAATATAGCTATTTCTATTTTTATTGATCATTTGAAAATATAGCTGAATTTTTCACCCTAATATAAAACAAGATATATTAAAATGAAAACAAATTAATGGCTTCTTTATCATTGTTTCTTTAAATTCTTCAAGTTGAAAATGTTTAGATGGATTTTCCTTTGGGGCTATTATGGCACTGACTCTCATCAACAAAGTTATACAAAATTTGAGTGCATGAAAAGAACAAGACTGTTTATTCTTAAGTCATCTCCCTGATTTAGGAGTAAACATGGTTATGTTAGAGATATATGCAACAGATTTTTCAAAATATATTAAAATTGTGAGTAGTTTTTTAATACGACTGCTCTGTAATTTTTAAACTTTAGTTCTTAAAAGTTGTAAGGTTTGCAGCAATAAACAAAAATGTTTAATTCTTTAAAAATTTTTAATCCACTAATTTTCCACACAACTATTATTGCACTTCAGATGTCTCTCAATTGAACTTTGCCTTCAGATTCTTTTTTTCCTATTAACTCTTTTAAATATTTCAAGATTCACCTCATGCTTGAGTTACCCATTACAGTACTGTTTTTTAATATTGCCCCTATTGGCATGTGCTCATTTTGTTTGTGCTCCTCCTATGATGACACAATTTTCAAATTATTGAAAAAGAAAGAGTAACTCTTACTTTGGTTACTTGCAGGGCTGGCTTCATGGACGTGTGACCTGGACAGTCACATAGCCCCACATTCAGAAGGGCCCCATACTTGGTTTAATGTGCTACTGTCACTGTGTTGAAATTCATAATAATTTTATCTTTGAACTTGTGTTTTGTAAGTGAAGTCCAAAGGCACAACATAGTGCAGCATAAGCAGATATGCACAATATGTGTGTGTCCATAGCTCCTTGCCAGCCCATTTGCATGTAACGTTCCTGGTGCTGCGTGAGCACAGAATTCTAGTGGACTCAGCGTGGGAGTTCAGCAGGACTCAAAGCAAGTACAAGGTAAGCATTTTATGGAAGACACTGGCTTCTGTGGAGTGTTGGTAGAATGTGCATGTATCGAGAAGTGAAATAGAAAACAGTTGAGGGCTTCCCCGGTGGCGCAGTGGTTGAGAGTCCGCCTGCCGATGCAGGGGACGTGGGTTCGTGCCCCGGTCCAGGAAGATCCCACGTGCCGCGGAGCGGCTAGGCCCGTGAGCCATGGCCGCTAAGCCTCTGCGTCTGGAGCCTGTGCTCCGCAACAGGAGAGGCCACAACGGTGAGAGGCCCTAGTACCGGAAAACAAAAAACAAAAAACAAACTGGAATTCCACGATAAAAAGATGAATGGTAAAAATCATACCAGTAATTTAAACTAATTCTTCTTAAAGCAAAACTAAGTAATAATAAAAAGCAATGTGACAAGTCAAGAGAGAGGCGGTGGAAGAAAGGAAAAAGCTTTATATTTTAGTAACTTGAATGGCACTTTTTTCCTGACTTTTGAACAAAGGGCCCCAACATCTTCATTTTGCCCTGAGCCTCACAAACTCTATAACTGGTCCTAGTTACATGTTTTTTGTCTTCCCCGGGAATCCTCCTGCAGGAAGCATGTTTTCCATTCTTAAGTCATTAGTTCACTCTCACAGCTGAGGTTTGGCTGGAGAAAGGACGTCTTTATTTTGGCAAATGGGCAGAACTGGCAAACAGAAGTAGCAAAAGGAATAATCGTGTATCCTGAAATGTAGTATGGAAAAATGCTTAAGCTCTTATAGATTAGGTTTTCTTTGCTTCGTTGTGGTTTACAGCTGTGGATGTTTCACACAGAAGAGCAGTTGTCAAATAAATATTTTTCCTTCATCACTTCTTTACAAAAGCTCAAGACTTCCCAGGGCCGTCTTGCTGTGAATTTTCTTTTCTCTTAGAAGTACTAAAAACAACCCAAGACTAACTAAGAGCTGTGTTGTTAATTTTGATTCTGTGCTTTTCTGTCAATGTCTCTGATGAACCATCTTCAGACTATTTCAACAAATGTTTATGGAGAGCTAGCTCTGTGAAAGCCACTGTGCTAGGCACTTGGGATACCAAGCGAAATAGAAAGATTCCCTAGCCTCAAGAGATTTTGATCTGAAAGCCCTCCAGAGGGAACAAATGAGGCCAAATGTGATGGTAAGTGATCTGGTGGTTCCTAGGGAACGTTCTTTGGGGTTTTTTCCCCACACTCAAACTAGTGAACTCTATTTTTCAGGGTACATGAATCATTCCCTCATAACAAATTAAGCACATTAAGTTAACTAGGAGTACACTGGACAAATATATTATTGCTTCAGGAAATGGCAAGAAGGGACTTTAATTGACTCATTTGGAAGGAAAATGCTACTTTGAAAATAATTGGTATCCTCTGGAGTTGAGATTTCAGTTTCTCTGATTTGAAAATCTAAGTACAGAAATGCTTCCCATGAGAACCTGACCCAAATAAAACTCTGCAAGTCCCAAATCTGCGATTCAGAGGTACTCCTCTGACAATGATCAAAATCATTCCTCATGTTGTGACAGGCTGCTGTTACACTTCTGGTGTCCCTTCATCCGAAAGTCTCTGAGGTCTTTGTTTTCAACAGTCACTCACTATTCTTCATTCTCAGCACCTACATTAAGAGTTATAACTTGTCATGTGCTTTTACTACCGGGCTCTTGAGAGTTGTGCTGTAGTTCTATTATAAAAATGTTCCAGAAAATGATTTCACATCTATTTTAAATTATTTGCTTAATGTTAGAAGGCAGAAATTCTTTGGCAGTTGTTTTCATAGAATGCTCATGGATCCTTTTACCCCCAACAGTCCCCAGTTACATCATATTTATCTATTCCCCAACATCTTTCCTTCTTCCTTGCAATAGTACTGATTTTTAGCTGGGCATGTGGCCACTTGGTAATAGACATTTCCCAGCTTCCCTAGCAGCTAGGTATGGCCATATGACTAAGTTATATCTAATGTGATAAAGCAATATATATATGTAATAGCCTTCTTTCCTGTTGGCTGGAATGCAAACGTGACAGCTGGAGCTTTAGCAGCCACTTTGGGCCAGGAAATGGGACACTAGAGACAGTAAAGCCAAAAGGTGGGGGAGCCTGAATCCCTGATGACTTTAAGGACTGCCTACAGAAGTAGAAATCTAGAAATCGAGAAATATTTTTACATGGAGAGAAATAAAGCTCCACTTAGGTAAAGCCACTATTATTTTGGGTTCCTGTTACTTGCTACAAGGTCTAAACCTAACTGATGTATTTTCTTATAGATTCCTGGTTTATTCCATCTTAGATGAATTCATTCTTAATACTTATACTTTTTTCTCTACCTTGAAAATCATTACTCCTTCTCCTAGAGATTCCTTGAGAAAAATTATGCTTTTCATAGCTCTGGTTAATTCATCCTAGTTATAAAAAGGATTTAAACAGCAGAATAGCTGCAAATATTAAAGTAATAGCTGAAAATACCAGTTATTGGCTTTCTGCCATATTCTAATTCTGCTAAAGCATGCTATATTCTAATTCTATCTAAAGCATTCAGCCCTAAGCCCACCTCTAGGTTGATTTCTGATCCAATCCATCCCACCAGTTTCCACAATTCAACATTTAATTAGCAAAAAAAAAAATTTTTTTTGAAGGAACAGGGCATCTGGGTTCCATCTCAAGCCTGGGACAAGTCTGATGGAAGCATCATTTCCCTTCCAATGTGGAGGTTGGGAGAACATTTCCTGTGGTAGCCATTGAAGTTGTTGCTGGAATGGGGAAGTTAGGAGATGCTGAAGTTGTAAGCCAGAAGACAACTGGAGCACTTCCAGTCAGAAGGACAAGGTAAGAACTAGATGGATAAATGAACTATATGTATAAATGAGTTATAGTCACCTGTGGAGAAAGTCTCAGTGGGATCGGCGAGCACCAGATTGGGTCTAGAAGAGTAGTTTAGGATTTAGTCTAGCAGCAGAGTAAACAGCAGAGGAGCCTTTTACCTCGTTCCCTGCAGACAGTGATAGAAGAAGTTCCAGTGGCCTCAAAATTAGAAATAAGTCTAACCCGGAAGACCAGAATGGGCATTCTTCCAAAGAAGACATACAGATGGCCAGCAGGCACATGAAAAAATGCTCAATATCACTATTCACCAGAGAAATGCAAATCAAAACTACGAGACATCACCTCACACCTGTCAGAATAGCTATCATCTAAAAGACCACAAATAACAAATGTTGACCAGAATGTGGAGAAGAGGGAACCCTCGTACACTGTTGATGGGAATGTAAATTAGTGTAGCAACTGTGAAAAACAGTATGAAGTTTCCTCGAAAAACTAAAAATAGAACTGTTATTTGATCCAGCAATTCCACTCCTGGGTATATATCCAAAGAAAACAAAAACACTAATTCAAAAAGATACATGCACCCCAATGTTCATAACAGCATTATTTACAATAGCCAAGATATGTAAGAAACCTAAATGTCTATCAGCAGATAAATGGATAAAGAAGATACAGCATATGTGTGTGTGTGTGTGTATATAATGGAATACTATTCAGTTGTAAAAAAGAATGAAATTTTGCCATTTGCAACAGCACAGATGGACCTTGAAGGCATTTTGCTAAGTGAAATAAGTCAGACAGAGAAAGACAAATACTATGTGATCTCATTTACATGGGAAATCTAAAAAAAAGAAAAATCCAAGCTCACAGAAAAGAGATCAGACTTGTGAGGGGAAATTGAAGGAAAATGTTCAAAAGGTACAAACTTCCAGTTATAAGATAAATAAATACTAGGGACGTAATGTACATGATGACTGTAGCAAACACTGCTGTATGATAAGCAGGAAAGTTAAGACAGTAAATGCTAAGAGTTCTCATCACAAGGAGAAAATTTTTTTTCCGTTATTCTTTTCTTTTTATTGTGTCTATATGAGAAGATGGATGTTAGCTGAACCTATTCACAATATATGTAAATCAAACCGTTATGCTATATGCCTTAAACTTATACAGTGTTATATGTCAATCATTTCTCAATAAAACTGTAAATATATACATACATACAAAAGCCTAAGATCATGAACAAATTACTACAAATATAAGATGGACATGCTGGCAGGTTAAGGTAACACTCTTTTTTTTTTTTTCTTTTTTCTTTTTTTTTTTTTTTTTTGCGGTACGCGGGCCTCCCACTGCCGCAGCCCCTCCCGCTGCGGAGCACAGGCTCCGGACGCGCAGGCTCAGCGGCCATGGCTCACGGGCCCAGCCGCTCCGCAGCATGTGGGATCTTCCCGGACCGGGGCACGAACCCGTGTCCCCTGCATCGGCAGGCGGACTCTCAATCACTGCGCCACCAGGGAAGCCCCAAGGTAACACTCTTAAATAAAAATCATAACTGGTTAAGATGAATGAAAATTAAGTTACATAAGTGGGTAACTTCATAAAAATAAAACTTTGAAGAAATTTATGAATGTAATTATAACTATAATTGATTTAACTCTTGAATTTGCATTTGATTTAAGTCTTTAATTTGATCTAGATGGAAAGGCTGGTATTAATACTAAATGATAGTGACCAATATAAGGGCTACTGTCCATTTAAAACCACTCAGTTTATTATTTTTTTTTTAAACATCTTTATTGGGGTATAATTGCTTTACAATGGTGTGTTAGTTTCTGCTTTATAACAAAGTGAATCAGCTATACATATACATACGTTCCCATATGTCTTCCCTCTTGCGTCTCCCTCCCTCCCACTCTCCCCATCCCACCCCTCCAGGCTGTCCCAAGGCCCCGAAAGCCACTCAGTTTAAAAAGAACCTCGCAGGGGCTTCCCTGGTGGCACAGTGGTTAAGAATCCACCTGCCAATGCAAGGGACACGGGTTCGAGCCCTGGCCCGGGAGGATCCCACATGCTGCAGAGCAACTAGGCCCGTGCGCCACAGCTACTGAGCCTGTGCGCTAGAGCCCGCGAGCCACAACTACTGAAGCCTGCATGCAGCGAGGAAGACAAAACACAGACAAAACTAAAAATAAATAAAATAAAAAGAACCTCGCAAAGAACCATTTCCATCATGCAAATCCTGATGCATTTAACAAATTCATCTTAATTAAAAGTCTTAAAATGTCAAGAATGTTGGAAATTAAATTAAAAATTGAAACTAACCATTCCCAAACAATATTAGAATATATTAGTTGGAATAACTGGGCTTTAGTTCCTAAAAGAGCAATAGTAAAATATATCAAGCAGTGGCAGTACATATCCAGAATGTAGCAAGAAAACCAAAGTAAGAGATAGTGGCTGAACTCCAGTGAGCCTCAGATAGACTCCTTTCCCATTCCCTACAATGAAGTCATTTGGAGAACAGCTTCTTATCCCTGAGAGATGAAACTAGTTTAGCTACAGAGCTTTCTGTTCTTTCCTCTTTTTTTCTTTTCCTTACTGTAAAATAATTCTTCCCAGTGCGGCGGGCAGGCTCATCAGTGAGGGAGCACGGGTACCTCCAGGAAGAAGGCTTAGAATGGGGGAGCTGGCCAGGTCTAGCAGACACCCGAAGCGAGCTAGTCTGCTTTGACCGCTGTCCCGGAGTGTAGAGAGAGGGCTGAGCAAGCATCAGTTTGCAATCTGATTTCCTTCCTTGCCTAGAGGCCAGATCTGATGCCTTTGACACCAAAGAATACACAGAGTAACAAACTTTGAACTATTAACAGGAAATGTATAAAACAAAGTATTTACTGAATGTTACTATGTACTTGGTACTTGATGGATACAAAGCAGTAGGTATGAATTCTGCCTCTTGCTTACAATAAAGTTGGCAAAACAAGGAACAAGCATGTGTAATTATCTTTCCATGTATCTGTATCTTCCACTAGACTATAAATTCTAGGACAGCAGAGATTATATTCATCATATTCACAGTTGCCCATTATAGCCCAGTCCCTGCCCACTCAATAAATAATTGAATAAATAAATGAACATACACCTTTGAAGTAACAACAAAAGGTAGCCTCTACACAGTCAGCTACCAAAGTGAGGGGTAGAAAATTAAAGCCTGAAGCAGTTAGAGAAGCGAAGATAGCTAAATGATAGTCAAGGGGTTTGGAGGTAAGGTTAGAATTGGGCTTTCCCATTTCGTACAGAATAGAAGAAGCTCTCCCTGTTTGCTAGAGCCTGGCAGCCTATCAAATGTGTAAAGCATTCCCAAGAGAGGACATAAAGCAGCAACTCCAACATCAAAGCTGCTGTCCCCATATGGGACAACATTGTTCTTGTGGTAGGGCTTCCCAGGATAATCTCTTCTCAGGAGTCTAGAGACCTCCAAACAAATGACTTTATTTGGTCACTAAACTGTTCCTTAAAGTATCCAAAGCCTGAAAGCCTTAGATATAAAGCTTGATTATAATGCTGGGATATTATATTGATTATATATACTAGGGATTCCCTGACAGTTCAGTGGTTAGGACTCCACACTTCCACTGCAGGGGGCATGGGTTCAATCCCTGGTGAGGAAAATAAGATCCTGCATGCTACACAGTGTGGCCAAAAAAATCACTGTAATTTAGGTGCCAATGATAGGTCTGAAATGTAAGGATTCGGCTGCCTTTTAGCTCTATGACTTTTAAGAATCAGTAAATGCCTGGGCTGTCCAGCTCCAGATTGCCTGGCCACTCTAGACAAAAGGCTATACCCAGGGGAGGGGCCTCATGGCCAACTCTACAGGACGGCCCAGGGCAACAGGACACCACCCAATCCAGGTCTCTCTTCTTGTCCTGGTGAGACCCCATCAATGTAAATGTCATATCCCCTTTGACTGGAAGAGGAAGGATCCAGTTTTCTGGAGGACTTATAGCTATTGGAATAACTCCACTCACATTCTTTTCCCATCAGCATGGGCCAAACCCAGTCTGGAGTGGTAAGCATCTAGATCCCTCTTAGGCTAGGTCACCTCCTCTTTCTTCCCCAAAAGTTCTGGTTAGCAGCAATAAAGCTTGTGTATCAGCTGGAGTCTCAGCAGAAAGCTGGTAATATGGGGACTGTTTGAGGAGATTTTGGTAAAAGGACTATTTACAAGGTTATGATGAAGGTATAAGGAATGAACAAGGAACAATACGATAGTGCACTGGGGCTATTTTTACCCTGACTAACAAGAGTGTAGAGAAGTTACCAAAACCTGAAGACTGAGGGGTTGTGCCCAGAGGGCTGCCAGACAGAAGCCAGGACACAGCCAGCCTGACCCAAGCCCGCAGGGAGGAGACAAAAAGGATAAAACTCTCCTCCCTCCAGTCTCCTTGGCCAAAACCAGCAGAAAGTTGGAGGGCAAGAGAGCCCTTTAGAACCTAGGGGCAGGACAGGAATAAAGACACAGACATAGAGAATGGACTTGAGGACACGGGGAGGGGTAAGGGTAAGCTGGGATGAAGTGAGAGAGTGGCATGGACTTATATACACTACCAAATGTAAAACAGATAGCTAGTGGGAAGCAGCCGCATAGCACAGGGAGATCAGCTCGGTGCTTTGTGTCCACCTAGAAGGGTGGGACAGGGAGAGAGAGAGGGAGACGCAAGAGGGAGGGGATATGGAGATATATGTATGCATATAGCTGATTCACTTTGTTATACAGCAGAAACTAACATACCATTGTAAAGCAATTATACTCCAATAAAGATATTTTTTTTAAAAAAAGAGAGTCCTTTAGTGCAACTTCTGCCTGCCAATTCTGATGCAGGGAGCAAGGTGGAGAAGGATAGGCAGGGATCTCATAGGACAAATGTCAGCTCTGCCGCTCAGCTGTGCTCTGTCTATTCTCCATGAGTCTGTGTCTGTGTAAAGACCCACTTGTTCCAAGTAAAAAGGACCTCCTTCTAAAATCAGTCCTTAATCAGTGAGCCACAGGCAAATGGAATCATGGGATTGGGAACCTAAATTCTAATCAGCCAATGAATGGCTGTGTGAGGCTGGGAATAGTAAGCTTTCCTGTATTTAGGCTTAGACACTCTTCACTGTCTCACGAGTGTATTGTGAGGATATTTGCAGGACTTGATTATACGTTGATCCCCTTTTTTTCTACAATTGCTTTCCTTAATGGATTAATAACTAGGAGCTTCCCTAGTTATTGATTTTTTCAAAATCAATCTATTTCCCTCTCTCTCTGTCTCTCTCTTTCATTGTTTTATATTCTTTCCCACTGCACTTCATCTGATATTGAAATCTGCCTTGTGGTGTGCTGTGAATACTTCTGTGGTTTAATTCCATGTTCTGTAAAAAGGTGATCCTTCAAGTCTAACAAGAATCACCCCAATGACACCTTACATAATCCTGATACTATCACAACTTGTTCAAAATGCAAATATTTTTTAAAATATCCTTACAATATGGAGGTAAAATGCCAGAAGCCACAGTATTCAAAGAATAATTGATTCTATATGATTGTGAATATGATGATAATAATGATAAATAATAGGTTTACATACTACATATGTTTACATATTATTAAATAAATAATGGGTGTTTCCTATGTGCCAGGCACCATACTATGTACTTTATATATATCATTTCAGACAGATTATTATTAGGTATTAATAGGTCCCATTATTACCGCCACTTTGGAGAAGAAGAAAGTGAGATTTAGTGAGGTTAGATAACTTCCCCAATGTTGTAAAATATTACTCAGATTCAAGACTCAAATCTAGGTTTGTCTAACGCTATAATCCATGTGCTTGACACTACAATATTATTGAATTTCAAAGCAGGCAGGTGACTCAAACCCTCTAACCACGTAATCACACCTATAATAAATTCCTAATCCAGAAGGAAGATAACACCAATCGGAGATAGATAGTAGTGACGGTTGCACAACAATGTAAATGTACTAATGCCACTGAACTGTACACTTAAAAATTGTCAAAATGGTAAATTTTATGTTATGTATATTCTACCACAATAAAAATATTAAAGAATTCAACAAGAAAAAAGAAAGCAGTATTTCAAACAAGAACAAGTGATTTTTTTTAATATGCTGTTTTAAATGCTCGTGTTATGAAATTAAAGATAAAGTTCAATATTATAAACATACATTACCTATTTTGTTTGCATGTATAAAACTGTATATTCAATTTTAGCAGAAAACTTTTAAATTATCTTCTTATTGAGGAGATGGAATTTCTCTTGTTTGATATTGCCATATATTTGCGTGTGGCAATTTTCAACCCAAAATCAATAGCCATCTAAATTAATATTTAATGAAGAGAAAAACAAAGATAACTTTGGACATGAAGTGACTCAGAAATTTTGCCATCCACTGACCACTGAGGATTATCTGAGGAGTTACTACAACAAACGGAGAACTGTACCAAGGAAGAGAATGGCATGGGAAAATCCAAAGTGGTGAAAGAAGAAAAGAAGACAGCACCAGATACACAAGATAATTGCTGTTATTTTCAACTGCAAATTGAAATAACAAAATAGGAAGCAACCAACATGCCCAAAGAGAACAAGGAAATCAGGTAAGTTACTGTACTTCCACTTACGAGAATATTATGCAGCCAATAAAAGTTGTAAGTACAAGGCTTCCCTGGTGGCGCAGTGGTTGAGAATCTGCCTGCCAATGCAGGAGTACGTGGGTTCGAGTCCTGGTCTGGGATGATCCCACATGCCGCGGAGCAACGAAGCCCGTGCGCCACAACTACTGAGCCTGCGCGTCTGGAGCCTGTGCTCCGCAGCAAGAGAGGCCGCGATAGTGAGAGGCCCGCGCACCGCGATGAAGAGTGGCCCTCGCTCACTGCAACTAGAGAAAGCCCTCGCACAGAAACGAAGAGCCAACGCACCCAAAAATAAGTAAATAAATAAAAAGTTGTAAGTACAAAGATTTTTTATAGTAATATGGAAATACTTTGAATCTTTTGACTTGGGAAAGATCCTTTATATCACATTTTTTAAACGGTCAGAGGAAGAATGAGAAGGCAATAGAGAAAAACCAAGCCCAATCTGGTGATTTGCCTCAGTTACATAGGATTCTGCTGTTAAAACTTCACACATTTCACAGAATGATAACTTATACCCTTCCATTTGCGAGGTGCTGGGTAAAGACACAATCAGGCAGAAATGAGGGGTGGGAGGAAGAAGAGGAAATAAAGATGACTCCCTACCCCCAAATTATCAGAAAAAGACAGAGAAAGATGTATCAATTATGGAATGATAGTAAGTATCTAATTATGCGCCAGCTGCCAATCAAAGCCATTCTCTACAAAATTGCCCACCCTGGATTGCCAGTACGGTAGTCAGGGTCTTCACACCTAGTACAGGAACTTGTAATGTAAGCTTTTAGGAAAGGGGAGACATCTAGCTCTCTCAGCCCAGTTCAGATTAGAATGATACATATTTAAACTGTTTCCTCCAGACACCTGTAAGAAAGTAATTGTTTACTCCAGTTTACTGTTTGAAACAGGAGGTGAACCCCCAGAGGACTCAGAACTTTATTTTAGCTGCGACTGTCACTAGTTTGGGAACTCCTCCAGCTCGACAAGGCTCACTCGGGGTTTGTGATTCAAACATAGTTGCTCCCAAGGCTCCAACCAAATGACAAATGTCTTCATCTGAAAAGGGTTTTTATTCTACTCTTCTGAAAAAGGGAAATGTATTGCCTTTTTTGTTGTTGCTTGTTTTTATTTGTTTTGAGAGGAGGTTTTATTCAGCCCGTGGCAGACAAAGATGTCTGTGTCCTAATCCCCAGAAACTGTGGATATATGTTCCAGAGCAAAGAAGAATTCAGGTTACAGATGGAGTTAAGGTTGCTAGTCAGCTGAGCTCAAAATAAAAAGATTATCCTGGGCTATCCAGTATTCACAAGGGTCTTTGAAAGTGGAAGCAGGAAGCAGAAGAAGAATCAGTGTCGAGTGATGTGATATGACAAAGACTTACCCTACTATTGCTTGCTTTGAGGATTCTGAACCAAGGAATACAGAGCCTCTGGAACCTGGATGTGCCAGGAAACACGTTCTCCCCTAAGGCCCCTAGAAAGGAATATAGCATTGCCGACACCTTGACTTTAGGCCAGTGAGACCCACATCAGATTTCTGACCTGCAGAATTGTAAGATAATCAGTCTGGATTGTTTTAAACCACTAAGTTTGTGCTACTCTGCTAAGGCAGTTACAGAAAACTAATACCAGCCACAAGCCAAACAACAAATTGCTAAAGGATACGTTTTTCAGTCTCATTTAGATTAAAATGGTTGTTTTACTAGGAAGGATTGCACAGAGATATAAGGATTCTTTGGGGCCTGGCTTATAGGACTACCGTGTAGGCAGTCTAAGCCTGCTGTCGTAATCATTACAAGTGGTGGCAGAAACAGCAGTCTTAAATTTCTCATTGATTTTTCACACTCAGTTGTGATAGTAACTTTCATCCACCGCAGAAATTGATTCCAGTTAGTGAAGAAACTGGAAAATATAGGCTTGTTTATTTCAAGGGAAATGAATGGAAAAATAAAGACATTTAACTTCTCCTGACACTCTGAGAGCGTAAAGCCTGTTTTCAGCTTTAAGTCTAAGAATTCAGAGACATTTTGACAAAGGCAAAAAAAAAAAAAAAAAAAGTGCTTTACAGTCCGTCTAAATCAGAGGGGCCTGGCTTTTTAAACCTTGTCCTTCATGTGGGTAAGTGAGATGAAGCCCATTAATCTATTCTAGAAAGGTAAAGGGCCAAGCCCATCCTCCAGAGATGAGAACACGTGACTCTAAACAGTTCAGCCATTTTAAAGCTAAGGCTATGTTGTGATGAACTGGTAAGTGCAAAGAGATGGACTCTTACCTGAAAATTCCATGGGATTTTCTTTCCTTTTTCACCCCCCTTCAAGAGTCTGTGAATGGAGCTTGAGCGACGAACATGGATGTTAAGAGGTAGATTCTCTTCTGAGGATGCACTTGCTGAGCTTCCATTTACACTTCGGGGAATTATGTGGGAGAATATATCCCTAATATTCTATGTTTAATTTTTTTTTTCAATTAACAGTTATGTTTAGTCAATCCCAGCAGGATTGTTGGTGAGATTGCTGGCTTCCTAATGCAAGTTTCTTTTCAGTTAGCTGAGCTAATGTTGATGACCTGTTTTCACTTGGTGATGCACTGTTAGATATATCCACTGTCTACCTAAATGCATTTGAGAATTAAATTTTGTCTGGGAAGGTTTGCTCATTCAACCTAGGGATTAGAAATTATATTGACCCAAGGAGCAAGATGTGCTATATTTAGTCTGGGACCAGTGCCAAGCATGCACAGCCAGACCAAGAAATTAGGGGTCCCTAACATCATTTTTACTCCAGTAACTTATAAAACATCAAGGTTAGCAGTTAAGCTACATCGTTTGAAAGTTATAATTCCCAGGTTTCAAATTATTTTAATTTTTTTTTGTTTGGAGCCTTGTTTTCAGATCAGTGATATTCAGTGCTTGAAGGGAAAGGAAGGGACTAGAAGGGGAAAGAACTGGCTTTTAGCAAGGACCAACCTATATTTCTATTCCCATTCTGCAATGAAGAAAGCAATCTACGAGGAGGCTAGTTAAGTAAATTACAGAAAGGCACAATCCAACTGGTAGCAGGGTTAGTATTCCAGCCCATACCTTCCTGACTCCAGAACCCATGCCCTTTTCTTGTTACTATTCATCCTCCCTTTGCATGAGAGAAAAGGAGTGTGTATGTTTCATTTCAGTTGGAGAACTGAGACCATTCTAATAATGGAATGAGTTCAGGCTTCTGACTCAAGCTTCCATTCCTATTTTAGACAATCATTTTCCTCCTCTTCTGCCTTTCCTTCCTAATAAAAGCACAAAAGAAATTAAACATTAAAACTCCAAGAGGAAAAAAATCTCTAGGAGGGCACAGATTGTCATTTATCTTTGTATCTCTAGTGCCTTGTACATTACCTGGCCCAGATTAGGTGCCTGTCACTGGCTTGTCTCAGGAAAGAATGAATTAATAAACCAAAGAAGATCATTCTATTTATAATGCCTATTGGAACTGCTGTTTCACTTTCAAATGTCGAAAAGTATCTTCTTATTTTAAGCCAGCTGTTTTGATTATGTTAACTATTCCAAATTTCTGAAGTGTCTTACTAAAGACTGATTCTGGACGTGGAACTATTTTCCCTCTCTCACTATACACAGACACACATATGCATATATATTTAGTACTATATTTTTATTGTGCTTCCTAAAATGACTTGAAACAGTTTATATTCAGAGGTGTAAGCACTCTGAACTCCCAAGTAACATTCTCTGAAAGGGTCTTTTTAAATTTCATTAATTAAAAATTAGCTCTCTAAAAATGAGAGCATTCATAAGTCTCTCTAAAACGTAGGTATCTCTTGGGCAGGATTTATAAATCGTCCAACTGTAATGTAAAACAGCTTCAAAAACTTGGGTAGATGTGGATGATGAACCATTAACAAGGAATTAAGAAAAAAAACAGTAGTTCATATTTAAAATCTGGCTGCATTTGAAGCAGTGGTTATAGCTATATCTATGCAAACCCAGACAGCACTCAAACTTTCCAAAAGTAATATGTAATGATTCTCTGAGAATTATTCTCAAAATGTACACCTAATGTTTCCCACATTATACTTTTCTTTAGAATAAAATGTAGCATCTTAAGTGTCTTTACAGCAAATACATTTTGGAATTTTTCTTACATAGCATTCCATGAAATGCTTTATTTCCAAGTAAAAAAAATCCTATTTGTAATTAATTAAACATAAGTTTTGCTTCAGGAAAAAAAACATTTCCAGAACTTGAAATAAAGTGGGACATTTTCTATGAAAGACTTTAGTTCATATCCTTAAGAAGAGAGGTTTTTTTTCATAATATCACCTTTGCAGGATGTTTTGGTATAATGAAATTGTCAATACACGGATAGGTCATACATGAGGTGTGTTTGGATTGATTATGTGTTCTAATAGCCTGAAATCTAAATGAAGAGGTTTTCTAATAAGAAGGTAATAGGACTATAGAGATCCTTGTATCACATAAAAATACATGGGGAGGAGTGTTAAAATGTGAATGAGACTAATTGATCATCTTACTGGAGAAACGCTTATCTCAAGATGAAAAATGGCCACATTGTTGTTTGACATTTGGATTGTCGATGGCTTGACCAGAAGAAACCTTAGTCAGACACTCCAGAGACATGAGCAGTTCAAGAGAGCAGGTGCCTGGCAAAGGTCACCGATAGAATAATAGGGTTTTTTTCTTCACAGTCTTAAGAAAGTTATCGGATGCTGCTTATAGCTTAGTGAAAGGGGAATAAAATGATGGCCAAAAGTCATGCTTTTATTAAATAATACCATTCATATAACGACCACTATGAAAACTCCAAAATTTCTTCATAATAGAATCCCTAAGTAGCATACCGAGATATGATATTCTATTCTTTGCTCATCTGATGTACGTCAAAAGCAAAATATTGAATTTTTTTTCAGAAAACATAAGCTAAGAAAATATTCAAGTTGCGTCACTAGTTATCTAGCTTGAAAATCATCCAAGTGAATAGAATTCTCAAGATAAGTTTAGACTGCATATTTGTTTTTATATTTCCATAATAAAAAGAGACTTTAGGTAAGCTTAAAAGTACTTTTAAAAAGAAATAAAAACAGGGCTTCCCTGGTGGCACAGTGGTTAAGAATCTGCCTGCCAATGCAGGGGACATGGGTTCGAGCCCTGGTCCGGGAAAATCCTACACGCCGCGGAGCAGCTAAGCCTGTGCACCACAACTACTGAGCCTGAGCTCTAGAGCCCGTGAGCCACAACTACTGAGCCCACGTGCCACAGCTACTGAAGCCCGCACGCCTAGACCTTGTGCTCCACAACAAACGAAGACACCGCAATGAGAAGCCCACGCACCGCAACAAAGAGTAACCCCAGCTTGCTGCAACTAGAGAAAGCCCGCGTGCAGCAACGAAGACCCAACGCAGCTATAAATAAATAAATAAAAATTTTAAAAGGAAAACAAAGATCCGAGAGGCCTCTCTACTCTGGCATGAAGATTTTCAGGTAGAAGGGTTGGTGGATCTTCTCAGTCATTCCATGCCCCTCTGCTAATCTCAGCATATTCTGTCCCCTGAAGCTGCTCATGCTCAAAGCTTTCATTGTTTTTAATCGTTTGGAATTTTAATACCCACATTAGCAAATACCACACAACCGAGTTATTTAACAACGTGTCGGTAACAATGCTAAGGCTACTGGTGGACATGAGGCACTTCTAAACTTGGGACTCCTCACTCTTCAACAGGGAACGGATTTCACAAAACTGCAAATTTTAACCAAAGTAGTGCCACCCTGAGGGAGATACAAAAGCTAGCACCATGCTTGGGGAAGTTAAAATTTCCTCACTACCTCCCGCACCCCAGAATTTTTGCACAGTGGATTTCAAGTTAAAATACACGGTATGGGCAGACTTGAAAGCAAACAAAATGTCAAAACAATGCAATATGAATATATATGAATAATATGGATCATACTATATATAAATGCAATATGAATAATATAAAGCCTGAAATGTGTGGGGGGAAAGGGGGAAAGACAGTTCCATTCCCTTTTACCTCGATAAGAGTTGGCCGTACATGATCTTCAGCCATCCTACCTCGACCCACCTCCCACACAACAAATGTACACTCCATCCTTGTCTGTCTTGGTCACTCTAGTAACAAAGGGCTGTCTCTAAGCATTATTTCCCCAATTCATGCTAACCCCATGGACTGTTCTGAAAATTATCTGATGGCGCTTATGAGTAACTAAACTAGCCACTGACCTTTTTTCTGCCCATAGCTATGTGAAACAAATTTTGAGTTTTTTAGGTATGAACAGTTTCATCTTTTTAACTAATGACGTTATTTATCCATAGGCTCTGACAAGTACAGCACAGTTTGGGCAGAATCAAAGGTTGACCTAATAACCAAATCACTGTGAGATTAAAATTCTCGCTAGCACTGCATCCATGGTGCCTAGGCCACCCCCATATAGCTCAAAGAGCATGGAAGAAGCTCAAAAACTACATCTTACCTGTCCTCTTCAATCAGGAATCCACACTTTTAAGTCCCAGAGGAAAATGTATAAATCTCTGAAATACCCGTTTCCAGGTGGCTACCAGTTCCGTGAATTCAGTAAAATTAGCTTTTTGCCAACATTATTTTTGCAAAATTCTCTGCAGATCAAGGTATCCCTTGCAGCCAAAGATTGCCCAAACCTCACAGCTTCTTATGACCTATACGTGGGAGATAACTCTAGGATCCTCTGTGCTCCAGAAACAGCCCTGAGTCTGGAGCTCCAACTACCTTTGGAAAGCTGACAGATTACTTGCAACCAAAGTATCATGAAGGACCAAGCTGAATTGCCATCTATAGAAAGACAGTAGCATCCAATCTTCTATCTGATTTTGAGGGTGGGTTGCATCCTAATCAAACCATTCAAGTGCCTGAAGAGTTTTATCACTGTCACCTCTGAATCACAAACCTTAAGCTAAGAATGGTGAACAAGGACTCCCAGAAGACACCCTGTCCACCACCATGGCCTTTGTCATTAACTTCTGTGATGTTTTCCACTACTCCTCAGGAAGAAGTCCGTGTAAGTAATTCCAAAACTCTCTTTCTCTTTCTCTTGTCCCCTACTTTTTAAGGATGGTAATAGTCACATTCTTTCATATTGAAGTCCTCTGAAACGTTTTGTTTCAGATTATCATGCAGAAGAGTCTGGTGAAAATTCTGAATCTACCATTTCCTAGCTGTGTGATCCTGGGAGAATTATTTACCCTCTCCTGGCTTGTTTTTTTTCAAAATGGAGCTAATAATACCTGCCTCACTGGGTACGTTTTAAGGATTAAATGATTATAAAGTAACTAGAATGTCATACGCACATAAGAGATGTTAGATTCTTTTTAACAGAAATTCAAATTTATTTACATAGAAACTTGTAAATGGATGTGTTTTTCTTTTGTCAGTAACGTCTTTAGTGTTAAATTATCTAAAAGAGGGGAATACCCAAGCTTGTTTAAAATTTGCACATTAAGGACTGACTTTAAATGTTTATATACATACAATATTATGCATTGTTTCTATTGTTTAGTTAACTTTATATTTTAAATAAAATTTCATATAATTCCAGTCTTTATAATATTTGTTTTGTGCATGCCAAGTTTCCATAGAGGGATGTATGATAATTATTTAATTCTATGATTGGATATATAGTTTGTTTCCAGTTCTTCAATATTATCATCAATAATGTTGTGCGAGAGAGGAAACTTTGTGCACAAGGGCTTTCTCTCATTGGTTAATTTTTCATTTCTTAGGATACAGTTCTAGAAATGGTATTACTGGATCAAAGAGTATGAACACATTTTTATGGTTTTGATCTGTTTCGTTAATTTTAAGTACAGGATAAAAAGAAAGTACTGTGAGGCGGGGTTATCAGAGGTCTGAATATGGAGAACTGAAAGATGGGAAAAGGAATATTTCAGGAAGAAAAAAAATGCCTGAAAAAATAAACAGAAGCAATTAAAATCTTAATATGAATAAAAGACAAAAGGAAATTAACCTGAGAGAAGTGAAGGTTTTTTTGGCAGTAGTGGAAAACCAGGCTGGATGAGTTAAGCAAATCTTACTAGAGGTGGCCCTTGAGAGTGAGATAAACTAGTTAAGCTTGGTGCAGTTTGCCTAGAGGCCAGGGGAGCAGCACAACTGAGAGAGAGAGAGAGAGAGGACCCAGGAGTCACGGCAAATAGCTAGAATCAAAGCTTCCCATGCAATGTCAAATGAGAAGAACATGCAAAGTGAATCCAAACACTTGAAGAGAAAAGTGAGTAAAGGGACTTAGACATTAGTGTAAGACAATGAAGAAAAGTGTACTTCCCAAGAGTTCTCATCTGGCTGACTGGAAGTGAAGAGAAGTAGGTGTCACCACAGGGACAGCGGTCAGGTAACTGGGAAAGGGAACCTCCAGTTCTGAGGAGTACATTGGTCAGGGGTATTGATTCTGAGTTGAGAGTAGGACATTCAGGTGGAAAAGTCAAGTATAGGGAGCCCTTACATTCTTCAGGACTTCAGTGGCTTAAGTAGGGTACACAGAAAACTAGGAGTTCATAGTGCAGTAGATGACATTCTACCAGGAGATGGAGGGACTGTGGAGCTTCTGAGGTGGTCAGATGAGCCAAGGCCTTGGACCAAGGCAGCAGAAATCCTGACTTAACAGCGTGTGGTCTCCCAGGATGGCGACATGAACATCAGAATTTTATCAGAAATCCTATCCCATTCTCTAGTTCTGTGATCAAATGCATGGTAAAACACCACTGTGGTGAAACATCAGGACAAACAATAAAATAAAATGTAGAATTATTTCATTTAAGTTAGGCGCAAAACTGGCAATGCTATTATAGGCTCAATCCATTTTATTTGGGGGCCAATAACATTGTTCGTGAATTACTAATTTTTACTTTAGAAAGTACCTGTGTACTTTCTAAAGTAAAAATTTAGCCTCCTCTAAAATACATGGTAGAGACCCTGAAACTCAGAAAATCTCTGAAGAGCCATAGGAATAGCTTTCAAGAAACTACACAATAGTGAAAATGTGGCAGGCCTCACACCTGACAAAGCCTACAGATGAGCTCCAACACACAGTCAGAATTCCAGATTCCTCTTTTAACTACAGAAAATTCCACACGAAGAATCTAATAATCCCCTGGGTCATCCAGAACCACTGAACACATACCCCATATTCTAAATATAACCCTTGGCGTTTCTCCTTGGAGGAATACTAATCACATGTGTGGGCCATATGTTGCATCTAATATCTCCCCAATCAACAAGGAATTTCCTTGGATTTTTCACAGGATCCCTGAGGAACAAGAAATAGACAGCAGGCGAATCCAGTTCAAAGTAATCATCTTCGATGGAATTAAATATAATCGTATACGTAATGGTACCAGGATCTGCTGGAAAAATTGGGGTATATTAAGTATACCTGAACTTATGCGTTTTATCTATTGATATTTTTAATTATCAGTTTTAAATTTATGGGGAAAATCTTCCCTTAAAATATTTTATAATTGAAGAATCATAAATAAGATTGTTGGTGTAAGGCCATGGTTAGTCACCTCCAAAAAATGCTCAGACTATCTGTGAGGTGAGTGAGGAAAGCACCGGAATAACTCACAACGAGTGGGATTGCTCGTGGCTGCTGCACCCACCCTCACCCCACCCCCCCCACCAGCCCCTGCCCCCCGCCAGTCCCTGGAAGATCTATCTGCTGAGCGTTCTCAGACTGCGGAGGAGGAAGGCTCTGGAAAATTGCTGGTAGGGAACAATTTTCTAAAGCCCTGTATCAGAATCAAACCAGGAGGGTGTTAGATACATCCATCTCCCAGGAGTTCTGAGCCACGGGTCTCGGGCCTTCTGAGTGTAGAAGACACTCTGGCCCAAGGTCTCCTGCTTTCTCAAGGTCAGTGGAGCTAAGGTGAATGTGCGGAGAAGGGAGCGAGAGGGAGAGTGAGAACATGAGGAAGCGTTCTCTTACCCCTTTCCAGGGGTTGATTCCTTTAAATTGATAGAAGTTCACAGAATTATATCTTTTTTCTTTTCCGTAACTCCAGTAAATATGTTCGTTGCAATTAAATAACATTTTGCAGTCCATCACCCTGTAACGATGTAGCCTTTGGGCATTTTTGAAAACTAAAATTAAAAGAAAAATGAGCAAGTAAATGTGTTGATTAACGCATCTATGAGAATCTTTGTACTGTCTTTTAAACATACGAATGAATTTTTTAAAGCAAAATGATAACATGAAAATAAGTATAATGTGTATTGGTAATAATAAACCTGTTCTTCAAAACAACCACCAGTGAATTAATATTGTCAAACCCATTCTAGGGATGGAGACAGTAAGACATGAAGAGACTGACTTGATGTCACACACATTAGACTGGCAGAAGCGACAGCAGCTATCTCAAACTGCTGTCCAGCCAGGTGACAGTGAGTACCAGGACATTTGTCAAAAGCTTCAAAGTTCTAACTGCTTTGCTTCAAAGAGGAAACATTTTATCGGTACTTATCAGTGATGAGTGTGCTTCTGAGGTCTGTCGCCTCCTTCAGGGGCTACGCCTTCGTGATTCAAGCTGCCTTTCGGGCCCTCTGTTAGGGCGGAGAAAGGTGGATGAAGCTTGCCTTCCTGTCTTCCTGCCTTCCCTCTCAGGGCCAATTTAAGGCCTCCCTCCAGACGCCACACCACCTCCATGTTTCTCCTATTCCTGGGTTAATTCACGACTGGGATTGGAGCTGAAGATGGGCGTGGTAGCCAGCCTCTGAGATCCTCACCTCCTGGTCTTCGTACCTTGCTGTCCCCTCCCACCCCGAGTGGAGTTGACTGTGTGACTGACAGAACATTCTGAAGTGATAGTGTGTCAGTTCAGAGGCTTCTTCAGAAAGACCTTGGCTTCTTGGACTGCTTGCTTTGGAGGGAGCCAGTAGCCATGTCAGGAGGCCACTCAAGCAGTCCCACAGAGAGGCCCACGTGAGAGGATCGAGTTGCCAGCCACGTGAGCGAGCCGGGTTGGGACTGAATCCTCAGACTCAATCAGGCCCTCAGGCTGATGCAGCCCAGCTGACGTCTGGCCATAACCTGGTGAGAGACCCTGAGCCAGAGCCATCCGGCCACGCCGCTCCAGAATTCCTGACCCCCAGAAATTGGGGGGGTCTGATGAATGATTATTGTTGTTTTAAGCCACTAAGTCTGGGAGTGATTTGTTATACCACAATGGATAACTAATGCAGGAGGTTAATATATAACCCCTCTTGAGGGGCATTTATACTTTAACCAGAATCTCTCACTTAAAAAAAAAAATGCCGAAATAACAGGTAGGGGTGGGTGCGTGTGTGTGTGTGTGTGTGTGTGCGTAAGAGTCTCACTGGCAGACAGCCTCTGCGTCACCAGGCTCCCCCCGCCCCGTGCCTTCTTTCTATTGTGGGAAAATAAAATGCAGTGCTTTGGGCAGCAGGTCACCTTCTCCCTCAGACTTGGATAAAAACATTCTTGATTATGACCTGCTATTCTTCCTCCTACTGGCTTTAAGAAACCCAGAGATGTAAAAACACTAAATCACTACGCTGTACACCTGAAACTAATATAACACTGTAAATCAACTATATTTCAATAGGAAAAAAAAAAGAAACCCAGAGAGCTAATGGGCACATAAAGTTTCCTATTACTGTAGCTCCAAACCTGGCTCTACACTAAGCCGTCAGGGCAATACCTCTGGGCCTCAGTCTTTTTCAAGAGTAAAGTGAAGGATGGCTAACATAGATTTAGTGCTTACTATATACCAAAAACCATTCTTAAATACTCTTTAATAGATTGTCTTTATTTAATTCTTACAACAATCTTATGAGGTAGATACCATTTGTTCATTTCCCCACAAGGCAACTTGTGGGGAAAGCACAGAAGAGGTCAAATGATGTGCCCAAAATTTGGCACGAAGCCATGAAGCCAAAATTCAAACTCAGGCCCTCTAATTTCCAAGCCCATATTCTGGAACTGGACTAGGCAATCACTAATGCTCTTTCCAGCCCAAACAGTTAGGATTCTGTGCCGTGAGGGGCTCCTCCTCCACCCTACCTCATGGCACCTAAAGCACCTCCGCCTTTAGGTGTGTGCTGGGGCCATGCAGCCATCCTGGGTGCTCATCTGCACGGGAGGTTTGGGAGAGCCCCACGCCTGCCCTGGCCACATGAGTCTCACCGTCTTCTCCATCAGCTTGCCACTCTCCTGACATTTCCATTTCCACATTTTCTCCAGGATTCATTAAGGTCCATTAAAAATACTCCTGGTTAAAGTGTAAATATTTAACCTGGGAAATGCACACCAACCTGTTGTTACCCTCCTTGACCTATTAGCAGAGAACAGAGCCCAAAGGGAATAGGAGACTGGCCAGATACATTTGAATCTGGGGTGAGTCCAAGGAAGATCTGAAAATGTAGCATCTCCAGGTGCTGGAAGGCCTCCTGAGCAGTGGAGGAGCGCTTAGTAGGTGAGCAGAGAGTACCCCCTACATACACACACACACACCCCACTCACACCCCAGACACACATAGAGAGAAAAGTTTGGCTTCAATTATCCAGAAGTTTGCAATCAGAAAACCCAGAAATAGGCTTTTTAAATTTAAGCATATACATAATGGATGTCATTTTGAAAAATACAACTTTATCTTTAAGTGACTTGTAATGGAGGTGAGGCACAGCAAACTCATTTGTTTTGAAAACTCTATGCTAATTTAAACAAGCCAGACACAAATGGACAGGTATTATATTTCACTTATGTGAGGTGCCTAGAATAGGCAAATTCGCAGAGACAGAAAGTAGGGTAGAGGTTACCAGGGGCTGAGGGGAAGAGTAATGGCGAGTTAGTTAGTTTTTAATGGGTACAGAGTTTCAGTTTGGGAAGATGAAAAAGTTCTGGTGATGGATGGGGTGATGATTGCACAACAGTATGAATGTACTTCACACCACTGAACTGTACATTTTAAAATGGGTAAAATGGTAAGTTTTAATTTATGTATATTACGTGATAAAAAAAAATTGTTTTAGTCATTTCTGTTTCTAGAGCTCTAAGGTCTGTATCTGGTCTTATCACTCCTCTTTTGCATCAGTCACTAACGCCCTCCCATTTTTCCTCCAAAGTGCCTGTTTCATGTTTTTGTCTTCTTTACCTCAAGACTTCAACATCTCTCATCAAGGCTATGGAAGTGAACCCTGAAATGGCCTGGCTGACTTCCATCTCTTCCCATCTAATCCATCTTACAACACTGCTTTCCATGTCATCTCAGAGCTTAATACTCTCAGTGTCTCATTCTTGCCTCTAGAAGAAGCTTAAAATGTAGTAAAACAGTCTTCTCTCTCACACAGAGCGAAACCCAGTATATGTAGTGGTAGATACATGTCCTTTTTTTTTAATTCAAATTTAACTGGGTATCCCATCTTTTTTCTTTTTAATTGTTTATTTATTTATTTACTTATTTATTTTTGGCTGCATTGGGTCTTCGTTGCTGCGCACGGGCTTTCTCTAGTTGCGGCGAGCGGAAGCTTCTCTTCCTTACGGTGCACGGGCTTCTCATGGCGGTGGCTTCTCTTGTTGCAGAGCATGGGCTCTAGGTGCATGGGTTTCAGTAGTTGTGTCACATGGGCTCCGTATTTGTGGCTCGCGGGCTCTAGAGCACAGGCTTGGTAGTTGTGGCACATGGCCTTAGTTGCTCCGCGCCATGTGGGATCTTCCCAGACCAGGCATCAAACCCGTGTCCCCTGCATTGGCAGGCAGATTCTTAACCACTGCGCCATCAGGGAAGTCCCAAGATACATGTTCTTAATGTGCATTATTTCACTTATTTTGATTGGAGAAGGGCTCATTGAACTTTTGGGTACAGTTTAAAAAACAATAAAAGAGACCACTCATGTAACCAGGTTAAGACAGAACATTGCCAGTGAGTGCTTTAGAGCTGACTTAATCCACGACTGACTGGAAGGTGTGGGTAGACCCACAGGGGAGTTATGACAGAAGGAGCCTCAGAAAAAGAAGATACAGAGACAAACTTGTCTTACTTTATCATTCTAACCCAAGCACGGGAAGAAGCACCTTCTAAAAGGATCAGAGTGGAGCACATGGACAACTCTTTAAAAAAAAAAATATCTCTCCAGTAATTATGGTACATAAAATCAGCATAACACCAAACATAGCAAAAATGGGTGTGGTGGAGAATCCAGAGTTAGGAAGATGAGCATATTACAGCTCCTGCCCTGGAGGAGAGAGACGTGGACGCAGATCATTGCAATAACCAGCAATTCGAATACAATAAAGATGTGTATGAAGTACAGAGTGGAGCACAGAAGGGTGTGGAAACAGAAGGAATTAAAATTAATCAAACTATGAAACCAAGCAAGAAGCAACTGGTAGTGAGAGCTTTGTTATCATTTCGTCCAAAATTCCCACTTTGAGCTGAGAAAGTTCTTCGGAACCAAAAGAGATGAAGGAAAAAACCCCACTCTTCTTCTCCATTGCCAGAGTCTATGAAGCAATTCCCAGCAAGCTTCCAGTGGCAGTTGTAGGATCCCCTTCTCCAGAGATCTCATGATCCACCCTGCAGCCTTATGTATTCAACGGGCTGCCAAAATTATTAAAGCAACTGGATGCATGCCCAACTGCCACTTCATTTTGTGCTGTGTAGACACCGTCCACAGCATGTGAAGCACTCCTAAAGCACTTAACGTTATTTTTGGACTCATCTGATCTCCCTTACTCCTGAGTTTATAAGTTCCTTGAGGGCAGTGCATCACACAGGGTTCTGAGAGACAAATACTGCACCCATTCAAGCCAGTTTAAACAGAAAACAAAAAAGATTAATTTTAGTTATCTCCAGGAGGGCCACGGAACTAGGCTTGGAGGTGGCTCCACAGGTGGCTGAGAACACCCTGAAAGTAAGTCAGGCTCAGGCCCCAGAGCTGGCATCACCACCACGGCCACTAGAATCAACCGTTCCTTTCCCCTAAGGAAAAGTGAAGGGCTGTTAGGGGAAGGAAGAGTGGATACTGGGCAACCCAGAACAACCAAACGACGGCAGCCATTGTAAAGCAGGCGCTCCACAGAATTTTCACAATTTCAGGCAAATGGAGATATATCCAATACAGTTAGAAAAACATAGGCATCTATTTTAAGTTTTCTCACACATACTTAGAGGTATCAAGTTGCTAATGAAATAAGCCAACTTCGAAATAAAACAGTGAAAGAACTAGCATTTTCTCATCATGGTTATCTAATTCCTAACTACCCTCTTAGAGGCTTAACTAGACTTGTTCTTTTGTGTGTTTATCTCACAGACCACTATGAAATTTTGTCTTTCTGCAACAGAAATGAAAGAAAGAAATTAAAGAATATTTTGGTGTTGCTCTCCAGGAAAATGCAAAGCTCATTAAAACTGTGCATTCATAGGGACTTTCCTGGTGGCACAGTGGTTAAGAATCCACCTGCCAGTGCAGGGGACACGGGTTTGAGCGCTGGTCCGGGAAGATACCACATGCCGTGGAGCAACTAAGCCCATGTGGAGCAGCTAAGCCCGTGCTCTAGAGCCCACAAGCCACAACTACTAAGCCTGCGTGCTGCAACTACTGAAGCCTGCGTGCGTAGAGCCTGTGCTCCGCAACAAGAGAAGCCACCGCAATGAGGAGCCTGCGCACAGCAATGAGAAGCCTGTGCACCGCAAAGAAGAGTAGCCCCCACTCTCTGCAACTAGAGAAAGTGCGCACGCAGCAACGAAGACCCAACGAAGCCAAAAAAATAAATAAAGAACACGCATCCTTATAAAAAGTTTGTTTGTATCTTTATAAACTTGCTTTTAAAATAAAAGGCAGGGTCTTCCCTGGTGGCGCAGTGGTTGAGAGTCCGCCTGCCGATGCAGGGGAAACGGGTTCGTGCCCCAGTCCGGGAAGATCCCATGTGCCGCGGAGCGGCTGGGCCTGTGAGCCATGGCCCCGGAGCCTGTGCTCCACAACGGGAGAGGCCACAACAGTGAGAGGCCCGCGTACCGCAAAAAAAATAATAAAAGGCAGTATTTCTTTAGTTTTGCTTTATAAGTACAGAAAAAATGATACTTTGAAGTGTAGTTTTCCATATTTCTTGGTTTCCCATTTTCCTTAGGCTAAAGGTATTCTTATTCTTTTGCTAGTCATGAATTTTGCTTTTATCAGCACAATTCAGAGCTGGTTTCCAACTGGTAGGATGAAAATTGAACATATGTGACACCCAAGTACTGAATTCCCTATTGAAGAAATGAATGATAGACCTTATCTATCATTTATTTGACTCGTGTGTACACCCATGTATATTACAGACATTTTTATTTAATTATTCAGGAATTGGCACATGAGATGCATTATCTAATTCCTCTGGGGTCTTCCACCGGCAAAAATAGATGCAAAGAATGTAGCTACCAAATGCATTTTTCCCTTTTTCATATATTTTAAAGTAACGGCTTTATTATCTCTACATTTAATGATTCATTATTTGAAAATTTTAAGCAATATAGAAATGTACTACAGAGAAAACAAATCAACAAAATTCTACTATGTAGAAATAATCATCATTAATATTAACATCTCTCTATATACATAGATGTGAGGAATGATAGATGAACACATAGAGAGATAGTTTGATGCACTGAAATAATTTTATAAAACTGGCTACATACCATGCATATTATTTTTTAAATAAAAATATTAAATTTAACAAAAGAGAGAAACAGATAAAACTAACAGTTAGATAACTGTTTCTTCTTCACTAAGAGAGCAGCCTCTAATAGAGCCTTCTGACATTAAGGGAAGAAAATATTTAAAAGTTTGGATTTTTTAGTGACCCAAATGTGTTTTTGAATTTTATTAAAGTGTCCCTAATACCACATAACCTTAATTGAGAAAGCTTTAAGTTAATTCTATTTGTCCTGAGTTCAAATGATAATTATGTTTTATAACTAAAATTGAAAGAGGACAGAATTGGAAAATGTGAAACTGTTACTTATGAATAACCCGGGGCTAGCTTGCCTTTGTCCTTGTGATGCATACTGAGTTAGGGACAGGTATAAAACAATACTTTTATTATCTTTGATCATTTAGAATGAAGATTATTCAGTGCAGTGGTATAACAAAATATGTAACTTACAATAGCCTGTGTTTATGTGGGATGCGTTAAGGAACCTGTAACATTTTCTTATAAAATATATACATTTTCAAAATCGAGGGCCAAGGCAAAAATCACAAACCTTCGATAACAGTGGACTTAGTTCTTGGATAGTGTAAACATGTGACAAATTCCAAAGCATCTTCAGAGGTACAAACACAGCTGCTTTTGAAGTTTGCAAAGGAACCATATGCTGCTAGAAAAATAGATTATTCTGATTGCATGTGGGATTTTATTTGCAGTCAAAACAGAAGAATAAATTGGGCTTTTTGTCAGGTAAACTGAAGAAAGTGCAAATTGCTTTTAAAGTCAATTGAAGATGTTAGGGACAAATAGTATGCTATCTTCATCTGAATGAGAAATATTATAGTTTAATTTGTCCTTTGGAGCTCAGTTTATTTATTTACATTGAATCTATCTTTTCTACAATTCTTTCATAAGCTGATAATTTCTTTCTTGCCCCCTATAGTGAAGCCAACACAATTCATGAATTTGAAATGTAGCTCAGGTTTCAAATGGAAGAGAAGATATGAACATTTATATATGGTCGAATAATAACTCATACAAGCAATTGAATGCTAACACTGTTTTGACAATTAGGTCCTAGGCATTTAGGAAAAATAAAATACTTTCTATTTATATAGGACTTTATATAAGACCTCAAAGTGTCCTTTTCGCAGCAAGTTGTTTTGTTTTGTTTTGTTGTTGTTGTTTTAGGTTAAGAGCAGGCTTTCTTTTTTTTTTTTTTTTTTTTTTTTTTGGCGGTACGCGGGCCTCGCTCTGTTGTGGCCTCTCCCATTGCGAAGCACAGGCTCCGGACGCGCAAGCTCACTGGCCATGGCTCACCGGCCCAGCCGCTCCGCAGCATGTGGGATCTTCCCGGACCGGGGCACGAACCCTTGTCCCCCGCATCGGCAGGCGGACTCCCAACCACCGCACCACCAGGGAAGCCCAAGAGCAGGCTTTCTTAAACCCACAATGGAAATAGTTATAGGTTTATGCACAGTTGAGAAATTCACAATTCCCCACTGGCAGAGTAGGTAAAGAGAGGAATTTCTCCCTTCTGCAGTAACAAAGGAAAAAACGTGGTTGATCATATTTTAACTTTGAAGTCAACAGAACACAGCAACCAGAGTCTATTTTTAAGGATGATCCATTCAACACAGGGAGGTGTCCCGATGTAGGAAAGTCATGTAAATCAGCACTTGGTTCTAATTTATGACACCTGACCCTTAAAATACCATGCATGTCAATTCACATGTCCTTTGGATAGAGAAAAATTGAGCAGAAGTGTGATGGATCTAAGTTTTCTGCGTCGCCTGGAATGATCCAGTAAATTGAAAGCAGTGTTTAATGGTCTAATGCCCCCTTTATTTTTATTTATTTATTTTGCGGTACGCGGGCTCCTCACTGTTGTGGCCTCTCCTGTTGCGGAGCACAGGCTCCGGACGCGGCTCCGGACGCGGCTCCGGACGCGCAGGCTCAGCGGCCACGGCTCACGGGCCCAGCAGCTCCGCGGCACGTGGGATGCTCCCGGACCGGGGCACGAACCCGCGTCCCCTGCATCGGCAGGCAGACTCTCAACCACTGCGCCACCAGGGAAGCCCTAATGCCCCTTTTGTTTTTTATTTCCCCCAGGCTTCTTCTAAGGTCCTGGGCTCTTACTTATTTCAGAGAATTCTCAGCCACTGCTCTCATCAGCTATCCATTAACTGCCGTTTTACCTTAGTCTGCCATCATGTACCACCAAATTTTGCTAATTTTATCAATAACCCTAGGACTTTACTTATTCTCTCCAAACTGATTCTCTGCAATTCTTGTTTTCTTCTCAATATCTCTTCAATTCTGATTGTTAATATTCTATGCCTGGCACCCAGGAGCTCAATAAATATTTGTTGTATATCTAAATTATTTCTCTCCTTTAGCCTGCATCTTTTCGTTCTGGCTGCCTATTACAACTCTCATAATTCATTCTGTGTTAGTAATTAGCGGTTGTTTATTAAGCCTCAGACATTGCGCTAAGCAGTCTGCCTGTATTATCTCTGTTCATGTCCAAAAGTCAATGGAGTAAGGACGTTATCATTCCCATTCTTTTTTTCTTTCTTTTTTCTTTTTCTTTTTGTTCATTGTTCCTTTTGCTGTGCAGAAGTTTTATATTTTATTTATTCTTATTTTATTTTTATGGTTACTTTGGGGGTTTTTTTAGGCCGCGCTGCGCGGCATTCGTGATCTTAGTTCCCCCACCAGGGATCGAACACATGCCCCCTACAGTGGAAGTCTGGAATTTTAACCACTGGACTGCCAGGGAAGTCCCGTTATTATTGCCATTCTTAAGGGAGGAATGTAGAAGCTAAGTGTAACTGAGTCATCTGTCCCAGCATTTGCTCCCAAGCCTATCTGCCTCCACTCTTGTAACCACTACATTTAATTGCTTCCAGACCTTTCTTAATAAACTCCACACTAGACCTTGTTTGGTATCAACAATCCTCCTCTAAGGGTTCTGCTCCCATAAGGTCCTCAAGTAACTGTAACTGTAGCAATTAACACAATATATTAGAAAGCCTCAAACAACAACCAAAGTGCATTATAAATTATAGTCTGAAAGGATAAAATGGATCGTTTTAGACAACATTCACACTCTTTGTTAGTTTACAATGTATTCAATCAAAAGAATGTGCCTCGAGGCACAATGAAAGAAGTCTATAGTTCTCCCTCCTTCACCTGCTGGCCTGCTATTGGTATTTTATCCTGTGGTAAAGAATAGCTTGTCTTCTACAGTAAATAATAAAATATAAAGAGTACTTAGCAAATAAGTGGTTATAGTGTTCTTCACCTGGTAGAAGAGGCACTTAACAAGTAGCTCTGTACACTTCATCTGCTAAAACTGCCTTCAACTTTCAGCGAACAGTATAGAGAGAGAACTCATGAGGGAGGGGGAAGAGGGAGAAGGAAAGAGAAAGTGAACGAGAAAGAGGTCTCATAAAATGGCAGGAGATTGTAAGTGCTGAACAAATAATACAAACAATAAATGCTACAGAAGCTCAGAGGAGCTCACTTTAAACTTGGATGATGCAAAAAGATTTTACAGAGGTGATAGGATTTGAGCTGTGCCATAAAGGATGACATAGGATAGGCAAAGAGAAGGCGGGAGAAAATTACAAGAGAGGAATATAATGAGAAGTGGTTCAGAGGCAGAAAAGCATAAATTGCCTTGGGGAAAGAATGAACAGATCACACTACCTGGGGTTAAGTTTTTATGTCAGGCAATGGTATGAGATTAACATGGATGAATACAGATGTTGGGGGACTTGAGTCTCATGCTAAAGACACTTGAGTTTCTCCCACTGACAACCAACCAGGAGCTACCAAGAATTTAAAAGTGGAACAACAGGATGGTCCATTGGGTAAGACTCCATGCTTCCAATGCAGGGGGCCCGAGTTCGATCCCTGGTCAGGGAAGTAGATCCCACATGGATGCCACAACTAAGAGTCCGCATGCCGCAACTGAGACCCAGAGCAGCCTAAATAAATATTAAAAAAAAAAAAAAAAAACAGTGGAACAACATGGTGAAGAAGTGGCTTTAAAATGGATTGGCCGAGGAGACTGAAGGCAAGGAGACAAGGAAGGCATCCATTGCACAGATGAATGATGATGGAGCCCGTGAAGGAAAAATAGGCAGAACTTGGTGACTAATGGAAAGCAGGAGTGAGTTGGTTATCCATATCTCTTGTCTTCAACAGAACAAAGCATTTACTTTGGAGTCCCACATATCTTCAAAGAAGACAAATTCAAAATTACTTCTTTATTCTGAAAGCTTGAAATATGGACTTAAGAACAAGGAGATTGAGAATCTGAATATAAAGCGCTGACACCCATTTGAAGTTTCTTAGTAGACCCTAATTTATCTGTTCAGAGCAAAGTGGTAACTTCAGGGGAGGGGGCTATCACCATTGTTAACTTTTTTGTGCATCAAGACCCATGAGAAACATTACCCAGTTCGCACACACCACACATACATTCTAAAGCTCCATAGGTTAACTTATCAAAGACTCAGATATTACTTCAATAAGTGCCTCTTGTTGATGCTAATCTTACAGAGCTACATTATAGTTAAATAAACTTTTCAGTAATAACCAGCAAAGGATTATGGAAGGATACTAAGATGATAAGGAAATGTAATGATCATCCAGACCAACCCCCTTCGTTTTATAGGAGAAACCGAGACCAGGGAAGTTATTTTCCCATTTAATCCGAAAATACAACTACTGCTAAAATCCAGGTCCCCTTCCTTAAGAACAGTGTTCTTATTTTCCCAGCCCTTTTCCTCAGCCTCAGTGATTCCACCCTTCCAGGAAATGCTTGGAAGTCAGCAGTGCAGCGGTGTCATCTTCAGCTCTACAATTCTCTCCTCTTTGTATCATTGAGAAGGAAACACACCAGAAAAGGACCTCCAGGATGAGACAGAGCTCCCACTCCAAGGCAGTGAAGTAATTCATCCAGCCGGCAGTCCAGAAGAACAGAGTGGGGTTGAGATGCTCAGAGAGCAGAACAGAGCCCCAGTCTGCCATTGTTCACTTGAAGAGTGAAACACTTGAAGAGGAGCAAACAGTAATTCTGGCTCCAAGATGTCGGAGGAAAGCAATTATTGATATCATCTCACAGGCAATGGCTGGGTAGTGGGAATAGAGCAACCATTTCAGGAAGGGACAGAGATGAAGCCAGAGAAACTTAAACTTCACTAACTTGGGCCCTACCAGGTCTAGGGAGGTGCCCTAGCAATTTTGTATTTATGATTTTGAAGGATTTTTTTTTTCTTAAAGAGTTTCCCTCAAATTGTAGTTTAGGCTGCACAAAACCCCTAAGAATGGGATGTGCTAAATAGTCTAGAGCCCTCTAGAAATGCCTCGAAGGTGTCAGTGACCTGTTTTATTAGCTATTACAAGTCCAAATGACCACTCTTTGGCTGTTCTTTATAGTTATTAAATATACCAATAAGACTATTAGAAATAGACAACATAGTGTTTAAAACTTTACAATCTAAATAATAGACCTTACTTTCATACCAATATTTAGGATTTCTTTCCATTTGGCTTGAATTAAACAGTTTCTATTGAAATTATATCTCTGCATAACAAGTATAACTTCAGCAGCAGTTACAAGTGAGATGTTAAATAGAACTATTTTGTATATTTGTTGCATGTTCAGGCCCCAGAAATATGCTATAGAATTCAAAGCCATGAAAACCTTGATTTCTATTTAGATGGAGATTTATCATTAGTTGTGAGATATGTCCAGTATGGTTTCACTTTAAAACCACAAATAAAGTTTTAGCAATGAGTATTTTTCTCGTTGAGAGGTCTGTGGTCAAGCTAAACATCTCTTAGAAGCTGATTAGGTCCTGATGTCTTCAAATTCAATATTCAGCAAATACAGAGCATTTGTTTGGCCATAAGAAATAAGAACTTCGGAGTTAATGCAACTCTCCTGAGCCTGTTCCTCTTTTCTGATGACATGATAATCAGACATAACCTCTTCTGGTCTTGGGCCTCACCTTATGTAAGATTGAGGCAGAAGAAATCACATACAGTTAATCTTTTGAGGATCTAGGTGACACTGCTTTTGGTTTTTACATCAGCAAGTCCTTTGTTTGCCAGTAGTCAGGAACAGTAATGAAAAGTTTTTATGTTATTAAATGCTTTATTTCTTCATCCTCACTCCCAGCTATCCTGAATCCAGAAAAATAGACACATGGTCATTCTGTGAAGACAAAAGAACATTGAATAGTTCATTATATAACAGATAGAGCTGTCCACTGTGTATTCATTCTTGTAGCGAGTTGCTAGAGGGTAAATTAGCATATTTAGTTCGAAATCTTATAAAATAGAAATGGGATGGATTGTTTTAGCAATTTCACAATTTGTGTAGTAACCATCATACTTCATATAGGATCTGACTCAAAATAACACAAGGCTCTGAATAATGGGAAGGGGAATGTTCTGCAAACAACCACATGGGCCAGGTTATCTCCAATGGTGAGATGTATTTAATAACGTCACATATGCACTTTTCCTGTATAAATACAGTATCACTGTAATCCTAGGGGCTGCATTCTCAGAACTGAACTCTTTCTTCCAATGATAGGCCTAAAATAAAATTGGCAGAAGTCATTGAGTTGTTCCTGTAACATGTTCATTGCTGGAAGGGACCTCCAGAGGTCACCTAGTTCGTCCCAATCTCCAGCCAGGACTCTCCCTAATACTGAATATAGCTGTAGAGCGATATGCATTAAGAAAGCTTTTAAAGATCCCTGGGGTTGGTCAAAAAATAGCTAATATTGGACTGATTCATAGAACAGCATTATACGTATGACAAAATAGCCACCTTCATCAGGGAAGACATCCATCAGGGCTAAGTGCTAGTAGTAGCTTCAAAAGGAAAAGCTTTATTTTCTCAGAGAAGAGGGTGGTAGATTAAGGAAATGACCAAGCGTGTTGGTATTTTTTTGTTTAGGTGCACTTCTGAATGCTTATCAAAAAAGAAACATTGTCTTGTCAAAGACCACTGCAGGGTAAGCCCAGAGATAGCTGTGAGCAAGCAGATCACAAGTCTTTAACAAGTCCTTTCAAATGGCTACAGAGCTCAGAGGGGGAGCTGTTGTCTCAAACAAGATCCGATAAGCATCAAGTTAGTGAAGGGCAGATGGTGAAACATAAGAATAATATTGACAGACCTGCTTTTTAAATGGTATCCTTCCCCCCTAATCAGCTGAGTTTGTTAGAGCTGATAATTTTATTTCTTCAAATCCATTCAACTGTGGGTGCAATGGACAAGAGTTTAAGTGTAACTTCAATCTTCTAAGACAATCACGACTGTTTTATAGGGAAAGTATTCCTCCACAATTATTAAACTTCTGAATTTTTGGGTTGAAGTACTACACTAGAATCTAGAAATTCAGCTAACAGGAGAGCTGAAGCTCTTAGCTGGATTATTTTGGGCCTTTAAGCCTTTCAGTTGAACTATACAGAGAATTTAAAGATAGAGCTATAGCTATCTATAAAGTGAGGGAAATGACCTGCCCTCTCCCCCAACAATTGCCCCAGGTATCCATATGATTTTGTGTATTAACACCACAGTTTTTCAAATCATATTTGTGTAAGGTTACATAAAAGCCTGCTCAACCACAGTTGCCTTCAGGGATGGGAACTGGGGGGCTGGATGGAAATAAGATTAGAAGTTTTTTATCACATACTTTCTTGCCAACTTTCAATTTTTCTGCCTGTACTTCTTCCAAAGAATTCATTTGAAAATATATCATTATTTTAAAAACAGAAAGGCACCTCTGTGCTCTTACAAGGCTAGACAGTCCGGGTTACAGGAAGTGGAAAGTTGCGACTACTGGCCTCTCCCATCCTCCTTTGTAATTCTTGACTTTGGAAATGGGAATTCAGCCACTGAGATTTTTTGATGTGCAGCTACCTTTCTCAGAACACTAACCAACTAACAAAGTCTTCAAGTTGTCTTTCCTCTTCCTTTTGTGAGAGCAGGAGCGAAAAAGACAAGGAGATCTCTCTGCAGTGTCCCCTTGGCTATACAACATTCCCACAGCGGACATCTAAACTTAATGTGCAGTCTACATATTCACCATAAAACTAGGGCACTTCAGGTAAGGAAATACTTCCATAATTACTTGGATATTGGGCAGAGTTTTTTTCTCCCTTAAATGGCTCAGATAATCCTAACTAGTTCACATACACAGCCTCTAAGAAGTGTTGTTTTTTAAAGTTATCAGCCTAACAAATTCCCATAGCTGAATCAAGAAATTCCAAACAGAAGAAACTGAATCAGCTTTAAAGAAAGATAATCAAAACATAAGAGTGTAAGGAAAAGCAGAAGGTAGCACATTCTGTTATTTTTATTACAAAAAAAAGTTCAAACCCTTTACATGCTATGACATTAAATGTCATATATGAGTTCACTACAAGCAAACCTCTTAAAAAATATACATATTGGATATATTTACATTCAAGTTTGAGTAACTGGTGTCAAGGTACAGTTCAGGATCTTTACCCACCCTGTGGATTTGTTCAGCTACTAACTAAACAGAGATTGTATCTTCACTCAGGCACATGGAGAGGTAGAAACTGCTTTTAAAAAAAAAAAACAAAACAACCTGTAGTGCAAACGTGACGATCATTGCTGAAGCAGCTTATACATCAAGGAGCCCCTAGCTATAACTAGCTTTGGTCATCTCTAGAAGCTGAATACATGTAGTCTTGTCTTTTAAATTAAAACCAGATAAAACTTTGGGTAGATGCTCTTCTGAGCACATCAGGGTGTTGGTAGAGCTCAGCAAGGAAGGCTCTGCCACTCTGCACCGAGAATTGCACATGACTTAAGGTAGGCAACAGAGCAGCAGGGCTGGGCGGGGCGGCTGGGCTCCTTTTCCCTGATAAGACACAATTAATACACAGATCGGTGGCTTTAGAGACTTCAAATTAACATCTGGACACCCACAGCTCCGAACTCAGAAGCCACCAGGATACTTCCTCTCCCAAGTGAAACCTCTTATTATTTCTGCCCTGCCCACCTCCATCCTAAACTGAGCTAATAAGTCCAGATAGGGGTGGGGTGGCCTGTAAGTTCTACAGGCCACAGTTCCTCAGCCTCGTGACTAAGGCTCATGAAGGTTCTTGGGCCTGAGAAGGGCTCCCCAGGTTCTTGCCAGACTTGGTGGGGCTCGTTCCTGAGAGAGGAAGTTGGAGGGAAGTCACGGTGGTGGCCAAGGGCAGAAGCCCTTCTCGTTCCCTTTTCTTCTGTTTCATCCTGCGGTTCTGGAACCAGATTTTGACTTGGGTGTCATTCAGCTGCAGTGAGTTGGCTATCTCGATTCGTCGGGCCCGAGTTAAGTACTTATTGAAATGAAACTCCTTCTCTAGTTCTGTTAGTTGCTTAGTGCTGAAATTCGTGCGGATCGCGCTGGACGAGCTGGCGGCTCCATACTTGGCAAATTTGCCTGCAACGTAAAGACAGGAAATCAGCGGGGCGAGAACACGCGGAGACGAGGCCCGGGAGAGCTTTGGGGCCACATTAGAATCAAAGTCACTGAGCGGCCCTCTTGGGTCTCCGAACACAGTTGTGCCAGGAGAAAAGCTTCACCGAGCGCTCCTTCCCGCAATTTTCTCAACGCCTGGCACTCCGGGCACGCTCAATGGAATTCGCCTGCTTTAATGATGCCTCGGACCGCGTTTCCCCCATAAAACCCAAACCGCCGTCCAGAGGGACAGCTACAGCACGCCCCCGGCGCAATTACGCGAGGCAGGCTCCGTCCCCAACCCCAGTGGCGTCCGTCCGTCCAAGGCCCAAGCACTTACTTTTTTTCGGGGCGTTCCTCTTCACTTTCATCCACTCGAACGTGCTGAAGGCGGCAGGGAGGCCGGAGGAAGGGGACGCAGAATTGGGGTAGACGCCGGGGGCGGTGGACGCGGTCTGGAAGGCCCCGGAGTGGCCGTCGGCCGGCTCTTTGAGACACGCCGGGAAGGGGGCGGGCTCGCCGAAGGCCGCGTAGTCCACCTGGCTGCTGAGGAGGAAGGAGCCGCCGCCCGAGAAGACGGCCGAGGTGGCGTAGTGGACGTGCGCCCCGCCGTCGTCGGCCGGCCGCCCGAGCGCGCACGGGAAGTCGTACGGGGGCCCGGGCCCCGGGAGACCGTAGTCCGCGCCCCCAGTCGCGGCAGGTGCCATGCCCGGCTCGTAGGTCCCCTCCAGGGGGCACGGGGCATAGGCGGGCGCGGCCGGGGGCGGCGCGGGAGGCTGCGCCGGAGCGGCCGGGGGCGAGGGCGCCGCTCGGGCCGCGGCCAGGGGCAGGCAGCTCACGAAGGCGCCGTCGCCTCTGCCTATGGGGAAGGCGGGCTGCAGGACCACTGGCCGAGCGTCGGCGCGGCAGAACTTGGGCGCAAAGCTCAGCACGTCGCCGCCGCCCCTGCCGCTGCCGCACGACACATAGTCCAGGTAGGAACTCATGGTTCCGGTCCACCCCACCTGAGCGCGCCAGCCGCGCCCAGGTGCGGGGCTCGCAGGACCGCCGCGGTCGGCGCCGCTCCGCCTTCCCTCTCTAGCCGAGCTGCCCTCGCCGAGCCATGGCAAGCCAGCCGGGGGTAAATAGAGGCCTAATATAGGGGCGGGGTGGCCACGTGGCGCCGGCCGGCCAATGGGCGCCGTCTCAGCACGGCCTGGGTCCCGACTGGCGCGCCGCTGCACGCGCCTGCCCGGCCGCCAACTTTGCCAACCGGCGGGTGGCGGCCGACCAGCGCCCTACCCCGGCCCGGCGGAGAGGCGCCCTGGCCTGGGGCTGCCTGGGGAAGGGCGGGGCGAGAGCGCGGGACGCCTGCTTCTAGGACAGGTATTGGACCAGGTGGGGGCAGAAAGGCAGGACTGGCCGCTCGGGTGAGGACAAGAGGATGGAGAGGGTGAGAGCTCGTTCTTCTGCATTGTGGGTGGCTAGTCTCTCGGGTGTGAAGGGTGGGCGCCGCGGTGTGGAAAGTGTTAAAAGGCCCTCGGGGACCGCTCCTAGCCTCCTCCTGGGAAGGTAAAGTTATTCCTATTCCCTTTTTCTCTGAGCCCTTAAGCGCTTTCAGTGTTCTTGGCACTCCTCCTAATCTCTCTCTTAAACCTGGAGTAGACGTTTAATTTTCCCTCTTTTCCCTCTCGCCCCGACTCTGGGGACTAAATTTTATGCTGTAGGTGCTGTGTAGCAGGGGCGGCACGAACTTTTCACTTTTAAGCTAGATTTTTCACGTTACTTCGCAGCTTCTTCGATTGCTTCCATTTGTGGCGGCATGATAAGGGCGAGTGTTGGAGTCCAGGGGTTTGATTTGGACAGAAGAAAGTTTCTGCCTTGTGGGACGTTTAGCAGATTCTCCCCCTCTGACTAGGTTGTAAAATAAAGAATCTGCCCTTGGAGTGGAACGCTCGTTGTGCTGCTCTCTGGGCGGTTGGCTCACGCACCGTTGCTGCGCACGGTTTCTCCGAGGCGCTTTGGCTTCAGGGAGCAAAGGCTTCCTAGGGACCGGTCAGATCTCAGAGGTTTGGAGAGCCTTGTACCTCGAAGCAATTAAAGCTTCTGTTCCATCAGATAAGTGCTGCGTCGTCTCTTGCGAGTGAAATCTGAGGTCTCATAATGTTAATGGGCTCACGTCTTTCCCTTGATAATATGGTTTTGTTTACTGAGTGTAGAGAGACGGGAAATAAAAGTGCAATTGGCACAGGAAATGAAAAGTAGAATGGTTACAAAGACAAGCTTTACATTGATAAACCTTCCAACTTCCTTGAACATCTTTTTAAATGTTTCCCTCTTTGGGGCTCCAGGACAAATAACAAATTAAATAAATAAATGTTATTTACACACAGCGGTAATGAAAGAGGGTGGTTTCCTAAAACTCTGTGTGAATAGAGAGTCTACTTTTGGCTTATTCAAGTGCCCTTGAGGACTTGATCTATTACAGCCTCTAAGTTATGGTGACCGAGGTTTTATTATTGTTTTACTGATCCACTTGTCATGAAAGAACGATTGAGCCCTTGCCTAAAATTCCACTCTGAGGAAGTCTGGAAAATAGGAGCTTTTACGGTCCGGGGAGCAAGTTCCTTACAGGGATGTGAACTTGTGAATAAACAGAGCCACACCAAAAGTGTTACCAATGTTGAGGCTGAAGTTGAGCCAGGATGGGGGAGGATTGAGCCTGGAGGGGAGAGGGTAGGTAGAGGGTAGACAGCTAGGAATGAGCACAAAGCTAAAGAGGTCTAGGATTCCTGCACTGCTGAAGTTCTTGGATTTAACTGGGAAATAAAATCCTGGGCTGGAAAATAGCCCTTCAAACTTGACATTGCTACTTCAGTTCTCTCCTGTAGCCAGTCCCACAACAAAGGTCCTAAATAGTTTTTTTTTTAATAGTTTTTTAAAAAAGAGAAAAAGGCTCTTCTCTAGCACCTTGGTTGGGAAATGATAGAGCTCTTCAGAGCTAGCTCAGGCGTCAAATATAGATGCATTTCTTCACTGTCCTCCTTCTGTGCCCTTCATGCAAAAGTATCAGCAGGTCAGATGCTGCTGAGTTCACAATGCCCCCTCATCCTCCCATTGGCTAGACTTTAATTTTTACCAGTTTTTACCAGCACAATGTCTCAGCTCTCACACTCTTGTCTCAAAACTATAAGACCCCGCTCTCAAATGGTACTCATCTGATCACAGCTTCTAGGTCCAGAGGCCCCAAGAGGTCAAGAAGGAAGGGTGGCCTTGTAAACGTCTCTAGAGAAAGACACCAGCTGGTGGAAACCCGGATGTAGGACAGGAAACCCAGCCTGATTGTTTGGCAAATCTGACCAAAACCTAGCAAATTAAGGGCCTTTTCTCTAAGGTTTCAGGAAAAACAGGCAGCCTAGGTGCCTTGGCAACCTTCATTGCAACAAAGACAAGGTTTTTAATGCTAAGCGTTTGGAGCAAAGGTTGGGTCCTTCATGTCACAGTTGAGCATTGACTTTGGCGCACCAGTGAGCTGTGCACACTATTTCCCCAAAGAGAAATTTTGGAGATTGAGCTTTTGCTGAGAGAAGAGAATGTCCTGAAAGGGACATCTAAAATTAATCATCTAAAAATTAGATTTTAAAAATCGTGCTATTTTAACAACTGTGGGTGAGGGTGGGTGGGTGGGGTGTTCAGTATGTGTTCAGACCCAGTAGCAGTTCCCTGATAACTGCAGGCAGAGAGCTACATTCTGTTCCTCCTCCTCTCTACTCCCTTTCGTCTCCCAGCCTTTGGCATATGCTACACCTTGGGGCTCAGAGTGGCCACATCTCCACTCCTGGGCTGGTTCTTGACTTACTCAGGATGAAAGTCAAGACTCTGATCATCTCAGACTCAGATTCAATAAACATTTGCCAAGGACCTACCGTGTAAGAACTTTTTTGTTAGGGGAAGGTTAGGCTGAGAAAAAAGATATTCTCAAACCGAAGAAACAAGGGATTCATTTCTGGTACATGTTAGCTGTACTATAAATCTACTCTAGGAAAATCTGAATCTATAATTTTCTAAGGAGATGTTGGAAGATATTATTGGGGCAATTGTGTGTATAAAGATACGAATATAGGATACTTTTAGTAACTTTAAAGTTTGTCTCCTAGAAGTTCACAGAGTATGGAAGAAATGTCTTACTGATTTTATTGCTTGTTCGAGTCATGGATTCTTGAGGGTCACTTACCCTGCTGGGTCTTGGTGCTGTGAGTTCTCAGCAGGAGATGACAGCCTAGGGGCCTGATTGCCAGGTTGTGTTTGATGTAGGAATGCTTTGAAATCTGTCCCATCGTACTCACCACAGCAGTCACCCCCTAACCACCCCCCAGGACTACCTTTCTCTCCCACTCAAACAACAGTCTTCTTTTCTGCAGACAGAAGTGATGGAGGGTGGCAGTCTGGTCTTCAGTGCTTACAGTTGTTCCTAAGAAGCCTCTTACAATCCCTCTCCACAAGCCCCACTGTGTTATCCCTTGGAGATGCTTGAGCACATGCAAACTCTTGGCTCCACAGCCCCAAAGGACAGAAAGGCTCTTGCTTGTTGGGATAAAAAGGAGGGTTCTTTTCTCTTAAGCAAGATTTGCAGCTCTCTGCAGCATCCTTCTATCCTAAGGTAGAGGTAGGGATGAACGGGATCCTAAAGACAGGAATTCGCAACCTGTCTGAAGTCTGATAACGTGACCCTCCCTGAAGAAAACAGTTTAGTGTGCTGTGCCTTTCCCTAGAGTTTTGTGAAAAACTTGTGGGTCAAGCCCGTGTCTGGCACACAAGAGGCATTCGAGAAACGTTTGTTGGCATATGGACACCAAGAGGGGAAAGCGGGGGGCGGGGGGCGGCGGCGGGGGGGATGAATTGGGAGACTCGGATTGACATATATACGCTAATATGTATAAAATAGATAACTAATAAGAACCTGCTGTATAAAATAAATAAATAAAATTCAAAGGGGAAAAAAAGAAACGTTTGTTAGGCAGAAATAAAAATGGACAGAATGGTGTCCATTTGGACATACCATGACCAATATTGGCTAAAGGATAGCCTTAGATTATTGGCTCCCGGCACCACTCCAGGTGGGTAGGAATCACCAGAGAAGCTTGTTTAAATGTGCAGGTTCCTCAGCCTCCCCTGCATCCCCACTGAGCTTCTAATCTAATAGGTCTGGCTCAGGAGTCTTTCTTTTTAATAAGCCTGTTGGGTGATTCTAAAGCAGTGTTCTTCGGAACCACACTTTGAAAATTTCTGCTTTAGGAGCGGGGGTGGGGGGCAGTGTGGGGAGAGAGGGGTGATTCTTGACCAGCAAGTGAGAGTTCATGGCTAAATGGAGCAGGATTATACCTGAAAAGTGTCCAGAAGCCTGTTGGGTAGTAGGGGCAGAGAGGTCAATGTCAAGGTCAAACTTAAGTCTGGCTGGGCTGAAGTTCCAGAAAATATCCTTAAAAGGTAGTCAGTAGGAATTTCTCAAGTTTTGCTGACAAAATAGTGCTTTGAAGAGACCCAGCTTACTTCTTGCCACTTCCCTAACTTGGCTTTGAGAATGCCAGTGGGGTAGAAAGTGAAAGAAAGTGATTTGTCTCTCCCAATCCCTTCAGAGAAAGATGAGTGGCTCTGAGGCAATGGGAAGAAGGAAGGAGTAGGAATGGGGGTCTCAAGAGAGAGGAGCCAACTCTCATTTCCTTCCATGTCTCCCAGATTGCCTGGAATGAGCACTTGAGCCCTCAGGATCCAGAGGGGGCCAACCGTCCCTTGGCCTAAGGTGTGACTCTCGCTCTGGCTAGAGATTGACCTTTAGCAGCATAAGATGTCACTGCTAGGAGACCCCTTAGAGATAAGCGACATCAAACCCCTAATTTTAGTGGGGAAGTTACTTTATTTACTCAGACTTTAAAAGACAAAGCCATCCTTCAAAAGATGAGGGAACGAGTTTGGGTCTCCTGAATCCCCACAGTGTGCAAAGAGGACGGAGTCAGGCAGCCCGTCCTGTGCACAGTGGTGGCCTCCACGCTGAGCAACAGAGCAGTGTTCAAGGACACCTCACGGCCAGTGGGGCTGACTGGGAGGCCTGCAGCCCTCCCTTTGCCATTTGTTTGCTAAACCTGTGCCCCAGACTTCTGAGGCGCCACCTTGAGCTGCTCCTGCGAGAAAGGGCAGAACTGAGCCCGGGTCCTCACACCCTCCACCAAGCAAAGGTAAAGGATCCCCTCATTTCCTGTTCAGTTTGATCAGCATCAGGGCCCTGGAGACAAAACAAGAGGTGTCCCTAGATTAATGTAGCTGGATAGGCAAGTACAAATAAGGACATGTGTGAACACACATAGGTACACCCAGGTCAATTATACTGATCTTTTTTTTTTTTCTTGCTCCTTTATCTTTATAAAGGGTATTAAGTTTGAATTTACATGGTTCAAGATTCAAAGGGTACATAAGGGTAGGCAGTAAAAGCCTTTCTCCCACCCCTGTCCCCAGCCACCTAGTTCCCCTTCACATGGACAACAATTTTACGAGTTTCTTCACCACTTTTATGAGTATATCTTTCCAGAAATACTTTATACCTTTACAATTATAGACAAATATATATTTGGTTATAGATACATCTCCCCGCATTTTTCCACAAATGATAACATATTACAAGACCCTTCTGCACCATGCTTTTCCCCCTATTATATCTTGAAGATCATTTCATACAGAACTTTCTACTTTATTTTTACAATTTTATGCTGTTCTACTGTATGCGTCTACCACAACTTATTTAGCCAGTCCCTTATTAATGGGCATTTATTTTCATTTTGGTATTAGAAACACATGTTCAAATTTTTGCCTGTTGGAAAAATTCCTAGACATGAAATTACTTAGTCTAATGTATGTACACTGGCAATTTTGATATATATTGCTAAATTGATCTCTTTAGAAGTGAATCAATTTATACTTCTACCAGAAGCGTATGAAAATTCGTGTTTCCCCACACCTTTGACAAGTCAGTGGGATATTAAACTTTTTTTTATTTTTGCCAATCTGATCAATGAAAAATAATACCTTTTACTTACCCTTATAGCATCTCCAAAAATGTCATTTTTCCTTATCGTATTTGATCCTATTATAATTTTATTTTACAAACGCTAATACTGACATAGAAAAAAGATAAACAATTTACTGTAGTCGCATGCAATGTAAATGGCCAAAGTCAGATGTTCAGTACTCTTTCCTATACTACACCGTGCCACAGGGAAGCCTAAGGAGGTTCAAAGAGCATTCCCTGAAAGACACATGGTATAAAAAAAGCACAGAAGCTTTCAGACATCTGCTAAGAGGCCTCTCCTTTAGTGGTCTGATACCAAGACCACATTTCTGCATGTTCCCCTAGAGAGTACCCTCTGGAAGCTGAGGGACTCTGATTAGCAATCTGATCTGACCTAGCCCTGAGCATTACGTTGGATTCAATATCTGGGAAGCAGTAGGGTGTTGTTTTTAATTTCCCTGAGACATTTCTCACTGGCCACCCAGGATCTAAGTATTGATGATCATGGTGTGGGTAAGAGGACGTTTTCCCTAAGTTTTAGCATTATATAGGACACTCACTTGGACCTGGTAAAGATAATACCTAAGTGTGGGAGTACACACACACACACACACACACACACATGCACACACGCACACTGCTCTAATGATAAACTTACAAAGTAGATGTCTTTATTGACTGTTTTATTGATGATGAAACTGAAGGCCAGAAAGATTCAGTGAATTTCTTAGGGTCACACAGTGTATCAGTTAGCAAAGCAGAAACAAATGTACAGAGACCTAAACCTGAACTCATTCATTTCCCCTATGGAGTCTTCTCTTCCCCCTCCACTGTTCGTTTTGGTGGATGACCTGACTACCCCCTCAGGCGTCAGAATCGAAACCTAGGGATTAATAACCACAACTCCTCTTTCACTGATCCGATTGATCACCAAGTCCTGTGAATTCTTCCTCCTAAATGCTCTCCTCTTCCTCCTAAATGCTCTCCGTATTAAGTTTCTTCCTCTCTAGGCTTGATGATGGCAGCAGCCTCCTCCTTTGTTCTTCTTGCTTGCTATCTCTCCTTTGTCCCCTCAGACATAGTACCCCCAAGAGTCAGCTTTTCAAATATAGATAATAGGTAACCACATGTCCCAGCTTAAAACCTTCAGTGGCTCTCCCTTGCCTACACATTAAGTCCAGACGCCTTTCCATGGCCCTTACACAACCTCTCTGTCCAGCCAGATGCCCCACTCCAGCTCCTATCCTTGTTCTAGGTCCACACCTTGCTCTTTCTTCCCTCCCTGCTTTTGTATGTGCTGGTCTCTCCACCTGGTATGTCCCTCCTTCCTGGGCCTAAAAAAACTCCTGTACTTCAGGGACCCAAATTCACCTCCACTGAGAAGCCTTTTTTGACACGACGATACTGTTAGTGGAGCCTTTATTCCAGGAACATTTTGGCCACACCTATGTTATAGCATCTGTCACACTGTCTTAGGATTAATTCTTTTTCTCCCCCCAGTAGATCGAAGGGCGTACACATCAATTTTGTAGCCCAGAGGCCAGCACAGTGCACGTAGGAGCTGTTCAGTAGTTATTGGTGAAGGGAGAGAGGACTCTGAACCAAGGACAAGAGGTCCAGTATTTTAATTGCTTGAGAAGTTCAGGACCCTGTGCAAGGCTTAATGCTTCAGTTTATATCTTTCTGAGGAAAATGGCAGTAGACCATTTCTCCAGAGCAAGTTTTTTCCACCCAAGAGGACGGTGAGAGAGAAGAGGGCTGAGGGGAGGGAAAGAGATCTGGGACTTTCTATCCTTCAGGGGCTCTTTCCTATGGGCTGAGGCAAACACATTAACTTGAGAAACTTCTCATCTGTTGTCACTTAGAACAAAGGTTAAAGAGAGGGTAGCCCAGAACTCTCTTAGAACTTATTACAGAGAGGACAACAGGTACCGCTCAAGAGGGGGTACAAGGCCCGGGCTACCCGCTCATCCAGGCCTTCCTGCTGTGAACAGCTGTAAGACTTGAAGCCTGCCCCCGCCCCGCCCCACCGCTTGTAGTCTCCTCCTTCACGGTGTTTCAAAAATGAACCCAAAAGAGCCAAAGCAGAAATACTGCAATCCTTCCCTCACACCATAAAAGAGAGAAGAGACATATCATTGTGGTTGGTGTTCTAAGTGTATTTTTATGGTTATTTTAAATGGCATTCAAGTTTAGTTCCAAGTTCAATGGGGGTCTCATCCTGCTTCCTCCCACACAAATAGTCCTGCAGGTGAATGAGAGAACGAAACTAGTTCAGCGTCTCCCCTAATTCTGATCCCTCAGGACATCGTGTATAAAACTCTTAAATAAATGTGTATGCAAGAACCTTCCGACCCACTGAGATTTTTCTTGTCCTGCCCTCAGAGATGGATTTGTCCCTTTCTTGGGGTACAGCAGCGTTGAAGGGGGTCAGTGGGGGGGGGCGGGAGGTGCGTGGGAGGCGGGTCTGGGAGGCGTTGGGGCCGGGCAGTTGGGGGGGCCTGCGCGCCCTGCGTGCTCCGCGGGCTGGGCTGGCGGGCGGCCGCGCGGCCGCGGTGCCCTCGGGCCTCGCGCGGCAGAGCGCGTGGCGGCGGGTCGCGCCCTCAGCGCTCAGCCTGCGTGCCTGTGTCTCCTCCGCTTGCGGTTTCTGGTCGGATCCCAGCTGGCCCGGACTTGCTCCGAAGTAGGAGGGACCGCTGTCGAGCGAAAAGTGCACACCGGTGATTGATGAACTCTTAATAGGACTAACCTATCCCGCCCCCACCCTAGACACACACGGAGAGCAGGCCTTCACCCCCGCCCCTCCCCCGGCCTCCCCGCGGGCCAGGGGGACGCGGTCGCCAGCCGGTTGGGTGATTAACTCACCGTTTGTCTCTCGGAAAGTGTTCCAGGTGGATCAGGAACACCCACCCGCCCGCCGCTCCGCGCCGCGCCGCCTCCGGGAGACGGGATCGAGCGTGCGTCACATGGCGCGGGCCGAGCCGGCCTTTGTGCAGCGCGACCGCCCCGCCGCCCCGGCAAGGCGGCGGCTATTGTTCCCCGCGGGGGTGGGAGGTGCTCGGACTCGGGGTCCACGCCAGCCCCTCCCCAGTGTGTCCCCAGGTTCGAGGATGGGTGGGGGCCTCCTTTGTGTGTTTTCTGCGGGCGGCGGAGATGGCATCGTTGCTGCCCCAAGAGGTTAGGAGACGCCGGTGAGGGAGGTCAGTCGTGGCTCTGCCACTGCCTGGAGCTCAGCCCAAGCGACCCAGTTTCCCACTCCCTCGGCCCTTGGGCCCTTGTGGAAGTTGGGAGGGATGTGGTATTTGTAAGGCAGCACTCTGAACAATAGAGCCATCAAAAGACCTTCTCCCTGTCTCCTCGTAAGTCAGGGACACTCTTCTCCGTTCCTTCAAAAAGGCCCTGGTCCAACAGGTCCTCTTGGCCCGGTTTTAGCCCCATTTCCCCAGCAAAAACACTGCATTTGTATCAGGGTTCTCCATGCATCCTCATTTAAATTAAGATCTCCTCCTTGGGCTCTTACTAATGTTAAAATCCTATTCTAATGGTTTTCCAGTTATTATTCTTCCATAACAATGATCCAGACTAGATATAGGAAATAGTCAAGATATTTTGCCACAAGACCTGGGACAAGAAGACTTCCGTCATATCTCCCACCATGCTGATCTCCTGGGGACCCTTCGCCTGCTTCTGCTACTGCAAATGACTGGACATGCATTTATTTACCTTGGTTCTTCCTGCATGTGTGGAAACCTTTTGTTCACTGTGCTTCAGGCTGAACCGGGCCTGAAAGTGGGTCTTTGAATTGTCTTTGTACTTTCCTAACTTGCCAAGGTGACTATGAGACCTGAGCGAAGTGTTTAGGCATGGGCTTTGGGCCAGGTATAAAAATCCATTGGGAACCAACTTTGAGCCCCAAAAATAAGGGCATTTGTAGCTGGAGTAGAATACAAGGGAGCAATGATAACTAAGATTTCATCCTCTGTGATGATCCTCTCCACTACCAGTATCACCAGTGTTGTAAGTGCAGAGGATTCATCTACCCTATCTTTTTTCTCTCCATCCTGGCCTTCTGCAAGAGAGGTCTAAGTGAGCCAGTAGTCAGAGGTGATGAGGGTGTGGCTGGCAACTCAGTCTCAGCTCCCTGTGCCCAGAGTGTCTAGGGATGGGTCTGCTCACCCAGGCCCCTCTAAGGGAAGTTGCAGTGCCCTGAAGTAATCAGGCTATAGGCCTGTGGGGACTGGAGACTTCTGTCTCTCTTTTTATTTTTATTTAATATAAACTTCTGTTCGCCCTATTCTTTTCTTACAGTTTCTGAAAGAAGGAGCAGAGTAAGGCCAAGAGTTGCCAGATGAAGAGGACCTTCCTGGATCTAACTGGGATTAACCCATTCTTGTCTATAGAAGAAAGTTTCAACTAATTCTCAGGATAAAGTCAAAACAGGCCTGTGACTGTCCCTTGAATATTCATGGTGTAAACAAGCTTCTGGCTCCCCCAGGTCAAGCAGAGAAACACTTTTTATTAGAATGTTGGGTTTCTTCTTTGTTATTCAAACATACACCCACACACATATCCTCTCCACCCTCCCTAATGAAAAACCTCAACAGATGGGGAGCCTGGGCTCCCAAGCCTGCTGGCTGAGAAGATCACTTCACTCAAGGGTCAGTTGGCTGGTACAGAATGGGGGAGGGAGAAGGGACGAGTAGCTAGTATAGTTAATCGCTATTTTTTAATACTCCTTACAGATAGAAATTCAAAAACTCCTTTTCAGCAAGGTTAGCAGCCTCCCTCCGGGGCCTGGGAAACTAATTTGGCTGATGTGTCTCTGATAGAGACTAGGCTTGGGTTGCTCCAAGGGGAAAGCACTTGCTCTGTATTCTCTCCCTCTCTCATCTGAACGCCTGTACAAAGAAATGGTACAAATGGAGGGTTAACTTAATGATTCCATCAGAGGCGGATTCTTCTCTGTCAGGTCGCTGGATTAGGCTGAGGTCTGAAAGCCAGGAGGTAGAATGTGTAGTCGCCCTTTCTTGCCACCTTTCCAGGGGCCAGGACTACTCTTCAGGCCTTTCCTCAGCAACTTCCCCACCCCCCTGGCTAGCTCAGTTGGGTCTTCTGACTCCACTCCAGGCTGGGTCCTGAGTTTCTCCTCGTAGCCAGGGCAGGCTCTCCCTCGGCCGAAATCTTTTCCCACCCCACCTCCCATTTTGCAGCTGGCCATTCCAGCTACCTCACCTCAGCGCTGCTTTAATTCACGTTTGACTGCCTCGACGGAGCAACCAGGGGCTCCCGAATGACCGCCACCCCCCATATGTGGGCCTGGGCTTGAGGACCCAAGCCCTTTCTTCAGGTCCCAGGAGACCCCCCCCCCCAAACTCCCTGATCCCACCTCCCTCAAAGCGTTCTCTGTAGGACAAAGGCAGAGCTGGCCACGGCCACAGCCAGAGAGCCATTTCCTCCCCTTGCGCAGACGAGGTAAAAGCCTCCCGGAGCCCAAGGCCCGGAGAGAGGCGGGCCCCTCACCACCTGCCGGTGTCGGCCCCCGCGCCGCCTTTGTGCGGCCTCCCCGCCGCGGGGCCCGTGGGAAGCCGCGCGCACAATGGCGCCGCCGCTCCCGGAAGACCCGCTGCTCCAGGCGCCCTGGACCCAGCGCCCGGTAGCGAGAGGCCAGCAGCCTCGAGGCCGTGGTGAGCTCCCCACGGCCCCCCGCGCGCCGCTCCCGGGAAGAAGCCTCGGCCTGGGATGGCGGTTTCCTTCCGCTGCAAACTTGCCCCTTCCCGCTGCAGTCCGCTCCGGGAGAAGGAGAGGCCTGGACCCGGAGCGCCAGGCCGGGCCCAGGGCTCCCCTCCCCCACTCTTCTTTCTCTGCTTTTCCGAGACCCGGGAGAGAGGAGGCGGGCGCCTTCGCCGATAGAGCAGCTATTGTGACCTTCCCTCGCAGAGCGGGAAGCCAGCCGGGTGTACAACGCCGGTGGTGGCGGGGGAGGAGGCGACTGTGTGCAAACCTCGGGGTGCGGAGGGGGTGGCACTGGGAAATAAAGGTTTGCAACCTCGGGCATTGGAGCCCTTCAGAGGGCGTTTGGTTGTGTTTAGACTCCGGTGCTTCCTAACACTAATTGCAGGCTCAAAAGCAGCAGTATTTATGGCGAAGGCCAAGGCGGCTTGTTTATAATTTATGAAGTTTTAAATGGCCGTGCGCGGGCCCCCGCTCTCGCCCTGGTCGGCGGCCGCGCGGGAAGCGCCCTCCCCAGATTCGCCGCCGCCCGCACTCGCGCCGGGAGCCACCGAGTGTGGCTATCCCATGACGCTCACGCCAGTGGCAGGAACGGATCCATCCGAGCGGCTCTCAGAAGCTTCAGGGAACCTTTCTCCAGAGGTGAGAGAGGACCGCAGGTTTGTCCCAAGAGAACTCCCACCCCACTAGCGAGGGGCGGCTGCGGCTGCCTGAAGAGGAAGCCCCCAACCCCGCGCTTCTTTCAGCCCGAGTGTGAGAGGAGGCTATGTCAGCCGGGCTAGACACCGTTTAAAATCTAATCCATGAAACGCTAAGCCGCAGATGACACTTGGGGCCTTGCAGACACCCGCAGACTCAGCAGATACTCCTGCGGTAACACACCGCGCTGGAAAACGCCTGGAGCCATGATGCATTATGTATTTTTATTATTTATGGTGGGAAGAGGAGATGAGGGAAAACCGGGCGGAATCTAAACAGCCTGACAATTCATCTGTTTAATATTTAGCCAGTTAAGAAGGGTTGTTGTAATCCCTGCAAGGCAGCAAGCTCTTCTTTGATTTCCCTAATAGCTTTAAAAAATAATTTCTTACAAGACAATTAGAAATTCTGCCTATGGATGCAAATTTCACAGAAAAACAATTTTAAGCCTTGAAAGTGGGTAAAATATCCCTTCGGTTGAAGTCATTTATTCTGTTGATACACTTCTACAACATGTATACTTTAAACCTGCTCGGTTGAAGTGAAATTTAGCAAAAAGAATAATCCCCTCCCACCCCCCAATCTAACATGCCATTTTAAAAACAGCACAGAGGAACAAGAAAACTAAATATTTTCAGCCATCACTATTTAGCGAAACACAAACATCCAAATAGAAACGATTGTTGTTCCACCAGAAGATCAGAAGTTAAATTATTTCCACACAATAGGAATGTCACCTCGTGTCACCGGGGATGTAGTAGGAGTTGCATTATTTGTCAAACCAAATAGAGATGCGTGGGCCCACTTTGCTGAAATACAAAAGAATTGAACCTTATCTGAAGGCGTTCTCCGGGTGCCTCCTTCTAGAGAAGCGGGGGTAAGTAGTGCACCCCAGCTAAAACCACACTAATATTTACAAAATGGTTATAAATCCTCGAAGACATTTTGCCCATTTTGTCCAAAGAAGCAGGAGTGAACAAAGTGTTTATACTTGTTATGTTCCATTAATGAAACTTTTATTACTTTACATCACGGGGACCGTTTGTCTTCTTGAGAAATGAACTACTGACTTCTATAAGGAAAAAATCGTGACAGAATTTCCTAGAGAAAAAGCTTAGGTGCATGGCTTCAAATGATTATTTTTTTCTGCATCTTAGCTTTTTCATAGCTCAGTTCTTCTTATGACTTCTCTTGTGTCTTTGATTGTCAGTTTTCTTTCAAAGTTTATTTTTTACTACTTAGCGCAGAAAAGTGAGCTCTGGCCTCCCCAATGTAAGTGCAATCTAAAAAAGTGGATTTGTGTCTAGAAAGAGGGCGATAGAGACAGCAAAACAGGCAGCAGTGAAACACCCTACCCAGGTCATCCCACACAGAACATTTCTAGGTTTGCATCCTCAAATATTCCCCCCCCCACACACACAACCTAAAGTCAATAGTTGGAAGGTAATCAAGTATCCCCAGAACCAGTTTGTGTACTGGATTCCAAATAAGTGGAAAAAATATTTCAAAGTGTCAGCCTACTGGGGGGCCTTCCACCGGGATTGTGCGCAAGATAAAGGTAGAGTGATCTACTTGCAAGTGTGCGTGATTAACACAGATACACTTAAGACTGAGAAAATTTTTTATTCTAAATATTTGTTCAAATAGTACCAGACAATTTGAAATCAATAAACTGTGTCGAGTGGCGAGGGCTGTGGCTATTGGGAAGAGAATAACGGGTGTCATGCCACGCCATGGGGCCGCCTGACTCTACCCGTGAAGGACAATTTGCGGTCTTAATCCTTTACATCAACTACACACACCAGCCACGGTTACAACTGTTCAAAACTACTCTCTCAACTAGTTCAGACCAAGGGGACTAAAGAGGTGAAATGTGGCCCCCGCGGCCTGGGAGCGCGTTCCTAAGCTCGGCTGGAGAATTCTACAGATATACACATAAATACATTAAGACGAGGATAAATAATCAGGAAAACGAAATGACTCGCTTCAAATAATAAATACAGATCGTTGAGTCCGATGCAATCTTTACGGGACGGGAAGAAGCATATAAATTAAGGTCTCCGCAACTAAACTAGACGCGGGCCATGGCCGGACTCTCCGGGTTCTGGACCCTCTGCAGGGCGCGTCGCCGATGGATCTCAGACTTACCTTCGGGACACCATTACCAGATTAGAGTCCCTCGGTCCGCAGTTATGTGGCACTGTCAGGCTTACAGAGGAGAATCCTTGCGGCTGATTTATGGCGAGTCACCCAAAGCAGGGCGAGCCTGGAGAGGAGGCCCAGACGCCTGCGCCTCGGCCGCTGTTGGCCCGAGACCGGAAGACAGCGACCGGGCCAGAGCGAGGGCGGGGGTCACCGAGCTGCCCCGCGGGCCCCGCCCGCCACCCCCCGCCACCCAAGCAAAAGAGGTAATCGCGCCGCGAGTTCGGGCCGGTGGCCGCCGCTACAGATGCGTCAGTTTGGGGGCCTCGGGCAGGCGTCCCTGAGACGAGTGGTGGGCCGAGAGATCTGTGTAGGTGGGATGAGGGTCACACGGTCCGTGGTGGTGATTGCCGGGAATCTGCGCGGCGCAACTGTAGTCCACGCTGGCTGAAGATGGGTGCGAGAGGTGGCCCAGGTTGAAGACGGGCCCGGATGCGGGCGCCATGGAGTCGACGAAGTTGCCGCCCACGTACACCGGGCTGCCCTGCAGGTTGGCGCTGGCGAAGCCGCCGCCGTTGCTCGCCATGGGGTGGGGCTCGAATTCGGGCGCCGCGTAGCGCTTCTGCTGCGGCAGGCAGCTGCTGAGCGGCGCCGTGTAGGCAGCCAGGCCGTACATGTTGGGCTGAGATTTGGCGAAGGCGGGCGGCGAAGGCGCGTCGTAGGCCAAGCCGGGCACGGGTGGCAGCTGGCCCGAGTAGGCCACGTGGCCCGCGGCGCCGCCGAGCGGCGGGCTGCGCTCCGGAGACTGACCGGCCGGCGAGTGCAGGATACCCTTGGCCTTCTGGTCCTTCTTGTACTTCATGCGCCGGTTCTGGAACCAGATCTTGATCTGCCGCTCGGTGAGGTTCAGCAGGTTGGCCATCTCCACGCGGCGTGGCCGGCACAAGTAGCGGTTGAAGTGGAATTCCTTCTCCAGCTCCACCAGCTGTGCACTTGTGTACGCCGTGCGCACCCGCTTGGACGCTGGGCCCGGTGGGCTCTTGTCCTCGCAGCTCTCTCCTGGGCAAGGAGGGAGAGAGAGGGGACGCTGAGCGGGAGAGGTGGGGACACCCTGGGCCGGAGAGAGGTGCTTCCCAGGCTCCTTCCTCTTCCTCCCTCCCTCCCACCACCTTAATCACGGCTGGAGTGGGGGAGGGGCGTTGGAGAGGTGAGATTCCAAGAGATTCCAAGAACTCAAAGGCCCCAGGCCTACCTATCAGTGGCACCTGAAACTCCCATCTGCCTTCTGAAGTCCAACTCATTCTGCCCACCGCCTCCCCTTCAGCCTAGCCCATCATCTCGTCCCAAAGGCTGAGGAGGAGTTTAATGAGAGACCAGTAGCAGCTGGTAAGGCCTTCCCCCCCCGTCAAAGCAGGGCCAGACTTTTTTGAACAGTCCTTCCAGCCTCTACAGCTGGGAAGGGGGTTGGGGGGGTGCGGTTGGAGGCAGCCCCAAACTGCCTTGCTCAGAGTCTGGCTCCTGGGCAAAGCACCCCAAGCACCGAATGAGGGCGGGGATCCTGGCACCTCACTCCAGCTCAGCTGCATTCATGAGCTCAGTACCCGAATGCAGGGAGGTGACAAACCATAAAATTACAGCCCCAGAGTTTTAGAGGATCCAAGACCAGGCTGGGCATATTTTGAATACTGTAGTGCTAGGAGCTGCAGCCTCAGCCCTGGTTTCCACCACCCCTGCCACCTCTCAGCAGCTTGTCCACTCCCTCCCTGGGAGGCAAATGGATTTCTCCTGGGAGGGAGGGCCTGGGTGTGCAGCTGAGGAGGGGCAGAAGGAGAAGGAACTTAAAGACTTGAAGACACTCCCCTACGAGCGGCAGCCCCACAGAGCAGCAGGCAAGCCCCACAGAGCAGCAGGCAAGCCCCACAGAGCAGCAGGCAAGCCAGAGCCGACAACAAGCTAACTACATCCCAGGCCTCAAGCTAGCCCTGCGTCTGCGAGCAAGTTCATCTACCTGAAGATAAAGTACATCAGAGAACACAAGGCCAGAAAAGTTCAGGAACCAAACAGGCTGAGCACAGAGAGGCAGAAGGCCTCAGAGCTCCTGGCCCTACCTGTCTTCTTCCACACCCTCTAAATGGACCTACGGGAAATATTCTCAACTCCAGGGTCTCCTTTTCCAGGGAGAAAAACCCAAGGCGGCTCCTGTTTCAGAGCACATCCTCTTCCCTTAGGATATGTGCCTCCACATTAGGGATTTAATGGGATGGGGAGAACTGAGCTGGGGTGGGCTAAGTAGAGTCCCATGGTTATTCTTTGCAGACCCTGGTTGGATTCCGGTGTGTAATTTGGGGGTTTTTTGGTTTTGTTTTTTGTTGCTCTTGTTTTTATTGTTTGGGCGGGGGTGGGGGTGGGGGTCGCCAGGCCTCACAGCTTGCGGGATCTTAGTTCCCCAACCAGGGATTGAACCTGTGCCCTCGGCAGTGAAAGTGAGGAGTCCTAACCACTGAACCGCCAGAGAATTCCCCAGGTGTGCCATTTTGTAGTTTTGTTATCTTGGGCAAGTGACTTATCTCTAACAGTTTCCTGATGGGTGTTTTATCACATACCTACCTCAAAGCGTTCTTTGGAAAGTGAAATTAGACAACGTTTGTAAAGCGCTTAACATGGTTCTTAACATAGCATTCTATAGATTTTAGTTCTTATTAATTTAAGCGAGTGGGAATCATGTGATATGGGCTACATAACCACCTGGATTTGGGGATCATAGTATCTGTCTTCAAGTTTTGAAGAGCTGTTGGTGGAAGGAGTTGAGTTATGACCAGCAGCCCAGGAGAGCAGATATTAGGGCAGTATAAGGAAGAGCTGTCTATGAGTAACTATGAGACATGTCCAGCAATGATGCCAGCAGCCTGGAATGGACGTGAGCACCCTGTCCCTGTAAGGATATGACCACAATCAGAGACACTAAAAAGAAAGAACAGGGAGTTCCCTGGTGGTCTAGTGGTTAGGGCTCGGCGCTTTCACTGCCGTGGCCCGGGTTCAATCTCTGCAATCCCTGGTCAGGAAACTGAGATCCCTCAAACTGTGCAGTGCAGCCAAAAAAAACACTTTTTTTCTGCATGAGGAGTTTACACATATGGCCTCCAAAGTTGCACTTCCAGCCCTGAGCCTCTTAATTCCTAGGCGAGCTAGTCTCTTGGGGTCAGTCTGGGGGACTTAGCCCAGGCATGAGCCCCCTCAGAGAGCTACCTGCAGTGGCACAGCTGTTCTTCTGCTTGGAGTTCTGTCGGGACTCTTTCATCCAGGGAAAGATCTGCTTGCTGATGGTGGCTGAGGAGCCAGAAGCAGTGGGCCCACCCTTGGCCTTCTTGGCAGGTACTCCACCTCCAGGGTTGGTGGGCGAGGATGGGGGCAGGGCTGGTGGGGGAGGAGGGGGTGGTGGTGGCTGCTGCTCTGAGTTCAGACCAGGAGGCTGGCTGCCACCCCCACCTCCCTGACTGTTCCCAGTGCCAGGCCTCATGCAGCTTCCATTGAGTTCAGCCCCCTTGTGGGCTGGGGCTGGCAGAGGTGCAGAGCTCTGGATGGAGCAGGCAGAGCCCGGGTAATCAGTGTCCAGGGAGTTGGCAGCAGCAGGGGGTGGATAAGGCTGATGGGGGGCACTATAGCCATAAGTGTCAGCAGCTTTGCTGTAGCCATAGCCTCCGAAGAGTCCTGGGCTTTCATAGTAAGCAGCCTTCTGCATCGTGTACTCAGGAAGCTCCGGGGCCTGCTGACCCTGCTCAAATAACATTGACCACCACTGTCTCCTTCACCACCACCTCCAATGTCTGCCAAATCCTGAGAGAGCTGGGGCAGCTCCAGGCTCCAGACAACCTGCAAAGAAGAAAAATGAGAGGCCCCAGAGGGACTGTCATTGGCAAGACCAGTCAGTATAGAAGGACTAGCCCAGGCTCTCTGCTTCCCACCAACTTAATAGTAGGAGGATCTGAGATTTTATAAAGTTCAACTTATTTGAACCCTTGGAAAAGTCAGAAGGAATTTCTCATAAACACAAAAAAAAGAGTTTCCTTTATCCAAGGGAAGGGGCTTTTTTTTTTTCCAGATACAATTTTCTTTCTCCAAGATTGTCAATTTAGCCTTTGAAACTACATAGAAGAGCATTTATGGCCTGATGCATTTTAATGACTGATTCTCCCACTAGACTTTGAGCTTTTTGCAGGAAGGGACTGTGTCTTATTCACCTGCGTATTCCTAACATCCAGCCCAGCGCACCACATGTAGTAAGTGCAGTAAATGCTTGTTGAATGAGTGAATGAGTGAATGGATCAGTCAGTCATTAGGTCATCCCAGGGTTTTGATGGGCAAAAGAAAGTCCTATAACACTCAGAAAAGCCAGAGCTCTCAAAAAAAGTATCTCCCCCACCTGGTTTCAAAATCACAGCATCTTTCACGGAGATGCAGATAGTCCACTCTCCGGTGACTGGGTGAAAATTGGCCGGTTAGCTCATGGGTCAGCACTGTGAAATCTACTAGGAGATAAAAGCCAAGAAGAGGACTTAAAGACTCCCAGACTTATTTTGAGGCTAGAAAAGTTTCTTCTCTTTGGTCTACATTTTTCTAGATGCTTAACTTTGTCCTCCACTACTTTTAAATGGATACCACTGGAAATGAGTGAAGAGATTTAGAATTTGAAATGCATGGAGCATGGGCGAATGAAAAATGCTTTATGTTATAACTCTATCATTTTAATCCTGCATCCATTGTATAAATAGATACTACTATTGACCTCTGCTCTGGATCATCCATTCCACCCCACCTCCCACCCAATCTACAACCAATGAGAGAACCTCTCTTGGCATGATGAATGGACCCAGAATTAGAAGAAGAAGAAAAAAAAAAACTAAGAAAAATTCTACCGCTTTTGTGTCCTTTGACTCTTGATGGGGGGCTTACCTTCTCACCCACCCCCCTCTTCTCCTGAAAGCCCCTAATGAGTTAAAGTATAACTAATACCATTCAACCACTTTCATCTGCTTGATAAAGAAAACTCATAGGTCAGCTCCCAGGTCTGAATTCTTGATCTCATCTTTCAGGCAGCTTTCCTTCCCCCAAACTCCCTGGTTTCCATCAGGGACATCATGATGGACCACATTATCTAGACAACTTATGTAGCCTAATGGATTTGACCACTAGTACTAAAACCACTCCTCCATTTACTCATTTCCCCTACACTTTCACCAAACAGCCTAACTCAATTTTTTAAATTCTTCATATTACCCTTTATTTGGTAGTATAGTTGCCCATTTTGTTTTCAAATAAAAGCGAATATGCCATTAATCTTGATAAGAGAAAGACCCTTCTCAATGGAATAACAGAATACTAGGATGTAATGTTTTAGGAATAGTTTCTATTGTTGTTCTTAAACTTATGTCATTAGGATATCTACCAAACAAAGCTGGTCTTAATCTTTCATTCATTTTCTGTATCATTCTCTGACTATTAAAGTTATTGAATATTAAATGGACAGCTATATCCTCATCCGGTGACCAATATTTGTATGTATTTGCCCACAGGCCAAAGGACTACATGTACTCCGAGTTTGGTTAAATCTCTGGACTTTTCTGGGATCCTGCTTCCAGTCTTAAACCTTGGTCCCTCTGGATGTCAAAATGGTCACATTTGACACTCAGACCACCAGAACTCGCTGCTGTTTCTGTCACTCCATTTACAGCAGTGCAAGCAAAACATCCCCCCTCTTGCCTCCCAGGATGACCAAGTTTATCTTGATAGGTAGACCAGTCACATTAAAATAGCTTCTTTAGGAACTGACCAAGTCTTTGAAACAGATAGCTTTACATATATATATTTGTTCCTATGGCATACTCCTAGACAAAGCTCTGTGCATGTACCTCAAAAGTGCAAATACTGGGCAGCTCCATGAATAAGCACAGAGTCTGTTCTCCCACTTCTGTTTTCATTGTCTTAAGGAATTTCAAGGGTCACTCAGTGATGATCCACCACCCAAATGTCCATCTTCCCAGAGGCAAGGGCAGTAGCTCTCTCCTCACTGAAAAGGGCTTTGCAGCCTCTCCCCCACCCCAAAATGTACAGCCCCAAAGAAGTCACCTTTCCTAAAACAGAACCTGAGGATATTGTTACAAAACTGGTTTTTTTAAAAAAAGCTTACTTCTTTCCAGAAATCGCTACTCCTTGTGAACTCTGCTTGAACCTAAGAAGCAGGAACGGGTCATAAATCACTTGGACAATGGTCAACTGTTCTGTGGCTCATCTTTTCGATTCCCCCCCCCTTTTAAGGCTTTCTTTTCTCACCCTTTGGTACCTCTGCTCATTTGGGCCCCCGACCCAAATGCCTTGGGGTGAAGACTAACTCGCGTAGGGGGAGGGGCGGTTTTCGAAGTCCTCAGCTGCCCTTTCCTCTCCTCCTGCCCTCTACCTCCCAATCCTGTTCCCACCCTACAACCAGCCCCCCCCCCGGCCCCCGGCCCCCCCCACCCCGCCCGCAACACCGGCCGAGGCAGCCTCCCCAGAACCCCGCCGGCGCCATCCCCGGCTGTTCCTAGGGAAGGGGCACCAAACGGGGTTTGGCTGGTTCTTTCTCGTGGTCCCGGGAAGTTGCCCAGCTCAGCTCCGAGGCCCAACCGCAGGCCGGGAATGCAAGGACAAACGGTTCCCAGCCGGAAGGAAGGCGGCCTCTGAGCGACCACCGCCCGTTCCCCGGCCTCTGAGCGACCACCGCCCGTTCCCCGCCGCACCCGCCGCGCCTCCCAATCAGCCGAACCCTGATGCTTGCTCACTGACTGCACTTAATTCTGCTCGGGATCAATACCTAAATATGATACGGAATAAATAAAAGGCGCTCACAGCGGCCGGGGGACGGAGTTATTAAGCAGCTGGAGCTCTCACGGTGCATATCAATGCACCTGTCATTGTGGTTTGTAGCAAAATTTATGACTGCGAGCACGGCTGCAGTAAACGCTTCAGTAAGGAATGAAAAGAAAAACACTTCCCAAGGCCTGGCACTTTTCAGAAGTGGAAAACAGGCTCCGCGTAGGAGGAAGCGCAGCAAAAGAATTCCCTGCTCCGCACTTTTCCCGGCCCCGCGCCCCGCGAGCCGGGGGATTATATAAAGTGGCCGGTACCGGCCTCTCGGAGCAGCTCTGCTCGGCGGCCGGACGCGGGACGGGACGTGCGTAGCCTGGCCGGGGGCCGAAGACCTGCCGCCCTCCGCGGCCTCGGGAGGCCGGGAGGCTCGCCGGACGCGCGGAGGCCGGCCCCGCGCTGTTCGCCCGCCGCCCGCGGTGGCGGCGGAAAGGCCGAGGGGACTGGGGAGAGAGACGGCTGCAGTCGTTGGGCTGTGACTAGCGCCGCGATCGTCGTAAATCCCGGACGGGTAGAGTTAGACCATGCGACTTGAAAAGAGAAGGGGGAGGCGTTGGAGTAACGGTTGCTTCTGCTCCTCTCAATTTTTTCTAAGGTTCGACCTGGCCTCGGTTCCTCTCTCTGTTTTGCCTAAATCAGGGCCTTGGAAACCCACAGATCTCTTTCTGGCGGACACCAATATTGCTGGGCATCCCCATTAATTCACTGGAACCTAGCAACGATTCTTCCCTCTTTGTGGGCTTTACTACCTCGGGATTTCATTTCGAAACTACTACTTTTTGAGTTTGCTCAGAATAGGATGTATTTACCGCAGAGCTGAGGCAGCTTTCTGCCCACGTTCTCCCGATCTCTCAGCCAGAGCTCTTCTGCCCTATGGGAAGCCCTGGACGCGCCTTCTAAATCACTCTTATTTAGCCCAGATAACTTAATATGTAATACGCCCTGCATTTAAGGCACTGGGCTCACCCCATTAAAGCGCCATAAATTTGAAGGCCGATGATCGGTTATCATGTAACCGGCGGCAGTTCACACTGAGGTGATCCACTTCAAAGCCGCCCTTTGTTTTATGTCTTGATGTATGAATCCTGAGATGGCTACCTTGAGTTGCAGGACAAATGGAAATGTAGTGGAAATTATTTTTAAAAATCACACCACTCACCACAATGTATGTGTGTGTGTGAAAGAGAGATTTTTCAAATTTTGTTTCTAACTCTTTGAAGGCTCTTCGGGTTCCTTTTGATAGTCTATTCTGTTGAGGTGATCTGGAACAAAATGGAAAACTCTCAGTGGCAGCCAGTTCTTTCTTACAAACACATGCAGAGACGTATTACTCCCTTTAAGGGTGTCATAATCAATGTTACTATTTTACATGGTGTCCGCAGCCACTCCAGGCACCTTCTTACTGGCAGAAAGGAGACTCAGTTGGCTCCTGGGGAGCAGATGGCTTTTAACACCAAAATCCTTGACTGGATGGGAGAAAGGGGAGGCAGGACAGTAGGGAAGGGCCAGAGCCTCCGCAGGGGGTGAGCCAAGTGGGTCAGAGGCACAGGGAAGCCATTTCCTCTCCTACTCCAAACAAGCCCTAAACGCCCCAGGTTCCCCAATCCCCCAGGCCAAGCCCACCCCTCCTAGGAGCTAAAGGAAGGGACTGTGCAGGATTAGGATGGGAGGGAAGCTACAGCACAGGGCACCAGAAAAGGAGGATGGACATGTAGATGGGCCTGGGTGGGTCCTAGTCAAGGCTCCCGCAGGCAGCCACAGTGAAGGGGGAGCTGGGTGTTATTTCTTGGTTCATACATTATATCTCCGATGATTTCCCTCAGTTTATTTTATTCCAGTAGGTACCCACCACATTCCTAGCCTGGGCTGCCCACAACTGGGTCGAGTTTGGGCTGCAAACCGCCTAAGACGCAAACATCCCTTCCACCTCACCCCAAAACAGACCAAGCTGCCCACCACTGCCTGCGCTCAGCGCTCAGTGGGTGCCCGCCCCGGTCAGGTGAAAGGAGAGACGCAATCCCCCCTCTTGCATCTGCCCTGTGCCAATTAGTCGACTCAGTAGTTCGCAAACACCAAACTGCGCCCGGGAAAGCCCCACACAAAGCGTTCAGGGCCCTTCTAAAGACCAGAGCGCGCAGCCATAAGCCTTTGAAGTGACCTTTGGCTCAGGCGGCAATAACTCACCCCTTAATGAACACCCAACGGAAGCGCCTCGGAGAGATCCCATACTGGTAGGACTCCTAACATTGCGCCCGGGCTTCAGCTCCCCAGCCAGCCCCAGACCCAGGGGTCCCACTCCACTGAGCCGGCGCGGAGGGCTGCTCGGTGGAAGCACGATGCACCCATGCCCTCGGACCGGATCAGCGGGTCCCGAAGCCACTTTATATGATACATTCACGTGAGCGGACGTCAACTTTCGCCCCTTGGTTATTTATTTATTTATTTGGAAAAAAAGAGTTCTTTAAAATTAGGAGCTTCCCCTCAGAAGAAGGGCTAAATTGGGAGGCCACCCGGTGCCGTGATTTCCCCGTGGCTGTAGCTAGATTTTTTCTTTTCCCAGCCGCGGAGGAACAGGGTAAGTTTGCTCCCGGGGGTTCTGGGGTGCTCGGTGCACTCTGGGCGCAGGAGGCTTGGAAAGAGGAAAGTAAAGAGGACCCCAAGGTGGCCAAAGTTGGGCTACCCAGAGCCCCCACCATCTTCTCCCGCGCTCTTTCCCCAGCCCACCCAGCACCCAGCACGGTCCCAACCAACTTCAGCCTTCTGCTTGCCCAGAATGGCAGGCTTTATCCGGCTGGCTCTGGGCCACCAGCCTCAAGTACCCTTTCCACAGCCAGGAACTGGGTGAGCAAGCGGGAGGGAGAGCCGTCTGAGAGCTGTCAAGGAAGAGCTGGTCCCTAGCAGACCTGGCCCTAGACCCCATCCCCCACCAGGAAAAGTCTTTTGAATAGGGAGCCTTGGTGCAGATTATTGAAATTTTCGGGGAAGTTATAAGTGAGTGCTCCATGGGGCCAAATGAAATGCTGCTCGCAGTAATTGGATTCAGCTGACTAAGTTGGCAGGCGCGCAGCTCCAAGGCAGCGAGAGAAGAAAAATGTCCAGCGACTTTAAGTTCTGATGGAGCCAAGCGCTGGAGACTGACAAAACAACTTTACTGCTCTCCTTTGATGGCAACACCCCTGGAAGTCAGTCGGTCCCTCTCTGGCTGGGGCCCGTCCCAACCTAGGCTAAGGGAGTGCGCCTTGCTTTCTGGGTCCCTTCCCCTCAGAGGCCCAGTCTGGCCTTGCCCTGCGGCTCCCAGGAGCATGGAGACGCTCACTCCAACTCATGGAGCGGCTTTCTCAGGCTTTGGCCCCGGGGAAAGACCCAGGATGACCTGTCTCCTATCCTCCCACATCCAGGAGCCACAGGACACAATAAACAAAAGGATGTCTGGGATGCAGGAACCAAAATATGATTTAGTTTTCATTTGGGGTTCTTTGAGGCGAAGGACCCAGAAGCCCTAAACCTTTTCTCTGCCACTATTGCAGTCCAAAACCAGATTAGTGAGGGGGAGGAGCCTCCCAAACTCTTTTGGGTAGTTTGGGGGTTCTACTGAATTTGGGGGAGAAGATGGAATAGCACTTTAACCTCGCAAGAAAAAAATATTAAGCCAACAGCAAGAGATAAAGGCATACGTATGTGGAGCTAGCTCCCAGAACAATGCAGGGAGCTGGCTGGCCACAGAGTTTCTTTTAAATACATATAAATCAACCTGCCTGCACCCAGCCAGGCGGCTCAAGACATGGAATTAATATGATGCTCCATCTTACTTTGGCAGTGACAGTGTAAAATAAAGTTTCTTTTTATTCATTTCATTTTCAACCCGTTCTCATAACTGTACATTTACCCCCAAAATACCTCCTCCAGCCCCCACCCTCCTCACCGGCCCTCTCCTCAAACTGCCACCTCCCCCCACAATGCCACCGGCCACCCTCCCAGCCTGGCACGGTAGTGTGTCCTTCTAACCTTTGGGTAGGCGGGAAGCATCTCCACAAAGCTCACCTCCTTACGATCAATCACCGTCCTGGATGTATATGTAGAAGTGTATTTAGGTCTACGAGTGCTGCCTCACCAATGGCAATCATCAAAATCACAGATTACACAAAATAAATCATATTTAGTATCCCACTCAGGGCAGCAAGTAGCCCCGTGCCCGAAGATTTCATTTTGTCATGCAATTGCTTACCTGGATCCCAATTTATCATAAACCTGGTGTCCTCGGCCTCACAGTGGGCGCCAGTGGGGGGCAGAGCTAGCCTTCCCCCTTTGTCTGCAGACAACACTGTCCCAACCCTGGTCTTGCGCGCTCGAAGACTCGGCCATATACCCAAGCATACGGAATTCCCGGTAGAACGGAACCAGACTGAGGTTCAGCTACCAATAAACGCAGGAAGAACGAGTTCGTAGTCCCCGCGCCGGCTTTGCCTGCGCTGCACGACCGTCGGTCCACCCGCCCGCCTGTCCGCTCCCAGGCCCAGAGCGGCTGCCACCCGCGCCCCCACCCACTCCTGGGTTCCTGCCCAGCCCTCCCAGGCCCCCCAGAGCTCGGGGTTTGTTTTCCTTTCGGAATGTGGCCCTTTCTGGATTTGAAGAGAGCCCCGGAAACCCCCTCATAGTCGGCAAATACAGACGCTGCCTTCAAATGCGAGCATATTTGTTCACGTGACCCCGAGGGAAGATTGTACTGATTGAGGCTGAAACTTTCACGCCATCCAGCCCCGGAGCGCAGCCAGGCCTGGGGGCTGGGAGGAGGGGCAGGAGACGTGGGATCTCGCGGTCCCTTCCCTTGGGCAGACAAGGGTGGGTATGGGGCGGAAGGAAAGCCCCCATCCCGCGGCTCGGGAGTGACCTAGCTCCAGCCTGGCCGCCGGCAGTGGGATGCCAGCGCTGAGAGTCTCTTCCCCCACGACCTCTGACCCTGGCCCAGCCTTCCATCAGGCTGGTCCGGGGATTGGAAATTTTAGAGGCTGCCTCTCTTACGGGCGTCTCCGGAGGCAGCTGTGGAGTATCAAAGGCCCAGGGTTCGCCTAGCTCCCCGGCCGCGCCCGGTACTCCGCATCCTCAAGCACCCGGGCAAGGCGCAGCCTAGTCGGAAGCGCCGCTCTTCCCCTCCCCGGGGAGGCAATTACGTTGTGGCACAGCGCAGGCTCCGGCCCTAAGGTGTGAGGCTCCAGCTCACAGACCAGGCTGGTCACCCCGAGGAACACTCCTCTTCACCACCACCACAGTTTGGGGCCTTGGCTCATTCCGCGGACGCGGCCGATGAGCCTACACTTCCAGAGCCAGAAAAGGCGCAGAAGCACGGGCCGAGACCCGGAGCGTTCTCCCCTCTCTGCGTCTGGCGAACTCCACCCAGGTCCTGCGCGGCCTGGAGCCGCGGAGGCGCGGAGTCGCTGTTTGCCGCGACCTGTGCGCCTCCAGATCCAGGCAGGGCCCACGGATCCCGCAGGCCCAGCAACCGCCAGGCCGCGGCTTCCCGCTTCCTGCGGCGCCTCCAAGAACGCGAGGGGGTCTGCGAATCAGCCCTGGCTGGGCTTATCTGGGAGAAGAGGGAGCTTCTATTTTAGAAATATTAAATCAGGATAGGTTTCCAGCACTCTCCGAGTGGTCGGGTGGAATTTACGGTAACAATTCTGCCTGCGGGAAGAAGAGTTAAAAGCTCCCGGCCAGGGCGAGCAGCCAGCCTCCAGCTCCCGGCTTGCGGTGAGCCCCACGACACTACCCCAGCTCGGCCCGCATCCCGGAATCCCGCACCATCTGGGGGTGTCCATTCCATCCCCGAAGTCTCGCTTTCATAGCCAGCTCTGCTTCTTAGCGGCATCGGGCACGGAGCAGATGCCCTGTCGCCACTTGCAAGGTCTCGGACAGGCGAAGGCGAATGTGCCCGGCAGCCGCGGAAGAGCCAGGGAGAAGGGGGTAAGATCCTCCGCATTCCCACTCCAGAAGCACGGGCAAGTCCCGGAGAACAGGTCACAGGCTCGAGCCCCCAGACCTGTCAGCGAGCCCCTCCTTTGTTCACCCGGCCGGGCCTGGCTGGAGGCCCACTCGGGGCGCCTCTTGGAGTCGGACCGTGGGTGCCCCCAGTCCACCCTCACCCGGAGGACCCCGCCCCCTAGCCTCCCGCCAGGGGCCGAGCAGCCGGCCCGCAGTAAGTGTTAATCTCCAGCCAAAGAGGGGGGCTGCTTTGCGGGAATTTGTCTCCAGGAAAGGATCTGAGCCTTCTTCAATCGGAGCATATGTTCATAGAGCAATAAACCGGAAAGATTTACAGTCCTCGCCCGGCCCCCAACAGCCTCGCACCCTTTCAGGAATTACTTACGATGATTTATCACACCAACCCGGGCAATTGTCACACTGATAAAATAGCCCGGGCCGGTGCCCGCCAAGCCCGGGCCTTGGGAGGCTGTTGGCTGCCGGCTGGCGGCGGGGCTGAGGAGGTTTTTTGTGGGTTCCTCTCTGGGCCTACCAGGGGATGTCGGGGTGGGTGGGTGGGTGGGGTTGGGGGGTGGGAGGGCAGCCAATTCTCATTGAGAAAAAAACGCAAGCAGCTCAGAGAAAGCGCCCAGAATCTGCGCCAGAGTCACTTGCAAAGCACATAAACATTTGTCATCTTTGAATAATTGAATTAATGTGTTATTGTTTGAATGTATAATTCACAACGGAGGAAACTTTGTCTCTGTCCTGACGGGGAAATATACACACACCAAAAAAGAAATCAAAACACACACAATCCCAAAACAACCACCACACGCAGACAGCCCTCAGCTCGCCGATGTCATCCTCAAAGCCAACTAGAGGGAAGGAGGCAAAAAAAGAGAGGCCCTCCTCCCCGGCATCAGGGCCGGAGTTGCGAGCTGGAGTTGCGAGCTGGAGGAGAATGCCCGCTGCTGCCCCCAGCACAGATCTCCGGCAAGCTAGGGGTGGGGTAAGGGGGTGGGAGTGGAGTGCTCCTTGGGACCTCGCAGCTCCTTGGAGTGCAGGAGAAAAAAGGCTGAAACTGGAGCCAGCGGGAGAGACAGCTCCTGCCTCTCACCCTGGCCTCTTCCCCCCCAACCCGGTTTCCCTTCCCCCCAGGGTCTCCCATTCCTCGGGCGGCGGGGACTTCTCCCTGTCTTTATTTTAGATCTTCTCCCCAAATTAAAGATACAAAAATCGAGGGGAAGAGGGGTAAACTCCTTGCTGGGGTGACAGAAGCAGCAGAGCGTGGGTGCGTGGGTGGGTAGTGGGAGAAGCAACTCGGAAATCATTATCTGTTGGTTGAAACCTGCCTGGGGTAAAATTTCAACTCGATTTTATAGCCTTCCATTATGACGCAAAGAAAAATTTACGACCCTCGCTTGAAAAGAGGGCCGAGGCCTTTTCTCACCGGTTTAAGAATAGGCAGCAGATGCCGTGACAGCGACCATTGTTCCCGGTAGACACAGGCGACCGAGCAACCTCGGCCCGCGTGCGCCAGGCGCGTCCCCCAGCCGGGCGGGTTTTTACTACTCCTGTCGCCTCTGAGCAGCCCGCGCGCACCCTCGCCCCTCGCCCCCCGCACACCCTCACACACCCTCTCTCTCTCTCTCTCTCTCTCGCTCTCTCTCTCTCTCTCACACACACACACACACACACACACACACACATACACACGGCGGCTCTCAGTAATTTTTCATAAGTGCAAAGCTTTGCTGAACCAAAGGTCACCATCCAAGCCACTAACAACTTCTCGCCGGCGCACGGTTCCAAATCAGGAAGCAAAGGGAACTATTTGTCAGTGGCCTGACAGCTAAGTTCATTAAGGATTTAAATCAGAATAAATAAAAGTCGCGAAAATATTTACCTGCCGGCCGCGCTCCCGCGCCCGCCGCCTGGGGCCGAGGATGGAGGGCTGGGGGCGCCGCACGGCCCCCCTCGGCGGGTGATATTCTTGGGATCCCTGCACTTTCCAAGTCGGAGAGAGCCCTTTGCGTGGCAGATTAATGACGACTCCGTGTTTCTTAAGGGACGTGCTGAATTAATTATTTCACCAATCACGTGGTCGGGACTTGTAGAAATCTATTCTTATCATCTTCCTCGCACTTTGAAAATTCTCCGGGTTATGAAAGGCCCTCCCCCGGCTGGCGGCGAGCCCCGGCCGCCCAGCCCGGCGCGGGGGGCAGGGAGGGCTCCCCAACATGGCGGGCGCGCGGGAAGCGCAGTCTGCCGAGGGTCCCGATTTACTGTACTGTACTCCGGCGGGCTCGGCTGTGCTCTCGCTTCCTCCTCATCCCTGCCCGCGATTCAATACACACAACCGTACTGATGTATTGGTGGGCACAGGAGGAGCCATTAACCAGAAGACGGGCAGAGAACAATCATAAAATGTGTCTGAATATTTAAACTTCTGTCTGCGCACTTATAAATACACATGTCCACGCGTCTGAGGCGAGCCCTTCCATATATTAAGGACACATGTCTGATTTTATGCATTCTGCTCATTTCCTGTCGCGAGTAAGGCCCCCTCCCATCTATTTTGGGACTCCTGTCTTGGCCCCCTCTTCAAGGCGAAGCCAAGACGAGAAAAGCCCTCGTGAAAACAACAGCACACGCCACTTTTTATAGTGGGGAGTGTTTATTGTGGTCTGGAGGGCGGAGGGGGCACTCGGGGGAGGAGGGGCAGGTGCTGGAGGCCCCGGTGGGGCTGAACAGCACAGGAGAAGTAGAAGGAGCCCAAGATTGGAGGCCAGAGGGGTGAGATCCGAGCAGCCACCCGCCAGCCCCAGGTTGGCCCAGAACCCAGCACCAGACACACCCTCAGAGTTGGGGGTCCAGGAGATCTCTCTCACCCACCATGTCACAAAGAGAGACCGAGGGGGCCTGGGGCTGATCCGGGCCATGCTGAGAGCCAAACTGGAGCCTCCTTTTAGCCCGGGAAGGTACTTATTTTCCTTTTAAAAAATAATGTCCACCCCGCTGCAGCCTGAATCCAGCCTTAGGCTTCCCAATTCTCACAACATATGATGGCCAAATTGGGAGTGTAGGTATGGGGGAGGGGGAAAATGGTAGAACTGCTAAGGCTTACACAGTTTAACCTTCACACATCAGGCACATTACAGAAAATAATAAATTGTTTATACTGGATGTTAGCTTTTAGAAGACCTAATGAAGAATGCTTCTGTGGAGGCACCAAACAGGAGGGAGATTTCGCTACACCTTTTATTATTTCAAATATAGATCAATGAATTACATCAAAACTACAGGCAACAATTAGTATAAATAATACTTTAATCAGTGGCAGCAAAACATTGGTCAATTCTATTAAAAAAGCATCTTGTGTGAACAGACACCATGGGGCTGACTGACAATGTCATCGCCCAACAAAAGGCTGCAATGGACAAAGTGAGATGGGAGTCTGAGGAGCAATGTCCTCGCCAAACACTTCACTCCCCCCAGTCACGACCCCAACATACCATTGAAAAAATTCAAAACAAACACTTCTGGCTCATATTTGGGGGAACAAACTGGAAACAAATAAAAGCAAATGGGCACTGAGGCTTCCTACATCTAGGTTTCTCCAGAGTACGTTCCCAGATGGAAACTCATTTCCTTCCCTGCCCTAGGTGACTGGGGGGCCCTGCTTCTTCCCTGCCCCACTCCTGTGGGCCCAAATGGATGCTGGGGTCCGATTGGGACCTCAGGGTCGAGGGCCGCCCTCTGGGCCATCCAGGCTCCATTAACATTTCAAAAGACAATCCCTAGAAGAGGAGAGGAGAAGTGAGACTTATAAACAAACAAGTTGTTTCTCTGATTAAGTTACTTTCCAAAGTAGTGGGGCTATTTTTAAGAAGGACCTTGGGTTTTCTTCATCAAAACATGCCTCTTGGCTTTCCTCTGGGGCAGGGGTGAAGGCAGTTAAGTAGTTTGGCATTTGGTCTGAAGCTGGAGTGAGTAACCTGAACTTCTGGGAAGGGGGAAATCTATATAATAATCTTTGCAATACATATGTAGTTGGATGTTGTGAAAATATATATTACCCCCTCCCAAGGAGAAGGTTCAATGTATTCACAGATTCGGGTTTTAGGAAAGAATCTGAGCAACCTTCCAACTTGCCTAAGGATAGCGGCCCTTTTCAAATCCTACATCCAAAGACTGCTCTCCATGTTCGAGGGGGAAAAAAAGAAGAGAAGGGTAGTTAGAGTCCAAAAGGTTAAGGGTTTAGAGGTCAGTCCTCCTGGCTGAAATACAGCTAATCGAATAGAAAATTTGTCCTCTGGATGAACCTGATTCTGTAATTTAGCCGAACTTCAGTAAAATACCTTTTCAGCTTCTCAACGTGAGGGCATCAGAAAAAAGACGTCTTGACTATGTATGAACTCTGTGCTTTTTGTCATAGAAACAATGATGCGAATAATGCACGAATATCCATCTTTAATATCCCGACGTGGCGATATTCAAGAATTGCCATGTGCAAGTCTGAGAGCCAGGCTCACCCCAAGGAGGAACAAAGAGCTGTCCCTAGGGTCTAATACAAAAGAGCAAGGCTTGGAAGACACTTCAGAGAAGTGGAATTTCAGCCTAGGGACTCCAGTGAATACCTGCCCTCAGCTCTCAGGAGACACAGAACCAAAGAATATGCCTGTAGAGAAAGTCTTTTTCCCCCTACACTTAAATATATTTTAAAAATTACCTCTGAAATCTTCTAAAGTGTTCTCAAGCACTGAAAAAATAGCCCCAATTCTGAATCTCCTTTTCAAGCTCACCCCCTCTCCCTCCCCACTTTTGTGACTTTTCAGTAGCTACAACCAGGGGTTTCTTTTTGGAGCCCGAGGCTTTGCGGTTTAAATTTCTGAAGCCTTGTTTCATTTGAGTCTATGAACTCTGGCCATTACCTTTGACTCTTTCCCTTATCCTTAAGGGTCAACATTTTAGAAAAGTGAGCTTTGAACCCTTCCCAGGCAAGGCATAAGAAAAATGACTAAAGAACATCTCTCTTGTTGTTTGAGAGCGATTGTTTTTAAACCACTATTCTCAAGGCAAGGAAGAGGAGAGGGCCTGAAAACTTTTATACTTTCACAAATTCTGCTAATTAATGGGTTGAGGAAAACTTCCTTAGATTTGTTTTTTAAAAAATTAAAACTTAGGGGAAAAACCCTAAGACCAACTTTCGTGGACTTCTAGATTCAATTAGTTTTTCTTTCATTTTTTAACAGCAAGACTTCCTCACCTTCCCACTTTCTCCCCAATGCTCATTCCCTCTCTCATATAGGCAGGCCATACACCAATGCCTATAAAATACTGCTATATGGGGTATTTGGGGACATTTGGAATCCAGTTGGAACAGAAAATTCAGTCATTATCTAATGACCCAGAACACAGAGGTTTTGTTTTCTTTCCCCAGAAGGAAAATGTTGGACCATTTGTTTCTTTCTTTTTTCCCTTTCCTTTAATCACCCAGAACTGGTTGTAAGCACAGTGCCGGGAAAAGCACATGTGGAAATATATTTTCAGGAACTCAACTTTGAGTGGATCCTTTGCTTCCCTCTAGAAGGGTTAAGGGCCCCCTACACACATTTCCGGGGAGTGGGGAGGGGGTGGAGTTCAAAATGCCGGTTACAGCCAGAAGTAAGTCCACGCATCTCTTGATTCTGCTCCCTGAAACCCAGCCCCTTTCACCATGGTAAGTTTTTTGGCAATAAGATGTCAGTTATTTCTGCACCCCAATTTCCCAACAAATAAATACTTAAGCAAATATAATCTAAACATACAACAACCCGTTTGCACTTCCTTCTTAGACTCATTTCTTTGGGCATGGGGCCACTGGGAGCAAAAACAATTTTTTTTCACACTGGAAATTATACGGACAACCCAGAAAGTTCAGAAATCCTGGCCCAGCCCTTCTGCTTCCACTGAAAGCACCTAGCGCAAGGGTGGCCAGCCTTCTGCCTCAACACGCCCACATTATGAAACCACAAAGATCTCTGGAGGGGTGGGGGGGGGAGCATGTTCAAATTCACACTGGGATAAAGCATCCAACCTTCATTTGCAAATTCAAAATCCAACAGCGGAGATTTTCAGGAGTTTAATGACTCGCCAAGGTTTTATGTTCTCAGTAGCTCCTGCCATTTAATAATATACTTAGAGAGAGAATCCCGCCCCCCCGACCCCCATCCCCGCTCCAGGGAGGGGGCTACCCTCGGGCAGGGTGCTAACCTAGTCCGAGGTAGGCCTGCCTGTCCCAGGTCCACCCTACAGTACCTTAGAGCCCAGAGAGGTGACAGCAGGCCCGGCCTGCCCCCGCAGCTTCGGCTCAGCCGGGAGCTCAGGGAGGGATGGGCCCAGGGTCCCCACTTCTATAAGGTCGTCAGGTCCGTGTGGTGGTCCTTGGCCAGCGGCTGCAAATGCTGGCCAGGGGCAGCTGAGGAGGAGCAAGAGGAGGAGGAGGATGAAGACGACGACGACGAGGACCTGCCTTTCGTGTTGGGCAGCTTGTGATCTTTTTTCCACTTCATCCTCCGGTTCTGGAACCAGATCTTGATCTGGCGCTCGGAAAGACACAGGGTGTGAGCGATTTCAATCCGACGGCGCCGCGTCAGATACCTGTTAAAATGAAATTCCTTTTCCAGTTCTAGGACTTGCTGCCGGGTGTAGGCCGTCCGGGACCTCTTGGGCTCCCCGCCGGTGTAGTTGGGGTTCACTGCGAGGCAAGCAGACCGCACAGTCAGGTCAGCGCCCGGCCTCGGATTAGGCCACAGCCGCTCACTTCCTGGCGCGCCCCGAGGCCCGGGCCCTCCCCGCGCGCTCCTGGCCCACTCCCTGCCTCTCGCCCGCCCGCCCGCCCTCCCAGGCGCACACGCTCACTCCCACCCAACCCCTCGGACCCACCTGCTCCCCTGGGCTCCCAGGCGGGGATCCCCAAACGTGCCCCCATCTCCCCAGCCCACCTCCCGCTCCAGCATTCCCAGGCATTTTGGAAATCCCCTCTTCCACCGCGTTCCCTCCGCTCTGAAAATGGAGTCCTCCCCCACCCCACCCCCATCTCCACCCCCTTTTGCGCCCAGAGCCAAGCAGCCAGCCACATGGTCCCGGCCTGCTCCCTCGGCTATAAAAATTTATGGAGAGAGTAATTGCGGCGCCCATTGAAGCCCCACACGCCCCCACCCACTCGCACCCCCTCGCGGGGCCCAGGCCGCCGGGCTGGGGTGGAGACTGAGAGGTCCTGGGACCGTGCCTTACCAGAATTCACGTGCACCTTCTTCATCCACGGGTAGACCACGGCCGGCTGCTTGAGGGCCGTCCCAGGGGGCGGCTGCTTGGGGCCGCCCGGCTGGCTGCAGGCCCGGGAGCCGGGCAGGGGCGGGGGCGCGGGGCACGGCTCTCCCGGGGCACCGTAGTGGCCGCTGGGGCCGCCGGGTTCTTGCCCGTGACCCCGCGTGGGCAGTGCCGAGCCGGGCCCGGGGCCGCCGCCTCCGAAGGTCTGCTCACCGAAGTCGGGCCGTGGGTAGAGCCCCGGGGGCTGGAAGTCGGCCCCCTGCGCGCCGCCGCCGTAGTAGTCAGCGCCCTGCTCGCCTAGGTAGCCACCCTGCAAATATTCCTCGCACGGAGGAAACTTGGGGTCCACATACTTGGAGTTCACCATATACGAACTCATGACCATTAATTTCAGAAGGTAGAAAATACTAATTTTTCTCGTGTTGTCTTTTTTTCTCCTTCCATAGGGCCCTCCTACTTGCTGTCAACTGAATAAAGTTGGCGGCCATGTGACCAGACCAGCCAATAGCGAGGGAGTGAGTTTATCACCGGGTTGGTGAGCATCTCATAATTTTCACAAATTTAACTAAATAACATACGTGTAATCAAGTGACTTGCCGTGGCACATTTGAGGGCCCCTGCCAGATGTTAAAGTAGTTCTAATCCCAGCATCCTCATTCCCCACAGGTAACCCCAGCTTTTGTCTGCCACTGACTTTGCTAACCTCCAGGTCCCCGCCACTCACCCCGCCTGTAATCAGCCCCCCAAAATGGGCACAGTTCAAGGGGGAATGAATCCTCATATCTGTCAGGGTGCATGGCATCAAAAAGTGGGCGGAAGAGGTGGCTTCTGAGTTGGGCAGAGAACCCCAGGCAGGCAGGACTCCCGCCCGCCCAGCCTGCGGAGCGGGGACTCTGCCATACAAAGGCCGAATCCCGGCTTTGTCTTCATCAGGGTCACCCAAAAGTTACTACAATCTGGCTGGCCTGAATCAAATTAGGCAATGAGTAACTGCCAAGCTCTCTTCGAGGCCGGGGTGTTTCCAGCCAAATCTTGGCCCTTGCTGGTATGGCAAGAAGCCCCCGTGATGCTCTAGCCAGGGCAGCTGAAGGGTAGCCCAGGAAGGTGGTGAGGGCACCCCCAGCTCACCCAAAAGGACCCCAAAGGACCCTAAACTCCTTCTGGCCAGCTCACCTTCTTCTCACATGGCAGTAACGGCCAATGAGGCCCTTCATTGGGCACCCTACAACTTTATGCCCCTGTAGGGCAGACCTGGGGCTGGGGCGACCTGGACTCCCACCTTGCTCCCCAGTGCCCCCAAACCTAACCCTCTGGCCCTGCGTTCATGCAACCAATTAGGGTTTTACACAGGGGGCCCTGTTTAAAGGTGAGGAGCTTCTCCAGGAAAAGGCTGCTCTATGTCACCAGGCTCAGACGATCCTCCTGGAGTCCAAGGTAATAAAACAGAAAGAGGCAACTGACCCGCCGGCTGCCTCTGGCCTCCAGTTCTAATTCTGGCTATTGCGGAGAAATGTGAAGTTTTTGCATCGACCATATATTCCCCTAGAATCGAATCTGTGACTATGTGGATACCACACAAATTCGGTTCTACAGGGTATATATAGACAACGTTACTACCTCCGGGTTCCACCCAGAGCGAGTACCCAGACCGTTGCCAGCCCCCGCCTCTTCCTCGGAGCTGCCACCAGCCCAACGCAGCCACCCTGCCTTTCAGAGATGGTTCAGGTAGCCTGAAGCGCGTGGTGGCAATTTGCAGCAACGAGTTCCCCATCCTTGTACCAGGGCCGGGGTTACCAAGCAGCCAAGGAGTCAGGACAGTCTTCTTAAGAAAGAAAGAAAAGAAGAAAAATAATCCATCCCAGAAATGGCGGCTTTATTACCCCCCTCTCCGGATCCACATAACCCCCACTCCCTTAGCAAGTGGTATTTTCCAGAAAGGAGCAAATGCCTTCAATGGCAGAAGAAAAAGAGGCAAGAGGGAATATCCTCTGCTCATTCTTCTGCCCACTGTCAGGGCAAGCCAGGTTGGCTGACAAAGCTAGTTCTCCAAGAAGTCGCGCATTTACCTTCCAGGGCCCTGAGCCCGGCTGGCCTCTCCGTCCGGCTGCTGCTGCAGACCCCGAGGCAGGCGCTGCTTGCAGGCACCGAGCTGCCCAGGGCTGGGGCCGGCGCACTAATGGTGAAGGGCAGGGCAAGGGGTCACTCGAAATCATTTACAAACATATCACAAAGTTTCATTATTTTTGCTTTGCCGACAGCAGCACACAAGAGTACAAAAGTTCACGAGTTGTGCCCGCCCCAGCGCAGTCCAGGGCTCACCCCTCGCTTCAGGGCACCAAGAGCACTCAGGGCCCGGATGGGTTTCAGGGGCAGAGGGATGCCCGGGCTCGGGTGGGGCTTTTGGATCCCTGACTGTACGCTAGAGGTGTTTAAATTTTTTTGACTGTTTTGATTTTACCCTTATGATTCAAAAATTATTTTCAACCCTCAACCTGGGCCTGGTGCGGTGGAGCCCCCCTCTGCCTGGCAAAATTGTCTGGCTTCTCCTACTCTGCACTGTGCACGCTCCCTGCTCACTCCCCCACCGCCATCCTCTGGTTCCAGTGCTTTGGCTATTTTGTAGGGATTTCCTGGGTACCAATTCTAACAAGAGCTCTGAGGCTGCCCCACACCCAGCCCCCTTGTCCCAGGGGGGCTCCCCCCAACTTCCTCTAATGCCAAGAGCTCCCACACACCTGCCTTCCTGGGGACCTTGGGCCTAGGCTTTATCCAGACAAATTGGGGGAGCCTGCTGGGACAGGTGGGGAGCCGGGTGAGGGTACATACACATTTTCATATTTGTTAGACGCTGTGACCTGCATTTCACCTTATTGCTCAACTTGTTCAGACAGGTCAAAGCCAATGAGTTATTGATGAACAAAAGCGTTAAATATTCACCTCCCGCTCAACTGCCCATACAAATGCTTTTGATGTCTCCGGCTTTTTGTGCTGTGTTCAGCTACAGGGTGCTGCTGGTCGTGGGTTTGCAAGCAAGGAGCATCCACAGAGATAAGCACCCAGAGCCAGGGCAGCCTCAGGAAGAGGGCAAGACCAGGAGTTCCTGGGGACACTGGATTTTCCAGCCTGGAGCCCTGAGCCCCGTTTCACTTGAGACAGCCTGATTCATAGAGGTGAACTATGTACTGGGCGGAACCTCCACTCCGGGGGGGGGGGGGCGCAGCCCCCAGGGAGTCGATTAGGCTGCCCAGCCTGGAGGGCAGAAACCTGGCCCAGAGCCAAGCCTTAGCTTCCCGGACCCTAGAGAGAGGATGTCTCACCAGGGAGGGAGGGTGCCTGGTTCCTAACATCTTCGCACATTCCATCTCCTATGAAAATAAAATCAGCTCCGTTTTGCATGAGGGAGGGGCCACTGGTCTTTCCTTGATTCTCTCCCCACTACCATCATCTTAATGAGAGAGCCTTCCTGGAGATTTCACAGGCCTCCTCAGAAATGTACCTGTCTTCTGCGGCATATGCACAACTCAGAAAGATCCAAACTTCCAAGCCCAAGACCCCAAGAATCTCTGCACCCCCCGCCACGTCTGCCTGCAACGCTAGCGGCTCAGGCGCAGAAATTCTCAAATTGCAGTTATAGAGAAGCAGAGGTGAACTAGAAGGGCCGTATCCCTCCCTCCTCGCTCGGCCTCAGTTCCCCAACCCAGGGCCTAAACCGCTGCGGCTGGGGCTGGGGCCTAGGGAGGGGGGAGGAGGGACTTCCACGTAAAGCTCAGAATTCGCAGCCCTTCCCGGAAGCCGGCCAACCCCACACACCCGCAGTCACAGAGGGTTGCGGTTTTTTTGTTTGTTTGTTTTCTTTTTACAAAAAACTAGAGAAGGTTGGTCCAGGCTGAACCGGGTTGAGCTGGGCTGGGCGGCAAAGGGGGATCGCGCTGCCTGGGTGTTCAGCAGGTTGATTCGAGCAGAGAGCGATGCTCGCCGCGACTTGTTAATAGGGCGGGCTGCTAATTAGCTGCAAGCTCTTCACAGACGCGTTCGCTGCGGCGGAGCTGCACCTGTGCGAGCTGGGGAGGCCTGGGAAGGCCGGGAAAGTCCAGGGAGGTCCAAGGAGACAAGGGCGAGAGGCCGCGGCCCGTTCCCTTACTTTAGGTGACTGTAAACCAGGCCCCAGAAAATTTTTCCAGGAGTCCGACTTAGATCCTCCACCTCCAGCTCGAGCTCCCCTCTCACAGTCAGGCCTGGGGAGGCAGGGCTGCTCTTCCACCCGCCCACTCCCCTGGCGCGGCTCTTCGCCCCTACCACCCCAGTTATCAATACCGCCCCTTCTCGATTCGGAAGAAACGGGAAGGTACTTACAGCGGCGGTTTCTCACGGTGCCGAACCTGTTGCAATGAAAACGGGGGTCACTTAAATTCCACAGGATAATAAAGATAGATGATACACAGAAAAATGACAAGGCCCAGACACCCCGCCAATACCCAGACCTCCCTCCTGCTTTGGACGCCTGCCCCCAGGAACTGCGCCAAGTTCTCCGCGCGCGGAGCGGGAGACTGCAGTGCTCAAGGGCAGACCCACGAGGTAGGAGAGTATGGCCCCCATCACCTCCCCCACTCTATGCACCCCTTGAGCAAAACCTTACTTTTTGCTTGGCCTGACTCAGGCTGTCTGTAACAGGGTTTTCCCCCGTGGGAAAACGGGAAGCGAGGAGAAAACGGGCCTTTGTGTGTTTTCTTCTGCACAATCGGCGGGGTGGGCGCAGGTCCACTGGGGAGGGGGTTAGCCGCTGCATCTGTCCCCAGCCCCAGCTCCCCGTCTGTCTCGCGCTAGGAGCAACTCAGACCCCTTTTCCAATTTCAGATTGGTTTCAAATTCCCCAGCTCCAACCAGCGCTCCCCTAAAAGTGTCTTTTCCTTCCCAAAGAAGTACCAGACAAGGCTAGGACTTGCCTTCCCACTTCTGCTCTAATTCAAAACAAAGAGCAATTTCCAAGGGAAATGAGGACCCAAATGATAATCAAGGAAGAGGAAAACCGATGGGTTTAAAGGTAAATGGCAATGCTTTAGACTCTTATCCAGCTCTATGGATATGACATCATTTCATCAGCATTTTTGCTGGAGGACCCACAAAGCGATCTTACAAAGCAGTGATCCTCACAGGGGCTCGTGTCCAGCTTTAAGTTTTCAGTCTCCTCTAGTTTTATTCTGGGATGGCAGTCTTCTCTGAGAAATCACAAAGGCAGAGCCATCTCCATCCTTATCCTTTCTCTCTGTCCACCTAGACTACCCGTTTTATTCCACTTCAGAAGCAGATGCCCCATTATGAGGAGGAGAGAGACAGAAAGTCCCTCTTGTGAGGTGGGAGCCCTCAATTCCTAACTTTCTATGTCTAGAAGGGAGAGGAGAAAACCAGGATTTCCATCCTATTTCTTGATTTAGGTTTAAGCTAAAATTAAAATTAACTTCCAGGGGACTTCTCCCCACACCAGGTGGAAAAGATGGGGCAGAGAAATCCCCCACCCCTGGAGTTGTCCTGGAAAAAGTAATAAGTGACTTACTGGTTTTCTCTCCTAGTGGGCAGGGGAGCTGGGAGTAGACCTGTCTCCTGCGCCCGGCGCTAGCTGGAGCCTCTCACTTTTCTATTGCTGCTTCAGGAACCAAGCATCTGCACTTGTATGCTCTTAACCTAATTTATGGTGGGAATTATATTTTGGCTTGTCAACTCTCAAGCCATAAAACAAAGTTTATTGGGATCACGTGTTCGTAAATAGCCACTCAGGTTCCATCTCTGGCAGAACCATAAATAACCTTCTGCTTTAAACTTTTATTCACTAAATAAAGGTTCACTGCAACTGTTCCCTCACATTTAAATAGTTCCAAATATCTAGGATGCAAGGGGGGAGTCATATTCATATCAATACCCCAGGCTTTTCAAATAGCATCTTTTCAGGGATGTCTATTGAAACTGGGAGATAGTGCTATTTGGAAAAGGCTGGTTGATGGGCATGTCTTATGATTCTTTGGCTGCATCCGCTGTGAGTACCATCCACTCCTCTATTTCAATCATTTTTTAGCTTTGGATGTGGTAATAAAGAGGAAAGCCAAAGGCCACTTCTTACTTGCTTATACCAGAAGTTATTTGGGATTTTGTTTTAGCTTCGATAAGAAAAGGGTGGTTGGGGAGATGCTGGGTGGGCTTGGGGGGTGGCGGGGCAGCTGGAGTTAACACTTGGCTCTGTATTGTTGCGAATGAGCTCAGCGAAAGTTGAAGGTAGCCACATGCCTAGGGGTTTCTATAATTTGCTTAGATCTGGAAGGGAAGCCTTTTCAAGTGACCAAACTGCTTAAAACAGCAAGACTTGGGGTTTGGTAAAGTGAGAAAGTAGAGAATAGCCCCATCGGCATCTTTGGCGACTGAAGCTCTAAAGAAGGTTATAAAACAATAAAAGCAGCCCTGGTGTGAAGGGGACAGGGTGTGAGGAAGTAAATGAGGCTCTCAAGGAACCCAAGCCCAGGAAGTCAGATGTCCCCAGTCCCATAGTGTCCCAACCACAGGGCTTAGGAGTCCAAACCTGGGTGGGATCCTCTCTCTCCCCCACCCTTACCCTTCCACCAGCACCAGAGGGAGAGCCTAAGAGAGGGGGAGGCAGCGGGCTCTCCTGCTGTGAAAGCCAAGAGAAGGAGCTTGGGCCCAGCACTGATCTGTGGAGTAGAATGTGCCACGCTACGCCTGAGGTAGGCGGGGGTGGGGAAGACGCCCCCAGCTCCCACCAAGGGGAGGGAGTGAGAAGAGAATTGACACCCGACATCCTTCCATAGCCTGGCAGAGTTGCTACCAAACAGTGTGAAAACGTATGATTTTTACTATTCCGATTAAAAGAATGGGTGTTCTGTGTAGCTTTGTAGAGCACATATATGTCTATGATTTCTAAATCAAATTCAGTTGTAAAAGTTCTCATCAGCAATCCCATCAAGCCCTTGAAAGAGACTCCTTTCCACAAAAATCTCTTTGCATCCTAATTTCCACCCATTCTCTGTGCATTTCTAAACCCATTTCTTGATTTCACTTTCACTGGCTAGAAAGCAGGGGGCTATTAGCCCGGACTGTATGGCATCTGTTTCTTCCCCCCCCCGTGCCATTAGCCACTTAGGAGTACCTTTTTCTTTTACAGTTGGTAGCATCAGTTTTTAAAATATGAGTAAAGATCAATCCTTAAAAAAAATGTTTTCTGACTCTATTAGCACTAGGTGAGCAGCTTCAAGACAAGCCCCCGTTAATCCACTGTAAAAAATAACAAAAGTTTGAGGGGCTGGGAAAAGCCTTCTTTATTTTTCCTTAAGTTAATAAAAGAGGATGAATCAAAGGACCTATGACATTCTAGGCAATTGTTATGAGCTTTTTATGGGGGAGGGGCCATGTAAAGAGAAGACCAGGCTGAGAGAATGGTGTTTGAAACAATGTCAGACACCTATTCAGGGCTCAGTAGATATTTTTTGAATGAATGGTGATAAAGGATGGTAACTGGGACTTGCCTGCAGTATTCACTGTGGCTTTCGTAAGAATAAAACTATATAGTATACTCTGTACATTTAGATAATAACAGCAAAGTAACTAGCTATGCGTAGGGGAAAAGGAGAAAAGAAAGGAAGACACTGAGGCAGACAACTTCAATTACTTTCTAGTCTTAGGACAGCCAGGCGACATGATTAAAGGAGAAAGTGTCTACCTCCCTCCAATCTTCCTTGGCCCCTGCCCTCAATGCTGGGCTTCTGTAGATGAATGACAGAGTGCAGATGGGGAAGAGCAAACTCTGTCTAGTAGGAAGGCTAAGCACCAGGGAGAACGGAAGACTACTTTGGGCCAATTTGTTGGGGTTTTTCCAAGGACTTTCAATGGTGGTGGTAACAGTCCTGAAGAAGAGGTCGGGGAGAAGAGGTGGGGTGGGGGCCTTCTTAAAAACCTGTAAGGAATTTGGTTTCTGGGTAAATTGAGACTCTGGACACTGTCCTTCCTCACTGGGCTGGAAAAAGCCAGTCCTGGGAATTCCTGCTCAGAGAGCTTCCATGAGCTAGGGTTCCCTGAAGGAACCCAGATGCCAGAGCCGCTCCCAGGAAGGAGGAGAGACTGAAGGGGCCCCAAGAGGCATCAGCTGCACTCCAAATGTATTGAGGTCCACTCTCTGCCCACCCTAAGGGCCCTTGCTATGTGGCCCAGGAAAGAATATCCTAACCTTGATTTTCAAGAGGCCTCTTGCCCAGAAGTGGTACTGAACTCTTCCCTTAAACTGTCTGCACAACCAGGATAGGTGGGGATGGGACTTTGGATGAACTCCCTAGGCTGGGGGCAGATAAAGAAAGACTGCCAGGCCTGGCACCTAGGGACACAGGCTGGCGGTAGAGCCAGAAAAGGGCTGAACAGGGAGTCCCAAGCAGGAGAGAAATATAATTCCATATTCCTGGCACTATATCCCATCACTGAAAGAGGACCACTTCTCCTGCTACCCCCGCCCCTCCCCCCTAAATGGAGTCTGCTCATTGGAGCTCTGCCTTGGTGTCCTCTGGGAAGGAAAGGTGACCCCAGAGGGAACCACTCTAACAGTGAGATGTGCCATCCAAAAGAACAGGCTCTCGTGCAGGATCTCTGATGGCAGGGCCAGAGATTGGAAAAGGCTCCAGCAGTCCCAAGAAAAGCAGGATCTGGGGGGTCACCTAAGTCCTTTGAGAACCAAGAATACAGGGTAGATGGCACAGGAGATGGAGGTGGCTGGGTGGCTACAGCACTGCCCGGTTTCATGGGCCAAACTCTGCCCGACATGGTTGATAGCAGAAGAGACTAGGTGGGTTTGGACAGAAAATCTGACCCAGGTGGACTCCTGGTTAAGCCAAGAGAAGCAGCTTGACCAAGGGCTGCGCAGGCCCTCTTACAAAAAGTCTACAGTCAGAAGTCATGGAGGCCAGGACTAAGGTGTAGAACCTGGTTGCAGGGTGTGTGTGTGGGTGTGTGTGTGTCCGTGCGTGCATATGTGTGGGTTATAGCCTGAAATAGTATACATATAATTATTTTTAAAAGATATAAATAATCTAAAAAATTGGAAGGGCTGATGGAGATTTGGGGGGCATAGGCCTCTTTAAGACACACCTTGACATCACTGTGGCCCAAGTTTGGAGCTGTGGCTCAGCCATGGTCCTGGAGCCCAGATCTTGGAACACAAGCAGATTAAGGGGGAGTTGGGCACTCCTTGCCTCCTTTGCTGTTGCTCACTGGCCTTTTGCTTTCCCACCCTGTCCCAGCTTTCAAGAGACTGAAAAGAGGGTACTTGCCCTGGGGCTGTAGAAGAGAATGCTTGGCCTAGTGGGTGCGACTGATGGGTGGTGGTGGAGAAGGTGACTCCAGAAGGTGGAAAGTAGGGCCTGCTCTGTGGTAAGGCCTGAGCCTTCTGTAGGAGTCACAGATGTGCCTGTGTGGGTGTGAAGCCTCCCTTACCTGACATCTGCCCACTGAGGAGCTAGGGGCACTTTCCTCCTAGGTTTGGCCCTGAAGTCTACCTGTAGGAAGGGGCCAGACACTGAGACCCAAGGGAGTGGGGTCTATGAGGCCCACTACAGCAAAGGGAAAAGTCCCAGATCCATGTTATCCTGTGACGAAAACTCGTCCTGTCTTCTCTGTACAATTCAAGGATTAGGTGAGTGAACCAGTCTCTTTCAGCTCTAAAAGTCTAGGCCTGATTACTGAACAGAAAAAGGATAGTGATGATAAGAACTCCTATTGAATGCTTGTTATTCAATATGTGGTCGAAACAGGTACTGAATGTTTGGCTTGTGCAAAAAAAAAAATTTTAAGTGCTTAATCAGTGAGTTAATGTATGTAAAGTAGTTAGAATAGTGCTGGGCATATAGTAGTGCTACGTAAGTAAAAATTCCTCATAACAACATTTGAAGGTACTCTTATTATCCCTACTTTCTAAATGAGGAAACAAGCCCAGAGAATTTGCCCTACTTGCCTAAAGTCACACAGCAGGTAAGTGATAAAGATTTGAAAGAAGGCAGGTCTGTACCCAGAACCTACTCGCCTCTTGAAAAAATCTCCAAGTTAGCAAGGGATCAATGTCTCCTTCCCTATATGGGAGCAACTAGTCAGCTTATGGGATAGTGACATTAGAAAACCTAATTAAGAGGGAGCCCCCAAACCTAGGGGAATGGCTGTTGCTGAACGGTAGAGAGAACTTGGCCTCTGGAGACCAAAGAACCATAGAAGAACCAGAAGATACCCTTGGCCAGTTCTCAAACATAAGCGTACATCCTAACTGCCATGGTGGAGAGTGTTTACAAACTACAGGTTCTGGACATTCTGATTCAGTAAGTATGGCATGAAACACAGGAACCTGCATTATAAACAAGAGGTTTGAATGCAGGCCTTCATTAAGAATCACTGCCCTAAAGTAGGGAAAAGAGGGAGGCAAAAGACTGTGCTGCCAGGAGGCAACGAGGCACAGAGGGGTTGGATCTGAGCCAGTCGTTTAAGTTGGGTGTCACAGCTGATGCAATACCCCGTGGAGCCCACCAAAGGCCTGAAATGGGCGCAATGGGGAAAGAAGAGTGTATGGGTGGTGTGGAAAAGGGGAGAGAGGAGCACCTGCGGTGTTCTCAAGCCGCACAGTCAGTGGGATTCACCCGGGATCTCAGAACCTCGAGGCAGGCCCGAGGGAGTCCCAGGGCGCAGGCCTTGTTCTAGGTGAGCCAGGGCGAGGCCTGTCAGCTTGAGGGAGGAGGGGCTGAACGCTCGGCTTTTCAAGGCTGCCGGTTCTAGGTACCAGGAACTACGGGAAACGAAAGTGGCAAGAACAGCAGCCCAAGTGAGGGGCCTGGTTGGGATTGGGCGCAGCTTGCCCCACCACCGGACCCTAACTCTTCCTGCTCTTAGGAGCCCAGCGCGCGAAAATCGCGCCCCCTCCGGGAAGGCAGAGGAACTGAGGTGGCCCGCCACCCCCGAACCTGCCTTCTGGCTCCCGGGACTCTGGGCTGCCTCTGCTCGGGAAGCAGCCCCTGAGTGTAGGCGCAGCACCGGCAACTCTCCTCGCAGGCGGAAAACACTCTCCTAGCAGGCGGAGGCGGGGACGGAGGCGGAGGGGCGGGGTCACGTGTCCTCCCCTCCCCCAGCCCGCTGGCGCCCGGGACATCTCCCGCGCCTCCGTAGCCCACAGGACGCTTGTCCTACAGCGCCTCCTCCTGGACAAGGCGCCAGACAGCAGAGCAGGGGGACTGCGCCAGCCCCGGAAACCCGACGCCCGGGCTTCTTCGCGCGGGCGGAGGTCTTCCCGCGCCAGAGGCTGCGAGCTGGTCCTCCTGTCCCCTGGGGCGGTCAGAAGGAGTTGAGAGGGCTCTGAGGCCGCCTCCCCCCGCAGCACTGACAACAAGCTCGCGGCCCAGGAGCGTGCATCCTCCATTAATTAGGCGAGTCCAGGCGGAAAAGCCCTCCAGTTTGTCCGTTTATTTATTTATTGTTTGACCGCTCTCTGCTGAGCCAGTGGTCCCCACAGAGCCCTCGAACGTGCTGCGCTGGCGTAACAAGATCTGGGAATGGTCCGGCTGAAGGATTGGCCTGAAGTTTGGCGGTTTGAACAGGCGCCAAGAGGAAAGGCCTTTTCCCAAAGCAGAAACACCAGGCTGAAGAAAATCTATACACTTCCCCAAGGATCAGATATATATATACACATACACACACACACACATATATATATATATACATATATATATATCTTCTTTTAAGGTGTTAAAAAATGTATGTGTGAGTGCTTATTTTAACACCTTGAAAGAAGATTTGGTTTCCTTTTGGCCACTAGCTCGCATTTGCAGACTGTTTCTAAAGTACAGATTTAAATTGGGGTGGGGTGGTGAGTCAAGATGATTGAAAATAACGTAGTCAAGGGCAAGATGTTTGACTATATTTAGTCTATATATTGGAATAAAGGAAAGATGAGTGGCGAATCCTGAGGGAGGAGTTGGAGAGATCGGGTTATATCTTCCTGCTCTGAGTCCACTCGCCCCCTCCCCCCTTCCGTGCTTTGCTGGTTGGATCCCCAGGCTGGGCTATTTCATTGCACATGCGCCGGACGCTGGGCAAGCGGGCAAGGCAGGCGCTTCGGGGCACTGAGCTGTGCGGTAGCTGTGCGCAGTGCTGGGCGGTGTGAGGCACCGCGCACTGCTTCTGCGCCTACCTGCAGAAGCGCTTGGACGCCCCATCTTATAGAGGCAGAAAACATACTTTTTCAGGAAAACCTGTGTTAAAAGCCTCAAACGTCCTTTCTGATCTGCAAGCCCTGTTGCGCCAAACCAGCAAAATCGCCATGTTGCCGGTGAACCCTCTCAAGGTTTTCGTTTGGATCAGCAGTTTCACATCTAGTGCACGCCTTCTCCCAAGTCGTTAATCAAGGCGGGGTGGGGGAGAACCACCTTACGTTCAGAGAGCACAACTTCTCCCTCAGTCTGCACAGCTATGAAGTCTAAGGGACCAGTTCCTAGAAAGAGGGTATCTATTCACACCAATTCCGGAAAAGTGGCCCTAAATTGGACTTAAATAGGAATTCCGAGTTCTTGGTGGCTTCTCCCCAGCTTCCGGTGCCCCCGCGTGCCCTGTCCGGCGGCCGCACTGCGGCAAGGCCGTAAATACCTCTAACAGCTGCCTGCCAGTCCAGAGTGAAATACTGTCTTTGTTCCTTCCCCTGCTTCTCGAGCTCGGAAAACAGAATTCTGGCGAAATATATTTATTTGGAGGAGCATCTGACAGGAAAATACGTTTGGTTTTCAGCCCTGGTGCTTGACCACATTTATAACAACGAGCTTTTTTCTGGTCCTCCCGGAGAGCCCAAGCCCAGCTCACTGCCTGACCTTAGACACTAAGGCCCGGACGTGCCACCGGCTCCCTGATGTACAAAGGGATAGAGGTTCGGCCCAAGGACGCTGAGAGTTACACTCCCCAACTTGTGAGGTCCTAGGGTCCAAGTGGTTTCTTTTTAGTTTCGTTTAATTTTTTAAAAATTGGGTTAACCGGGACAGTGGGGGCATTTCTGGCAGTGGCAAAAGCGTTAACTAGTTCCTCTTGGACTAAATGGCCTGCGTTCAAATGTGATTTGCAGATTATTTATTCCCTTAGATGCAATTGACCATTTAAGGTCTTAATGCAATTGACCATTTAAACTCTTAATGCTACCATGGGACTTACAAAGAGCCCCCTAGTCCTCCATATCTGCCCATGACGTCACCCTCTGCTGCGTAATCGGACCTGCAGCCCGCCCAGGTTCTCAGTCACTTGGGCGCGCTCAGCCATCGAACCCAGGGAAAGGTGACTGAAGCTCTGAACACAAGGGCTTGGCCATCATGGCCACAACTCATCCCCACCCCCACCGAGCTTTCAGGCAACCTAGGGGCTCCTTAGGCTCTGGAGTTGCCAGGGGAGGGCCTTGTGAGCCCCTGACCAGGGCCCTGCTTTTCAGTAGGTAATGCTCTAAACCAACATGAAAGAATGATCTCAGCAGTACCGTAATAGAGAAATATTTACAAAATACAGACGTTCCAGATTTAAAAATCACTGAGTTTCTAATTTGTTAGTGATCATAGTGATCCACAACAATTCTGCTAGACGTCAACTGACCACTAATCGTGGCCCTCCATTTTGAAACTCGCATGATTCCGTCGTTAATTACTAAAAATACCTTTCTACAAAGATGTCATTTATTGTTCAGAAATGCTTTTACGGCCAACACGGTTACACTGGAATATTTGGGAGAACATTAAAATGTTAGGGTTTTCCTCTGGGTGGTTGAAAAAACGATACTCCGCCGCGCGCAGGTCAACCTCATGCGCAATGCGGCAGATTGTCCCAAAGGTTTTAACATTTCACAACGTGTCCACGAGAGAACAGGCAATAGGATTTGAGAACTGCATCCTCAAGTGCCGTTCAAAATCCGTGGGAGAAAATAGCATTTTTTTCTGCAAACAATTTTCTTTCGACTCATAGATATTTTGGTCCAGTAATTTTGAAGTAGAGTTGGAAATGTTGCTATATAATATTTATTCGCAGGCAACACACACACACCACGACAGTACATTTAGAGAGCAAAATATCTACTCTTTTCCCAATCCGGCAAATAAGAAACACACGCGATGTCTGAACTTAGACATGCTTCGAATTTCTGAAATGTCTCTTGGTTTTTCCCCAAGACCTAAACCAGATTTTCTGATACTACTACCTCTCAAAACATGCATCCATTTTGTGGCATAGAATAATCCAAATTCACCTGACAGATTATTAGATGTGTGAGGAACCTTTCTTGAATTGTTACAAAAATTATCTAAGAACTAGAGAAGCAGTTAATATTTAAAATTCCATCTCATATACAAGGCCCAATAAACCATAAACCCTAGAAATTAGCATCACTCATCAAAGCCTAGGTTAACAAACCAAGCACATCCTGGATACACAGAATCCACCCCACCCCCAAGCTCCAACCCTCAAAACACACCTGTTAGCCTCCCAGGTACCTCTGACCACAGACAAACCGCAAAACACTGCTCTATACTACAGAGTGCCTTTAGTGACCCCCCAGCAAAGCTGACGCATCCAGGAAGCATCTGCACACTCTTCCCAGGGTAGGGACCGAGGGGCTCTCCGTCTATGCCGCTACCCACCTCCCATAACCTCCAGAGGAAATAGGGCTTCCCTTCGACTTCTGAGCTCAGCTGGACCCCACCCGGGGCCCCAGGGGACGCCCGCTCAGAGATGGAGTGATCTGGGGCAGGGGGCGCAGGCAGCCACTCCCAGGTCCCGGGGAAGGGGAGGGGGTCGGGCAGGGATCTCCGAGCTGCCCAAACGGGGGGGGGGGCGCCTCGAGCTTCTCGGTGGCAGCGCTGGGGGCGCGTGGAGGGGACGGCTCTTACCGGAGGTGCCGGGCTGGAGGCGGCGGTCGGCCGGGGCGGCTGCTGTAATCCACTAGGCGCTGCCGGGCTACGCGCGCTCTGCGCGGCAGGGACCCGCTCATTTTAGAGAAGGAGCCGCGTCGGAACCGCGCGGCTCGGTCACCCAGAGCAGGCCGGCTGCTCCCGGCGGGTGGTGTCGGCGCCGGCCGGGGCCTCGGCGCCCCGGATTCCTTCCGGGCTCTCCCGCCTGCCGGGCTCCCCACCGGCTCCGGGGGCGGCAGCGGCGCGACCGGGGCGAAGGAGCGGCGGGGCCAAGTTGGGCGCCGGGCGGGAGCCGAGACCGCCGCGGACCCCGCAATCCCACAGCCGGCGACTGGAGCCCACCTCTGCGGAGACAAAGGTTAGAAAAAGAGGGGGTGAGGCTCTAGGAAGGCAGAATGCGGGGGGAAATTCGCCTGGGAAATCAGGAAAAAGGCCGTGAAGGCGAGCGGAGCCTGCACATGACCAGCCGCAGCCAATGACGACCGCAAATAGGTCATAAAAAGGTCTATTACCAAGTTGTAAATTTTCTTCAAACAAAAAGGAATTTACTGCAATTCCTTGCGGATTTTGCACATACAGCTCGCAAGCGCCATGTTTTTCCTCTCTTTCTCTCTCCTCTTCCCTCTTCTGTTTTTCTCCTCTCCTTCCTCCCCCTCCTCCTCCTCCTCCTCCTCCTCTTCCTCCCTCCCTCCCTCCCTCCTCTCCTCTTTCTTCCTCTAAGTCCCTCTCCACTGCTCTCTCTGCCTTTCTTGCCTTCACGGTTCCTTTTTCTAGGAATTCTTTTCCTTTTTTTTTTTTTTTTTTTTTGGTGGTTTGGCTTGAGACCTCTGCTCATTGGGCGCTGTGTTACAGGGAGAATGAGTGCGGTGTGCTGCCCCCCGCGCTCACTTGGGGAGGTGATCCTGGCGGTCACCCCTCCAACTCTCCCCTCACTTGGTTTCCCCTCCCCTTACCTCACCAAAAGGCCGCTCTGAAAGAGGAGACAGGCACTTTCGGTTTTTGCCCCTCTCATCTCCAGGCAAGCCAGCCTGTCTGACCTTGCGCAGAAAACCTGGGCTCTGCAGGCCAAGAAAATGTGCTCTCCCCACACCAACCCTCTCCTACATAAATTGGGGTCCCTCCCATTTCTTCCAGTTTCTGCGGTAGAATTGCCAACCAGCTCAAAGGCTGGAAATGGTTTTATGTACTTGTCAACTTCTCCAAAATAATAGTTTGAACCCCCCATGCCTATCCTTTTTCTCAGCAGAAACATCTTCCTGAACAGTCCTGGGTTAGAGGAGAGGCAATATTTTTGGATTCCCTCTGAAACCCTTTGTTTAAGTCTCCCCTAAGTGCAATTCTCATTTACATGGAATTAATTGTAGCCCCTCTTCCCTTGCCCCCCAAATGTTTGTCCACTGAAAAGCCTGGTCAATGCAACATTGAAGAGGAGAGGGGCTCCATTTGTTTAGGAAAAAAGCAACTCCCCAGTTTCAGGCTTGGAAGAAAAAATAGTCCTTCTTCTTCAAAGGCAGGAGTCACATTCCCTTTGCACTTCTCATGGAAGCTGCCCCAGTGAACCCCAGATGGAAAGTAAATGTCCTTGGCTGGCTCCCCTCATCATTAATGCATGGGCATGGCCATCAGGCTTTAGAACCTGCCTGTTAAGAGGTAACCTCTCACCCCCCATCCTTTCAAGGACACTGTCTTTGGATTTCTAGTAATACGTTTATAAACATTTGCATTGGATGTCTATTTGAAAGTTCTCTATTAACATCCTCACACCCAGTAAGTACCTAAGTGGACGTGGACTTAAGCAGGAAGCACGCAGCACCCTCTGGAGCAGGCCATTTGTATCCCTTGAAAAAGCTCCGATGACCTTGGATGTTTTTGATTAAAGTACTTCTGTTGCCACGTGTCAGCAAAAGTCATATTCTTTCTAGAAAAAGTCAGTGGGCTCCAACTTTTCTGGAGGTAACCATAGCAGCAGCCAGGGTCCATTAAAATGTTTTCTCTCTTCCCCTGTTCACCACCAGATAGATGCTCGAGGATTCAGCAAACACTGGGGAAGCAGAGGACAGAGGTTTGGTCGTGAAATAGCAACACCTTCTGCACTGAAGAATAATTAAACAATATTTTTAATTATACAGGAAAATCAAGCGCGTTGTTGGACGCTCCCAAGCTAGAGCACTTTACACTGGTCTGTATGTGTGGAACTGAACAGAGCTTGTTCAATTCTGAAATATTCTGAGAAATTACTTCAATTGTCAATTTTCCTCTACCCAAATAAAGGCGGAGCTTTATGACCCTCCTTTTCAGCTGAGGGAAGGAGGGCTGGGAAAAGACTCCGCATTTTTTAAAAAGCAGCCATATTTGCACTTCTCCCCACTGTGCAGCCTCTAAGCCATGTGCTGGGCTTTGTGGAATCTCACAAAATGGGAGCCCCTGAACTGACTTTTCTCTAGGAACCATTGAGACCCACACCCTCTTTTGTGTGTTTCTGGTCCACGCAAACAGAGAACCTAAATCACTTCGGACTCTTGGTTTTTTCATCCAGTGTTAACATTGGAGGGTCCGATCTTTCTGTAAACGGTTTACAAACCTCTCTAAGCAGACTCTATAAGCAGTCCAGAGCACCAGAGTGTCGGCTGTTTGCAAAGTGTTCTCTGAAGGTTTATGCAAATTGCTGCAGCAAAAATGTTGGTTTGCTTATTGCGGCAAACCCTCGGATGTTTTCAGATTTGAGCCAATTAGAAGGGCATCTCCTGCACTCGTCATTGCGAGTTGTCTGCATGAAACACTGTGATGGGGGTTTCTAGCCACTGGAAGAAAGAAGGTGGTGAGTGTGTGTGATTTGTAATTCCACAAGCCCTTTATTTGGAGACAAAACTATGCTTTTCCTAGCTACAAAAGGAAGCATATATACCTACATTTATTACCAACACTTTCTACACATGACTAATCTACGTATATGTACAAATACACCAAATATATACCAAAAATACCAAATTTGTAAATGTACAAATACGCTCAAATGTACTAATTATGCAACAGCCTTTTTCCTTACATGAGCTACGAGTTTACCATGGGTCAGGGGGCCGATGGGGCCAGAAGGTACAACACTTTCAGAGAAGCACAAAGTGGAGAGGAAATAAGAACATTTTTACCTCCCTTCCTTCACTGATTTCCACATATATCCATGCACCAGGTCCCACACCATACAGAGAGTCTTGCCCATATCGATGGCTCTAAAAATGATTTGGGGGGAGCATTGTTGTGTAGGAGAGAGCGAATTTTGCTAATAGAGGAGTCCCTTAAATGGAGGGCAGCTGGAGCTCAGCCAGCACCAGTCTCTAGCCAGCTTACTCCCACCCTCTCCCCAGCCAGGCTGTTCCCTAGCCATGCTTTCAGGCACTTGGTATACTTGCTCTAAACCAGTCAACAGCAGAGTCTCAGGCAACACACAGAGCAAAATGTTTCCAAATGCAGCATTCACGTTTGCAGCTGTCTCCTCTCGTGCACCACCCTTGATTTAAAATTGTCTTTCCTGGCTCAGGTCAGCGAATGCCACAGCCATGGCCTCTTCCCTGGATAGAAAGCCAGGTGGTGCTTCGCCTCTTGCCGAACCAGTGCCAACATCTCCCTGGTCCTTGAAACAGCAGGCAGACAGCTCACCAATGCCTGAGGGGGTGATACAGGCCTAAAACTACAGGATTCCAGTTTCTTACCTGTGCAATAAAAGCCACTCTGGAAATTAAAATGTACCTCTTTAAAAATATACAGGCATCTAGAAGAAGAAGAGAATTCTTCAATGCCTACCTGATAAAGGTGCTTTCCCTTTTGGGGGGAGAAATGTTAGCTTACTTGAATTTCTCCTCTTCCCTCCCGCCCCTCTTACCCCTCCTCTTCCCTCATAAAATGGCAGCTGTAGGAGCAGCCTCAAATAGAAAATGGGTATCTTGTTAATAACAGATCCCAAACCCCAGCATCAGCGCCAGCTCAGTGGAATAAGCTGTGGTGTAACCTGGACTCTGGGTTGTTCCCCACTGGACCTATGACTCCAGTCCTTTGCGAAGTTCAAAGCTTTCCAAGTATCTTATCAAGGTTATTTAGAGCAAGATGAAGTTGGGATAGCCTGGCCAGCCCTCTCTGGAATGAAAGAGAGGCCCCCCTCCTTGCACTGATTTATTTATTTTTACAGCAAGGGTGCACATACCCCCCCTTTTAAAAAATCAAGTAGACGCTTTAGCAGGATGTTGCCTTCACGTGAGCCCAGGCGATTGTTCCTGACTCAGGAAAAGGGTTATTAACGGCGCTCAAAGACACTAGCTCTAGAAAAAGATTCATTTCTTTTATTAAAGAGCTAGCTATGTTCTGCAGCGGTTGTTTACACTCGGATTTTTCTGCGTTTGCTCTCAAGGATTGTTTCAAATAGGTGAGGCCAACCTGGAGAACAGCAGAGGACGTACCAACCGACATCTGAGACGTGCACAGCAAGTTGGCTCACAATGGGCGTGCAAACAGAGCGAAGGGAATACAAATAAATATGGCACCTCCTCAAAAAAACGGAATCACAGCGGCGGCCACAGCACAGAGACCTAGCAATTTCAGGCAATACCAAGCACAGTTCAAAACGAAAGCAAGTTCAGAAACAAGAGGCATTCCACAAGGCGACTTGCCAAAGTAAAAAGTATATGAGTGAAAAGTTATAATTGGCTTTTCAAGTATTCATTCACTCTAGATGATTAAATTGCCATAATTTGTATAAACTATAGAAAATGATTAAATGTCAACTTTGACATTGTCCTGAAACTTCTGTCACTGGCCCAACATTTTCCCCAAGTTTAAGGAAGCTGCAGAGCCAGGACTACACATTACACTCTTCAGCTAACATGTGCTTTTTGAATATTTGGCCCAGACTTTTTCCCAGAGATATTACATTTACAAAATACTCAAAGAAACTTTTAGGAGTAAACAGAAGGCACCCGAACCATTCATTATAAAAGTAGAAAGAAAAATATAAATAATACATTTTAATCAAATAATATAAAGTAAATATTCTGCAGGCATAATTTTTTTAAAAAAATTAATAGACTTCTTTTAATTTACTCACCATAAAGAAAAAATTTTAAATGTTCAAGTGCACTTGTTTGATTAATAAAGCATTTTATATTCAATTGTTTAGTGCTAAACATTAGGAAGTTTACGTTGTTGAGGCAAAATCACCAGCTCAGCCATTAAAAACTACCATTATAAAAATATAGCTACAAGGTCAGAATCAAATTACTCTTACATAGGACAGCTCAAGGGCTGTTCCCGTACGACACTAGAAACTTTTTTTAAACACCCAAATCCCTCTCAAAGCGCAGAAACCTCAAGAGCAGTGACATGAAGGTAGCTTGAAATACAGGTAAAGTCCTTTCCAACAAAGAAAATAGGTGGTGTTCACCAGCATATGCTGATCATTAGTTTCAATAATCTGCGGTAAAATTTTAAAAGTGGAAGTTAATTTGTCGGGCCTTCGGCTCGGTCTTCCTCCAGCTCTTGGGCTTCCTTTTTGGTTTCCCCATCCTTCACCTCCTGTCGGGAAACCGGGAATTTGTCCTTGTTGTTCTCCTTTTTCCATTTCATTCTCCTGTTCTGGAACCAGATTTTTACCTGTCTCTCGGTGAGGGCCAAGGCGTGGGAAACCTCGATTCTTCTCTTCCTGGTCAGATAAGGGTTAAAAAGGAATTCCTTTTCCAGCTCTAGGGTTTGGAATCGACTGTAGGTTTGTCTTCCCCTTCGTCTACCAGGAGCTGCTGATTAAATCAAACAGAAAAAAAAGGAAAATAAATGTTTTAAAAATGTAATGGTGCATCTGCAGGTTGCTGAAGGTTTCTGGAACGGGTCTAAGGAGTGAAATATACACAACTCTCCTTAGGTCTGATATATATATAGGATGGGCAGTCAAGAGGGGCAGAGAAAACGTCTTCGCAATCATTCTGTCCCCATCGTCTTTACATGGTTTCCACTTAAAATAAAAAAGTTTATCTTACTTTATAAGAGTCACTGTAAGCTACACAAAAAGGAAAAGGAGAGGGAGAGGAAAAGGGAGTTTTAAAGCTAGAACGTGAGATGAAAGCAGATTTCTCCCCCTCTGCCCGCTTAAAAAAAAAAGCATCCCAACCTTGTGGTCTCATCCAGGGAAACATTTGAGAAGGAGACGAGCTCTGATTTAAGTGGTCTGGGTCCTCGCCAATATTACCACTGGACGATTTACAGTCAGGATATTGTACCAGCTCGGCCTCTTGCTGGGTCGTAAAAATCGGCTGTCTCTGTAAGTTATCGTATCCGTAAAACTTCGCGGGCTCCCGGTGACAGGCAATCCCGCCGCAGGGGGGAGGCGGCGGCGGCGGAGGGGGGGCGGCCTGGTAGGCTGCGGCCGGGCTGCCCCCTCCGGGGTGGAAGTACTCCTGGCCGGGACCGGGGCCGCCCCCACCACCGCAAGCCGGCCCGGCAGGCGGCGGCGACGGGTGCGGGTGCGCGTGCGCCTGCGGGGGCGCGTGCGGGAAGCCGGCGGCGCTGTTGCCATAGAGCTGCAAGGCGGCGGCGGCGGCGGCGGCGGCGTGGCGGCCGCCGACCTCTGGCGCGAAGTGACAGTCGTAGTAAGTGGGATTGATGGCCTCGCCCGCCGCCTTGTACTTGGAGTACAGCGGGTTCACGAAGTACGAGCTCATCGGGGCGGCGGCGGCCGGGGGCCGAGGAAGGGCGGCCCCGGGCGGGCGGGCGGCGCGGAGCAGGCAGGGAACGCGCCTCAGCGCGACCGCACTGCCGCGGGGGCCTCTGGGGCGGCTGCTGGCGCCGCTGGGGCCGCCGGGCTACGTTGCTGCTGCCACCCGCCCGCCCTCGCGTCGCCTCTGAGGCCGGGTAGCCGCGGGCCCTCGGCTAATGGGCGCTCATGCTCCGCTCTCGCGCCCGCCGCCTCTACCTCGCGCCGCCTCCCTGGCGGGTCGCGGGGCCTCACCCAGTCCCCGCGTTCCACCGCCCGCCCGGCCTCTCCCGGCGCGCGCCGGCTCGGCCTCAATAAAATCGCCGACGCCCCGGGTGACCTGCCCCGCTGCCTCCACTGTTTCCTCTCAGGCACCAGGCGGCCCTGCAGGAGCGCACCGGACAAGAAAAAAAGTACGCCCGGCCCACGGGGACACTCTTTGGCTTCGGTTTACAAACCCCCGCTCTGGAGGGAAAAGGAAAAAAACACCCTCTGCCCGCCGCCACCTCTCACCTCGCCCCCCCCCGCAGCCCCCTCCCACCGCTCTCGCCGCCGCTGCCGAGGCTGCCACCCCGGTGCGCCCCGGCAAGGCATTTTCGCACCAAGCCACTGCTCAGAGACGGAGCGAGATGGACGCGAGATAACCGCGCGGAGGGATCCGTGCGGAGGCGACACTGTTGCACACGATCGACGCCTCACAGTGGCTGGGAGATGCCTCCGCCGGCCTTAAAGGGGGCCCATAAAGCCGCACTGCCAAGGGCTCGCCGTGCCCCCGGGGGCCGAGGGAATGCGAGCCACGGCCGGCGGGGCGGGGGCGCAGCAGAGCCTTACACTTGGCGGGGAGGGAGGCAGGGAGGACACTCCCAGGAGGCTGTGGAGCAAATGACTCCCTCCCCGGTCCCCTGTAGCAGCCCTTCAGAGGCTGGCTGTGGCTTTTGCGCCTTTGGACACGAGGGCGCAGCCCAGGGAACGAGGGCAAGCCGTGTAGAAGATCCGGACCGAACATTTGCGTTAGGTCCTATCCAAGTAATTTGATTAAAGGCCACAAGGGTGACCCCCCAATACCTTGCATTATCAAAGCGAATCTAAGCCCTTCTTTTCCAGCCGAGCGGGCCTTGTGGAAATGAGATGTACATTTACCCTTGAAGCACTGCACGCCTGGCTGAGGCTCCCAGGTTAATTGATATTTAATGGAAATCATGCCCATGAATATAGTTTCCATCATTTCACCCTCGATAGACGTCAGTACCAGGCGCAGGGGGGAGGCTGAAGAATGTGGCGGGGCGGGGGGGGGGAACATTAGCATTGCTGAGGGAGTAAATAGAAAAGCAGACAGAAATGTTCCAAGGCGGGAAGGGAGGACTCACGCTGAGGTGGGTGGTATTTCCCCGGGCGAGACGCACGACTCCCGGGTCTCAGCCCCTGCGCGGAGCGGACCTGGGCAGGCAGTGGCCCCGGGCGGAGCACGGGGGACCGACGCCCGCGAGTCCGCCCAAGGAGCCTCCGGGCCGGCGTTCGGATCGCGCCGGTTCCAAGCAGCTGCAGGCGGTGCGCGTCTTCTGACGATTCTAGTTCATCCAACAAGCCGGTGAAGTTACCGCCGAGAGCGGGTGCCGGGCTCAGCTTTAAAAGTTACCGATCTTTCCAAAAGAAAAAAAAAAGAAAAAGCTCGCTCTAGCTTATGAGCGATGAGGAAGAGGAACGTCCCGTGTCATGTGGGGAAATCGAGTGTGAATCGGCAAAATATTCCTGATTTTAGAAACTCGCTTTGAAGCCGCTTAGCATTACACCACCGTTCACCTTCTCTTCTCCACATCTCCCGCTCCCCCCTCCCGTTTTCATGTCCAATAAATGTAATAGGTCTCTACATTTGAGTGCGTTTTCCTTTGCCTATTCTGCCTTTTTCGTGGGTTCTTTGGGTGACCCTTTTCCTTGGGATGATCCATTGTTGTTGAGGGCGGCAGGCCCACCGGCCTTGGGAACCGACCTCAGAAACACTCCCGAGCCCACCGAGGAAGCTCCAGCTAAAGCTAAAACACACCTCCCCGGCTTTTCACGCCAAATGCGAACGTCTAGAACCCCCCAGACGGCTCCCAAAGGTGCAGCAGGCGAGTGATTTCAACTACCCCTCTCTCCTTGTGGGGTGGCCCAGCTTGTGAGTGAGCTCCTGAGGTCAGTCCGAGTGGACTGAATATCATATTTTGCAAATGGAGAAAATAAGGTCGAGATGGAAAGGCATAACAAGATAACGTTTAAGACTCAATTGTTTCTACAGGGAATAGCTGAAAATGGTTAAGGTAAACGGATTTCTAATGAATCAAATAATAAAGGCATGCTTTGTTTAACTTTTAAATTAGCAGGGAGTGCAAGGAGGCTTTTGTTGGAGGCATGGTGACGGGTAAGGGTTTCTTGTTGTTTTCTGCCAGTTATCGCCAGGTAAAATTTCCTTTAAATCCGAAGGCGAACGAACTGATTCTGACAGTTAACGATTTGTACTCCAACCTTGCAAGTACCCAATTAAAAGAGTATCATTTTCAATAAAGCCTTGGAATGCAATTGTGCCTTTTTATTTCACTGTTTGGCGTGTGTGCGTGTGCGTGTTTAAACCCTCGATAGTGGGTTTTGGAATGGAATGGGGGGAAAAGAAGAACGAGCCTAGATCTCAATAATACAAGGCACCTTCTAGAACTTTGTGATTCCTGGGGCGGGAGGGCGGGGAGCGAAAAAGAAACACTACAGAATTCATTTCTACGCATTCTGGCCTAATTAAGAAAACATTATAACACAACATTTCCTCCTGGGACAAAACACTTAGTTTTTTGGTTTTTTTTTTCCTTCAAGCATTCTGTTTATAATCTGAATGGGAACAGAGTGCGATTAACTTCGTAAATAAAGATGTATGCTTTTACACATTTCTGTTCTGATACAATGCATTGACTTACCATAATGTTTTATAGTTTCAGCTGTGCCGTAGTCCAAATTTTCTGAAATCCTAAGCCAAAATTTTATAAGTAACAAACCCTTCCGGAGAATTTAACAGTGCACATTGCTTCTTTTTGCTTAAATTTATCCTAATTTTGAATTTAAAATAAGATTTTGAGTATCTTTAATCAAAACCTTCCGCCGCAACGCCAGCTTTACTATCACAAAGTGGAGCAACGGCGCTCTCTAGTGGCCAAATGCCATCTCTGGCCGACGGAGCTTAACTTCTCTTTATTCGACACAAACCATTTCCAATCTTGTTCTTTAGTTTGACTGGGGCTTGGATCACTGACACTAATAATGCTTCATCCCTTTGTCGACGAGTCAAGTGCAGCAAACAGGGGCTCCTGAATGCCAAAGATATTTGGGCTCCCAAGAGCTTCCAGTAGTGTCTTTTTCAAAAGCTTCCAGCCCTTCTTTTGCCAGACACAGTAAGTCCCCATTCTGTAATCGCCCACAATTATAGGATGGGCTAGATTTTTAAAAATCACAACTTTCTGAATATCAACTGCAACAGGCCTGTTTTTTCCCCCAATGGAGCCAGGGACTTCAAAAACTAAGAAATTATAGAAGTTACATTTGTTAATTTTTTTCTTTTAAAGCCGTTACACTTAGCATTAAATCGTGAATATTTGCTTCTTTAACTTTGTAATTTTAATGTTTCAGGCCCATTTCACTGGACAATGGAGGGGGGATAGAAGTCAAATTAAAAGCTTTTTGCTGTATCTCTGAATGGCTGTCTGAAAAGGCCCTGTTGGGCGGTGTTCACTGGAACTTCTACGCACAATAAGTGAGACATTAAATTTATATCAAAAGTCACATAGTGAAGTGAATTGACTAAGCATTCCACTTGGTTTTTTTTTTTTTTAAAGCCAAGACTTCAATCAGTTTAGGTATTTCCTGAGAGGTTAATCTTTTTTTCTCATTTTCAAAAATTCTTTCCTCTAATTCAGCTGTAACGATTAATTTTTCTATAAGCAAATATGTATAATTTCCAACAATATTTCTGCTACGAGGTTTGCAGTGGAGGGCCAGATATTTTTGTGAAAGGTCATTTAAGTAACTGCATCTTTTCCCACCGACCATGCGGCTGGGCCTAAGTAAATGACCCAAGATCACTAACTCTCCCACCCCCAAATAACAGGCCTATTTTTCTCTTTTTTAAAGTACAAGCTAGAAGGCGGCCATAGTCAAATATTATTGAGAGCCACCCACCGGCTACTTCTAATACCCAACCCATTTTAAAAATCAGAAATATATCGTCTCCTCCTTCCTACCGCCCTCCATTTTTATTCCCTAGGTGCTCACACCTCATCCGGGGGTCCCAAGCCCCTGCCTTCTTAGTCCAACAGAGTCCTGTTTACATTTTATTGTCCAGATTTTAAGACCCAGTTTTGTCTGCATTTTTCCTTTCCTCCCACAAACACAAACATCAAAATGAGGTGGTTTCAAAGAGAAGCGCCGGGCTTGTCGTAAACTCATTACCTCCAGACGTCTCGCCGGCTCGATGGCTTTATGACACCTTGTCTCTTCCTGTTTTCAAAGAGCCCAAGGTATCGGGTTGGCCGCAGGGGCGGGGGTACGCAGCACCTTCTGCCGGATCTGGGCCTTGGGTTTCCCTCCCAGCCCCCCTCTGCTTTTCCTTCAAGTCCCCTCTTTCGGCCGGATCCCCCAAAACTCTGCCATCGCCCCCGCCTTCCGCCCAGCCCAGGCCGCCCGGCGCCTGCCTCTCCGGCCTGCAAAGGCTGGGCTGGGCCCGATCCTTCACTTACAATGACCTTCATTTTAGCCTCTGAACGCGGCCCTCAGAGGGCCGAGCTGGGGGCTAACAACACAGAAACTGGGTAGGGGGAGGGGCAGCGGGGTGGGGATAGCTGCGGAGGAGAGCCTTGACCATTTTGATCTGCTAAGGTCACTTTGGGGCTCCCGTGCGGAGGAGCGGAAGCTCACGGTCTACCCGGCTCAGCCCTCCCGGAGCCAGCCAGCCAGCCCCGCGGACCTGGAAGAGTTGCCCCAGAGTGCAGAACTGGCCTCTCCCTGGTTTGGAGACGGGGTGTCGATGGCTGCGACTCCATGAGCAGAGGGAGAGGTGGGGCACGGTATGTCAAAGCCCCAGCGAGAGGGTGCCTGGCTTCTGGAGCCCGTGGGGCCGCTGGCACTGCTGCAAGGGTGACACTGGGCCCAGGGCACAGAGTTCGCAGAGGCACTGGAAGCAGGCTAGGCGGCCAGGGGAGGACGGCCAAGTGCCTCCAGGGGCCGGGCTCAAGGCTGGGTCTGCCCACCCAAAGGGAGACTCAGAGGCACATCAGAGAGACCTCTCAGGTGGAAGGGCCCCGGATTTTTAGCAGCGTCTCCTTCCCAGGGATGGGGGAAAAGTCCCATGAGGGTGACATTTTGCAGAGAGCCGGAGAAAGCAAGCACACAATGTTCAGGGCCAGCGTCTGGGCTCCATTTGATCAGGTCAGCATTTATTGGTAGGAAGCGGTAACATTTACAACTGGTCCTCAGACAGGAGCCGGGAGGGCCTACACCCGCGGCCGCCCACTGGAGCCAAGCCCTCCCGGGGAGAGAGCGGCTCCTCCAGTGCCCTGAGAAGAAACCCCCGACCCACCGGAGGCCCTGGGCTCCTCTCTCGGCCTCATTCCAGGTCTCAGTGGAGGGCCCGCGGGCTCCCTGAGGAAAGTGGGCTTCCGTAACCGGTGGGCAACACGGCCGGGGCTCAGCCTAGGCCGGCTTCCTCATTGTCGTCGCTCTGCCTTCGCTGTCGGAAGTGGGGTGCGCTTGGCCCCTGCTTGAGCAGCGCTGGGGGCTAAACTACAGCACTTTTCAGAAACATAGGGGACATTTACACAGGAGAGGGCTCCTCAAGCCGGCGTGCACTCACAAAATATAGCATTTCCTAAGGAACCAAAGGGACAGGAAACAGGGGAGCGGGATAGGGCAACACCCCAAAGCCACTTGGTTTCTCCAACACATAAGCGAGCAAATACAGTCCCCCAAATACCTCACAGAAACCAACCACACAGTCACTTCTACCTAAAAAAAAAAAAAAAAAAAAAAAAAGGCCGGGGTGGGGGGAAATGTCCGAATCGCTGGAGAACTTCTGGAAATCAAGCACACACACACACACACACACACAAAAACCCTCTGCCACTGCAAAGCCGAGCGGTCCCACCGGCGCCGCGCCGGGTCAGTCTCCTTTGGGGCATTTCTCCTTGCTCATCTTTTTCATTTTCATCCTACGATTCTGGAACCAGATTTTGACCTGTCTCTCTGTGAGGTTCAGAATCCTTGCCACCTCATAGCGCCGGTCCCGGGTGAGGTACATGTTGAAGAGGAATTCCTTCTCCAGCTCAAGCGTCTGGTATTTGGTGTAGGGACAGCGCTTTTTCCGGGTGGAGCGAGCGTGGATCCAGTTTGCTGCGGGGTTGTCTATGAAGAGGGGTGTTTGGAGAAGGGGAGTGAGGGGCGGAGGGGAGGCAGGGAGAGACGGCAGGGTGGGGGAGAGAGGTCGTTAAATTAATTTCACCAAGGATGGCTGCTTTTCACAACTTGGGGGGAATTATCATAAAAAGCCTTAATGCCCGCGCTCTGTTTACCGTACAAACCGCGCGCCCAGGGTAGGTGGTTATGGGAAGCTTTTTTATGGATGCGTGTTGCTCGCCTAGGCTAGGGTAGGCGTCTAGACGTTTTTATAGGTTAGTAAAACTATCAGTTTTGCACATTCGAGCCTTACAGGTTTCAGCAATAAATCAGAGGGCAATTTCTTTTGCACTTACTTGGGTCAAGTTGCTGCTGCGGCGGCTGCGGCTGCTGCTTCTCCTCCTCCTTCAGCGGGCAGCCCGGGCTCGGGTGGTCGCTGCGAGCCGAGGGCTCCGATGAGCCGCCTGCCCCGGACCCAGACCCGATCCCCGCCCCAGGCCCGGTTCCCCCAGCCACTGCTGCCGCCTTGTCCCGTAGGAACGAGTTGCACGAGAACTCGGGGCCGCCGCTCCCCTGGGACTCCCGGGCCGCGGAGCACTCAGTCCGTTTGGAGGAGGAAGACGAGGAAGTGGAGGAGGAGGTGGAGGTGGAGGTGGTGGTGGCGGCGGTGGCGGCGGCCGGTGCCGCTCCATTTTCAGGCTTAATCCCGTAGTGGCGCCCGTTGGGTGGACCGCTGGGGCCAGGGCTGGGACCGGGGCCCGGGCCACCGTCGCCTCCGCCACCGCCCGCACCGCCCGGGAAGCCGGACAGCGGCTCCATCCAGGAGCGCATGTAGCGGCCGGGCTCGGAGGCGGCGGCGGCCAGGGGCGGCGGGGGCACGTATGGGTGGTAGAGGCCGCTCATCGCCGCCGCCGCTGGGGCCTGGGTGGGCACCGCGGACCACGAGGCGGAGAACACGGCCGATTTGGGGGCGAAACTACACGAGGCAAACTCGGCGGCGGCGGCGGCCGGGCTGTCGGCCACACCTGCGGGCCTGCCCTGCGCGCCAGGCCCTGGAGGTCCGAAGCGCGCGGCGAACACTTCGTCGCCCTCATGGCCTATGAGCGAGTCCACGTAGTAGTTGCTGAGGGTGCCACTGGAGGACATTTTGAGGCGCCGTGCGCTCCCACCCAAGGTTACACTGCCCGCCGCCGCGCCGCTCCCCGCCGGCGCCCGAGCCGCCGACTAGTTCGCAGGCTGCAGCCTCCACCATTGGTCGCGCGGCCCACGTGATCATATTTACCAATACCGGGAGTAAATCAGTCCGCTAAACTGGGGGCTGCTGTGATTTAAAAAAAAAAAAAAATCATCAACATAAGCGCGGCAATTAGAGCCCGCGGGTCCCGACCCGTGCGCCGGGCTCAGCCCGGCCTGACTCGGCCAGCCCGGAGGCGGCTGGGACCACACGCCCGATCGCGGCCGGAGGAGGCGCTGGGGACTATTTGTTCCCCACTTCTGGCCGCACTCGGTCTTGCAGTCCCGAGCTGGTGCTGCCTCCCCAGTGCCTGGGCTCCGAGCTACCGGCCGTGCGTCCTGGGCGCACCCAGCACTTGGCAGAGCCCAGAGTAGCCCGGGGAGGGGGGGAGCGCAGAGCCGGTGCGGCCCGAGACAGGACGGCCTTCGGAGGCCGCCCCCCTGACGCCCGAGGGGAGTTCTTCTCCCCGTGCCTCTCTCCCGACCCAAACCCACCCCTCCCTACGCATACCCACACACACGCTCTCTCACAGCTTGTCGTGTTGTTTAAAACAGGTGGAAGACCTCTGTAATGATATTATGCCTTTCAATAAAAATTTTATGAGGTGTATTTGATTATAGATTAATGTGTCCCTAATAAAACGGACGGATGGAGCAGCTCGGAGGGCCCCCTCCCCCTACCACACTCACACGCGCGCGCAGCCACACACACCCCCGACGTGAGGCTGAGCACACGCCGAGGCCCGAGGGGTGAGCTGGGGCGGCCTGGCCCGTGGGCTGGGCGTGGCGGCGGCCACCGCCCGGGCTCTGTCTGCCCTCGGAAGTGTCCGCAAGCTGGCAGTGGGCACCGCGCGGACAGTGGCGGCCAGGGTGCCTTGACTTCTTCGGGACTTCTGGAAAGGTCCTGGAAGAGAACACGCCATAGGGCAGAACCCAGATTGTAGAGCAGGCCCGCTCCCACCCGCTGCCCCCTGCCCCCGACTCGCCTCAAAGAGGCCAGCATCTCCCTGGGCCAGGCCGATTCCCATGGTTCCCACTTAACGGCCTCTGAGTGGATTCCGGATACGTCTTTTAAATGGCTTGGTCCTTGGGCTACTCTCTTAGGAATTCTGTTCTTTCTTTCTTTCTTTTTTTTTTAAGCCTCCAAAGGTAAGGCTGGGCAGCCTTGAATCTGAGGGAAATGCCCATTGTCACTCCCAAATCCATGGTACAGAGCCTCGGAAGCCCGGCTGGGAGCCGAGACAAAAGCAGCCGGGCCGCCGGCGGTGGAGGATATATTCCTCGCTCTACAAGTTGCCCAGCGCACCCTTGGAGGGCTCCCAGCCCACCTCGAGCACCGGAAAGGAAGGGGGGAAATGGCTATTTCTGGCCTAATCGATTGCCTTTGCCAATGGCTTTCTGATTTTATTCCAGAGGAGCTGCCTTTGCCTGTAGCACGGGTGTTCCTCCAAGACATGGCCCCCTGTCAACAACGAATGGTGCTCCCCACATCGCGGGGGGTAAACTGAGAAGCTAAAATTGCCCTCCTCTTCTGCCTAACCAATGGAGGTCTGGGCAAATCTATTCCAGTGTTCCCAACCTGGCACTGATGCACAGCCATCCCTCTTCCACCTAGGAAATGGCTCCCCTAAAGGGTTCTGTCTTGGAACTGGGAAAGACTCTTCGTTTTCGGGAGGAAGTTTAAAACTCTGAATAAATACTGAGTCTCCCAAATACTCCTTGGATGAGGGTTTTAAGGCTCAGACTCCCTAAAAAAGGGGACAAATGAAAAGGACGTGTTTTGTGAAGCTGCTTGAATCTATCGGAGACCCTCTGAAACCACAGTACAACATGGGGTAACGAATTCTCTGTCAGATCATCCCCCCAAGGCCTCTCCTCTCTTCTCCCTGGCCAGACTGAAGTCTGGACCCTCTTGGGCTGAGGATCCTGCGATCTATCTATCTATCTATCTATACACACACACATACACACACACACACACACACACACACACATGTGGAAGCTGGCTGGAGTTTTCTGAGCCATGGTGGTAGCTGGAACATTGGACTTCATGGGAAGTCATATTTATCTGTAAATTCTCTTTCGGTCACCCTTCGTATATTTTCTTGCCTCCCAGATACAATGGCTCCAACCAGCATTTTTAATTAAATAGGGGGAGGATTAACTGGGGAAAACCTTTTCTTCCTTTAAAAAATTTTTTCTTGTAGGCCACCAAAAGGTAATGACTGAGCATAAAATCCTTCCACAAGGAAACCAGGGCAACGTGGGATGGGAAAACTCACCCATCCTCGACTTCACTTTGGCCTGGCTGTCTTGCGCTTGGGATGGGGGTGGGGGTGGGGGTGGGGATGGGGATGGGGATGGGGATGGGGGTGGGGTGAGGGTGAGGGAAATGGGGGCTGAATTGGATCCGAGGCAATGCTAAGTTGCTGCTTGTCCTTGCTCCTGTAATGGAGGCCTGGCGGCTTCCAGGTGGGCAAGACAGATTTCAACCCAGCCCCTGATGATGGCACACCAGCCAGAAATCTCCAAGACTCCACTGAAAGCATTAAAAATAACACAACCAAAACCAAAGAGAGGAAGACACACAAGTGGGGAGCTGCGAGGAAAATGCGGTTTGGGCACAGGCTTAACTTACCAGGCTGAGACTAGAGGGGAAGCTCACACCCACTGACAAATCAATTATGTTACTATCATGGGGGGAGGGGGAGAGGGGACCCTCCTTCTTCCCAGCTAGGAAAACAGTACACACAGTCTGGATTATCACTCCCCTGACCACTGCCAAATTTCAGCACCAAAGACCCCCTTCAGCTTTTCTCTCCCATTTCCCCTCCCCTGCTCTCTACCACCCAGTCAACTGCCCCAAACAAGCAATTTAACAGGAAGACAATCTCACCAAAGTCTTTCATTTCCACCGTAACATATTTCCATTTCAGAAAGCAGAGGGAGTACACTCGTTTCCAGAGTTTATTGCATTATACATGCGACCAGAACATGCACAGAAAGGACAGGTTGCTGTTGTACTTCTACCAAACCATAGATGCACCACAAGGGAAAGGCTACAAGGCAAATTCTCAATATTCCATCTCACCAAGGACAATTGCTAAACTCATTTGCAAAAAGATACATTGTAATGTGCTTTTTTAGTCCCTCCCCCCAAAGCTTGTGGGTTTTCTTAATCTTTTTAAAATATATATGTAAAAGTACTTTTAAGTACTGGATGTACTCAAAACACCATGAGCTCATGGACTAACCACACACACAGACCTTTTGTGTTAGGAAAAACATGAAAAAGTCACATTGCTGGATGGACGAGTGGATTGATGGATGCTCTACAGTTCCAATAAGTTAAGACCCAAACGAAAATTCTCAATAATAGTTACCCTGCATTACGATGAAAAAAATAATAAATTACATGTGCTAGTTTATATATATATATATATATATATATATATATATATATATATATATATATATATACACTCATAGGGATTACAGATCACTTGCAGCACGAACAGAATGACCCCAAAGTCACATTCTAGCAGGAAACAATAAAAAACAAAAACAAAATAAAAAAACAAAGAGCAATGAAGGTTTTGTGTCCGCCTTCCCAGTCCTCCAGCACTCGGCCCTGGAAGTCGGTGCCCCCTCTCCGATCCTGGCCTCTGACGGGCCTCGGACCTAAGAGAAGGTGAGGTTGGCGGTCAGTTCTCGGATCCGGTTCTCTCGGCTCATCTTCTTGAGTTTCATTCGGCGGTTTTGAAACCAAATCTTGACCTGCCTGTCGGTGAGGTTAACGCTCTTACTGATCTCTAGGCGGCGCTCGCGGGTGAGGTACATATTGAACAAGAACTCTTTTTCTAATTCCAGCGTTTGGTGCTTAGTGTAAGGGCACCTCTTCTTTCTGCCACTCTTTGCAGTGAGCCAATTGCTGGTTGGAGTATCAGACTTGATTTCCTCTAACAAAATTAAAGGGAGAAGAAGAAAAAAAATCAAGAATTTTTTTTTCTCTCAGTCTGTTCAAATGTACCCTTGGCCATGACCCCTCTGGCAGCCAGGCCCTTTGGGAAATGCTGGTATTACACATTACTCACACGAAGTAGGCCCTGGAAGGGATTTGTAAATGATGCCAGATTAGTTAAAATACCCCAAATGACACGATGGGTGGGTACTCTTGCCCTCTGTGTCAGTGTTCCCTCTCTCTCTCTCTCTCTCTCTCTCTCCCTCTCCTTTCTGACCTGCACAAAATATTAGTACAATAGTAAACTTTCAGGATCTCACCAGCAACATTCTAAGTGATCATCTTACAACAGGACTAGAGTGGAACAAGCAAGTCACAGCCTGACAAGCCTACAAACCCCACTGCTTCCTCAGATCCTCATGTCTGCCACTTCTTTCCCACTTCTCCTAGGCAGGCAGGGAGCCCCGCGCAGCCAGGTTTATAGGTACCAATTCTCTTTCAAAAGATAACCGAGTACACCTTCTCCGCCCTGCTTGGGCATCGTTGTGTGCCCAAGAATTTCCTGAATTCTTATGCCTTCTTGCCCCCACACAAAAACATTCTCCCAGAAATGTAGCTCCTTGCTGTGGCCCAACTCTGAGCACTGGGGGAGAGGATCAGGGGCAGAAAAGCCAGAGCCCCTGGCTCTTTGACCTGCCCAGCCCTCAGGCTGGCCCTGCTGGGTGGGCCACACACATTCCATTCTCTCCTCCTTCTGCCTTTGCCCACTTTGCAAATGGATTGCAAAGCTTGAGGCACTTTCCCCAGACAAAGCCAAGGTTACCTAGCTCCACAGAGGCAAGGAGCCCTGCTCTTTCTTCGGCCCAAGCACCAACCGGCCCAGCTACCTCATTCCCCTTGCCGCCCCCAAGCTCGCAGGATGCGGGGTGCATACACTTGAACACGAACACGGTGCCTTGGACCACCTTAAAATCATCATTGGGTGAAAGGCAGGGCTGGGACTACAAATCTGAGCAGGAGAAAGGAGGTTCTGGGGCCGTGTTTACCAGCCGCAGGTCTCATTTGCGCTCTTTTGTTGCATTTCAGGTCTAGCTCAGGAAAAATAAGCCCAGCAAGCCCTTCCTCTGCCGGGGCGCCATCAGCGCGGGGCCAGGAGTAGCCAGGAGGGTGAGGGCAGCGCGGGAAAAACGGAAACCATCTCGGGACTAAGATTGCCCCTCTAAGAGCGGGGAGGAGTGGCACTTGCCAGTCGGGGCCCCAGGCTGCCGGGTTCGGCACTGGGCACCCAGGCGTTCCCTCTCTCTGCCGGGTTCCCGGGCTGCGCGCCCCGCTGGGGTGGCAACTCTGCTCATACCTTTGCTTTCCTTCTCCTGTACTTCGGGACTGGACACGGAGACCTCAGCCAGGCAGCTCCTCTCTTCTGGAAGGCCGCCCTTGGCCTCGGGGCTCTCCACCTGGGAGACTTTGGCGGGCTCCTGGCCACTTGCGGGCTCGTTCATCTTCTTTTCCATCTGCAGCTGGGCGGCCGAGAGCTGCGGCTTGGCCGCGCCGCCAGGGTTGAGCTGGAGCATGACTGTGGAGCTGCCTTCGGGACTGTTATTGTACTCTTGGGTTTTCCCGGTGGCGTAGGTCTGACTCAGTCTAAAATATCCAGGGACAGGAACCTCAGGGTTCTCAACGGGACAGGACTCAGGGACCAGCCTCTGGTACGAAGGGACCTCAGCAGAAATGAGTTTGTTGCGCTTATCAGAATACATGCAGCAATTGGATTCTTCCTTAATGTTGGTGGTGAAGGAGCAAGTAGGGACTTGCTGTGTAACAGGTTGCTCTATTCGACAAGATCTGTTCGGGTCTGTCCAACTGTCTACTTGAGGTATATACGGATGCACATTCATACCCATATTTTGGTGGTTCACTTCTCTTTTGGCCAGAGACGGGAGTAGTCCACAGGTTTGCATTCCATAGGTCCCCATGTCTGCGCTAGGTGGTGGCATGTACATGCCGGCGCTGCTCGAATAAAAACTGTCACTCCTGCAGGCACTGATCAAGGAATCTACTAAAAAAGTATTAGCAGCAGGAGAGCTGTTGGGAAAGGACATTTTGGGGAGGAATTTGAAGAAGAGAGATTGTGTCCTTTGTAGGCTGACATCTCTACGAAAACATTCCCCGTGTAATTGTGGATGCCTCTGCCGACCACATGACAACCAAGCCAATGAGATTTGAAAATGGCCTTGAGCCGCAGCCTCCTCACAGGTCACGTGCTCCAGAGCCCGGCCAGCCGGCCGCGTAAGCACGGACAACAGCGACATCTACTACGCGCCCGCGATAGTGCGCGCTGGAAACAACCGGCCCAGCACTCTCCGCCGTCCGCCAGCCTCCCGGGGCTCGCTCGGCCCGCCCGCCCCACTCGCGTCCCCCACTCCAGCCGCTGGGCCCCGCAGGCGGAAGGAAAGGCTCGGCTCGAGGGGTCTCCGGGAGGACACACGCAGGGAGGGAAGCCGGGGCGCCGTGGCGCCAGCACACAGAAGCATTCTACGCGCACGCCCAGGCAGAAGGCGCCCGAGAGGGCCAGGGCCAGGGCGGGGTTGGGGGCCCAGCCTGGTTCATTTTGTCCCAGGCAGCCTGGGAAGGTGAGTTGGATTCCCCAGGCTCTGAGACATACCACCCCAGGGGTCCACAGTAAAGAGCTCTGGTGCGGAGACGCGGCCAAGATATCCTGGGGAGCGGCGGCGAGAAGGGCCGCGAGAGCCGAGAGGCCACGCAGCTGGCCGGCCCCGCGGAACCCCGAGGACCGGCCCGGCCCCGGCGCTGTCCTCTGACTCGGCCCACCCGCCCCATCCCCCGGCGCCTCCGCGCCCCGGTGGGCTACCCGAGCCTTCGGCTCTCCGTGGAACCACACCCCAATCTCTGAGGGTCGGGCCGCTGGGAGCTTTCAGCCCGAGACAGTCCCTCGCCAGCAGTTCGCTATCCGCGAAAGCATCCCCCGGGCTCCCAGCGGAAGAACTAAACCAACTAAACAGAGGATTCCTTCCCCACACGCCCTGATAGTAGAGGGCAAAGAGGAAGGAAGAGAGAAAAGAATGTTTTCTAGGAAAGGAGGAAACTCTCGCCCTCAGACTCCAGAAGTTTTAGAAAACTGACTGGGCCAAGCAGGAGAGAGAGAGATGCAAAGGTGTCATTTGGTTCTTCTGCACAGAAAAATGTTTTCCTTTTATGGATTTTGTAAAAGCACTGGTTTCTGACAAGTGCAAGGCACAAAAGGTTGTGGAATTTATTAATACATATTAAGAAGAATCAGGGTGATCAATAAAATTCTCATCTACATTCTTGGGCTACTTGGTAATTTTCTGGCTTCTGAAGGTTTTTAAAGAGTTATACCCGCTGTTGCCACACACGGGAAGATATTTTATTAACAAATCAATTGACACTTTGTAAAGGATAAGATTAATAGTTAAGATTTAGCAAAATGGCGTTTGCTTTATGAATTATTGAAAATTATACTATTGATTTTTCCCCTTCGCTGCTAACCAAGAAGGTCAATTTTTGTTTTAACACAAATTGTCAAATATTAAAAGCTATACTTTTGTCAGAAGTTGAGTTTTATAGTTTTGGACAATTCCTAAAAGTATTTGACATGATTCGATTCTGCTTGGGTAAGGGAAGGGAGGGAAAAAGGAGGTGGGGAAACCTCAGTCCTCTGTTTCCTTTGGTGAGGGAAAGTTCTATAAAGAGGATTTCGTCTGGGGTTGTGGTCAACCTCATTAAAAGAACCACCAGCACCACCATGGAAACTCAGAGTTTTATGAGAAACTTCCTCCCTTGTTCTCTGGTTGCAGGCGGTGAGCGGTCCTTCGGAAGCCGTGGCCTCCGGGCAGCAGCAGGGAGCTTTAACCTTGATTTCCAAAGGCTTGCCCTAGACGAGGGACCCCGGCTAGGGTGCTGGAGCCGATCCGGCTTCCCGGATCCCCTTTCCTGCATCTGGGAGAGGAAAAGGGCCCTGGAAACTCTGATCGTAAACCAGTTCTCTGTCCAGGAAGGCATCCGTGTTTTCTTCTCCCCACACTAGTCCTGTCATGGGCTGGCCTTGGATGTCAGGCCCAGAGACTGAACTTGTGGGCAAATTGGGTTTCTGCCTCAGCAGAACTTTTTTTTTTTTTTTGGAACCTGATGCTCAGCCTACTGGGGGACATAATAGCCCGCTCGCTCCTTCACAAAGACCTTTCCCAACAAACTCTTTGTCCACCCCTCCCCAAAAGGAATCTCCCCTGGCCTGGTGGAAATAGTCGTTGGACATTATTATCGGCCTTGGGACAGCTTCGGCTGTCCCCTCACAGTGCCCTCGCCCAAACAATAACCCCTTTTAAAAAACTCCGCAGTGGCAGTGAGACAGACCTTTTAAACCTTTACGCAGCTGTTCAAATACAACATCATTGTCAGGTTAAAAGCCTGGCGCCTCTAACTGCTCTGGCTGCGGGATGCCGCGGATGAAGCGGAGGTTTAAACATTACCTTCGGCAGGGGTGAGTGTTTTTAAGCCTGGGGGTGGGGGAGTGAGGAAGGCAGGGAAAAACCCAACTTTTGACTGTAGTCTGCTAAGGTCCTGTTCAAAGCTAACAGCCACTGACTAGCACCCTGAAATTTGCTTTCTCTCAAGGCGGAGATCATGATCTCAGCCACAGCTAAGCATGCCCAGGGCCGGACAAAGTGCCCGCTGCACACGCTCGTGGCAGGCACCCTGACGCCAGCCTGGCGCCCCAGCACTGTCCTCCCTTTGCTTGTTGGCCAAGGGAGCTGCTGGGAACGCCGTTGTCCAATTCTCTCTATCACACAAGAGAGGCAAGAGTGTTCAATCTAATCGAGAATTTTATGCCCATCAAATGGCCTTTCATAATCTTTATTTATACATGAGTAAAACATCAAGCTAAAACCCAGCGATTCCTCACCGAACGGGTAGGTCTGCCATGAGCCAGGACAGGCAGGATCTGCCTTCCGAATGTGGGGGGACTTTGTTTCAGCTCCCTGTGCCTTCAAGCTCAAAAGTCACTCCCACATTGGATTTGGTTTTAAATAGGTCTTCTTCACTCACAGGAGAAAAATGTGTATCAGATATAATTTTGGATCTATTATTACAAAATTCTCTTTTATTCTTTTTCAAATTTCTGTCTTCAGACCAGCTCCTTGAGGCCAGAGACTGCCAATATTTCAGAGAGATTTTATTATAAAAATCAAGCAAAACAGAAATAATACAAGATAATGATCTGAGCCTGGGAGGATGGAAAGTTTGCCTAAGACTCTAAGGCTAAGATAAAGCAAATGGAATGAAAAAGCAAGGCTTTCAAGGCCAGGCTTTATTTTGCTTACAAGTATTTAATGCAGCTATATAGCTGCTGTTTTCGATCATCTTTAGATCAGTTAGAGCAGTTACCATTAATAATAAATCAATACTGCACAATAAAGGAGGTGAATATCCACAATTGTACCAAGACATCCTTCGCCCTGGCACAGTTCTTTCCAGAGAAAAATTAAAAGGGTCGCTTTAGCAAGAAATTAGCATTTGTAATTCAAGAAATGGCTTGCATCTTTGCTCTCCTGTCACCGGGAAGAAGGGCAGCGGCCCTGGGCCTCAGTGGACCTGGGGCTAGGTTCACCCTGAATTTGGGCCCTGAGTGGCCTCTCAGGACTGTGCCACTTTTGGGGGGCAGAGTGGATGGGTACAAATTTTAAAAGCTGCTTCCTCAGAGCACCCTTCCAGATAGCACCGTGCATCTCCCAGCCAATGTGAAAAGAAATCAAGGGGGCAACTGGGGAGGCTAGAGAAGCCACCACCAATGCAAAGAGGGGTCTAAAGAGACATGCAAAAGGACCAGCAGTCTAGGGACCTCTTCCCTTTGCAGACACAAAAGACTACTCCCAATTTCCCTCCATTTCAGGATCTGAGACCTCAGCGACTCAAGACATGTGGCTATACTCTATGAGCCCCACACACTGCGAATGATCAAGAAGGGTCAGGTCTGCAGACCCCAGAAGTACTGATCCAATTCCCTGGCCTTTTTCAGGCTCAATTTGGGCGCTGCTGAGAGGAAAGGAACTGCAGATTGCTAAGCATCCGTGGTCTGGGGGAGGCTGCCAGCCAAAGCCAAGGGTCCCTGAAAGGCCACAAGCACCCCCACTGGAGCTGCCTAAAGAGGAACGCAACGACATTTGGGGAGGGGGCCTCTCACCCCACTTGGACTGAGGCCCGGGTTAGGCTCCCGGAAATGTCGATTCACAATAGCTAAGCTGGACCCACGGTCAGACAGGCAGGAGCCAGGGTATGCGTGGGGAACATCAATGCCTCTGGCTGGCGCCTCCCATAGGGTGGGGAGACTCATGGCCCCCAGCCTCCACTGAAGCAGATGCCAACTCCCAGGGGTGGACCCAGAGTCTTTGGTCCAGGGCCTGGAGGGAGGGGGCAGAGACAGCGGGGCTGAGGAGGTCCTCACTAATTCCGAGGTTGCATGTACTTACAATGAACTTCGGGAAAGGAGGAACTGCCACCCTTCATTTTGGAACTTCCCTTTTGGACGGCGGATGGTGGCACAGGCCCTCCGCAATGTCAGGGGCTTTTCAGGGTGGGAGTGGGGTCGGGGAGGGCACGCAGTGAGAAAACTGCTTCCAAGAGCTTGTGCCAAAATCAAACTCGGCGCTCAAGGGCAGCAGACGGCTTGGAAGGCTGGCCAGGGTTCTGTCAAAAGCAAAGCCCCTTTGCTTCAAATGCATTCCCCATTCCACGACGCCTTGAAGTTTAAACGTTTCCCGGACTGCCTGACTTTCCCCGCAGCTCTGGCCCGGGAGCCCCAACTCAGTCCTGCCTGCGCCTCCCGGTGCTACCGGTAGCCCCGAGCGCCAGGCACGACCGGGGGTGGGGGGATTCCTCGCGCAGAACGACCCGCTAGGTCCCCACGCGTCTCATTTTTCTGAGACCACACTCAGCTAAGTTGCCGGCGCCCTGATCTGTCTTAAACAAAAGCCTTTTAATCACCCCAGGCGGTCGGAGAGTGTGCAAGGAAGACGCGGTTTTGGGCAGGGGTGGTTCTACCTTCCTATGGCTCTCCACACTCAAACCACCAAGAAAATTGACTTCCATAATTTAATTAACTCGCAGTGGCATGACCTATTTTGAAATGCACATATTTGTCTTTTAAAACCCTCTCCTCGACACCACCAGGTTATACCGAGGTATTCTTTGCAACAACTTTAAGAAGACAACGATTAGGTTATCTCTTGTTTCAGGAATCTGCTCCGGTTCCTCTGGCTTTATACAACTTCCCAACCTCACGGCTGCTTAGAATAAACAAACATCAAACACCTCCGCGATTTCTAACCGCTATTAGAATCCAGTATTGGAAAGATATGGTACCGCTGCCTCTCCGACAAATGCGGCTTCTCGAACGTGAGCACGCCCCCGTGTGGCTCTCCAAGGCCAGGCAAACGCGAAATGGTATCTCTAGGTTCGGCTCTCCTACGGTGGTGGACATACAAGCTTGCTACATTTAGACGCAGTTTAAAAGAGAGAGAGAGAGAGAGAGAGAGAGAGAGAGAGAGAGAGAGATGAGAGAGAGAGATGGAGAGAGAAAGAAATAAACCAGTTTTAATCTCCTGGAACGATCACATTACTAGGGCACTGACACTGTAACGGATGCCTAGAATTCCAAACAAAGGAATCCCCCTCAGAACGAAGTTATTCCACTGTAGGCTTTGTTTCTATTGCATCTTTAACCAAAGGTTGAGGGACATTTTTGGAAACAGTATAAATATATTTTCTTTTGTTCCATATCATAGGAAGTGCAATAATTTATTTAATAGGGTGACAAATTTTTTCAAATATAACGAATTAAGTCTGTAATACCTTCCTTTTTCAAATACCTGCTTTTAAAACCTCGGTTCTTCGTTAGAGCTAAAGGACTGCTATCTATGACTCCCCCCACAAAAAAACCCAAAACAATCTCAGCATTTCCTAGCTGTATTAAAAGCATGCTGGTAGACATTTTAATATAACCAGTATTTTTAAAAGCAGTCAATTGCTATTGAATTACACAAACGTTTGAAGGGAAATTAAGGTTATTGATCCTGAAATCAGGAATTGGCTTAGATTTATGGTGAGCCCCCGATATGATTCTGTGTGGTCATAAACGTGTGTGTGGGTCTGGATGTATGTGAGCATGTGTGCATGACAGTGGGTGGCAGTTGAATATCACAGAAGAACCTTAAGGCACCTAATTATTCAGAAAGGTTAAAGGTGATGACCTTGACATTTTGGAAGTTCAAAGGCATACACTTATGCACTTATGTTTTTCCTTCCCCCCAAAAGCTTTGGTAATCAAAAAATTTTTGCATTTGGAAATGCATGCCCCCTTGGAAGATGCATGGGGTGCTGTGCCTCTTATGGATTTATTTTTTGACTTTGGGCTTACGAGAGGTTACGAGTCATAAGATTCACTTTATTCTTTTCAGAGAAAGAGAAGCTCTTCTCACTCTTCCAGTTTATTGCACATTGCGGAAATCTCCTCTTGGCCCACCAGAAGGTGTATAATATAACCCAATTAAGCTGTTTAGAACTTTGGCTTTTATGGTGTTGTCTAGACAGTTCAAGGTTTTGTAAACAGCCTGGCCTGGCCCTGCAACATAAAGTGCAGTGCGGCCCCTACCACATTCTTTACCTTGAAGCAGTAAATGTGGTGAGAAGTGGATCTGCAGCCCTCGGCCCTATTTCCAGGGATGAGGGGTTACCTTCTCTGCTCCAGGCCCGTGTGACACCAACAAGGACCCAGGCCCTCTCCACCCACTGATACTTTCCCTTTAGCAAACTGTTTTTTCCCCAATGACAGGTTCTAGTTTTAATTTCTTCTAAGGGACCCTTCCTCCTTGACAGCTTGTTAAGAGTGAATTTGGATCTCCTAAGCAGTTTTTTTTTTTAAGTTTCTTTTGTTTTTTCAGGAATTCCAAGTTTACTACTCTGGGGGTGGGGTGGGCAAGGAGATTTGTTTCTTAGGTTCCTGCTGCCCCAACCTCATGGCCTGAAGAAGGCAGCACCAGTGTGGCTGGCTCACGTCTTCAATTCAGAGATTCATCCCTAAAGTGATTTTTAATGCCAGTGCAGCCTAGAAAGGATGGGACGGAACGACTCTTATTTTAGCGGGATTAAAAAGCATTTCACTTGATTTTCAGTTGCTTGGGAGGGAAGGTTCTGGCCACTAAAATATCCTAATCAGACACTAAACTTCTTCAAAGAGGAAAATTCATACAGTGTATTGAAGCTGTAACCTCCATTTTACTAGAAACCATTTATTCACACAAAAGACAGTGACCCATGCCTTGATACGACAGACCAAAGGTACATTCCCCAGAGTTTAAATAATCTGCATTCACCAAGGGGAAGGGATTCGGTCCCTTAAACTCAGAGCAAAAACAAGCGCCTTCCAGCCCCTTGGCCTAACTCTCTACAGATCCCACAGCGTGCCCACGGGAGCTCAGAGAGAGGGAGGGAGAACAACAGCGCATTGGCGGTAAAATTGTAAAGGGACGTTTGCATTTACCATTTTCCCCTTATTAGGATCCGTTCGGCCAAGTCCCCGACCTCGTCCGCAGGCTGCAGTGGTCGCTGGGAGGTCCCGAGTTGACCGTGGGAAGGAATCGTGGAGTTCCACAGAGAAGAGGCGTCATTAAACCCAAGGACATTGGGCCTGCCCAGGGCAGGCTGGTGGGGAGGAGAGTGGGTGAGTGGGGCTCAGGGGAGAGGGGTGCTTCCTGGAGCTCTCAAAATAAGGGGTTTCCAGTGAAATACTGCAGACGGTCTCTGTTCAGTTTCTTTTCTTTCATTCTGCGATTCTGGAACCAGATTTTGACTTGCCGGTCAGTGAGGTTGAGCATCCGAGAAAGTTGGAGTCTTTTCTCTTTGTTTATGTACACGTTAAAGAAAAACTCCCGTTCCAGTTCGCGGATCTGATACTTGGTGTAGGGACAGCGCTTTTTTCGGGATCGCTGGGGGGCCACTGCAAGGCAAAAAGACCAAGAGGTGAGAGAGGCCTTTGCCTGCCCACCCCCCGGCCGCCCGCCCGGGCCCGCGAGAGGGCCAGGCCTCGGCCCGTTGGGGACGTCCCCTGCTGCCGCTGAAAGGCCCTGTCTGCGTCGTGGGGGATGATATATGGGCGGTCACAGTAGAGAGTGCGGGCGTGGACGTGTGTTCACGCCCAGACACAAACACGTGCACACACACACGGCCTGGCATCGAGGTGGGGAAGCAGAGGGCGAGGCAGGCTCTGAGCTGGACTCGGAAGGGAGAGAAACACGAACGCGCCAGGCAGCCAGCGGCTTGGATAAAGTCCAGTTCAAGCATCAAACTCTCCCCAACCCCCCACCCCACCCCTTTAAAAGCAGGAGGCTCGAGTGTCCACACTCACAAATTGGCTTAAAATCTCTCCTCCCTTCCTCCCTCCCTCCATGGTCTCTAGGACCAATCCCCCTCACCGCACGCACAAAACTGGGGGAAAGCTCTCTGCAGCGATTAATGTCCTCATCGAAGTCTACCTTAAGCCCACCTAAATTGGTTTCCTATCGTAAACACGCTTTACAACGGCCCGGGAAATCTTATAGGATGTATAAACCCCTTCGAACGCTTATAAAGTAGCACATAAAACTGCGCAAGCAGAGGAAGGCCCCCTCCGCCCCCCCCGCGCCCGCGGCCCCCGAACCCAGCCGCCCACGCCGCGTCCGGTGCCTACCTGCGCCGCCGCTCTTCTCAGCCCCCGCCTCCCCTGGGGGCACCTCGCCGTCGCCGCCCTCTGCCGCCCCCTTGGGCTCCGAGCCGGGGTTCGTCTTGGCGCAGGGACTTCCCCCGCCGCCACTAGCCGCCGTCTTGGGGTTGCTCTTGTCGGCGGCGCCCTCGGGCTGCGGCGGCGCGGGCGGCGGAGGGGGCTGCGGTCCGGCGAACGGGGGCCCGGGTGCAGCCTCGTAGAACTGGTCGAAGCCCTGCGGCAGGATGCCGTTGCGGCCCACGGCGCTGTAGAAATTGGAGGCGGCGCCCGCGGAGCCGTGCGGCGGCCCGGGCGCGGCGCACACCGGCTCCGGCGCCTTGAAGAGCACATCCGGACGGCGGCCCGCGGGCGGGATCAGCTCGCGCTGCATGGCCGCCTCCTCGGCCGCCGCCGCCGCCGCAGCCGCCGCCGCCGCCGCTGCAGCGTAGTAGGGAGCGTAGCTACCGGCGCCGCCGCCGCCGCCCCCGCCGGGACCGCCGCCGCCGCCGCCGCCGCCGCCGCCGCCCCCTGCACCGCCTCCTCCGCCGCCGCCGCGGTATGGCCACTTGGCGCGCTCCAGGCCGTAGTCGCGGAAGGCCACTTCGCGCACGGGCTGGACGTGCGGCGCCAGGTTGGAAGAGTAGGGAAAAGTCATCTGGCAGGACGACGGTTGTGACAGGAACGACGGCTTGCTGGCGAAGTCCGACGGGGCCACATAGTAGGCGCAGCCGGGCAGGTACATGCTGGCTGCGCTCGGGCCGCACTCGTCAAAGTCGTTCATGGCTCCGCGGCGTGCGCGCCGGCGAGCCCCGGGCCGCTCCCCGCGCCGCCAACCTGAGCCATCGATTGCACAAGAGTCTTGGGCCAGGATCAACTAAGCAAAAATCCCCACCGGGAGCTGACGTGCTATTCATCTTGATTGATTCTGGTGGTAATTATGTCACGTGACGCCATGGAGAGAAATGTCCTTATATCTATATCAGTGCTCGCCAACACACTCCGGGACAGTTCCTGGCGCCAAGACGCGCGCGCGCTGGGGGCGGATCGGCCTCCCTCTCCAGCCAGCTCTCCCCGGGCGCCCCCTGATCAGGCTGTGCCTCAGGCAGGTCACCTGTGCGCCGCCGTCGGCTGCCACTGCTGGGTGCATCTGCCACCGCCCGGCTGGGCCGCCCGCCCGCGCCCGCCCGCGCCTTTAAGTACGCGGACCGAGGCCGGCTGGGAGGAGGAGGGAGGGGGAGGAAGGCGGAGGAAGGGGGAAGGGAAAGAAGCGGAGAGCTGAGGGGGGAGCCCCAGCTCCGGGCACAGGGGACTAGGTGCAAGGGTGTGAGTTTCCCACCCCCCACACCCCTTCCTGCAGGCGCTCCCTCCCCCGCAACGCCGCCACCCTTTTCAGTTTGCCCGCCGGGAGCTTGTTGCTTCTTGTTCAAGGGGCGTAATTGCGCCTCTCTCGGGGCGCCAGGAGCCCTGATTTACATATTTCTCTGACCAGCGCTTACGCTGCGGAGTAACGGCTCTCTCCATGGACGACCGGGAGCGAGAATGCCAGCCTCAAAAAACTCACGCCAAAACCCTACCAGGAGCTCACCCAGCCCAGGGCCTCGGTGCCCACTCGGCCCTGTCGCCCTCTCTCCTTTCTTTCTTTCTCCTTCCTTGTCTCCCTTCATTCTTCTCACTTCTTTCTCTCCTGTCCTCTCTTCTCTCACTTCCCTGTTTCCTTTTTTCTTCTTCCTTCCTCTTATTACTCCCCTCCTTTCCTGTCTCAGTCTGTCCCCTGATCCTCTCCTCCTTTCCCCTAGCTATGTGTCACCGCCTCTATCTCTCTCCCTGTCACCTCTCTGCCTTTTCTTTCCCAGTGCTAAAGCAAGAAGGAACTTCAGCCAGCGAAGATACCCCGTGGCCCTCTAGAAGTTGGGGGGTCTGGTGAACAAAAGGATCTGGAGTCCTACTCCCAGGGTGCCTGGCTTCCCGCTTTCCCGAAAGCGGAGACAAAACGCCGGTGCATCCGCCCTCCTCACCCTCTCTGCCTTATGGCCTGGACTGGGACCAACTAGCCTCACATCCAGCCCCTTCTCGACGTCGGAGCCCCGCCAAGGCCTACACATCCGTGCCGTGCCTTTCCAAGGCTCCTGCGGCACCCTAGGGCCTGCAGGGTCACTGTGGGCCCCCTGGAGGTCCGTTGGCTCTGGGGGATGGGGGCGGGCTCTCAGAAGCTCTTGGCTCCTTCTTCAAGCCCCTCTTCTCCACTCGGCTCTGAGGGCCCCCCCTCCACTCGCCCCAAGCCCTCAGTCTCCTCGGCAGTGGCTGCGTCCCTCTTTTTTAGCCTGGGGGGGTCCAAGCGAGGCCTGGGCTCCCGCCTTGGGAAAGCCAGCGTTTTCCAAAGGTAAAATCAGTGTCTCAGAAAGAAGCTCCCCAAACCCAAATCCCAGAACCATAGGCAGGAAGTTGCCCCTCTCCCCAGGATTCCTCTGCCAGGCAATCCCAGCACTGGTCCTCAGCCTCAGCCCTACGCCCAGGACAGGCAGTGCAGGTTGTGAAGACGGTTCCCACCCTGGCCCCGGCCGCCGCAGTGCCGGTGCCGTGAGCTCTGCCCACCATGCCGACAGACAGAAAAAAGGCGGGTGATCAGAGCTCATATCTATTTTCTGGCCAATGTTTCCCCCCTTCCTCTTTTTTCTCCTCCCTCCGCATTCTCCCTCCCACTCTCTCTCCTCCGCCCCCTCCCATCTCAGCTTCTCTCAGAACACTGTGCAAACAGGTCGGTGGGACTGGAGGGCAAGAAGCCCCCCCCCAGAACTGCCCACCCTGTGTGCACCTTCCACGCAGCTGGCACTCTCGCCCTGATTCCAGCTCGCCCCCTTCTCCTTAGCCCAGCCCGCCGACACACTTATCTGCCTGCCCATCTCCATCCGCGGCCCAAGCCTCTCTCCCTTTCGGGCTCGTAGTCGACGCCCCTGGATCTGTCTCCTAAAATGGCTCCCCGGACACTAAACACAAGCCAAGAGGCTGCTCAGGACCCAGGGCAGGGACCGCAGGGGCCCCCGGCTGGGTCTTTATGTGTCTGCAAGTGCGCAAGATTCTGGTACCTACTCTCTGCACGGGTGGGGCGCAGGCAGCCCGCTGCCCCCAAACTGGAGCCTGCTGACCGCTAAAGAGGGAAATGGGGGAGGACGAACCATTCAAGTTCAACGACATGGCGACGGCGCTCGGGCTGGAACCGTGCTTTGGCTGGGGAGGGTGCGCCATCTGCAGCGGCGCGCGGGTGCAGAGGGAAAGGGGCGGCTGGCCCCTCTCTGCGCGTTAGCACGGGCCCCCACCCCCACCCCCAAGCCAAGGCTTTCGTTCTGGGCCCAGTCCGCTTCGCCCTTTGGCCCCAGCTTTTTCCTCCATCCTTTCCCCGAAAACCGCAGCCTCCCGACCCGCGCGTCCCGCTCGAGAACCTACCGTGAAGATCCCAGAGCTGTGGCCTTGTCTTTGCCTGCGCGGCCCCACTCGAAGCGCAGGGAGCGCACCGGACCCTCCGGGCACAGCCAGCAGCTCCGCGAGCGGTAGCTTTCCGCGCAGCGCCCGGACGCGATGCGGTTATTTCGAGCCACCCAAGATAAGACACTAACTTGACCTTAACTTTGTCAGGGCGCCCGTGGTATCTGGAGAACGTGAACAGACACTGTCTGGCAGCTCTCGTAAAAGCTGACTGGGGAAGGGATTCTGAGTCATTTCATTTATTGCCACTACAGTTCTGCAAGAAAGCTTTTCCTCCCTGCCAAACTTTAATTATTTATGCTCTTTTAGGAAACGACAGAAGAGGAGAAACGCGGAGAAAGCACCCAGAGCCAGTCCCTTCCCTGCGGAGCCTTCGGAATGGGCTCCTTAAGTCAAGTGACTGAAGAACAAAAATGTGGGGAGATTACCTTTGTCCAAGGACGGTCGGACAGGCACGGAGCCCCCCCTCCCCACTAACGGGGGGTGGATGCAGCTGGGAGAGGCGGGATGAAGGGGCACACCCTCCCTCCACCTCCACAGACATGAATATTTACAACGGTTCTGGATTTCTCCTCCGCCCGCCCGCCTCCCGGAAGCCTCCCCAGCCCGCCTCCCGTGGGGAGAGCCCCCAGGCCTTAAAAGCGTCTCCTGGTCGGCCCTCTGAGCTCGCAGCCGATTGAATGCCAGACCAAGCCGTTTTTTCTCATTTAAAAACCTTTTCCTTGGTCAAGAGGCCTGCCTGGACTGCAGCATTTCGGAGGACGCATTTGTCTTTGTGCGGGGGAATGTTAAACACTTAGATTTCAGCATTTCTCTCGGGTATTTATTTCTTTCAAATTTCATGGTGGTTCCAAATCCCTGCCAGGACTTTGGTTAGGAAGGGAGAGAGGACACCAGCACCTTTGTATATGGATCAGTAGACAGGATGGATTTGAAAAACACTGCTGAAGCTCCAATTAACAGACAAGATTTTACACTTAGAATAATTTCAATCTCTTTGGGGAGTGGTCTCCATGAATATCTCCTCCCACCCTACATCCCAGGGTACAGAAAAAAGAACACAATGATTTAATGGTATATATTGCAAAAAAAAATGGTCTCCCTGTGTTGTCTTAGGCCTGGGTCTAAGTCTGGTTCCCTGGCCCTTTACCCAGCCCTCCAGACCTGAGGTCTGAGTGTGGCCTCTGCCTTTGTTCAGTTATCTTGAACGGGGCAAACCTTCTGGGACTCAGAGAAACTCAGTTCTGGTACCATCACCTCCCTGAGCCCCACCAGGCGGGGAAACATTTCTAATGATAGGGCCTCCCTCGGCAGCTTCTTGCTTCCTTTATTCCTGTTTTTTTTTTGTTTGTTTGTTTGTTTTAGGAGCTGTTTAAGATATATTTCATCAAATTAGCTTCAGGGAAGGGGAGTTGGAACCACTGAATCCTCGGAATTAGAGACTTAACGGTTTTGCTAATTCTCCCACTTACTAAAAGCTAGCAATTCTTTAGTTTCCATCACTGAGCTAGCTGGGAGCTGGGATCTGCAAGAGCTCGGTGAATACCAAGCAGGCCCTGGCTTTCCTGGCCTGAGATAGAGGCTCTGAAAGCCTAGGGGATGCAGAGGCCATGTTTCCCAAGGGAGTCTGCTGGGTTTCAGACAGAGGTGCCAGTGTGGAGGATTTCCACAGGGCGTTGCCTGCTCTCAAGAAGGCTGACCCAGAAACATGGCAGGGAGAGATGTTTTGTATTGAAACCCGAAGAACATATCTTGGCAGCCCCCTGAACAGCAAGCTTCAAAGTTTGAGAATTTAGGCAAAACGTGGAAGCCCCAGCCAGCAACAAGCGGAGGGTTCGCTTAGTGTGTGAGACACGCTGAAATCTGCTCACGGTTCCCCCACCTTGTATGCTTTATACACATTTTGTTTATAGGCTTTTATACACCACTTCCTCACTGACTTAGAAGCCATTTTCTCCTTTAATGAACAGTCAGCACCCATAGTGAAACCGCAACCAGGAAAGAAAAATGAATTTGGTGGCCTGAAAAACATTAGAAGGGAATCTGAAACATTTTGAAAAATCGACATCAGTCCCACAACAGCATGACTGGGACTTGGATATTTATTTCCACTCAAAACATTTCTGTATGTCTGATATATACACACTATTGTTTTTGACAAAATCAAAACAAAACAAAACATGCATGAAAACTATTAGATAGCAGAGAAAATGCAATTCATCTAAACATCAACTGAGGTCAGTTGGGATGAGGCTTAGGACTCCCCGTGAGGTGCCCGCTCCAGACTCGGGCCTGGTCCTCCGCCGAAAATAAATCATCATCATACTTTGGTAAGGAATCTTCAACTCTTTGGCTGTTGGGCATCTTGCTAGGAGTTGGGGCGGGGTGCTACTTCTCTGAAGGAGACAGAAAAGGGGCAGAGATGGTAGAAGGAGCTTGGGGGGCCCTTGCGTTCCCTGAGGCTAAGGCAGGACACTCCAGCATACCCAGGACATCTCTATCTGGCATTCAGCAACCTCAGCCTCCACAAAGGAAGCCAGGCAGGGCCCAGGGTCTCTCGGGCTCTGCTGGAGCCGGTCAGACATGGCCTCAGAAGGAGCACAGTGGCAGGGCCCCTGGTGGAGCCGGTGGGCGGTGGAGAGAGTGAAGAGAGGGGAACTTCTGCTTCTCTCTACTTGGTCTAGAGCAGAGAAGGGGCTGAGGATCTGAAGGGCCTCCTTCCTAGCCCTCCTGACTGTTGACTGGTGGGGGAGACGAGACTTCACCTCTCCCTGTGGTGGTCCATTACCGTAATTCAAGAAAGACAGACAAGTTGACACCTTTGCCTACCTGGACAGGAAAGCCATATTTACAGTCGGAAGGTAGGACACCCCCCTTCCTGGCTCACTCCCTTATCCTCCCCCCAGATATTTCCCCCTCCTCCTAGTGCAGCCCAGCCTCAAAGCCAACTAGCAGCTCTCCTCACCAGAGCTCAGCTCTGGGGGTCCAGTTGCAGAGTGAAGGGCTCTGCATTGGGCATGTGTGAGGAGATGGAAGAAGGAGGGGGATTTTACCAGTCTGTTCTGGAAGCTGCAGTTTGCTGTGGAGCCCCAGCCTCCCTCATCCCATCCACGGGAAGGACGTATCCAATCCATTCAGCCCAGCCAGCCGGAGGGGTCAGTCCAGCCGGACTCTGAGGTGTCTCTGGAGTTTGGCCACCATGCCCTTACTCCCTTTTCCTCCTGAAGTCTGAAGGGCTAGGGTGGCTATTGTCCTCCCAAAACAGCCAGGGCATACAGGAGGGGGACGGCGCCCTTTCCTTCCTCCAAAGTCGAGATTCTGGCTTTGCCACAAGAGACTTTGGCTGCAAAGAGACAAAATTGTGCCCTCAGCCCTTTCTGATCTGCCCGGGAGTTCTACCTAAGTTCAGTTCCACTCTGAGCTGTAGTTAGGTGCCTGCTAGATGCAGAGAGGGCTGGGGAGGGTGGGGGGGGGGGGAAGAAGACTAACCAGGTGGAAGCAGAAATCCAAGTACAAGGACACTAGAGTGAGCCCTGGGTATAATAATGTCCCAGCTAAGAGTTAGGACAGATGACTCCAGACCCCCATTCTGGAAGCCTCAAGGCCAAGGTTGTGCTGCAACGTCTGCAGGCTTCTCTGAGAAAGGGGAAAGGGTGGATGCTCAACCGGCCAGGTCTCCAAACATATCTCCTGCAGGCTTCTGGAGCTGCTGTCTGAGCGGGAGGGTACCTGGAACCAGCGGAGAAGGAGCAGAAGGAAAAGGCCTATCCCCTCACTTCCTTCACGCCAGGCCTCGGTGAAAAAAGGCGGGCCCAGCCCGGCCTGGCCGGGGCCACACTGGGAGCTAGTATAGCGCCAGCGCTTGCTCGCGCAGCACCGCGCGCTTCTTCTTCATACGCCGGTTCTGGAACCAGATTTTGACTTGCTGGTCGCTGAGGTTCAGCCTATTGGACAATTCCTTGCGCTTCTGCCGGTTGATGAATTCGTTGAGAAGGAATTCGTTCTCCAGCTCCGCAATCTGCTGCTTAGTGTAGGGTTTCCGCTTCTTGCGGGCCCTCCCCGGGGCCGCCCCCCACGGCAGGCCTGCAACACAGCCCCAGCCCAAGTCAGCCCGGCCCGCTCCCGGTTGCATGCCCGCCCCTGGCGGCTCCCTCCCTCTACACACTCTCCCCTGCACCCCACCTCCCACCCCGGCCCGGGGAGCGTTGCTCGCGGAGCGTGGCCACCCTTTACCGTCGGGCAGCGAAGGTTGCAGGCAGGAGGCGACGCCCGCCGCCTGCACTGTCATGTTCAAGTTGAGCGGGCCCTTGGTCTCGTCCTTGAATCCGGAGGAGCAGGGTGTCCCCTCGAGAAGGGCCGAAGAGCCCGGCGCGACGCGGCCCACACCCGCGTAGTCGTACTTGACCGCTTTGAGAGCAGCGGCCGCGGGGGCCAGGCTAGACTCCGGGATGAAGGGAGGCCGCGCACGGCCACGCTCCTCCGGCCCGGTCGCCGCGTCGGGAGTATAAAACTTGGCCTGTTCTTCGGATCCGTCCTTGGCG